>NC_067224.1:33647553-34962553 GCF_019924925.1 Ctenopharyngodon idella
CATCCAGAACACCCTAGCAACCGCTTAACCTAGCAACAAGCAACCAAACACTCACAACAACTGCATAGAAACACCCTGGCAACCAGTCATAATGCCCTAACACACTTTACATTTTCTTCTGAAAAAGTAAACTTCTTGATATTGAAGAAATTAAATCAAATAAAAGCAGCCTTTGTGAAAATCTGACAACTATTACTGATTGCTGAACACAAAAAGCAAGCTTTTACAATAATTTATGTCAGTTAAGGGATGTTCTTTGGCATTGTGTGGCAAATTGCAGTAATCTACACCATGGACAAGTGTACTTACACCCAGCACAACATTTTAAAACATTTTTTGAAGCACTATCTTACTAAAGAAATGTGAATCAGACAGAATATGTAAATGATGTTGATTTTCATATTAAAACAGTATCAATTCTGATGGATATTTGGAAGAAACAAAGAGTGTCTGAAAACATCTCTCTCATCTAGACTAGAGAAACATCTGGATGATCTTGCATCTCCATTATTTCCTTTGTAGTGAGAGTAGGACACTGACCCTCAGACTCAGGGTGAAGGGGACAGAGCTGTGGCAGACACTGAAGAGACGCCTCTCAGCAGGGGTCAGGAGGTCACACCAGCCTGTGAAAAGGCTCTAGTGCTGTGGAACGCCCTCCACTGGTGTGAAAGACATACCAGGATACACATGGCCACACAGCTGAATGCTAAGAAGGCATGCAAGACCATTTACAACAGAACCAAAAAAGAAAGTCAGGTCAAGAAAAAGAGATAAATGCTCAAATGGAGACAAAGAAAAGGCAGGGAAAGGCAATGTATTTGATCTATTTTGCAATGTTGTTGTGAAGGATTGCACAATTTAACTCGATTCAGTGCAAACTCAAAATCCTTCAGACATGCAACACAGAACATAAACACAATCTTATTAAAATTATAGCAAAGCCCAAAATAAAATTGTCATTATTTACTCACTCACATGTTGTTCCAACTAGTATGCAGTTATTTTTTTAATAATCTCCACACATATATTTTCCATAAAACAATCGTTCATAGCAACCATTAAAAAAAAACAACAACCAAAAAGCAACATAGAAGTCTTCCAAATGACTCTTGTGCTGTTTTCCAAATCTACATTATAGCTTTGTATCAGCTATTTCTTTCAGTAGTGCTTTGATCAAATTATTGAGTCAGTGAGTTGAACAAACTGTTATTTTGAGCCAGTTCTTTTCAATAAACCTGCAGATCCAGTAAACACACATTGAAATAAACCATTCATGAGTTAAAAGTTCACTGAACTGAATAAAGCAACTTAAATTTTTGTTTGTTTTTCACACAAAACTATTGTACGGCTTCAGAAGACTTGGAACAAAGTACATAATGTACTCATATCATATCAAAGTATTAAATAAAAAATAATAATAATAATAATAATAATATTATAAAAATATTATATTCATTTATATATAGTATATATAAAGTGTGTATATGTATATATACACATTATATATATATATATATATATATATATATATATATATATATATATATAATATTATATTCATATAACAGGTATTGTTATATTGTTAGGTGGAGTATTCCTTAAAATATGTAATTGTTTTAATTAAAATTTAAATATTTAATTAAATCAGTTATTTTCAATAATGATCACATCCATTTACATTGAAATTCCACAATATAAACCTCACACAGAGCACTTTAATTCTCTGCCTGAACCACTTTATTAATGACATGCATTAAATTAAAGAATAATTTAATGACTTATCCCAAATAAGGCCCTAAAAATATCCATGCTGGGCAGCTAAATGGCTCTGTTCTTTCATAATCCAGTGTTTCCTCACAGCAGCCCATCAGTTTGAGGACAATAATCCCACAAATACTGCTGAGATTGAGAGAACACAGCTATAATCCAGCCATACTACTCTTTAATCACACTCTGATACTGTCATCACTTTTGATTCCTGTGGCTTTCTAATCTCACAGAGAGACAATATAGAATTAAAGTGTTTGTTTGGGATAGAGGGGGTGGAGAAACCAATTAGTATCTCCCTTGAGGAAGATGCTCCCAGATTGTGGCACAATTTCTGAGCGCACACATCTGTTCTGCAGTCCTGAGTGGGGATGCCCGAGCTGATGATTTGAAGTACAGAATGAATCTTGTACAGTATGCTGTGATTTTACAGCTTAAGTGACATTGGATTAAACCTAGGATGAACTCAAACCTGCATCCCTTATATAAGCACCACAACTCAACATGTCAGGAGAATGTATGCTAACCTCTGCACTACAGATACTTCCAACTCTTTTTGTGCTTCCTTTGCTCTTTCTCCACTGTTTTGTTCTCATCTCTCTGATGCGTATGTAAATGACCAAGAGAGTTTGACCCCTGGCCAGCCTTCGTCCGTCCCTGCTGCTTGACCTTTAACACACTCACACAGCAGTCATGCACAAAGGTCTACTTTCCTTACCAAACTAACATCAACGGGCGATCTGTCTTATCTGACAGCTTACAGCCAGTTAACCAAAAGAAATTTCTCTCACACTCTCATTCTCTCTCTCTCCTCAGTCAGATTCATGCTGTTTGGGGATATGCCCAAGCACATTTCTAGAGTGTCTTCGACACAGCAAAAACATTATGAATGTCCCAGATTTTCCCCACCAATTCATTTCTATGTGTTTAATATTGGCAGCAGATGTTGTTATTGTCATGAGTGTTTAAAAGAGCTGAAGATAGGCTATGTGCAATGGCAGAAATGTGTCAACCAGATTTTGCAATACTGTTAATACCACAGTAGAGATATTTGTTAGGGATGCATATTCAAATTGTGGCCTATACTGATAAGCTGATAATATTTATTATGTTATGGCCAATCACTGATAAATAGCCAATAATAAAATTCTATACTATTTTGAATGCATAAAAATAAATCACTGAATTATGTATATGCTACAAGTAAATTTAGGCATCACAACATAATAATTTACAGTATGAAAAAAATTGATATTCATTTTTAGATTTGCTAAAGATTACATTTAACAGTGTTATTACATTATTATTTTTAAATATTAACTTTAAAGGGTTAGTTCACCCAAAAATGAAATTTCTGTCATTAAGTACTCACCCTTATGTCGTTCCAAACCCGTAAGACCTTTGTTCATCTTTGGGACACAAATTAAGATATTTTTGATGAAATCTGAGAGGTTTTTTAATCCCCCATAAAAAGCAACAAAATTACCACATTCAAGGTCCAGAAAGGTAGTAAAGACATTGTTAAAATAGTCAGCGTGACTACAGTGGTTCAACCTTAATGTTATGAAGTGACGAGAATACTTTTTGTGCGCAAAAACAAAACAAAAATAATGACTTTATTCAACAATTTCGTCTCTCCCCTGTCATTCTCCTAGAGTGTTTACGTTGTAGACGCAGTGCAGCGCTTCCGTGTTCTACATCAGAACGCTGACTCATTATTGGCCGACTCCTGCGTCAGCATCACACTCATGTGTCGTGCTGCTCACATGTACAGTGTCAGCCAATACTGAGTCGGCATTCTGACGTAGAATATTTTTGTTTTGTTTTTGCGCACAAAAAGTATTCGCGTCGCTTCATAACATTAAAGGGTTAGTTCACCCAAAAATGAAAGTTCTATCATTAATTACTCACCCTCATGTCATTCCACACTCGTAAGACCTTCGTTCATCTTCAGAACACAAATCAAGATATTTTTGATGAAATCTGACGACTCAGTGAGGCCTCCATTGCCAGCAATGTCACCGAACTTCTCAAGATCCAGAAAGGTATTCAAAACATATTTAAAGCAGTTCATGTGAGTACAGTGGTTCTACCTTAATATTATAAAGCGACGAGAATACTTTTTGTTTGCCAAAAAAAAAAAAAAAAAAAAAAAAATTTAATAACGACTTTTCAACGATATTAAGTGATGGCCGATTTCAAAACACTGCTTCGAAGCTTTACAAATCTTTTGTAAAGTCACATGATTTCAGCAGATGGCAGTTTGATACACGATCCTTATTACTGATTCGAAACAAAGATTCGTAAAGCTTCGAAGAAGTGTTTTGAAACTGCCCATCACTAGACATTGTTGAAAAGTCGTTATTTTGTTTTTTTTGGCGCATAAAAAGTATTCTCGACACTTTATAATACAACCCCAAATCAGAAAAAGTTGGGACATTATGGAAAACACAAATAAAAAAAGAAAGTAGTGATTTCTAATTTACTTGACTTGTATTTCATTGCAGACAATACAACAGCACATTATTTAATGTTTTCCTCATGATTTTTATAGTTTTTTCCTAATAATTCAAAATTCCTATTTTGGTTCTTGCAACACATTTCAAAAAAAGGTGGAACAGTAAAGCATTTACCACTTTGTAATGTTGCCATTCCTTTTCACAACACTTAAAAGACGTTTAGGGACTGAAGACACCAAGTGATGAAGTGTTTCAGGTGTAATTTTGTCCCATTCTTGCTGGAGGTGGGCAACAGTACGGGGTCTTCGTTGTCGCATTTTGCGCTTCAAAATGCGCCACACATTCTCTATTGGAGACAGGTCGGGACTGCAGGCAGGCCATTCAAGTACCTGTATCCTCTTCCTCCGCAGCCAGGACTTTGTAATGTGTGCAGAATGTGGCTTTGCATTATCTTGTTGAAATATGCATGGACGTCCCTGGAAAAGATGTCTTCTTGAAGGCAGCATATTGTGCTCCAAAATCTCTATGTACTTTTCAGCATTAATGGTGCCATCACAGAAGTGCAAGTTACCTTTGCCAAGGGCACTGACACAACCCCATACCATGACAGACCCTGGCTTTTGGACTTGTTGCTGGTAACAGTCTGGATGATCCTTTTCTTCTTTGGTCCGGAGCACACGATGTCCATTTCTCCCCAAAAATACCTGAAATACTGATTCATCTGACCACAGTACACGTTTCCACTGTGTGATGGTCCATCCCAGATGCCTCCAAGCCCAGAGAAGTCGACGGCGCTTCTGGACACTGTTAACATAGGGCTTCCTTTTGGCACAGTACAGTTTTAACTGGCATTTGTGGATGTAACTACGTATTGTGGTACTTGACAAAAGGTTTGCCAAAGTAGTCCTGAGCCCATGTGGTGATATCGCTTATAGATGAATGACGATTCTTGATGCAGTGCCGCCTGAGGGATCGGAGATCACGGTTGTTCAGCTTAGGCTTGCGCCCTTGTCCTTTACGCACTGAAATTCCTCCACATTCCTTGAATCTTTTAATTATGTTATGCACTGTTGAAGGTGAAATAAGCAAATGTCTTCCTATCTTTCTTTGAGGAACATTGTTTTTAAACATTTCAATAATTTTCTCACGTATTTGTTGGCAAACTGGCGATCCTCCGCCCATCTTTGCTCCTAAAGGACTAGACCTTTCTTGAATGCTGCTTTTGTGCCAAATCATAATTACAATCACCTGTTGACATCACCTGTTTCAAATCACATCATTATTTAACCAATTTACCTGATTACTAGCCCTAAATTGCTCCTGTCCCAACCTTTTTTGGAATGTGTTGCAGGTCTGAATGACAGGAAAGGATGTATATTTACAAATGAAATTAAGCTGACCAGACAAAACATGAAATATTTTGTGTTCACATTGTCTGCAATGAAATACAAGTCAAAGTAAATTTAGAAATCACTACTTTCTTTTTTTATTTGTGTTTTCCATACTGTCCCAACTTTTTCTGATTTGGGGTTGTATTAAGCTAGAACCACTGTCCTCACTTGAACTGTTTTAAATATGTTTTGAGTACCTTGAGTAGTTCCGAAGATGAACGAAGGACTTACGGGTGTAGAACGACATGAGGGTGAGTAATAAATTACATTATCTTCATTTTTGGGTGAACTAACCCTTTAAGGTTGAATCACTGTAGTCACATTGACTATTTTAACAATGTCTTTGCTACCTTTCTAGACAGTAATGACAGTAATTACATTGCTTTCTATGGGGGATAAAAAAAACTCTCGGATTTCATCAAAAATATATTAATTTGTGTTCCGAAGATGAATGAAGGTCTTACGGGTTTGGAACGACATGAGGGTGAGTAATTAATGACAGAAATTTCATTTTTGGGTGAACTAACCCTTTAAGTGAGTGTTAGATGACAGCAGAGGTAAATTTAATTTAAAAACATCATAAAGTAGCATGCACAATTAAACATCCATTAAAAATTCTCTAATATCAACCGATAACTGATATGGCACAGACACCATATATTACGCATCCCTAATATTTGTGCATCTATCAACGGGCGGGAGCACTTTCTGCTAGTTACACATTAAAACATGAAGTAATGCAAAAACACAAGATGGGACATATATCGAACATGTCAAGTTTCATTAATTTTATTATTAAAAAAAATCAAACGGTATTAAAGTAATTGGCTGGATTGTTATAATAGCCAAAGCAATGTGATTAATAACAATAATACATTTTAAAAATAGCTAAATTGCAATACTGTTATCATCATCAAAAAGGTATGATTTTGGTCATACCGCGCGTGCGCACCCCTAGCATAATATGAATTTATGGTGGGACACATCCTCTGCATGGGTAAACAAACCGCAGGATGTATTATGACTATTGCTTTACATGGGAACTGGGTCAGTATCTGGGCACGCTCAGATTCGCAGACGCTTTAGAAGTGCGTATTGATTTTCTGACTAAAGCAATGAATTCATTAATATCAGTATTAGTCGACCATCTGACAGAGCAAGCGGGAGGGAAGGGGGGGAGAGATCCTATTAGTTGATAACGTACCCGCAGACAGATCCGCTGAAGAACTTAATAAATCAAACGCACTGGTATTCAAAGTGTTCCTCAAGAGCAAGGCCAAGCTTAACTCCAATTCAGTTACATACATATTAAAAATTTAAACACACACCAGCCTTTTTCTTAGCTTGATTTTAACTAAGAAAGAAAAATCAACATACCGCTTATCAACAAGGTCAAAACCAAAAGTAAAAAAAGATTATTTTTACTTTAATACCAATCTTAGCCAAAACACAAGACCAATAAACTCTGACAAATAGCAACTAAAGGCACTCTCAGTACAAAAGAAGAAAACGAAAATATTAGAGAAGCAGGACCAGAAGGTTAAAAGGGATTTGAGATTTGTATTAAAACGCTAGATGCGTTTTACAAGCATAAAGGTAACGTTAGCAATAAAAAACAGGACTAAAGTAGATTGACATCAGTGTATAGTTTGTAATGACATGAGGATGAGAAAATGGCAAAATCTTCATCATTGGGTGGAATATTGCTTTAAATGAACATTGATTATTGCCACTCCTGCTAATGACAATGTATTTCTACTCATATTTATTGCTCATTCAGAACCTTTTATAGATGTGGTCTAAATGTTCCTCTAAGTCCTCCACCTCTTATGAAATGTCTAAGCCTGTTTTAGACAAAGAAGAAATATTGCAGACATATATTCCAAATAAATTACATATGTGCATAAGCAGCTGGGTTGTTGCAGGCCCTCTGTTAGCTGAGGTTGAATTTAAAACTAGCATTTGTCAGGATTAGGACTTTAATCCGTCTCTGGGTGCCGGAGAGAAAGAAACAGAGCGATTCAGCCCTGAACAAAACTTTGGGTGACCCTTCTGAGCTTGCATGTTAATAGTGTTTGAAAGACAGTCAGTTAGGACAGGGAAAAACATAAAAAATTCACAATATATTCACAATAATGTGCTAGGGGTATAAAATTAAGCAATATTAAGAATTAATCTGAATACCACAATCATTTTAATGTTCTTTTTATATGTCCATTGATCTCTCCGTTTTGCAAATATGAAGGCATTAGAGATGTTATACAGTGTCTCTGTTTTAGAAAAACAGGTGTTAGAGTTTGAAAGGTCATGGTTTGCACAAAAAAATATTAAGCAGCACAACTGTTTTCAACATTAAAGGCACACTATGTAGTTTTCGCCTCTAGAGGTCGCTTATTCAAAACAATGGCTTTGCTTGATGAAGCCTTGATTTCGCGGAATCATGAGAGGTGTTGTCTTCATGTCTACAGCCGGTGGAAAAGAAAACGAGATTTAAACAATAAGACTGGCTGTGTTGAGCTATATAACAATTAGTTTTCTGTCAATGAATGTATCCAAACAGTTACTCACCTGTCTAATAAAACACATAATATATTAAAGCGTCTTTGGTGTTTCCATGGCTTCTACAAAATAAAACGGAAATCGAGGATAATGCGGGTATCATTGATAGGCGACACGCGGACACGGTCCTGGTTAAAATGGCTTATTTCTCTGGATTTAAACATTCTTGGAAACATTTGGGATAATGTAAGTATACAAGTCAACAAAGTATTTAACACTGTTCTAGTGGTTTCTGGATATTGTAATCCAAAAATCTTACATATTGTGCCTTTAATAATAAGAAGAAATGTTTCTTGAAGATCATGTTTTACCTGTATTTTTGGTGAACATAAACATAAAAAGCTGCTTTCAAAAACAAAAACTTGGCCCCAAACTTTTGAACGGTAGTGTGTAACACTCAGCCCTAACTGCAATACAAGCAACGCTATAGAGAAAGCAGATTGGTTACAGTCTTATGCATGACCTTCCCTGCAGAACTGGGCCGCCCACTCTTTAAAAACACAAAACCGGTGCGACACCAATCTACAAACATTACGATGCAGCTGTACAATTTCTGTAGGGAAGCATTATGCCGGGTTAAACTTCCTGTCTTTACACGCTACTGTAGAGTGAGAACGTATCTTACCCCAGGGCAGAGACACACTCGCCCACCTCCCCACAACGGACGGATCCTCCGCAGAGCTCGAGGGTGGTCCTCTTCACTTGGCGCTAAAAGGACAGTGCAGCCAAAAGCCCCAAAGCACCTCTGCAGGGCTCTCATGAATCAAACATGCTCTTCTGTCTGCTTCTCTCTGAGCACAGGGGTCAGTGAGAAGCATTAATACTCCCAGACTGCAGGCTGCCAGTCCTACCCTGCCCTGACCTGACCTTCCTCCCTTCTGCCCCCAGCAAGAGGCCAGAGTCTAGCGCACATCCAGGAAACACTGGAGCGGCGCACCTTCACCCCAGTCACATCACATTACATTCACATATACACTCACATAACAAGAGAGATGGATCGAGAGAGAGAGAGAGGGAGGCACAGAAACCCACTGAGATAAGGGAAATGGAGAATGAGAAATGGAAAGCAAAGGGGGGAGGACGGGGATTAAAGGAAAAATAGAAAGAAAGACAAAATACGCCTTAGTCCAGGGCTGAAGGCTCCAGTGAAAATCAATTTGTATACACAATCCCTCATGAAAGCCACCCATCTTCATCCAGCGGGCGAGAGGCTGAAATATGTGACTGTCTGCCCGTGTAAATTAGCTGCTCCAGCCCATTGTGTGGCAAAGCATGACGAGGCCGGACAGTGCACTAACTCAAGCGGGAGAAGAGCTCGGTGCCGCCAAACACACACATACACGTACACATGTGCGGCTACACCAACACAGCAATCCATAAATCACAGGCAGGGGAAATGAATGGCTGGTCGTTGGTGCAGGACACACCAGCTGGCTGGGCCGCCCGGGGTACCGGCGGGGGGATCACGGCGAGCAGGGCGGCCGAGCGGCATTCTGTGTAGGTAGGGATGAAGAAAAACGAGGTCTTTCTTCTCTTTTCTTCCCCTGCCTTTCTCTCCTGGGCCGCCCGTTCACACACAACAAGACGTATCATGTGAAGAATTAACTGCCTTGCAGGTACGAGGAAATTCTGCCATGTTGCAGACGAAAACTAGGCACACGTGAATGGAAATTCTACACACAAACAGCTCAAAATAACTCAGCTGGTGGTTGTATTGCACTGCCATACACAGTTTGTTCAAATATCGCACTGTTCTAAACCGTGGTGACAGGCATCAAGAGAAATGTTGATTACAGATATTTGGTAAAACCTTGCAATAATGTTCAATTTCTTAACATCACAATTATGTTAACTAACAATAGCCACATTTCTATTACCCTTTAAATTGCGCAAATTGAAATTGCAAATTGAAAATACGCCCAATGGAAACAAGTCAATTTCGCAAAAACTCCCATATATCGCAAAAAAGTGGTTTTTGGCAATTCTGAAAAAAAAAAAAAAATAATAATAATAATTCACAAAACTGCAATGGAAACAGTTTTCGCATTTACAGGTCACCTGCCGTATGTAAAAGTCGATCATTCTTTAAAGAGGGCGCAGTATGTTTGGACAGAAGACGAGAGTTCTTCATTAGCAGATAAGAGGAAGAAACAGGCAGGAACACCTCATAAGTGGCCGCTCCCAAGTATAAGGGGCTTTCCTTGCCATAAATGCTTGGATAACATGCCTACGTCTCCTTTGATTAAAAATAATGGCTAGAGCAGTGGCTGAAATATACGTAAACCTACCAACATCCGTTGCCATGATTTTTGGAATGACTTATCGCAAGGGGAAAAAAAGACACATAACATAGGTTATTGGAAACTCTGTCATTTTTCAATCGTTTTTTTATCGATATTTAGAAAATATCACAAAAGTTTTGCGCAAATCTGTAATGGAAACGCGGCTAATGAACAATACTTTTACAGCATTTATTAAATTTGATTAATGTTAATTTCTACATATACTAATACATTTTAACAGTTAAACAAGTTTAACATAAAAATGTATATACACAAACATGAATTAACGATTTTTTATTTATAACAAAAAATTGGGCTGCACGCAGACTGTGCACGGACGTCCGCGGACCCTCCTGATGACGAAAATGACATCACGTGGACAGTGCGTCGTGTAACTGTGTAAACTGATGCTTATTGTTAGTTTAATATCTAATGCATTAGCTAATGTTAACCAATTCAACGTTGTTCTGAAGCATTACCAAAGTGTTGACAATTACTGATAAAAAACATAGAAAAAATTGACTATTTCATCCAATATTTGTGTGAGCTATTTATTCTGCTAATTAAGGTATCACATGCTTAGTTTAGCAACATATGACTGTTCTGAGTGACTAAAGAGCGATTTGCAGCAGCAAAGCAACTTTCTATAAGACCGCACAAGTTGACCATGCAATGTGGCCATGCAGGTAGTCTGCATCAAGTAGAGAGTGGAAAAGTTATCATTTCTGAGTGCAATTTCACTGTTTTATATAATTATTTCTGCACACATATGGAGATAAAACACAAATGATGTATAAACATTCATCATGTGTGATATGATATATTATGCACAGCTGCAATATACATTTTCCCCCCCAGAATGTTCACTTTTGGCAGCAAGAAAACAGATTTCATGTCAAAATAGAATATTTTACCGGCATATTTATGACCAGATTTTCAAAACCTATGGCCATTTATGCAGCCTGCCAATAATGTTAGTGCCTCTGGTCATGGTACTATAAGAAAATTGCTGCTCATGTCAAATGGTCTGTTATGAGATTCCGTTATGGTTAGGATTCTGCCTTAAAGGGATAGTTCACCCAAAAATGAAAATTCTGTCATTATTGAAGGCCCGGGTATACTTCATTTTCTGCGTTCCACTCCGTCTTGCGCACAGTTGTTTCTGCACAGCGTTCAAAGCAATTGCGAATGAGCGCGGATGGACGAGTTCAACAAATGCAGTACAATTGCTTTTCTCTACTCTACAAGATGTCAGTGGACAGCACTGAGTCGTGTCATTTACAGGACATTCGCTTGGAAGGGTAACAGAGGAAAGTAGCAGATCCGCCATTGCATGCCAAGTATAGAACAAGAATCAAAACAAAAACGATGGAGAATGATATGCTGCTTTGTTTACTGTTCTTAGAACAGCGTGTTGTTTTGTATCGCTCTTTCCGCACTCTTCTTCAACTACTGCACATACATCACAACCAGGTCTCAACATTCACCTTGCGCATGCTCTGTTGTACGCGCACCAACTGCACGGACACAAAAATTGGGCTGCACGCGGACGGTGTGCGTGGACGCACTCCTGGCTTTGAGGCCCAGGTATACTTCATTTTCGGCGTTCCACTCAGGAGCCTTTCAAAGTATACTCCCTTTGTCCGTAAGCGGAAAAATCGCATTTGGTGCATGCACACTAGTGGACTTTGTTTTCAAGTGCTCAAGTCACTCACACATGCGCTGTTGTACAAGCAACAAAGTATACTTCGGTCGTCCGCGTTCGCGCACCGTCCGCACGACGTAATTTTTGTCATCAGGAGGGTCCACGGACGTCCGCACACCTCGTCCGCATGCAGCCCAATTTTTGAGACTGTGCGGATGGTCTGCGTACAACAGCACATGTGCGAGTGACTTGAGTACTTGAAAATGAAATCAACTAGATAGTGGATTTAGTAGATAGTGCACAAGCCAAACGCGTCAAATGCGTCTTTCCGCACTCACAGCCAAAGGAGTAAACTTTGAAAGTCTTGCATGCTCAACTGTGTGCAAGATAGAGCGGAACACGGAAAATGAAATATATCCGGGCCTTTACGCACACCGTCCGCACAGACACAAAAAATTGGGCTGCACGCAGACAGTGTGCATGGACGTCTGCGGACCCTCCTGATGACGAAAATGACATCACGCGGACAGTGCGTCGACCATGCGGAACATGGACAGCAGAAGTATACTTTGGGCTTTACTCATGAACATGTTGTTCCGAGGCATTACACATTTCTTTTTTCTGTGTAACACAAGGGAGGGTCCAATGTTCTTTAAAATGTTTTTTTTTTGTGTGTGTCTGTGAGTGTGCAAAGGTTTGGAATGACACAAGGTTAAGAATTTCCATTTTTGGCTGTCTATGTTGACAGTAGACAGTGACGCTGAATTTTTGTAAAAGAGCTTGTGTCTGGAGCTGAAAAGGAAAGTTGCATTTAGAGAAGTTTGAGAGGCTCTGCTCTAATGGATTCATCAGCATAATGACTCACTTTGAACTGCAATGAGATTCAATCGCACAATCAGATGTAATTAAAGGACAATATGTTGATGAAAGCTCTTTTTTGATGAGGATTTTGCTGAATTGTGCGTGGAGGGCTGCACTTTCCTGCTGACCAAGCTCTTTATGCAAACACAGGTGGGCGTCTGGACTAACAAACCTCTTAGAACAAAAGCTTACCGAACTAACACAGAAGAAAAGTGTGAAAAGTACCAAATAATGTGAGACTATCAACCCCAGAGAGCAAGGAAATAATGACTGCGAGACAGAGGCTCATCATCAAGTACTGAGTAATACAAATGAACAACTATGTACTTCAAATGTGATTATTTTGTAGAACGGCTTGTAAATACACTTCACCAGCGTCATTACAGAACTATTCATATTTATATATTTTATAAAAAAAAAAACTTGACTGATACTTAACAACACAAAACTCCCCCACAATGCCATGGTGTCACTATGTGATTCATAAGGTCTGGTGAGGTGTATTTAGCGTGTTTCTCTGTGATTGGGTTTAGTGTTTTCTGAGTGATAGCTTACAGATGCATCAGTATTGAAATTCTAGCCAATACTGGTAAGTAAATTTATTCATGTTGTGGATGATAACAGATAACATGATAACAAGCTGAATTAATAAATCTATACAACTTAACTATACAAAATAATAGTAAACACACCAAAACTACAATATGTTTTAAGTGGATTTATGCAACATTATAATGTACAGTATGATAAATACATAAATTGTCCTTTTGAAATCTGCTAAACCTGCTTGCTGGTTAAATGTAATAAAGCAATAGCAGTCACTGAAAAAGTTATAAATATATAAAATGCTTTTAGCAAACATCACAAGGCTGAAAATGTTTTCAAGCTGATTTATTAAATAGTAACACTTTATAATTAGATTCCATTTGTTAATACTAAATTTGTTAACATGAACTAACAATTAAAAAATATATATTTCTAAAGCATCTATTACTTTTAGTTTATGTTAATTGCAGCATTTACTAAATTAAAAGTAGTATCTGTTACACTGAAGAAAATGGTGTAGGATTTACTTTGCACAATTTTCACTCATAAATTGCTAGCAAATTTCACAAATAATTACAAAGAAACTGAAATTAACATTGAATTAAAAGTAAAAATTTAAAGTAGAAAGAAAGACTGAAACAGTATTTTCTTGTAAAACATACTCAAATGTTTGTTTTATCTACAACTTCGGCCAATCATGAACTAAGAATTAACTTTTATTATTATTATTATTATTATTATTATTGGTTAGCATTAAAGATACATTATGTAACTTTTGGCCCTCACGCGGTTAAAAAACAAAACTACATGCATTTTGCAGAAGAACATTGTTTTGGTTGTACTTCGGCTCTGCGTGACAGTGCAGATGATTAAGGTTCTTTCTCAAGCTGACTAGCTGAAGATATTACTGTATCTATACTCATTAATAGACATGGTACTTCCTTGAAAATAAATTCCAGCACAGCACCACAGCAACCATAATGTAATGACCCTTGACAATAGATAATGCTTTACAATGAACACTGTTAGAGAGCTACATATGGCAATTAATCTGTTCAATAAAATACCTTACTCACCTGTTGTTGAGTAATAAAAACTCCATCTCCACGTCACCTTTACAACATTTCAAATCCCTCAGTTCTCACTATCTCTGAAAAGTCAAGCCAATGTTGACTCGTTTTATTACGAGCTCTGTTGCGTTCTCTTTTTGCAAGCAGACTCTCTGCTGTTGGGCATTTTTTTTAATGGATAATGCAGAGGTTTGAGATTTAGCTGCTCCATGTCAACCTTTCTCGCTTGTTGTGACAACTAACCTATGCCACTCCCACACCATAGAAGTGTCAAAGTAGCCAGAGCAACTTTTCTCTATTTACAGATATGACGAGACACGCACAGGCAAGTGACGTATGAACACAATTTTTGCAAAAACCATCCCGCCTGGTCTAAAATGTATCAATTTATAATAGGCTTGCCATAGTGAATCAGGGTAAGACAAAAACATGCTTTGAAAGAAGGATTGTTGATTTATTGACTCGTTTTTTTATATTTTGTTAATATTGAACAAAAAAAAAGGATTAATAAATACTGTAACAAATGTATTGCTTGTTGTTAGTAAATGTTAGTTAACGCATTAACTAAGGTTAATTAATGAGACCTTGTTGTAAAGTGTTACCAATTAACATATGCTGTGAGTAACAATGGAACTGCAGTGTATTGTGGCACCAAATGTCATTAAAAGTGTAACCATGGCAAGTATATTAAACATTTTCACTATGGGATTAACTAGAATACTTTCTAGTACTGTTGTGTTTTAGTCAGCCAGAGGGGTTTAATAGTACCATCTATAATATTGCCTGGGGAAGACTGCGAGGCTTCAGTTGACAAAAACCACAAAACTGTGGTGGAGAAAAGGGGAAACAAATGTCATTGTCTGTGTGAGTGACTGCAGAGGGGCTGGTCCCAGTGACAGACAGGGGCAATTATCTGCTCTCCCCCAACAGTTTTAACCTAATTTCACTGCGACCAGAGACCCTGAACACAGTCTATCAGCGCCTGGAAAAAAGGGATTATCTTCCGCTTTCTGCTCTCTCTTTGGAGTATGACTTTTTTGCTGTCATGTCTTTGTGATGGATGAAAGGCAAAGAGAGGGAAAGTAAGAGAGAGAGAAGGCAGATCCAGCGTGGTTAAGACACCCCAACCCCCTCGGCTTCTCATTTTTCTTCAGCACTTCCAAATTCATCCCTCTTTCTGCACTCGTCTATCCTTCTCTACCCTTCGCGTGACCCCGGAGGTCTCCAGGTGTGCAGAGATACACCTGCAGCCGGCTGCTGCCCGAGGACCAGACGACATCACAGGCTTGGCATCAGCTTTGACAGGGTGTCTGATTCAATCATCACATCTGGCGGAGTCCGAGCACTGAGAGAGCCAGTCAACCCTCCTAAATCTCACCCCTCCACCCAGGACTGAGCACGCTGCCAGATTCGACACAGTACATACACACCCCCGAACTGTACAGAGAAACAGCAAAAGATGCGTTAAAGCACAGCTTTTTTAACAGGACGCAAGACACAGTCAGCACACGCAAGCAGAAAGAAATCCTGCAGGACTGCAGGTCTATAGAGAGTCGGCTTGATTCTGTTAATGACGACAGCTTTCCATAAAAACCTGCTTTTTCCCCATCACCTCACCAGCCTGTTAGCCAGCAGCTTCCAATCGTTGTAATTTAGTGGACTCGGCTCTCCTCTGCAGCTGTTGCCTTCGCCCCCGCCTTACAAACGCAATAATGCTCTGATGCAAATGCGCTGCGGTGCATGGCTTAAATTCCTAAACATCATCTACAATGCTCAGGATCTATGTGTGGAAATTGTTAATTGCTCCAAAAAAAAAAAAAAAAAGATAAATATCTAAAAAGTGGACCGGACGACATCACAGGCATCACAATTTATTTGTATTTCAGTTTTAATTATTTACTTCAAATTATTTCAGTTAGTTGCCAAGGCAACATTTCTCATTTTAATTTAAGATTTTTAAGAGATGGAGATTTGAGGTGGTATGAGAGAAAGTGACCACTGGAAATCAGAGAAAATTAAGCAGAGTTCAATTTTATGCAAATGAGCAGTATCCAGTGATGTTACTGATAACTAAAACCATTTTTGTTAAAATCATTTTTGGTTAAGCTAAAATAAAATAAAATAAAAATATTAGATGACAAAAGTTAAATAATACTAAAAAGAAAATTAGAAACGCTGAAATAAGTAGTTGAAGTAAATTATTTAAACTGTAATAAAAATAAATTAAAGCTATATAAAAATGATAAAAAACTAATAGAAATTACAAAAGTACATAAATTACTAAAACTTATAAACTAAAATAAAACATGAAAACTGAAAATATAAATAAGCAAAAATAACAGATAATTCATTAATTAATGTTATATTAATATATTAGTAAATAATACACTAGCATTGACATGAGAAGCCAACTACCAATGAGAGTAAAGATCTGTTAAAATCTCTATAATCTAAAATAGTGACATTAAATTATAAAATAATATAATATAATATAATATAATATAATATAATATAATATAATATAATATAATATAATATAATATAATATAATATAATATAATATAATATAATATAATATAATATAATATAATAACATACATAACAACATAATATAATATAATAATAAATAGGTCACAGGCAAGTAAAACAAGTTGCAACTGGACAGATAAAGCCCTGTACATTTGCATGCACTCTGCAAATGCCTCATACACACACAAAAAATACTCAAACATTGATTAATTGGTGTGTTTATGCCTAATTTGCTCCATTGGTTGGGGGGAAAATGGTCAGTAGCATCAGTGTCTAACACATTACGCCATATCTCCATCTCCCTTTCTCCATCTGATACACTCATCTCTCATCCTTCTACATCTGTTGTTGGAAGTGGCCGATCAGGAATTAGTGTGGGTGTGGGCGCGCCACCATTCAGAAGTGCTAAGGCCTTTCACACCCCTAATGTGTAATTAGGTGGTGTTTTGGAGCACACAGCCTTCCTCAACTGAAATTAGTGGCCTTTTATTAATCAGACAGACCAGCACAAAGGCATTCTGAGCCCCTCTGTAATCTACTACAAAATGTTTCTCTTAATTACAGAGGTGGGATGCGGGAGGGGCTCAGCAGGAGCGGTTTATGGAGGTGCTCTGCACAATGTGTCAATTTACGTGCCGCTATCTACAAAAAATTTGTAGCACAGTCTGTGCAGCTGCCACATTGATAACAAATAATCTAAACTGTTCTTGTGCACATTGATGTGCATATAAACACATACACGCCCACACACACACCATACAAATGCCACCCACAGGCAAAATCTAACATGAAACAGACTATGCTACAGTACATGACTATCCATCCAAAAAAAATAAAAAATTAACACATGGACGTAAAATATTGATTTGAGAATAAATTATTACACTTCCATTCAAAAGTTTGGGGTCCGTGTTTTTTATTATTATTATTTAATTCAGCAAGGTTGCATTAAAATTGATCAAAATAAATGTTTCTTGAGCACCAAATCAGCACATCAAAATTATTTCTGAAGAATTATGTGACACTAAAGACTAGAGTAATGACTGCTGAAAATTCAGCTTTGCCATCACAGGAATAAATTTTAAAGCTGCAGCCTGTAAGTTTTGTCTCTTTGTCGCCATCTCTGTTTGAAACCTGCAATTGCAGTTGTTTGCGGAATTATCATTTTTACGTGGGTTGTGCTTCGGCATGACTCCTCAGCGCAGATGAATCTAATGTTTGCTGTCTGTCAGTCACCACATCGGTGATACTGTACTTCGGAATCACAGATTGTAGTCTTGGAAGTACGACCAAAATAAGAATTTTCACTGGAAAATGTCATCTGAACAAGTAACATGTCTGCCACTTTTGTTCTGACCAACTGAGGGGGGGAAAAAAAGCATTACAATAAATTGCGCTGCCAATGGTGATTAAATCTAACGATTGCTTAGCTCGGATCCCGTCAAACCATGCAAATTATTATTATTGTTATACTTTGTTCTTAAATTGTTAATGTTAACAACATCAGCATTGCGTGACTATGTGTATTTAGTGTTTAGCGTTACCTGTAGATTTCAGTTTCTGTAAGTCTAATCTCTAACGTTAATTTATCATGCCATACAATCCGCCATCCAAATGATAAGTTTAATTATTGCAGCTGCTGTAAGAAAAGGCTATAAATGATCTGCCTCACATGTGATTTAGCCTACTAGCTGGGACTCGTTCTTTATGTAAACAGACGTGACGCAATGACGCAAAGACAAACGGCGACATGCTCAAATTTCCAGTGAAAACCCACCAGTACCACCCGAATTATAAAACATTATTACAAGCTTACCGCTGTGATTCGGGCTAAGGTAAGGAGATAGTTTTGAACACTGGCTGGTTATGTACTTGCTCAAAAATTAATTCTGGATCATTTTTAACCAAAAAAAAAGTTACAGACAGCAGCTTTAAATGCAATAAAATAGAAAACAGTCATTTTAAATAGCAATAATATTTCACATTACTACCAAATATTTTATAATATATACTGAATTTTTAATCAAATAAATGTATATTTTAAAAAAATCATTCCAATCCCAAGGTTTTGAATGGTAGTTGATCCCCTGGATTCACAGAAAAGGCTTAAGCCTAGTCTCAGATTAAAATGCATTTTTAGCTGTTTTAACTGAAAGCAACTTGCGCTGACTTATCTTAAAATGTGTCAGTTCCATTATTTTGTTTTAAGATAGATTCCTTTTAAGAGGAAAAAAAAATTGGCCTAGTGACAACAAACACTGCAACCAACCATATTAACTCTTTCCCCGCCATTGGAGGAATTTTCCATAATTTATGACACAACGCTTCCCTGCCATTGACAGAATTTTCTGGCAATCCTTGTTCCCACTGTTATACGGTAAGGGGCACTATTACGCATCTTCTGAAAGAGTACAGAATCTCCAGATTAAAACAACACTGGCGAAAAAGCAGCAGAAACAAGCAACAGAAGCATTGTTTACACTCATGTAAGCTAATGTGATCATCAAACATTAAACAGCATATTAAAAAAAAAAAACGGTACTGCATATATAGGACTGTGCAAGCTTACCCGCAAACAAGTGTTGATAAAAAAAAAAAAAAAAAATGCACGAAGATAGAATAAAATGTTCCCCAGAGACAGGGAATGAGTTTAAGTAATACCGAAGTCTTTTTCTCAAAAATCAATAAACAAGGCGCAAGATGGAACAAGTTGAGTTTACGTATCAAAGAAGAGACCACAAGTCCAAGCTGTGATACGAGATACATGAAAGTAGCGCCGGTTTTAGAAGCCATATGAGCAACTGATATGCAGTGTTGCCATGGACGACAATGAATATTAGGAAATATCTGGCAGCTGAATGCTGCCATTGACCAATTAGAATCAAGTCTTCCAGGTCTACATTATGGTAAATCTACACTTTACATGATAAGTCCAGCAGCCATCAATGTGATCAAATGTCTCATGTGCACCTAATGATGACTATTCAGACAGCTAATGCCATGCAAGAAATCATGTTTGAGAATTTGGATGCAAAACAACTTCCTGTAATTGCCCGAGGCAAGCAGAGGGAACAGCACCCAGAGGGCCTGGCAATTAGGGACAGGAGGCATAATAACATGAATGGTGCTGCTAGGCACAGTCTCTGCTGCTTTCCATTTATAATCTCTCACTCAAATGTTTATTTCAATCACATATAATCCATCTATATCATGTCGAACAGCGTGAGGAAATATAAGCATTATGACTGAGCACAGTAGTGTGTCTTAGTGGCTTTAGACTGTTCAGTTGAATACAGATAAAAGAGGCTTCTTTCAGTTCCCAGGTCTCTGAATGCCACTCGCGGTTAAGAGGATGTTTTTCTTAGTGAGAGGAATATCAGGCAGACTCTTTCATGTTTTGTGCTCGATGAAGGACAGACTTTGTGAGTACATCTCAGAACAGCAGTGCACAGGAGCGTCTTATCCGTGAGGCAATGCTGTCATAAAATGCTTTTGACTGTGTTTTCAAGAATCCGAGCCCTGGTTCTAAGGAGCAGTAGGACTGCCAATCACAACCAAGAGTTTTGTTTTTTTCTAATAACCTTCATTTACATCTGACATGGACCTGTCGCCCGAGCAGCCGATGCTCTTTTGCAAAGCCATTGTTGTCAGGTAAATTGCAATGCGTTTGACGTTTTGGTGTAGGAGAGTTATATTTGTTGAGCACTCTGTCACTTGGGGACCCCAGCTGACCTGTGAGATGTTCCGCTCTACATCAAAGAAACAGGAATAACTTTTTCAATTCTCGAAGCAGAAAGAGAGACATTGTTGCTTACTGCATACTGTTTAAAAATAGCATGTGACAGCATGCAATAAACATTTTAAATAGTATGCAACATTTCAAATGATGTTGCTTACTGAATTCCTTTTTAAGGAAAGAAAATTAAATGTGTGTAAATGGGGTTCTGAAACTTGATGACACTCACAGTGGAACATACATTATCTATATAAAGGCAACATGAGTTGTAAACAGCCAAATTTCTACAGTAGTGCTTACATGTTTCACTCACAACTAGTGGCAGAACAACAACAACAACAGCGTTTTCCTTCTCACACAAATAATAAATAGGCTACAGGGGTAGTGAATTAATAAAGACTTTCCACG
Organism: Ctenopharyngodon idella; assembly: GCF_019924925.1. Taxonomy (NCBI): domain Eukaryota; kingdom Metazoa; phylum Chordata; class Actinopteri; order Cypriniformes; family Xenocyprididae; genus Ctenopharyngodon; species Ctenopharyngodon idella. The sequence continues at coordinate 33,668,807 of NC_067224.1, forward strand.
CGTTACTTGCACAATACAATGTTATGACCTCAAACCATGGTTTATGATTTGTAAACTAATACATTTTGACATTTGCATCACATAACCAGCTTCATTTGTTTGGCTTTTTTGACGTAGTAAACTTGTTCGGTAGCTCATCTGGTTCAGCATTGACTTGCGACGTGGAGCGCGCGGGTACAAGTCTCGTGAAACAGTAGGCTAGTCATGACAAGAGAGAGTGAAACAAGCTAAAATGTACTGGTTGCTTCTGCAAATGCGATTGAGCTTACGTTTGCTTTTGTTAACACTATCAATTGGATTTAGGGTAGGGTTTAGTGCAAGGTGGCACGTTATTTTCAAACAATAAACTTTTAGCGCCACTCACCGGACATTTCGGCTGCATCCGAAAACTTAAAAAAATGCTGCCTTCGAAGATGTATTCCAAGGTAGGAAGGCATCAAGGAACATCTGAATCCAATGTTAGCTTCATTTCCTGTCTCCTGAGATACCTTCATCTTATCGATTTTTGAAGGCAGCATAGATGTATCCTTCGCTGCCTTTGATCCCACAATCCTATGCGTTCCATTCCGTGACAGTTGAGCTAGAAAAAGAAAGATGGAGTCTGAAAGTTGCGGTTTCTGGTCAGTTCGTGTAATGTATGTTTTTGGCCAACGATTTCCACTTCTGATGTCATTTCTAGACAGAAATTTTTACTGTAGTAATTAAACATTTGTTTAGTTATCACCAAAGCTCGCTCTATTTTGCTGTAGATCATTGAACTGTTACGCTGCCTCAGACGTCTGTCCGAAATCAGTTTTGTGAGGTGCCTTAATGCGAAAGAGTCATTGCCTATAAGGCAGCGTGGCACAAGTCAACTGCCTACGTTTTCGGATACACCCTTCATTTCTGAACTGGCGCACGTTTCCAGATTCCAGTGTTGCCACGTCTGTGGTTTTCCTGCTGAATTGGGCTACTTTTACACCGTTGTCGTGGGTTGTTAGTCCGGGTTTCACGTTCATCTGTTTTGGATAAAACAACGTGCCAATCACTGGACATTTCATTTTGAAATTGTCGCGAAACATGCAAGAACCAACCTTATATAATTTAGCAGAACTGTCGCTGTTGCTGTTGACCTGGGGCCCGTTTCAATAAGGGGGTTCAACCAACTCTGAGTTAAAACTTGAACTCTGAATTGACTTACTCTGAAATGGGAAACTCTGAGTTTTCTGTTTCAGAACAGCTGAACTGAGTTAGTTCAATCGACTCTGAGTAGGTTGGCTCTGAGTTAAGCGCGTGCACCACGACTATGAAAAGCCATCATCAATGGAGCTCCGATATTACGATTCACCACGTGACAAAATGACGTCCGCATACTTCTGAGTCAATGCAAGTTTAATTCTTATCACTGTTATAATATCAAAGGTGAAAACTGGCAGAACGGTAAGTTATTGAACTAATATTCATTTTCATGGTATCCCATATGCAAAGGGAAGAAATAAAATAATAATTTAAGTGCTTTTTTTTTTTTTTTTTGCAAATTATGTTCTATTTACCATGTAGGCTAAAAGTAGCAGTTTTTTGCAACAAGTGTAAATAGTAATTAGATGCTATTTATTTTTTATACTGGCAGATACATACTATTTGCACCTCAGTATTGTTGTAAATTAACAGGATGCAATAATAACAGTGTAAATTATTTGATCATTATTAAACACCCGTTAGGCAATTTACTTCCACTTTCAGAACATTTTCTTCATTTTTATTGAAAATAAATGCCTTTATGATGTGATGGGAAAAGGGAGAATAGAGAGCTCGGCAGAAGGCGGATTTGAACCCAGTCAATCACGTCGCAAATTGGTTTTCAGCGTCCAACACACTACTACCTACACCACTGAAGCCATCAATCACATGCATTGATTTTAACCTTGTATGACATTGATGGGCGGGGCTACTGTAAATTTGCACTTAATAATAGACACTCCAAATAATCTTGTTTTCCGTTTGCATTAAGATTATTTTTATTACCACACTGGCAGATACTGATAATTTTAAGTAAAATGCACTTAATTTAGATCCCCCCAGAAAACAAGACTAAATATCTTATATCATTTCCTTATATAGAAAATCCATCTTGATTTAAGAATTTTTAGATATTTGTACTTGAAATAGGACAAAAAAATACTCAAAGCATTTTTGCAGCGTGAATGAACTATTTAAACATCACTTGCACTTTAAAAAGGGGGAGGAGACCGGAGGAAACTCTGGGTTTACTGAAGAAAACCTGCTCCCGACCAGCGGTGCGTTTCCCAAAGCGAACTAAGGTTGCAAGTTCCGTCGTTAACAATAGAGTTCAATGGGACTTACGACCATAGTTCACCAACGATGCTTTCGGGAAACGCACCCCAGGTTAGGTTCACAGAGTAAGTTACCATGGTAACTGACTCTGAGTAAGAGTTACCTCCCTTTTAGAAATGGGCTTGACTTACCCTGCTTTCTTGGGTTTGACATACCTCCCTTTCTGAAACAGAAAACCCAGAGTTTCCCTCATTTCAGGCTTAACATACTCAGAGTTTTCACTTAACCTCCTTTCTGAAATGGGCCCCAGCTGCATGAAAACAGAAAAATCTGATTTTTGAATGTAGAACCAAGTAGAATTGGTATAAAAAAATAAAACTAGTAAAATCAGAACCAAATCTAAAATCTGAACTAACTTGCCAGGCATTATAATTGAAATCAATTCCTATTATTGAGCTCCGAAAACATTTGGACAACAATGTAAACAATCATACAGACAGCTGGTAAACCAAATAAAAGCTGCATACTGTAGATCTAACATCTCACAATCCCACACAATTTCTATTTAGATTTAGCTGTTTTAACGTACTGATATTAGTCTGTTTTGCGGCCTCCTTTTCATCAAAAAACTAAACTGAAGCAGCTGTCCTGCTGAGAGTGGAGGCACCATGCTGAAATGCCCCTGGAGTAACTTTTTGCTTTGATTAAGTGCCTTATTCAGAGAGCAAAGAGAATCAACAACACTTTCCTTATCATTCTTGGGTGCCTACCAAAGAGTTAGCATGAAAGAGACTAATATTGTGACCTTCCCTTCAACATTACTGAGACCTGATGCACATTCTTCTGCATAAATGCACCACTAAAGCATTCTGAATCTGAGGTCTGACACATTAAAGGAATAGTTCACCCATAAAATTAAAATTCTGTCATCATTTACTCACTCTCATGTCGTTCCAAGTCCATTTGACTTTCTTTCTTACATGGAATACAAAAGACAACATTTTAAAGAATGTTCACACGGCTCTTTTTCATTTAATGAAAGCATATAGTCTTCAGGCTCTACGCTACAAAAAAGAAAAGAAAAGCATCATAAAAGTAGTCAGTTCAACTTCTGAATACCATACTGTAGCTTTCTTTGTATGAGAGAGACCATCATTGGTTTTCGCATGTGTCCAATCATGACGATGCACCAAGTTTGTATCTGTGGTACAGATAGCTTGTAAGTATAATACCTGGAATATAGGAAGCAAATGACAACAATTTCATTACTTTAAAGTCAATGTAAGTGTTTGCACCTTAAACGTAAAGTCTTAACCAGCATAATCTTCAAGGACAAACTGGTGAGCACTGTTCTCAAAAAGTCCCCTAGCAATTTTCTTCACTGTTTTACTATCAACTCAGTGTGTGTGTGTGTGATTACTCTGACTGAAGGCCTCTTGGGAATAATGCTGAGTGAAAGCTAAAGGAGCAGTGGTGCTCGGGTTTGACACATATACTCTGTGACATCTTACAAGAATAGTGGTCTAAGCCACTGCCTGAGTGAAAATCAAGAGCTCACTGACACTGACAGCAGGAACTGTGGCAGACCGATTAAACATATGCAGTCCAGAATACTCTTATTTTATTTATATGCCTTTGGAATAAACTGAGGGCAACAAATTAGTGATGCTTAAACCTCATGCTGTTTTGAGGCCTGAGAGGCCCCAAAGCCTTTTAATAGTTAACAAGACATAACTGCCATTGAAGGTACCAGGTTACTCATAATCTTATGAGAACTAGTTATAAACAAACATTCAAAAAGTCCTGCATGAAAAAGGTTATATTTCTGGATACCTCACCTCTCATGTTGTTCCTCAACCTATATGACTTCCTTCCTTCCTTGGAACCAAAAAAAAATGATGTGTGGTTGTATGGTTGTTTTGCTCAAACAATGAAAGTTTTTGGCCTGGTTTCACAGACAGGGCTTAAATGAAGCCAGGATTAGGCCTTAGTTCAGTTAGGACATTTAAGTAGCTTTTATAAACATGCCTGACAAAAAAAACTGGTGTGCATCTTGAGACAAAACAATGGCACTGACATATTTTAAGATACAATGCAAGTTGCTTTCAGTGGGACTAGGCTTAAGCCTTGTCTGTGATCCGGGGGAATGGGTTTCAAACAACATTGGAGATCTTTGGCTTTAATTCTATGGACAAAAACAGTTAAAAAATATCTTCTGTGTTCTGTAGAAGAAAAAAAAGTCATACAGGTTTGGAAAAACATGAGGTTGACATTACTTTAAATTTGGGGTCTAGGTGATTCTTAACTAAAAAAAAAAAAAAAAAAAAAAAACTATTAAAAGATATGTTTTTTAATTGAAAAAACAAATAAAATATAAATATTAGATAAAAAAACAAACAAAAAGAAATTAGAAATGTTGCTTTGGCAACTAACGTTTAATTTTAAGCTGAAGTACTAAAATTACTAACTGAAATAAGCAATAAGGTACAAGAGGCTGTGCTGTATTGTGAATAAGTCACGGCTGAAGTGAGAAGTGGTGCCTTATTTTAAGTATTTTAGTACTTAAAATAAAACGGTTACTACACAATATAAATATTAAAGCCAAAATATGCATCAATGCAACTTTCATGAAGTAAACTTTCACTAAAAGCCTTCCTTCCGCCGGAAAAAATAGTCCCTGATCATGAACAGCAACAGAAGTTACATTATTATGCTATTAGATGAAGACTGTCTTAATGAGTGTGTCAGTCAGTAGCGAAGACTTTTACATTGAAAAGACTGAATTGTTGTGAACACGGAACAAGACGCAATTGACAAATGCTTTGACTAGCGCTGTTAGTCACGGGAAAACCCTTTAACTGTTAAAAGGACAGGATAATACATTGAACATTTAAACAGATTTTTTATTATGAACATAGGACTGACCTGAAGGAAAATGCTAAATCTGAATGCAGTAATAAACTCGCTCACTCAATCTCTTCTACATATAATACAGTAAGCTTCAATGAATACAATATTGATATAATATCAAATGAGAACATACAGTTTACGTTGCTAAGAGTGGTTGCTAAGGGTGTTGTGTAGTGATACACAGAACCGTTGTTGGGTGAAGAGGTCATAGCCGTGTTTTATCATGAATAAAACAGCTATTGAACAATCGGAATCAAGAACAGGATCTAACCATTTTATAAAACAAAATTAAATTTCAAACTATTTAGAAATATTTAAAAAAGTAATAAATGACAGAAGCACAAACATGCTAATAATTAAACTAAAATGAAAAATGAACATGTGAAAAAAAATTCATAATATTGATATTCATATTATGAATAATAAATTCATAATATTAAATCATAATTCAATATAAAAAAAAAAACTACAATTGTATGTATTTAATACAAACATTTGTAGGAACCCCATATTTAAAATGTTAATATATGCAATTAATTTTCACATGTTAAGATTGTATATCTGTTGAATTTGTTTTGTAGCGTTTTCTGTAGTTTTTTTACTGGGGTCAAATTAAGACAAAGTCAGTATTAACAGAACACATAGGTTAAATCAGCACAAAAATCACGATGATCTTTTTAATTTATCCCATTTTTTATTCTAACACTAACCTGATATGAAATAATTGAACCTGACAGCCAGTGACAATGAAGAGAGTTCAGGGTTTGACGGGATCTTGAGTGATGTGTGCCATTCAAATCCACCAGTCAGTAGAGGAGACAGACAGAAAGAAGAAAGAGAGAGAGAGAGAGAGAGAGAGAGAGAGAGAGAGATACAAAAAGAGGAGAGCTGGAACCTCAGGACCTTGAAGGAGATGTCAGTTCAGGGCTTGAGTCGGTCTTGCGCCTGGCTGAATAGCGGTCAGCCCCTCTGCACGCTTCTCTTCCCTGAAAGCATGACATTGCCAAAGGGGGAAAAACACCATTTTATCATTCTGTGCCATTCACACCCTCTCTTTCCCTGTCAAACATGCCATATGTCCCCATCTCAGGGCGTCCTGCCGGCTTATCGAGTGTGACAGGGCCATTCTCACACTGCTCCCAATCACACTCTGTCTCCGGCGGGTAGAATCCTGCTCTGGCGGCACCGTGCAGTGATGGACTGTCAGGGAGAGGGCAGTGACTTCCACAGGGTCGCACCCCAGATAGCCAGAGAGTCCAAAGAAGACAGAGAATGCAATAGATGAGAGGAAGTTGTGCCCGAGAGTAAAGGTGAGGCTGTGAAGATCATGTGGCCCAAAGAGCAGACTCGTCATTGGAGGTGAATTACACCAAATGGTTTTTAGTGAGACAGACCCTGCATCCCAATTCACATATTATGCATCTTAAACAGAATGCGACATTAACATAATTTGTTTGTCCCAAATACACCTAAAATAGTGCCTGAATATACTTTTTCCCATGCGTTTGAGCATGCTTTTTCTGTTTCTCAGAACAACTGACATGCTTTGAACAGATAAATTTAGGCTGCACAGCAATTTTTATTGTTGTAAGTAATAATGAATTTTCAGGCAATGCCTTTATCTAGATGCTAATGCATACATGTTAATGCAAACATTAAGGGTCTGTGGTATGACACAACTTCATGCAGCATAGGCTCAATGGAAAAATGTTCCTCTAACTACATTTTTGCAAAACTCCTAAAGTGTACCTTACATATACATGCAATTCACTGCGGTTTTCAGTGGTTTTCGTCAATAACGTCAAAAATTGGAGGATGGAGGACTCTGTGATCTGAGCTGTGTTTTTGTTGTGTGACATGGGTTTCATGATAACAGAGATGGAATATAGACGTATAATGCTATTGAAAGAGCAAAAAGCAGAGCTAAGAGACAAAATCTCCAACAACTTGGAGTGCTACATATCATCGAGGCTGAGGAAAGAACGCCGCAGACAGGTAAATGCCGTTAACTTTAGCTTTCTATACGTTTATTATTTCAGTCTTATCGCTGTTTTACATGTTCGTGGAGTTAGTTTGTGGAGTAAGTAGGCTATACGTAAACTGTGTGTTTACATGGCTTTTTACAAATGGCGGATGCCGGTGTCTTGTATAGCATTCTTTCAGCCAATCAACATACACGTACGTCACTGGAAGTTCCTATTGTGCTGGATTAGACCAAGCGTGTCGTACAAGTCTGGAAAAGTGAAGCCAAAGCGTCTTGATCGCCCCCAGGTGGTAGGTCATAAATTACATGGAGAGGGCAGAGTTTAACAGGACATGAGACAAACTAAACAATTAAATTAGGCTACACTTCAAATATTTTTTTTCCAAAGATGTGTAGATGTTTCAAAGTTATTTAGTTTTTAATCACACTGATGTAAGTTCAAGTGTTCATTTTTTTTTAAATAAGTTTGGTTTTAGTTAGTTATTTCATGCTATAAAAAGGGGGGTGTGACGTCATGATTGACAGCTTCTCTGAGCGAAGTAGTCACTGAGGAAACAAAGGACTTTTTTTCTGGAACTTTAACTTTAATTTCTACATTTCCATAACTGTTTATTTCACACCGACATAATGAGTTGTTCTGCAGTAAATTGTACTAAACGATTCTGCGGGAGTGTGGGCGGGGCCTTGATAGTGCACGGCTCCACTTCACGCTCACTACTGCGCAGAATCAGGTCCCGAATCAGCACAAGATGTCAGCGCCATATTGGGACATCGGCGGCTTCACTTTCTATAATGGTTTAGACCCTACTCTGAAGTAGTAGCTAATTTAGTCCCCCCAAAACATGTTCCTTTAACTAAAATCATTCCTAGTTCCTGCAGTGTGAACATGCCAAAAAGCAGGTACTTCCACCAATAGTTATAGGAACTATGAAAACATTCCTCCTAAAAAGTTATAGGTACTATGAAAATGTTCCTCCAGTGTGAAACCCCTTTATGTGAACTGGGACGGAGCCAGAGTTCCTTCAGTCCCAAAATATGCAAGCATGTGAACTCAGATGCTTCTAGCTACACAAGCTTGATTTCATGTTCTGCTGCATTCCAAATTGTTCCTGTTTGCAATTCAACTGCAGCATCTCACACAAAAACTCAATTTACAGGCAAAAACCTAATGATAAGTAATTCCAAAAGTGTCCAGTAATAAGGGGGCTACCAAGATAAAGTGAATATTTTTCAGCTGGTCATGTGATCTTAACATGAAAAGACCACCATAAAAAAGAGTGAGTATACAACATTTTATACATATTTGTCAAAAATCGTATTGATTTCTTTTGTTTTTGAAGTGTAAAAAATGACAGCACACTCCTTTGAGAGTCCGTATTGTGCTGTGCTAGGTTTCAGTTCCTGTGCGGCTCACTGCGTGTCACTCATATTGTGACACACTGCGTTAAGAAACGTTCTTAAATCCACTTGAAAGCTCCGTGGAACATTTTTTCTCATTACAGAATATCACTGTCATGTCAGAGCACCTTTCCTCCTGACAGCAATTGAAGTCCAAGGTGACTCGGAGCATTTAACACCTCAAGCATTAATATAGATGAATGCACCCAACGGCGAGCAGGTCAAATGGCTGCTGGGGAGACGGAGGCAGTACAGCTCACCTGGGACGCATGGCGGAGGCCAGGTTACGGCTTCGTTTTCCCGCTCATTAGACCATACCCGCACCTTCTGTTTCATGCCGATCCATGCCGGGCGCAGGGAGAGGTCACTCTTCTTAAGTATTTGATGGCGAAATGAGCCTCACATATATGCAGATGACGGTGCCTCCTGATGACTAATGTGTGCTGATTGCTCAACAGCACTAGAAGTCTGGGAAACAGCGCAGGACACGGCGAGCTGTGCAGATGCCTGGATGCTCAACAAGTGAGTAATCAAGAGAAAAGAGGACAAGAAATTAGAGACATTCCTCTGCTGATGATGTGCATGGAGGCAGAAATCAGGAGGCGAGAAAGAGAGAGGGACCTAAATTACCTGTAACTAGCATCTCAAATGCAAGCCAATGCAAAACCTAAAGTCTCTACGTCCTTATGAACGTCTCACAGAGCATTTTTCCCTCTTAAAATATATCTGTAAAATGATTGCTAATCTATGCAAAAAAGCAATCAGCAGCTCATGCATAATGCATGAGCACGAGAGACCAATTTTAAAACGCTTTCAGATTATTAGATATTATCAGGAATTCAGCAGATGAAATCTGAACACTCCTACCTGCACAGCTCTAATTACAGCAGCCGAGTGGGCAGACAGGAAGGCGAAGCGCCGGCACGGTCAGGACCCACCGCAGGTCATTTGCACACATAATTTAAAGCCAAGGTGACCGCAGGACAAATCCAAGCTTCAGGTCCGAGTCATAATAGATGGAGAATGAAACCACAGAATTAGCATGTATATCTCCACGGTTGAAACTGATAGCTGGAGATGAAATGGTTCAATCACTCTAAGTAGCATGGATGATTTCTCATACATCAAGATGGTATATCTTCAATTTTAATTTATTCAAATGCAGATCAAATCGGTTGATCTGCATGAGATGGGATTGAACTCAGCACGGATGCCAACTGCTTGTTTCAATTTTTATTTAAATGTGCACTCCTGAAATCAGAGCGGGATGTTATATTCTCCATTAAGCGCCCAAGCAATTGCATTTGCATCGGATTAAATTACGCTTATCTCTGCGGACAGAGGATGCGGTCTTATCAAATGAACATCTGCATTTTAAAAGGAGAGAGAGAATTGAGCGGGATGACGGAATTAACTAAACTCTAATTAATTTCCGACATGCGGCCGTGTCCGGTCCATCCACAAAGGCTGCATTTAGACACCTGAAAATCCACCGTGCAATCAGCTGTCATTCACAGTGAAGTTATGAAAGCTCAGGAAATTCGGTTTGACATTGCAATGAGTATGAGTTATTTTGTGTATTAGGCAAATGTGGATAAAAGCAGCTCTCTTAAGCTCTGTTCCAAAACCTTTTACCAACACAAAGGTTCAAAAGGTAGGCAAATTAATTACGCTGCCTCCAAAAATACCTTGTATTGGACAAATTCTTAAGGTATAAATGCATGTGTTGATGTATAAAGAAAGCAACTCCAGAATGCACTGACGAGCAAATCCGGATGAGACCTGAGAAATGTTAATTATAAACAAAATTTCATTCAATACTTAGATTAATTAAAAAAAAAATTCAAGAATTTAAACTATTTAAAAAATAATATAAATAGTTTGGTGTCATTAAAAATGTATTACTTTATGAAATATTTTGAGCATTGCAACATGCTAATGGCAAACTCTATAGCAATCAATTGTGAGGAGCGCTATAGAATGCAACAGTGCTTTTCCACCTTTTCTTGGTACTGACAGTATTTTTCCCATTTATTTTTCCCATATGGATTTTTAAAACGCAAGGTAAATCACAACATTACAAATTTTGATTTGACGCAAAAAGGTATTTGAAAATCTGACAAAAAGACAAAACAACAAGACTGTGTACTTCAAGGTGCAGAAAGCGATTTCTGAGAAACGCTGTTGAAAGTAAATCGGACCGAGCAGCACAAAATACTTGTAGCCATACTAGCCAATCAGCAGTTAGGGGGCGTATACACTTATGATGGGGGAGGAGAAACAGCGAGCAAGAGAGAGATTTTGAAGAAAGACTGTAGAAAGAGAGATGGCTGAGAGACATTACAAAAGAGAAAAGGTCAGAGGAATACTGGAAAAAGAAGGGTTATGATCAGGCAAGAGTTTTAGGACCCACGTTAATATTAGAAATGCTTTCCAGTGCAGGAGAGACCTAAGCGGGAAGACCTGAAAACAGAGCGTTATTTTGCTCTGCTTCAGCTATGAAAAAGAGATATCCACTCTTGCATTGTGTGTTCATGTATTTTTGGGGCATAGCAATGCAAGGGGAATGTTTGTTTAGGTTAATTTAAAAAATCAAATGTGTTTCTGCAGAAATCGCCTACTGAACCTTTAACAGCGTTAATGAGGGAAAGAACTACAATCCCATGAAGCATTGACATATTTAAATTTAAAAATGACACAGAAATACAATACTATTGATTTAAAGATGTTGATTGGATATACTGTATATGTGTGTATGTATATGCATACACAAGTATTTTGAGAGCGTAGAAAGACTGAATCTACCACATCATTCGCAGTGCTTCATGGGAGTGGGCGAGTGCTAAAGAGTTCTTTTGGTGCAATTTGCTTGCTTTGATTGTCTGACTGGTGGACATTTCTTTGCAGAATCATCAGCAATATTTTTACCTGGAATTCCACTTTTAAATATGATTATTACAAAAATAAGCTGCAATAATGTAGACTAACAGCTTCAATGAAAACCTGTAGCTTACAATAGCTCTGCCTTACAAGTTTTATAAGCTATTGTTAAAAATCAGTGAATGATTTTGAATGGGAAATGTAAATGAATGGGAAATTTACTTGCCGAAACTGTGTTTTTGTATTTCGCACAGAGTTGCTGCCTTTGTAGAGCGTTCCAAATCAGTCACGTATAAAGTTTCATTTCATTTTTGGAACAGAGCTTGAGAAAGCAACAAAATCTCTTCATGTTTTGTGAACATTCTTTACTGCGTGTGTTTAGAGCAGGTAAAGGTGCCCTTTCCCGACACCCTCCACTCTGAACTGCTTCGATTTGCTCTGAGAGATTTTCTGAGGAGAGTCTGACAGGCTTCATGCTCTGAGCGTTAGCCAAGCAGAGATGAGCACTGCTACAAAAATCAATGAAGCTCTTCAAAACCTACAGTACAACAAAAGAATTACTCTGCAATTAGATCTGTAGACTTGAGCACCCAAACACTACACTTAGTACAGTTCAGATATTTTATATTGTAAAATCAATATAGAATATATACAGTAACACTGGCATAATAAAGAATGTTATACTATTTCTCTGCTATAAACCCTTAGAAAAAAAAAGACTGTGGTGGTGGAAGTATCAGATGGAAATATCATGGTACTCTGATATGGGTAGTATCATGGTATTCTTGAAGTACCATTTAATGGTACATGATGAACTATTATAGTTTATGATGACACCATGTTTCCATGGATTTTTAATGAAAAATGTAAATTTTAAGTTAAAATTTGTTAATGGGGTATAAAAAGGTTCTTCCGTCTTTAAATTAATATGAGGTCATAAAACTCGCATACATAATTATAAAAGAATGATCAAAATGCTATTTAAAATAGTATTACATTTCATACTGCAAGATTCCAAACTACCTATAAAATATGGTATACTGTTTGATTACTGTTTCATATTATATGGTATTTTCATGGTACTACAAAGAATACCACGGAAATATGATTTAATAACATGGTACATTATTGTTTGTGAAATAAGAACTTCAAGTGCTATTAACATACTACACAGAATCATTTATCACTGAACTGATATGCTTTCACTGAGACTGTGAATAACAATGATATTGGATCAAAAGTGATCATTAATCAAGACAGGACCTTAAGTGAATTCATCAACCTGAAGTGCCTATAAGACGTTGCAGTCTTCTGTTCTCACTGATTCATCCCACCTATTCAAGTGCTCACACAAGGACTTCTTTTCTCTCTCCTACACACACACACATGCTTCAGCCTCTCGACATGTGCAGGTCTGTGCCAGATTCTTCTGCAGCCGACAGCCTTAATGGGGTCAGCTGACCTCTGCTCTCACTTCTCACCAGGGCCAGGCAGAAGGGGAATGCCTTTCTCCACTCTGAAAGACACACAAACTCCCACACATACTCTCATTTTACACCACCTTGACCCTGACCCTTGCAGCATCTTCTCAAGAGGAGCAGAGAAAAGAGCCCTCCTCAGCTGCAGAGCCACAAGCTCTTGAAGGAAGGTGAGAGGTCACAGGTGGGAAAGACGAAAGCCTTCTTGCGAATTGGAATTGCACCAGGCTTACCCATGAAATATCACTACAGTCTAGATTTTGCTAAAGTTGCTAGGGTTCAAAATCAATAAGTCTAATGAACTAGAGAGGATAGGAGAGGAAAAGGAAAGGAATGAGAAAAATGGCAGGAAAGAGAAAGGAAATGGAAAGGAAGGGAAATTACAGAACAGGAAAAATGAAAGATGAAAAAAGAACAGAATTGAAAGAAAAGGAGGGGGGAAAGAAAAGTGACAAAACATAAAAAGGAAACGTGGAAACAACAGGACAGGAAAAGGAGTAGAAGAGAGGAAAGAAAAAGGTAAAGATGAAAAGGACAAGACAATGGAAAGAAGGGGAGAGGGAAAGAAGAAAATTATAAAACATGAAAAGGAAAGGGGAAACAACATGACAGGAAAAAGGAAGAGAGGAAAAAAGGAAAGTAAAGAGGAAAAGTGCAGAAAAGGAAATGGAAAGAATAAAATACCAGGACAGGGAAAAGAAAAAGAAAGGGAAAACCAAAGGCAAAACGTTAAAGGATGAAAAGGAACGAGGAAAAGGGTAGAAAACAGGAAAGCGGAAGACAAAAATAAGGAAAAGGAAGTGCAAAACAAGGATGTAAATGACAGGACGGGGGGAAAAAAGTAAAGTAAAGAGGAAAAGGTCAGAAAAGGGAAATGGAAAGAATAAAATACCAGGACAGGAAAAAAGAGAGGAAAAGAAAGGGAAAAGGAATGGCAAAAATGTTAAAGGATAAAAAGGAAAGAGAAAAAGGACAGAAAACAGGAAAGCGAAAGACAAAAATCAGGAAAAGGAAGTGTGAAGCAAGGATGTAAATGACAATACAGGGAAAAAAGTAAAGTGAAGAGGAAAAGGTCAGAAAATCAGGACAAGAAAAAGGGAAAAGGAAAGGCAAAAATGTTAAAGGATAAAAAGAAAAGCGAAAGACAAAAATCAGGAAAAGGAAGTGCGAAGCGAGGAAGTAAATGACAGGATGGGGAAAAAAGGAAAGCAAAGAGGAAAAGGTCAGAAAAGGGAAATGGAAAGAATAAAATACCAGGACAGGAAAAAGGAGAGGAAAAGAAAGGGAAAAGGAAAGGCAAAAATGTTAAAGGATAAAAAGGAAAAGGACAAAAACAGAAAAGCAAAAGACAAAAATCAGGAAAAGGAAGTGCGAAGCAAGGATGTAAATGACAGGACGGGGGGAAAAAAAAAATGAAAGAAAAGGCAAGATGACAATGACAGGATAGATAACAGGAAAGGAAACGGAAGGAAAGGAAAGAGGAAATGGAAAGGACAGTAAAGAAAAGAGGGGTGATGAATGTTACTTTCCCAGTAAAAATATTATCAAAGGCAAAGGCTGTGGAGAAGATTCAAAAATACTGGCACTCAGAGAGCTGGTCAGATGCTGATTTTTTATCCGAGCGACACAAAAAGGACATGCTGCCAGCGTGCTCTTCTGCTATGATCTGTTTACAAGAGCGTCACACAGACAAACTCAAGAGTTCATATCTACCACGCGCAGTGTCACATCCCTGCAGAGAACGAGTCAAACAGCACCACACAATGCTCACATGCCCAGAGTAAAGAGGAATAAAAACACATCATGTCCTCACATTTACTCCCATCACTCTTGAACTTTGGTTAAACGAACACACGAAAGGAAAATCATTTCAGCTGACATTTCTTTATGCAACGCAACATGCAAGAGACAAACCGAATAAAGCAGAGCTGGGTTGAGTCCTGAATACTTGTTTTTATTATATTTCAATGGCTCTGCAGTACCTCTCCATCCTTGACCCCTTTTCTTGGCTGCCTCTGTTATCTGAAATAATGTCAGGCCATCCTTAGAATCTATTCATCAGTGCAGAAAGAAGCTGCCACTGACATTGATAAAAAAATACCATCTGTGCCTCGCAGGGAGGAGAGACAGAGAGGTACGGCTCACCCCTCCTCCTCCTCATTCCTCTTCATCAATGCAATTTAAATTGAAGAGCTCAGTGGTAATTAAATTCAAGCTGGGGTTACGGTGGGGGCCGAAGACATGGATTCGACACAACAGAGAATGCGCAGAGAGGACGCCACACAGAGGGTCAAGGTTCACCAAAGGCAGCCTCAGCCAGCCAGTTCCCATTCATTCATACAACCTGTCTGCCTATGCCACACAAAAGCCTTCTGACATTTAAAGAAATGAATAAAAACAACAGAGAGAGGGAAAGAAAGAAGAAGAAAAAAAAATCAATTATTCCAGATTTTTCCCCCTCCACAAACTGACCTTTTCTCTCCAACATCCTCTGCCAGTTGTTTGTTGGACAGACTTCAAAACTGCCAATAGTGTTTAACTCGTAGCCGACCCTATCAAGGGCTCTCGTGTCCGAGAGCAGGAGGGAAGGAAGGAGGAAAAGTCGATAACGATTTGGGGATCCATTTTTGTGAAATTGTTTGTCAGCACAAACACGAGGCGCATGACTAGCAGCAGGTCAGGGGGATTTCGATGGCGGGGGCCAGTCCTGGGCCCCCCTCTTCTGGTTAAAGCCAGCTTTACTCATTCATCTGTTCCCCCTCGAACGGCCGATGCCGCCTTCTCCTCCCTCCGCTAATCCGGTTACTGCATTCACAGGCAGTGCCCTCTCTCTTTTCATTACAGCAGATCAAAGATTGAAAAGCGATTCCTCAATCTGTCTGAGGATGAGATCCAAATTGGATCGGGCTAAAGTGGACGTGGCAGCAAGGAGAAAATGGGAAAGGAAGATGATGCGACTCATTTTTACCCTTTAAAGCTTATGGCATCAGGAAAAGCAATATTAATAGTGTGTATAAATAGGTTGGTGGCCAGTTCGTGGGTAAATGCCACACGCCATGATTGACAAGAGGGCAACGCCTCACTTCTGGGGTCTGAGGTCACTTCCTCAGAGCACTGCGATCGTTCCCTTGAGTCAGGCTCTTAAACATCAATGTACTCCAGAGGTTTAAATCTGTTTTACGCAAGAAAAAAAAAAGTGCACTTCGCCTCAAAAGTTTAGGGTCGGTAAGATTTTCTCAACAAGGCTGCATTCATTTGCTCACAAATACAGCAAATACTGTAATGAAATACTGTTATACACTGTAAAAAATGAATGTGATTTTAACAGTAAAATATTGTAAAAATGCTACGGAAAAAAATTGTAAATAGGTTAACAGTAAGTTCCAGTACTATATACAGGGAAAAACTGTAAAAGCTCTTACCAGACATTTTATGTAATTTTCACAGTAAAATGCTGTAAATTTTACAATTTTTAGAAGTAAAAAAGAACAAATCAATGTATATTTTACAGTCAAAAACTGTAAACTGATATTCCCACAATTCCCTGTGTGACACTCCACATTTGAAAGTATTTTGTTTAAAAAATCATGTTTCTTAATAGTTTTTGTTATCAGTTATGTACATTAGGGTTTTATGTTACATCTTCTGTTGTTTAATGAATGTTTATTGCATTATGTAAGTGTTGTGGGTTACCATGAAGGTGTTTTGCGTTTGCGTGAATGACTCTTTGCACCCTCTTTACATTAGTATATACTTCAGCCAGTGGAAAAGCTATTTGTGATGAACTCTGATTCTTCATGTGGCTTTCTCTTTTACCACCTGCATTATTATGGTGGTTGTCAGCATATGTTAAAGGTACAAAACAGATTTTAGTAGTAGTGTGCATTGTTGAATTTACTTGTTTACATTCAAATTTTCTTGTTTGTAAATTACAGTTTTATACTGTAAAATTGACAGTTTGTTCTGTAAATGTGTTTACAGTTTTTCTGTATTTTTTACAAAATTATTCTGGCAACCACAGCTGCCAAAATTATTTTGTAAAAACTACGGAATATTTTTTACAGTGTAATTTAAAATAACCATTTTCTATATTGTTATATTTTAAAATGTAGTTTATTCTTGTGACGCAAACTGAATTTTCAGCTTCAGTGTCACACGATCCATCAAAAATCAATTTAATATGCTGATTTGGAGCTCAAGAAACAATTCATATCAATGTTGAAAACAGTTGTGCTATGTAATATTTTTGAGATACTTTTTTTTTTTTTTTCAGGATTCTTCAATTATAAGAAAGTTCAAAAGATTTAGAATTTCTTAAAAATATAATTTTGTAACATTATAAATGTCTTTACTGTTAAATTTGATTAATTTAATGCATCCTCGCTGAATAAACTATTAATTTCTTTTTAAAAAAATTACATCTTAGACCCAAACCTTGAATGATAGAGTATAAGCAAAACAAAGCAAAATAATAAAACTAAAAAGCATCTTGCACACTTTTTCAACAGGCAAACATGCTTATGTTGAAAAGTTCAAGCTCTTAAAGGGATAGTTCAACCAAAAATGTCCATTGAAAGTCAGTGGGGTCCAATGTTGTTTTTGAACTCCACTGACTTGCATTATATGGACACAAACTGACCTTTTCTCTCCAACATCCTCTGCCAGTTGTTTGTTGGACAGACTTTAAAACTGCCAATAGTGTTTAACTCGTAGCCGACCCTATCAAGGGCTCTCGTGTCCGAGAGCAGGAGGGAAGGAAGGAGGAAAAGAAAACAGAATTTTGTTTCTGCACAAAACATAAATAGCCTAAAACAAAGCAAATATGCTAAAAATATAAC
Source organism: Ctenopharyngodon idella (assembly GCF_019924925.1). Taxonomy (NCBI): domain Eukaryota; kingdom Metazoa; phylum Chordata; class Actinopteri; order Cypriniformes; family Xenocyprididae; genus Ctenopharyngodon; species Ctenopharyngodon idella. The sequence continues at coordinate 33,686,569 of NC_067224.1, forward strand.
AAAAACATAATGATGGGTGATTTCAAAACACTGCTTCATGAAGCTTCGAAGCTTTACGAATCTTTTGTTTTGAATCAGTGAATCAGAGCACCAAAATCACGTGATTTCAGTAAACGAGGCTTTGTTACGTCATAAGTGTTTCGAAATTTCAATAGTTCACGTGACTTTGGCAGTTTGATAAATGCTCTAAACCACTGATTCGAAACAAAAGATTTATAAAGCTTCATGAAGCATTGTTTTGAAATCGTCCATCACTAGATATTGTTGAATAAAGTCGTTATTTAGTTTTTTTGGTGCACAAAAAGTATTCTTGTCTCTTTATAACATTAAGGTTGGTCACATGAACTGTTTATATGTCTTAAACATGTCTTTAGTAGCTTTCTGGGCCTTGAAAAAGGAAATGATCTTGTTGGCAATGCAGGCCTCACTGAGCCATCGTATTTTATCAAAAATATCCTAATTTGTGTTCTGAAGATGAACGAAGGTCTTACGGGTGTGGAACGACATGAGGGTGAGTAATAAATTACATAATTATTATTTTTGGATGAACTAACACTTTAAGAAAAAAGGAAGAAAATAAGACTTGCCAAGAAAACTGGGGCCTGTTGCATAAACACTGCTGCTAAGTTGAGACTGTGTCTTAAGAACTGGTGTGACCAACTAGCAATTAGTTACGGCTAATCAGTCTTACTTTTCGGATTCATATTAGACCAATCTGCCTTTTTATGTAACGGACTTAAAAAGTTATGACCAGTCTTGAAGAAAAAAATTAGAAGACTAACTTGTAAGACTAGTTTAAGCAGCTGTAACCGGCCTGGTCTTACGCTGTACATTATGGCCCCCTCACTTCCAAAATGATGCACCTGGATTAAACATGCTGTTGTCTTCACATTTACAAAACTGGTAGCACTCACTTTCAAAGATGTCTCTGACCTCCCTAGGTCTTCTTAAACTGACTTGTTCAAGCATAAGAGGCTCTGTCCTTCTGCCGGCCTTCAGTTTACAGGAACACATTCATCTCAGTGCAAATCCATTTCCTTTTCTCTAGCTCCAGGTCTTGTGCGCTTAAGATAGCCCTCTTTATCTGTTCCTCACAAAACACCACTAAAATTACACCCCTCTCCTGGGACTGTGGGGAAATGTGCTCCGCTCTAAGTGCAGAGCGTTTATTTCATCACTGCGCTTCACAGATCAACTTGGGCTGCGTCTGGTCGACAGCCAAAACGCATCCTTGCATCCACTACTTGGCTTCAAAACTGTTCCGGTGCAAAATATTCTGACAAAGAGCAAAGAACTGAAAAGTAATTACTTTGGGTTTAGTGACAATAATACAGCGGCTGTACTCAGTCCAAAATGCTCCAAGCTGTGCTAGTTCTGGTCAGAAATGTGATCCTTGTTGAGAAACATTTTGGCAGATGAGATGATCGTACTATATTTGCTAGGAATACACAGACAGGCCAAGAAATAATAATCTTGTGCAACACAGCTTTTTATGAAAAAGAAGATTGGAATTTATTAAATATTATTTTTTAATTAATTTAAAAAAAAATTTCTAAAAATATCTATTATTTGGATTCCATACACACTGTCTAAAATTGACAGTATTAAATCCATGTCTTACACTCTGCTGCCATCTAGTGTCATATAAAAACGTACTGAGTTTGATGCTTACAATGCATAAGCACTTTGAATGTAATAATACAAATAGATATTTCTTAATTCAACAGATGATAAGCTTATGTTTTATATTATTTTCCAATTTTTAATATAACATTTTCCAAGTCTGATTATTAACTACATTTGTTGAACCAAGATCCAGATTAACAGCAGCAATGAGCATTCGTGCTAATGATAAGGACGAAGCATAAAGTACAGTGTTTTCTTTGTGTCTCAGTAGCTGTAGAGGATCTTCAGGATATCCTGACTGAGTGCAGCAGAAGAGTGCTGCTGTACCCCAGGAGCTCCAATACTGGTCTCCCAGCAGTCAAAGCCACAAGACTTTAACTCCTCAACGGTGCTCTGAATCACTGATGTATCGGTCTCTGCAAACAAAAAATACAAAAACATACGCATTAACAACAAGACCTAGAAAAATTACTTTCAACAAAACAAAAGCTCCATGGAGTTTAAGCTAAATTGTGTAAATGTGTAATTCCTGCATCAACATAGTTCATTTAAGTAAGTGAGGATAGCAAAATAAAGTAAACTGTGACATATTATACCCAAAAATTCTTCATACAGTGGACTACCAGTAAAATTGATACAAATTTGGGACCAAAAATTATTCAGACACTTTGACCTGACCATGTTTTGCTTAAGTGTTATCTGACATAATTTTTTCTGACACAGTTTAACTATAGTGAATAAACTGTAATAAGGAAATGTTCAAGGTGCCTGAATAAATGTTGGTTTGACTAATATAATATAATATAATATAATATAATATAATATAATATAATATAATATAATATAATATAATATAATATATTATATTATATTATATTATATTATATTATATTATAATATCAAAAGTTTAGGGTCGGTACATTTAAAAAAAGAAATAAATTAATACTTTTATTCAGCAAGGATGCATTAAATTGATGAAAAGTGATAGTAAAGACATTTACACTGCTACAAAAGAAATGCTGTTCTTTTGAACTGTCTAATCATTAAAAAAAAATCCTGAAAACAAATGTATCATGGTTTCCACAAAAATATAAAGCAGCCCAACTGTTTTCAACATTGATAAGAAATGTTTGAGCACCAGATCATCATATTAGAATGATTTCTGAAGGATCATTGAAGATACCAACCCCAAACTTTTTCACAGTAGTGAATTATATTATATTATATTATATTATATTATATTATATTATATTATATTATATTATTATAGGGAGGATTGGATTCATATTTGTCTCTTGCATGAACAGCACAACTTAACATGTAAGGAGCATGTGGGAAATAAAGAGAAACAAACTTCATATGAAAATGTTATTGTTATTGTTGTTATTTGTATCTCATGTCTTCACAACATTGTTCCTGCTAAAAAACTTTTTTTCCCAGTTGTTTGTGTCAGGAGCACTGACCATATTCAGGTGGTCTGACAATCTGCCAAACCCTCAAACATGACACCCAAGAATCAGTGTGTGTGTGTGTGTGTGTGTGTGTGTGTGCATTACCGTGGCTGATAAGAAACTCTTTATTTTCGCAAAATATACACTGAAGCATCACCTTTTTTCTCACAGTGTCTGAAATAGTTCAATAAAGTATTTGGTCTCTCTGAACCCCTCCTTTCCAAGAGCCTACTCTGCTCTGATTGGTCAGATGGCCCAGTCTGTTGTGACTGTTCGACTGCTTACAGCGTGTGTCGGAAACTAAATGCCCATTACCATGTCTGAATTTCAGTTTCAGTTTCTTCCTCAGTGCTTGCACAGTTATACAAACAGTAATGATGCCGACGGTTTTACCTTATCAATTCGAGTGTATGCAAAGTGGATTTTCTTTTGCAGCACAGAAAACAGTGTCCAGTGAGTACTCCTTCAGGCCTCAGCTACAACTACAGTATTTGAGGGCGGGTCAAAGTAGACGTTGTTCGCGGGCAGCCAATGAAGACCATAGGCTGGAATTATGCTAATTTGTTACAAACCTACATAGGTTTGTGCAGGGAGTAAAACTGGAATTACTGACGAATTGTTTCAGGCAGTTCATAATCGTTTTTTTCTTTTGGGAGACAATTAACAACTATAGAACACACGACATGAAAGGTAATACCCGAAAAAGCCTAATGGGGCACTTTAAATAACGCTGAGATGGTAAACAACCTGATTTAAAGGAGCGACTGGACACACAACAGCTGAAAAAGACTAATCCTGTCTGCAAATCAAATGAAGAAAAGGACTTTACCTCAGAAATCTCAATTCAGCTCTAACAAGCCATGCCTAGAAAAGACAATGTCACATACTCAAGCTGCTAGGCTAACAACATCACATCATAAACATTGCCCGGCTTCTTCCTGCATTGTATCTCCTCTTTATAGAGGCTGTTTTTGAGGGTTCTAAGATCCTGATTAAAATTCAATGCGTTAGTGGCTTCAGGCATAAACAAAGAGTGTGGCCCAGTCTGACAGCTGCTGCGTCAAGTTGTTAGCTTTGTCAGACAAGAGTGACAAGCAAGATTTACCTCACAAATCGCATTAAACAGTCATGCAGCCTGCAGGGTGCCACCCTCATGGAGACTTTTCAAACAATACGCAACAATCAGACTGATTAACCACAGGTAGCATTTCCAAAATATACACAGTAGGGTTCCATGAAGACATTTCATACAAAAACAACGATTGGGACAATTATAATAAATCAGGTGTCAGAACTGACAGAAGGTTATCTAGTTGTCTACACAAATGCATCACAAAGCCCTAGTAACCCATTACAAGTAATGCAAGTTACGTAATCGGATTACTTTTTTTTTTCAAATAACTAGTAAAGTAACGCAAAATATCTGAGTTACTTCTTCAAATAAGAAACGCAAGTTACTTTGTTTTCCCATTTATTGACCGACAGCTCTCCTATCCCCATGTTATTTTGTTTCGTTATTATGATTGTTGTTGTCATCTGATGACATTGTACAAGCAGAATGTGGTGGTAGGTTGTATTTGTATTTGTTCCGCCCTCCTCCACTGTGATTGGACAGCTATGTAAAAAGTGACAGTGATGAGCGCTGCGTTTTACCCACAGTTGAACATTCTTCAGCTCACGGTAAAAACACAGAGCACTCAGCGCTTCAGCGTGAAATAGACGCTCAGCGCCTCATTGCGCTCCTGCCATTTTAAAAACGTGGCGTTCCATTGAAACATTACGCTAGCCGTGGGAAAAATCGCTTTGGTGGACACACGGCTTTACTCATCTCAGTTGCACAAAAATATGAATAAGCAAAAATGAAAAAAAAATAAATAAAAATTAGTAAAATTAGTTAAACCACATTTGTGTGTGTGTTTTTTTTATTGCTGAAGTAAGAGCGTTGAACCTTCTCCTGTCCTTTTCTTCTGCGATCCAGAATGGCAGCACAGATGAGAGGTTTGTTTAAGCTGCGCCCTCTACTGTACAGGCATGAATTTGCAATTCCTTCAGCCTGAGGCTTACTCATTTCACTTTTGGTGTGAAAGGGCCTTTACATTTGCCAATAGAATTTTTGTTGTTATTAAAAAAACAAAGAAGCAAGCCCAGGCCAGGTGAGAAAAAGTAACACAAAAGTAACGTAACACAAAAGTAACGTAACGCATAACTAAGCAACACCATTAGTTAAATTTTTAGGGAGTAACTCAATATTGTAATGCATTACTTTTAAAAGTAACTTTCCCCAACACTGAGCCCTAGCAACCACCTATAACATTCTAGCATAAAGGCACTGATTTTATGCATGGACAAGCACCAAAATCTTTTTTCTGTTACTCTGGTGTGTGTATTGGTACCTGGTCGTAGGAGAGTGATTCCACAGCCTCCTCCTCCTGCCCCCGTCAGTTTGCTGTGCAGCCCCCTGGCCAGAGTGACCCTACACAGTGTGTCCAGAGATGAGTGACCCACACCCATCACGTTCAGATGGTGCTGGTTTATATCAATCAGCTCCTGATGACAAATGACACACAGTCTAAAAAGGATCAATAAAATCCATCCATCCATAAGGGCTTTCTCTGAATAAAAATATTGATCATTTCTTTGGTCTTTTGCCACTTTTTATTTAAAGGAAAATTTGAGGGAGGACAGGAAATTATGGGCAGAAACAGAGGAACAGGATAAAGATTCAAACTTGCTTCGCTCGTGCACAACTCAAATTAACATGTAAATGCGCAAACTGCTGGGCGATGTGTCAACAACAAAATAGCATCTCTGCTCTTGTATAATGTAACAAGATTTGCAGGAATACAGTAAACTGTAATTGATCATTATATGGGTTGTTCACTACACAACATTTTCTGTTTGTTGCAAATGTGATAGATATGAGTCAGAGAGTACTATATGACCCCAGAGACATCTTGGGTTAAAGTAAAGGCAGACTGTGAAACAGCAACTTTCATTTATTTCAGACTGTATGTTTAAGCTAAGATTTGGTCACAACTGATTGGGAATTTTATGTCACCAGCCCATGTCCATTTGGACCAACTCATTTACATGCAAAAATTAAATGACATACAAACCCAGCAACTAATTTTACTAATGTTAGTAATGTTTTGCCTAGAAAATAACAAAAATAAATCTAAAATACTCCACCATTCAAAAGTTTGGGGTCAGTGAGATTTTATTTTTTTAAATAAAGTAATAATTTTATTTAGCAAGGATGTATTAAATTGAACAAAAGTGACAAAGACATTTACATGATTACAAAAAATATATTTCAAATAAATGCTGTTCTTTTGACCTTTCTATTCATCAAAGAATCCTAAATAAAGTGCTGATTTTTTTTCCTATCGTGAAAGTAATCTTTATAATTCCCCAAATTTGTCTCAGACAGAAAAAATGTGGCAAAAAACTGATAATAATATACATCTATTATTAAATGCACATTTCCTTCTTTATGAGGGAAAAGCTGTGTGATTGTACCTCTAATATGTTGTAGTGCTCAGCTGAAGGTCCGTGTGCGGCCATCTCTGTGAGAGTCTGTTCACAGGTGCAGGACACAGCGCTGACAGACTCCAGAACCGGCTTCATTACGAAGGGAAACTGCAAAACAACACAGCGCAGAGGACTAAAAGGACAGATAAGTGCTGCACAAACACAGGTGAGGGAACAACATTATCCATCAAGAAAAATTATCAGCTTAAGCTTGTCACAGTAAAAGATAATTATAATTGTCATCCTTAGTCAAGCAGAATCTCTCTATACAACTGCAACTCTAACTCTTGCTATTTGAAAATAGTCCAATGTACTATGTCGCTGACATTCTCTAATAACTGATGAATGCACGATAAGTTGACCAATGAAATCGGCAGCAGGGTGGGGTTTGTGATGGTTTGGGGTTAAAAATATCATGCAGTTTTGCCAGCTGCCATTAAATTGGCAGACGAAGAAGAATAATAGTGAATTTATGCCACCTAGTAGGCTGGAGTGTGAAGTACTGGCTGGCACACAAAAAAATCAATGGCATCCGCTCTTGGGTGCTTTACTAAGTGTCAAGTTGAAGCATGATGTACTGCCATCGTGCTAAATTCAATCAACCAGATATTTTATAAACCATCTCCTTTTTTGTTCGACAGAAGAAGGTAAGTCATGCGGTTTGGAATGACATGAGGGTGGGTCATGATGATTCATTTTTGGGTCAGCCATACCTTTAAAGCAAATTTTAAAAGATGGCGGAAAACTAAATTATGCTTGTTCATGGCTTATTTCTTTGACTAATAATGCCACAAAAGTGTAGAATATGACCCCTTTCAAGTCTGTCCTGACTCTTTACTCTTTTCCACCCCAATAATACCGGAATTCCACTTCGCAAATCAGGATGTGCCAGCAGTGAGGCTACCTGCTGCCGTTGTCAGGGTAACAGAGCACAGTAGCGTTGGCAGAGTGTTTCATTTGGAGCTCTTATAAAAGGCACTCAGCACTGGGCCCCTGGAGTGTTCCTCCCTCACACAACACCGGCCATTATGTTAATTGAAGGGCACAGGAATAAAAATATAGAAGAGGGGTGTGGAGGAGCCATTTACTACCTTGTTAATTTTGTCCTTCACTCCAGAAACAAGCACTTTGGTGCTACGTGGTACTTTGGTGTTAGTGAGAAGGATTCTCAGAATGGGGACCCTGGGGAGAAAATGAACCCAATAACACACTTAGAAAATTCTGTAAGTTCACTGAAATAACTTTTTATGTACTTTACTGATAAATTGGAATAGTAACTTTATGATAATGAAAAAATATATTGTGAAAATAATGTATGCAGAGTAAAATCTTACCAGCTTAGTGGAGTTATATTCCCAGCATGGTATCTTAAAAAGCCACCTGTTATAGAAAGCATAAAGTGATATAGTACATATACATCAAATGAAGAAGCATCATGAATGCATAAGATGGCAGTCATAGGCTGAGAGTCATACCCCATGTGCCCACGGCATTATCCACCCCTGAAGGGTTACCATGGATGATCTTCTCGCCCATGAACGCCCACCTGTTAATCAGCTCCATCTCATCTTTACACCATCTACAACACAAACACAACATTTTCAGTTAACAGGTACACAAAAAATGCCATGAAAACGTTTTTTAAAAGAAATTAATACTTTAATTTGGAAAGGATGCATTAAATTGTTCAAAATTGTCAGTCAAGACATTTATAATGGTACAAAACTTTCCACAGAAATATTAAGCGGCACAACTAATGGCTGCTGAAAATTCAGCTTTGCCATCAGAATAAATTGCATTTTAAAATATATATATAAAAAAAAAAAAAAAAAAAAAAAAAGTGTTATTTTAAATTGCATTAATCTTTCACAATATTAGTGTTTTTACTGCATTTTTGCTCAAATAAATGCAGCCTTTGTGAGCCTAGGAGACATCTTTCGGAAACATTTAACCACTTCAGGTCTAATGTTTTTTGTTGTTGTTTTTTTGCCACTTTTATTGAGAAAAAGAGTAGGAAAAGGACAGGACAAATGATGGGGTGATCATCTGCAGAAGCACTGCAGCTAAATTTGACTGAACATGGCCAGAAGAGCAATTCTAAATTTGAAGCCTTTTATCCTTTTGAGAGGACAGAGGAAGGACAAGAACTTTACGTTAATATCTCTGCTCCCTGGTTGCTTAATCTATCATCTGAATCAGATGTATCCATTTCGAGGATTGTGTAGCCTTATTTCTGACAATCTGGCCTGGGAACCAAAAAGTTGCAGGTTATTTTAGGGAGACTCTCCCTGTAAGGAAGTCACTTTTAACAAGATAACACTTTTAACGAGTTAAAAGTAAATGAAACAATCTTTACCTACATTATCTACATAAAAGCCCCATAATCGATTGTAATGAAGTGTTACCTGGCTGACTCCTGCTGTGGCCTAAGAGGAGATGATATGGTCCCTCTGGCAGACAGCAGAGCGGCAGACAGGCAAACATTATAGGCGGCACTGGAGCCTAAACCAGCTCCTGTGGGCAACTCCGACCACACAGACACTGTGATACTGGCCAGATCTCTGAAAAAAAAAAAACAGCAGCAAATGTCAAAAGCCCATATTACAACAATGTTCAAATGAAGCTTTCAAATAAATGCAGATTTAAAGTGCCCCTATTATGCTATTTTAAATTTTCCTCATTTTGTTTTGGAGGTCTCCTACAATAGGTTTACATGCATCTAAGGTCAAAAAACACTAATAATAATATTTTCCCCTCCTTTCCAAGAGCCACTCTGCTCTGATTGGTCAGATGGCTCAGTCTGTTGTGATTGGTCAACTGCTTACAGTGCGTGTCTGAAATGAAACAGCTATTGTATACACTTGTATACACAGTGATGTAAACAGTAGCAATGGCGTCTGTTTTGCCATTTCGCAGTGGAAAAAACAGTGTCTTCTCGTCATGTCGACAACAAGAACCAAACTCTTCCAGGCCTCAATTACAGCTACAGTGTTTGAGGTCGGATCACTGTAGATATTGTTCGCAGGTAGCCAATAAAAACCATAGGTGGATATTATGCAAATCTGTTACAAACCTATATGTAGGCAGTTCAGAATCTGTTCTTTCTTTGGAGAGAAAATAACTAAATATTTTTCATGCACTTTCTTTGCAGAACTTTTACATTCACAAACAGCTATATTACACACTACACGAATGGAAATATTTAAAAAAGCATAATAAGGCACTTTAATAAATAATGCAGAGAGTTTAACAGTGTTCTTACTCCGCAAAAACAGCCAGGTACATGTAGAGGAAAGCCAACACTGCCATGCTTCTTGTGTCTGTGGAATCATCTGAAATGCCCGTGAATTCACGTAGTCTCTTCAAAAGATCTGCGTCAAGTTCCTTCAAGTCCCCCTGCTCTGCTAAAACAATGAACAGTCAAAGAAACACAGGCCAGAGATGATTGCTTTAAGACACTGCATTATTACAATTTCAATAAAGAGGCATGGAATATACAGGAATAAATAATGACAATTTTCATTTTTGGGTGAAATATTCTTTTAACAAAAAACAAACATCCATCTCCTCTCACCTTTACACCCAGCCAGAAGAGGCTGCAGCGCAGTTATTTCCCAGGACAGGAAAGTGTCAATATTGGGGAGGTTAATGCGCACTTCACCGGATGATGTGGACTGCAGCCGCAGGAATGTGCGCAAATTCAAACTCACAGCCAAAGCAACCTGTTTAAGATTGATCAAGAACAGAAGTTTCAGTTTTCCAGCAGTACATTGGACACAATAAACCTGAATGATCTCATCTTTGACTCTGAGCATTATTAACCCTAAAATCAACACTGCAACAGTTGTTATTAAATAATATGCAATTAAATAATACCTACTAATTAAATATTGGTAAAAACAAAACAGTAGCTGATACTCTGTATGTTACAGCTTGCTAAAAATCACCCAACAAGGTTTAATTTTCAAGTTAGTATTTGACTTGTAATACCAACATTTAGTGATATAAAAATTACTACATCGCCTCAACATATCAACTTACATAATACACAATTTTTGTAGCAAAATGGAAAAACTATAGATATTAAAACTATATACTACATAAAAATTACATATTTATATAAACATGAAAATTACAAATTTGAAAAGACTACATGAAACATGAAAAGACTACTCCAAATGATTTCCAGGACCATAAAGCACATTAGCTTTGGAAGTTTTTTCAAAATCCTAAATAAAATATCCTTCAAAACTATGATTTTTCTAAACCAATGACTTTCTAAAACACTTCAATGAGGGGAAAAGGGAAAACTCGTCAATTGAAAGAAATCAATGTTGGGGTCTCTGATGATTAAACACCCACCTTTCCATGCACGACAGAATGCTCACCGTGGAGAATTACTTTCCCTGGTGCTGAAACGAAGAACTCTCTTGTTTGCATCCTGAATATTAGTGTTTTTTACAGCTTTTTGCAGAAAATGTATCAGTAAATGCTGACCAAAGCAATAAAACCTTGCTAAAATCTCATATTTGTTCTCATCCACCGAACTAAATTCAGCGCACTATTCTTGTAGAAGTTTAAAAATAACAGTTTAGCTCAATAATCGAGAAACCCTGAGGTAAAGTGTCATTCACAGAAACGCATTGCTTCGGCTTGTCCATTGACATACACATGAACCTTCCCTATAGTCTCTCACATCGTTGACTCTAAACCCGCCTATCAGGATGAAGTTCTCATAGTCACCGACTCTCAAAACACCAATCGCAATTCGCACCACCTCGCGTCATAGGTTGCGCGATAGAACGTCCGTCTACGGGCAGCAGAAGCTGTCAAATCGGTCAATAGTAAACACAGAAGCGCGTTTGGAAATGTTTTAGCGTTTACGATGTTATCTTATTTGACCAGGACCACAAGTCTTCACCGTGCCCTTCGTTTAGGGACATGTATGGGCATAAAGCGGATGCAGCCGGTGTGTGGGGATGAAAGAAGGTAAAAGGACTGTTGCAGCTTTGAAGCCCATATCCCATGTGTTTCAGGCTAATGTAGCCAATGAACTTCAGTGTATTACTTTGTACGTTACCATTGTTTTCTCCCTTTTCCAAGGTATGCAGGCACATCTGAAGAAAATAGAAGAATTCCCAAGATATACACAAAAACTGGAGATAAAGGTTATTTATTTTAATAATGTAAACATTTGTGCTGGCAGCCTTTATATTGGGAATGATCAACATTATATATTTACTACAAAATTGGAAATTATGTTACTGGGTGCTAGAGTTAGAGCATGTCAAACTGAAAGTGTTAGGTTTATGTAAACATTGCCCTGTTTTCAATGTCTCACCTCATTAGGTTTTTCCAGTACCTTCACAGGTGAGAGGAGACCAAAGGAGGATCATATATTTGATGCTTTGGGAACAACAGATGAATTATCATCAGCAATTGGGTAATGGATAGAGTTAATGTAGCATAATGTGTGGGTCAAATGACTGTAAGATGCTTTCCAACAATAAAACTTCTGATTCCCTTTTTCAGGTTAGCAAGAGAATTTTGCATTGACAGTGGCCATTCATTCACAGATCAGCTGGAGAAGGTCTGTTTCTCTCTGATGTTTGCATCAGAATGAATGATTTTAACTACAGTGGATCTGAAATTATTTGTACAACTAAGCCACACTTTAAATGCATGAATTTTATTGCTGTATATATAAAAAGGCATCTGCAAATATATTTTGCTAGGCCTTTCCACAGAATGAATAGTAATTTTTGCAATTACTTTTAACCAACTCATATCAAGTTGATTTTAGTGGATGTACAAAGTCAGCTGACCTCAGATTTAAAATGTTTTTAAGTAAATGGTTTGCATTTTTGCGTGACATAAGTGTCCACATACTTCTCTTGTCTGTCTGTACAGATCCAGTGTGTACTACAGGACGTAGGATCAAATATTGCCACTCCACGGTCATCAGCTAGAGACAGTCACATCCGTAAGCTCTAAGTAGAATTGAAGGAAGTTTTCGATATACAAATGCATTTAAATACTTAATAGCATATATTAGCAGTAAAATATGAGCCTAATTCTGATGTTCCTGTTCCAAACAGAGAAGACAAAGTTCAGCTCTCGAGCTGTGATTGAGCTGGAGAGGTGGATTGATTCGTTTACAGAGGAGCTGCCTCCACTCACCAACTTCATACTTCCTGTATGTATGTTCCAGAAATATGAATGCTTACATAATCTCTAGAGTTGAAAGGCGATTAGACCCTAGATGGGAAATTGCAATTACTGTCTGATTTGAGTTGTTAGTCACTAAGAAATCAAAATTGCCAATTCATATTTTTGTCATTTTGCAGTATTTATTATAAATGATTTATCCGTGCACATCATTATTTTTTAATTCATGTGCCTCGTAATCTTTAATCAAAAGAACTTTCCCTCCCTCTTGCAACAACATCTCTTCTCTGATGATGTGTTTACTGGTGTGAGCAATAGCAAACTATAATGATCCAATCAATTTCCGTTGGACAATATGAAGTCCCGCCCTACATTTTTTTTGTAAGTAATGTGATTACTGAGGAAAAGCCATTTAATCTCCTACTCGATTTGCAGTCAGGAGGGAAAAGCAGCGCAGCTTTACATGTGGCCAGAACAGTGTGTCGACGGGCTGAACGCTGGTCAGTCTGACATACACGTGCACACAAATAGTATTCTGTAAAGTTTCTCAGTTCCACTTGCGTTATTTACAGCTGTGTCAGGATCAAATGTTATCTATTACAGCGTTGCCCCTGTTGTTCGTTCGGGTGAGACAGATCCTGAAGTTGCCAGATATCTGAACAGGTATGAACTTATTCTATTCTCATTGTCATTATATGCAAGTTTTCATTTGAATCTGTGAATTTTATTGTGATTTAAGTAAAATGAAGACTTTTTGCTTCCACAGATTGAGTGACTACTTGTTCACGGTGGCTAGATATGCTGCAATGAAAGAGGGCAATGCAGAAACAGTCTACAAAAGACCTGAATAGGGGAGGAAGAAAACATCTCAGTGTCTCATCTAGAATTTCAACCATGTTCCTCTTGTTTCCATTATATATATCTGAATACAAAAACACTGGTCAGGCTTTTTACACAGAACAATGTATAAAGTTTTTGAGAAGCCTAACAATAAAAATTTAGGGAACATTTTAACACTTTGCAATCATTTTCTGATGGAGTTGCTGAAAAGTTATTGAAACTTTGTATTATATTCATGATCACATAGTTTGCCTTCATGCAAAGTTAAAATAGTCTTTTATTTTTATATACATGTATTACTTGGAGTAACTACTGTGGTAAATTAGTTTTAATATTCCCATCTGTACCCTGAAAATGATGTTGATTTTATGAAATATATAAATTAATCAAAGTATAAAATGAATCAGTCTTGCATTTTTATCTACACTACCTTTCAAAAGTTTGGGGTCGGTAAGTATTTTTTATGTTTTTGAAAGGAGTCTCTTGTGCTCTCCAAGGGTGCCTTTATTTGATCAAATATACAATAAAAACAGTAATATTGTGAAATATTACAATTTCAAACAACCCCTTTTATCCTACTATATTTTAAAATGTAATTTATTCCTGTGATGGTAATTATACATTTTCAGTGTCACATGATCTTTCACAAATCATTCTAATTTGATGATTTGGTGCTCAAGAATAATTTCTTATCATAAATGTTGAAAACATTTTGAGTTGCTTAATATTTTTGTGGAATCTGTAATACATTTTGATGAACAATGTTCAAAAGAACAGCATTTATTTGAGAAAGAACTCTTTTGTAACATTGTAAATGTCTTTACTTTCACTTTTGATCAATTTAATGCATCCTTGATGAATAAAAGTATTAATTTCTTAAAAAAAAAAAAAAGATTACTGACCCTAAGCTTTTGAACGGTAGTGTATGTTTCCATGACAAATAGCAATAGTGTTGTTTTCTCCATTGAATCAATAACTTGCATTATTGTATTATTCTCATTTGTAAGTAACTTTGGATAAATGGAAACATAAAAATGCAGTTTACTCCAAGAGGACTGTCCCTGCAGATATTGTAGCGTTACAACATTCTGTATAGTTGTACAGTGGGTTGCAGACAGCTGCATACAATAGTGAGTTCTACAGTACAGAATCAATGAACATTCCTGTGTTTTAATACATAAGTTTATACATGGGTTTAAAGATAGTTTTTTATTAAATATTTAAAGAGACTTTCCCACAGTGAGGGTAAAAAGGCATTTGATTTGTGTCCTCACTGCAGCAATGGTTCTTACAGAATAGTGCACCAACCCTGACTCTTCAGATTCAGAGAGCTGGCCAGGCTGACCAAGGACAGGTTGCGGTCCTCATAAGGTGGATAACGCAAGAATGTCATGCACTCAATCCGGGTGGTTCGCAGAAGGCAGGACTTCTTATGAGAGAATGCATCAAAACTGTACTGACCATGATAGGAGCCCATTCCACTGGCACCTGTCAAAGAAATCCTGAGTGTTTACTGGATTCACGATTTTGATGATTAAACTCATTAGCAAATAGTGTTTGCGCTGCCTGATTTCTATACATGCTGTAATCACATAAAAAGAGTGCCTCACCAACTCCTCCGAAAGGCATTCCCACCATCACACTCTGTAAGACGCAGTCATTCAAACAGAAACTTCCGCTGGATGTTTCATTCATTATCTTTGAAATCACCTTAGAATAAGAGTGAGAGTAAACGCATGTGTTTATGAGTGACATATATACGATATATAATTTAAATGTAACTATGCCTATGGGTTGTAGGGGAAGTATTTACCTTGTTGTTACTGGAGTAAGCATACACACACAGAGGTTTCTCTCTGGAATTGATGAAAGTCACAGCCTCATCTGCATCCTGGACCGTCAGTATGGGAAGGATGGGTCCAAAAACATTATGCTGCATGATTGGATCAGACTCCATGACCTCCATCAGAACAGTTGGTGCTTCAGTTTGAAATATCAGAAAATACAATCATTTTCAATAATTATGCCTTTTAGGCAATTTTTTTTTTTTTTCTGGATTTGGTGCCACTTATTTATTTATGTATGGAGGATTTTTTGTATAATTAAGTACAGTTTAATTGGAAGCATCGCAAAAATAATATTAAAATAATTAATTGGGCCAAAACTGTTTGCTGTGTTGGAAATTACACTGAAAATAAGGGACAGTTGAAATAAAATAAAATAAAAATGATATAAATATTTTTCATACAATAAATACTAAAATTGCTTATTATTCCTGTGTGTGTTTAGATGATAATATTTTTGCTTGGTTTTAATAATTTATTTTCACATATTTTAAGGGTAAAACAATTCATTCTATACATAAAGGGCATTATAATCATAGCAAATATAAATAAAGGCATAATAAATAAAATAAAAAACCCAAGACAGTTTAATGTGACCTTTATATAACTAAAAAAAGAGTCTGAAATCAATCAATAAATAAATAAATAAACAAACAAACCCTGGGCTATACAAGTGCCCATTGTTGAAGAAAAACACATATATAACTCAACACATTGGACTTCATTAGAATTTGAATAAAATAATGTCTGGCAATGCCACACTGCTTCCACTCACCAATGTACCTCTCCATCTCATTCACCTGACCCCCTATAAACACCTTTCCAGATCGGCACAGCTGGTCTTTGGCCTTGTTGAAGATCTCCTCATTCACTATTCTGCCAAAGCTCCTGGACTCACATGGATCGGTCCCATAGAACTGCTGGAGTGCACAGCGGAGGGCCTGCAGGAGGTTTTCTTTGGCATCTACATGGCACAAGATGTAGTCAGGTGCCACAGCACTTTGGCCAGCATTATGAAATCGTGCCCAGGTAATGCGACGAGCCGTGGTGTTGATGTCACATTGACTATCAACATAACAAGGGTTTTTACCACTCAGTACCAGAGTCACACAAGCTAGTGTGCGAGCAGCAGCTTGAGCTACTTTAATCCCATTCTCTTTATCGCCTGAAAGAAAACAGAATTAAAGCTGTTAGTACAAAAGACTTGGAAATCTCACAAATACATAAATCCATAAAGCTGCAGCCCTCTGAGAAGTGTGTGTGAGTTTTAAAATTAAAGACTGTTAAAGGCTTTAAAGATCATCACAGTTAAAGTTTTGTGGCTTTTAGTTCGTTTTGAGGACAACAATAATACTGTAATCCTAAAAGTTGGCAAAATATTTTAAATAGATATTCATATTTAAAATTCATACACATTTCATACCGTATACACTACCGTTCAAAAGTTTGGGGTAAGTACGATTTTTTAAAAATACTGTAAATTATTATTTTTTCCTCAACAAGGACGCATTAAATTGATCAAAAAGTGACAGTAAAGACTTTTACATTGTTATGGAAAAGTTCTATATAAAATAAATGACTGCAGCACAACTATTTTCAACATTGATAGTAATAATAAATGTTTCTTAAGCACCAAATCAGCACATCAAAATGATTTCTGAGGGATCATGTGACATTGAAGACTGGAGTAATGATGCTGAAAATGTGTCCTAAAAGCGGTCTTTAGCAGAGCCCTCACTGATGCTATTATCTGATAGGCAATGTGACATCACAACATCTTAAAATACTCTGGGATCAGCTAGGCCTTACCGGAGAAGAAAACATGATCAAATTTAAGGTCTATAATTTCTGGAATTTCGTGTTCTGCTGCAACAACAGAGTGAAAGCATTCCTGAAAAATGAAGCACATGTGAAACAATTAGAAACAACCAGGATATAATAAACACTGCTGACAGATTCAAAGTAGTAATGCTGTTTTACTCACATTGTCCAGGTAAGCTGGTATGAGTCTGTGCAGAAGCTCAGCTGTATGAGTGCAGGTTTCTGATGGGCTTATAATCACACAGTTACCTAAATATAATAATAAAAAAAAAACTATAAATTATGATCTTTTAAACTGATTTCTCGTCATTAGCAAGCAGAGAAATTAAGAATGAACCAAACTTACCAGCTGCAATGGCACCTACTAAAGGTACCAGACAGAGCTGAAGAGGACTGGTCCAGTTTCCAATGATCAATACCACACCCAGCGGCTCATTTACCACCAAGCATTCATCAAACACTGTCGCCTGGGAATAAAACAGACAGAGTTGACCTCTAAGTTGAAAATGCAAACAAATAATATATGTAATCTTCAGAAAAACACTTTGGCAACATTGTCCAACAGAATATCCAATGGCCTCAAAAAATAAGCTGTAATATTTCCTCAGGAATGTTCTGCTGTAATGATGATAAAGCTGCTTGTTTTCAAAATTTTTTATTAACAGAAACTGGAAGTATCAAAAAAATTTAATTAAACCACAATTATTTTTGTGATTCCCAAAGTTTCAGGAACTGTATATTCTTCAATAACAATAATAGATAATAATATTAATAATTATATTGTGTAATAAAATAGTATTTTTACATTTTAAATAAAAGTTAAATCTTGATGTTTTTTTTTGTTTTTTGTTTTTTTTTTTTTTTTAAGAATTTTAACTACAGTATGTTAGATTATGTGAAAACAATTGAAATCATCCCGAGTCCCCGCGTTTGAGAACCACTGTTCTAATATTTTTAGGTAAAAAACTTTTTTACCACTTTGCTATTTTACCTAAGGCAAACAAATCTGGATTAACATCCTTGTTGACCTTGAAACAACATTTCTATCAAACAATTCGAATTTAGGGTTCAGTTAAGGGTTAGGGTACTGTGTGGGTACATCCAAAAAGACATCCTACGCTCTTAAAAATAAAGGTTCTTTGGCATCTATGGTTCCATTAAGAACATTTAACCTTCAAAGAACCTTTCCATTCCACAAAAGGATCTTTATAGTGGAAAAGGTTCTTGAGATTTTTTAAATGTTCTTCACACTGAGAAAAAATTGTTCTGATCACTGAAAGGTTTGAGTAACCAAAAAATGGTTCTTCTAAGGCATCGCTGTGAAAACCCCTTTTTGGAACGTTTATTTTTAAGAGTGCATTTTATAGTGTCACTTTGTATTGTTGTTGGTTCAGAGGAATGAAATGGTTGACATCATGAAGCATAAAAAACATCAAGTTTTACAGTCATCATCATTTGACTGCTTGGCACACGTTTATAAAGGCAAATACTAATCGCTTGCTAATCTTGTGACAGAGAACACCAGCTATGGTCTTTGTCATAAGCTACTTTGGCAAGCTGAGAGAAAACACAATGTGAGGCTTTGTGTCTCAGGGAATGAACATGTTTCTTTTGCAAGTGTCTGCTTTGTACATAACCCATGCAAAAACATAAGACATTACAAAAACAGTCCTCTGTCTTATTCTGCTTTATGTCTCTGCTGCTATTTCAGTCACTTCTCTCAGTTTATACCCAGTTGCGCTCTACATGTTGCGGCTCCATCCATTTCTTCAAGTTGCTGATGGTGTGAAGAGCCTCATTTTTGACTATCATCAGCTCTGACATCACTGTTTCAAAGCGAGGCTGTATGAGAAAGATCACAGAGTTTTATTCCACCAAAATTAACCTCCAAAACCACCACTGACATTGAGCATCTCTTAGTGGTTAGTCATCTCAATGACCAGTTCTTAAACTTTTACAAAATTTTTGTTGTTTTTTAGGTTAATGAAGCAAATTTATACTAAGCACACAATCGTTCAATCTTGGGGTCAAGATAGTATTTATTATTCAAAATTTGTATTTTTTTTTTTTTTTTTAAAGAAATTAACCCTTTTGGTTACACTTTATTTTGATGGTCCTCTTTCGACATTCTGTTCTCTATAAATATAACATTGCACCTACATGTCAACTTCCTCTCATTAGAGTATAGTTCAGTATTAGTATTGGTATGGTTAGTAGAATAAGTTGACATGTATTTGCAAAGTTACTTATAGTCAGTAGAATGCCTGTTAGGGGACCATCACATTAAGTGTTAGCGGATATTAACTAGACAGTCTACTAATACTCTAATGAGAGTTAGTTGACATGTAGGTGAAATGTTACTTATAGACAACAGAATGTCTAAAGTGGACCATCAAAATAAAGCATACTTTTATTCATCAAGGATGGATTAAATTGATCAAAATTGACCATAAAGACATTGTTACAAGAAAGTTATATTTCAAATAAATGCTGTTCTTTCGAACTTTCTATTCATCAAAGAATTCTGGAAAATAAAAATGTATCACTGTTTCTGAAAGTAAAAGCTGCTAAAAATTCAGCTTTGCCACCACAGGAATAAATGGCATTTTACAATATATTAAAATAGAAAACAGTGAATAATATTTCACAACATTACAGTTTTTTACTATATTTTTAATCAAATAAAAGCAGCTTTGGTAACCATAAGACTTGAAACTATCAAATGGCAGTTGTAGTTTTTAAATGTGCTTAAATGCCACAGTTTGTTTAAAAAAAAAAAAAAAAAAAACAGTAATGAGGATCCATCATGCTTTTACCTGTGGTGACTACCGTCTCCTCCACCACACTATAGTTAAACCAGACTACAATGCGAAAACTATGGCAATTTAAATCATTTGATAATTAGTTTAGCTGACTTATTTGTAAAACCCTTGTTATATTACCTTATGCACATCCCTTCCAAGAGCATCTACAAAGTCACACTCGTGGTCCATCAACATGCGCACCAATGCCTCCAGCTGGGCCAGTCTGAAGCTATCCTGGGCTGTTCGTCTGGCCCTGAAAGCTGCTCTGGCTCTCTTCAGGACCTCTGAACATGCTGTTGCTCCACTCTTCAGACACACATCCTCTATCCTTGTCCTGAAATACAACCACTACCATCTAAATCAGGGATGGGCAACTTGGGTCCTGGAGGGCCACTATCCTGCAGAGTTCAGCTCCAGCCCTAATCAAACACACCTGAAAAAGTTAATCAGTTTCTTCAGGATTACTAGAAAGCTACAGGCAATTGAGTTTATATCAGGGTTGGAGCTAAATTCTGCAGGACAGTGGCCCTCCAGGACCCAAGTTGCCCATCTCTGATCTAAATGCTGAGTGAGGTTTGAGTGAGTGAAATTTAAATTAAAGAAAAAATTAAAATTAAATTGACACCTCCATTAAATTGATCAAAAGTGATATTAAAGACATTTATGTTACAATACATTTCTACTCAAATACATTTTTTGAACTTTCTATTAATCAAAGAATCCTGAAAAAATTATATCAGAGTTTCCATTTAAATATTAAACCGTTTAGAACATAAAAAAAAGGTTTCTTGAGCACCAAATCATCATATTAGAATGATTTCTGAAGGATCATGTGACACTGAAGAGTGGAGAAATGATGCTGACTGAAAATTCAGCTTTTACATCACAGAAATGTTATATATTAAAATAGAGAGCAACTTTAAACTGTAACAATATTATACAGTTACTTTGTTCATTTTTAATCAAATAAATGCATCTTTGGAGAGCATAAAGGACTTTACCAATGCCAACTTGCTATAAAGCAGTCATTTTATCACCACAATCAGTCTGAAACGCAACATCTTTTTCCTTTCGCTATAGTTTGTCTGAACTAAAACTCATTGGTTCTATTTTTAAAAATGAGAATTACAAAGTTCCCAGAAAATCAGAGCAAGTGGGTATAAATTGGTGTTTTCTATAGTCACAAATGCACTGTATATAATAGTTTGAGATTTTTTTTTATTTAATGGGGGAAAAAAGACATCATAAACTATAAAAAGTTGAAACTAGATGACACCAGCATCCTTTTCATTTTAAACACACGAAAACGTTTTTTTTTTTTTGTCATACTAACCTCCGCAGGGCTTTGAACCACCTGGTTGGAGAAGGACTTGGTGGGGAGCTCATGGTTCTTCAGTTTAAATATCAGCACATCACATCCAGCAGTGCACCATGGGTGAGCAGAACTTCAGCCTCTGGCAGTGCTCTACACACAGACTGAGAGAAAACTACCTGAAAGGCACCATAAGTTAATGCAAAGAGCTTAGAACTGGGGTGTTATATAAACAGATTTACCTGCAACACTCACTGTAAACATGTGACTGTCACGTTTACTTTAAGGATACATTTTGTCTCTGCTTTATACAGTATCATGCTCTGTTGCTACAACATAGAGTGTACATTACACGTTTCCTTTATATATTTAATATGGAGCAGAGTTAAAGTCAAGTCCAGACGCTCCAAGACCCAGACAAAGAGAAGACTCCTCAAGACCGGATCAGGATGGTAGAAGAACCAGAAATAAAAAACGCTGGATTCATTGCAGCATTTGTTTAAAACATTGAGGTACTTTTTACAATCGCCAAGTTGCTCTTCAAAGCCATAAATTTCTCCCTTAAGATGCTGTGCTGAAAAACTTTCGGTTTGACTTTTGGCAACTAGCTTTGACTGTAAATCAGGACAAAAATCTGGGCAAAAGTCATGTAGTATATTCCAGTCCTAACCAGCATCAGATAATCTAATAATAAATGACAGTGGACATTCTTTGTTGTTTAGTAAAGTTTTTAGATTTGGATATTCAAATGTTTTACATGGTTGATCGACAAATAAGTCTACATTTTACAGAGGAAATTTTACTGTACACATGGATAACTTTACAATGCCATTGCTTTTGTAATATACTGTGTATATAACAACCTGCAGTTCATGTAGTGCAACCAAATTCAAAAGACACTTCTTCATCAAGCAAATGAATAGAGACACTTTAAAGGTTGTTGCATCCCTATCCAAGAGAGAGAAAGCAAGATTCTATGACATCATGAAATTCAGGTGAGTCATTTCACCATACATAGCACAGTCCATAAAGACTCTTCATTAACGTGAATATTTTTGCATTTACAGCATTATGCCAAACACATTCCTCATCCACAACACCAACCAGAGCACTTGAACATCTTTCAAAGGGAATAGCATGTTAATGTTAGTTCATTTAAATACCAAACTCTGCTATGGGACACAGCCTAAGCCCTTGTGCATTAGGACAATACATTTATAACTTAACATTAACAGCAACACATACAAAAAAAAAAAAAAAAAAAAATTGAGCTTAAAGCCATTTTTCACATCTACAAATGTCCAGAAAATACTGTCATGCCTTAAATTTTTGAAGAGCTGGGAGAGGGGGGGCAGACAGATTATGGTAGGTTAACTATAATTTTGCATATACTGCATACAAAGGGAAGAGGGTTTGCATATATATTCTGGAATAACTACAGCCGTTTACGACTTTTAAGAGGCCTGAAACCAAGAGCAAATCACATGAAGAAATGTCCAGGTCATAATTCACCCCAAAAACAAAAGAAAACAAAATAATACAACTATATTTTGCATGAACAAAATAAAGCCTTACTAAATATAAGCACCACATCCCAAAATATTATCTGGATACAATGACTTGTATTTAATGTAGTACAACAAATACTACCATGATGTATACTTAAAACTGTAAATTTCAATTTAATAAAAATAATATACATTTAAATAATTTAATAATTTGTTATATATAATCATTTAATAATTTGTTTTAATAATATATAACGCATGTAAATTTGTTTTCTTGATGGTCAATTTAAATCTTGATGTACCTAAAATTTTACCTATATTTTCTTTTTGCAAAACATATTTTCTGAATGTTTTTCTTTTAGATTTTAGTTGGGGGATGAACCAGAAATTTCTTAACAGATTGACCCTAACCTTCTTTATGACAAAGCAAAAGAAAAAGAAAAGAAATACAACATAAACAGCAGGCTTTGACCTGTGTGACACGGACATGGAATCGTTTGAATCATTCAGTGACATCATGCAAAGGGAGATTTTTTTTTTTTTTTTTTTTTTGTCCACTTGGAATAACAATTCACAATATTCCATTGAGCCCATTGACCTTTCAGAGAAGTCACTGTAACACTCTCCCTTTAAGAAAAAAAGTCCCTACAAGAGCTGGTTTGATAGCTAGTCGTCCTCACTGTATGGCTTAATTCCAGTATACACCGCAAAAAAGGGCAGAGAGTTAGTGGGAGATGACAGTGAGAGCGATTTGTCATGTGATGATTGGTTACTTCCGAGCTGGAGTAAAATTCCTTTTAGTGGTTTCATTCTTGCCTGTATTAGTTTGTCATTAAGACAGCGTTAGAGATGAAAAGCATGAGCAGACTAATGAGTATAATATAATGAGCAAAAAGAAATGTCACCATGACATTAGGCCAATGATGCATTCTGGGTCGGGGCCCTGTAGTGTATACCATGAGAAAGCAGGAAAGGAGAGGTGTATCTCTGCAGAGACATCTCTTATCTGACATACTGCTGGCTCTGCCTCACTGAAGTCAATCAACAGTGCTGGGTTTCCTCTCAAGGCTCTGTCCTCAAGTCCAGCAGAAGTTTAGTGCGCTATGGGTTTGAAAGCATTTGCCGTACAAACAGGCAAAAGCCTCCTTTGTGTCTTCAGTTGCATGGCTTGCATTGCGTTAGTATTGCTTTCCACGGACACGGAGACCTGAGAGACAATGCTGAACTGTTTCTGCAGATCTTACATCTGTACATCCACCACTGTATCTGCTGTAACTTTAAAAGGAGGTTTAGGAGTTTCAATTCAATTTCATCACCAAATGGGCACAGTGCTTAGAAGCCAATGAAGACCAAACTAAATATAGTTTGAGTTACTTTGGATGCACACACTGAGTTCAGTTTCTCGGTCTCGACTGACAGGTTTCGCTCAAGTAGGGGTCAAAAGTATCCTGACTTGATGACATTAAATTGAGCTGGTTTAAAACTGATTGTATAAGGCGTTTGGAGCTCTTTTGGCTTCAAATGCTGAGAATAAAGAACATGACACTAAATATGGATCTTCAAGTGGTTCAAAAAGTTCTCTGAAGGTAATGTTTGTACACTAATATACTTCTATGGTTGAGCTCCTCAAAGAGTCTCTAAGTCTGACTTGATACGTTTAGCTCAGTTCTACTAGTTTAAGAAGTTAGTTTCTTCATTCACTTTCCATTTGGTGGACAAGACAGAGTAGACATTGATGGAAAAATTGAGCTTGAGCACTTGAGCAACTCAAGGTCAAGAGCCTTAATTGAAGGCCACAATGCTGATGAAGCAAGACTGTAATCTTGTAATGTCTCCTACTTCAAACTCTGTGTGGTCACCTTTAACAGTTAGGCCACCGCCAGTCTTGTTGATGTTCATGTTTGTAGATGTTTGTGTTTGTACATGTAGAATAAACCAGCTTGGGTTATGAAAGCTCAAAGCCAGTGTTCATGCTGATTGCGTAGCGGAGTTTGTCTCTGAGGATGCTCTTCTTGCTGTAATTGGGCAGCTTGAGAAGGTTGAAACAAGTGGAGGATGTAGGAAGGCGACCACCTGGCTCCTTTTTACGGATGGTGAAAAATCCACGGAGAACACTGCCTAGAGTGTCACCTGTGTCCTGCATTCACAATCAAACAAAATAGAAAGATGAAACAACAAGATCTTTGCAGTACAGTGTATGGATTAAGATGATGAAGTAATCTAACCTGATCATCAGATACTTCCACACAGCGGATGGAGAAAGGGGGTTTGAGGTAGGCAAAACCGAGCAGAGGAGGTCGTGAGCAGCTGGTGACAAACTGTGATGAAACAGCCACTTAATAGATGGCAATAAACATTTGAAATAACTCCTTTAAGATTTGATAAGTATTACCTTCAGGAACATGGCTCTCTCCTCGGGGGAGAAGTCACTGGAGAGAATGTCCCATAGCCAAAGAATGACTCTGTGGCTGCTATGGAAACCTCCATAGTACACAGTGTGCTTCCTGGGAGACAGAGAAAATGACATGCATTGCAACCTTTTTATGACTGTTCTTCACAGCATGTGACTATGAGGGCTACATGTGGACATCAATTTCTGCGATGATTGTGGGAAAGGTCTGCACGGTGGATATAAATGTAGTGAAATAAGGATATTTCAACAAATGTGTATGGTTAGAAACAAAACATGATTTAAATTTTACATTTTAAAGTCCAGAGACCAGAATCATCACATACAGTAGCTAGCTTTGATGTAACACTCAGAGGTTATTTAAAACAATAACAATTTAAAGAATTATTTCAGAATAAAATCTACAACATAGTAGGTAGTGGTATTGTACTTTAAAGGGATAGTTCACCCAAAAATTATCCCATGATTTACTCACCCTCAAGCCATCCTAGGTGTACATCTTCTTTCAGACAAACACAATCTGAGTTTAAAAAAAAAAAAAAAAGTGTCCTGGCTCTTCCAAGCTTTATAATGGTAGTGAATGGGGCTCAAGATTTTGAAGGCCAAAAAAGCGCACACACACACACACACACACACACACACACCCATCCATCCATCCACCCACTCACTCACTCACTCACTCACTCACTCACTCATCCATCCATCCATCCGGCTAATAAAGGCCTTCTGAAGCAAAGCGATGGGTTTTTGTAAGAAAAATAGCCATATTTAAGAATAGGAGCTTGAGTTTGTTGCCCAGCCATATTTGTTTTAACCGAGAGAGGCGTCCACTCTCACCTAAGCTTACGCTACTCCTACATTCGACTCCGATTATGTTTGTCAGAAAGAAGATAGTCATATACACCTAGGATGGCTTGAGGGTGAGCAAATTATGGGATTATTTTCAGTTTTGGGTGAACCATCGCCTTTAAGGGGCCATTCCCACAGAACACGATTTGTATTTAAAAACAGGGTAGTGGAATAAAAAAAGTGCAAGGTCTAGAGATGTGTTTTTTAAACCTTTAACTTGAGCACTGTATTTTTAAAATGCAAACGTCAATCTAGGGCAAGTTTGCAAAGAAAAACCATGGTAAAGCAGTGCAGTGTAATGCAAAAACACGATCTGTGTGAACGGCTTTGAACTCTGATTGGCACCTATCATAAAAGTGTAGCTAGAACTTCCACACAAAATCACATCAGAGGAGATAACAGATGAAATCAAGATGCTCTATATATACACAAGATAAAAGTTAACTTGCCAGTCAGGGAATTGTTCCATAAAAAAACAAAAAACAAAAAAAAAACAAGGTGTCACACAACCCAGTGTTCAGCAAATGCTGGCCAACAGGATTTCTGGTACGGTTTTGTACCGTTATGGTTACGAACTCTCTCTTTACCTCCCTACACTTTTTTTTTTTTTATTTTGAGTGAGATTCATTGGCCAAAAAGAGAAAGTAATATCATTATTGTGAAGCCTTTTGGCCACAGTAATTGTGAAGTGAAAATCTGATATTGTGACAGCCCTATTTCAGATCAAATTTCATTGCCTAGCAATACAGGCAATCAAAAATAAAAAAGGGGTGTCTGTGAACTGAAGGTGTGATGCATTAGATGCTTCCAGCCTTGTCCACTATAGAGAGCAATTTAGGTTTAATGCAGTGCATCATTCTTAGTTTGTATTACAAATCAGCAAACTGATAAGCAAAACCCTTCAAGGCCAGAGTTAAAAACTGCAGGTTTACTTGAGATCATCCAGGTCTATCTCAGCGTTGTCTCCAGAGATGAGCCTCTGGACCTCAGGGGTGGAGAACATGTGTAGCCACTCTGGGTTGATGATGCTGCGGAAGCCCCTGATGAATGCTGCAGTCTGCTCCTTGATCTGAGTGTGCATGCGAAAGTGGGCCATCAGGTGGATGTAGCTGATCCTGAAGAGTGGAAGGAGGGTTAATGACAAAACATTCTTTTATTCTGTCCTATTCTAAACTTGCAGATAAGTTAAGCATTTGTCTGTGGCAGCAAATCCCTAATTGCTTTTTGAACCGCTCCGCTTCCAATACTAATTTGTTTTTTCATCGGGTCATTTCTCCTTATTGTATTGAATGTGAATAGGAGGCAGCTCTGCCACAAAAATTTTATTTACACTTGACTGAAGAGACAAAATGGACTCACTTGTTTTCATTAGTGACAGGCATAGTCTTTCCACCAGGAATTAGCTCATGACAGACTAACTGAAGAGACAAAGAAAGGAAAATAGTATAAGAGAGAACAAGGAAAGCCAATAGTGTCACAAGAACCAACAAAGTAGGTTCAGCTGACACAAAAGTTGCTTACCTGCCCCATCACCTCTTCATCATAGGATAAAGTCAGACCCAGATCACTGACGTCCCCATCGTAACGCTGAAAATCAAATTAATACACGGTCATGGATATTACTACACTTACAGTAAGAAAAGGCTAGTTTTTCATAATTTAATGGGAGGAGAGTACAACACAAAAGAAGTGATATTAATGTACTTTAATTTTTTTAATGAAAAACTTTAATACGTTTATAAAGTTAAAGAAGATATATATATATATATATATATACACACTGAATAATCTATTGTAAAATATTTAGAAAATTAAATATTCAAAAACCAAAGGCGATGTGAAAAAGCTAAACGAATCTCCATCGAATGGTCCTTTTACAAAACGAATATGAAACAAATCCTGAATCTGAGTCGGGCTGAAAGAAAACTGCTGCGCTGTCATTCTGCTGTTTAAAAATGTATCAATTTTACCTTGAAATCTTCACATTTTCATTTGTAAGGAGTTCTATAACAGGTAGATTAACAGTTTTTAAGGGTAACAGAGTTCGGGAACCGCTACTGCTGCCTTGTAGGATTTGGTGACCCTTCTGTTCATCTGCAGCTGTTCACCATAGTGAATTTGGGTAACATTAAAGTAATTGTGTCAATGTGATTTTTGGACACCTATCACACGTACTTACATGTGCTCGCACGACATTAAAGCAATGAGGCTCATGATGCGCAAGGGTTCAACTACTTGATATTTAATAAAGTTTATTTTTCAATCATAATTTTTCTTTTATTTAAATCACACTGGACATCAAGCATTTTCAAGGATGATATTCAAAACCCAATCACATTTCAAACCTTGAAAACATAATGGTTAAAATCAAGCATTTTCCAAACTGTACGAATACTATAATATAGGGCTGTGACAATAAATTGATGCTTCTCGATTCGTGGATCAATTCTAAGATTTTCTGAATGCACCGTGATTCTTTCTCAAATCAAATCTGAGCTTAGTTTTTAACAGCAGATGGCGCTCTAGGTTAGTTTTTAACCATACGCTCAAATGCTCACAAAGAAGAGCGCTCATGCATTCGGCTGAGTCTGAGAATGTACTTGCACCTCAGAATGCTTTTATGATGCGAGATTAATGTAAACAGCCCACTGCAAACACCCTTGTAATTCATTTCTACCTTTTCGAACTTCATGAATGATTATTTTATAGAAGGTTCAAGTGGTGTGTAAGGAATTGGAAGCAAGCAGAGTACAGCTTTTTCTAAAGCACGCAGTGCCATCTGCTGTTAAAAACTAAGCTTAGAATCGATTAGAGAGAGAAACGCAATGCATTCGGAAAATCTCCAAATCGATCCAGAATCATTTCTCGATTCACGATGCATCAATTTTTTTCCCCAGCCCTACTATAATAGTCACATTGGCACTGACCTTGATAGAGGTGAGGTTTTTGTAGAACTCTGAGTCGAGGGAGGGCAGCTCGTCTATGGAGCTGTAGAAAGTGCTGTGATGGTGACCTAGAACCTGACTGAGGAAAAAAGAGGCAAAAGGCACGTCCACCACGATGCCTTCATACATGGCCTTTCCCAGCATTTTTCCAACAAATTCAAACAGCTGAAGGTGGTTCTCATGGATGCTGGAAGTTGGGGAGGGGTATAATCTCTCATTCCCACTTGTGGTCTGAAAGAGAGAGAAAAATATGAAGTGGAGGTTTATTGGGGAAGTAAGCAAGGTCTTATGATGATTGTTTGGGTGAACTGCTCGCAGCCGTTTGGACTAACAGAGAGCAGTGTGTACCTTAAATAGATTGAGAGCTGGGTTGAAAACCTTCTTGATGATCTCTTCTAAAAACTCTTTAAACACACCATCCTGGTCAATTCCAGCCTCATCTACTCCTAAATCATTCACAAACTTCACTCGAATCACTCCTTTAATGGAATTGACAGGTAGACGCCGCAGCTGATCATAACCATCCTATGAAGAGTAAGGAACAGAAAGAGATTATTACTATTATCATTATTATCCTGCATTTACATTTATACATTTGATAGATACTTTCATCCAAAGTGACTTACATTGCATTCAAGGTATACATTTTATTATAGCCATAATACTCATTGTGTGTGTTTTTATCCATCAAATGAATGACAAAGCATCCATTACCTCCAACATGCGTGAGCGTCGAATGGTTATATGGGTCACATGGGGAGAGGCTGAGCTGGTTTCCACCAATCCTAGAGTCTCTTTCTCTTTTGTCACAATGTTCCGGAACAGCAGCACCCTCTGTGAAAAAAAACATCTGTAAATTTCATCTTGTGTTTAAAAATAAAATGAAGACAATTTTTTATTTGGTCAATCTAAATTGGATTCTCTATCTCAGAAAATGGAAATTGAATGTTTGTATGATCCAATCCACTGAGAAATTCATGCCCTGTGGCACCTAATCAACATTAACAATTTTCCTGTTTTGAGTTTGATTCTCACATTTTTGTGTGGGATGACATGAGGAATGTACTGAAGTAGCAGCTGTGCTCTTCTTTTGCCTTTCTCCAGCTCCTGGAACAACAGGCTGGGCTTCAGGTCTCTGTATTAGACATACAGAGAAAAAGAAAACAAATGAGACCTGTTTTGTCGGCCGGTGCATTTATCTTTTCCCTATATAAGAATAATAATCTCAGTCATTTGTTTTTGAACGGACCCTAACCCCAACTCTAAAGTAAAACCAGAGAGTAATTTGGCTCAGTGATATGTAAGAGAGACACACTTGCGGAGCCAGTGATCTTCAGGCGTGAATCTCCTGCGACAGTCCCGCTCATACAGAACCATCAGCCAGCCATGAACACTGTGGAATAAGTCCAACTTCTCCCCTTTGGCATTCTCTGAAACAAATTAATGACCACAGTCACTACACACAGAAAGCACATTATCACTGGCTCCATATGCAGATGGCTCAAAACAACTGTGGTTTATCAAAATGAAGCTGCAACCACAAGAAATGAGTGGAGAAAAAGACTGGACAAAAGAAAGCATAAACATAAAAAGTCCATTGTTGCAAAAACAAACATATGGGCTAAATAATACCTGCTCACCTAAAATACCATCCCAGATCATCTTGTACACAAATGTGTTGAGAAACGAGGAGATGGTGACTAGCTCTTCCATTTTAAAAGAAATCTGTTCCTCATACACCTCTATGTCATCCAGAATCCTGTAATATAATTCACAGAACAACATGCACATTCACATATATATATATATATATATATATATATTGTAGTAGTAGCAGTAGTAGTAGTAGTAGTTGCTGTAGTAAAAATAATTGTATTTAAAAAATTAATTAATTAAATAGAATAAATGCAAAGTAGAAGCACTGTCACCAGTGAACTATACAACTCTTACGTGATGAGATGTCTGGAACAGTCACAGAAGAGCATCAGCATGGCCAGGAGCTGTTTGGACTCTTCCGTGTCATTATTGAGACACTCCATGAAGAGTCGTAGTCCTCCCTGAGGGCCAAGCTCACAGATAAATGCCCACAGCTTAGGCAGCAGTTCATCCAGATACGTCAGTCCTGGAAACAGAGTTTAATTAGAAACCATAAAATCAAGATTAAGAATAATATCAATCTAAATTATTAAAATATATTAAATATAAAATATTTAAAGTTTCACTTTCTAATACTACAGTGGTCTTGGACCTACCTACCCAACAAACAACTATTTTTCTGCAAAAGTGTCTGATAAAAGCATAAACAGTTTTTCCAGGATCTAGAAACAAGGTGAGATGTACTCGAACTCTATCTATTATAATTTATATATCGCTATATATATCGTTATCGCAAGAGGCTGCAATGTATATCGCAATATGGATTTCAGGCCATACCGCCCATCCCTAATTCATAGGTGTGTAAACAGCACTGACTTCATAAATGGTTTCATATGAAAAGTACCTGTGAGAATCTGCAGGCGGATTTGCGTGAGCGTGGTGAGTGCCGTCTGATACAACACACAAATACTGCACACCTTCTGGACCTCAGCTGAATCCACACGCTTCCCCCCGACCGGTTTCAGGATGTTCCGCACAGATGCAGACTTCTGGAACGCTCTCTTGAACAGATCTAACCGTGAAGAGAGTTTAACAAAGTTCCTCAGTGAAAACAGGATGAAAACAGACTTGATGACACTAGCATCACACTGTTTACTTTTTATCCTTTGTTTAAAACAAAAAGGAGTGAAAATATATTAAAATAAGTAAAATAATTATAAATAATTACATTAATTTCCATAATCAGAATAACTGAATGTTCTTCATGTCTTGCATTTTTTTATTATCAATTAATTTAAGACTTTTCTAGGTTTTTTTTTTTTTTTTTTTTTAAATCGCAAACAGCAATTTGTACTAATCAAAAATATTATAGAGCTTGACCAAATTTATATAAATTTGTTAACTGAATGGCCTCATACAGTATATCCAGGTTGTCCAAGATCATGAGAACCCTGGTTTGTATTTTTTTTTTTTTTAAGGAAATGAAGTTTTTAATGGAATGACTTAAATAGAATTTCAGCTTACATTTTGATTTTAAGCTGTTTTAGCTTAATTTAGACAAAAGAAGGTTTAATCTTAAATAATTTTCAGCCATCATGTGAACCCCTTGAAAGTGTGCTGAGGCCCCCTAGTGGGTCCTAGCCCCAGTGGATGAGAACTTTTTTTAGGGTTAGTACAAAAAAGTGGTAAGAAATATGGCAGAAAAAAACTGTATAAGTGGTTTTCAGATACTGAGACAACATCCTTGTCTGTGCTTTAACGATAATCATTACAGACTCAGTCCATGTGTAATCATCTACTAAAGTTATGTTCTATGAGTCTGGTTAAAAAAAAAAAAAAGTTTCAAACTTAATTGTTTAAAATGATGCGTTTCTCACTTTTGACAGGCAGGTTATTCTGTAATGAGCTTGGCTGAGGAGGGGGTGGTGGTGTGGGATCTTGAGTTTCTAGCTTTTTGCTGAGAACATCACAGAAGAGAGTGCAGATCACTGGAACTCCCCACAAACATTGTAACTGTTTTGTTACCAACGGCATAGACTCATTAAGCCTGGAGAGACAGCAAAGAGAGAGAGAGAGAAAATGAAAGATGGCTTAATACAATGGCACAACAGAGAAATCCAGAAACAATGTGCTTTATTTTGTCAACATAACATTGACATACCCATAGTCAACAGTCTGAGAGAACCAACCCAACACCGGGTGCCAGTGTGTGAGATTGGATTTCTTTTGAGACACATATCTCTGACAGTATGACAACATATCTGTCAGATCCTTGACAAAGTGACCAGCTTCCTGCTCTAGAACTTTTACATTAAAGTATCCCAGCTGAATGAGGTTACCTGGAAACAAAACATAGAAGAGATGATGAGATAAATGATCTAAGAATGACAAACTAAGAGCGAACACGGCTCAGCAGTGCAAGCACATCTTAAGTATTGATTCTTAGCTCTCCATTCACCAGTCTACCATTGTTCTCCAAATCTAATACACACTCCAAAAAGTGTGTGTATAAAGCACACATGCTTACCTAGTAAGCACAGAGTGTGGCTTCCCTCCAGACACACACAGATATCCAAACACTGCTCCTCTCGGCTTAAAAACAAGACAAACTTGCGAAAGAGGTCATGGGTCTGCATGGTGACCATACACTGCAAGGAGCACAAATTCAGATTAATTCAAATTCAATTTATTTCAAGATCTTTAAGATATGTGTGTGAATGATCCTTCCGTATGTGTTTGTTTCTTACATCTGGAGTGAGTGTGTTGAGGTGCGAGATGAACGCCGGAACAGACATGATGTGGAGGAGGAAAGACCTCAGCAGGTTGTCTGAGAAATGCGCAGCAACAACTGGCCTGAAACACACAAGAACCGAAAGCTCATCACATTATCTGCAACTTCACAGAAATAGAGCTACTGATGTAATCAGACCGAGAGATGTCTCAGAGAGCAAACCCAGTTCTCATGGCAACAGACCTGAGTGACAGCGTAAAAATGGCAGTGAGGGTTCCTTTGGAAAGGGAAGGTCTGGATCTTGCCAATCCATTTGTAAGTAGAATCTGAAAAATGCAAAGATGCTTCTTATGTCAAAGTTTAAGCTAGAGCTTTTAATAAGTTTTTATTTTTTATTTTAATCAGATAACATGATTTGCTGAATAATTGTTTGAATTAATTGCATATACACTTCTGCTCAAATTTTGGGGTCAGTAATGAAATTAATACTTTCATTCAGGAAGAATGCATTAAATTGATTAAAAGTGACAGTAAAGAATTTAACATTGTAACAAAAGATTTCTATTTCAAATAAACAATGTTCTTTTGAAATTTCTATTCATTAAAGCATCCTTCAACATTGATAATAAGAAATGTTTTTTACAGACAAAACAAAGATTCTGATTGGCTGTTTGTATGAGCAGTACCTGAAGAACAGAGTAGAAGCCCTTCTGATTGAGATGTCCCATGATGTTCTCACAAATCCTGTTTAAAGCAGGCTTGAGGGCCTCCCCTTAAAAAAAAAAAAAGACAGGAAATTCTAGTAGGGTTCTACGTATTTTAGCCTGCAAATCATCTCACAAGCTCTTATTATGTGACACGAACCCTTTCCTCGGATGATTTTCCATGTCGATGTGTCAGTGAATGTTATCAGCATTGTCAGGTGCAGCGTCACCAATTTATTATCTTGCAGTATGTCAGGCTGCAGAGAAAAATGGAACACAGGAAATAAGCATTCATCAAGAAGCACTTTCTAACCTGTATGTACAGATAACTGACAGACTCAGAAATGAACAGCTTTGGACTCAGAATTGCAGGTAGGGAACCTTAAAGCACTAATATTACCTTCAGTTTTTTCAGAAATTCACAGGAAACCCAAAGGACATCTTTGATCTGTTTCAGCCAGGGGATGGTGAGATCTTTTGAAAGGGCCAGAGATACATACCATACCTAGAAAAACAATAGCTTGTCACGACATTGCAAAAATGTGCAACTAATATAACTTAAGATAGGATAAAAGATGTTGTACTCACTGCTTGGTTAAGACTTACTTTAGGTTCATTCTCAACATCCATGCTACTTAGTATGATTCTACACAACTTCTCAAATCTCTGTGTAAGAGAAAAAAAAACCAATGCCATCATTAATAATATTCACAAAAAGTGTAAATAAAATGTAATTGTTCACCTAAATAAACAAATCTTAACTAAACAATCTAAATTTTAAAAAGAATTGTGATGCTTACCAACTTATCTTCCTTGCTCAATATAAATAACAATTTTCTAGCAATTTTGAAGATGGATAATGCATTTCTTTTTGTTGAACCTGCATCACTGACTGCAATGAAGTCATCCACCTCTTTCCTGAAACAAAAAGTAATGTGAAAAAATCTATTCAACAGTCTAAAACTATTTAGAAATGTTAATAAAGAAAAACTAATCAAAATCATAAAAGCATAAAATATTAATTAAATTAATTAATAAAAACTATAATTAGGATATTATCAATCCCAAATAACACTGGCTCAAATAAACCAAGCTATTTTTTTGAAATAGTATTCACATTATTCAACACAATAACATTCAAACAACTTAATACTGAAATAAATACTTTAATACTGTATTCTTCACTTTTAATTTTCCTCTGAGAGGTTTCACTCCTCATTTTTACTTTTTTATCTTAGGCCAACAAAGTCAGCAAAGGCATATGACTGTCTAGAATGGTTACGACTATTGTAAAAAACGGTTCATGTCAGCCCTAACCTGATTTCTCTTTGCAATCTGCAACGGCAGAGGAATCTTCTGACCAGGGCCTGGATTTGAGTGGCAGCTCTCTCTTTCTCCTTATAACCTTTCCGTTCCTCCCGTGCTATCCTGGCTTTATCCAGGAACTGGGATTTGGACGTTTGGGTAGCGGTGAACATGATTTCACTCTAAACTGTGGATTAAACTTTAAAATGTCATGGCCAGGAACAAAAATCTACATCACGGCTGAGGGCAAAAACAAAGTCAGAAGCTATGCATGCAAGTACATAAGTGTAAAATTAGATTCATTTATATTCAAAGCATGGTAAATTAATAAAGAACATTTACAATTTTAAATATGTAAGAACTCTATCTTACATAAACACACACACACTCAATTACCTTGCCCTAATGTAGTGACTGGTAATGCTTCTGCTTCCACAGGTCACATGAATACTATCACATATTCACAGGTGTTGTTCTGCAGATCCATTGGACTCTACAGAAGATCAGAGTAATTCGTTTTGATAACTTTTATTTAAGAAAATGAATAGTAATAGTACTGTACAGTGCAAAAGATCCATTGATTTAGACATGCAAGTCATGAGCCGTAGTATTAAAATAAATAACATGATTTTGATTGCTCTGGAGATATGTTATAAACATATGGGAGATTTTACTAGACACATCAATCAGATCACAAATCAGAAAGTGAAATCAAAGAGTATCTGACAGAATTATCAGACCAAAACTAAGTAGAGTCCTTATCATTTACTCGAAACATTGGTGACAGTTTGCTTACACGACAGGATAAACACTCAACGGAAACAATATTCACACTAAAGGTTTAAATTAGTAGAAGATTTGAACAAAAAAAACACAACGCAGTTCAAGTGAATTAAATGAAACCACAGAGACAATAACATTCACACTAGCTATCCAGCTAGCAAACACTAACACAGTTGAAACATTCAGCGAGCTGGCAACGCTTGGGAAATGTTGTCACTTGATAAACGTGTTTCAAATGAAATGTAAAGATAGTCTTTACGTTGTACACAAAGGTTTCATTTACCTGAGCGTTTGAGAATAAATGGAAAACTGGTGTAAACAAAAGAACGACCCAAACACCGCAGCTCTAATCCATTAACGGTGTAACCTCGTAATCCTTCCGGAGGAACATTTTTGTCATGACAATCCACTTTCACAAGAAATATGGATGATATTTTTAATCGTCGTTGTGCACTGATGTCGATTCATTGTTAAAGCGATATTACACGTTACTATTTTTAACATTTAACGAGTATTTTGAGAATTAGAACAGCAGGGAGCTGTTTTTTGTACTAACCCTTTGTGGAACATTTGGCGGAACCCTTTGTGATATATTTGGGCTGCATCCGAAAGCTGAAAAATGTTGATGTAGTGTTTTTGTTTGTTTGTTTGTATTGAATTTGCAGTAGAGGCAGACAGTCATAAAAGATAAATCCATATAAACCGAAACAGAAAAATCAAGTCTTTATCTTATATCAAAAGTCAGCCATACATCTAATACATCAATTGTCACTTTTAATAACAGATATGTCTTAACAACTTTATGATTGTTCTTTATCGAGATTAAAGAGTCATTAAAAAAAAATCAGTGAAAAAAGTCATTGGAAAACAATCTACATTTGGTACAGTTGACTTGTATTTTGCTTTGAACATATGATATTTCCCAAATAAAATAAGAATTTGAATTATATTGTTTATCTCCAACCAGTATCACATTCCATAAACAAGATCATTGTATCAAAAAAATAATAAAAATGGGGAAACCCCTTCTTTAAATATATTACAAAAATTACAGGGATAATATTGATTTATTAAGTGAGTTTCTTTGATTTTTATTAGGAATTATATGTTTTTTAAAGTCTTACCACACAGTTTGTTTGTTTTGTTTTTTACCACAAAACATTTTTACCACACTGAAAAAAAAGAGAAGGATAATCATGTTTCCACTTCATGACAGCATTAGGAAAAAATCTGCCTTCATGTCCAAAAACAATGACTGTGAACTTTATCTGTTCTTGTTTTGTTGTGAATCCTCAACACTCACAAACAAGCGTACATGAACAAACACAGGAAGTGTGAACACTAAATAACAGGACGCTGAAAAGGTGGAGTTAGTTCCCATCTACTATAATGAAAATTGCGATAATTTCTTATTTGGCCCGAGTAGTGCCTGTAAGCGCGTGACCTGCAGCCTCGTGCACGAGTCTGGGTTGCGACCGGAAGTGATCTAATTCCAGACCCGTTCCAAGAGGCCCGAAAGAATCGGGGGGATTTCTATGGTAAGTAATGATATTTGTCTGATGTTTCACCTAATTTATCTGCTTCTGCTGGAGTATATTTTAATTACTATTTATTTTGGCGTGTAGTTATTAGATTTTTACCGGTATTTTCGTGTTTTTCTAAAAGAAAGAAATGGAGATAACAAGCTAGTGTGCTAGTTTAGCTGTTCCGCTCCTCTAGTCAACGGTTTCCTATGAGTAACTTTAAATTAAGCGTTTTATTTTCTTCGTATTCAGTTACGAATCATGTATATACACAAACAAATGGAACAACATGACTCAAATCTACTGGGTTTAAGTGAAAAATCCCAACAGGTTTTGGTGTGACGTCATTAAATCAGTCTCATTGTGCGGTGAACCTCATTTCTCAATGAATGATAGATAAGTTAACATGCTTTAATGGTTTACAATGAATTAATTTGTTCGTGTGTTACATTTAAGGTACTTAAAGAAATATGTAAAGTGATATGCACCGCCCCCTAAAACTTTTAAACACGTCCATAACTACTTCTTTTTTTTTTTTTTTTTTTTTTTTAAATCTTTGACATTTAGGCAACATTTTGATTCATCATCTAAAGAAATTTCACATTGTCCTTCACTGTTCATACACATTTCATAAACACTCTAAAGAAAGATAGTGTGGTGTGTGTGTGTTTGCAATATAGATTTCCATCTTATTAATCCCCTGAAAGAAACTGAATGTTAGTTTATGTGTGTCCTTCATCACCATTCATTCCCATCCCTGTCTGATTTTCAGGAAGAGATGTCAGGAGAAAGTGTGGTGAGCTCGGCTGTGCCGGCAGCTACAACACGGACCACCTCCTTCAAAGGGTCCAGTCCCAGTTCCAAATATGTAAAGCTGAATGTCGGGGGAGCGCTGTACTACACCACCATGCAGACCCTGACCAAGCAGGACACAATGCTGAAGGCCATGTTCAGTGGCCGTATGGAGGTCCTCACAGATAGTGAAGGTACTGTAATAGCAGTACGAAGAAGTATTCAAGTAGTTTGATGAAGCAAATGTGAGGTTCTGCAATGTCCAAGTCTCACTTTTCACCTCTGATTTTTCTCCAGGCTGGATTCTGATTGACAGGTGTGGGAAGCACTTTGGGACCATCCTGAACTACCTCAGGGACGGCGTCGTCCCGTTACCCGAGAGCCGGAGGGAGACGGAGGAGTTACTGGCAGAGGCAAAGTATTACCTGGTGCAGGGCCTGGTGGATGAGTGTCAGGCAGCATTACAGGTAGAGTACTGGCTACGGATAGTTCACCCAAAAAATGAAAATGTCATCATTTACTCACGCTCATGTTGTAAGACTTTGTTCATCTTTGAAGGTATTTTTTATTAAACCTGAGATATTTCTGTTCCAAGCAAGCACGTTTTAGCTTCCATTTATCTTATTTTGATTGAATCTATGTATGTGTGTCAACTTCTGTCAAGGTTTTTATGTGAATAAAAGCCTAAATTAAATATGTTTATCATATAAAGCGATCATGTCTCTTAAAAAGACTGAGTTTAAACTGATTAACCTTTTTAAAGTGTTAAATTTTTGGGGTAATTGACCAAAAATACATCTCTCCAATTTCAATAAAAAATATCTTAATTTGTGTTTTGAAGAATGACACAAAGGTGAGCAAATGATGACAGAATTTTCATTTTTGGGTAAACTAACATATTCCATGTTCAAGAAAATATGCATTTTAATTTTAAACAATTTTGAAAATTTTTTTTAGAACAAAGATGCATATGAACCATTCTGTAAAGTTCCACTGGTGACATCATCTAAGGAGGAACAGAGGCTCATTGCCACTGCTAATAAGGTACAAATGCTTCACAACCATGTCAATCTTAAACAAATTCTATTTGTTTATGCCCAGAACAGAACCTTGATTTTTCTTTCTGTGTTTGCAGCCTACAGTCAAACTGCTGTACAACAGGAGCAACAATAAATATTCATATACAAGGTAAAATTAGTTGAATTTCTCACAAGGTTTGGGTTGTTGGAAAGCATACTGTTGAGCTTTCACCTGATCGATTTGCTCTTTCTCTTTGTAGCAACTCTGATGATAACATGTTGAAGAACATCGAGCTGTTTGACAAGCTGTCTCTGAGGTTCAACGGCCGAGTGCTCTTCATCAAGGATGTGATCGGCGATGAGATTTGTTGCTGGTCTTTTTACGGCCAGGGCAGGAAGATTGCAGAGGTGTGCTGCACCTCAATAGTCTACGCTACTGAGAAGAAGCAGACAAAGGTAAAGGGTGATCAGTCTGTCCACATGGTTAAAATCACATTTTTTTTTTTTATCCAGTCTATCATCAGGGTTTTAAAAAAAGTTTTAAAAAGTCTCAATTTGCCCTTCCACAAATTAAGGGCTTAAATTGGAACAGAAAGTCTTGAATGAATAAAGTCATGGCATTTAATGTTGCATGCACTGCAAAAATGAATATCTTCCTTAGTATTTTTGTGTTGTTTTCCAATACAGATATCTGTAAGTGGAGTATGAAAATGTTTCTTTTTGCATTGAGTTGATTGAACCTATTAATTTAAGAATCTTTAGACATTTGCACTGGAAAACAAGATAATACTGAGGAAGAACATTACTTTTTTGCAGTGCAGTGTGATCAGAAGGTACAGTAACTTATTTCTATATTTTAGTGGTTGGGAGTAGGTATTCAAGCCTTAAGCTTTTTTTTTTTTTAGTAAAATAAATTAAAACGTAATGGAGATCTGTTGGAAATTGTATTTTCATTACAACTCGTTGTGTGCTTCCTAGACATGTAGATTTAGAGATCATATTGATGATTGGTCTTTAAAAGGTTTTACCTTCATAAAACTGCAGAAAACCTGTTTTTATTAATGATCAGAAAAAGAACAGCCTTTTAAAATATTGCAACACTGTCCTAAAAGCTTGTCCTTAATGCTCTTGTTAGGTTTGTCACTCACCTTTTTTAATGCTTCCCTCCATCACAGGTTGAGTTCCCAGAGGCTCGCATCTATGAAGAGACCCTCAACATCTTGCTCTATGAGTCTCAAGATGGCCGTGGACCAGACAATGCACTTCTGGAGGCCACAGGGGGTGCTGCAGGTCGTTCCCACCACATTGACGAGGACGAAGAGAGGGAGCGCATTGAAAGAGTGCGGAGGATCCATATCAAGCGGCCTGATGACCGAACTCACCACCACCAGTGACCCTGCAGTTTCTCCACTTTTCAGTGCCTTAACAACTACCAGCGCTTCAGTTACGCCCCTCTATTTGCACACGGACACGTCAGTTAAGTTTATACAGAGTCTGCTTCCTTAGAGAGAGAAAGGGATACTCTTAACAAAAGCTAGTATTGATAATGTTATATGAATATAGCATATAGGGCAGTGCAGCGTTGACCTCAAACATCAGTTGTGCATTTGAGGACCTTACTAAAAAGTTATGAGATGGTGTTAATGTGAACAAAAGTGCACAACAGATGGGTAGTTTTACTGCATTCATGACATTCCCTTAACGTTTTGCCCTAGTTGCTATTCATAAAGCAAATTCCACCAAATATATCAAGTTGATCAGCTAAACTGTCATTTAATTGTAGATTTGCATCTAATGAATATTATCAGAATTGAGCTGTCAGCCCTAGTATTTTCATCCATTTCGTCATCATTTACCATATTTTTTTCTGTTTGAGTGAAGACTGTAGGGTTCCTGGTGCCTTATAGATTAATACTGTGCTTTTTGAGTGTTTTTGTTTTGCGTGTTGTGTCATGGACGTTGGATTTTTGTGGAGTTTAGTTTATGCCCAATTGATTGTTTTTGTTTGCTTTGTTGCTTTGTATTGAAGTGTTGGAGCAAGATTTCACAGTGCTGAAAGTGTGTCTTACTGAGATTTGATTTTGAGTTTCAAATCAAAATTCAAATCAAAATTTTCAAAGCAAAATTCACTGGTCTTGAAAATGTGTGGATTGACAGTTACAGTGATCAGTGAATTCAGTGAAGGAGGATATTGTTGTTATTATTATTATTATTATAAGAATTCAGTCCCCTTTTTTTTTTTTTACACTCG
Source organism: Ctenopharyngodon idella (assembly GCF_019924925.1). Classification (NCBI taxonomy): domain Eukaryota; kingdom Metazoa; phylum Chordata; class Actinopteri; order Cypriniformes; family Xenocyprididae; genus Ctenopharyngodon; species Ctenopharyngodon idella. The sequence goes on from NC_067224.1 coordinate 33,728,382, forward strand.
TTAGAGGAGAGTGTCATACAAATTCTTAATCTGTCAATTTTCATTTTATTATGCTTGTGCAAACGGTCACTTGCGCTTAAACAGAGGATTATCTGTGCTGGACTTTTGAGATGTCTCTGAGTTTGGCCAGTAGAGGGCAGTATAGTGTTATGGTGCTTTCACTCGTGTACATGAGGAGGCACTTTTAGATGATCAGAACAAGTAATCAGCAAGTTTTCTATGCCCTTTGAGCTACAATCAGTAAACTACTAGAGTAAACTCAGATTATGCTATTAAATACTTTCCGCTGCACTGTATTAAATTCCATCAAGTTAATTACGCTTCTGGGTTTTGTAAGTGATCACATACCAGAAACTGAGATGTAGTCAGAAGCGTTCGGATGTATATCTGTAATTGAGTAATGGACACCAAGTATGAGAGTGTAATCAGAGACTTGGCCACGTCAAAGAAGCTCCAGGACGTACAGGAGTGCGAGCTCTCTTTTGCTGCAGCGTGTAGCATCACAGATTGTTTGTGCTCATTAGTTTTATTAAAGGTGTATTTAAAAAAAAAAAAAAAAAAACTATGAAATCTGTAATACTGTAGAGAAGTTTGTACAGACGTGCACATGAATAAAAAAGGTTTTACATAAAAATTATTTATACACATGTTATCACAAATAAAGATTTCTACAAATTTTGTAGACCCAAACTGTGCATTTGTTCATCTTTTATTTCTGTGGTTTGTATGTATAGGTATAAAACAATATTATAAATATGGCTCAACAACAAAGCATGGAAATTACCAAATAAAATGTTCAATTTACAAGAAATGTCATCGCAAGAACCGTAACCTAAACAATTTGGACAAAAATAGCTTTCTTTTCCCTGTAGCTGTAATTTTCCATTTGTGATAAGTGCTTCTTTGAATCTCCATATAATGAGCTCTTAGTGGTGTGTGTGTGTTGTGTATCACATTTTGGTAGGTGGAGAAAGACATCGTGTTCCATAAGGATTTCCCTCATGAAATATACAGGGACATGGTGACCTCCTTCAGATCATCGAGACTTGATCCGTGGAGCCACCTTTTGATAATGAAAGTGTCTTAAGCACAGGAACAATGATGTTAAATTTAGCAGAAATACAGAAATAATCACTTACCACCATCAGATGACCATTTTTGCCTTTATAAATCATAGGATCTTGGCCAGTGCTGAAGTCCACACCACTCTCCTTTCCTGCCTGGATCTCAAACTTTATGCTGCAAGAAGATCAGACGTTAACACTGTGCCCAAATGAACATTACAGGTTGGAAATTAGGTGATGTTAGTGTTTTTACCTTCCTTGAACCACCTTGATGTTATTTTGCTTGTTGGCAATCATAGCCAGTTTGGTCAAAGCTTCAAACAGGTGGTCACACTGAAGTACCATGTCCCCCTTGTTTAAAGAAAACTACATTAGTACATGCAAATTTAGCATGAACTTCTGTAACGTTCTACCGTGAAATTTAGAGTTTACATACATCCCATAAAGCCTGGCTCACCTTCTGTTTTGGATCATTGAAAGCAACATGAAGGATCATAACAGAGTCACCCAGATTACTGACAGAAGCACCTGTGTGCACAAAAAAATTCACTCTGGACTCTATTCTCACCACTTTGCAAAAAATGTTACAATAAAACAAAATCATGCTGAAACCAAACTTTTGAACAGTAGTGTAACTTACAGAACTTTCTAAATATTACACTTAACATTGTCTCTCAAAAAAAAAGTGCAAAAATTATACTTTTAGGGGTGCAATATGCCCTTAAAGGGTACACTTTGTATCTTATCTACCTCTAAAAGATGCATACTGGTACCTTATAGTCCCTTAGTAATGTAGGTACTAACATGCACTCTTTAGGGGTAGATAAGGTACAAAGTTGTACCTGTGAAGATATTGCCTGTGTAAGAAGATTGAGCTTTTAAATAATTAAAAGGAGACAACTTTAAAAGTTCTGTAATGCTCTTTTATTTCACAAAGTTACTACTACACATATCCTTTTCCCTTCGGGACCTACCTTTTAGAGAAACATAGTCCACTCTCTGTTTGATCTTAGCCTCTTCTACCAGGTATACAGCAGCCTGAGTGAGAATAAGTTGCCTTTGTCTGGGTTTAAATCCATTCCTGTCATACTTCACCACAGGAACGCTGTACTGCAGAGAGAGAGATGTTGTGCTTAGGTGGTGTATGGAGAATGAAATGACAATTGGGCCTCACAAAAGATTCTGATTTACCTTGATACGTTCATGTCGTATAGTCTGAAGAACCCTCATATTGATATCTTGTTCATCTGGTATATGGAACAAAGTGCGTAAGACGTACAAAAGATATGTGCAAAACTGTAAGTGCTTTTTTTATGTAAAATAAACTGTACTGACTGATTCTAGTGTCCGCAAAAGGAACAGCGATGCTCGGAGGATAGCTATCCTTCTTTCCCTTAAAGATGGCACTGGTTACTACTTTTTGTTGCAGCTGTGAAAAGATAAAGCATTCAGTCTTCATCATCATCATTAGCCAGTTAATAAACATGGTGATTAGGCTGAAAGTGTACTTTAAAAGCCTGTGACAACAGTGATAGTGACCTGTGCTTTTTTCTGTGGCGTAATTCCCCGCACATACTTCCTCACCATCATACGTGTGTGCAGCTGTCGCAGAATCTCTGAGGTCTACAAACAACAGCATCAGAGACTTTCCCATAATGAAAAAAAAATCCTGCTCATGAAAGTATGCATACAGTGGCCTCAAAAAGTATTTGGACACATGAATTGGCACTGATCTTAACCTCAATGTAAGTTTTTGGGATGTGCTGGAGGAGACTTTACAGAGTGCTCACCTCTTGCATTGTCAATACAAGATCTTGACCAAAAATTGATGCACCTTTTGATGGAAATAACATCATAACATTTACTTCCATCAAGAGGTGCATCATTTGGTCAAGATCCCATATTGACAATGCAAGAGGTGAGCACTCTGTAAAGTCTCCTCCAGCACATCCTACAGACTTTCAATGAATTTAAGGTCTGGACTCAGAGGTGACAATTCATGTGTGAAGATGATTCTTCATGCTCTCTGAACCATTCCTTCACAATTTTAACCCTGTTTAATCTTTTTTATTTTTGTATTTTTTTTGTTACATTAATTTTTATAATTTTTTTATGAATTTTATGTAATTCACTTTGAATTTGAACTTGCCTTGCCTTAAGTGTTCAAACACTTTTTGGAGCAACCGTTGGGTTCCTCAGATCTTAGTAACCGAGTATTTGTGAATACCTCTGTCATGACTGGGGGAGGTGTCAGCCATGTGGTCTTGTCCAGGACGGTCTTTGGTAACTTGTCTTTGAGTCTATTCAGGTAGCTCTGTCGGACGAAGGCCAGGTATTCAGAGTTGTCAGTAGTTTTTGCATCACGTCTTGTCATATAGCCCTTAATAAACCTGCATGGACAAACATCATGTCATAATGGGAATGCCATTTCATCTCTTAAGTGAAAGGTTATACACCTGGTAAGTGTATTAATATTAAAAACTAATATTACTAACTTTTTAATTACTTTGACAGCCCAGGCTCTGCGTTCTCTCTCTTTGCGTGCCTGCGCTCCTCTCCAACACGACTCAATTTTTGTAGCTAAATGATGACAAAAAAACAAAAAACAAAATGAATCATGAAAAATGCAAATAGTGCATGTATGTATGCTATAATAAATATACTTTATATTGCAATGCACTGTCATAATATTTTGTAATATACATCAAATAATATCAATTGTAGAAAAGCTGTATTAAATCAATCAGTACTGTTACTTACCAGCCTCTTTCTGTTTTCGAAACTCTCCTTTGGCTCTGTAGCCTTTGTATTTGGCCTGTATTCTTGTAGCTGTAAAAGCAACATTAAAGCGTTTATAATAATTGTTCTTTTTTTTTTTTTTTGTCTCTCTTGAGTTCTCTGTTGCTTACCCAGTTCATGTTTGCAGATTTCAAAGGCATCTTCTATGGCAAAAAGTGTCCTGGCATATCGTATAAATATCTTTGTCCTGTAGAAGAAGGTGATGTTGAAAATTAAATGTAGTTCAGGTTTGTGAGGTCAAAAACAGATGCTAATTTTTCAGTATTAAAGATGCAGTAAGCGATTTCCGAGAAATGCTGTTGAAAGTGGGGCAGACTGAGTGCTAAAACACGCTTGTAGCCAATCAGCAGTTAGGGGCGTGTCCACTCATTAGGGGGAAGGTGCCTGTGTTGCATAGGGTGTTTGTGAATTTGGGAGTGGAGCTATCAAGGGTGTGATACTTTTGGGTAGGGGAGTGTTTGTTTTTGGTGATTTTAAATATCAACATCATTTTTCAGAAATTGCTTACTGCACCTTTAAATTGTAAAGTTGAAAATATGAAACAGCTCACCTGCCCATTTTATACTCATCAGACTGGTAGCCTAGATGTTGCACCAGGGTTTCCACCCCATCTGCAGGTACACCTCTCCAGTGGGGCCAAGTGGCAGGACAAAGTGCTTTATACCTTAAGAACATTGCATATGCTGAGCACTTCAATTCCGCTAATGTTGAAAAACAGCTGTTACATCTGAGTATGTGAGGGCATTGAATGTTGCCAGTATACCTCTGTAGAAAAACCTCGTATCTACGCCGATATGCAAATCCAGCTCGTCTGACCCTCAGGTGCTCCATTAACCCCAGATATTTCACCTGGTGTCTGACCAGAACTTCATCAAACTTGCCTGTGATATAATAAAAATGCACTTGACAAACAAACGTGTGCTTATTCTTGTTATAATTATACTGGTAACATTTTGTCTTAAAATATGAGTTATATTACATATTATGCATTCTTAACATTCACATTTTTACACAAGTTTCTCACCTGGCTGTTTATTGTCATTGGACTTGAGGCAGCGCACGTACCACGCCTCCTTGGCTGTCAGAATCTCCGTCAGCTGCAGAAGACTGTTCTTAAACTGAGTGGCCACCTACAGGTTTTATATCACAATTCAGATTAAATGAGATGTCATATTTAGTTAGATATCACTTGAGCTGTCACATCAGCATTTTTATTTTATTTTATTTTAAATGTATTTTCCATTTATGTTTATTCCAGTTGTCTTGGCTTAAAATAGCATTAGTAGGCTACACTACTCATGCAGCAATTTATAAAAATGCTAAAGGCCCATTCACAACAAGAATGATAACTATTAAAGATAACTTTAACGATATTTATATTATCTTCCACACCAGCAGACAATATTGTTCTGTTTGTTCTAAGTAAGCATACAGTGTGCACTGCAGTTATGTTGTCTGCCGCTTTAAATGCTAGAGCTCTTTAAAGCAGGAAGGATTCTGATTGGCTGTCAATGTTTTTTATCGTTCATCAGCTGGATTTGTTTTGAAAGTGATTCCAACAATACTGTTTCTCTGAATTGACTGCCGTTCTTTTATATTTAGAATGATTTCTAAAGCTTTATCTTTATCGTTACAATTATCATCATTGTGAACAGGCTTTAGAGGTGTATGTGTTTTCAATACGGAAATAATTCTTGGATTACATACAAAATTTGCAGTATAGTGTGTGTAGGTGGCGTACTTATGCACTATTCTATGACGTTTTTAAGTATAAATAGTGGGAGCAGTGAGTTCACTCCACACAGAAAATTCCAAAATGAAAAAGTACACTTTAAATACCAGAATGATGCACTAAATTAACGGAAAAAACTAACGCTGCATCCGAAATCGAATACTTCTCTACTATATAGTACGCGAAAAAACAGTATGCGAACAGAGTAGTATGTCCGAATTCATAGTATTCGAAAAACAGTAGGCGAAAAGCATCCGGATGACTTCCTACTTCCGGTGAGATTCTGAAGTGTGCATACGATGGACACTTTACTATCCCATGAGGCCAGGGAGAGGATTTGTGAATGGAGTACTTCAGGGATGACGTGTTTTTGTAGGCAAAACCCGGAAGCGAGTTAGCATTTTAGGACTTCCGGTTCCATTGCCCTAAAGTCTATGGGTTTTTTGAATGGGTTTTTGCTAAATCGCCTGAAATAAGGTCTGTGGTTAACAAAGCTTCTAAATATTTTCACGTTTTGATCTATGACATAAAACACACCAGTTATAACCCGCTTGTGATTTTTTAAACCTTTATTTTGTCTTAAAAATGGCGGTTGCTAACAAATTGCTAAAAGGGACTACTTCCTTTGGCGGGGACTTTAGACGTCATCATGACAAACAGGACATTTGGACAACATTTCTCATAAAAAAGTGGATAAGTATTCATACAGAGCGCAGATCATAATCAGCGAGCATGTTTTTAAATAAAGTTGTTTTTTAAATAAAGTTGGTGGTGGTGACGTTGATCCGCGACCATGGTGTGCTGTAGTCCGTTTATAGTCTACTGTTAGCTTTTTATATCTGACGACTTTATTTAGGCTTCAAAATGTATAATTGTGTTAACTTGTAAAGATTATCTTGATAGACAAAACATGTGTCAAAAAGTGTCATAACCCTTTGTTAAACACGGAGCTTATTTTTTGCGATTTTCCAAAAGTCTATGGGAAAAATGCATAGGCTTTAGATCGAGGGAACCCATGCGCCGCTAACTTCCGGGTTGGCCTACAAAAACACGTCATCCCTGAGGTACTCTATGAAGTTGAAGGGACGTAACTGATGCTGGTAGGTCATGTGACAGTAACAACATAGCGGATGAAGTACGTCTAAATTTATTCATACTACACGCATTCGTACTGTATAGAACGTACTTTTTCAATGGTCGTGAACTAAATTTAAATTCAAATGTAGTAGGCTACCTACTCAACAGTACACGATTTCGGATGCAGCTGAAGTGTGGAATGTTGGACACTTTATGCACTCAACTGTCGCAGCTTTAATTACGTAGCGGAGGGGGAGGGGCTATTGGGCTATTAATAATATAATAATATTAATAATAATATTACTAATAAGGGCTAATGCGTCATTTGGGACACAACTTGTGATCTGGGTTTTATTGATTGATTGATTGATTGATTGACTGACTGACTAGTTGGTTGGTTGGTTGATTGATTGATGTAATCATGTTTTAAAAAATTTAATTATGTTTCAAACATCATTTGCTACATTTTTGTCACATGACCTTACTTTGTTGCATGTGTAATTCTTATTATTTTGGAAATAACTATTAAAAAAAACTATTTGTGTCAAATGCCAGTCCAATCAATGAAAAATCTTTACTTATTTATTAAAAAATTACTTATTCATTTGTCATAGCAATGGAAAGCCAAGAGCATAGCAAATACAGTACATTATAAGATACAGTGTGCTGCACAGTATGCTCTGTTCTATAGGCTATAGCACATTCTGGCAAATAAGACATCTGGGTATATCAAAGCTTACTAGGTCTGGTACGGGTACCCACAATGCAATTTGTACAATTTCATTTCATCTTGAAAAAAAAAATAATAATAATCAGCCTACTAGCTTATGAAAACAATGTACTATACTGTTATTTTAATTGAGTATTTTTCAGTAAGGAGCAGCCGTTGTATTATTTTGTAACACAGCGAGTGGACTCACTGTCTCAGGTCTTCTCCTGCTGTCTCCTTCAGTGGCTGGAAAGCACTGCTGTATTATTGGGTTCTTTGACAGGCGCATCACCTGGTGGTTACACATACATGAATGCAGACACATAAGAAATGCATATGTGCACACACATTTACTGCCGTAGGACCAAACGTAAGAGAAGGCAAATAATTAAGTTGCTTTTTGAGCCATTTTCCTTTCATCCACCCTGACCAGGGTTATCCTTTATTGTACACCCTGTGCACTTACGTCTTTGATGTTCTTGTACAAAAGATCATTGTTTTTGTCAATGAACCCTGTTGAAATAAGACAAAAAGAATGGATCATAAAAAAACATCAGGTTGTGAAAGCCAAAAAACATTTTTCAGAGGTTTATTTATCTGAAATGTGTTTTTCTGTGTCTTCTCTTACCCACAACGCAGTAGGTCACCTCCCCTGCATAATGAAGAAGACGAAAATCTCCTCTCTCCAGAGACTTGCGGGTCTTCTTATCAGCCAGTTTATGCCTTCAGTTCACAAAATAGCAAAGGAAATTTCTCTCATAAAACCAGAATCAAATCAAATCACTAAAAATGCCTAAATTAAGAGCAGAAGTCTTTATCAGGCGGGGACTATTTATGCTTAAATTGCACATGCATTAAAATAATAATTTGTTTATTGATTTATTATTTGTACTGATAATAAATACAGTAATAAATACAAATGTATACTGTATGTGTTCATTTTTTTTTTTTATTTAATTTGATTAATTGGAGGAATATTAGCTGAACTTTTGCTTTTTAGAGGTTAACCATTTTGTATTTTTACCACATATTTTTAATATTTACATTATTTGTAAAATAAATATTCAGATGTTCTATATTTTTCAATATTTTAATTGCAATTGTACAAATATGCAGACTCCCTAGGGGTCACCGACCCCCTATAGAAGATCCCTTCGCTCTTGGTCTGATGAGAAATACATTTATAATGCTCTTTAAGTTATTTTTAACTTTTATTGCAGGTTATTTGGATGTGTGTTTCCTGGGAATCATACAACCTTAATGTTGCGAGTGCTATGGTCTACCAGTTAAGTACAATAACATTTTTTTCTGGAGGTTCTTGGCACTCAGTAATTCGGGAACTTAATTTGTATTTGACCTTGATTAAGAGTGAGTAACACAACATCACAATCTCTCTGTCTCCCAGACTGCTGTTCTTCAGGGTTGTCAGTCAATACAAGGATTAAGAGAGACAATGTGGCCAAACCAGGGGGTAAATGCTTCAGTTTCAAATACAACAAGGCTTGGCTGATTCTTCACCATCAGAGGCTTGTAGTGAAGAATCACACTGCTGATAGTTTCTAGCAGTACTGAATTCATTAAAAGATACATAAGGAGAGTAACTCTTGTTTAGTGTAACATACAATACTGAATTATATAACATAAACTCACGTTACAAAGTGGGGATGATTGCCCATTTTCTCTTCAAGTTTCTCAAGAAAAGTGAGATCCGTGGCATCGCCTGGCCTCACACACTCCTCATCCTGAAGTACCAAAAGACAAGTTCTCTCATACAAATGCGTCAGTTTGCAACAACCACGAATCTTTCATTTTAAGAAGTGAATTATATCTATGTCTCTTCAGTGTGTAAAGACAGTGTTCTCATTATTCCATACCAGCACAGAGATAATTCCTCTGTGCTTCTCCTCCACCAGGTCACAGATGATTTTATTGTTGAAGAACTGCACCGGCTCCCACTAAAACACAGTGAGAGAAAATGACCCTTATTCTCTTTTTCAAACTTAGGATATCATTCCATAAGAGGCGTTTGAATGATGAATGATTGATGTGCTCTAACTCACCCCAATTCCTTCCGCTTCATATTCCTCTTGTTCAGACTTCAGCGTCAATTGAATGAAGAGCTGCTGTAGCTTCTCATTACAGTAGTTTATGCAAAACTGCTCAAAACTAAGCACATAGACATAAAATTAACATAAATGTATAACATTATTACATTATCATTATTAATTTTATTAATATCTATCTATCTATCTATCTATCTATGTATCTATCTATCTGTCTCTCTGTCTGTCACTTAATTCCAAACACATACCTGTTAACAGTGAATACCTCAAATCCATAGATGTCTAACAATCCAATGACTGTCTTCCTGTTAGAATCCTTAAAAAAAAAAAAAAAAAAAAAAAAAAAAAAAAAAAAAAGTGGTAAAGAATGAAGCAAGTTGTTTAGGTTTCTGTGATAGGTTCTTTAAAGCTGCATGTCAGGTAGAATCTTGTTAAAAGCAATGTTTTTAAATGAAACAAACCACATCCAGTGGTTTTCAACTAAATTCTATAAGTAGAGTTACCAAACATTGGCTTCAAATGGTAATTATATGAACTTTTTTCTGTTGTCCTCTTACTTTATTCTCCAGAGACTCATTGATTCGGTTGACCAGCCATGTGAAAGCACGACCATAGATGGCTTTGGCCAGGGCATCTCTGGCATAGATAGCATGATCAACAGTGAATGGACTCAAGACCTGGGAGTCAGAAAGACTGTTATCGCCTGCTTCAACAAGGATTTTGGTTAATGACAGTACATTTCATTAGTACATTTCACAATTGCCCTTATTTTACCTCCTCTGATTTGGCTTCAATCTTTCTGAATGTAAGAGCTTCATGAAGGACCTGAACATGGACCCCTAACAGCTGAACATAAACACAAAAAAGGAATGTTACACAGATGTGTGATAACTTAGAGTATGTCAACGTTTAACACATTTAAGGGCAATATATAATTAAAAAAATGGGTTGCACTTCGATGTAGTCCACTTTAGATATACTCTAACTATAAGTAACTTTGCTACATGTCTAAAGAACATGTCAACTAACTTAGAGTATTAGTAGACTGATAGATTAGGGGCAGACAGTCTACTAATATTTTAATGACTGGTAGTTGACATGTAGTTGCAAAGTTACTTATAGTTAGTAGAATGTCTATAGTGAACTATCGAAATAAAGTATTACCAAAAACTGACCTTGGATACCCAGCGCAGAGCTGCATTAGAGTTTAGAGTAGCATAACCTTTGGTGTCTCCATCAAAGTGCACATTCCCCAAATGGAGCACACTAGCTATGATCCCAAAGAGGTGCTAGTATATTAAAGAAAAAGTATTCGTTTATGGTCAAAGGTGGCATCGCCCATCATAGTTGCATTTAAACTGACAAAAAAATATTGCACTTTAAAAATTGCATCTCTCCTTACCTCAATGTCATTAGCATCAAAGTCAATAATCGACAATGCATTTTTAACAGTTTTCCAGTCGTTCTTGTCATTAATAGAGCTGACATTGGAACATTCTCCCTATTAAGACAACAAATGTATTTATAAAAACACTGCAAGTCTGATTCTACTTAATTTCACAACCATCTTGTGGTTATTCTGCACACCAGATTTAAAATTAGGGTTAGGGTTTTACCTGCACTAAATAACTATAACGTTTAGTGTCCTTCTCCAAGCCCAGGTGCCTCAGTAGGTCTTCCTCTCCTCCCTCCACCAGCTGGTAGAAGATATGAAAGTTTCTCTCACCATGGTTTTGGTGAACCACTCTAGACTTTTCCAGCAGGTAGCTGAGTATGTGGCCACCAACAGCATCTCCCTACAAAATCAAGTGTTAACCTTCTTTAACATGCAATATTAGCTATTGATGAGATGAAGTTAGTAAGATATGTATACCTGGCTATCAAACTGGATGTCCATATACTTCCCAAAACGGCTGGAGTTGTCATTTTTCATTGTCTTTGCATTTCCAAAAGCCTAAATACAAATTTGATGAATGCATTGCATACATAGTGAATGGTCAGATTCTAAGAATATTATTGTTGGACTGACCTCTAGTACAGGGTTGGACATGAGCATGCGGTCTCTCACTGTGTCGAGTAAGGTGGAACTAGGGCAGCTGACTGCATAGTACTGCAAGATCTTCTTGGAGGCCTCAGTTTTGCCTGCTCCGCTCTCCCCAGATATCAAAATAAAGTGGTTGTTGGCTTCTGTTAGCATGGTGTGGTAGGCATTGTCTGCTAATGCATAACTGAAAAGGACAAAAGATGTACAAAATTGTCTATTTTATTTTAAAATGCCTTATTGACTGGTTTGGCAATTAAGGTGTAGTTACACACTTACATGTGAGGGGGAAGTTCAAAGAAGTTCACTCCCATGTAGAGGTCCATTTGTTTCTTGGTATAGATGTCCAACTCTTTGTATGGGTTTACAGATATCAGCAGAGTACCTATGTAAGTCTGTGAGTATGGAGATGTCTTTTGATTTATAAAAGATACGATCAAAATGAATAAAAATACTAATTAACCTTTGTTTTTCACTCACGTATATCAAATCCTCTGTGAAACGTTTTTTCAGATTGTCCAGGAAGGCTGTTTCACTGTTGTGGGCGTCAAGAAGCACAAAGTCCTGGATGCCAACTTGGTCTCTGGCAATCAAGGCTCCCTCCAAGTCCAACTGACCTAGTTTAACCTTTCCTTTCTGCCAATCAGACAAGCACAACACTGACCATGACCCAATGCAATTTGTTTACACTGACCAAGTCTATAGGACTGTGTCATTCTAAATCCGTAAGGTTCAGAAGCTTAGTTTTTAAAGCAGCAAAACATGCCAAAAAAAAAAAGTCAGTTTCAGTCAATAATCAGTGACTCATTTCTCGTGAAATATTGGTTATAGATGAAGAAATCGGAGGACTAAAATGGAATTGGCTATAATAATGCATTTCTTCAGCTAAAGAGTCTAGTGACTCTTCACCCTTTCATTAATAGACTTGCTGTCGTGTTGAGCCTGAGACCGAGAATCGGGGTCTAAGGTCTCTGATTAAGTCACGATCATCCAACCGCATAATCCCCTGCTGATGTTTAACTAAGTACTTTATAATGCTGTTCTCTATTGTACAGGCTTTTGTAATGAGATATCATCTGCAATGAGTAGACCATGTTCCTGTCCCTATGACTGACAGCTTTGCTTTCGCTATAAGAAACCCATTTAAATTGCATGTTGTGATTGGATTTCTTCCACAGAACACGTCAGCAGTCAATACACTTCAGGCAGCCATATCTTCCAACTTGAGATCTGAGAGATACTTATGACAGCAAAGAGTGCATGTTTTTCACTCCACTGAAATATTCAAAAGCCAAAACCAATGTCCATAATAAAGCAGGTTTAATCAATGGCAATATCTAATCTCCATTAGAAATCTGAAAGTGTGACCTGTGTAAATGAACAGAATAAATGTAAATTAATTTACTACATTGTCCAAAATCATCTAGCACCTTAATGCATATAAATCTTTGGAACTCAGGAAGAGGTTTACCCAAAAATTGAGCAATTTATCTGCAAAAGCTACAGTCCTCAACCCTAATGATCAGAATTTGCTCTAGTTCCTTCCTCAGTTCAGTGTCTGTCAGCATATTTCAGTAAAGAGAAAAGAGAAATGTATTTCTCAACTTTTGAGGCATGCATTAAAATTGTGCATTTTTAGAAGCACGATATTTTAGGATTTCCATGCAGTGGTCCTTACTTTTTTTTCAGAAATTTCCTGTAATTTGTCCTCTTCACATTTTTTTTTTTAGAACCCTGGATATTTGACTTTCATATAGCAAATTAGAAGAAGAAACTGAAAAGGAAAAAAAAAAAAACCTAAGTCTAATCTAACGACTAGAAGCCCCCAAAATCTCCTCCGCCCCCCTTTCACCCCCATAAACCTCATTAGCTCTGAAAGAGGCCAGTTTTTTTGTCCTGTAAATTCCAAAGACGATGGACAATGAAGAAGCTTTTAAAATGCAGTCTACATTCCATTACACATATTCTCTCTGCATATCCTTTCAAAATTTATTCATTAGAAAACATTTAATGTCACACCGAATTTCACACTGGGCAGTCCCAGGACAATAGATGAGATTTGGCCTATTTGGGCTGGTGCGGGCTGGTTGGATGTAGAGGGGGAGAGGGCAAAGGAGCAGAAGAGGGAGAGAGAAAGAGGGAGATATGGAGGGAAGGAGGGACAGAGGAAGGAAGGGAGGGGGTTGCTTATATTTGTCTGATCTGAGAGCTTCTGAAATGAGGCCTTCTTGAGACAACAGGACAGACTAAATTGTGCTGTAACGGTCTGTGTCCCGCTGCTCTCTGAGACACTCATTTAGCATGCCCTCGGGGCACACAATGGAGGCTTGTTCTGAACGCCGTAGTTATACGAACACCGTAATCAAGGGTGCTGTGTGTTCGGGAGGGGGGCGTATTTCTCAGATGGGAGATTTTCGTCCACCTGTCCGCCAATAAAATTTTCATCCCACCGCATGCACCCCTAAGTTGTGAATCACCACCCACCACCTCACATCACTTCACGCTCCCCACCATTTCATGTCCTCACCGACAAACCCAAAACATGCCCCTCCCCCTCTCCCCCTGCTTTAAGCCAAAGGGGCAGGTGAACAATATCATTGAAGATCCCCCATTTGAGATGTCAGAACCAATCTCAATCTCAGCATTATTGTGGAGACTCCCCCTCTCTAGTTTCTGTCCCCACATGGGAACAAGCTGAACTCAATGTCACATGAGGAACAATGGACAGAAGGGATGCTAATGTTTATAGTGTGACACTTTCAGTGTGATAAGACTCATGGACATCAGCACAGGAAAAGCCTGTTCCTCTTCTCAAATGAGAGACGCAACTGAAAGCAGTTACTCTCATAGGTCTGAGCAACCTGTATGGTTTATATATAAAGTCAAAAGTTTGGACACACCCACCCATTCCTTATTATTAAATAAATAGTTTTTCAGAATTAATTATGAAAATACTTAATTTCAAGCATTTGAGCGTAAGTCTTTACATCAATAGATCATAAGAAAAATTCAGTCAAGCGCATCCTAACTTTTTTCAGTCAAGTGTGTTCAGATATTCTAATCACATAATTATATCAAAAACAAATTTACTAATAATAAAGGGCTATCTACTATAATAGATAATTCCCAACCAATTAAGTATACCGTAAGTATTAAACAGTCACACCTTAGTCAAAACTATTAAGGTCAACCATATTTTAATGATTGCATAGCCTGTACAAAATGCAAAAACGAAATTGATCCCCAAAGCCAAGAGATCAAATCCCTTTTCTTTAGTTAAAAGCTTTAGCTTTTGCCTTTTAAAGAAAATAAAGTATTTAAATCACAAGACTGGTCATCCATTTTTGTCACATTAGGTGCTCTTCAGTAAAGCTATTGTCTTATAATTAAGAGATGGTCCTTCAGCCTGGTCTAAAGTGTCAGTCGCGGCTGAGTTGAGATGACCTCGACCAAATCAGAGAGGGAGGGAAGGAGAGAGGAAGAGAGAGAAAGATATGGTAAAGACATTCTACTCCTCAGCAGGTCTGGCCAAGAAAAGGAAAGACTAGACATAATGGGCAATAGTAGCACTCTCCTAAAGTGAACAGCAAGGTCTAGTTACATCTCTCTTTCTCTGAAGTTTTGACAGATTTACAGCTTGTGATCAATCAACTGGATGACATATTGGATTCTGTGCTACACTGAAGCTTTCACTGTCAACTGTGTACAGAATAAAAGCAAACAGGAAGTAGAAACTGAAAAGAGTATGAGAGCATGTTAATGGCCACTTTGAATGCTGAAATGTATTGCCTTCTTTTGATCTTTCTTTTGAAATTTTCTTTTCATCATTGCATTTATTTCTATGCTATTACTTTCTTTGCTGAAGTACATTGCTGGCTGATGTAAAGATAATAGCAGTTATATCAAATATCTCTAGATACATGCAAACAGATCCTACCTGCATCTTGTAAGCTGATTGGTTCAGCCGCCGATCAAAATATGGAAACTAGTCGCATCCAGACCAACTTTGTCCTAAACAATCCTTTCACCGAGCTAGAGTCAAGCAAATCCTACCATCCCAACACGTGCCATGGAACGACCTAAACTTCCACTGTGAATCTAGAAATTAATCTTCAGTGAAACTTCTCTGAAAACTCTTCAAAAGATAATTTCAGTGTTTCTAACAAGGAATGCAAGCGGTTCAAGCTTAGGTGGCTCAAACGCGGAGAGGATGTCCATCTATTATTGCTGTGCTCTTCACAGTAATGACCCATGTTCTGGTTGCAAGGCCTGGGTATTTAATGATTCATGGACCAGTCAGGAGGGGGTTCAGAGAACCAGAGATCTTATTCAGTGCTTACCTAGGTGTCTACCACTGCGCTGGGTGTAACACAAAGATACAGAAACACGATCTGGCTAAACGTGGATATCAACCCTTCCCCCAGTCATCTACCGCTGCTCGGTAAAACCAAACTTTACAACAGAGCGGCTCCTGTTTCTGATCTTTGATTAGGGAAATAGATTAATGGCTAATTAACCACTGTACATTCAATCAGTGAGTTTGAAAGAGACGCACAATAAAGTTGTCATTTGGGCAGACAGCACTCCTCTTGGCCACTTGAAGCCAGCTGGCTCAAGATTCAACCAGCATATGTTAGTCATTCAATCACAGCTTCCCCTTTTATTTAGCAGACAACAAACAATTACTTCATGTGGTTCTTGGATGGACTAGACTTTAAGAGGTTTTAGACAGTGACTATTACTAAGCCCAACCTCATTTTGCCTTTGCCTTGTTATCTGACTCATGCTTGAGACGACTGACTGGTGTCTCTTTTCGCTCCACTAATGACCCAAATAATCCAGTAGAAAAGATTGAGTTTCCTACAGTACTTGCCTTGAATCTCAAGTGTGAGAGATATACAGTGTCAAGTTTGACATGTGATGTTCAGTGTCACTCTTGCTAATTTTCAACAAGGTGATGAGTGAGGACCATTTCCATTGAAGTGCACTTGAACTTTATTTATATCAGCTTAAGCCTGACTAGAGGAATATTCTGGGTTCAATACAAGTTAAGCTCAACCATTAGCAACTTATCCCTCATTTAAAAAATAAATAAATACATCGAAATTACAGTGCTGCACTCACAACAGAAGTGAATGGGGCTATTTTTTATTTATTTATTTATTTTTTTGAGAATTTAGCAGCATGAATGTGAAGTTTATATATAAAAAATCTTACAATAATTCTTCTGTCAAAACTTGTGCATTATTTCATTTGTAAAGATGTTCAAATCATTGTTTTTACAGTTGTTTTAAGGTTTATGGCATTGCATTGTCATGGAGAAGCAAATTGTAAAATTGGGTATATCTTTACACAGAAAAGGTCAGTGTTTTTGTTTTTTGTAAAATGATTTTAAAACAATATTGTTTATGCCTTATGGCTATAATTTAAAAACTGAGTATATTAACATCAATCGATTGGCATCATTCACTTCCAATGTAAGCACCTCACACAGTTTTTTTTGAAGACTTTCTTCTGTGGAACATTAAAAAAAGATATTTTGAGAAATGTCTTTTGTTCATACAGTGAAAGTCAGTGGTCACCAAAACTGTTTGATGACCAACATTTTTCAAAATATCTTCTTTTGTGTTCCTCACAAGGGTAAACTTGTGAAACTGGAATATTCCTTTAAACTTTATTCAAAATAATTGTTTACTTTCATCAAATGGCCTTATAGTTCTGTATCTATTGCAAGAAGCAAGGCCATTGCACTGTAAAGGTAGGACTACACACACCCTTCTATCCACAGTCATATTCACACTTGTCCCATTCACAACCTCTGTTGTCAAGGCTACATTCGCCCCCTTACACCACAGGCCCGTTCTGCTCCACACCCCCCTTTCTAGTAATGCTTGTCCAGCCTTAACAGGCTTTGTGCTGCCCACTGGGCCCTGATGCAGCACGAGACCCGGCAAATCCTATTATACAGGAGTCACAGCACTTGATTTTCCCATTAGAGATTCCAAGCGGAGAATAAGGGTGTATTATAACACCGGCTTTGCCGCGTTCCCACCGAAAGTCCCACCTCGCTCTCTCGTTTTCATGTGCTCTTTTCTCAGTATGAGCTGTTTCATCAGTTTTTTTTTTTTTGCTGTGTGCTTCTTGGTGAACACTGCAGTATGAGCTAGAAATGACAATAACTAGAAAAGATTAGGGTTGTATATAACAGTAATCATCTTATTCTTATTGGTTTAATTTTAATTAATGGATATTCAGTAAAAGCTTCCAGACTTATCTTAGAACTATCTGAAGTGGCTTTTCAATTTATAGATACTCTCTACGTGCCCTTGTGAGTGTTCCTGAGGTATACTCTTTACAGAGGTTGCCCGAGGCATCTTCAAACAAATCAACCAAAAGACAACCGTTTTGGCATAAGCCAAGTGGGACGACACAAGTCGTTTTTAAAGTTGTTCAATGAATAGCAGAGAGAAGAAAGCTTTCATTTACTCTCCCTGACAGAGTTTAGATCAGCCATGACCTGCTGATATGGCTAAAGGTCAAAACTAGTGTCAAGTGGTGACCTGATTGGTGACCCCCAAGACATGGTGTTTGAACTGGAACTTTGAAGGTCAGAACAGAAACAGTAGAATAGGAGGTGACCACTAACACAAGGGGGCTCAATCAATTGATTTGAGAGTTACAAATGTTTTCTATGTATGGCAAGGCACACTATTGCATTTTTGCTAGTCAGTGACTTTGGCATACAGATTAAGTTGCATTAATATTATTAATCACAGTGTAAAGTGTGATCATGTTTAACAAACACACTGAATCTTGTAACATGATAAGGCATTGCACAGAATTTAGTTACCTGAAGTATTGTAAATTCTTTACCCACCTCCTCTTATTCAGGTAGTTTAATCCTATAAAGAGTACTGTATCATATTTGATTCTCACATTTTAAGGCCTCTAAATTATGATCAAATTATTGCTCAAACCTTTGCTGAAAAGCCTTTTGTACACAACCTACTATATGCCGTCTGCCATCTGACTGATAGTTTAATGTTTAGCAAGTAAAAGGCCTTTTAGTATAATTGTAAAAATGTCCACCTTCAGGTCATGGTACATGTGAGTTTTGCTGTGAAGTCTTTACTGATTTTTATAAAGTAAGCATACGAATAAATGTTATATTATATTTTATCGAAATATATATTTTTATAAATATAAAATATATAATATTATTATTTACATTTTTAGATGAACACTACTGGACTAAAGCAATTTAGGTTTACTTGATTATCCATGCATCATTTTTAGAAAAATCATGTTAAAATGTGAGTATCAAATATGATACATCAGGCTTTTGAGGAATGTTTATTTCTACATCTCTCACTCATCATTTCATTGCATTGCATTATATTTTTTGCCTCCACAATAAAAACAGATTATTGATCATACAACTATGCCTTTAAATATAATCTGACTTAGACATATTATTGGAAAATGAGTGGCAATGGATATAATATATGCATTTTATGTAGTCTATTGATGATTCACATTGCAATCAGAATTTCACCTTACTCCTTGGTCATATAAATATCAGAATATCAATTTTGTTTTTACCCAATTTTTGTTTTTCACAGAAGATAAACAGTCACACATGTTTGAAATGACACAAGAGTGAGATAATTTGAGACTTTTTGAGAGTAAAACCTTTTGCTAACCTGTTTTAGATGCTTTCTTCATACACATACTTGATTCAGCAGAACCAACAAGTGTTGTTGCTAATCATTTCTCAATGGACAGAACTCTCCACCATGTGGTCACTTCTTTAAGGTTTCCTAACGAACCCTCTGACCCATCAGAGACAGATCTTCTTGAGACAATGCTTTAGGCTCTTCCTCATGCCGTGGTCTAGTGTCATCCTGGGTTCAGTCTGGGAGAGGTCGTCCTAAAGGTCACTCAGGGTCTCTCATTAGTCTAGGAAACAGAAAGAACCAATGGAGGTTAGAACAGAAGAAGAATGACCTCACTCTACAAGTGATTGGGTTAAAACAATTTCAAAATCAAAACAACTCGAACTTAAGTGTGAAACAGTGTTGTGACTTCTGTTTGTCAATTGAATAACCCTGTTTGTCAAAAGACCTAATCCTAAAACTGGTGGTAAGCTTCAGTTAAATGCAGGATGACAGTTTTGGTTAACAACAGGAAGAGGGAACTTCTAAAGCCTTCTAAAGAGAGTTTCAACTCACAGTATTTGGATAATAGGAGGCATAAAAGCTGCATATATAAACGGCTAGTTGTTAAAAAGTGGGAAAATATTCATATATCAACCTATTTCAGCCACTAAATCTGCTCTGCTTAAAATAAACTTCAGCAAAATTGACCTGTCTAGCATGGCTAATAGACAGAGTCCATACGAGACAAAACACTATCAGCGTAATACAAATACACACACACACAAAAACCTATTTACATCAAAAACTGGCAGCTGTGGTTCTGTTGTTATTCTGAAAAAATACAGTAGGCCTAAATGTAAATTTTTCAATTTAAAACAGCAATTAATAAAAAATAAATAAAAATGAAATAACATTTTAAACCGGTAAATCCAACAGCAACAAGGTTACTTCACGTGAATGTGAGTGCATTAGCAGGTAGTTGCTGAATCACATGTGTTATATGAGATGAGGATATGGCTGCAGCCGCAGATACTCTAAAGGGCTTTTCACACTTGAAATAGGTAACCCTGGGTCATTCTAAACCCCGGGTAAACGGAATCCTGGGTTATCATGCTTCACGTTTCACACTGCTCATAATTTACCCAGGGTTAACAATTAATATTGGGTATTCATAAACTGACGTTTCACACTGTACATTCCTAAACCCTGGGTTAATGTTCTTATTTGCATATTTGCGGTGTCAGCGTCATTAATTGGATGAACGCAGCATGCAACCTGCTGTTTACATAGCGCTAGCATTGTGCATCCTTGTATTGCCGACTGCAGACTATCGAGATTATACTGAATGGACATTTCGGACTATAAAGATAAGAATGAAATGGTCTCTTCTTCACTCAAATTGTTGCGTTTTCTGTCAGCGTTTGACATATTTTCACTCAAACATTGAATTTATACAATGTTTCTGTGACTGTCTAAAGCATGTGAATATTATGCACACTATTAGCCTTTGCTAAGCATCTAGTCATAACATTCTAACACCGCGTCGTTTCACACTGCACAAGTTTGGCACCACAATGCAGGGTTAACACCACAAAAGCAGTGCTAACCCTGCTCTGGAGCAGGGTTTCATAACCCTGAGGAAAAAAGCGGTGCTAACCCCGCTTCTAAATTACAAGTGTGAAACGTTGCTTTACCCGGGGTTAAAAGCGGTGTTTAGAACAAGTCATATTGAAATTGGTGACTTGTAACTTGTAATGGAGTAATTTTCGCAGTAAGGTATATGTATTTTTACTTAAAGGGATAGTTGAAATTCTTTCATCATTTACTCCCCCTCAAGTTGTTCTAAACCTGTATGAATTTTTTTGTTCTGCTGTACACAAAGAAAGATATTTGGAAGAATGTTCGAACCCAAGCAGATCTCGCCCTTTATTGACTGCCATAGTATTTTTTTTTCCCCTACTATGGTAGTCAATGGGGGGCGAGATCTGCTTTTTTACAAACATTCTTCCAAATATCTTCCTTTGTGTACAGCAGAACAAAGAAATGTATACAGGTTTAGAACAACTTGAGTAGGAGTAAATGATGACAACATTTTCATTTTTGGGTGAACTATCCCTTTAAGTATGGGTTTCAAGTAGCATACTCTTTACACCTCTGCTAATAGGCTAAAAGGTGCACAGTGTCATGCACACAAATACAAAACACCACCATGGTAACACACAACACTAAAATAATGTAATAAACATTAATTTAACAACATAAGATGTAAAATAAAACCCTAATGTACATAACAGATAACAAAAATAATACGATTTAAATTTCAATAAATTAAAATCAAATGTGATGCGTCTGAACGTCTTGTTTAGGCCTAATCTAAAATAACCTTGTAAGGTAAGCAATTGACGGGTTTTTATATAGCATTTTTACATTGTTTTTCCTTTAACATTAGAAACTGTGCAAATAGTGCATGTAGTCCTAGTACAGCTGAGCCTGAGGGAGACACACACGGGCTTTAGGACCCAGCGCTCTTCTCTTTGGAGCGTCTTTTTGTCCGTTGCAAGTGCGCATTGATTGTAACCATTGTGACTTCGCGATTTACCATCTGTAGTGTCCCATGTGGTTCAAGTCAATTAACGACACCGGCCGGATCACTTCCCACAGGATTTGAAACCTATATCTCAAAATTCAAAAAGTTTCCTGAAGTAATATTTAAAGACAAATAGGAAATATATATTACATTATAAAGAACTGTGGAATTCTTTTCTCTGGTTGTTGCATTGAATTTATTTTGGATTCCTTTCTCCACTATCTAGCTACTATACATAATAGCCTAGTAAACTGTAATCTCACTATTGTTAATTACAATAATACCAATACCTGTAATTATAAGCAGCACCGTGATAATTAGATATGTGCACGTAGTTAATTTGCTTAACTCGGCATTTCTTGGTTACAAATAGAATAGCCTGCTGTAAACGGTTTTAAAATACTTTACGTGCTGTAATATCATCATTTGCTGTCTTTCATATTTATTTCGCACACAGGAGAGCTAACTCACTGCGTGCTATTACATTTTCAACCAGGAGGCGAGCCTGTCATATCTGTGTGATATCTGTCATGTCCAGCGCGCGCCACTCAGTGCGTTTTTCCCGCCGCAGTGTAACCAAACGACGCGGCTTCAAAGGCGGTTAAATCACGAGCAGTAGACTGAACTACAGCTCATATTAGGACAGAATATCACACAGAACCGCACGGAGAGGATGTGTCTTTATTTAGGTCTGTTCAAAAAATAATGTTCCTACATTTAGATAGGTGAACAATAATATCAGGGAACTGTTATTTGTATTATTTTGCGTTGCCTATGGCTACAGGGGAACATGGAAATCACTGCTGAATTTGTTACAGTACTCTGGATTATAGGAGTTTGTATTCGTTTTCTCCGAGTTTATGGGAATCTATAGTGTATAAAACGATGACTCAAATAGAGACAGAGGATTTTGTCTGAACTCTCAACTTTGTTTTTATTTTTGTGGAAGAAAAGTTGCACCGGACTTTGAAAAAGCGCACCTGTGGACTACCGCACAAAGAACGGAAGAAATAAAACAAGTCTCTGAGGAAGAAAAGTATTGATTAAATTAAAAACACTGGAAACAGTAGGTGAGATGCTCTGACAGATAATCTGCGTGATTGTGGAGGCAAGGCAACAGCTGTCAGTCAGAGCACGAGACCCCCTCCCTTCGTCACTGCTCGCGCTGCGTGTGCACAGTGCGCATGACCGTCAAGAGCGAACCGCACGGACGAGGGAAATTTAAAAAACGGTTTTTTCTTGCGGGACAACAAGTGCCCCGACCAACAGTAGAGCTTTCCTCCGTCTCGTTACCCAAGATTTTCTATACCCCAGAACAACTTCAGCAGAAACAGGTAAGAAGCCGTTTATTTCGTGTTTGTATTAGTTATTTTTTAAATATGTCAAGAGGCTGCGCACCTGTTTCGGACTGACATATTATACAGCCTGAACACTGTTGTCTGACATAGATGTCTGACTTTTAAATATTACCTGGTGTTTTGAAGAACAACTGCAAAAAGTTTATCGTCTATTTGTAAGAAATAGTTAACGTTTTCTGTTAAATACAACATTGATGAGATTAAATAATGAAACGCGCGAGCAGACTGACAGGTAACGGTGACTGATGACGTCTGATGATCCCTGTTTAGTCAACAAAACAAAAATCACCTCAACACTGGATTCAAAATTTCATTTAATTTTAAATAAAACAGTATCTTTTCTTTTTATATATATATTAGAATTTAATCTTTTCTTATCCCCCTTTTTGTTTTTGTTTGGCATCGCTTATTTTATTAATATTCGCTATTCGCAAATGAATGTGTTCATATGTGGCCATGTGATAAACTCCAGTCATTGTTGTTGTTAAACATTTATATCAGATGTTGAAAAAGTCATATATTTGTACTATATGTAGCCTATTTGTGTTTTCTTGCCACCAAATGCACATTTGTAAAATCATTTTTATTCTCTGCTTTGCATGGTTCATTTACTTGCGTTTTATCTGCCAGAAGATGATTGAAAGTGGAATTACAAGCAGGATGTCGGGAATTCATGAAAACCCTGGACAAAGTCACCACACCTCTGCACAAGACTACAGGTAGGGGGTGATTTCCTTTGATGGCTGAACCCATTGCTTTTGAACCTTGAGCAGATTAGAGAATAAAAAGATAATTTCGGGAAGAAGAAGAGCGCAGCTAATCTTAATACAATCTCCACCTTCCCTATTCTGTAAAATAAAGGTGTGATTTGAGAGGCAGGGAATTGGGGTTTGTGAAAAAAGAAAGGAGCGAGAGAATACATCATCTTTGCTCTGAATGGATCTGTCAGAAAGCATCAGCTCTGTTTACACGCCCGCTGTCGGCACACGGAGGGATTGAGGACCTTGGAGGGGGCCCCCATGGGTCACCAAGGAGAAGTGGCTCCCAATTAGAATGTAAACGAGGGCGACTTGAGCTGTGATAAACCGTGACTGTGTGCGCCCGCCTCCCCCTTTCTGTGGGACACGTAATGGTTTGCATCAATGAGCAAATAAAATAATTTTTTTTCCACTTGTATAACTGCACCCTAATGACCGTAAACTGTACAATACACAGCTGGGTTTACAATTAGACTTCAGAAATGCTAACAAGTACAAGGATGTAGGCCCTATTTTCTTGACGATCCTAAATTTGAGTTTATGTGGCATGTTATGAATTCTTTTCAAAATAAAGCCCCCATCTCTCCCAATTACTGAAGCACAGTTTTTAAATCACTACTATAATGAATACCATTATTCTTCTTTTCCTTTATTATATCTGTGCATCAACAGAATATAAGTCAATCTCAGACCTGCAGTGTAAGATCGTTTTCTCGAATGAAATGTTTCTGAAGTTACAGCACAGCCATTGTCTGGCAATACAACAAATGGATGCTTATGGCAATATTAAAATGTTGGCTATAGTCATGTCAAAATCAGTTGATCTGTTGGATTTTTCAGGCTTTGTGTGAATAATTTTACACACTTCATATAAAATATTACAATATTTATATCATGTAAACAGTTTTAAAATATAGATATAATATAAAATATATTCAACAAAACATGAGGGAGTCAATCAATTATCATGGCAATTAATTACATTTAAATATAAGCTTTTGGCAGACACTTTTATCCAAAACAACTTACAGGGCTATCAAACTAGCAGTCTTTTAGGGTAACATTTATTCATGAAAACAAATGTTTCATTGCTAAATAACACTTTTGAAATGTTGTAGGTTAATATTGGCTTACAAAACTAATACTGAGGAAACCAATAATTAAAAGAAGATATTTTGAAGAATGTCAGTAACCAAACAGTTAATGGACCCCATTGTCTTAAAAAATACTATGGAAGTCAATGGGGTCCACTAACTGTTTGGTTACTGACATTCTTCAAAATATCTTCTTTTGTGTTCAGCAGAAGAAAGAAATTCAAACAGGTTTGGAACAACTTGAGGGTGAGTAAATAATGACAGAATTTTAATTTTTGGGTGAACTATCCCTTTAAGCTATATAATGAAAGGGCAGAGAAATCCAATTTAATTCCATTAAATGATAACACTCAACAGAAAGATGCAGGTCTCATAAAGCCAGGTGTTAAACTGTCCCATTCCCTTTGCAAGGTGTCTTTTTCATGTCTTTGTATGGGGACAGGCGTTAGGAAGACATTTCAAAGCTCATAACAGTGTAGTGTTGACATGTTCGTGTCTAAGGTTTCATATTTGTGAGTGTGTGTGTGTGTAAAGGATAATTATTCAGAAGCTCTAAACTGGTGCAACCAGGGTGCTCAAGGCCACGTCCCCAAGTTCTTCCTTCAATGCTGTAATTTATTCAGGTGGCAGACTGTGTGTTCAGTGTGGCTTGACCTCCAACTCCTTCAACTACCCCCTCCCAGCTACCCCCCTTAGGTACTGTCTGATGCCTCCAGGCAGGGGGGATGGGGCAGAAGGGGACAGGGGTTGGGTGGAAAGGGACAGGGAAACAGATGGCATCCTATTTTTCTCTGTTGTGTGAGGCCTGTCATTCCAGTAGATTAATGCAAGGGGTTGGTTAAAAAAAAACGGTAAAGACAATCAAGGAAGGGTCTAAGGGGGGGAAACAATAGAGCCACGTGCCGCTGTGCAGATTTGTCGTTTGGGACACAATAGGTGATCATTTTTCAATGGGGCTGGACCAACTGTTGCAGGCAACGTGTGCCACATACCCATGTTTCAAATGATCTCATGCGTTGTTTACATATGATTCAGCCAATGACAGTGAAGAAGGCAGTGGTCACCTGATCACTGTTAGAGGTTGGTTTAATGGAGAGGGGGGCACTGAAGTGTCCAGACACACAAAATAACTGAAAAGTGAGGGTTGTCATAGCGACCCCAATTATTGGACTGAATAGCGAGTTTGTAGGGAAGTCTGGAGAGAATTCAAGAGGGTTTCTCTGCTCTCTTGATGCTCAGAGCAAATGAAGAAATGGCCGAGTAAATAACCCTCCCTGCACTGGATTAGATCAGAGGATGAGAGTATTTTTATTTCTATTCCCAAACAATAGATTTACAAGAAGACT
Source organism: Ctenopharyngodon idella (assembly GCF_019924925.1). Lineage (NCBI taxonomy): Eukaryota > Metazoa > Chordata > Actinopteri > Cypriniformes > Xenocyprididae > Ctenopharyngodon > Ctenopharyngodon idella. The sequence goes on from NC_067224.1 coordinate 33,754,668, forward strand.
TTGCTCATCTATTCACGAGAAAACCTGAAAAATAAGAAAAGAATAGAGTTAGTTAATGTAGGCCAAATATAATACCATTTAATATTAGCAATGACCATTGGAAGCATTTAAGAAAACTAAATTCAATTGAATAGTTAAAGTGCATTTTTGTGCTACAGTCGTTGTCTTATTCATTAATTTGTGTTTCAGTACTAAATGCTATACTATGTTTTTGCAGACTCCTGACTACTGACCCTTCACAGCTAAAGGACGAGCTGCCTGGTGATCTTCAGTCCCTGTCCTGGCTCACCTCTGTGGATGTTCCCCGGCTGCAGCAGATAGGGGGTGGACGGCCTGACTTCGCCAGCTCTGCTCAGAACAGCCTGCTGGAGCGGCAGACAGGTCAGGAGATTTATACACTGTGTATAGTTAGCGTGAACGGAGGTAAAAAATGCCAGTAAACAATATCCTGAATTCACTCACCACATCTTTAACATTAGATTGGTTTTCTTGGCTTAGCACCTTAACCAATGATTTAATTAAATGCTGTTATTTATTCATTTTAGCAATATCTGCCATTTTGTGCTCACTCTTAAGTTATGTCTTCCAAACCTTTAGTCTCAGTTTCTTTATTTGAAAAAAAAATAAAAATAAATAACCAAATCCAACTTAAAAAACATTTGAATACTTACACTTTGCTAAATCTTACAGCTCAGCTGAATAGCATGACGGTAGCAGGAGGAGCGGGATCTGCGATTCATCTACAGAATGAAATGCAACACAGCCCTCTGGCCATCAACAGCGTGAGTAATGATTCCTAATTCAGACAACGTATAAAACCAAGATCATTTATAACTTAACAACCATTTGCAATTGAGCTAAAATAACCTTATATTTATAGATTTGTCCTGTGTTGTTTTTGTAGATGCCCCAGTTTTCCCCTGGGTTTCCTTGTGCCACATCAGTGTACCAAACCGCCCCTCAGCAAGTGCTCACTTTCACTCAGGCAAACCAACAGGTAGGTTCAGTATTTTGTATGATTTGTAAAGACTGCTCAAAACAGTAATATTTAATATTATATAATACAAAAATACAATTTCTGTTTTATTCCTTAGTGTTCTCCCGGTGGACTTTATGGCAACTACAACAGCCAGAGTCTGTTTCCTCAGCCTCGTATTACTGCTCACAACCAGGACCTGCAGCCCAAGACTTTCCCTAAACCCATCTATTCTTACAGGTGAGTTAAAATTCACTGCGACAACCTCTGAAAAACATTATAATTCTCTGGGAGGGGAACACGATTTCATTTATTTCAAGTTGACTACATTTGATATCATCTATTTTCAGCTGTCTGATTGCCATGGCTTTGAAGAACAGCAAAACAGGCAGCCTTCCTGTTAGTGAGATTTACAGCTTTATGAAAGAGCACTTCCCTTATTTCAAGGTAAGGAATTTATGTAAAAGCACACTGGAAAATAGATGGACTGAGCCAACAAGCCATGGAATCAAATAAATGTTACTTACAGTATATTGTCGATAACCATGTTTCACAGACAGCACCCGATGGATGGAAGAACTCTGTACGCCACAACCTGTCCTTGAACAAGTGCTTTGAGAAGGTGGAGAACAAGATGAGTGGTTCCTCCAGAAAAGGCTGTCTTTGGGCACTCAATCCTGCAAAGATCGACAAGATGGAGGAAGAGATGCAGAAATGGAAACGCAAAGATCTCCCAGCTATCCGTCGCAGCATGGCCAACCCAGGTCTCGAATCTCTTGACTATTATCAGTGCTAGGCAATTTCATCTTGTATTGACAGCTGTTAATATAATGGTCATATTTATAATATTTTCTACTACTAGACATATTTGTTGATTATACTGATATTCTGGTCATCAAGCAATATCTGGGGACCAGGATATCATAGACTTCAGTGTGGGCTCTTTTGTCTTTGGACTGTACACAATAACCTAGAACACCCTTAAAAACATAGAAATGCACTAAGAACTACTAGAAACACCTTAGCAACTACAAAGCGATGCTCTGACAACCACACACAACACTATAGAATCATGGCAATGAATTTTTCATTACATTTAAAGGGATAGTTCACCCAAAATGAAAATTATTCCATGATTTACTCACCCTCAAGCCATTTTAGGGGTATACGACTTATCTTCCTTCAGACGAACACAATTGGAGATACTTTTTAAAATATCCTGGCTCTTCCAAGCTTTATAATGGTAGTGAATGGGGGGCTGTATTTGGAAGCCCAAAAATGCATCCATCCATCATGAAAATAATCCATGCTCCAGGGGGTTAATAAAGGCTTTCTGAAGTGAAGCGGTGGGTTTTTGTAAGAAAAATATACACATTTAAAACTTTATAAACTAAAATACATGTGGATTATTTTATGATGAATTGATGCATTTTTTGCATCAATTCATCCCCCCCCCCCATTCACTACCATTATAAAGCTTGGAAGCCAGAATGTTTTTAAATTATTTTTTTGCCTGAAAGAAGACAGTCATATACACCTAGGATGGCTTGAGGGTGAGTAAATCATGGAATAATTTTAATTTTTGGGTGAACTAACCCTTTAAGGCTGGAACACACTACACAACTTTTAAAATCGGAACAGATTTGAGAACACAAGACATCATCCACTTACTGACTTTGTATATGGTTACAGAGAAAAACTGTGCATCATACACTAAACTATCGCTTACTACCAGACATTCAAGTTGCTCCAGACACAACATCGTTACTAGGAGAAGCATAACAAGTGAAAACAATGTGTTCTAATATCTACTCAAAATATCAAACATGTTTGATATTCTCCAACTGAATGGAATCATAGTCTGAAGCTAAAAAAAAGTCTGAGCCCATCATACACTACGCGATTTTCAGTGAATTTGTCAACTCCGACTGCCCAAAATCTGCAGACTTGCGTTGACTCCTCCAGACTGTAAGTTGGGGGCTAAATTCTGGTAAAAAGTCATGTAGTGTATTTCAGCCTTTATTGAGCAAATAAGCGACATTTTATCTAAAGCGATAATAATTTTTGTACCACTGTGCAAAGATTCATGATCAAGCTAGAGTAGTACAGAAACTAGAGCAGAAAATTAAATGTAAAAATCTAGCTAAACTACAATCTGTCATTAACATTGTCCTGTTTTGTTACTTTTTTTTTTTTGCTAGATGAATTAGACAAACTCATTACAGACAGACCGGAAAGTTGCAGACAGAAGTCCGTTGATACTGGCATGACTCGCTTGCCCAGCTGCCCACCAGGACCGACCCTTCCGATAGCAGCTCAGATGCAGCCCCAGCCAGTGGTCACTCTGTCTCTACAGTGTCTCCCCATGCACCATCACCTTCAACTGCAGCTCCAGAATCAGTCTCGCTTGGCTCCGGCCTCCCCTGCTCCTGCTCAGACACCCCCACTCCACACCGTCCCTGACATGACAAACAGCTCCCGCCCCCAGCATCCTACCAAGCAACACAGCGACTTCTACACGATTCACACTGACATGAATTCAGAGGTGGACGCGCTGGACCCAAGTATTATGGACTTCACATGGCAAGGTAAGCGTTAACTAGAAAATTATCAACTAATTTGTGTATTGAAAGCCTTTGGATGTTTTGCTACTCTAATCTCGTATCTAACAAGCTTCTCCTTTTCTGATTACAGGAAACCTGTGGGAGGAGATGAAGGATGACAGCTTTAACCTGGAGGCATTAGGTACTCTCAGTAACTCCCCACTTCGGCTGTCTGACTGTGATCTGGACACTGGCAATGTCACGCCTGTGTCCAATGCAGGAGGACTGCCTTACCCAGACCTGCAGGTGACAGGCCTCTACTCTTCATACTCAGCCATAGATGCCCTTTCTAACCAGTACATGAACACACAAGGAGGAACAAAGCCTATTGTTTTGCTTTAATTGCACCCACAAGAAATAAAGCAAGCTGAGCTTTACTCCACAGGATCTATAAAGCTTTTCAATCCTATAGCATTTATGGTGATGTAACAGTGTTCGGTGGTGAAATTTGCATTGACTATATTGATAGCATTGAATGCATTGGATTTTAAGGGACCAAATCAGCAATTATGTTTTTTAGAGAATTTGCATGGTGAGAGAGTGTGATTTATAAGGGGTTTAAAGATTTTCTATAGAACAGTCCAGTGCAGATCGCAATACTGGCATCATGGCCAAACATCATCATAAGTAACGACAGTGCTGCTTTCATTATAAACCTAATGCAAATTGCGAGTTATCACAACACTAAAGGAACAAAGGAAAAATAATGGGAATTATGATTTTGGGTTTGTTGCCAAGCTTTTTTCTGTACCATAAAAGAAACTTGTTTTCTTCTCATTTCGTCCATTTAATTGTTAGCCTTATAACTGTAGTCGTGTGTCTTTTGTTGTACTGTGATAGACACTGTATCTGCTCTTTTAATGTTTATTTATATTTATGAAAAGAGCTGAAATGGTGACATGAATCATTTTTTATTGTACATATCTAAATATTTCAAATGCAAGCAATAAAATTTCACATTCAGATTGAAAGATGTATTCATTTAACTTAGAATGTTCTTAACATCTGACAAAGATTTCAGCTGCACATACGTGACAAGCATATACAATATACATCAACTATACTGCAAGGTGGCTTTTAATTTAATTAATATATTGCATAAATTGAATGCCACCCTGCAAATACTGTGTGGCTGGCTAGAATAATTTGGCAAAAACAAAGCCAAATAATATATGTACACAACTGAACGAAAAAACTCAACCCATGTATATTTATAAGAGAAAGATAATTATTAATTGAAAAAATGACCACAACTCCAAGATGAAAACATACATTATTTAATGCATAATTTATGAATTTCATTTAAAAACATTCTGATATACAGTCAACAAAGACAGTCAGGCACTTAGCTTAGAGTTTAGACTCTAGTCTTAATCTGACTTGTATGTTTTAAAAGCACACAAAATCGATTAAAGGCAACAAATCTGATCAAGAAGACTTCTTTAATCAGAATAATCAGTTGAGTACAGTACAGCACTAGAAGGTACACATATTTATCCATTCATACAACCTGCACCTGCATTCATATGAACAGAAGAATAACCTGCAGTCGAGTGAAATAAACTATACAAACAACCAAAATTCAAGACATTAAATTATAAAGTGGCACTTAGATTGATAATGCTTTATAATAACTTTCATTAATATGTTCTCACATATAACACTTAGCAGATTAATGTACATTCAATATGAATCGAAGTTTAATGACATTTCTAACAATTTGAATGTACATTAACAATTCACTAAGCACTACAGTATATATTGTTTAGCCATGTTTGTTGATAACAACTGTATGTTATTAGAAATAAAAGTTATTATGAAGAATTACCCTGGTATTTACAGTGATTCTATTTATAGTATATCTATGTATAATACTGTTACTTTACTCTAATAATAGAGATTTAATACTTTTTTTCTGCTTAATAATCGTTTCATATATTCCTGAGGAAGTGCCATACAGCGTGAATGTGCGCTCAAAACATTAGATATTCCATAAAATAATGTAATATTCAGTCTTTTCCGCTTATTGTACATTCATATGTCGATTATACCCACAAAATTGACACAAAGGCACAAACGTGAATATATAAATACTCTATATTGGTTTCCCTCTCGAGAGTGAGTTTAAGGTAATACTATGACGCCCATGTGAGAAATGTTTCTCCTAACGTGATCAATGTGAGTCACACACAAACAGTAACTGAGTAATGGACTATGTGATTGCTGGACATTTGAAATTGTGCGTTTAAAGCTACTGACCAATAATTTGATCCAAAAACTTATATATATATATATATATATATATAAAAAGTTCGTAAGCATTATTATTTAAATTATACAACAGACTCTCAAAAGACATGTCCTCTCTATGTGTAGATATATGTGATCAGCTGGTAGTGGTGTTGTCCATGGTTGCCAGCAGGTGACAGACTTTGGCTCTCTGTGAGGGAGTGATGTTCTGTGCCATGTGGATGATGCAGTCCATAGTCACCTCTGGGTTGTCTTGGACTAAGCTAAACATATAGTGCAGGAAAAGTCCATGAGAAAATTGCTTTACGGGTACTTCAGTCCCCAGTTTTAAAAGAGGTTTGCTGTTACAACCGCACTGAATGATTGGCAATTATTTGGTCACTGTGTTACTTTACAACAGTTAGTACTGGTTTGCTAAATTTTGTAATCATATCAGATTTGAGAAATGAAAACCCAGAATGGAGCTGAATTTTTATTGCCGGAGGAAAAAAAATGTTAACGTTTAAAAAAAAAAAAAAAAAAAAAAACCTTTTATTCTGCAGCAACATTAAATTGATCCAAAGCAACAATAAAGACTTTTACTTTTGCCAGCTTTCTTTTTTTATACAAAAAATTCAATTTTAAATAAATGCTCTTCTTTTCATCATTGTATTCATCAAAGAATACTGAAAATCTCCGTTTTCCCCAAAAATGTTCTGAAGCACAACTGTTTTCAACATTGATAATAAAAAGAAATGTTTCTTGACCACCAAATCAGCACATTAGAATGACTTGAGTAGGAAAATATGATACTGAAGAAAGACTGAGGTAATTGAGCTTTGCTATCACAGAAATAAATGACATTTTAAAATATATTAAAATAGAGAACAGATATTTTAAATTGCAATAATATTTCACAATATTACTGTTTTCACTGTATTTTTGATCAAGTAAATGCAGCATTGGTGAGCATAAGAGACTTCTTTCAAAGTCTTAAACTTTTGAACAGTAGTGTATGCTAATACATCTATGAGAAAATGCAATTCAATGACTAATTGAAGCGGGAGAAAATCACCTGCGGATGTGTTTGAGAGCGTAGTCCCTCTTTAAGTATTTGGTGTTCTCTCTGATGACAGAACGTGTTCCATCCTGCTGTGACAGATGGTTTTCCAGCCACTCTACCACCACTTTGTTATTGTCCCATAGATATGCCTAAAAGATCCCATTATCAAACATTTACCTCACATGAGATACATATCAACTTTTTCATGATCAAGTTTGCAAATTTTAGTAGGCCAGATAATAAAGATGCATTATAAGAGTTAAGAGTTAGCAAATCTTGACTATACTGTCCACCAGTGTTATTTTAGTATTATTATAGTATTAATATTTTGAATTAGCATTTCTTTTTATATTTTTAGTTTTAATTTTAGGGAAACTTTTAGTAATTTTGTTATGTGTTTTTATCATTTTCATCAGTTTTTGTTACTATAATTTTTATTTCAGTTTTAGTAATTTTTCAATTTCAACTTATTTTATTTCAAGGCAACATTACTAGTTTTTTTTTTCATTAAAGTTTCTCATCTAATATTTATATTTTATTTCAGCTTTATTATTTCAATTGCCTAAATCTTTTTTGATCAGTTTTGACTTGACGCAGAGAGAGAGTCTTCCATTTTTGTTTTCTATTAAAGGGGGGGTCTAATGCTATTTCATGTATTCTGACTTATTTATACTGTTAAAGAGTTGGATTCTCGTTAAGTGGAGCTAAGAGATTTTTGCTCACGCATTACATTGATGCGCTCTTGACATTTGTCATTAAAATAACCATAGAAACCGCCTTAAATTAACTATCAAAATAAGGATAAAGTCATGTCTGAAAGTTGCAATAATTTTTTTAATTAGTTAAAATGAATGGAGAATATCTTGTGTTTTCTGTGGCTGCTCGAGCCCTCAGGATCGGCGCTTATGGTTTTATAAACAAGGCCCAGTTCTACGCTGGATTTAAAGATCATTTGAAACTGAAAGAGGGAGCGGTCACAGCGATAAAAGATCCCAGTCATGAGTCGGAACAGCAGGTGGTGAGTAAAACTGCTTCAAATGTCTGTTTTGTTGGCAGTCGGCGCGCAAGTGCATATAATGTAAACAACATGCACGTATAATGAATCAAAAGTTATCCAGGATAATGCGATGGTGTATTGTGTGTGTTTAAATACATTTGTTTAGCTGACCATTGACGCTGCGCGTGCTCGTCACTCTTTAGCTTTGCCTACAGCATACCTCCGGGAGCTCGGCTGTTTTCGGAAAGACTCGGTACAGCATATAGCTTTCTTTCATAAATCTGATAAAACTTAAGACTTTTTGGAGATATGAAGGACGCTATACTACTCTATAGGTACTCAAGATTAACATGAGATTGGCCGAAACTGTGTGTGTTATGTACCCTTTAAGTTTACTTACTTTTACAGCCCCCTCTGTCTCCACAAACCAGCGGCGCAACATGGACTGTACGTGTCCATTGCTCAGGTCTTGGTTGGCCTGTATGATCTCCCCCTTCACCACCTCCTCCAACAGCAGTCGCCGCAAACGCCAGTAAAAGAATGACCTCGCGTTTTTCCAGTCCAGGATGTCCTGAAAACATTGGGTTTGGTTATTGTCAAAAAGCAGAATGACCACTAGTATATTTCTTGCGTGTGTCTTTGATATGATCTGATCTTATGTTTATACCATGATGACACCCTTTTCCTGCATCCTTCCAGGAGTGTCATGAAGGTCCACAAACTGCACTGCCACCTGGTGGTAGATGGGAAGAAGGAACTCCTCTCTAGACTTCAGTTTGGCCTCCAAGTCTTTACGCTCCTGGCTTGATAACTCCGCCTTGCCTACGTGGAGTACAACAGTAAACCGTGTGTCACAGAAAGTAGATATTCCCTGAGCCATTGAGAAAGCTTGTGTGATTAATTACTGTACCTAGCTGCTCAGCCAGGTTAGAATACACAGAATCAGTCCTTTGCATTGTCTTTAGCAGGTCTTTCTTTCTGAACTTTATCTCCACAGTTCCCTCAGCCTCCAGAACACCACCTCTGGAGAGGAGACAGGAATCAAATTAGATCAGTGGGCAGAAAGACTTTAGAGTGCTTAAGGGAAGCTGTATTGACATGCTCACCTGCTCTCTCGATCTGCATAGAGCTCCATGTGTTGAAGGTTTATAGTGGGGTCGATAACGACCCATGATCCTCCTCTCAGCTCAGCATGAGGAGGGATGTAGACCAGTACAGGCTGGCTGAACTCTCGCAGGGCATCCACGATGTAAGAACCAAACTTAAGCACCTGGTCATACATATCTGACATACAGAGCAATCAAGTTATAATACTGTTAATTTTTTTTAAAGAAGTCTCTTATGCTCACCAAGGATGCATTTATTTGATCAAAAATACAGTAAAAACTGTAATATTGTGAAATATTAATACAATTCACATGATCCTTTATTCTAATGCTGATTTGGTGCTCAAGAAACATTTTTATTTTCAGGATTCTTTGATGAATAGAAATTTTAAAAAAGAACAGCATTTTTTAATTTTTTTTGTAACAAGTTAAAAGTCTTTTGATCCATCACTGTCACTTTTGATCAATTTAAGGCATCCTTGCTGAATTATTTCTTTCAAAAACAAAAAAAAAAATCTTACTGACCTCAAACCTGTGAATGGTCATGCACATTAAAACGCAAACTCAAATATGAAAACCAGCTACAGTTAATACCTTTCATGCCTCCAGAGAAGCCTCTCCAATTGGCAAACACCATAAGTGGAAGTTTCTCCCTGTTGAAATCCTCAATAGCCTGTGCAGTTTTATACGCAGAATCTGGGAACCACACTTGACCGGCCTGCTGAAGGATCTGGGGCAGAAAAGACACTTTATGTCAATACTGATAACAATTAATGGGACAAACTAACAGCAAACACAATTAGAGTTTAGCAAAAATCCCAGAGGGGAGCTACAGTCAGGACCTAAAACATCAGTCAGTCAGGACTCTTACCTTGGCCTCTGAGTCCAAGTTAGCTGGATCTGCTGGAATGGCAACCTCAACTGTGCGGGTCTCCACGGCAATGACCCCAAGAGGAATCCCACCAAGCCTGTATGATATTCACAGTCTCGCTCAGCTCAGAATATTCATTGATTCTAAATCAAATGTTTGTTTGACATTTGACAACTTGACTTAATTTTCTGGTTCTTACCTGGCTCGGCCTACCACCACTGTCTGTGCCCAGGTAGCCATCACCTCCATAAACGTACCATGGTCAAAGAATCCACTCTGCCATGCTCCTTTCACAGCTATCAACATGAATTCAAAGAAAGAAAGGCTGAATTTGAAGCATCAACCTGAGCTCCCATGCAGACAGGTCCAGAGTACGTGTTGAAATGTATGTAACAGATTGTGTGGATAATTTGATTCTTACTGGGATGGGGTCGTCCACAAAGCAGCCAACGAGGGTCATAGGGGGCTTTTGTGGGAACAAAATCAATCTCTCTCTCCACTGGATCAGTGGGAGGCATGATAGGGACCGGACTTCGATTGCTCTAAATTATAACAGCAAACACCAGTAGAGCTTGATGTTAATAAATCTAACAAAAAACATGCTATGACAGTCAATACAAAATATATTCTCTGCCCTTTTGTCCTTTGGACTAATCAAACCTAAACTACTTACAGCCTGTCAAGATCATAACTGGGTCATTTTTCACTTTAAATTCTAAACATACATACATATACACACATATATATATATATATATATATATATATATATATATATATATATATATATATATATATTATATAATTATGGCCTTATATATATATATATATATAATTGATTTATTTATTGGCATAAAAACTCACAAAAAGCCATTTTTGTGACACTGTAACATTTGTACCATTAAAATTAAATTGATTTGATCAAAAACGCAGTAAAACAGTAATATTGTGAAATATTTTTACAATTAAAAAAAAAAGTTTCTGTTTTAATATATTTTAAAATTTAATTTATTCCTGTGATGGCAAAATAAATCTTTGTCACCCTTGCTGAATATTTGACTTTTGAACGGTAGTGTATATCATAGTAGATTTTGTGCCTATTTATGCTGATTTAATTTGAAAAAAAAAAAAAAAAAAAAAACTGGCACAATGACATTCAATACTTTATGAATCTAAGAATCATCATTTTGAATAATGATAATCACAAACTAACAAACTTTAATTAGAATTTCAGTTAAAATTAAAAATTACAGTAACGAGAACTTGGGGGATAAATGCCTGAAGGTTATGAAAAAAAAAAATGTCAACTAAGCTTCATTTGCTTATTATTGTGAATTATAATCTTTATTTTTTTTTTATTTTGGGAATAAATACAAACTGGACATGTTTAAGAACAATCTACCTTTGGCATGTATGAAAGCCACTGTAGTATAGTGAGCACCCCTTCAAAGTCATCTGGCACGATGGTGTGCGTCACTCCATTGTTGTGCATGATCTGAACCCCTCCCAGCTGGTTATTGGAGGTGTAGACTTCACGACCCAGCACCTACAAAGAAATACATTCAGAATTAAAGAATTTAAGACTTAAATCACTGAAGTGGCTTCATCAATCCTTAAGAATAAAGGAAACATAGCCCACATAAATATGACACTGTAGAGTGTAAGGTGTGAATGCAGATGTGAAATTCCACACCTTGTTTAGTGCCCCAGCCCCAGTCAGGATGATATGGGAGTTTTCCACTTGAATTACTCTTTGTCCTAGACGTACAAGATACGCACCAATTCCTATGGCACGACATGTGACCTAGAGGAAAAATGAATACTCTTAAATGGTTACTAGATGACCAAACCATAGATACAAAATGATATATTGCATATAAAATAAACATTGGTGTTTCATTCCTGGCATACTGTAAAATGTCTGATGATGAGTAGATGTTAGGTCTCACCATGCTGATGGTGATGACTTCCTTATAAGCCTGGGAAGTTTCTCCAGCTATGGTGCCTGAACCCCTCAGATTCTCCACTCCCAGACCCTCTTCCTTCCCTATGATGTCTGTGATGATGTACCTGAGACATTGTTTGAACACATAAGTGCTGAAGAGAGAGGTTTTTTTGGTATAGGTCTTTCTGTGCATGCTAAAACCAGTAGGCTTACCTGGACTCGCCTCCCTCCTCTACATGGTGACAGTGGACAGAATTAGAGGAACTGATGCGGGTGTAATCCTGAGGAGTCAGATACAGGTACTTAAAACCCTGCAGGGGCAAAACAGAAGAATGGCCTTTAAACAAAAGCTGGAAAAACAAAGCAGAAATGCATCAAACAAGATTTGTAAAATGAAAACCAGTGGTTTGATTTTACACTGTAACCCTTTAGATGCATTCAGTCACCTTATAAGGGTCATCAGGGTCGATCCAAGCCACCTGAAACATGTGGCGGATCTCCTCTGCCAGGCCGATTCGAGCTCCACTATTGGCTGAGATGTAGATGCGTGGAATCCCCTCTGCTCTGGCTAACTCAGATGCCCGTAAAAAGAGCTGATCCTCTTGGGGCCCAAAAGAGCCAATCATATAGGTAATATCATTACAGATCACAATAATATCTCGGCCCTCTGGGTACTCTGGAGTCTTCATCTTCATCCGGAAAGCCACCATGCCAACCTAGAAATGTAAGACAAACAAATGCATTTACTTCAACGTTGATTTAAATTATTAAATAAATTTATTTACATTTACAATCTTTACAAGCCAAATTATGGAAACATAAGTATGTTCCCTAGGTCTGACTGATGAATAGTGTTCCTAAATGGTCCGTAAAGAATTATTACTGTGTAAGTCAAGTCAAATTTATTTATATAGTGCTTCATACAATACAGATTGTTTCAAAGCAGCTTCACAGTAATAAACAAGAAAATAACAGAATTAATGTTGTATTCAGCTCAATTTAGTTCAATGTTAATTCAATTTAGTTCAATAACAATATCCATGTTGCAAAGTTCGACTAAAAAACAGCTCTACAGAACAATATAGTGTCATTAATCAGCTCAAGTCAGTTCAGTGTTGCTTCAGTTTAGTTAAATAAAAGCAAAATTTATAGTAGTTAAGTAGTTCTACATAAGGCAATTGTTATTATCCAGCTCAATTTAGTTCAAGTATTGTACTCATTAATTTGCATCAGTGCAGTCAAATTTATAATATTGCTGAATATTAAGTGTCTTTAAACCCCAACTAAGCAAGCCAAAGGCAATACTGGCAAGAAACCAAAATTCCATCAGGTGACAGAAACAAGGCCAGTTCTCCTCTGGCTAAAACAACAAACACTGTGTGATTTATGATTCCAGGCTACATCACAGGTCACCTTCACCTTCTGCTTGAGGATTGCGATAACAGTGTACACAATGCCTTAGAGAAAATTCCTTAAGGAAAATGGTAAGAATTCATTGATGCACCAGCACCTCATTGTCTCCTGGTAGTCTGTTCATCTGCACAAGTCTCCCCTGAGAATCCAGGACCAGTTCATTACACATTAACACGTCTTTAGGGTAGCTGTCTCCTGGTCCCCAAAGCTTAAACAAAGCCTGACAACAGAAAAAAGAATTATGGGGTAATGTTAAGCCAACAACACGTCCCATAAACAATCACAGTGAGAACTGATTTAATCTTAACTGAATTACCGCACCTGTCTGAACATCTCAGGGAAGTCATAGACGTACGTGGTGCCAAGGCTCTGAGCCTGGAAGCGTTTAGCCTGCAGCAAATCTTTTGTGACATATGGTGTGTTGATTAGCATGCCGTGAAGTGGACCTTGTTTGTCTCCGAACGACTGGAACATTATCTGGAGAACATGAATACATGTAAACACTGTGACTCAATAAAACAGAATTTTTATTTTTTTTATTTTGTCATGTGAAATAACAGTAAATTGTAATAAGAAGACAGCTCAGGCATCTTGCTTGGATAACATTAACCTCAAAACCCTCTTTTCTAGCTGTGACCACTAGGTACCCAGACCCTTCTGTCATTGTGCAGTGGTTTTTAACCAAGGGGCCTCAAGATGACTTAAAATGATTTAAACAAGCATTAAAATAAGCCGAAACAATTAAAAATTATTTTATGTATTAAGATTATTTCATTTTATTTTAATCCCCCCTCAAACAACTGTTTTTTTCTTTTAAGAACCAGGGTTCCCACTGTTTGGAAAAACTTGGATATATATATATATATTATATATATATATATTATATATATATATATATATAGATTTAAGTGTGACTTCTAGACCTGAAAAATTTACCATGGATAAACCATGGATATTTTTATACATTTTATGAATATTCATTTTTATAGTTATGCCAAGCTCTAAAATACTTAATCAGGCAGAAATCATGAGAACAAAATATTTTTAAAACCCTTATCCTGAACCCTTATTCAATAAATCACGTCAGCTGGAAAAGTCATATCCTTCAGATTGTTGTGGACAATGGGACCACTGTTGTACTGTTACAACAGCAATATGCAAAGCAAATACTCACAAAGCAATCTACTATAATGAAAAAAGTCTGTAGTAATGTGTTCTAATCTTCTAGAGCTGTTTAACCTCAAATTTTAGTTTTTGTAATTTAGTCATGCAAGTACAGCTTCTATCTATTTGAATGGGGGAAGACTGAAATCCCTCAAGATTATGTTCAAATAATATATTTTAAATCAGGAATAAAGTCTGACAACAATGGTATTAACATTTTTTTTGCTCATATTACACAAAATAAGCAATGTTTTAGGATGGTCCAGCTAATGTGGCAGTCAGTAGTAAATCAGTTTCAGTTGACAAGAGAAAATGAAGATGTATTTTAGAACACAGACATATAGAGATGAAAGCACATGCATGGCTTTGAATTAGCCATTGTTTCTGTAAGCTGCCTTATACCTAGACCTAATGACCCTGTGTTGTGGTTTATCAGTCCTGCACTCTCAAAAGAAAACAGTTTTGACGTTGGCGAGAAGAAAATGGGCAGCTGAGAAAACAATACAGAGTACAAAGCATATTGATAAACAGATCTATTAAGCAGCTGCTGTTGTGTCTGAGCTGATTTTCCTCTAAACTCTTGACCTTGTGCTGTGGAACATTTTGTACTTATGATACTTCAAAAATATGCTAATTTGCTTCTTCTTCATATTATGTTGAAATATACAGTATACAGTTGTTTTGCTTAATATTTATGTGGAAACTGTGATACATTTATCTTTTCAAGATTCTTTGACGAATAGAAAATTCATAAAAACAGCATTTATTTTGAAGTTGAAATCTTTTGTAACATTATACTGTCAATTTTGATCCATTTAATCCTTGATGAATAAAACTATTAATTTCTTTAAAAAAAAAACAACAACAAAAAAAAAAAACAACAACATACTGAACCCAAACATTTGGATGGCAGTGTAATTCCTTCACATATTCATTCTTCCTTAAACACTTTGTGTTATGCAAATGTGTAATTTGGTGTAATCACAATTCTAACATTGGCACTTTTAATTAGGAACTACAGTGAATGTAGGTTGTACCTGTCCAGTGGCGAGGTCAGTGACCTCCTTGTATAGGCTGATGTCCAGATAGTAGCCGGACTCATTGGTGAGGAAGAGGCGGATGGGAATGACATCTCCGGTGGTGGTGAGGCGGATGTTGATCTTCAGCTCAGCCTGGAGAACACGCAACTTCCACAGACGACTACCGTACCGCATCACCATGGAACGGACAGACTCCTCTATCTGTAGGAAAAGAAGACAGAATGTAGCTTAGCAACTCAGCTCAGGAGCAATTGCAGTGGTTATGTTTTTGAATCTAACCTTTGAAGGGTCCATAATAACAGTGGGTACAAAATTGAGGAAGATGTGATTGCAGTCAGTACGGGTGGGTGTGTTACTGAAGGCCACCTCCAGCTCATCCATCGCCTCCAGCAACAGCCTCTCTCCCTCATTCTGCAGGTACTCAAATGAGGCCTCCTACAGAAAGAGTGAAAAAATAAAATAAAAAAAAAGCTTGTTTATGTAGGCCATAGGGGTGTAACAATATATCATGTCACAATATATCGCAATACAAAAATGCAACAGAATGTATCGTGGATAGTGATAATATGTATTGTGTATAGTTCACCCAAATTGAAAATTGCTGTCTGAGAAAAAAATTCAAGTTTACAGAGTTTTAGTGTCAGTTCTACATTGAACTACTTACTATATATAATGTTGAATATGTATAATAATACAATGGGGGAATATTTGTGGGTCCTGTTAATGCCAAATATCTTAAGTTACCAGTAAAAAGTGGCCTACATTATTTTAAATCTAGTCTAGGTCAATGACAGAGTGCAAGCATATTTGTATTTTTCTGTATTTTCAGCTTCAGAATCATGAATATTTTCATTCTGGTATCACCATTGTCCTGTGCATTGGGTTACCAGCCCCAAGTCCAAGCCTATTCATTTCCACCCCCAATGTAAAACCAAATTTTTCTTAACCTTTTACCATATGTCTTAAAGTATCGCAATAATATTGTATCAGGAGTTCAGTATCGCGATATGTATCGAATCATGACATGAGGGTATAGTTACATCCCTAGTAGGCCATACATAAAAATACCCTAAAAATACCCATCAACAACCTACACTTGGCATGTCATATTTCATATTTTATATTTTGTTATTATATGAAATAAGAACTTTGGATTTCAGGTTTTACATTTAAGATCTATGCATTAGTATTAACATTTTAATTTCTATTGTCACGCTCTATTGCCAGTTTGGAAGCGATTTTAGACAACATACATCAATATATACACACTACAATTAAAAAGGTTTGGGGACAGTTTTTCATAAAAGTTTTTTATAATACTTTTACGCATTAAATTGATCAAAAGTGACAATACAGTAATTTACATTGTAAATGTCTTTTGAACTTTCTATTCATAAAAGAATCCTGAAAAATAAAATGCATCACATTTTCCCAAAAAAATATTAAGCAGCACAACTGTTCTCAACATTGAGGATAACAAGAAATGTCTCTTAAGCAACAAAATGAGCATTTTAGAATGATTTCTGAAGGATCATATGACACTGAAGACTGGAGTAACAGCTGCTGAAAATTCAGCTTTGAGATCCCAGGAATAGATTACATTATAAAATATATTCAAACAGAAAACCGTTATTTTAAATTGTAATAATATTTCCCAATATTATTGTTTTTGCTGTATTTTTGATCAAATAAAAGCAGCCTTGGTGAGCATTAGAGAATTTTGTCAACATTTTTTTTTTTTTTTTTTTTTTTTTTTAATCTTTAAACTTTTGAACAGTAGTGTACTCTAAACAAGTATATTTTTGCACCAGTCTGTGTAATAATTTTGTGTAATATGGTTCTGTTCAGACATTATTTTATGATTCACACCAAAGGTTAATCAAGCATGCATTTATGGTCGAGTTATGCTAATGTAATCACACAATGACTAAAAACAGATAAGCTACCTATCCAATTTATTTCCTCAGACTGGAACATTGTTTCTGCAGCTTGTCGTGTAACTGTAAAACATGGTGCTAGCAATTTCAAGATTATAGGTTTGATACTCAGGGAACAGACTGATAAACATACTGATAACATGTACAAATTGAATGCACTGTAAGCCACTTTAGATAAAAGTGTTTGGCAAATAAACAAATCTAAATATTTCACATTCTGTGGTTTAAACACAGTCATAAAAAGTAAGTACAATGAGACCTTGCCTTTCTCTACTCTACTAAACGTCTGTGAAGTTCCTCAAAGGTTTTACATATATCTTAATTTCTATTAAAGTAGGACATAAGATTCAATACTGTCTATTAGGAATATTGATTACCTTTGTGATGAGGTCAGAATGGCGAATGATGGCTCTGATAAAGAAGCGATAATCTGTGACTTCTGCCCCCTCTTCCACGCGAGCAGCACCCAAGTAGAGTTGCATCCTGTGATGGGCACAGGGAACGGCCGTCAGATCAAAGTTTCGCATACGATTCAGCTCAAGCTGGAAGGCCAGAGCAGGCTCCAGGTTACGGTAGATTCTGTCTTCATGGAACTAGAGAGAAAGAGGAAAATGTTCAGCTTTTACTCTATAATGTACATTTTTAAATGATCAAATCAACAGATGCATCACTTACTTCATCTCTGGCCCTAAACGTGAAGTACTTTGGGAACTCCCGCTGAGGGGGAAGAAAGGCATGTACAATTTCAATCTCCTTTAATTGACGATATATTTAGGCAATTGCAGTCATTCATGTATATGAGCATTCACCTTTTGTGCAACTAAAAATGTTACTCTTCTGATTCCATATTCATAGAGCAGAGCTTTCTGAAATTAAAAACAAAGAGTCAAATCACTGACCAGCTCACACAGATAAAAAGGTCAACAATCTTTAAAATACTTACTTTAGAGTGAGCAAAGGCAGTGAAAGCTGTGACTAAAGCATCATCATCTTCAGTGTCTGCTTGTTTGATAGACACATTTATGATGTGTATGGGGTTTTCCTTCATGTTCTGAAAGAGTATATGTATACACTGAAATAAATAGTTCACCAAAAATTGTTTCACAAAAGAATGCAAGTCATACAGGTTTGGAACAACATGAGGGTAAGTAAATGATGACAATTTTTATTTCTTGGGTGAATTTTTCTGGTCTATTTCTCCTAACCTTGCAGCTCTCCCCATCACAGAAGGTGGAACAGCCGTCAGAGAACAGAGAACTCTCACACAGCGGATCCGCAAAGCGAAAGATCACTTCATCAAAACACCTACAATACAATCAAATCACAGATGAGATTGAATCTCCCATTTTGTTAACCATTTAATCCAACTCTCTATTTATATGCACAAAATGTGAAGTCACCTTTTGAAGTGGTCAAAACTATGGAAGGCGACCATGGCTCCCATCCTCTGACATGGGGGCGATAGCGCCCCCTCCAGGAAGAGCTCACTGCCTTGACGACGCATTGTTTGAAACTCTCCCGAATCATTCACAGGAACAGATAATCTGAGAAGGGGAGAGGATGGAGTGTGTATGTTTGTGTTTGTGTGTGTGCGAGAGTGAGAGTGCAAACAGGCAAAAAAAGAGAATTAAGGGTGCCAATTATGGACAAAAGCATAAACCAATGGCACTGCTTGTGCTGAAGGAAAAAGCAAAAGTTTAAATGCAAAAAATACTCAGCAATCTTCTTCCATATTCTCAGTTTGATTGAAATTGGATTATGTGGCTCATCTAAATTAAACTGGCAAGGTGTTAGAAATGAATTGGTAAAGAGTCCATTTTCAGACTGTGTTGATTGGAATCACATTTAGGCAAATTTAGGCTTGTCGAATTACCCAACAAATTGACAAATTATGTGAGCCATTAAATCCAGATAACACAATTAAAAAGGACTGTCCCTTTGAGGCCAAATTTCTTCAAGTCATTAAATACTGTAAATGTATCTAGCATGCATTGCTGCAGACATACTATGTGGTAATGCACACACAAGGCTGACTGGTTGCAGGGAGGATCTGTACTCTACCTGTTCAAAGTAGGACTGCTCCCTCTGAAATGAGAGCAGGTGAGTGTTAGCATGGGGTCGCCATCCTTTAACTTTGGATGTCTTTCTATCATGATTTTGTTAAAAAAACAATCTTAGTAGAAATATTTTTCTTTAAAAAATTCAAAATGGATCATTAGATCATTAGAGTGGAAAAAACCTCTATGAAAACAGATTAGCAACCAAAGTAACAGTAAGGAAATCACTTTGCATTCGATAACAAAACACTTAAAGCTACAATCCTTAAAGGATTAGTTCACTTTTCAAATGAAAATGAGCCCAAGCTTTACTACTTAAGTTGAATAGGGAAGGTGTAGGATGCAGCGTAAACTTTTTGAACTGCAAGAGTTTTACACTTTCTTCGTACGTTGAATATGGAAGGCAGTCTGGCGGAAGCTAGATATTTTACTTTATAACTTGTTAAATATGGATTTTTTTTTTTTTTTTTTTTTTTTTTTTTTTTAACATAAACGTGTACTCCACATGGCTCCGGGGGCTGTTTTTTTTAACAGCCCCCGGAGCCATGTGGAGTACACGTTTATGATGGATGGATGTGGATAGAAGCACTTTCTGAAGCTCATACTCGTGGGTCCCGTTCACTGCCATTATAAAGCTCGAATGCGTCAGGATATTTATAAAAATTTCTCCAAGAGTGTTTATCAGAAAGAAGAAAGTCATATAACACCTAGGATGGCTTGAGGGTGAGTAAAGCTTGGGCTAATTTTCATTTGAAAGTGAACTAATCCTTTAATATACTATTCGTATACAGAAAACCCAGTTAATTTGATTCAGTGTGATTGACCAATCTGCTTTGACTTACATACAACTGCAAATATTTTTAAAAATATTTTGTGAATATTTTATATTTGAAGCTTTACTATTAAAATAAAAAGTAAAAATTACTCATTTAACTTCCATTGTGATATTTATTATTATTATATTTTGATTAATTTACTACATTACTTTTGTCTTTTGATCAATCATTCACAATGAGACCAAGAATGTGTAGTAAGAAAGTATCAATTTTGACTTTATGTCGACATTCATATTTCAAAGACGGTAAATAATTCAATGGCTATTTTAAATAAAGCCTTCAATAATGTGTAAAAATAATTGCAATCTAATCACTTATGTACCTTTTTCTTTCAAAGCAAGTTGATCAATCTTAAACCACCCCAGTGTGAAAAATCATGTGAAATCTGATTGCCCCAGTGCTGTATTCAATACCATCTCCCAGTATAGCTTAGTAAAAAGAACCCAAACCAGGCTTTAGCCCAAAGGGGGGAAGTTAGGTGTGTACGACTGGATCTGTTACATATTACTTCATTAGGGAGATGCTAATAAATATAGAGCGTATTACGTGGGCTTGAGCATGGACTGGCTCGCTGAGGCGTTAGGCTCTCTTTCAGAAGAAAGAAAACAATGTCAAAATTCTTACAGGGGATCTTATAGAAATATCCAGTCTAGGAATTATAGGTGGATTGTATATCCAGGTTAAATTTTCTTGTTATCTATGACATAAACAGTGTTGTCTGTTAAGCACCACAGCAATGAACTACCATTCATGAAGGTCATACCAAAACTTCAATATTTGAAAAAAGTTGGCCACAAGACTCCCATTGACTCTGAATTCATGGGAAAAATATTGGATATTTCAGCATTTGGAACATAATTATAAGCCCTATTCAGGATATGAAGATCTACATGTGATTTCTGCTATACCTGTTTGGGTGGGATGATGGTAACATGAACTGGAAATCTACTGCACATGTTCCATCCTGCAGTTGATGATGCTGAAGGCTGTTTAGCTCATAAGCAATATATCCCCTCCGTACGTATACCTGAGAAATTCCAGAGAAAGTTCATGGAAAGTCCTGACCACATACCACTAAACATTTGGGGAGAACAAGACGAGCTTTACTGACCTCTAAGGCAGCCATACAAACCACACGGTTGTTGTGGTAGAAGAAACTGGGCAAGACGTCAAAGATGGAGGTCTCAGAAAGGATGAGTTTCTGCAGATGCAGAATTTTTGACTTGTTATGCCTCTGTTAGATTTGTTAGAACATCAAAAAGATAAAAGTAGTAAAGTGGTAAAGATAAAAGAATCACTGCTGCTTTACCTTGAGGTTCTCAGGACAGAACTGATGCCCATACATATCAATAGCTGACAAAAAGATGGATTCCACCTGGTTATGTCTGAGTTCATATGAGGGCAAATGAGAGGCGATCAACACCTGAAGAGAGATATAGAGTTGTTATGGTTAGTGTATTGCTTACCGCATACTGTGCCATATATATATATATATATATATATATATATGCTGTCGAAAACAGTTGTGCAGTTTGATATTTTTGTGAAAATTTTTTAAGGGTTCTTTGTAACATTATAAATACAACCCGAATTCCAGAAAAGACTTTCAAATCACATGAGCCTATTTTTTTTTTTTTCACAATAGAACATAGATAACATAAATGTTTAAACAGAGAAACTTCACAATTGTATGCACAAAATGAGCTCATTTCAAATTTGATGCCTGCTACAGGTCTCAAAATAGTTGGGACGGGGGCATGTTTACCATGGTGTAGCATCTCCTCTTCTTTTCAAAACAGTTTGAAGATGTCTGGGCTTCGAGGTTATGAGTTTCTGGAGTTTTGGTGTTGGAATTTGGTCCCATTTTTGCCTGATATAGGTTTCCAGCTGCTGAAGAGTTTGTGGTCGACTTTGACATATTTTTTGTTTAATGATGCACCAAATGTTCTCTATAGATGAAAGATCTGGACTACAGGCAGGCCAATTCAGCACCCGGACTCTTCTACGATGAAGCAATGCTGTTGTTATAGCTGCAGTATGTGGTTTTGCATTGTCCTGCTGAAATACACAAGGCCTTCCCTGAAATAGACGTCGTCTGGAGGGGAGCATATGTTGCTCTAAAACCTTTATATACCTTTCGGCATTCATAGTGCCTTCCAAAACATGCAAGCTGCCCATACCGTATGCACTTATGCAGCCCCATACCATCAGAGATGCTGGCTTTTGGACTGAATGCTGATAACACGCTGGAAGTTCTCCCTTCTCTTTAGCCCAGAGGACACGGCGTCCGTGATTTCTAACAAGAATTTCAAATTTAGACTGGTCTGACCATAGAACACTTTTCCCACTTTGAAACGGTCCATTTTAAATGAGCCTTGGCCCATAGGACACGACAGCGCTTCTGGACCATGTTCACATATGGCTTCCTATTTGCGTGACAGAGCTTTAGTTGGCATCTGCAGATGGTACGGCGGATTGTGTTTTCTGACAGTGGTTTCTGGAAGTATTCCTGGGCCCGTTTAGTAATGTCATTTACAGTCATGCCGATGAGTGATGCAGTGTCGTCTGAGGGCCCGAAGACCACAGGCATTCAATAAAGGTCTTCGGCCTTGTCCCTTACGCACAGAGATTTCTCCAGTTTCTCTGAATCTTTTAATGATGTTATGCACTGTAGATGATGAGATTTGCAAAGCCTTTGCAATTTGACATTGAGGAACATTGTTTTTAAAGTATTCCACAATCTTTTTACGCACTTTCACAGATTGGAGAGCCTCTGCCCATCTTTACTTCTGAGAGACTCTGCCTCTCTAAGACATCCTTTTTATAGTTAATCATGTTACAGACCTGATATCAATTAACTTAATTAGTTGCTAGATATTCTCCCAATCTTTTCAAAATTTCTGCCAACTTTTTTGAGACCTGTAGCAGGCATCAAATTTGAAATGAGCTCATTTAATGGATAAAATTGTAAAATTTCTCAGTTTAAACATTTATGTTATCTATGTTCTATTGTGAATAAAGTGATTTGAAAGTCTTTAAGTTTTCATTTTATTGAAATTTAAAAAATGTCCCAACTTTTCCAGAATTTGGGTTGTATTTTTACTGTCACTTTTGATCAATCAAATGCATTCTTCCTGAATAAAACTATTAATTTCCTTTAAAATAATTATACTGATCCCAAACCTTTGAACTTACTGTATAAAACTATTAATTTCCTTGAGAAAAATGTAATGACCCCCTAACTTTTAAACAGTAGTGTACATACTGCTTAAATAGTATTATTAGTATGGTAATATGCTATTTTCAACACAGCCAGCATTAACACATATGTGCAGGAGTTCAAAAGAGGTCAAAGATCACAGCCACTGAGGTTCAGTGCATACCTGTCTGGCCCGAAGTGCCACTTTAGAGTTTTCCATTTTACTGAGTTCTGTAAGCTCATTAAGAATGACCATGAGCTCATCAGCCAGCATCGGGTCACGGCCACACAGCTGGTCCTGAAAAAGGTATTGTTTTTAAATTCAATGAGAACACAATGTGTCCATTAAACCTAACTACTGAATTGAGTTATGTTACTCCTTAGATAACGCGCTTATACTTCCTGTTCTTATTTTCATAATGACTGAAGGGAATCAACTGGCAATGACACATCTTAATTAAATAAATAAGCACTGTTAAGTAGTTCAGAAAGGATCTTACTATGAGCATGGTGACTAGAATGTTCTTCTGGGAGACCTGAGCATGGG
The DNA here is from genome assembly GCF_019924925.1 of Ctenopharyngodon idella. Classification (NCBI taxonomy): domain Eukaryota; kingdom Metazoa; phylum Chordata; class Actinopteri; order Cypriniformes; family Xenocyprididae; genus Ctenopharyngodon; species Ctenopharyngodon idella. The sequence goes on from NC_067224.1 coordinate 33,778,650, forward strand.
AGAAGATGCACTCCAGTACTGGAGTCATGTCAGGCTTATACTGCTCTCTGAGATTGATGACACATTTGTCATAGTGAGCTGTTGGGGAGAGTGAGAGAATTATGTCTTATTAAAATTTACCATATTGTTTCTGCACTCTATCTACCTTTTGTCATTATTTTTCCAGATAGATTCTCAAAAAGAAAGGTAAAACTTGTGAAATCATTTTCTGTTTGCTCTGCTGTGATGGTATTATCGAGGTTACAGTTGGACATTTACCTTGCTGAAATTGCATCTCCACCTGAATGTACCGTCTCAACAGATCCAGCACAACTGATTTCATATAGCCTCTAACTCCACTACGGTACCTAAGAATGATTAAAAAAAAAAAAAAAAACAGGTGCATATTGACATTTTCTGGTTAACAGAGCAGTCTTTGGTTATCTTAAGATAACAGCAAAGGTAGGATCTATTAGTGAGTCATCGGGCATTTCTCACCTTTGCACTAGTTGCACAATGCTTTGAGTGTTCATGAAGAAAACCTCTCGGTCTGCTTTCCTCTGAAGCGTAGCAGCATGGCTGTCAAGTATATTTGCTATCTGTAAAGGTGTTGATTAAAAAACTGAAAGTTGCCCCCAGAACTTTCATTAATTACAATATCTTTACAAAGTAAATATATCAAGTAATATAATTTGGTATATTTTATCACTAAATGATAATCCCAATTATTGACAATGGTTCCTAAAAATATATCTGAAGGTTTCAAGTATTGATAAAGACTATTACACTTGACTATATATAATACTGTCTAGAGATATGAGCACAATCTATGTTTCAGATAAGAATATTTATTTCATCACTCACCCTTTGGCTGGGGAACTGACAGAGCACAGAGGTAATGTTACTGGCATACTGTGCCATGACCTTTCGAATTGCTTTCTCCACAGTAACTGGTATACGCCCTGCAACGCTGGTCATAATCTCCTGCAGTTCAAGAAGAGGCAGAGACGGGTCCCGAAGTGTCTTCATCAGCGTGTCGACCCACTTCTTCAGCTGTAAAGATATATGGATAGATATGGATAGTTAATAGACTAGTCAGCACAATGTTTTCATGCTGCTTTGAGTCTGATCAGTGGATCAGTGTTCTCACTTTTTGACTGAAGTATGGCTCCGGCAGACAGTATCCATCCATAATTTTCACCAGGTTCTCCAGAACATTGTGGAAGACCTGATGAAGCCTCTCCCCTACAATGGGCAAAGGCTCCTGAGATGGTAATGCCTCAGTGTTCGGCTTTACCTGAGGGAGGAGACCAAGAATTAATACTTCTGGAGTGAGTCTAAAAATGACACCAGTAAAGAAGCAAAAACTGCAGCCCCAAAAAGTATTTGGACACTAAAACATACATGAATTATATTCAAAAATCATTAATGTCACTGCATTAGATATCAAACCAACTTTTGTTGTAACATGTTTTGTTTGAAAAGTGCGCTTGAGCTATTGTTTTCTTTACAATTGCCAATATTTTCTTTTATAAAGCAATCATATTCATACATTTTTAAGTGTAGTCAAACTCCCCAATACATCTTTGGGCCATCCAACCAAATGGGACAACTATCATTTTTTTCAACATTTGCCCAAGGTGCTAACAAAACAGTAAGTGGATTTCATCATGTGCTTCATCTTGTGAGAAGCAATTAAAGATAAATCACCGGATGAATACAGCTGGGGTCATCCAGGTCCATTCGCGCCACTACACAGCCGGGCTCTAATACGGTTCCTGGTCTTTTTAAAAAGTGAATGCAACCAGAATGCTGGACATGCAGGGTCATCACCATCTTCATAACCTGTAAAAAGGAGACAAAAGCAATCCATCTCTTCATCACACTGCATCCATCTCTGTCAGTCCCACATAATGTCATTTCCAGTATATGATGAAGTGCATTCTGTAGAAACTGCTACATAGAAATGTAAAATACTTTGCCTCATCTTTACCTCAATTTCAGCATAAGGCTGAGAGGCCAAAACATGAGAACCATCAGAGACCACATACTGCAACAGCTTTCCAGCAGAGGGTGACCTGAGTACTGTTGGATCTCGCTCCTTCTCAAACACACACGTTTTGTTACCCACTGTGATGCGATAGCTGTACATCATATAACAAAGACCAAATAAATGTCAGTGGGTACATAAGTAAGTACACTGTAGTTTACAACACAAAATGTCTGCTTCTCCAACCTGTCGATCTCCTCCTTCATGTAGGTTGTGTAGCTGCTGCCACCATAGGAAAGTAGCAGACCACCATCACTGAGTCTATGGACATCAACTTCAATATCTGAATCATTCATTATGATAACATACGTGGTGGGTGACTGCCGTGCCACCTGTAACCCAGACACAAGCACACACATTCACAATTGTTAATCATAAATCAAAAGATGATGAAAGGTATTTCGTAAAGTGTGTTTTATGTTACCTTCAGGCAGTATTTGACTCCATCATAAATCAGATCAGCATTGAATGTGTTGACCAAACTAGCAGCAGGCAACACCTGGCCCCTAAAACATCAAGAAATGCATTAAAACACAGAATTAAAACAGTATAGTGGTATCTTTAGGTTTTTAATGCCTTAGATGCTGGAGTGTCTGAGCAGTGGAGATACCTCTCCAGTGAATGCAGGAAGTCAGACATGCTCTTTCTGAAACTTGCATCAGCAACATGTAGAGCACCACATACCACCCCTAACATGGTGTCTGGCCTCTCAGCCTAAGAGAAACATACAATATGTAAAACAAATGTCACTTTACCCTAAATGGCTTCAATGTTCACTTTACATGTGCAGAAATCAGAGCTGAGTTCCTAGAGACACTTTGTCTTGATTCGGGACAATACTCTTCCCAGGTTTGGGTCCTACCTGCACTTTTTCAGCAATTAGGTGGTCCAGCCAGCCAGTATCAATGTCATTGTTCCTGAAACTCTCCGTCTCCAGTAGTTTAATGAGGTATTCCACTGTGGTCCTGAAATCTCCTCTGATTGACAGCTCCTTCATGGCTACCACCATGTTCCTGCAGGCCACAGGAACAAAAACTTAATTTATTCAGCACAAAAAGAGAGCTCTGTCTAATTTTTTTCTAAAGAGCAAAAAAAGAAAAGACTGCGGATCTCAATGGACTCACGAGATGGCCTCCTCTCGGTTTTCGCCCCAGGAGAAACAATGTCCAAACTGAGAGTCTGCAAACTCATGTAAACCTCCGGTTGCTCCTACACTGAAGTAGCCCCATACGTTCTTACTGCTGCGGAAGTTCAACTCCTGAACGGTACCTGAACTTGGTTTAAAGCCCTTAAGAAGACAAAAAAATAAATAAATAAATAAATGTATGAAGAAATAAACTGCTAAAGTAGCCTTCAATGCTCTAAAAGATTTTAAAAACCTCAAAGAAGATAACTAAGCAGGGGTAACTAAAATAACACCAATGAATGAATTCAGACAAGAAGTTTAGTAAATTTTGCATTATTAGACAATTTTAGAAAATATACTCATGATTTTGCATATGATTTTGCAGTGTTGCATATACAACACTGTTTAAAAGCTTGGGGTCGGTAAGATTTAACACTTGTGAAAAAGTCTCTTAAGCTCACCATAGCACTGAAGCTCATAACTTATATGGTCAAAAATACAGTAACAACAGTAATACTGTAAAATATTATTGCAATTAAAAATTACTGACAAAGCTGAATTTTCAGCAGCCATTACTCAAGACTTCAGAAATCATTCTGAAATGCTGATTTGCTGCTCAAAAAAAATTCTTTTTATTATCAATTTTTGTGTTGCTTAATATTTTTGTCGAAATACTAACTTTTTTTTTTTTCAGGATTCTTTGATGAATAGAAAGTTGACAGTACAGCACTCATATACATCATAAATATCTTTATACTGTTACTAATGATCAATTTAATGTATCCTTGCTGAATAAAAGTATTCATTTAAAAAAAAAATCTTCACCCCAAAATTTTAAACAACATTGTACAGAATGTTGAATCAAGCTTTTTAACATAAACCTGAACTAATTTCTCACCTCATCTGGGTTCTCACTGGTGATGCGTGCAGCTATGACATGTCCCCGTGGACAGGGGATGCATTCTGGAGATTCAAAGTTGATAGGTGTGTCTCCCCACGGAGCTTCACCATAAAGCAAACGGATATCCTTAATTCTGTAAAGAGGGATCCCCATTGCTATCTACAGGGAGAGGGCACCAAAAGTTTATGATCAGCATTTGAGAATTATAGATATATTAACAACAAAGTATGAATAATATTAGAGAAATATGATTTGTTCCTGTTACTTTGCAGCAAGAACCTCAATACTTCATTAAACAAACAATAGCACTATTGGAGGGGTCACTATGTCATACACACAGCGCTTCGGAGTTCTGTTACCTCCTGACAGCTGTACTTTGCTTTACCTGTAGCTGTGCAGCAGGAAGGTTGACGTCAGCAATCATCTCAGTGCAGGGGTGTTCCACCTGTAGCCGTGGATTCAGCTCCAGGAAGTGGAAACTTCCATCTTCGGAAAACAGATACTCGACTGTACCAGCACTCACATAGCCCACCATTTTAGCCAGACGCACTGCATACTGACACGCAGAGCAGAAAATTAATTGTGCATGCCAATATGAATAGCATTGTGGTACAGTTCCCAAAACCAAATGATGAGGATTAATTAATCATATGCACAAAAATATCATGACCTTTCATTAATACTGGAGTGCACAAGAAAGTGAAAAGAAAGACTAGAGCATTTTAGGACAAATTGATCAGCTGATGTTTGTATATATTGTATTTATTGTTCTCTTTATTTCCTATTGGCATTTTCTTTATCAAACACAGTAATGTCAGCATTTAAGACATTTTTAACAACCAGTTTTGTTTGGCATTTAAACACTTTCAGTACACATATTAAAGAGTCAGGGGCCAGCTGAATCAGTTGTGTGGAAGTTAAAACTTCGCCTAGCTGTGGCATAAACTAAATATTTTTGTGTTGCTTAGTTGAAATGTAACTCTATATATAAACTAAATATTTACAGAAGTGAGTAACGATTGGAATAAAACAAAAAAAGACTGTTTTACCTAGCAGACTTCAGTCCATGATGATGTTGAAATTTACACTTGCTTACATTTCAAGATAGAGAACATTTGGTAAATAAATCTTGTGGCTTTTCAATGCGAAACCAGATCTAAACAGTGCGCCTCTGCATGCATAGCTCCGTGTTGTGAAATAAAATCAATCATAATAAATGTCATTTCCTATATTTTTTGTATCAGTATTTATTTATTGCTCATTCATTTCAAAAGTTTCTGAATGTTATTTGCATATAAGAACACCTATTATGTTATTTCATTATTAAGTATTGTATTTCAATGGAAACTTATTTTTACTGTTATTTACATGAGGCAAAAGAAGTTACAATTCTGAAATTTAAAGCATTTTAACAACTTCTGCTGACAAATTGGAAGGCTGCCATTGGATCATTGAGGGTAAATGTCAAATTATGTAACTGCACATTAGAACTTACAACCTACCAGCTACATTGTGCTTTAAGAACAAATGGCAATCTTTCAATCCTCCAAGTTACGAGCCGTTAGTTTTAACCACACAACCCCAAATGCAACAAGGCCAGAAAATTTTCACAGATTTTTGCCTCACCCGCTCCATGTGCTCAAAAGTGGTGGTGGAGGCAATGGTAGCAGGAGCTTCTTCTATGATCTTCTGGTGGCGGCGCTGGATGGAACAGTCTCTGCCGAACAGAGAGATGGCATTACCATACTGATCAGCCAGGATCTGCACCTCCAGGTGGCGCGCATGTTCGGCTAGTTGCATGATGAAAATGGGTGAACCTGGCACTTCAGTCTGCACCTGTAGCAAAGAACAAACAACAGAGACACCATGCATTGAATCCAAACCTGTAACTACACAGAATAATGAAGTCCTTTCAAAATAAAACAAGCATATTTATTAACACAGCAGTATGTACCTGTCTGAAAAAGCTGGGAAAGTCTTCGGAACTGTCCACTTTTCGGATGCCTTTCCCTCCCCCTCCTTCTGATGCTTTGATTACCACAGGGTAGCCAATCTTTTCTGCACTCTAACCACAAGAAAACACAGTATTAGCAGGATAAAGGAAGTCAAATGTTAAAGTCTGAATTCTGTAGCAAAAACACACCGCTAGTCCCTCGTCCACATCTTTAACACAACCCTGCACATAAAGTTCAGGAGGAACACTGATCACACAACCATGTCTCTGATCTTCTTCTGCCCACTCAACCCTCAGACCTGATAAAAGACAAAGAAGGAGAGATAAAGACATAGATAAAGAGAGCTCTAGCAACAGGTCATGCCATGCACTGGATCTCTCACCTGTTCCACTCCAGGGCAGTGTGGGGATCTCTGCGCTCTGAGCTACGATGGAAGATGCCACCTTATCTCCTAATGCCCACATGGCTTTACTGGAAGGCCCTGAAAAAGACAACCCTATCAACATCCTTTGTTCTCAACTAGCAAGGCTAAGCTGGCTAAACAGGTTATAGATGATAATGAGAAAAAATACCTAAGAAACATATCCCTGATTTATGGAGGAGCTCTGGTAGTTTGGGGTTCTCAGAAGCATGGCCCCATCCAGCCCAAACGGCCTTATAAGAAGACAAAATCCATTAATGATCATCAGTAATGATGGAAAATACACATCTGATACCAAGACAGATATTGGTGGGGCCATACCTGCACTGGAATTCTTTTGGCAATATCCACGATCATCTCAACATTGGCATAGTTGTTGTTATTTGGGCCCCCAGGGACTGGCACATAGTGATCAGCCATTTTAATGTATTCTGGAGATAAACACAATTCACTTTAGGTATAATTTTTGTCAGTAAATTCAAATTGAAAAATAATGCCCAGTACCAATGATTTATAAGATAAAATAAAATAAAAAAGTTAGATAATACAATATAACTTTTGTGATCATTTTCTTTTCTGTAAACCTGCATTGGCTTTCAAGTCTTCAGGTGTGACCATCACCACAAAGCGAATGGTTCTCTCATTACGGAACATTTCATACGACCAGCGCCGAATTGAACGCATACATTTAACTGCAGCAATGCCATTATTAGCAATCAGCACCTAATGAGAGAGATAATTACATGAGCATACATAATAAATTAAATCCTTTTTTTTTTTACAGTTATGTGAAAAGGAACAAAACAACATACACAAACGCATGTCTCTGACCTTATCTATAATGCGGTTTCCTCCAAAGCGAGTGACAAACTCAGCTGGTGAGGCGACGGTGAAATCTCTATGCACGTCCATTTTCCTGTGTTCTTTGCCCTTTTTCAGCAGATGGGGGCCTGACATGCTAGGCCTACAGACAAAAAAAAAAATATCATTATAATTATCTGAACATGTACAATAATTCTCAGAAGGAAACCCGGTTAAGGATCCAATAGCTAATAATGTAAAGTCTACATGAATATGAATGTAACGTGTGGAACTGCTGAAATGAAAACATTTTACATAAGCCTCAGCGAGAAACACCAACAAGTACCATTTAAGCCAATACAAGCATATTAAATGATAAAACGTTTAAAAAACAAACAAACATACGAGGTAAGAATCCATCAAATCAGCATAACTCCTCTAAGTCAACGTGATCTGTCCATGTAAACAGTTTCTTTCTGGCCTCTGTACTCTCCACCTCTGTCAAAGTGTGCTATAATATAAATGCTCACACAAGCAAATCAGCCAATCACAGCGTTATGTGTTATCATAAAGGCTACAGACAGTACTGACTAACCCTGAAGTTCTAACCCCTGAACTGTACAACTACAGCTAACTTCACACTTCAAGTCACAGACCCATGTTTTGACCCAAATGACGCATGCAGTCTTTACCATATGCCAAGGTGACATAAAACTAAGCAAATAATTGCTGATCACCTGCAGTATCACACTTCATTTCTTTTTTGCAGTCATCAGTGGAAACAAAACTGTTATGCTGACTATTGTTTTTTAGATGTGTCACACAAAATAGTTACTCTTTATGAGAAACTCAAGATAAGGCATGTTACCTTATGCAGCATTTAGAGAGGCACCAATATTACCATTCAGACCAATATCAATAAGACAATAATTATTTTTACTTGTCCTATAATTATTAAAATTCTATACTATTTTGTCAAAATAAAAAACTAAAACCTAAAATCAACCGTTTTAAATTCTTCAAGTGAATTTAGGCATCACAATATATAATGAAAACTGGATATTTAATGTGCATTTGTTATTAAATTATTGTTTTAAAGATTAACTTTGAGTGTTAAATGACAGCAAAGATGGGGATATGAGCATGCACAATTAAACATCCAATACTGACATATACCAATCTCTACTCAATACGGTACCTATATATTGTGCAGCCCTAGCATCTTTTTTAGATTTTAAATGGTTTATGATTGATACAGTCTTCATGAGCAGTCAAAAAACGCATTTATTGAAAAACACATGCTTAGTAAAAAAGACCAATGTTTTGTAATTGCCTCATTTTGTGCAGAGTATTTACAAAAAAAAAAAAAAAAAATCAGAAGAATTACTATCCTGGTCTTGACGACTATGCTACGTTGGTAACACGGGGGAACACATATTCACTATTAACCATGACTTTTCCCTCAATAAACTCCTAATAAACTGCTTATTAATAGTTATTAAGGTAGTTGTTAGTTTAGGTATTGGGTAGGATTAAGAATGTCGAATAAGGTCATGTAGAATAAGGCAATAATATGTGCTTAATAAGTACTAATAAACAGCCAATATTCTATAATATGCAAGCTAATAAGCAAATTAGTTAAAAGACTCTAAAATAAAGTGTTACCGCTATAAGTTCTGAGACTTCATGTCTGTTTTCAATTATCCAGCATCTAAACTGCCCACAAACGATGAGCAGATGCATTTGCTTTTACTGTAATCTGTAGAACTGGATGTGGCAACAGGAGAAACCTTTCAAACATTGCCGTTATCTCTCCAGTTTTCGTTTATTCTTATATGAACTCACATGCTAACATCATCAGGTTACATTACGTAACACTTCATGCACAGTTCGAACAGTCTGTTTTGAGTTGTGCAGGATTTTGCTGAAATGCATTCCAAAACTCTCTTCTAACACTACTGTGCACTTGAGAGAAACTCACACGCTGCTGTGTTATGCTACGCTGCTAGGAACAACAACAGAAACTACACCCCTTTCTATACTTCCAGTATGCTACCCTTGCCAAGAACATACTGTCCAATTACAAACGGGAGGTTCCAGAGAACAAAGTGCATGTTTGGTCTGGTACCAACCTCTTGAGGCACTGAAACCAGTTGAGTGTTTGCCCTCCTTCTCCGTCCATGGCGAAGTATCAGATGATAATGCAGATGAAGAAAAACAACAGCTAACACGTTTTATGTTCCCTCCCTTTTCCTCTTTTGCTCTTTCCTTCTCATATCCCCTCCCCCATGTCAATGAAGACCTCCATTCACCACCACTTGTTTAAGAAAAACAAGCTATAAACCTAGTATGGATAGTCATTGTTTTTAGTTTCTCTCCAGAAAATTAACTGCAAAACTTCTTGCAAAATCTCAGTTAACCGACAACAAGCTTCTGAAAGATATATAACCTGCAAAGATTTGTGCAACAGCACACTGCAATAAATTGCTGAACATACTCGACAAACGTCACCAAAAGAATAGATCTGTGTAGACAAATGTCACCAAAAGAATTACCTTACCTTTTGGCCTTTGAAGTTTCACTTCCATTGTGAGAAAAACAAAATACATATGTCCTGCTCTAGATTATCAACCTATTTCCATTGGTTCCAGCCAATTGAGCAATTGTCAAGTAGGCGACTTGTTGAAGAGGAAAACAACGTCCCTCGGGTTACACACAAATAGCCGGAGACCACATCAAAACATCTCGACCCAACTGACCCCTAAATATATGTCTAGGGTATTTTGACTCTGTTTTTTTACACTGAAACGCAATGAGAATGACTTTGAAAGTCAACATCGGGAGCATTGCTTCCATTAATAGTACTGAAATGTGCGGCATGTCACTTTAACAGGTGACAAGCACGAGAAAGTCACGTGATCACAGAGTGTGCTGAGAATGACCATATGGCTGTACTTCAGGTCCATAACTCTGTCCTGTTTGACATTGCAGTCTTTTATGTGGTGCACAGTGTCCCCTACCGATATTAAAGAGCATATCTAAAGACTAGACAGCAAAGTTAACTAATAAACCAAGATAGTGGGCCATATTGAGGCCCAAAAGGGAACATTTGTACTAGTCTTCAAGATCTGATTTCAATAGACTTCAAAAACCTTTACAGACAAATATTTCTTTCAAAACCTAAATGTCATGTCAACAGCACATCTACAGCTTAAAACCTAATCAAATCGGTCATGTACACACTTAAACAACAATAAAAGAAGCTCACCTCAAACAGGTCGACGGAATCGGGGGTGACAGCACTTCTGATGACATGGTAGGTACTGCGTTAGGTGCCTCTGTGCTTTCGGGATGAGGTTTGGTGACCTGGCCCATAACCAAAGGCTCATCATCAGAGGAATAATCTTCAGAAGCTCCTAGAATAAACTTCAGTTTCTCTTTAGCCTGAACACCGGCACCAAACCTGGGCCTGTCAGATTTACTGCTTTCCACGGTTAACGTGTCGGAAACAGCTTCTTCTATGACTTCTAAATGGTCAGTGGGATCACTGGTAGTTGACGCAGGAATTGTCTTATTTCCTGTTGAGGTGCTTGCTGATTCAGGGTCCACTGGAGGAGACCGTTCCCCTGAACAGTTTGTGGTGGGTGTTTGTGATGGCATCTCTCTTACCCCATGGACATCAATGATGGATTCAAATGGACGCTAAAAGTAAGAGCTGACAGCCCATTATAGTGGTTGGATATAAATTTTGACCCTACTTGTAGGATGAGATGATGGTCCCTTTTATTTTTGTCTTGAGTTTTGTAAGTGTTTAACTGTAAAAGAATAAAGAAAAATCATGCCACAATTAGGTTATCAAAAGTGTGCACAACACTAGATGGCATCAGTGTGCAATATTATGATGCAACCAAAACACTCTGCTTCTCTTGTATGATATTTAAAGCTAAGGTGAATCACTCATAGGTTGTATTGAATTTCTAAAGATATATAGCTTAAACAAGAGCATTGTCATTACATGAAACAAAATTAAGCATTTAACTGAAATAAAAAACATTTAAGTTGGAGTACTAAAATAAATCTAAAACTGAAAAAAGCACGTAACAAAATTACTAAAATGTAAACTAAAATCAAAATGAACTGTAAATATAAAACTAAAAGCTAATTCAAAATATTAAATACTACAATAACATAGGCTACTAATAATACTAAAATAACACTAATCAAGTGCAGAGCAACCGTTTCAAACACTCTCCACTACTACATCTACACACACAATCAGAAATGTAAACAGAATCGCAAGCATTAAAAAAAAAAAAATTTAGCCACATGCAAAGCCTACAGTTAATAATTAACAGATCCAGCAAGAAATTCTCAACCAATTATGAAATAAAAGTTGTAGATAAAGCATTAAAGATTTACAAAACTGTTAGGATTTTCAAGAAAAGTCTAGCTCAAACCTTGGAAGCAGACAGTCAGTGTCCGGGCCTTCTCTGGTACTGGAATGTGTACACATAGTACTCAATGCTCTTCTCTTTACAACTGCCCAGCTGACAGCCACCACACTGCCATTTAACAGAGTGGACCCTGTGTGTGAGGGATCTAGGGGAAAGTTCAGCCATGATGGTAAGAAATGAGGGGGAGGGAATGGCAGTTCTCACAAACAACCTATGAATATAGCAACAACATCATCAAAAGTCAGAACACGTGCGATTTGTAACCGAATAACGTTACGTCACACCGATCTCAGTGTACGGGCACATTGGACACAACAGAAGTAAACATACTGTGAACCTTAACCACAAGTGATTTCTACAGCTTTAGAGACTAGGCAAACAAATTAAACTTAAAAAAAAAAATTTAATTACAGTATTTCTGCAAGAACTATTTTAATAGGTTTTCGTCTTAAATAGCTTTCACGACTGACACAGTGGTGCTGTCAACCGTCCTCGTACCAAAATGAAGAAACAGCGAAGATAAATATTAATGTGGCGAAGGTTCTTATAAATATTAATCTGGTCACGCTGTCGGCCTGGCTTATCAATATTAATTAAAAAATGTTACGTTGCGTAGGCCTACTGGGCAAATACCACGTAGCCTGCTTAATATTCATTATGTTAAGCCTCACCCATAGTAGAGTCATAAAACTGTCTCCGCAGGGCAATATAAACAACATGGTTCAAAATGGGAGGGACTTTATCTGACAAAACAAAGCTTACATAATTTGTCTATATTAAAATAAAATTACAGCTTTACCTGCAAACGAGTCTCCATTAAGTGTTGTCACATTGTTCAACAAAATACTGTAGCGTTATTTGACAACACACGCGACGCACGTGAAGATTTTGCAGACTTTATCAAGCTTCTGTACTCACATTGTTCACTGGCTCCTGCCTACTCAGCATCAACACACTGTAGTCAAATGCATCGTTTGCGTTACTACTACAGTACATATATGTGTTTGCTTTCCCATACATTATGTATGGTTGCTTGTGAGTTTGTTTTGACGCTCTTCATTCGTCCATGTTGATGCGTGTGTCGTCATCGCACGACGTTCTTCATGCTGTACAGGATTGGTTGATATGTCTTCCTGAAAATCATCGTTAACTCTTTTTTTCTCCTGTGTATTTTGATGACATTGAACATATTAATACATTTTGTATATTGTATACAAAATTGTATATCGTAAATATGTCATCTCTGTATTTTTTGCAATCATAATAAAAAAAAATAATTTAAAAAAATGTCTTCCTGAACAGGTTTTCATTTTTTTCAAATATCCTAAGTATTTAGAGGTGCAAAAATTGCTAAAATAATAATAGTCATTATCGACATTTTTTTTTACATGGGTCACTGAAAACACTAGGTCATTGTACAAATAATCAACCAAAAATAATTCTTCTGGTAAATTTTATTAGTAAGATAATTTACCATATACCGGCCTATGCTTAAGCCAAGGTTAAAAGTGACTTAACCAAGGGTTAAGCATAGTGTGAAACACTGATCCATGTTTAAGTGGAGAATTGTCCCTAGAAACCACATTACAGTGCATCCGAAAAAGTATTCACAGCGCTTCACTTTTTCCACATTTTGTTATGTTACAGCCTCATTCCAAAAGGGATTAAATTCATTATTTTCCTCAAAATTCTACAAACAATACCCAATAATAGCAACGTGAAAGAAGTTTGTTTGAAATCTTTGCAAATTTATTTATTTTTTGAAAAAAATCATATGTACATTAGTATTCACAGCCTTTGCCATGACACTCAAAATTTAACTCAAGTGCATCCTGTTTCCACTGATCATCCTTGAGATGTTTCTACAACTTGAATGGAGTCCACCTGTGGTAAGTCTGATTCAGTTCATTCAGTTGATTGGACATGATTTGGAAAGGCACAAACCTGTCTATTTAAGATCCCACAGTTAGCAGTGCATGTCAGAACATAAACCAAGCCATGAAGTCCAAGGAATTGTCTGTAGACCTCTGAGACAGGATTGTATCGAGGCACAGATCTGGGGAAGGGTACAGGAAAAATCTGAAGCATTGAAGGTCCCAGTGAGCACAGTGGCCTCCATCATCCATAAATGGAAGAAGTTTGGAACCACCAGGACTCTTCCTAGAGCGGGCCGCCCGGCCAATCTGAGCGATCAGGGGAGAAGGGCCCTAGTCAGGGAGGTGACCAAGAACCTGATGGTCACTCTGACAGAGCTCCAGCGTTTCTCTGTGGAGAGAGGAGAACCTTCCAGAAGAACAACCATCTCTGCAGCACTCCACCAATCAGGCCTGTATGGTAGAGTGGCCAGATGGAAACCACTCCTCAGTAAAAGGATTGAACTCTTTGGCCTGAATAGCAAGCTTCATGTCTGGAGGAAACCAGGCACTGCTCATCACCTGGCCAATACTATCCCTACAGTGAAGCATGGTGGTGGCAGCATCATTCTGTGGGGATGTTTTTCAGCGGCAGGAACTGGGAGACTAGTCAGGATTGAGGGAAAGATGACTGCAGCAATGTACGGAGACATCCTTGAAGAAAACCTGCTCCAGAGCACTCTGGACCTCAGACTGGGTCGAAGGTTCATCTTCCAAAAGGACAACGACCCTAAGCACACAGCCAAAATAACAAAGGAGTGGCTACGGGACAACCTTGAGTGGCCCAGCCAGAGCCCAGACTCTAACCCGATTGAACATCTCTGGAGAGATCTGAAAATGGCTGTGCACCGATGCTCCACATTCAACCTGATGGAGCTTGAGGTCCTGCAAAGAAGAATGGGAGAAACTGCCCAAAAATAGGTGTGCCAAGCTTGTAGCATCATACTCAAAAAGACTTGAGGCTGTAATTGGTGCCAAAGGTGCTTCAACAAAGTATTGAGCAAATGCTGTGCATACTTATGTACATGAGACTTTTTATTTTTATTTTATTTTTAATATATTTGCAAAGATTTCAAACAAACTTCTTTCATGTTGTCATTATGGGGTATTGTTTGTAGAATTTTGAGGAAAATAATGAATTTAATCCCTTTTGGAATAAGGCTAACATAACAAAATGTGGAAAAAGTGAAGCGCTGTGAAAACTTTCTGGATGCACTGTATATAGGCTACTTGCTTCAAAACAATTAATTAACAAACAAATATTTATCAGTGAAATGTCAGTGTAACTGTTTTGATTCAAGTGGTGTATGGATCTTGAAAAATGCAAATCAATTGTTAAAATGAATGAGCCATAATCAAAATATTGTTCTTATAAAGACAGTACATCTCAAACACTTAAATGAGGGGGAAAAAAAGGACAGGAGGCTCTGCATCGGTGTTCACATGAGCACTTTGTTATTGATATTCATACATGATGGTAATGTTATAGGAGCACAACAGGAGAGTCAGGTGAGCTACAGGTATCATACAGTATATACAGGCCAGAAATATTTGGATTATCAAAGCAGATAGAGAGAGGGACAGAGAGAAAAAGAACATTGCACAAACAAACATCAAACTCCCAACTAAGCCTTCCTCTCTTTCACTGGTGTTCTTCCTCTCTTTCACTGGTGTTTATTCTCTTTCAATCTGCATGAAGAAGTAATAACAGGCTTTATCCAAAACGGATGCCAGTTTCTTTTAACTCCCGCCTCATACAGAAGAAAATGGCACCAACCACTCGTGAGGAGACACTCTTGAATCTCACTAGCAGACACATTGGTTCAAAAGGCACTGGACAGCTATTTCTCTCACAATCTCTTTCTCTTTCTCTCTCTCTCTCTCTCTCTCTCTCTCTCTCTCTGATATTTTCCAGGTGGGATTCAGTGAAAAGCCAAGCGTATTTGGAAGACCAGCAGACAAACCTTTAAGTGACCAAGATTGACCTAAAGCAGCAGCACTAAAATCTAGATTGCGCAGCTTTTTGTGTGAGAGCATTTTCTTCTACTCATAACATCCCATATCAATATAATATACATTTGAATGGTTTTCGTTATTAACTGTTAGCATTAAAAGCTGTTAATAACAAGTCATTTTCCTTTCGAGGATATGAGAATGCAACATATGTACAATTAGAAATACATAAAATAATGACTAATGCATTTTATAAACAGAAAATAATCATAAAAAAAATCATAAAACTGTTTTAACAAAAACATACTCTGACAATCATCTATTGATGTCTTAATAAAGCAATTTGAAAAAATCAAATCAAAATATGATTTTATATATTACTTTAAGCAAAAGCATATCAAGTGTCATACAGGGCCCGAGATAATTTTAAATAAAATTGCTGATCATCCTCAAGTCCTGAAATAATTTAATGCTATAATAAAATACATAATACACATTCCCTTCCATAAGGCCTCACCTTGAGTTAAATTTAGCACATTAAATGGCCATAACTTAATGCACAATATGGTACCACACTGCAATATTTTATGTGGTATTTCACCATCCTTGTTCAAATTTCTCTTTTTGTCCTCAACTGCAAAAAGCAGAATAAAGTATTATTTGCAGATATTATTCAAGCAAGATCATATTGATAGCTGGAGGAAATCATCTCATGAATTTAAAATATTTAAAGGGGAAGGGATTTGCCACTAAACCCCATTAAACTTTTTTTTTTTGCTTGCCATTTATTCAACTACATCAATAAAACTCTATAAATCCATCCCATTCTATCTATGCATCCATCTGTTCCTCTTCTTAATAAATATAGGCCAAAAGAATTCAAACGCTCCTTAGACCAAAACAAAACAACCAAAAGTCTAAAGTACGCAAACATTAGACACGTCCTCCCTTTCTGTATCTCCTGCAGATTGTGCAAATGTTATAGGAAGGAATATAGTACATTTAGGGTCAAAGATGGAACTCTTCAAATCAGTTAAGTATCAGAAAAGCAAAGCATTTGAGGTGCAATCCATTACATGCAAACAATCTTGCTGTAAATGATCCCTTATTGGTAAAAAAAAAAGCTTGAAATGAATGGTTAGAGATTGTGTTGATAGCATTAGCCGACCTATTTATCTGTCAAAGCAGCACAGTTCGGAGAAAAAAATTCCCTTGTCATATAAGGCTGGGAATTTTTTTATCTTTTTTAATTCTAATGAGCTTTAACTCCTGTAGACTTGCAGTAAAAACTGAGGTGTCCCTTATTCAGTGATGTACTATTCAGCTTCATACAGTTATTTGCACGACTGGTTTGCGAGTAGGAACGAGATGTTCACGAATGACCTCCAGGTTACGCACGGCCTCTGAAGGGAACGTGCACGCACTGTCGGTTGCAACACATGAATTGGTTAACATCTAGATTACATAAAATCATACAGTATTTAATAAAGACAAGGCATATGCGCCAGTAGTGTCATCTAACAACGTCATTTGGTTTTTTAGTTCTTTTAAAAGGCTATTGACATTTATGATTACAAGCTATGTTGCAAAACCTGATGGCTCATTGCAAACAATTTCACTACTCAGAAACTAGATCTACACTTTCTAATCACTGGTTGGCTCGTTGCTGTTCACTGAAACAAAGAGGGTGCTTTCACAACAGCAAAGTGTGATGTTTTTATGTGTGTACTGGTGTATTGGTGTTTACATACACATGCAAGCACAAAATGAATCCGTCAAGACTCATCACTTGTGCAGCAGCTTTTATATTCAGAAAAGCAGTGACCCTCCTCTTTGTCCCCAATCGCATCTCACTCCCATCTCTTTCAGAGCCTATGAGTTTCAGCGCTCCTGACTGTCCTCAATCAGTGTGACGTATATGATGGGAACAAGGCCCTGGCTGTCCCCCAGAGCACACAGCAGCCAATCAGAGTCTGCCCTGCTGAGTACCTGCAGCACGTCACCTTTGTGGAAACTGAGCTGGCCTGGCTCTGTGGCAATATGATGGCATAACGCCTTCACTTCACTGAAAGAGATGGAAAACAGAGGGATAAAGAGAGAGAAATCAGGAAACAACAAAGGGAAAGAGAGAGGGATCGAGAGAGAATCAAAGAAAGAAAGAAAGAAAATGTAGAATTAATCAGGTATAGCAGTAATGTCTTTTCATTTTCAAATAATTACATTAAATGTGCTTAGACAATTATAGTGCTTTGCAAGGCAGCACTTAAAGGGTTAGTTCACCCAAAAATGAAAATTCTGTCATTAATTACTCACCCTCATGTCGCTCTACACCTGTAAGACCTTTATTCATCTTCAGAACACAAATTAAGATGTTTTTGATAAAATCTGATGGCTCAGTGAGGCCTCTATTGCCAGCAATGTCACCGAACCTCTCAAGATCCAGAAAGGTACTCAAAACGTATTTAAATCAGTTCATGTGACTACAGTGATTCAACCTTAATATTATAAAGCAACAAGAATATTTTTTGTGCACCAAAAAATAAAATAACGACTTTTCAACAATATCTAGTTGTTCGGAGCGCCAAAGTCACGTGATTTCAGCAGTTTGGCAGTTTGATAAGCGATCCGAATCACTGATTCGAAACAAAAGATTTGTAAAGCTTCGAAGCTTCATGAAGCAGTGTTTTGAGATCTGCCATCACTAGATATTGTTGAAAAGTTATTTTATTTTATTTTTTATAATCTTGAGAAGTTCGGTGACAGTGCTGGCAATTGAGGCCTCACTGAAACATTGGATTTCATCAAAAATATCTTAATTTGTGTTCCGAAGATGAACGAAGGTCTTACAGGTGTAAAACGACATGGGGGTGAGTACTTAATGACAGAAATTTCATTTTTGGGTGAACTAACCCTTTAATATTCAACAAACATTCTATTTTTTCCCTCATTCTATTTTTTGCTGTTTACAATACACAGTTTTCTACTAAAAACGGAAATCTTTTTATGCGTTTTGGCAGTTCATTTACACGACAATGGCTTTTTGGGGGCTTGAAAAAATGCAAACTTTTGAAAATTGGTTTCAAAGTGCAAGTTTTTTTTAAACAATACCGTTATCGTCTCCATGTAAACAACAAAAACATGAATTTTTGAAAATGGTGACATCATGCCCATGTTACATGTTCAGTCTATAGGTGCGTAGTGTTTCTTTACAAAGTGACATCGCCAACTACTGGCCTGGCAGCATAATACAGCGTTTTTAGTAGTTTTCGTGGATCCATGTGAACAGGGATTGTTTTGACAATGTTATCGTCTGTACATGAAAAACACAAAGGAAAAACTTTTGTCCACCATTGTCATGTACACGTACCCTCAGTTTGTTGGAATTAATTAATCTCAAAATGTCAGTCTTGTTTTTTATGTTGTGCAATGTATTTTTGACGTTTGTATCTATAATACAAGAAATTTAATATTCATGTTTTTTTTGTTTTGTTTTTTAAATCTCACTGACCTACTGACACCAGTGATGTCATTGTAATATTTGCATACTGAATTGTAATTGGTCTTTTTATCTTTTTTATTATCTATTGTATCTTTAATCCTCCATAACCACCATTACATTACAAAGTGGCACAGAATCAAGAGGCATTGATTCCTGTGTACAGATGACTGAAAGCAAGACGTGTACTGAGCGTCATGACAGTGACAATGTTTGGAATTCATTTAGGCAACCTGAATCAAAGCCTAAAACTTAAGTTTATTAAAAACTTATGTAGCTGCCTTGTCAAGCACTGGTTTCCTTTTGGAAACACAAATTTAGTTATTATATATTGTCTAACAACATTACCGAGGGGCTTGTCTCTGTGTTGGGGGTTTCTGTGTTTGTGCTTGTTCAGTTGGGCCAAGGTGGGATTCTTGGCTTTGAGATGTGAGAGATTGTTGCTCTGCTTTTTTTCCCACTCCAACAGACTGGGCCACCAAATCCAAAACAGAACGGTCAAGACTCAACCAACCAGACGGCAATCTGAGAACATATAGATAGAAAAGAGAGAAAAGTTATCTGTAAGTTTATATTAAAATTACCTTTGTAAAAATTGTAGTTAGCAGCTGGCAATGTGTAAAACCAAATCATTGTTAAAATAAAGCCATTTAAGTTTGGCAAAAAAAAAAAAAATTAAAAAAATTATATATATATATATCACAAAACATGCTGACTGATTACTCTCCAATGGAAAGAGGTGGATGCTTTCCCACTCACCTTTGTTTCCTGACTGATTTCTGCTCACTTTTCTCAATCTTGCTTGCATTTCCAGCTCCAAACAGCCGCCCCCAGCGGAGCACCTGGGCCGACCCATCCTCTCCTGCTCCTGCTTGGGCCTGAACCCCTTCATAGGCATCCTGGCATTCTAGCTGCTTCTCCTTACTCTTCTTCAGCTCAGTGAGCACTGATTCCGGTGGACTTCCCATCCACGATGGCTTCCCCTTTACAGCTTTGGTGGGTTCTGACAATGCTAATTGGTGGAGGACCCCATTGCCAACACTATTATTATTGCTACTGCTGGTCCGACTATGTTCCACCTGTTCATCCATCTGTTGAATGGCTTCGGCCCCCTCAACGACACCTTCTCTAGGAGGAGGATGGCTTTGCCGGTAACTTTCAATGCCTGCTTTCCTCCTCTTCTCCCACTTCACAAATTTTGAGCCCTCAGCAGAGTTGTCGATGTAAACCTGTGAACTTTGCATCAGCTGATACCACCAGCCAGCTTGTCGGTTTCTCTGTTTGGCTCCATCTCCTTCTCTTTCTCTCCTTTTCTCCTTCTCACAGTCTTCTCCAACTCCCTTCATCCTGCCAGCACACCACCCACCGCCCTCTATCTGCCCTGCGTCACTCTTCCGCAAACACTCTTTGCCCACTCCAGCCTCCTTATTCCGTGATTCACACTCTGCTCCTGCACTCTTCCGCCCATCTCGTTTCATTTTTAATGTCACTCCCTCCGTCCTAAACCGGCTGTCCTCGTCTCTCAGCATGAATTTTTCTCTCTGAGGCAGCATTCCCACTTCCTGTGCACCAGACTCCAACATTCCACAGCCTCGCATTAGCTGGAAGGTGGAGCGATCTGATTGGTCGAGGCCTTGGCGTGCAGAACACAGCTGTTCTTTGCGTCTCAGGTGTTCTTCCCCTTTCTGTAGCTGGTGTGGTTCAAAAAGCAGGTCAAGGTCAAAGGGCAACAGTGATAGCGGCTGAAGCAGCAGCAGTAACTCTTCGAACAGTGGCTGGCACGCCCCTTGAGACAGGGGTAGGAAACCCCATGGGTGGTAGTGTGCTGCTATGATATCTGAGGAACCATGTCATAGAGAGAAAAGACAGACAGCCACACAAAAAACCCCACTAAATATTAGAATTATGCTGGCAATACAGTATTTGAAAGCTACAAATCCTGGCTCTACATCACCATTACTATGAACAAGCCAGCTACTCTTGAACAAGACAGTGAAAAGTGCAGAAAGTATTTTCCTACCTTCATGCGTATAAATGTGATTGAACCAGAATTCCAAAGATCGCAAGCTGAAAAACAGTTAAGGCAAGTGAGCTAAAATTCAAACCTGGAACATTACTGCATAATAACAGAAAATAATACACTTATACTAGTTCAGGGGTCTTCAACCTTGGACATAGAGCAGAGAGCAGGGACACCCTGTTACAAATTGTGCAAAATTGAGTGGTGTACTGTATTTGTAAGTCCAGCGTATGATAACATGCATATAATACTATATTAATATATTTAAATAATTTAATACTCTAATAAATACTATTTTAATCTTATATCTTGCATTTTTAATACACATTTTATTATAAAAAAATATATATCATCTTTTAATATATCTTTTCCATTATATTTGGGGTCGATGCAATTTTTAATGTTTTTGAAAGAACTCTCTTATGCACACCAAGGCTGTATTTAATTGATCAAAAATACAGTAAAATCACAAATATTGTGAAATAGTTACAATTAATAATAACTGTTTTCCATTTTAATACATTTTACAATGTACTTTATTCCTGTGAAATATTCCTCTGAATTACTCCAGTCTTTATTGTCTCATGAATATTGGCCGAAGCTGAACACGTGAGCAGGATCCTGCCAATAATGAGCTGGCATTCGGACGTAAACAAGGAAGCCTGCACTGAGTTCACTACGTATGACAACGGTTCAAATTGTAGTCACGTTGACTATTTTAACCATGTTTTTAACTACCTTTCTGGACTTCAAAAGGTGCAATGGCGTTGCTGCCTATGTGTGGATCAGATACTCTCGGATTTCACCAAAAATATTCTCGTCGCTTTATAATATTAATATTGAACAACTGTACTCACATGAACTGATTTAAATATGTTTTTAGTACATTAATGGATCTTGAGAGAGGAAATGTCATTGCTGGCTATGCAGGCCTCACTGAGCCATCTGATTTCAACAAAAATATCTTAATTTGTGTTCCGAAGATGAACGAAGGTCTTACGGGTGTGGAACGACATGAGGGTGAGTACTTAATGACAGAAATTTCATTTTTGGGTGAACTAACCCTTTAATATTTTGGAATGGGCATGTTGTCACCATTTTTGGAAGTGGAAACTGTGATACATTATTTTTTTTTGTCAGGATGATAATATGCATACATACTACGTGTGTGTGTGTGTGTGTGTGTGTGTGTGTTTATATATGAGGATGAGCTTTATTGTAAATTTGTTATGTGGCATATTATGTAACACAAATGTGTTTATTAGATATTACAAATGAAAGTATTAGACCACTAGATAATGTTTTATTAAGACCTACTAACATTCAAAATTACACGTGAAGGCAGCAAGTCATGATGACTAGCTATAAACAGTTTATGTAAAAAAAAAAAAAAAAAAGTGTTTATCAAAAAATACTTTGAGATCAAGAAGTAATTGCCATGCAGTAGTGCTGTAGACCTTAGGGATTGCTGACCCCCGGTTGAAGACCCCTGGACTACACAAATCTGTTTTAAACAAGTGAAATACTACAAGTGCAACAACAAGGACCCTCAAACATGGTTACTGTACACTGTATTGATCTTAAGAAGCAGAGTGACCACATCACAGAGTGAGACAGTCAGATAGAGTGAGAGAGAGATCAGCATGCTGCAGAATGCATAATTGAAACCAATGATCAAAGCGCTGTGTGTCTGAATGTAATTTTAATGGGAGTGGAAAGGAGAAAGTTTGCACAGGAGCTGAGATGACTATGTCAAGACCCATCAAAGCAAAAATGAAGCCTTTGAAGACTTCTAAAGACTTCTTGAATCACACTGCAGAGCTTTAGACAGCATGATTTGAGTTTTTCAGGCCTGGCTTGTTACAGTGCTGATAAAAATTATACACTGTCGATCTGTTCCAAAACCTAGTTAGATGCCTACCAAGACGCCATTTTAAGAGATCATAAGCATACTTGCAATGCAAAGACTGTTCTAAAAGGTAAGTAGCAAAATGTATTAAAAGTGGCCAGTACTGAATGTAAAGACTGTTAAAGACTTTGACTGCTAAAAGAAACATGCTGTATGCTCTCAAACGGTGCTTGCAGAATATTTATTTCATAAATAAATTTTTAAAAAGGATCAAATAGCAGAGATGAAACCAAGGATCCATTTTAAAGTCAGCATTCGCAATGCATCCGGCTTCCATAATGCATTTCCAATTGAAAGGTTATATTCAGGAATCCAACGAATCACACAATAAAGGAATGTTTATTAAGGAAATTAATTAAGAAATCCATTTTGATTTCATGTTCATGCTTTAACAAGCAAAAATGATGAAAGGTAAAAAAATGTGCTTTCATAGGCAGTGTGAAGATGAACATGATTAGAAAGAGTGAAAGGGAAAGCAGGGAGATGAAAAGAGAGCGAAACATGAAAGAGGCTTACTTTAGCAGGCCAAAGATGAAGGCATTGAGTCTCATACTGTGATTGGTCAGCTCAGAATACTGACTGACTTTAGAAAATAGACTGTGCAAAACTCGTGTAGAAGGACCTAGGACAGAAAGGATAAACATAAATCATTTCCTTCATCCTCATTCATATAATAATAATAATAATAATCATCATCATCACCATTCCTCTCATACCGAGTTGTGTGGAGGCCTCGACCACACTCCAGGGCTGGTTTTTGCGTTGTCCAATGATCAGGTCCAGTACATACGCTTTCAGTCCATCATGCAGTATCTCACGAATGGCAGGACACAGGTACTTTAGAATAAGATGACCCACATTCGGACTAACAGAGCTATTACCCAATTTGGCCTGTAAGAGAGAGCGAAAGTGGACCAGAGGGTACTGTCAATGCTTTTAATGCCTTTAGTGAGACACTTGAACTCAAGTATATTACACTGTTATTTCACTGTTATTACCTTAACTCCTGCATCCCGACTGGTTCCAAAATGAGCAACTATCAGATCCACTGCTGTGTTTATGGCCTTCACCAAACCTAGTAGAAAAGGACATCTAATCAAATTAAACTCCAACAAAGAGTATGTACACATAAACGCAGTCTGTCATGGCCTTATGCAGTTCAGAGGGTCTCGTTGATGGGACCTGTCAATCTGTGAGATGAGAGGAAAGCAAATGGGCCATGTTTGATTGACAGGAAGACCCAGTAGGAATAATATCAGGAGACTTAGATCGCTTTTGCATTCTACTCACTAGGACACACTTAACATTCACTGCAGATTCATATGCAACAGTGATTTAAGAGCTAAAGGGCTCACCACAACGATAAGGTTCATATTAACCACATCAAGCTTTAAAGATGTGCTTGCTGGGGTTATTGTATTGCTGTATATATGACCATAATGAGATAAAGGTCATTTAAAATGCAAAAATGATGTGCCACAAATCACACACCTCTCTTCTGCAACAGGTCTATAGAAATGGATTCATCAGTATTGGCATCAGGAGATAAGCAAAATTCCTCTGGGGGGCGCTCTGTCTGAGAGAAATAATCAGGCAAGAAATCGCTGTAGCACTGCGGCAGTTGCCTCAATGACTGCCCTGAAAACAAAAATAATATCAGTTAGATAAATGTAAACATACAACAAACAGACAGTGTACTGTATAAAACAGACAAAAGATAACGTCATTGTCAAACTTAAGTGTTCACTAACTACATACAAAATTACCCCCACCCCAGCCCCCTTTCCAGCTCCTCCCCCTAAACTCCCATTGGGTGACAGAAATTGGTTCAGCACCATTCAGTCTGCCGAAGCTGAGTGGTTGATTGGTTGGAGGGAAATCAAACACATTGCGTCGCATGATACGAGTTCCAGGTCTCTTGGTTTCCAAAGCACAAGAGAAAGAATGATGGCCATCTTTACCGCGCTCCACACCCAAAGGGTTCTTGCGCCTGTACTCTCTCCATTTCAATGCCTGTGGGGAGAGGTGGTGCACTGGAAGGCAAAATGGAAGGAAAAGGGGATGGTGGCAAAGGATGGATGGAATATGAAGAGAAAGAAAAAAGTATTGGTGAATGGGAAGTAAGATGGATGGACATATACAGGAAAAAATAGCAAAAGGGAAAGAAGGGTAAGATGAAATTGTTGAAATACCAAAGTGATGAAATGCAAAACATGGGCAGAAGTGGAAACAGGAGGGATAGAAAAGAGAAGTTGTTAGCAGCAGTTAAAGGAAAGAAAAGCCAAGGTCTAAGTATGGAAGCTAAGGCTTTGTTCAGATAGTCAAATATGATTCTTTTGGCCTATCCGACTCAGTCCAGAAGCACTTGAAGCAAACCATATTCATGTTTTTTTATTTTTTTTTGAAAGCAGAAAAAACAAAAATTTGAGTTTCATAACATGAGTTTCAATTATAAAGTCATACAACACAAAGTAGTGTCTAGAGCTGTGTCTGAATTCACTCATTTTTCTCTGAACCTACCATTAGGCTGGCGCTGTGTCACACATGCCGGTAAAACTTTCACTGGCTCTTCCTGTGGCGCTGGCTCCAACTGTCCAAGAGGACTGAGACCAGAGCTGGGAAGCGTCGGCAAATTGCCACGGTGGAAACAGTGACTTCTAGTGGGCAACGCAGGCATCAACGGACTCTGCTTCATCAGCGGAGGTGGAGGCGGTGTAGGAGGTAAGGGAGTGAGTTTAGGAGTCTCTGTACGTATGGCCACTCCAGGTGGGGTATGCTGGGGCAGAAGACCCGCAGAGATGGGGCAAGAGAGGGAACGTGGCGGCCTCGGACCACCCGGGGTTGGAGTGCATGTCGAGCAGGTTCCAGAAGAGGTGGGTGCACCTTGAATGCGAACTGGGGAGTAGCTGCCCAGTGGGGAAGGCCGCACTGTTGTAGGTGCCGTGGAGGTGTCATGAGGTGGCCTGTGGTCTTCTTCCGACTCATCTTCACCACCCTCAGGCACTGTAGCCCCTCGAGCCTGCATATGGCTGATGTATCCGTCCAGAAGTGGAAGGATAGGCTTCGCCTGGGGTTTTCCGAACTGGTGCTGGAAAGTGAAGGGCTGAATAGGCAATGAGGTTGGACGTTGATCTTTGCTATAGCGAATTACAACCGGAGAGGAGTCTGTGGAGCTAGACAGGCCACCTAGGGGTAGAAAGACAAGAGATGGAGCAGAGAGTAAAGAGGGATTGGAGAGAAAATAAGAGATATGAAGAACAAAACATCAGAATCTATGGAAGAGTAGCATTCAAGACAGTAATGCATACATGAACCATATCTAAAGCTATATCATTATAAACGAACTGTTATAGATACATAATTATAATATGAAGCAAATTATCTGACCTGAATTTAAACTAGAATGGCTATGGCAGTGACACAGCATTTTAAAACAGCTGGAATAAAACCCAGCAGTAGCAATAGCAATAGCAAAGGAGACAACAGAGTCTTATTATGAAACTGAAACATAACCTTTCATATATAAAAAAAAAAAATCCAACTCTGTTAAACACATACCTTAAAACACTGCTCCAAAAACATAATGACCAACAGAGATACAAAAACAACCAGGATGTTATGTCCAAAACAGCCTGTTTATGAAGCTCCTCTGTGTACACCTCTGGGTATGTGTTTGCGTGTGCTCTGACCGGCACAGAGTGTGTGTGAAACGTCACTCGGCTATTGCGCAAACTGTTGGCTCCACATGCCTGAATACTCATATGTCAGAGCTCTTAGTACACTGCTGTACTCAGTTACAGCCAGCAGGGGCAGCAGAGCATTAAGGAGAATTAACATCCACTGCAGTAACACAACACAAGCTAACCTGTCTGTTATCAGACACTGCCTATTTCTCTTACATTTTCAAATCCTTTAACCTAATTATTAAACAACTCTCAACTCTTGCACTGCTTGTGCTACAGACATTAATACCTCAAATAATGCAGCTTGAAGAAGATAGTTACTTTCCTAAGCTATTACTTTCCTAAGATATCAGACTTGAATTTCAACTGGCAGACTATAAAATAGCTTTAAAAAGCCTATACAATACATAAATAATTTTTTTTTTTTTTTACCCAAACATTGTCATATTTCATTCACCCTTATGTTGATCCAAACCCACATGACATTCATTCCTCCACAGAAAGAGATTCTGGGGATATTTTTGTATTACATGGAGGAAAGTCATATGGCTTTGGAATGACGTGAGGAGTAAACGATTACTGAATTTACATTTTGGGTCCAAAGTCACACAGTATCTAGAAGACCAGAATATCAGAAACTTTGCGTGGGCTATTTTGAATTGGGACAGTAAGGAACCATCAAGAACTTCCTAGTAATACTTTACCAACCACCCAGAACAACCTAGTAACCACAGATCAAAGTGCTAAAAACCCCTTCTTAACATCAGCCTAGCAACTTGCCCAAGAGGAAACAGTGGTACATTTACATTTATGTTTTTAGCAGATGCTAACCAAATTGGCTTGGACAATAAAGCAAAACATTGTGTTAAGGGCAATCACTAAGAATACACAATGTTTACTAGCTAGGTCTAAAATGCTAGAGAATTGTTCACAGTTATGTCGCTACTCGTTACCCAACCAACAAATTAGTGCTGCACGATAATGGTTAAACTGATAATCATGATTATTTTGCTCAAAATTATAATCACGATTATTAATCACGATTATTCTATCAAAAAGGGTAATGTAGTTTTGCACGTTCTTTCCCAACCTACACTTCACCCAAAAGGCCTGTAGGTGGCACACTGAATTCATTTAACCAACTATGATAACTTCGTTAGATGGTAAATCAATACAAAACACATGGTTTTGGTGAACGCTTTCTGTATTCACATTAGATTTTTAAAGCAACAAAATTCGTTTGCAAATGAGACAAACCAGATTCAGATTGCCCTGCAAATTCATAAAGCAAAGAACGATGCTCTTTGATATTAAAAAAAAATGTCATTTTCAACTGATTAACATTATGAAAACTGGTAAAACCTTTAGGAACTTCAAAAGATAAAACAGCAAAACTCCTAATATTATTCCCAATAATTACAAACTATGTTCATTTTCCCGATTGAATTGTCACATAGGTTGCAAAAGTGCATTCTGCAAACAGTAAGGTGGAGATCCGTGTTGCATTTGTTGAAATTCATCGCTGAAGATTTGATCATGGCAGATTTAGTCACACAAATAGTATGAGTGGCTTGTGAAGAAACAAAGACTGGCTGTATGACACTTTCATTAAAGCAGAATTTCACTGTGGAGATCGCTAAACTCCAACACACGTTTGTTTTCATATCATCAGCGCCTCTTCCGCATTTAGAGGGAGCGCGTGCACAGAGTTGCCAGATTGCACAGATAAAGTAAAACACAGAGGAAGACAGTATATCTTTTTAAGGGAAAAGCTCTATTTGGGGGATTTAAGCTCTTTGCATCTGGCAACCACAAGCATATCCCAAAGAAAAACACGTTTTCAGGATAAATAACGAGCGGGCCAATATTGTGACGATTATTTGTAATCAGTGGAGAGAAACAGATATCGTTATCGCGATTAAAATACGATTCATCGTGCAGCCCTACAACAAATAGTCAAGAAGAGTCCCAAAATCAACCAAGAACCTAAAGTGTAACTACAAACAAGTTAATCCACAAAACAACACAAAATAAAACAGCTTTTACAAACAACACAATTTAACTATCCTCTTTTTTAGAAGATATTGTGGAAAACTTCCTCTTACCTTCTGCTTTGGTTCGAGTCTGTTCACAGCTTCCCTGACTATGGCATCGAGTGAGTGGTGGCAAACTGTGGCTCTGACCCTGCGGAAGGCCTTCCAGGATGGGCGAGAACTCTCCAGAAGAGTAAGAGTGTGTGGATGTGGCCTCTATGCCACCCCTCTGTGATGGTGACCCTCCAGTTCTCCTCTTATTTCTTGCTATTTCCGCAAAAGAAGTGACACGTGGTGGAGGTGGCGGGCTTGGAGTTGCACTCTCACTGAGCCGAACAGGGCAGCTGAGCATGCGTTCCAAGGATCCAAGGCGAGGAGATGGAGACTTGTCCAGGTTACGATCGTAGCTGCGAGAACGAGGTCGACCACTCCCCGAAGCACCAACTGAATTGCAGGCTGTCATAGGTGGGGAGATGTTGATATACACCTGCCCCTCAATCACATTCTCATGGGGAGAGTCAATCTCAGTTGGATCCTTTTCTTCACTCTGGTAAAAGAAAAGAAATGGAATGTAAAGGCAGAAAGTAACTAGAAACAAAATAAGAAGATACAACATGCAAGGTAGTTTAATATTGCTAAGGAGTAGAGAATGAGGCATGGCACGAAATGCTAAATACAAGTCAACAGCAAATGAAGTAAATAATATACCAGCTCTGCATATTCCTCTTCTTCATCCTCTTTCATTTGTTGAAATAGGTAGTACTCTGTTGGCTGAGTGGGACTTCCTTTGCTGTGCTCATCTGAGCAGCTTGTGACCGATGATCCAACCGGACTGGGAGAGGACTGGGAAGAAAGGTCACACGTCACAAGCTTGTAGTAATTCTGCGTTGCTACGACCAAGCGAGCTTGGCTTTGAAGACACGAAGTGAGGTCATTGGCAGAGGTTTCATCAGAGGACAGTCCCTCACTTCCAAGGAGGTTGTGGTATGAGTTACAGTTGGCATCTACTTCAATAGTGGCACCTTGTGGCTGAGATACAGAGGAAGAGTTTGCATGTTCTTGAGTGGCTGAAGGATGCTGAGGGGGTTCGATTGGCGAAGTGTGTAAGTCCAGGTAGAAAGCTCCACGTCCACTGCTACATTCTGTCCCGCACATCCCAATGAGCTCAGACACAGATGAGCCACAGGATTGCTCATCAGAACTATTGATATTGAGCAACGGCTTGGCCGGGACAACATTGTTCATTTTGTTGTAAATCGTGCTGAAGTTAACCAGCACTCCATCCGAGCTATTGCAGGAAGAATCACTGCCGTAGCCCTGGTGACACTCAGAAAATGATTCCTGAAAATGCTCAGGGTATGGCTGAGAAAGGTTGCAACAGGAGCAGTGCGGTGCTGCCAGACTGGAACACTCTGAGCTTCCTCTACCGCCCTGCATGGACTGGTCTTCATAATCATCATCCTCACCCCATTCTTGATCACCACAGTCCATTGAAAGGGTGGAACCACTGCTTCCGTGGCGCCGCTGGCTATCTAATCTCAGCAAGTTCAGGCCCTCCATGTGAGTAGACAAATCAAAAGTCCCACCTATTGTATGGTCTCTGCTCTCTGATCCCCCCCTAGGCCCATTTGTAGAACACCATTGTTTTTCTGTAGACCCATGCAAGAGAAAAGGTTCAGCGGTGAATCCAAGGTCATGTAGATGGAAAGGTGGCAAGTCTTCATTTGCAAGCACTGAATTTGAGATTTCATGCAAATTTCCATGCAGGTGAAAAGAGGAGTCTTCCAAATATCCATTCAGATTGTCTTCATCCTCATCATCTTCATCTTCAGTGTTGAGCAGAAAGGGGTTACGTCTTGAGTTTGGCCGTTCACGTGTCTTCATTGGCAAGCCTTGAGCCTGATCTTCGGAATTGCTTGAGGTGAAAGAGGAAGTGTCGCTTGCCATACTCCCTTCTCTCCCTCCTCTTCTTCGTTTCTCTCCTCCTCTCATTCCTCCATCCCCAAAAGTGTCACTAGAGCTAAGGCTGCCGCTCGATGTCTGTATGAGGCTGCTGTACACCAACGCCTCCCGCTGAAGAATGTCTCTCTCAGGTAGGGAGGTTGTCCGAATCAATCCCAGGTTCTCTGGGCAGCTGAAGGGATTACTGTTCCTTTTCAAAGGACTACCACAGCACTGTCGTGAACTCGAAACCTGGCAGTGAACCAGCGGAATGTGGTGGACAATAAGAGTCTCCCCGGCTAGCTTAGGTGGACTGTCCATCTTCTCCTAGTGTGGGTGAGGACAAAAAATGTTTGGATATTTGCAGAAGGTGGTTTTCAAAGGACTTTAGTTTACACGTCCAATGCCAATCCGTGGTTTTGGAGAGTGAGGAACATTAAAGAAAAGGTTAAAAAGGATCTCTTGGCGGAAGGAAAACATCTGGAAAAAAAGACAAGACAGGATTCAGTTTCAAACTCTTTTCTTGTATGATATTAGAGGACAAGGCATTTTAGTTTGGCATGTCATTGTGTAATCATATCATTTTCAACAAAAAGTTACATAACAAAAACAAGATCCACTGGGACAAACCAGACAAAACAAACAAACAAACAAAAACCTAGAGACAAACAAACAAATTAATAATTAAGTAAATCCAGTTTACAGGATCCTGCCTCCATCTGCTCACAGTCCATAGATGATAATGGATTCAGAATGTAGACCATGAATAATACTATGAATGTGCTTACAAGTAAATAAATACATAATTTATTTAATTTTAACTGATATGTAATATAAGGTAAATGCATTAAACTAAAACAAATATTCTTAAACTTATTCTTAAACACCATTTACAGTAAAACTGAGGTGAATTGTCAAGAGAACCATTCTACATAGCAACTATAAAAAAAAAATATTTTCAAGTGAAAACATAGTGTTGACCTTTTCCAGATTAGTCCTTACAACACACTGTAAATTATTCGTAGATAATAAGAGCTTTACTTGTAATGGAGATGGTGAAGTCTACATAAAACTACAGTATCTCACTTTCGGTTCTAACAGTGATCTTTTTATATTTTTGGCATTTTTGGGGATAGAAGAAATAGGACAGGAAATGTAAGATTCAGGAAATGACACAAGGAAATGACTCCTGTCACCCGCACAAGCACTACGGCACATATGTGCTAACCAATAAGAACCACAGCTCTCACCCTGGTTCTTATTTTGTTCAAATTGATATACAGTATATTTTTCTGGTGTACAAATGGTGCTGAATTCACTAGAGAAAAGAAGGGAGGGGTAAGTTATGGACATTGACCTCATTTTAGACAGGCGGAAATCTTGAAGGAGGAAATGTCTGTGGGTCAGTGACCTTTTGGTGGGGCAAACAGATACAGCAAAAAGTAATAGGGCATGCAAAGCTTGAAAATGACCTAAAAGCATCTGTGTGAAGTAAGAGAGCATATTACATCATCTGAAAGCCTTAATGAGTGTGTGTCAGAGTGTTGGTGATAGATCCCATTGTATAGTCACAAGGCAAAATCAATGACATAATCTAGAAGAGTGCCATTAAATTCCAGGAAAAAAAAAAAAGATTATGTTTTTTTTTTTGTTTTTTTTTTAATTGCCTAAACTTGGACATGCAAGTATTATAATGATAGATTATTAGTATTAATTTTATATGTAGTAGCCTCAACAATAAGGATGGCCCAGGGCCAATATGAGAAAGCTTTGGCTGACGAGTCTTGGGTCTATTGGGCCAGTTGTCACTAAATTTTAGATTTGTTGCTCATATACATGTGTTTTTATGCCTTGAAAATGATTTTTGGCCTTTTTTTCAAGACAACATGTAAAAGAATATCTTTCTTTTTAGAATTCAATCTACTTTCCTTCATTTTCTACAAAACTAAGCTTGAAATTGTGCATTAAAACCATTATTGTAACATTTAGCAATTAAATTTTTCCTGAGGCTGTTCTTGTAGGTATATTTAATACAGTATCTCACAGAAGTGAGTACACCCCTCACATTTTTTTGAATATTTTATTATATGTTTTCATGTGACAACACTGAAGAAATGACACTTTGTAACAATGTAAAGTAGTGAGTGTACAGCTTGTATAACAGTGTAAATTTGCTGTCCCCTTCAAAATAACTCAACACACAGCCATTAATGTCTAAACCGCTGGCCACAAAAGATAGTATACCCCTAAGTGAAAATGTCCAAATTGGGCCCAATTAGCCATTTTCTCTCCCCGGTGTCATGTGACTCGTTAGTGTTACAAGGTCTCAGGTGTGAATGGGGAGCAGGTGTGGTAAATTTGGTGTTATCGCTCTCACTCTCTCATACTGGTCACTGGAAGTTCAACATGGCACCTCATGGCAAAGAACTCTCTGAGGATCTGAAAAAAAGAATTGTTGCTCTACATAAAGATGGCGTAGGCTATAAGAAGATTGCCAAGACCCTGAAACTGAGCTGCAGCACGGTGGACAAGACCATACAGCGGTTTAACAGGACAGGTTCCACTCAGAACAGGCCTCGCCATGATCGACCAAAGAAGTTGAGTGCACATGCTCAGCGTCATATCCAGAGGTTGTGTTTGGGAAATAGTATGAGTGCTGCCAGCATTGCTGCAGAGTTTGAAGGGGTGGGGGGTCAGCCTGTCAGTGCTCAGACCATACGCCGCACACTGCATCAAATTGGTCTGCATGGCTGTTGTCCCAGAAGGAAGGCTCTTCTAAAGATGATGCACAAGAAAGCCCGCAAACAGTTTGCTGAAGACAAGCAGACTAAGGAACCATGTCCTGTGGTCTGATGAGACCAAGATAAACTTATTTGGTTCAGATGGTGTCAAGCGTGTGTGGCGGCAACCAGGTGAGGAGTACAAAGACAAGTGTGTCTTGCCTACAGTCATGCATGGTGGTGGGAGTGTCATGGTCTGGGGCTGCATGAGTGCTGCCGGCACTGGGGAGCTACAGTTCATTGAGGGAACCATGAATGCCAACAGAGCATGATCCCCTCCCTTCGGAGACTGGTCCACAGGGCAGTATTCCAACATGATAACGACCCCAAACACACCTCCAAGACGACCACTGCCTTGCTAAAGAAGCTGAGGGTAAAGGTGATGGACTGGCCAAGCATGTCTCCAGACCTAAACCCTATTGAGCATCTGTGGGGCATCCTCAAACAGAAGGTGGAGGAGCGCAAGGTCTCTAACATCCACCAGCTCCGTGATGTCGTCATGGAGGAGTGGAAGAGGACTCCAGTGGCAACCTGTGAAGCTCTGGTGAACTCCATGCCCAAGAGGGTTAAGGCACTGCTGGAAAATAATGGTGGCCACACAAAATATTGACATTTTGGGCCCAATTTGGACATTTTCACTTAGGGGTGTACTCACTTTTGTGGCTAGCGGTTTAGACATTAATGGCTGTGTGTTGAGTTATTTTGAGGGGACAGCAAATGTACACTGTTATACAAGCTGTACACTCACTACTTTACATTGTAGCAAAGTATCATTTCTTCAGTGTTATCACATGAAAAGATATAATAAAATATTTACAAAAAGTGAGGGGTGTACTCACTTCTGTGAGATACTGTATATTGCCAATACTTATTTTTGTAGACAAGTACACAGGACAACAAACATGTAAATTCTGTGAATTTTACCCCAAAAGATAGGAGCCCATTAGACGTATGCATCATAAAACAGCAAGAGATCCTCTGCTAACATCACCTGTCAATAAGAACCATCACTGAACAGTCCTGCAGTCTGACCAGATTAAACTCCATTACGTAACACTCATGTGTTCCTGCCAGTCAGTGTGTGTTTATCACAAGAAATATATATTCTGAATCAAACTTATTTAAACAATTTTGTTTTGTAAATCGGTTGTTATCCAGTCTGCAAGATTTCCTAGCTAAAAGGTATTAGAAGATTAAAATAATATTTTCACATAAACAGCTAATTCTTAAGAAAAAAAAAAAAAAAATCAATGACAGACTTCTCCAATCATTTAGTCCACTTAAACTCCACCCGTTCTTACAATTGACTGCAAGCTCACACTCACAACCAGGTCCTTATCCAACCTTTTTTCTTTTTCGATAATCCGTTTCACTTAGGTATATGTCACAAACGGAAGAAAAGATCTGATGCTACTTCCATTTCTATGCAACTTTATGAAGATTAATGAAGAAAGAAGTGCTCAGTGTTAAGTTAGGGTCTAGACTTAGGGTCTCAACAAACTATGTGGAAAACAGGATGCAGATAAGTTCCACTTTCAGCTTGACATTGCAGGATAAACACTGAAATGTATCTTAGACATGAAATTAGTTCACACAGACTGAGGCAGCTATTTCCAGCAATTCATGACTCAGTTTAGCCTGACTTCTTTAAATCAGTCACACACTACTTAGACATACTGTAGGGAGAAACAAGTGATAGACTATTAGATTGACCTGGGTAGTTATATGGCTGAAATGATCAGCACCAGTCAAGCTACATTACAACATCAAAATCTACTGCTGTAGTAAATAAAACGAAAAAGGGATAGAGAGGCTGGTTAAGGGGGGCAGAAACTCTCTCTCTCTCTCATATCTCATTGTTACATAACTACACTCCATGACAGCTACTACATTCCACAGACTGGGCGTTTAACTACAAGATCAGACAGACAGCTGCAGACAGATGGCAACAAGACGGCATGCCTCTCACACACAAACACAGAGATGTTCAAGTAAAAAAACACATTAAAAACAGGCTCTGTTTGTGCTTTTTATGAAGCAACTGAGTACTGAATTTGGTATATTTTTTTTTTTTTTTTTTAGTTTTACATGATTACAGGTAAATATGCAATTTTATTTATTTTTTATTTATGTTTTTTTTTGTTTTTTTGTTTTAACTAAACATAGCCAAAGTGATTTGATTTTTTGTGGTCACAAAAATATAGTAATTTTAAGACTTAAAAAAAGAGACATTTTTTCATACAGCCATTTAGGAAAATTGAAGCTATAAAAAAGCAGCAGCAGCAGCCTGGAAATCTTAAAAAAGTCTGAAAATTCTAGAGATAAAAGATTTTCTTATCTTATCTTACTTTCAATAATGTGTAAATTCATATAGCATGGCTGTAGAAAGTGAACATGATGAAAGTAGACATCCAGCTCCTGTTCAGCAAAAATAAGGAAAAGCAGACTACAGACGCCATTATAGCCCTTCTATAATTATTCAATCACATTACCCAAAACATCCTTATTAATCACATATTAAACTATGATTTCAATAAATGAAACCATGGTATTTGTTGTTTGTACTATATTACATAATCATGGTTAGATTTGACCCCTCGCAATTAATAATAAGCTTCAAATTTAAATGACAACATTTCCCTGTCATCTCTTGAACACAAGCTGCTTTTGTTAAATGGAATCAGACTAGAAAGTTCTTTCAATGGCAGGAAGAAAGAGATTTCAGCCTGTATCCATTATGTAACACAAAATAAATCATGATCCATAACGTTACAAGTTCAATGTTTGTTGTGTTATCAAGTAGGCCTGTGATCGGGCCTGTGCATACGAACAATATTTATAGACGAAAGTTGCGGGCAATGCCAGTAGTGGCTGATTTTTTAATTAGTGACACTTTTGACAACTATAAATCTTGGGGAAAAAAGTAACTTTTTCAGACTGTTTCATCTGTATTGCAACATTTAGAACATGTCTAAGAATAAAGGTCTTATATTATTTTTAAAAAATTCAATTGGATTTGTATTTGGTATGTGTAATGGTGTATTTTTTTTTTATATTTATGTATTTTTTGAGAAAGATAAACCTTGCACAAGTAAGCTAAAAGTAAATTAACCATAAACGTAGTAGGCCTATATAATAAAAAATGGATTGTTTCCATATGACCATAATGACACTTAACAAAGCTACTAAATATCACAGCTTAACAGCTTAAACAGCTTAAATGTATTTTAATTCATTCCAGAATTAGGATATTTTTATAGCATTTTCCTTAAAATCAACATAAGGGACAGAAAAGTCCACCACACTGAAGAATCACCTAACAAACACACATACTGTACGTGTACATTAACAGGCCTAACGTTATATGCGGCTTATTTTGTGTTCGTTCGCTAAAATCGATTTCCCCCCCTCGGATAATATGGTTTTTGATATCATTTAAGAAGCCCGAGGTTTTAATGTGGTGATGTGACTGGTGTTTGTTCACAAACCGCTGGTGCTGCGATCGATATGCGCAAACACAGGCCTCACGCGCACACAGCGAATCACTATGGCATATTTGACATAACAGCAGCACGCCCTGTATCTGTTGGCCTATTTAGTGATTTAACACGTGTATATTCTTTCTTTTAAAAAAATCCAATGCACCATCATAATGAAGGCCAAGAGGAAACATAAATAAATTATGTCAAATCAGCACCAAAACAAGAAACCTACAGTGTCCATGACCGCTTGTTTCTATGTGCCTCTTTTGGGCCATTATTCCGGAAATTCATTATTCTAAACACGTAGAAAACCACCTTCAAGACCGTAAAACCTCATGAAACAGACATTTAATGTTAACAACGACGATGCGCGAGTAGAAACGGGCGTATATGAGCTGAAGTAACGGTGCACGCGCACACATCTACAACGTATGTAACGTTATCTTACCACATTGAAATAATTCAAATAACAACACTCATTAATGTTGCGTTAGTTCAGTCTTAATAATTAACAAAAGCACGGTCTCGGTTAAATGTGAATCAGCAGCAGTGATGTAACATTTGCCAGCGGGCAGTACCGTTAGCTTTCACCATACCGTGTTTACCCTTCAAATAATAAAAGCAATCCACATTTATACTCACGTTGACGATAAATGTCATCTCCTTGATTCCCAGAGATCACGATGTCAAATCACGGTGAACGATCGCCACGTTTGGTTTGATTTCGTGGTGAAGATATTGAGCGCAACAGCGGCGCAGGGCTGGAGCGAGCGGCGCTACGTCAGGATGAAGCGCGCCCTCCCTCGCGCTCACACTAACTGTGCGTCCTCTTACAATGCTGACTTTTGGTCATCTTTAAGGTGATAGAAGGTTACAAATCACATCTATTCGGTCCAGTTGACCGGCGTTGGATACTGTGGCTTGACAGCGTAAGAGTGGGTGGGGTGTTGGACCGCTGGTCCCCTGCAGGCAGCTCTTTGTTCAGCCTACTCTCTAGTCATTACTAGAGATGCATTTCTCATTGTTCAGTCGAAGAATGCCTGCCTTCACTCTCAGGACTGAGA
Source organism: Ctenopharyngodon idella (assembly GCF_019924925.1). Lineage (NCBI taxonomy): Eukaryota > Metazoa > Chordata > Actinopteri > Cypriniformes > Xenocyprididae > Ctenopharyngodon > Ctenopharyngodon idella. Next base: position 33,816,611 of record NC_067224.1, read on the forward strand.
GTTAAATAGCTGGCCTGTCTCATGAATGGTTTAAGGGACCATCTGTCTGGGGGGGCCCAACTAATTTTAGCTATAGTTGGGGGAAACAGTTGTTCCAAAAAGGTATACATTTAGGGCACACTAATAGCCAAGTATTAATGTCATATAGATAATTATAGGCATCTGCTGGCTAAATTGGTAAATGATACAAGACTTCTTCTCAGAACTAACTTCACATTACTTTTAACCAACTGGTCCAAAAGTCATTTTTATTCATAAACCACAGATGTACAGTTCGAGTCCAAATATATTTTTGTAAATAAAATAAACATTCAACTTTTTTTTAAATATTTGTTTAAATATCTTTTTGAATAATGTATATATACACTGCCCGGCTAAAAATAAATAAAAAAAAAAAGTCGCTGTTTGGATTTTCATAGGCAAATACTTAATCTATGAATGGATCATTATTATAGTGATTGTTATGTTTCTAGCATGTTATATGTTTGGAAACAGTTCTTTTAACCCTAAAAGATGGAGTGTGTAGCTTTTCATTTCTTAAACAACCATGTATTAAGATGTATCATGGCCATATTCCAGGATGACAATGTCAAGATTCACCAGGCTCAAATTGTGAAAGAATTGTTGGGAGAGAGCATGAAGAATCATTTTCACACATGAATTGGCACTGGCCTTAACCTCAGTGTAAGTTTTTGGGATGTGCTGGAGGAGACTTTACAGAGTGCTCACCTCTTGCATTGTCAATACAAGATCTTGACCAAAAAATGATGCACCTCTCGATGGAAATAAATGTTGTAATGTTATTTCCATCAAGAGGTGCATCAATTTTTGATGATCTTGTATTGACAATGCAAGAGGTGAACACTGTGTAAAGTCTATTCCAGCACATCCCAAAGACTTGAATGAAATTCCCAATTGAAATTAAGGTCTGGACTCAGAGGTGCCAATTCATGTGTGAAAATGATTCTTCATGCTCTCTGAACCATTCTTTCACAGTTTTAACCCTGGTGAATCTTGACATTGTCATCCTAGAATATGGCCATGATACATCTTAATACATGGTTGTTTAAGAAATGAAAAGCTACACACTCCATCTTTAAGGGTTAAGAGAATCGTTGCCAAACATATAACATACTAGAAACATAATAATCACTGTAATAATGATCCATTCATAGATTCTTAAGTATTTGCCTATTAAAATCCAAAGAGTGACTTTTTGGGGGGGACAGGCAGTGTATATATATATATATATATATATATATATATATATATATATATATATATATATATATATATATATAAAATGTAAATCATACATTAAACATTTTGCTGTCTTAAATGAGTTATTTATATTTTTCTTTAAAATAAAAGCCAGTTGTTTTTATATATATTGTGATCCAATGTAATGGCATTATTGCATTGCAAGTGTTGTATGAAGTGTCCAAATACTTTTTGGCTCTTGTGTTTTTAATCAGTCTATAGTAATTAATGTGATAATGCTTTCAGATTAAAAGTTTTTAGTAACAAGGAGGCATACAGTATAACTAAAACAAATATTAAAAATTAAAGGAATTAAAGGGATAGTTCACCCAAAAATCAATATCCTGTCATTATTTATTTACTCACCATCATGTTGTTCCACATGACTGACTTTCTTCAGTGGAACAGAAAGTGGTCGCAGTGGATTAAGGGATAGTTCACCCAAAAATGAAAATTATCCCATGATTTACTCACCCTCAAGCAATCCCAGGTGTATAAGACCATCTTCTTTCAGACTAACACAATCGGAATTATATTAAAAAATATCCTGGCTCATCCAAGCTTTATAATTGGGCTCAATATTTTGAAGCCCAAAAAAGTGCATCCATGATCCATCCATCATAAAAGAAATCCATACAGCTCCGGGGTTAATAAAGGCCTTCTGAAATGAAACGATGCGTTTGTGTAAGAAAAATATCCATATTTAAAACTTTATAAACTATAATAACTAACTTCTGGCAACGGCCATACACATGTCTAGTTCCGACGGAAGAGTGACCTCTGACCTGACGCATGACGTATTGACGAATGCGGAAACACAGAGGATAGAGCAATAGAAAACACCGGTCACAAATTAGAAGTCTAAAATGAGAATTTTAAAGAGAAATGTTGGAGGATTTCAATATAAGAGAAGAGAAGCTTGAGTTTGTTGCCCAGCCCTATTTGTTTGAACTGTAAGAGGCGTCTACGCTCACCAAAGCTTACGCTACTACATCCTTCGTCAAACGTCAGGTCAGAGATCACTCTTCCACCAAAACTCGACTTGCATACGGCCAAAAACCCATTGCTTCACTTCAGAAGGCCGTTATTAACCCCCTGGAGCCATGTGAATTACTTTTATGATGGATGGATGCACTTTTTTTGGGCTTCAAAATCTCAAAACCCCATTCACTACCATTATAAAGCTGGGAAGAGCCAGAATATTTTTTAATATAACTCTGATTGTGTTCATCAGAAAGAAGATAGTCATATACACCTAGTATGGCTTGAGGGTGAGTAAATCATGGGACAATTTTCATTTTTGGGTGAACTATTCCTTTAACAACCCACATCAGCGGAAGCTTATCAGTCGATAACTTAAAACACAAAGTTATGGCTTTAGAAGACTTATAATAAATACAGTAAAGGAGTCAAAACACTTATGATCCTTCTATGGTGCTTTATGATCTTTTTCAAAGATTGACAGCCTCAGTTCTCATTCACTTCATTATATTGCAAAGTGGCCAGAATATTACTTTAAAAAAAAAGTCATGTGGGTTGGAATGCCATGAGGGTGAATAATTAATGGCAGAATATTCATTTTGGGGTGAACTTTTAACATACAAATGTGTATATTTAAAAAAAGTGTAAAATGCATTTTATTTGTATAAAATATTTTGTTGCTTGTACAGAAGGATTTGCATAGTACAGTACAATTAGTTTATGGATATGATATATATTAGTTTACAGAGTTAAGCTGAATTCTGAAGTTTCTTTCCTGTATTGAAAATACACGTATAAAAAATAATTGTACAATGATCCCAAACCATATGAACGAACTGTAATTAAAAAGTAGATTCCTTGTGCTAACACTGATTTTTTTTTTTTTAAAGTCAAAGTCATATGCATGGCACTCTACAGGTATGTAATACTATGATTTGTGTTTTCGTTTCAGCTCTGAAAAAAAAAAAAAAAAAAAAAGTTCCTTTATCTTTTGAAATAAAAGAATGTTGTAAACATACTTCCAGAAGTCAAAACTCCTGTCCTTCTCAAAAAAGCTCTTGTTTTTTATAATGTCAAAGTGATGAATACACAAAAAAAAAAAAAAAAAAAAAAATATATATATATATATATTTACCAACAATAAACACCTGTTCAGCAGCTTGGACTGCCTAGTCACAGTGAAATAATGAGGAGGAAGTGGGATACTACTATTCCTAAACACCAGATAAATAAGATATGGTTATTGTAGCTGGTAACAAGTTGGTAAAGGTTGAAAGATGTGTTAAGCCTTTGTGACATTGTGCTTTTTCTGGCTGTTAGTTACCATAGCATGTGTTACTCTGCATCGACTTCCAGCGGATCCCAAAATTAGTAAAGAGCGTCTGACGTTTATTTTTAACAAGGTCCTTGATCACGTCAGTCCAATCTTAACTATTTGAGGGCCGGATTTTATTCATTTCCCATGCTAAGGCGGCCCTTATTACAGAGCTCTTAAAAGGTACAGTAGCAAAAAAAAGAGCTGTTTAATTATAAAAGGTCAGAGAGAGGGAGGAAAATGGTCACGAGAAACTAAATTATGACTGTTCTGGTGTAAAAATTTTTTAATAAGCAGTATAAATGGACCTCAGGAAATAAAATAAAGGATAAAAAATATGATATGACAAAAGTATGGTGTATATTGAACTCAGGATGTCAATAGGCAGTAGTGGACATAGTACCTGGTAGAGGAAAAGAACAGGAAACAGTGTTTTGGGCAGTCTAGATCACTCCTTTTCGACTTCCTCTGTGACATCACTGTGGTGTGCTTTCATTGTTTTCTGTTCTCTTACAGTCCAGTATGTATATCATTCCCATAGTAGTGATGACAGTACTTGCTGTCCTTCAGCATGATGGGTATTTCAGTTTGTTCTTGCTGTAGACCACACATGCATTTTAAGTAACAAGTGTGTCTATGCACACAAGATTTCGTACATTTAGGAATCATTGTTCTTAGTGTGTGTCAACACTGCTATACATATCAACAAAAAACAGCAGCTGTGAAATGGTCCTCAAGAGTTCAAATCCTGTAAACGGTGTTTAAGGTTTTGGTTCTAGCTCTGAATGAAAAGCTGCACCCTCAAAAGGAAGAGTCTTTAACAGCACGGAACATCTGCAGTGACGTGGGTTCTACTTTCTGTTTGGGGTTCTGTTCTTGCCCGACCGGGCTGTACCCCGCAGACCGACCTGTAGGCTTAAACCCCGGAGAGCGTCCTGTGGGAGTGAAGCCCGTGGAACGAGCGGGTGCAGGCCGCCGCAGGAATCTGCGAGAGGTCACAAGGTCACCATAACCTTGGGCGTGAGAGAAGGCGTAACCAGATCGTCGTGTGCTCCTGCGGGTGAGCCTGGCGCGCCGCGGGCGAGGAGCGGGCTCCTTCATCTTATACACCTTATACCTCACCTGTATTTAACAACCAAGAAGGAAATATTCATTTGTTCATTGTTTGTCCATCCATTTCATCAAACACTGAGACACTTTTTATACTCTATTACTCATTATACTACCACAATTTACACTATAATGTACATATTGCATAATTCCTCTCGTTCTGTCTTCCTCTCTCATTCAGCTACTCACAATGACTACATTTACATGCACATCAATACTCCAGTATTAAACAGAACTTGGCAAAATTACAGTTAGTACTGAGTCAAGTGCTGAGTCATGTACACACTGCAATCCGATTGCCTCATTCCTTGAGAGACAATCACTGCATTCTGCAGAAATTCACTATTCTGAATTAAAAAATGTTTTTTTTTTAATTTTTTATCTGCAGAACAAAATGAGGAAAAAAACATTTTATCTTGCAACATTAAGATATAAATGAAAAATCAATGCATTTCTAGAGAGAGAACGACCATTTTGTGGTTTTATCAGGCACTTATGAAGCTAAGAATTGTTAGTCCTAATTAAATTATCATGTAACAAATAGTGATAAAACTATTAAGAGAGCATACTGTATGGCAGCATCTTGAATATCTCGAGAAATAACAGCAGGGAAGGAAACGTGCATTTGTAGACCGGCAAACTTGCAACAAACATGTGTACAGGAATGATGTCTGTACATATAAAAACATCATATTTGGAATATGGCTGAAACCTGAATATAGAACTTAAATGGAATTTGATGTGCATGCAAACATAGTCAATCACTGAATATTCAGAATATGCCAATGTGCAAATTGAGTGAAAAATTAGCTGAAAAGTGAATTATACATACAAATAGTTGGAGTAACAATGTAATTCTGTAAGTAAACAGAAGTGCGTGTTACAGTATGTTGAAGATCAATAATGTGATGTAGAGTGAAGTAACTCTATACCTTGTCATTGATTGTAGGACAGATCTGGGTGTAGAGGAACCGATAAGCAAACACAGGCAACACACACAGTAGAGCTGTCAATGCAACAGTCAGCCACACGTTGGACTGGTTGAGACAATTCCGGGCAGTTCCTGTAAAACACAACAAACACACAGTATGCACTCTATTCACACTACTATACAGTTTTCTTAAAAATTTGTATGCAAAACAGCATGTAATATTTCAACACATTTCAAAATACAGTATATAGTTAGTATAGTAACAAAAAAAAAAGTAAATAGTAATAGTAAAAATAGCTAAATCTAGTAAAATAACTTTATACAATTTATTTCACAGATTTAAGCTAGTTTATATATTTATAAATGAACTATAGTGTCCTGCACCCACTAGTAAAAAAAAAAAAAAATTGCGTTTAGTGTCTGAATAATTTTTGGTTTGACATATTATATATATATATATATATATATATATGCAAAAAATAAAAATGCAAAATAACCATATATATGTACGTATATATACTATATGGTTATTTTGCCTTTTTGTGACAATCTCTTTTTGACTGTCTGAACCCAATGATGAGTCAAAAATAAAAAATGTATGGAGATGATCCTTCTTACCAACAAATGCAAAAGAAGATGGACGTAACCGGAAAAGTCCATCGGTATACATAGCGAATGTCAATATAAAGAACATTCCTAAACTTCCCCAAACGAAGAGATGGTTAACAACAGTCCAATATGAGAGGTCCAGCCCCAACTATAGGGAAGATAGAGCAGAAATGATTTGAAATTAGTGAAAACGAAACATTCAATCAAATTAATAACACACGCACCTGCAATGCAAGGTTAAACTGACCTGTACACACACAGTGACGGTGAGGCAGGTTTGAGTAATCAGAGCGAACGACTGATAGTCTGCACCATCTCGTCCATCGTCTCTCACTGTGTCATATACGGCATAGTAAGGCACAAAGAACAGCACCAGAGAGCTGTAACAGCTGTGAAGTGCACACATCATGAAAGCACGTTTACTGAAGTACTGGCTCAACTGCCCGGGCACATACAGCTGAGGGAACTCGAGACTCCAGCCAGCATTCACATCCTGTAGAAACATAAAAAACAATATTAAGTAATATTTCATTGTAATGAAATATTCTAGCCATTTCTAGCCATTAATATATCATTGAAATGATACAAGGTCTCATTCATCTCCTTAATAACACACAAGAGCATGGCAAAGTGACATATTTTATTGTTTGTTGAAGGTTAATATGAAAAAAGTCCACTCCTTGCTCCAAAAATATGTTCCTTCAGAACTGTCTGAATGCAATATCAATCAGAATTGCATTTGTTTGGACATACACAGATATAAATAAATTCCCATTTATGGTGCATTTTCCATGACCCAAATTTTGATTAATATAGATATACACCAGCCATATAAAACAGCTTGGTTTAAAATTGGTTATGGAAATCAGGTTAATACATTTACATGACACTCAATATTCAGCAATATTACCGATTTCACTGCACTGACACTATTGGATGAGAACTCAACTTAGCTGGATGATGGAACTGCTTTATAGCTGAATTGAACTAATTTCATAATGAATGTACTTTACACAGTTACTGAACCAAACTGAATCAATACTGAACTGATTTCAACTGAATAATGACTGTTTACTATTGTCTTGAACTGAATTCTGTTTTCATCATTGAATCATTATTTTCCTGTTTATCACTGTAAAGCTGCTTTGAAACAATCTGTATTATATAAAGCGGTGTATAAATAAATGTGACTTGACAAGACTGATATAACCCAATTTTGACCAATGAAGGACCATTCTTATGCATATAGCACACACACATATCCTACCTGGTCAAACAGACTCATTCCCAGAACAGGCAGGGCAGTGTATACCAAATTATACAAAGTGATGAAGCCTTCATCATATACTGTCTAGAAAGAGATGCAAGAATCAAGAAAGATTTATATATGTTTATATTAAGCAAAGTTTTTGCGAGGGTAATTGCACAGAAAGAAGAACTGTTTCAGCTTTGTTGTGATTGGCTCACCTGAGCAGAAAATCCGCAAAAAAATGCGTACCAGAAGTGCACAAAGGTAAAGGTGAAGTTCTTATAGAAGAAGTAACGCAGGAACTTGCACATGCGCAGGTATGACCAGCGCCCATGTACCAGCAGGAGGCGCTGCAGGAAACGGAACTGAGCAAAAGAAAAGTCACTAGACAGTACTGCCTGCATCCCCTCCTGACCGCTGATACCCACACCGATATGAGCCGCTGCAGAGAGAGCATAAAGACAATAAGATTAATAAAAATATAATTAAATTAAAAATAAAGCTTAAACATTCAATACATATCTTTTGCAACCAGCTGAAGAATCATTAACCATTATTTATTACTACTTGCTGGAGGCATATAATTTACATAATTTGAGAGGACATTCTTCTAGAGAACATTTTATTGGACACATAACAAATATATAAATAAATAATATCTGCTAAAGTACTTTTAATAGTACACTAGCATAGAGATGGTCTCAACGCTACAGTGTCGTTAAACTATTAAAAATCGTTTTCTGTAATTGAAAGCTGAAATAAAAGAAAATGTAAATATTACAAGAATAAAAACTTACATTAAGAAAATAAACAAAAATAACTGAAAATAACTGAATAAGTTTAAACTGAAGTGCTAAAACAAACTGAAAGAAAAAAAAATATAGAAATATACATTTTAAAAACTAATAAAAATTACAAAGACAAACATAAAAAAAAAAAAAACTGAAAATACAAAAATAAAAACTAATTCAAAATATTTATAAATACTAATAGTATATAAATAATACTGAACACTGCAATGCTACTAACAAGGAACTTACAAACTTTAATTCTGATTTAATACCCACAGAAACATTTAAATTATTTTCACATTCTGTCTAAAACGCCATTTTGTATAATAAAACAACTCAAAGAAGTTCCTAAGGATGTTTTTTATTATACATCCATATTGCTGTAATGCTGAATTCACCTTTAATCATGCTAACATCATTGGCTCCGTCTCCTATGGCTAGAGTGACCGCTTTCTTATATTTCTTGACGAGCTCCACCACCTGAGCTTTCTGCAGAGGAGTCACCCGACAGCAGATGACCGTCTTGCACATGCACGCCGTCCGCAAAAACTCCAGCTCCATGTTGCTCTCCAGAGCAAACGCCTACAAACACAAAGATCCCAGACAATTACATTACAGTGTTAGACAGTAACACTGTGTTGGGGAAAGTTACTTTAAAAAGTAATGTTACAATGTTATGTTACTCCCAAAAAAAAAAAAAAAAAAGCTCTATTTTTGGCAAATGTAAAGACCCTTTCCCTCCAAAAGTAAAATGAATAAGCCTCAGACTGAATAAAACGCAAATTCACGCCTGTACAATAGAGATCGCAGCAATAAAAACAAAAAATGTGATGTTTAACTAAAGTCATTTTTACTTATTGGTATGGTTGAACTGGATCATCAAAGGTCAACAGGCTAATAAAGTAAAATTACTTAATTAGCCTGTGCATAATGGCGACTTGACATGGAGGGGGGGACCCGCGGTGTATGAGATAGAAATGGCTCATTCTAAGGTAATAAAAACATAACGGTTATTATGTGAGGTCTTTATGTACCACTGAAAAAATAGTTATGTATATTATATTGCATTTCTGTTAATAGATCCTCCCAAATTTTACACATTGCACCTTTAAATAAAGTATATTTGCATTATTTAACATATTTAATTAGTGCAGGTTTGAGTAATATTCTGAGTTTGCATTTCAGTGTTTTTATTCGTTTTGAGGAATACTGAATCTGTTTTTGTGCAAGTGAGATGAGTAAATGTCTGCTAACACTTAGTCTAGAACTATAGGAACCGTCACGTTAGGTGTCAGTCAATAAATGGGAAAACAAAGTAACTTTACTAAACAAAGCTTTACTGATTTAAAAAAGTTACTCAGATATTTTGTTGTAACATTCATATACATAAATACAGGAAATGAGATGGCTTAACTCTGGGCATTCACGCTCATCTAAGTGCCAAGAGCAGCATCACATTAGGACATTAGACTGATGTATAGAGGAGGGAAAGAGACAGTGTTTCTCACCAGACTGTGTCCATTTATCACCAGTCCGTACTCTCCGTTTACGTTTTCATCCTGAACCACTTTAGGTGTATTACCCAGGATAATCTCAGGAATAAGAAATTTATCTTGTTCAGTATCAGGAGACATCTTTAGTCGGGCATCCCTGTTCAAAAGAGACAATATAAACATAACTATGAGAAAAACAATGTCAAAAACACAAATGTCTAAAAACAAAAGAAGGAATGAAGGAAGAAATTATGCTTTCAAAGGCTAAATTTGGGATATGAAATTCCATTGAGATCATTTAAATTTCCCTAGAACACCCTTTTTTGAAGTCCCACCAAAATAAGGAATGTTGCCTTCGCCCATGTGTTTCAGGACATGACACATATGATGTCATCTGCATGGAGTATATTACCTCAGCTCCCGTCTGACCTCCTCCGGTGAGTTAGATGCAACAATAAACACGTCGTTCATCTCCTCCCTCAGCAGGTTACACGAGTAGCCGATGTTCTCAGCGGTCTCTGTTAGAGAAAGACCGATAGTACAGGAAACTGTTTTATTAAAGTTTTCAGAGAGGCTTTTGGTAATTTATCATTAAAGGAACTTAATTAACAATCCTGCCAAACATGAACACAAGAGCACATACACATGGTGGGTAATCATTACATTACATAAAGATTATAAATGGCACAAGCACTGACCTCATTACATTACATAATTGAATCACTGCACTTTCATAATGCAAAACAGAGAAGTTTGAGTTTAAGTCTAAAATAGTCTTCGTGAAGAGATTGTGTTTCTTAAAGGGATAGTTCACCCAAAAATAAATGATCCCATGATTTACTCACCCTCAAGCCATCCTAGGTGTATATGACTATCTTCTTTCAGATGAACACAATCAGAGATATATTTAAAAAATATTCTTAGTCCTCCAAGGTTTATAATGGTTGTAAATGGGGGGGCCGCATTTTGAAGCCAAAAATAATGCATCCATCCATAAAAAAAAAAAAAAAGTCATCCATACGACTCCAGTAGGTTAATAAAGGCCTTCTGAAGCGAAACGATGTGTTTTTGTAAGAAAAATATCCATATTTAAAACTTTATAAATTCAAATAACTAGCTTCCGGCGGATAACCGTACGCAGAATGCGTAAGTCGACTTGCGGTGGAAGAGTATCCTTTGACCCGACGCACAACATAATGATGAACGCAGAGGCACAGAGGAGAGATCAAAATGAATCACCAGTCACGGATTATAAATATAAAACAATAACTTTTAAAGAGAAATTTCGGAGGATTTTGATATAAGGGAAGCTTAAATTTGTTGCACAGCCCTATTTGTTTAAACCGTGAGAAGCGTCTAAGCTTACAATACTCCTACATCCTGCGTCATACATTGCGTCAGATGATAACTAATTTGGCACAAGTCGACTTGCACATTCTGTGTACGGTCGTCCGCCGGAAGCTTGTTATTTGAATTTATAGTTTTAAATATGGATATTTTTCTTACAAAAAAATGCATCGCATCGCTTCACTTCAGAAGGCCTTTATTAACCCACTGGAGTCGCATGGATTACTTTTTTTATGGATGGATGCATTATTTTTTACTTCCAAACAAGGTCCCCCCATTCACAACCATTACAAACCTTGGAGGACTAAGGATATTGTTAAATATATCTCTGATTGTGTTCATCTGAAAGAAGAAAGTCATATACACCTAGGATGGCTTGAGGGTGAGTAAATCATGGGATAATTTTCATTTTTGGGTGAACTAACCCTTTAATGCATTCATGACATGCAAAGTAGGCTACAGTAAAAGACTTAGGTTTACTTTAATCATGTCAGTAAACTCCAATTTTCCAAATAACACTGGGGATATGAAAAGGGGTCACAAATAGCAGAAAGAAATGGGTGAATTTTAGAATTAAATAATGAAGCACCTTGCTTGTCCCCGGTGAGCACCCAGATTTTGATTTCTGCTTTGGCCAGCTGTTCAATGGTCTGAGCAACTCCATCCTGAAGTTTATCTTCTATGGCTGTGGCCCCAATTAACTACAAAAAAGGACAAGATGAAGAAGAGATGACAAGCACTTTAGCCTCACATTCTAAGAAATAGCTAATATAAAGGGTGAATTAAACAGAGCATCAGACTATAACCTCTAATGGTGCTGGGAAAAAAATTGTTCTGTTAAACAAAACCAAACGGCTATAGTGAATGTTATGTGTGCACAGACCGAAAGCCCAAAAGGGGCAGGCAAATGTCCAACATAATATTTACATTTACTGTGATTTATATGATTAAAAAGTAAATATTAGCAAAATAATCTAAGAAAAACGCTTTTCATTATTAGGACAAAAATAAAATAAATAATGAAAATGCCACTTATCATATCACATATTTTAAGTTTTAATATTACTTTTTTATCACATATTTTAATAATTTATATGATAAGCTAGTCACTTGATATTTTGATATATATACAAAAGGATGGTGCTGGATATATTTAGTATAGTGTGTATACCATCATATCTTTCTCTATCTCCTCATATAGTTTGTCCAGTTTCTCTTCCCGGTCCTCCAGCGACACACTGGACTCATGGTGGCGCTGTTTCCACTCTGAAAAATATTCCTCATCCAAATCCTTATATGCTAGAACAAGTGTCCTCAACCCCTCTCCTGCAAACTCCTATAGAGTCAGAGAGAAAAAAGATTCCATCACCATCAAATATAAAGTTAATGGGCAAGAAAGTATATATGTAACTCTGTGAATAATGGGCATTCTCATTGTGAAGAAATCTGTAGAGCTTTTTATGGAGTTCACTTGCTTATTGAGATTCTATAATTTGAGTTGGGAATTGTTTACTACTTATTTAGACAGTAGACAGAAAGTCAAGGCAGCTTACAATGTTTTGGAACAGAGCTGTATTGTCTAAAGTGTGTGAGATAGTGAGAAAGACAAACAAATATTTGTTTTGCAATCTTTTTGTATTCTCACTAGCGCCCTCTGGTGTTGACTCACATTGAGGTGTTCTGTGGTGACCTCCATCAGTTTGCTGCAGGAGGGATGTAGTCTCTCATATATGATAGTGTCTGCTCCTTTACAGTACAGCGAGAGTTTGCCTTCTGGATTACGAACTGAAAGAAAACCACAAACCATATGAGAAAGGATTCCTCTTAATCACTAAATTGGTGCCAGCCGATGCCAGTGTCCATACCAATCACAGACATCCTTTTTCGCACATTGTTAAAGTCAAGGATGGCTAGCAGCTCATAGCTCCTCTGAATCCCCATCTCCTCTATGGTCACGGTCTCAGGGCTGCGCGAGCGGAACACAAAGCCGAAATTACGTGCGGCTGTGACCAGAGCGCCCTCGTCAGGAGACTGGGCCTGGTACACCAGATCACCTACAGAGCAAAACAGAAGAGAGAAAATGCAATTCATGTTTACTGTACACATACAGTATGTTGAAAGGAAAGGCATGTTATGCACAATCACTCACCCTCCTTTTTCTCTTCTGCCATAACAGTGTGACAGAGAGCTAGTAATCTGAAGAAAGCATGAACTTCTGGAAGCTCCAGCTTTACAGCCTCTACCAGACTGTGATCATAAAAGAGGAATTTTGGGTCCGCAAGCCGGTTAAAGGAGAAATCCACTGGTGTCATTTCCTATTATAAAACTTGAACTCATTAACCCAGCAGACTTGTTAAAAATCCTTGTGTTTCTTTGAGACTTTGCTTCTTACCTCTGTGATCTCCAGCCTCTGTCCGCTATAGTGATCAATAACATCTCCTGTAGGGCAGAGAAAACACATTTTTAAGTTCAAACAGTATCTGGCTGTTTGATCACGACAGGGGAGATTTATGTCTCAGGATGACTGCATTGGCAATGTGTTGAAATAATATAGGCCTATAAATATAATAAACAACTCATGCATGTGGGATTGGTCCTGACCATAAGATTTCCCGTTGATGGAGCATTTGTTGAAGGTCATGATGTTCTGGGTGAGCGTGCCGGTTTTGTCTGAAAAGATGTATTTGATCTGACCGAGCTCTTCGTTGAGTGTTGTGGTTCGAGCCTCAGCTGGCGTGCCAGTTCGAGCATGATACATGTTCCTGTCCCAGTTGATGTAGTAACTGTTGCCTAACCGAATCACCTCCATACTGCAATGAATAATAACAGAGAATGAAAATGACATTCTTTTCTAAATTAGTGCAACATTGTTGCATCAGCGTGGTAATTTGAATTGACAAACTGACAAAAGTTTAATTGAAAAAAGACAGAAGCGCTAGAGCCAACAAGGCAAAAGAGACCAAACAATAGTGCCGAATATTTCTTCATTTTACATCATCATTTCTTCATTTTACAAGTACTACAGTACAAACCCAAAAGTCATAAACTCATTTCATAATTGATGTACTTTACACAGTTACTGAACCGAAATGAATCAACACTGAACTGATTTCAAATGAATAATGACTGAATAATGTTTACTATTGTCTTTTTAGAGCTGCTTTTTAGAGCAGAATTGAATTCTGTTTGCATAATTGAGTCATTATTTTCCTGTTTATTACTGCGAAGCTGCTTTGAAACAATCTGTATTGTTTAAAGAGCTATATAAAAAGGTGACTCGACTTCTCCAAATATTGAATGTAAAAAAAATTGTTACTTTGAAACTTTGTTGTTTGAAAATGGTTACTTTGATAACTGAAAATTGTTACTTCTTATAGAACACAAACAAGTATACATGAACACACACTACCTAACATAAAGTGAGATGGGCACCACAGTGTTGAGGATTATAATGTAGGACCAGAAAGTGAGGAACGCTGAAAATGCTATGTTCTCTTCTCGAGGAAGAAAGGCATTGAACTTTGACCCTGCATGGTTTTCCCAAATCCCATTTCCGACAGCCAGAATAATACACATCAGAGCCAGAAGCCCAAAAATCTACAAAGAAAACACAACAGATTAACTGTTACCAACCTTCTCCTTAAACAATAACCAACTACATGCAATATTATGAGCAAATATAGACTTTAATTTTTTAAATAAATATTTTATTGTTTATTCATTCTATCTTTGTTCTGTTACTTTCTATTGTCTATATCCACTACTGTTTGATTATATTTTAAAATATTATTTATTCCTGTGATGGCAAAGCAGAATTTTCAGCAGCCATTACTCCAGATGAAACATACATAATATACAGTATCTATAGAAAATAACAGAAATAAAGGTGGAGCAAATCTTCATGTGAAAGAGAGCTGCAGATTAGACATTCAACTTACAAAGAGCACCAGTACATTCATGAGTCGATCAATGCTTGTCCTCTTAAAGGTGCTTTTGCCACAGTTTTGCATCAACTTGGTCTCTGGGCCTGAAGAAACAAGATATTGTAAATGAACCACAACACTTTTCCTTTAGGAATGCAATCTACTATAATGAATCCAATCATAAATCCAGTATGATTATTTATTTAAGGGTTGTTTTTGTCTAGTCTGTTTAGTCTATGGACTGGCAAACTATTTTCCCTCCTTAAAAACATACATCACACATTCTCTGTAGTAATAAAGAAGAATTGGACTGGGACACCAGACCGCTCCAGAACACACACCAGACTTCTATCGGAATTTATTACCTGCAAATAGCACCAGGCCAAAGCACCAGTCTGTGTTTCTAAGAGTGCAGCCCCTGAGCAGGACTCGCTCGTTGTCCAGAGAGTATTTCTGCGTGCCGAATGTCAGTGTGCCTGTAAATCGATCCAGACGGTTGTTAGGAGGCTCACAGCACACCTCCCCTGAAGAAAGCACAGAGAAGATCAGAGGAAAATATTATTTCTCAGAGACTTGGAAGTTGAGAAGACATTAAAGTTCTCGGTTGTGTTTCATTGAAGTTAACTTTTTTCTTGAATAGCATAGTTCAGAAATCTGGTCTTTGGTCAATTTGCTTATCATTTCATTACATTATCTAGAAAGAAAAAGAGCTGACATAATTAAAGATGAAATTTGTGCTTTTTATTTTCTATCAGCTAACAAAACAAAATGAGGATCCACTATGAGAGATGCTGGAAGAATGATCAGAGTGGGCGGGGTCAGTGACTGTTTACATGCCCTGTACAGCTCTGACTGGTTAGATTTCGGACATGCCCCTCCCCCTTTGGCTCTCCATAAATGGAAGGAGTATGATCATGGAGGAACTGTGACAAATGACAAAATCTCACAAACCTCGCACACATCTTCAAAGTGGGTTTATCTGCATTTGCTCAGGATATAATTTCAATTGTATTCACAAAATTAAGGCTTCTCTACACAGCCAAGATTAGGCTGGTCTGTGCCTGCTCAAAATTCAGTGTAATGATGCAAAGCTGCAAAAATGCCAGACTAAACTATGCCTGCTCTGACCTTCCTCAGCACCTAGTCACAAAACATACAGGTTACGCTTTGTTTTAATGTGTCCTTTTTGCCATGTAGTTATACATATAAGTACTGAGTAATATTAACTAACTACATGTACTTACTATAAGGTTAGGGTAGGATTATGGTTTAGTTTAGAGTTAGTTATTGTAATTATGCCTAATTTATGGTTATTACTATAGTTAATACATGTTACATGCAACAAGGACCCATTAAAGGGTTAGTTCACCCAAAAATGAAAATTCTGTCATTAATTGCTCACCCTCATGTCTAGGGTTGGTAACCGAGAACCGGTTCTCATCCGGAAGCGGTAGTGTTTTTTGAAAAGAACCGGAACCGTGCAAGATTTCTAAGTTTCGGTTCCGAAAACGGTTCTAGTGTGATGGGTGGGTTAAGTGCGGAGAGCATATCCTTTAATAGAGACATCTCACATCATGAATATTATAGCAATGAATGCACTGAAAAGCCCTTGCGCTACTCATATACGTCAGATTTTAATGCAGACAGAGACAGAGAGAGAGAGAGAGAGAGAGAGAGACAGAGAGAGAGAGAGAGAGAGAGAGAGGTGCCCAAAGCTTTAAAAGATCGTGTTCTCGATTTCATCACCCACGTGATCTAATTCCTAAATGTCAACGATTCGCCCGTGTACATTAAACTTTTGACAAAAATAAAATCGCGACATTCAAATCTGCGTTCGCGCTGCCGTTGATCTAAAGAGAGTTGTCGTGTAGATATAAACAGCTTCACAAACAATCTTTTCAAACGCACAGTATCATTATTTCTGTGTGACAAATAGGCCTGTTCCAATTATAACAGAAGTATACAAAAGTTTATTATTCAGATAGAAACGCTGATGTTTATGTATAATAAATTACCTTCTGAAAGTAATTGGACTTCAAATATCGACTGTATCGATTGCATTGTTACGCCACTAGGTGGCAACAAATTTACTGTTAAAAATGTGTCTATCACTGAATCATTCTTTCAGAAACAAGTCTTTATGAATCCAACTTACAAAAATATTCTGTTTCATCTGTCTGCATCTTACATGTGTGTTCAAGCATCTTATCTAATTTGTGGTAACACTTTACAATAAGGTTAATTTATGAACTAACCATGAGTAATACATTTGTTACTGTATTTGATATTTGATATTTGTTAGTTAATAAAAATACAGCCGTTCATAGTTTGTTCATGTTACTTCACAGTGCATTAACTAATGCTAACAAATACAACTCTTGAATTTAATAATGTATTAGTAAATGTTGAAATTAACATTAACAAAGATTAATAAATGCTGTAGAAATGCAGTTCATTATTAGTTCATGTTAATGTAGTTAACTTATGTTAACTAATGAACCTTATTGTAAAGTGTTAGCGAATTTGTTGAGATTAACAGTCTGTTAAATTCATTTTACAAAAATAATAAACACAAAAAGGACTTCGAGTATTGTGCATTTTTCCCTTACTACTATTTTTTATTAGTTGTTTAATTATTTTAATGGAACCGGAACCAGAATCGTTAGGCAGAACCGGAACTGGAAAATTTCTCAAGATTCCCAACCCTATGTCGTTCTACACCCATAAGGCCTTCGTTCATCTTCGGAACAAAAATTAAGATACTTTTGATAAAATCGGGAGGCTCAGTGAGGCCTGCATTGCCAGTAAGATAATTAACACTTTCAATGCCCAGAAAGCTACTAAAGATATATTTAAAACAGTTCATGTGATTACAGTGGTTCAACCTTAATGTTATGAAGAGACGAGAATACTTTTTGTGCACAAAAAAACAAAATAACAACTTTATTCAACAATATCTAGTGATGGGTGATTTCAAAACACTGCTTCATGAATCTTTTGTTTCGAATCAGTGGTTCGGAGCACGTATCAAACTGCCAAAGTCATGTGATTTCAGTAAATGAGGCTTTGTTATGTCATAAGCGTTTCGAAATTTCAGTGGTTTACCACTGGGGAGCGTGACTTTGGCAGTTTGATACGCACTCCGAACCACTGATTTGAAACAAAAGATTCATAAAGCTTCGAAGCTTCATGAAGCAGTGTTTTGAAATCGCCCATCACTAGATATTGTTGAATAAAGTTATTTTGTTTTTTTGGCGCACAAAAAGTATTCTCGTTGCTTTGTAACATTAAGGTTGAACCACTGTAGTCACATGAACTGTTTTAAATATGTCTTTAGTAGATTTCTGGCCATTGAAAGTGCAGGCCTCACTGAGCCATCGGATTTTTATAAAAAATATCTTAATTTGTGTTCCGAAGATGAACGAAGGTCTTACGGGTGTGGAACTACATGAGGGTGAGTAATTAATGACAGAATTTTCATTTTTATGTGAACTAACGCTTTCAAATAAAGTGTTACCAACATACAGTTGTAATTGTGGCATAAATTAATTTATGCCATCTCTAAGCAACATTAAACAGTTGGTGTAAAGACCCCTAAATGCCACTTCAGAAGTGCTTCTGTGCCAACTTTTTTTGCCAAATTTTTGTTTAGATTTTAAAGTGGCACTAAAATACAGTCATTAACTAGAGCAAGCAAGAAATTATTTTTTCTTTCTCTCTTTTTCCTCACCATTGAATTCAGCCAAAGCTTCTAAATTGTCCCCCATGTCTCCCGTTACAGTCAGAGCCTGTTTAACCTTCAGGTTGGTTTCTCTGTGTGGAAAAATGACAAAGAAAATCGACAAAGAAAATCAGGCGGCTAGTACTTCAACTGTAAAAATAAAGAATCCATTGTGTATTTCTCACAAAGTAATTTCGGCTTCATAAAAAAAAACACAAATGTATTTATTATAGCTTCAAATATGAAAACCACAACAACAATCCCTCTGTTGTTTCTTGTTCTGTTACTCACCCATCCAGCTCTGCAGTCTCAATGTAGATCAAGTTGAGCGGTTCGCTGCTAGACAACAGGAGCAAATCTGCCTGTGATGAGGATACAGAGAGATAAGGTGATTTTATTTCAATATTAATTTACATCTGATCCTGAATCTTTACTTAAAGATTTAAAGTTTAAATCAAAGTTACATTACATGTAAATGTAATATAAATGTAAATCCATAAATGTATTACTGTGACAAACTGGTTGTTTTCCAACTTTATGATGTCTCCAACTTGCACATTCATCCATTTCTCACTTATCAGTCTGTTATGAAAGAGAAGGAAGGAAAAAAAGCATGATGTCTAGCATATAAAACACATCATTCTTCTGATTACAACAAGTTGCAACACTAAGGGTGTGTGCATCATTCGTTTCTATTTAACTCAACATAAATTATGAATGCACATTCTTGCTGAGCTTGATTCTGACACACTTTAAACATGATGAGGGACCACCAGAAATCTCGCTTAAAAACTGACAGCACAGAATAAAAGGCATCATTTTATTAGTTATTCAGTGTGTGTCATCAAAATACTTGAACACAGGTCAAAACAACAGGAAGAACCTTTCTATGTGTGTACAGCTGCATCCTGTTGTGATTGATGTGTTTGTTTCAAAATTCGTAACATTCCAGATCAAACCAGAGATAGTATGAGAAGTAGCACCATTTATAGAAAAAAAAAAAAAAAACCACTCAGTAGAGCGGCTGTAGAATAGAAGTCCTGCCTTTATTTTAAAAGAGCCAATCACCTGATAGGTACAGTCAAACCAAAAATTATTCAGACATTTTTGATATTTTTGATATATTTTTACTAGTGAGTGCCGGACACTATAGTTAATTTATGTAAGTGAGGATAGCAAAATAAAGTAAACTGTGACATATTATACCCAAAAATTCTTCATACAGTGGACTACCAGTAAAATTTATACAAATTTGGTTTTGCTTAAGTGTTATCTGACATAATTACGATTAATTTTTTCTGACACAGTTTAACTCTGAGATCTTGTCATATTTTATTACCATTTTTTTTAAACTATAGTGAATAAACTGTATTAATGAATAAGAAGTTCAAGGTGTCTGAATAAATTTTGGTTTGACTGTAAATGCACCTTATAGTGTTTTTTTGGGGGGGGGGGGGTTAAGACTAAAACAAACACGACAGCCACTCACTTTCCATTGATAAGCACATTCACCTTACGGTTATTCACCTTCCTGTCACTTCTGTGGCGATTCTGCAAAGAAATAAGAAGAAGACTGAGGGAAAATAATGGAGCAAGAAACCATATGAAAGCAAAAAGAAAATGATAACAGAAACCCTTATGTGATAAATGAATATGAAGACAAAGAAGAGAATATGCTGTCTTTAAATGCAAAGATTTGCTGCGTCCAGAAAATGGCTCATCCCAGTTTTATGAACGAGGAGAGAAAGAGGAGTGGAGGGGCAATTCCCTAATTCCACTCCCCTCAGCAGGAACATAAGGACTATTGTATTCCTGCTGTAGCTGAGGTGGCTCCTGTTCACTGTATCAGATTTTCCAGTCTACCACTGACAAAATTCAGACCCATAACCTTTTGCTTTTTACGAGTTTCTGCTGTTCGGAGGAAAGTTCGCTTGATGTATTAAACGATGCCCGTGTGCCAAAGTAAAGGGCATTTAAATTAGATGTGTACTGATTATTATAGAAAAAGCTGTCATTTTCATGAACTAAATGTCATTTATTTCCAACCAGACCATGGGAAAAACAAAGGTAGCTCAATTTGGGATATAGCAGAGGGTTCTCTGGATCACAGGGGGACTGGAAAAATTAGTGGGGGTCCCACACTGTAGTCTAAATTCAACAATATTTAAATAATTTATATTCCTTACCAAGTACAATGTGATAGTTATGAAGAGAGGGATTTTGGATTTTGGAGCTCTACGTGGCTTTACATAGAAGACATAACCTTCATTTTCCCCTTATCATGTAGCTTTATCATATAGTCTTAGATGTTTTTAACCACAGCAAAATAAACCAACAGTATTAAGGGCTTCTGGAATACAGAGCAATAAGCTTTAATAAACAGTCTTTGGCATAAACAGTCAGATCACAGTCAGATCTTGCTAGTTCCAGTCAGCAGGGGAAAAATTAAAGAAATATGAACAAAGAATGAATAGATCTTCAGTGTGTTGCATTGAGTCACATGTGTGTACTTACAATATCATCGGTGGCATCTTTGGCTGCCGTCACTGATAATACTAACACTAGAGGGACGACAGTGGTGAACCAAGATAGAGAGGAAATAGCAGGAATAACCTACAATACAACACACATACACACACACATTAGAAATGTGCTTTGAATACTGGAATGTGATATTTAAATAATAAATGCAAATGCCAGAAACGTACTGGTAGCTATAGTACATCACATTGTGAGCCAGAGATGGTGCACTTATAAATATATGAATGGGAAAAAATCGTATCACACAATATGATGGCATGATCTGAGCTTAAGAAGCACAATTTATGATATTATTTCGATTATATTTTCTGTAGTGAAATAAAATTGGAGTAGAAAATAATTAATCAGAAATTGCTAGTAAATTCATTGTTAGTAAAAAAAATAAATAATACAAAGGAACTGCAAGTATCACATGAATAAAAATACTGAGTAGAAAAACTGAATTTTTTTTTTTTTTTGTAAAACATACACCAATAATCTATATTGGAGAGCATGAAGAGAAGTAGACGCACCATGTGCACATATTTAATTAAATGTAAAGTTTTGTAGCAGAAAAACTGAAATTTCTATTTTCTTGGAAAACATACTCAAATAAGTTGTTTTATTTACACTTTTGAAAAATCATTGTGTATGATTTAAAATGTTATTGATAATGCAATTATGATAAACAGTTTCATAGATTTCTGTCTTTTCTCATTCATTTATTACTTTATATGGAGCTGCCATTGAGTTTAACAGAAATGGCTGCCAAGTCACCTGACTTGCCTTAAAGTCAAGGCTAATAAAGAGTGAGCTAATAAGGTTAAAGGGTCACAATCATTATTGCGTATTTAGTGATTTAGTAATAGAAGGTGTGGGATGTAGGCTTAATACGGGAAGTTAGGGTCATGTTTGTTCACATTCTTCGCAATATGCATGTCTAAACTACATGTAAAACTGACGAAACATCTTCAAAGAATCTAACTTCACTAACACTATTTTGATAGTCCATTTTAGACATTCTACTAACTTTGCAACTACATGCCAACTACCAGTCATTAGAGCATTAGTAGACTCTCTGCTTAATATCTGCTAATGCTTTATTTTGGTGGTCAACCAACAGACATTTTATTAACTGTAACTTTGCAAGTACGTCAACTTATTCTGCTAACCCTGAACCTAACCTAACAGTCTACTAATACTCTGAGAGTTAGTTGAGATGTAGTTTCAAAGTTACCCTAAAGTGGACTATCGAAATAAAATGTAACCCTAAATTCCTTTGAATAGATTAATGAACTAATGAAAGAATACTGTGAACATCCAGAGCTTCATTCAGTAAACTGTCGGGTGTAAGACGCACCTGTAGGATAAGCAGGAAGAGGAAGTAGGCATTGGCGATCCTCTGGAACTGCTCAAACAAGTTGAGAGGCAAAAAAGTGAAGGGGTTGTACTTGGAGGTCTTGATGGAATTGGTCTTCAGGAAGAAAAGATAGAGATGAAAGATGGTTCAATAGTGTTGTGCAGACATCATATTACATGTGTCTAAAGATAACAACATGCTTTAATCATTTCTTAATAAGATAGCAAGTCAAATTTTACACATTTGAATCTCAAAAATAAAGAATACAAGAAATGACAGTGGCAAATAAGTGTTAGATTGTGGTTTTTTTTTTTTCTTTAAAAAAGAGAATGGAAAAAAAACTGCAATCTGTTAAGAGGAAACTGGTTGTTCCATATAATGTCATCATGACACATTCAGTCATCTGTATCCTCAGACAAAACACAAATGTTCATTTTTGTAGGTTTGAATTAGAGTGATTTTCAGTTTCTGATTTCATACTCACAGCATATTTGAAGGACGAGTTATATTCTCTGTCATTTGCTCGGATTTTCCTCTCCACCTCTAGAAACAAATATAGAGAAAAACTGCATTTTCTGATTTAAAAAAAAAAAAAAAAGACTATATAAGAGAGGAGGACTCTTTTTACATTTTTAGGCTTTAGATTTGGTTAATTTAGTTGGATCATGCAAGTTTGAAGAAGTGTGTAATTTGCAGCCCTCTTCTGTCGGTCATTGGTAGGAAAAACAGATAGTTGTGTCCTAAACTCACACCATTGGATGAGCCAATGTGTTTGACAGGAAGCTTAAACAAACAGAAACAGTTTTGATAGCACCACAGTGTTTACAGTTTTTTGGAGAATCAACCAATGAATGGCTTACTTAAACTTTGTTAGGATAGAAGAATTTTAACATCATAAAAATTACACTTTGTTTTTGAATGATGTAAAATTTGGTTTGACAGTGTTCTGATGCCAAAGCTGTGTGTCATATGTACCTGTCTCTTTCTTCCGCGTACAGTCTAAGCCAAAGAATGACATGGCTTCCTTTCTTCTTTTTCAAGGATTAATCATCATTTCTCTGAAAAGAGAACAAAGCGCTTGTCTGAGAAAGAGTGTGTGAACTGCTTGATGATGGTGATGATTTTTAAGCACTTTTTGTTTGTATAAAAGCACCAAGACATCCTGACTTTTAAATTCAAATGAATAAAACATTGCTGTGGCACATCTTTTACACAAACATATACACATGAACACATTGATACACTACCAATCAATAGTTTGATTTTTTTTTTTTTTTTTTAACTTCTAATCAGCAAGGATGCATTAAATTGATAAAAAGGGAAGGTAAAGACATAAAAAGTGTTCATGTGACACTGAAGACTGGTGTAAAA
Organism: Ctenopharyngodon idella; assembly: GCF_019924925.1. Lineage (NCBI taxonomy): Eukaryota > Metazoa > Chordata > Actinopteri > Cypriniformes > Xenocyprididae > Ctenopharyngodon > Ctenopharyngodon idella. The sequence goes on from NC_067224.1 coordinate 33,840,592, forward strand.
ACTGCTGAAAATTCAGCTTTGCCATCACAGAAAATAAATTATATTTTAAAATATATCAAAACAGAAAAGAGTTGTTTTAAATTTTAATAATACTTCACAATATTACTGTTTATACTGCATCAAAAATAAATGCAGCCTTGGTGAACATAAAAGGCTTCCTTAAAAAACATTAACTTAATTAACATTATCTTACAGACCCCAAACTTTTTAACAGTAGTGTGCACACTTACACAACACACACACAGTCTCCAATTTGAGGAAACGGCACTTATGAAACCCGCCCATTGGACAGAATTCCAGAGTGACTTCAGCACAAGAGTTAATTATAGAAACCGTGTGTGTGTGTGTGTGTGTTTAAGAATGTGTGTTTTAAATGTACAGCACACATGGTAGAGAACCTTTGGAAGAGCTGTTTTCTACTGTGGCCATAGCTTGGTTACTATATCCACATCACTGGGAAAAAACTAGCCATTATGAAAACCGAAAAATAAATATTTAAGGGGTTACAAATCAGTACAAGTCCCATTCATGTTTAATTTGAAGACTTAAAGTGATAGTTTACCCAAATGTGTGAATTATGTCATCGTTTGCTGACATTCATGTAATTTAAAACCTACGTGACTTTATTCTTGGAGCGTAAAAGGAGATATTTAGCTGAATAAATGTCAAACTGCTCTTTTCCATTCAATGATAGCAGACAGTAAGCAAAAGGACAAAAAAGAAAAAAAGTAAACGTATCATAAAAGTAGCCCATATGACAATTATTTGAGAGCTATATGGCAGAAGGGAAACATTTCAGAGTATAACTACTGATTGTGCCTAGTCACTGTATTTTTTCATTGTATGGAAAAAAGGATCTAGAGTATAATAAGAAGAAAAAAATCATAAAGTTTTAATAATTTATCATATTTTTGAGTCTACATCCCATTGTAAACTGTATGATTAACATGCACTGAAAAACCTAAATAGAACTTTCCTCACTCCAAATATATCAGTGACTGATCCCATTTAAAAAAAAAAAAAACAAAAAAAAAAAACAATTACAGCATACTGAGACAGAGACAACACCCAAGCCATATGTGAAAACTTTGTGAAGTTAATTCATCATGGGAGCATATGATGCAAGGAGTGATTTATAGGAAAAGAGGCAGAACTGGAGAGAACTGAAGAGTAAAAAGTGCAAGTGGTTGAAAAAAGATAGACATGAGTCCAGTCAAACCACAGAAACAAATACGGGGGGTTCTGAGGGGGTGCAAAATGACAAGGTGCAGCCCACAATACGCACATATAAAAACCACATATGCAAGTGCATGTCTGCAAACACGCATGGTACAGAAACATCTGTCTCACTGCCACCACAGTAGGGTTTGGCTGTAACCTCACTGTAAAACAACAACAAAAAAAGCAGTCAATGAGAAAACTCAAATATAAAATGTACTGATATCACCATTTTAATAAATACAATTACACAAATGTTATGTGTGCAAGACCTGCTTGACCAAATAAGGTGTGGAGAGCTGGAGATGAAAAAAGCAGGTAAAGAAAAGGGAAAAGAAAAACAAAATCAAACCACAGAAAGAGAGAGGCAAAACTTTCAGGTTTACTAATCACTGACTATAAATGATTCACTTAAGCTGGGGACACACTTGTAAGGCCGATTATGAATGTATTTTGATACTTACAACTGATCATGCCCAAACGTGCCGAGTCAGAGCCAGTTGCGTTCAGTTGGTGTTTAAATTCTGTGTGTAAGTATATTAATCTGCTTCAGTCGAAGGAAACCGTCTTTATGTGTTGAGCTCAGTCTTAGAATGTTTCAGCTAGTCATTAAATGTGTCCCTGGCCTTAGTCTCACGCTTTCCAACAAGCCCACACTTGCCTTGTAAATTCCAAGTAGATTTTTGGAAATTGTATTAAATTAGCAAACAGGATGCAGAATTGTATATTGAATTGAAATAGATTGAACTGAAATTGAACTAAAGTAGAATTAAATGTATTGAAAATTTAAGATAAACTTTGAATAATGGCTTGAAAGTAAATAAAATAAAATGTTTGAAGGTAGTATCCTGTCGTTTCAATTCAAATTCCTATTCATATGAATTCTAACATGAATTCTTAATGCTGACCTAAACAAATAAATAAATAAATGTTAAAGGGTTAGTTCACCCAAAAATGTCTGTCATTAATTACTCGCCCTCATGTCGTTCCAAACCCGTAAGAACTTCGTTCATCTTCTGAACACAAATTAAGATATTTTTGATGAAATCTGAGAGTTGTCTGACACCTCCATAGATAGCAATGAATATAACCACCACTTTGAAGGTCCAGGAAGGTACTAAAGACCGTTAAAATAGTTTACAATACAATACAAAGTTTACAATACAATGAAGCAACGAGAATACTTTTTGTGCGCAAAAACGAAACAAAAATAACGACTTTATTCGACAATATCATCTCTCCCCTGTCATTCTCCTACGCTGTTTATCACCGTGTCCTAACCAGACGCGATGCGATAAGATTCTAGCGACGAGCAATTTGACTGTCCACACTAGATGCGATGCGACAATGAGAAGCGATAAAATCAATCAAAAACCACAGCCAATCAGAAGAGAGTGTGGGCGGGCTCTCTCGGCAAGAGCGCAGCAGACACAATGAAATGGGCAAGTACATAGTAAAATGAATAAATATTACACAATTCAAACATTGTTTAAAGTACATACGGAGTGACTGAACCTTTGAAACTTTGTCATAGAATACACTTGTTTGTTCGCACTGAGTTGACAGTTTGAACGTTCTTGTGCCCATTTATTATTTTCAAGATCTGAGGTGAATTAGCTAGTGTTGTTTTCATTAAAGCTAAAAAGCTGGGAACACAGAGCGATATTCAAACTCACATTAGACGCTTTTAACATTAAATAAAGCACAAACAGTACCTGATATTATCATTGCCATACTTTGTGTTGCTGTTTCAGCCGCGATGTCGCGGAGAAATAGAAACCGTTTCTAAAATAGAATATTCGCGTGTCGCGGTTGGTTAAGACAAAAACTCAGATTAACATGGAAAAGATACCTTTTATCGCGTGTTGCGCCGTCGCGTCGCATCTGGTTAGGACACGGTATATGTCTAGCGCTTCCAGGTTCTACGTCAGAACGGCAGCTCAGTACTGGCCGATGCTGCTCACGTGAGCAGTACGACACATTTGTTTGATGCTGATGCTGGAGCCGTCCAATAATGAGTCGTCGTTCTGACGTAGAACCAGGAAGTGCTGCACATAAACAGCATAGAAGAATGACACAGAAGAGAAGATATTGTTGAATAAAGTCATTCTTTTTGTTTTATTTTTGCGCACAAAAAGTATTCTCGTCACTTAAACATTAAGGTTGAACCACTGCAGTCACGTCGACTTTTTTAACAATGTCTTTAGTACCTTTCTGGAGCTTGAAAATGGTGGTTAAATTTTTTGTCTATGGAGGAGTCAGACAACTCTTGGATTTCATCAAAAATATCTTAATTTGTGTTCCGAAGATGAACAAAGTTCTTACGGGTTTGTAATTTTTGACAGAAATTTCATTTTTGGGTGAACTAACTCTTTAAATGTCATACATCAACTGTCCCATTTTCAAAGGCAGCACCTAGGAAATCCTCATGCAATACTCTGACCTTCCTCTCTTTAGAGGGAAAAACAATGACTGGTGATTTTACAAACACAATCTGGAGCCTAGAAGTCAAGTGGCTGTCATATATGTGTGCAAGTTTTCAAAGGGTCTATTGTGTGCCCTCTTGTTTTCCACCTTTCCCTTTCCTATGTTCCTGTATGATTATAAAACAAATGGGTGTGCATATGTGAGTAATATCTGAGTGATAAGAGAAACATACAGGGACAAAAAAGGAAGATCCTGCCTTTTGATAAGCTTGGTGTGGTGTCTCAGAATACCTAATTTGGGCTGACATGCTCTGGTCACCATTAGTCCACACCACTTCAGATAATCTACAGTGCCCTGATTGCTATTTTTAAAATCTATGACTGTAAATGTGTCATTACACAGAGGTTGGAACATAGAAATAAATATCAGAATCACAAAATTATGTTAAAAAATGTTTTTTTTTTAAAAAAAAAAAAAAAGAAAGAATGAAAAACAATTTTAAATAGAAGAAATGAAAAAGAAAAAAATTGTTTTATAAAAGAAAAAAAAGGGTTATGGTGTCAAATGCTAACACTACAAAAAAAAAAAAAAAAATGTTGGTTTTAAAGCAAACAAACAAATAATTGGACAAATCAGAAGGGTGTGAAAATACAGATACTGAAACCAAGTGGTTTTGAAAGTAGGGCAGTGCATTGATCAAGGGGTTCTGTAGAATCCCACTGAAGATAAAAGGAAACGTTGTAGTATGTGTTTATAAATAAAGATACTTTTTTAATAATTATAAATCAAGACAGGGCAACTGTTTGGACCCTGAATGCACAAACAGAAACTGTGCGACTCCAACTCAGTTTGGTAAACTGTGAGGGAATGGGTAAAAAACACATTGAGACTTGCAACCTTTTGATTAACTGTTGAAAGACCATACAATAGAAGGAAGTGCTAATGACAAACAAGTGAATATAATGTAGTCTGCACAGACTGGGAAAGCTAAAAGATTAGCTACAGTATGTGCAACAAAACATTGTAACACAACAGAAATAGAGAATATTAAAGTCACCAATGGATCAGTTTGGAGTGTCGATTGCAAACCTTAGCTTTTGTAGTTTACCTCATGCATTTCAAGACAGTATGAAGCATGCAGTGACTTGCAGCAGGATTCCTCAGATATGCAGCAATTGCCTAGCGAGTAATTTCAGTCTGGAGATGACAGCAGATTAGTGCTGGGGAAGATTCTTTGAAACTGGAGTTTGACAAGTAGTCAAGTAGTTCATCTACAGTAGAGCAACTACAGTATCTTTAAAATAGTAGTTGGTTACACTACAAAGTACAAGGTGGGGCCTCCATGGATCGTATTTATTTGTTCAGCACATCCCACAGATGCTCGACTGGATTGAGATCTGGGGAATTTGGAGGCCAAGTCAACACCTCAAACTCGTTGTTGTGCTCCTCAAACCATTCCTGAACCATTTTTGCTTTGTTGCAGGGCGCATTATCCTGCTGAAAGAGGCCACAGCCACCAGGGAATACCGTTTCCATGAAAGGGTGCACATGGTCTGCAACAATGCTTAGGTAGGTGGTACGTGTCAAAGTAACATCCACATGGATGGCAGGACCCAAGGTTTCCCAGCAGATCATTGCCCAAAGCATCACACACCGTGGTCCAGTTCTGATGCTCACGCGCCCACTGTTGGCGCTTTCGGCGGTGGACAGGGGTCAGCATGGGCACCCTAACTGGTCTATGGCTATGCAGCCCCATACACAACAAACTGCGATGCACTGTGTATTCTGACACCTTTCTATCAGAACCAGCATTGACTTCTTGAGCAATTTGAGCTACAGTAGCTCGTCTGTTGGCTCGGACTACACGGTCCAGCCTTCACTCCCCACGTGCATCAATGAGCCTTGGCCACCCATGACCCTGTTGCCGGTTCACCACTGTTCCTTCCTTGGACCACTTTTATAAGATACTGACCAGTGCAGACCAGGAACACCCCACAAGAGCTCCAGTTTTGAAGATGCTCTGACCCAGTCGTCTAGCAATCACAATTTGGCCCTTGTCAAACTCGCTCAAATCCTTACGCTTGCCCATTTTTCCTGCTTCTAACACATTAACTTTGAGGACAAAATGTTCACTTGCTGCCTAATATATCCCACCCACTAACAGGTGCCGTGATGAAGAGATAATCAGTGTTATTCACCTCACTTGTCAGTGGTCATAATGTTATGCCTGATCGGTGTATATCGGCCACCGTATCGGTATCGGCCAATATATATTTTTAATGTTATCGTTATCGGCCCGTAAAAGAAAATTTGGCCGATATATTAAAGCCGATAAATAATGGATTATTTCCTTTAGCTGAGACACTTCAGATGCGCACTGTTTGCCATGATGGTTTTGAATTGCTTGCCGTTATAGAAAGACTCTAAAAGCAGCCAGGGCCGAGCATCTCCGCAAACTCATAGAAAATAACCAAAACAATCCAAGGTTCTTATTTAGTACAGTGGCTAGATTAACAAATAAACAGACATCACCAGAACAAAACATTTCATTACAGTTTAGTAGCGATGACTTTATGAATTTCTTTACTGAAAAAATTGAAAGCATCAGAAATACAGTTGTAAATGTACAACCCTTGACAGAGTTTTATGATTCAGCCTCAATTATCGTCCCTCAAGAACAGTTGCAGTGTTTTACGACTATAGGACAGGAAGAGCTAAATAAACTTATCACAGCGTCTAAACCAACAACATGTTTATTAGATCCAATACCCACTAAACTACTGAAAGAATTGTTACCTGTAGCAGAAGAGCCTCTTCTCAATATTATTAACTCGTCTTTATCTCTAGGTCATGTTCCAAGACCGTTCAAGTTAGCAGTTATTAAGCCTCTCATTAAGAAACCACAATTAGATCCAAATGTATTGGCAAATTACAGACCCATTTCAAATCTTCCATTTATATCTAAAATACTAGAAAAAGTGGTGTCGGTCCAATTGTGCTCCTTCCTGCAAAAAAATGCTAACTATGAAAAATTTCAGTCAGGATTCAGGCCTCATCATAGCACAGAAACTGCGCTCGTTAAAATTACAAATGACTTACTTCTAGCTTCTGACCAAGGCTGTATCTCAATACTAGTGTTACTTGATCTCAGTGCTGCGTTCGACACTATAGATCATAAAATACTCCTAGATCGACTACAGAATTACACTGGTATCCAGGGACAGGCATTACGGTGGTTTAGGTCGTATCTATCAGACCGTCACAATTTTGTTTATTTAAACGGGGAAAAATCTAAGATAACGATAGTAAATTATGGAGTGCCTCAAGGATCTGTGTTAGGCCCTCTGCTATTTTCAATATACATGCTGCCACTTGGTAATATTATAAGAAGACATGGAATTAGTTTCCACTGCTATGCCGATGATACTCAATTATATATTTCAACACAACCAGATGAAAACTCTAAATTATCCAATCTGACAGAGTGTGTTAAAGAAGAAAAACATTGGATGACTAGTAATTTTCTTCTATTAAATTCAGATAAGACTGAAGTATTACTTATTGGGCCAAAAACCTGTACACAGAATCTCTCAGACTACAATTTGCATTTAGAAGGATGTACTGTTACTCCATCCTCGACAGTTAAAGACCTGGGTGTTATATTAGACAGCAACTTGTCCTTTGAAAATCATATTTCATATGTTACAAAAACAGCCTTCTTCCACCTCAGAAACATTGCTAAGATACGGAATATGTTATCTGTTTCAGATGCAGAAAAGTTAGTTCATGCTTTCATGACGTCTAGACTAGATTACTGTAATGCATTACTAGCTGGTTGCCCTGCTTCCTCAATAAACAAGCTACAATTGGTACAAAATGCAGCTGCTAGAGTTCTTACCAGGTCAAGAAAATATGATCATATAACACCAATTTTATCATCTCTTCACTGGTTACCTATTAAGTTCCGTATCGATTATAAAGTACTGCTAATGACCTATAAGACTCTAAATGGTTTAGCTCCTGTGTACTTAACCGATCTTTTATCGCCCTACAATCCTTCACGCTCTTTAAGATCACAAAACTCTGGACTTCTGGTTGTACCTAGGATAGCTAAGTCCTCTAAAGGAGGGAGAGCGTTTTCACATTTGGCTCCTAAACTCTGGAATAGCCTTCCTGATAATGTTCGGGGCTCAGACTCGCTCACCCAGTTTAAATCTAGATTAAAGACACATCTCTTCAGCCAAGCATTCACATAATCCATCTCATATCAGATCAATTGCACATGACTATCTTTGCTTAATGTTATGAACAGCAGCTATGCTAATTATTCTCCATTTGCTTTTCTGTTTTACCTTGGGTCGCCCGTCCCGAGGTGACTAGAGAGTACATCAGTTTCAGTTTGGATCCAGCCTCTTAAGAAGACCTCAGATGACTAAAACTTTGGAAGAGACGGCGCCAACTCCTGCGATGACTTCAGAAGATGCAACATCTGGATCAACACGCACATTCGCAAATTTCTATATATCCTAATTATTGTTAATATGTAATTCATTTTTCCAGGAGCTCTTTGCTTCTACCTTCAATTAAATTGCTAACAGTGATTGTATGTTAATCGCCTAAATTATTACATTATTAGCTAACTGCAGTCTCCAAATTGTAATGTTGACATGCATTCTCTGTAAAGCTGCTTTGAAACGATATGTATCGTGAAAAGCGCTATACAAATAAATGTGAATTGAATTGAATTGAATAAGACTGGAGTCACTTCAAAAAGGAACAGTTAAGTGCAACATGTGCAGCGCAAATCTGTTATATACTTGTAGGCTACATAAAATTGCAATGATATAATATAACATCATTATAATTGTGTGCTTGGGACATGGCTTTTAATGGTAAGACTTTTATTTTTGTACTCAGGCTCTCAAAAATTAAATAAAAAATTGGATTTAGATTTATCGGCCAATATATCGGTTATCGGCTTTCAAAATTAAAGAATTATTAAGAATTATAAATTTTCATATCAGTGCATCCCAAAATTATACTAACTACAGCTTAAAAAAAAAAAATCCATATTTTTTTATTATTATATTATGTTAAAAAAAAATATTACATTTAATATTTACATGAACCATCAAAATGAACTGATTCACCTGACTGAATCGGACACTCTAATGCTACATAAAAGAAACATTCTAGAAGAGCTTTTGATTCATTTTGTTTGGCTGTAAAGTTTGCAACACAATTTCACAAAAATAGTGATGCAGCGTTTTATTAGTTTAATATGGAGAATGTAGTTTGTTACTGGAAAAAAAAAAACAGCATTTTGAAAAATGGCTGACCTACTGACACTGAATAATAGCATAGTTAGTTACACATCAACACTGCTGATGCCTGCTGAAAGTTTAATCCAAATAAAAAAGTAACTTAATTACAAATATTTAGGTTTACCAGATGTTTTTCCAAAATTGGTCAACAATATGTTTCTTTGAAAAGGTTTTTCTTTTTAGTTATGCAAACAAGTACAGGAGCATTTTTTTTAAGCTTAGCTTTTTCAAAGCATAGTTAAATTTAATCTGTGTTTACCAAACCATACAAAACTCATCCAAAGAGCTACAGGAAGTCTGATAGAACCACTTCTCCATAACTATGAATGAGGTCAGTAGAGGTAAAGATGAAAAAGACACGCTGAGAGACGACTTTCCCTGCAGTTTACATATTAAATGGCTATAAAGGAATGTTGTCTGTAACCGTTGCTTTCCAAGCAAAACAACTCAATAAGCACAAGCACTCATCCAGCAGTAATGCACAGTAAAGGAACATCTCAAGAACCTCTAGTTATACATTAAAGGCTAACAGCATCATCTCTATGAAACCCATCCTGAAGCAGACCCTCTACTACTAAACGTCTGTGTAGTGAGCTGCAGGCAACAAAATGTGAAGTGCGCCACTGTTGCAGTGGGATTTCATCATTTCCCCAGCTTCACTCAGGGTGTGTAGGAAACACGCTGAGTGAGTCAGTCAGTGGTGGGCATCATGGGAAGAGCCATATGATGGGCAGCCGAGAGCTAAAGAGCAATGTTCAAGGTTAAAGCATCTCACTTGAGATGAATGTCTGGGGCTATAGATGTCATGTTAACTTGGTGTGAATTGAATTTGTAAAATGCTTTTGGCATTTATGGCCCTTGGATGCGATTAATCTATTAAGAAAAAAATCTGTCAGCGGTTCCTATGTCTAATTTTTATGGAAGCTTGTTTCCACCATGAAATAAAAAATAAATAAGGTAAATGTGACTTTTTATCTCACAATTCTGACTTTTTATCTCACAATTCTGACTTTTTTCCTCACAATTGTGACTTTTTCTCAGAATTGCAAAATATAGAGTTATTAAGTGAGCATTGCGAGATATAAACTTGCAATTGTGAGAAAAAAAGTCAGAAGTTTATATCTCGCAATCCTGACTTTTTGTCTCAGAGTTGTGAGATATAAACTCGCAATTGCGTGTTATAATGTTCAATTGTGAGGAAAAAAGGCTGATGTTTTTCTCAGAATTGCGAGTTTATATCACAATTCTGACTTTATAAGACTCGATTATGAGTTTATATCATGCAATTCTGGCTTTATAACTCGCAAGAGTTGAGAGTTTATATCTCACAATTCTGAGAAAAAAAGTCAAAATTGCGAGTTATAAAGTCAGAATTGCTTGATAAAAACTCGCATTTGTATGATAAAACCTTGCAATTGTGAGAAAAAAGCCGCAATTCTGACTTTAAAACTCGCAATTGCAAGTTTAAATCTCGTAATTCTGAGAAAAAAAAGTCATAATTGTGAGATAAATAGTCCCTTTTAAGTGCCTTTTTAATTTTTTATTTAGTGGCGGAAACAAGCTTCCATAAATTTGTCTAATTTCATTCAAGATGAATTTTTTTTTTTTATCAAAATAGTACTTTTTTATTAGTACTTTTTTCAAGAAGTCTCCATGATATTCTGCTCTCTATTAAACTCAGGTCACTTCTTCAGTCAAGTCAAAGGGATTTTCCTATCTGCCATACTTTTTATCATCTACCAGCAAAAAACACAAGTCGGATTGCTAAGAAAACCAATAACACAAATCGCACGGTTTGAGGAATCACAAAAGGTGAGCTACATAAGTTTAATTCTTAGAGCCATGTTAGTTCTAACCCCTAACTCAAACTATGAGCAATTCTAGTAGTGATAGTGATGTTAACAAAGCATAACTAATAATAATAATAATAATAATAATAATAAGACAACATCATAATAGTTGTGGCATGCAACAAGACTTCTTCTGTTATTATTGTAAGTAGTACTTTATTGTTCACTTTTTGTTTTCTTTGCTAGCAACTTCACTGTTATAATACAACAGAATTTGAGGAACTCAGTTACTTCTTGTTTTATCTGTGTTTACTGACATCCCCTCATGGGATTAAAACATTGAACTAAACTTCATTTTCTACTTAACTGTGTAATTGTACAATTAACCATACTAAAACCGATGCTAAGAAAATACATTTTTGACACTAACCTTAATTAAGCATCAATTTACATAATTTCATTTTTTAAAAATACTAATAAAACAATGTCTAGTAGAGACAATAAAGCAATAAATCACAACTAAATGGAAAACCTATAAGACAAGAACAGATGAATAATTCAACCAATCCTTACAATAGCGCTCAGGTATAGCAAATGAAGGAGAGGCCTCTCATTTTACCAGATAAAGACATGTCATTTCTAATGACCTTTTAATTATTTATCCATTAACAATAACAGTCTGTCACAGAGACAATCATATCCGATCAGAGAGAGCCTGCTGTGTGTTAACACTGCATTATTTATCTGCTTATTTGACAATAAATTATATGGGCCATCAGAGGAACTCGGGGTCATGCGACAGTCACAGATATACACAAAGCCATCATAAACACTACACAGCACTGGAAGGCCATCACAAACTCCTAAACCTGAAGAGAACCAGACTTCAGACTGTAACTAAACAAGATTTGAGAATCTGTTACAGTACAAGAAAAATCATGCGAGTTTTCTTGCTTGTTTTTTAGAAGTCTGTAATCAACAGTACTAAATATTCAGCAAAATAATGCAAACGTTATCCTACACTCTCCAAAAAGGGATACGGCCTGACTATACAGTTGTACTCTATGCACTGGTGTTTGAAAGAGCCAAAACACAATAAACTATGGGATTTTTTTTTTAACGACACCCAAAAAGTCCTTTCCAAAACAAGCCATACGATTCGAGATATCATTCATATCTGTAGCACAAAGGAGGGATGAGTTACATGCCAAAGTTTAATACTTAAGGTAAAGAATAAAACCTACCGGTTCTGTAAATGCGGCATGAGAAACTTCTTGTGTCACACTAAGTCACCTAATAATAGAGGAAGGCAGTCAAAACACCGAAAAGGATGAGCTATCTCCAGTCTTCATCAGGTCATTAGATGAAACTTTTGGAGGGTATTGTATATACAGCAATGTACTATGTATGCTTTGCAACATGGTTTAATAGACTAATTCTCTGATATATATTACCATATATATTAGAGTTAAGGTTACAAACTGCAAACAGTTATATTTTGTACAGTATAAACTGAGTAAATCTCTAGTTTACCCCCAGAGTCCCCATACTAAACAGACAGAAGCGGGGGAAAAGTCAGATTCAGGTATATTACACTACAATACCTGCCAAAATGAAGATGCCTTCAACGAGTTACAGACAATTTCAAAGATTTAATCTTGTGTTATCAATATTGCTGCCATTCCTCTCAAAAATACATAAATAAAAAAGCAATCAAATTATCAAAATGAAAGTATTCATTATGAAGATATCACTTAATTTTTCAAAAAAAAAAAAAAATGTGCTGGAACAACAGAAGAAGCAGTTTAAATCAATTCTCACGTGGTGTTAAAGTAACTTCAAGAGAGTTTATCTCTGTATGCCGTTAAGTTTCTTTGACAGCTGGCTGGGTAGAAAAGTTATCCAGTCCAACAGAATGCAAATTTCCAAACATCTCAGTTTTTTTGTTCTAATTTTTGACACCTTCTGTACTTGTTCACAAGGCAACCATGACCAAAATCTCACCCTCAGGCTGTGTACCAACGTAAACCTCTCAGTCTTTCCACCCTCTTTTGAAACTGCTGAGACAAGTAGAACGAAAAACTCTTTCACTCTCACAGCCACTATCTAACTTCCTGTGTTTCGAGGACTGTCTGTCGACTCCCCCTCTACTAACCTTGACCTCTTGCTGCACCCCTAACCTTTACTCTCGGGATTCTTACCGTAAGCGTCCTACGGTGACATCGCAGTGTGTGTAGCAGGTCTAACAAGGCACTCCTTTCTCCAGCCAGAGATCACCAAAGTCAGCTAAAGAGTCTCCTCCTCTTTGTCTTGCCCTCTTATTTTCTTTCTCCTCCTCCTTTCTCTCACTTTTCAGCCTTCCATCTGCTCTCACTTTGCGCTGATGGGAAACAGAGAGTGCAGGCATCCAGCCTAAACTCATTCACACACACAAAAAGACCCCACCGCACACACGCAAGATAAACAAGGAAGAGGGGCGGCAACTTGCAATGCTCTCTTTGGTTTTACTCTTTATTTCTCTACAGTTGTGACAGTTTATGTAAGGTAACATTTTCTTCTTCCTGTGTAACAAACAGTCAAACTTTTATTTAGATCTGTTCATCTCTCGGTCTCCTTCTCTCTCGTACACACCCACTTACTTACTAGAAAAGTATTGATTTCCTGTACACCAAAAAAGGAAGCAACCCATTTTTCCCCCTCCATTCCTCTAACCACTGACAAAGAACAGCAGTACTGAGCATGTTCAATATGACCACAAGGCCACACACATAGAAAATACACATAATATACACATTTACTTAACTATCTAAACAATGACTTCTGTTGTTTTTATATAAAGCAATTTATAATCACTATATAGACAATCACTTAAATTCTAAAAGAAAACTTTTTGCATTTTCAAAATAAATATGTAAAAATAAAAAAAATAAAAAAATTTCTTCTTAAAGCTACAATATGTAAGATTTTTGCAGTAAAATATTTAAAAACCACTAGGTCAGTGTTTTTTTTATTAAGTTGAGCACTTGCAATATCCCAAATGTTTCCAACTATTTGTAAACCGTGAGAAAATCGCGATTTTAACCAAGGATACGGGACGTGTACGGGAGTCGCCTGTCAATGGCGTCATATCCGCGTTACCCTCGGTTTCCTGTTTTATGTTGTTACTATTTTGTCAAGTAGCTAATACAGCATTTTCTCCATCATACATTACTTTTATAAAATTAATTGCATGCCATTAATCAAGCCACCCAGCATTTATTATTATATTCTAAACTCGATCTAGCTTTCTGCAGTGTGCAACAAGTGTCTCACAGCAGCCGCCGACCGAACGCACGGAGTAAAGTCATAACATCATTTTCAACACAGTCAAATGTATCTAAATATGATAAACAGCGCTGTGTTACCTCATACGCTTGACCGGAAGAAGCGACGCCCGCGACTGCAGCATAATAAAAGTTCCGCTGCTCTCGAGTGTGTCGCGTTCGTCCAGTGGCCTCGTTCAGCTCCCACATCACTCGAGTCGGCCCTGCGCTGGTTCATACTACAGTAACATTAATAATCTAATCCATGAACATGATTTCTGCTCGAGTCCCGTTCCCGATTCTTTTCCACTGGCAGTGAGGTGAAGACCTCATTTCCCAAGATTCCGCGCTCAAACTCGGCGTCACCAAGCTACACCTTTGTTTTGAATAGGCGACCTCTAGCGAAAAATTTACATATTGTAGCTTTAATAATAACAACAATAATAATAATAATATTAAAAATAAAATTGAATCAAATAAAAATACATAATATATTATCATATTTTCAAATAGTATTATTATTATTATTAGATTTATGTATTTAGGTTTTCCAATTACGGAAGTTCTATCATATACAGCTCACTTCTGGGAACAAATCTGTCCTCAAACTAAAGCCAAGCCAAGCACATTTTCAGAGAGAAGCCATCAAAGGTTGATGATGCATTTCCATCTTGTAAGAGAATAATCATTATAATAGTCCTGATACAGCACTTGTCAGGTAACAAATGCATGAAAAAAAAAATTATTATAGGAAATGATTATAGGTAACCTCATTATGGACAGATTAAAAAGACATAAATCCCAGAAAAGAAAACAGGTTAATCATACTAATCCAAACTGTAAACACTCATGAGTATAAACACACACGCACGCACGTTGGGTTTATGATCTATGGGGACTTTCCATAGACATAATGATTTTTATAATGTACAAACTAAACCTATCCATAACAGAAAACTTTCTGTATTTTACATTTTCAAAACTTAGCCGTATAAGCTGTTTTCCACATGGGGACCAAAAAATGTCCCCACAAGGACAAGGATTTTGGACATTGCCATCTTTGTGGGGACATTTGTCACCATAACATAGGGTTTACAAGGACCACACACACACACACAGTACTTACTGTCATTAAACACTTTTTCATGTATCCAATTTCCAGCATATTTAAAGTAAACATTTATAAGAGTATCCATGTTTGTCCATATTGATTATACTTGGCATTTACAATTCTTCATCTGCTGAAAAACCACAGAGAACAACAAACAACGTTAAGTTAAACAAGCAAAAACAAAAAATGCAGACCAATGTCCAAATCACCCAAAATGTGGAAGTGAGAGAATTTGAACGTGACACCGCGAAGATTGCTTTACTTTAAATGTGAAAAAGTGCATGCCTCAAAATTAATTTCATTTCACCGTCTATTAAATATATCCCACATTGAAAAGCAATCATTAAATGCAAATAAATGATCTGCATTATACAGAAACCAGTCTTACCTCAATTGCATTGATTTTTAAAATAGGTCACCTCATTAAAAGCAGGGGTCAAGGGAATTAAATGGCCTGGTTGTTCTGAACAACAAGCTGGGCAAGGCTAGACTTTCCATACCTGAATCGGATTCCTTTACAGGAACTTCTAAAGAGAGAAGAAACACTATAACTGACATGCAAGGCAACAGAAGAGAGGAAATTATTTAAGAGGAAGAATCAGTCATACTGAGAGGCAGAAAGTGTCAGCATAGGCCTTCCTACCACAGGATCTATGAACACAAATATCAATGCTTATTAGCAGCACATTGACGTTTGCAGAATCAAAGATGTAACAGACGAGAAGACTCATTCTTAGAGAAACACACAAACACATTAATTCATAAATAATTTATAAACAAATTCAGAATATCGATTCAATCTGTGATCTCCTCCATCATTTAAAATACATAAATAGCTTTCCACATATTGACAAAACATAAAACATATGACCAAAAGCTAGAATTTACAATAAATACATGCACATGTGGTAGTCTATTTTACAGATGCTTGGTAGTGCAAATATTACAAACAAAACAACTCAATTACACCTCAAAAAAAAAGAGATTATACAAACAACTTGGCACAAGGTAAACAAAGTTTCATACAGTACATCTCCTTCTCATTGGCTGGCACTACTGGTTGGCCTATATTTGTCTTTTTTACTTGCGTATTTATCTGTTTTGAGACATCTGTGAAAAAAACTAAGGGAAATAACCATCATCTTTGGAGTATTTGGAGAGGTCGGACCACAACTGAACCATCTTTCAAGTTAAACAAAGATAGTGAATGTATTGAAGGTATTACAGATAATATTTCAGGATCACATTAGTGAACAGACCAATAAAGAAAAATGTGCATCTATCTAAATGTGCATATGTGTGCCTGTCAATCAAAGGATACACATCCAACGTAAATAGATCTTGTTAGACCAATCCCCCCATTATAAGACTCCTCCCATTCAGAAGGCCACAAAGAACTGTATGGAATGAGCCCATAGACTTATGGTTTGGCAAAACTCTCGCATCTTCTTATACTTGATCTTCTGATTTGATCTTCTTGCACATGAACAATTTTTGTAACATCACTGAAATTTTCATTACAATGTGCTTGAAATAACTGAAGCATTCATTAAAGTCGGCATGAAACAGAAGCTACAATAGTCTTTCATCTCTATTTTGATGTATATCCAAGTGAAACAACTTCTCAAACAAGAACAAATGTAAGACGGGACTTGATTTTGTCCACGGGGAATTGATTTGATCGTTGTCATTTACTATTGCTGCAATCTCATGTGAGTGACAGGTTGTCCCGCCCTCACGCCAAAAAACACTTCATCAGAAGTGATGAAATTTCCATTTCATGATTCATGATCGATGATTTTTCCAGTCGTTTGATTAAAATTGTAGATATTTCTAGCCGACAAAATATTTTAGTGATGACTACCATTTTTGACATCACACTTTGAAAATTCTCTGATATTACCAGATTTTCCATGACCGTGGGAACGCTGTTCTCAGTGCAAGCACTCATCTTGTGAGTAGTTGCCCATCATGAAGAGTGATGCAAAGCCAGTCAAGCGATTAAGTGACTCTCAAGGCTTTGAATAAACATATGATTTAATAAACAGTGTAGGTCCTTGTGCGATCGGTTTGTGAAGGCTTGTTTGTCTGTCAGATACAGTCAGGAAGTCTTTCGTCTGTCTCAAATGATCAAAGTCTCTGTTTTAATCAGTCCACTTTCATCGTTATAAGAGGTCAACCTTCAGCTTCATCTTCACCTCCCCTCTTCAACAGGTCTGGTCTCAGATTTTAGTTTGACGAACTCTTTGGCAACCTCATCAGTTGAGCGTTGAGAGAGGATTCGTAGTGCAGTGGTCCCGGTTTCATCTATGTTGATGCGCGGGCCCAAAGGGCACCAGCACACGCAGCTTTTCCGGTCTGCTATGTCACGCAGCTGCAGTACTGCGATCCCGACCACCCGGTCCGCACGACCAAAACAGTAATCCTTCACCGTTATTTGAATCTCATAGCAGTCCAGACTCACGCCTTTACCAAAAACACTGAGATTGAGATAAAAGAAGGGGAAAAATACACATATGAGTGGACTATTCTCAGTAATATGATTTTTTTTAAATAAAGGTTTAACTGCCACTAAGTACTAGAGAGACATAATTGTAGCAAACATTGGGCTGTCAATTAATAAACACTTGATGATACAAACCTCTTTTTTTCCTTTTCTAAATGTAACAACAAGTACTCAAGTAACTCTTGTATCTCTTGTATCTAGAAGAAATCAGTAGTCGAGCAAAACCTACAAAACCACACATTTAAATAGAGTAACATTTACAGATGAGAGTTGTTTTCACTCACAATTGAAATGCCTCATTGTACTTTGCAGTCCAGCTGTTGTTTTTCGATTTGGTTGTGAATTTTCGTTTCTTTTCTGTAAGCTGTGGGCCGACCAGGTTAACCTCCACAAATGGACGAAACATCCCCGAGGTCTGCCATTTCATGTCATTTACAGCAATCACTGAAAGAGAAAGAGAGAGAGAGTTTGTAAAAAGATGCCAGGGGTGTTTTCAGACTCGAATAAATCATCATTATCTCACCAGACACTTAAATGCTCAGATAAGACTCCTAAATTTAGCTCTTCTTTGCTGTAGTGCTCTCACCTCTGATGCCGAGTTTCTGCTCAGTGTTTCCAGCTGGGGGCGACAAATCCAACTGAATTACGGCCTCCCCTATCGGCCGCTCAACCCCAGAGCCTGTCAATCAAACCACTTCATTTCACAAATACTGTACATCCAACATGGTGCTCATACTTACAATCATATATATGCATAAAAACATATATTTTCACTTTTTATGATTGTGATTAAAAATTTGTGCAATTATATGGAATGGATTTCATAAAATGTTTTAAAATGTGCCATTAAAAGTATATAGTAAAACCAAGCTGAAAGTATTTTACTCAAGTACATGTAATGAGCAGGGGATTTGTTGGAACAGAAATGCATTTTCTCCGGAAATGATAAAAATATCAAGTATATGATGTAATAAATATTGCATCACAGTCTCCCAAAAAATATTAAGCAAAACAGTTGTTTTCAACAGATTTCTTGAGCAGCAAATCCACATATTACAATGATTTCTGATCATTGACATTGAATACTGGAGTAATGGCTGATGAAGATTTGGCTTTGAAATCAGGAGTAAGTAACATTTATAAAACACATTAAATTCACGAGAGAGAGAGAGAGAGAGAGAGAGAGAGAGAGAGAGAGAGAGAGAGAGAGAGAGAGAGAGAAAGAAAGAGAGAGAGATACTGCTCCTAGCCCTTCAAAGAGTCAAGGATAAATGAATTTTCGGCCCACCTCGGTCAGGTCGAACATTCTCTTTGGGGGTAATCCTGATGCCCATTCCATTTTGAACTGCAAGAAGAAATGTTTCATTTTAAAAATATAAGAGTCCTGCAAATGTCAAATAATTTATATAGATTGTGTGGCCATGTGCAAGGGTTGATAAAAGTCAGCCACTGAACATGTGTATATATCTCACCCTGAGCATGTTGTGTTGTCACAAATGTCTTGATAAGAGCATCTGTGGTCTGAGTATATAGGGAGAGAGCGTAACGCAGCGATGACAGCTCAGGACTCTTCTCCAGATACACTTTTTTTAAACCGTTCCCACCAGCATGGAAAAACAGCTACCCAGCAGCAAGTTTGAGAGAGAGAGAGAGCGAGAGAGAGAGAGCGAGCGAGAGAGAGCGAGCGAGAGAGAGTAAATTAGCATGAATTTCCTATTAAAAAGGTGCTACAGACAGCAACTTGTTTTGTCCGACCAAGTTACTACGTGTGAAATGTCATGCCTGTGGTGAGCAGCTTTCTCAGACTGTGTTTCTCAGTTTCTCTCTCCTACCCACACACTTTTTCATGACGCACCAACTGGAAGAATCCAAACCCTCGGTGTGCAACATGTTGACTTGCTGTGACAGTTCTGTTTTTAAGCAGACAGCCAACACTTTAACGTGTTGTAACTCAGCGGGCATGCCATATCCACCAACACACCTTGATTGAGTCCAGTGCTACCTCCATGATCAGGCATTGCCTTGGCGACAAGCTCTTTGGCTCCACCCCTCCCTATAATGAGAGAGAAGCATTAGCCACACCCACTTCCATATGCTATAGATTATATGTTTTACCCATGTATTTATGGATAATACCTTTAGTTTTGACAGTTCCTTAGCAGCAGTAAGAAGTTGAGCTCCCTGTAGTAAAAAAAAACAAACAAAAAAAAACAGAATATCTCAAACATCTGCCTGCCAGCATTGGCTAAAAAATATTGTGTGTGTTAAAGGATTAGTTCACGAAAATTACCCCAAGATTTACTCACCTTCAAGCCATCCTAATTTCTTCTTTCTGATGAACACAAGTTATATTAATAAATATCCTGATGCGGCCAAGCTTTATAATGGCAGTGAACAGGGGCAACGAAGCTCAAGAAAGTGCATCCATCCATTATAAACGTACTCCACACGGCTCCGGGGGGGTTAATAAAGGCCTTCTGAAGCAAAGCAATGTGTTTGTGTAAGAAAAATATCTATATTTAACAAGTTATAAAGTAAAATATATAGCTTCCGCCAGACCACCTTCTGTATTCAAGTTACGAAGAAAGTGTAATGCCTCTCGCAGTTCAAAACGTTTATGCTACATCCTACGCCTTCCATATTCAACTTACGAAAAAATCGTAACTGACGCGACATCAGTTACGCTTTTTTCGTAAGTTGAATATGGAAGGCGGTCTGACCGAAGCTAGATATTTTACTTTTTAACGTTTGGAGTACGTTTATGATGGATGGATGCACTTTCTTGAGCTTCAAATTCATTGCCCCCATTCACTGCCATTATAAAGCTTGGACGCATCAGGATATTTATTACTATATTTCCGATTGTGTTCATCAGAAAGAAGAAAATCATATTCACCTAGGATGGCTTGAGGGTCAGTAAATGTTGGGGTAATTTTCATTTTAAAGTGAACTACTCCTTTAACTATAGGGACAGCATTATGGTCATGATGTCTGTTCCAGTACATGTATAAGATGCAGTCACAATTTAAAAATAGTTTTAATTTATAAAAACTGGAAAAATTTCTGTCTGAAAATCCAACCATATTATCGCCTAAAATGGTCATTGTGAAATTAAAAATGAGATTTGCATTTTATAAATGCAAAATGCTTAAAATAAAACAAACAAAACAAGAACAAGACAAAACATTTTTTTTTTTTTTTTTTAAATTAATCCAATTTTTGTGTTGATGATCACTACCGATTGCTTGAGTACTGTAATCGCTGCTATCTCTAGATAATATACTGAAACTGACAATTGAAATAATAATTTAAAAAAAACAAACAAAAAAAAAAAACATTGATAATGACCACTTTGTTCCAGTAAAGTAAATATTGTTGTGAGAGCAGGAACAAGTCTCAGAGCATCATAGTATGTTTCATGGGCAAGCAAAAATGAACAGAGTTTAGTTTTTAGTGTCTAACACTAAACATCATGTGTACATGTTTTGTAAAATAACTCACTATACTGTCGCTGCTCTGAGGTAACACAATCGTTTTCTCCATGCAGATCAGAACGTTTTTCCAGAGGTCCTTTAGCACACGCTTCAACACAGTCTTGTCACATATGTCTGCAAAGATGCTGAGGCTGCAACACATTGCACACAGACATGCGTATGTACATGTTACATTTGGCAGTCTGGAGAATTTCCCTGGGGAATTTGTGAGATACAGTGCAAAGACATTCAACTGATGACAGATTATCATTTCACTTTCCTCTACTCTTATTCAGAATATAAGTGTGCAAAGAAATAGGCATACATTAAGAACCTTAGTATAGAACAAATGACAAGTGATCTGAAACAGAATTGATATAAATGTAACTGAAGGTAGTTGAGCTGAACTGACTTTGCGTCAAGGAACTCCATAAGCGGCCGCAGTGCGTTGTCTGCATCAGCCTCCGCGGTGTTACGAGTGTTCTGATTCAGAGGCCCTTTAATCTGGTACAGGATCTCCGCCATCTGACACATACATACGTTTATACGAGCCTGGAAACTATACATACAGAGAGAGCGAGAGGGAGAGAGAAATTGTAATGGAATAAAGATTTAAGATTGAAATCAGCCCAACAAACAAGATGACTGATTATGACACCATTTCCAAAATAGAGTTTTCTGTAAGAATATTTGGTTACACTTGATTTTAAGGTGTCTTTGTTACACTGTAATTATACATTTAAGTACAGAGTAATATTATGTAACTACATGTGCTTACTGTAGGGTTAGGAATTGGTTTGGTTTAGGGTTAGTTGCATGTAATTATGTATAATTTATAGTTATTACTATAGTAACTATGTGTAACATATGTAACACTAAAAGTGTGTTACACTTTATTTCAAGGTGTCAGTATTACAGTGTACATTTTTATAAAGCCGTTTTATATTGCATTTAATTATATTGCTGTACGTGCACTCAAAATGAATAAATGCTTCAATATATACAGTTATAAAATAATATAAAATAAAACTGTATAATAGCATTTACAAATACACTATATTGCCAAAAGTTTTGGGACGCCTGCCTTTACGTGCACATGAACTTTAATGACATCCCATTCTTAATCTGTAGGGTTTAATATGGAGTTGGCCCACCCTTTGCAGCTATTGCAGCTTCAGCTCTTCTGGGAAGGCTTTCCACAAGGTTTAGGAGTGTGTTTATGGGGCCTGGCTTGCAGTCTCTGCTCTAATTCTTCCCAAAGGTGTTCTATCGGGTTGAGGTCAGGACTCCAAAACTCGCTCATCCATGTCTTTATGGACCTTGCTTTGTGCACTGGTGCGCAGTCATGTTGGATCAGGAAGGGGCCATCCCCAAACTGTTCCCACAAAGTTGGGAGCATGAAATTGTCCAAAATGTCTTGGTATGCTGAAGCATTAAGAGTTCCTTTCACTGGAACTAAGGGGCCAAGCCCAACCCCTGAAAAACAACCCCACGCCATAATCCCCCCTCCACCAAACTTTACACTTGGCACAATGCAGTCAGGCAAGTACCGTTCTCCTGACAACCGCCAAACCCTAGACTCGTCCATCTGATTGCTAGACAGAGAAGCGTGATTTGTCACTCCAGAGAACACGTCTCCACTGCTCTAGAGTCCAGTGGCGGCGTGCTTTACACCACTGCATCCGACGCTTTGCATTGCACTTGGTGATGTAAGGCTTGGATACATCTGCTCGGTCATGGAAACCCATTCCATGAAGCTCACTACGCACTATTCTTGAGCTAATCTGAAGGCCACACAAAGTTTGGAGGTCTGTAGATATTGACTCTGCAGAAAGTTGGCGACTACTGCGCACTGTGCGCCTCAGCATGCGCTGACCCCGCTCTGTGATTTTACGTGGCCTACCACTTCGTAGCTGAGTTGCTGTTGTTCCCAATTGCTTCCACTTTGTTATGATACCACTAACAGTTGACCCTGGAATATTTAGTAGTGAGGAAATTTGCACAGGTGGCAACCTATCACGGTACCACGCTTGAATTCACTGAGCTCCTGAGAGCGACCCATTCTTTCACAAATGTTTGTAGAAACAGCCTGCATGCCTAGGTGCTTGATTTTATACACCTGTGGCCATGGAAGTGATTGGAACACCTGAATTCAATGATTTGGAGGGGTGTCCCAATATTTTTGGCAATATAATGTATGTATAAATGTAATAGTATATACAAAATATAAGTTGCTTAAAATGCAAAACACATCAAATAAAAAATAAAGCAACAACACACAAAACAAGTAACCTACTTTCTGAAAAAACTACTATGACAAAGGTGACAAGCAGAACACTCAAATACTGTAATAATGACATTCAGATGAAATTCAGGCTCAGAAAATTAAGTTTACCTCTTGACAAACATGGCACTCAGGTTCTCCAGAACAGAATTAAGCTTCCCCTGCAGGTCATTGAGAATATCTGCAGCCTCTGTGTCGAGCTGTTGAGAGAGTAACATGTATACACACACACACACACAGGAAGAAGTGTTCGTTTAATAGAAAATATGGCACTTAAACTAGGCAGAGGCGAGGAGAGGAGAGGATGTAGGGAAAAAAAAAAAATCACCATGTCTGTTTGTCATGGTTCTGCAAGCGCATCAGCATCAGGGAGGTGAAACAAATTGGATACATTCTCTATTCTTTAGAGAATCTATTCTAATCTTTAGCAATATATCTGTCAGATCCAACAACAGCTTAATTAAAGCAGGAATAAAGAATACCAAGACAAAGAGTGCAAGAGTTACTTTTTCATTCCCATAATGAGCAACAGTAACATTTGTTTATTCAGTTTAGTGCTGCTGAAGAAAGACAATTAAAACATATCACACAATATCGACAGTGGTTCTGGCAATCAGGGTGGTAAAAATGAGAAAACCTTCAAGTAGGTCTTGTTTGTTTTTAGTCTTCTAGTTTATGGCTATTAAAATACTGAATGCATCAATAAAAGTTTTAAAATATGGCACATTAGCATCTTTATCTACACAATAAAGTGGCCTAAAAAGTATTTGTACACTTGAACCACAATATATGAATGTTATTGCATTAGATAAAGTATCAAACCAAATGGTATTTATATTAAAGAAAGATAGCACAAGTACACTTTTCAAGCGAAAACATTTTACAAAAATATCTTAGTTTTAATAGTATAAAATGACAGATATACTTTTATTTGGATGCTTTCTGGTTGTAAAATTTAGTGGAAATTATAACTTTTTTAATTGTGGCTTAAGCGAACAAATACATCTGGACTTGCACTAGGGCCAATGAATGCACAGAACTGATCATTAAAGCATGTGTCTGATTGTCTATTTGCACTATGCTATCACAGTGATAGGGAAAGCCTCAGGAGGAGGGAAGAGATAGCCAGGCTTCTAGCAAAACAACATGGCACTGTCTCGCTCACGCAAGCATACACACACTCACACACACCCATGATGATTATCGCACCTTTTTTGTATCGACTGTTGCCTCTTTCTACCAAGGGACAGGGTGAAAATAACACAGGAAAACAAAAGAGAAGGCACAGAGACAAAATGATACAGTTGAGCAATGGAACAGATGCTTCTGAATGTTAGAATTGAGATAAATGCAGGAATGTTTAAGTTTAAACCGCAAGAGAAACATCACACACCTCTTTTCCCTCACATTTGGGCTGAGGAATAAAATAAATAAGAATAGAATAAGTCAAATTGGGAAAACATTCAAACTCAAACAGCATTTGGGAATCTGACATTTCTGAGGTCTAATCTATTCGCTGTCTAAGTCTACATTCACAGTCAGTGTGTGGGACTGGCAAACCGGATTTACTCATCACAACGGACACAAAGTTTAATAAATGGGAGTCCAACAGCAACTGGAGCTAAAACCTCCATATGACAAAGCTCATATCACCATCTCAGAGTTAGCGAAATTATGCATGAAAAAAATGATTGTGTGTGCGTCTTGTGTGAGTTTCAGTGGCTATTGCATTGTGTGATGTGTAGGAAGTGACGGACAACTAGTTGCACTAGTTGCAACAAGTGTGGTTACGTTCACAGAGCACTGATTCCAGAAAATTTGGTGTCAGTTCAGGAAGAAAAATTGTGAAAACAAAAAGGCTGTATGCGAATAGGCATACAGGTCTAACATACTACCATTCAAAAGTTTGGCTTTTTTCAGAGATTTTTGAAAAAAAAAAAAAAAAGTCTCTTATGCTCACCAAAGCTGCATTTATTTGATCATAAATACAGTAAAAACAGTAATATTGTGAAATATTATTACAACTTAAAATAACTTTTTTTTCTGTTTTAATATATTTTAAAATGCAATTTATTCCTGTGATGGCAAAGCTTAATTTTCAGCATCATTACTCCAGTCTTCAGTGTCACATAATCCTTCAAAAATCATTCTATAATATGCTGATTTGCTGCTCAAGAAACATTTCACATTATGAATGCACTGTAAACACGAATAAGTTGGCAAAGCTTAAGTTAAGAAAATCAAAGTTTAAGTAAGCAGAACTGTTAATTGTTCTTAACTTGAAATGTTTGAGTACACTAATTCATACATTTTACTTAAAATTTTCATGTAACCTCAATGTGAACATTTTTATTAGTGTAAATTTAGCTAGCTATAACAAGCTAATTCAGAAAATGCTAACTTGCTAATTTGCTAACATGTTAACAATAGCATGGTATAACACTTGCTGAATGAGTACAACAATATAAAGCATTTAACATACTTGCTCTCAAACCAAGCCACATGCACCACTTGTCACCATGATGGTAACTCTCCAAAAACCCACATTAAAACTCTTCTAAATTAGCATAACAAAACATTAATCACTAGTAAATATCTCCCTTACCATTAATCTTGCACAAAAAAAAAAAATTATGTAACACTTAATTTTAGCATTTCCTCTCCCATTTGAGTGCCATGGGCAAAGCATTCTGGGAAATAGAATTCCCAGCGCAGTTTCAGTTAAAATTAAGTTCGTCTAAATTGAAAGAAATGAGTTCATAAAACTCAAAACAATGAAACAGTTCAGTTTCCTTAAAATATATCAGTTCTGTGAACTTGAAAGAAAAAGAAAGTACTAAATACTCATAAAAGTTAAATTGACTGAACTAATTTGTTTAATTTAAGTTTGTCCTACTTAAACCAATTATTTTGAGCAATAGGGTTTACAGTGTGTAAAAACAGTTGCTGCTTAATATTTTTGTGGAAACGTGATTTTTTTCATTGACAAAAGCCCAAAAGAACAGCATTTATTTTAAATAGAAATATTTTACAATATTATAAATGTCTTTACTGTCACTTTTGATCAATTTAATGAATCCTTGCTGCATAAAAGTTTTAATTACTACTACTTTCAACAAAACAAAACAAAAAAAGATTCTTCCTGTCTAGATGGGTGGTTTTGGCTAGTCATGGGTCAGTCATGAACGTTCATTTTGAATTATTATTATTTTTTTTATGACTTTATCGTGAACGTGCATATTCAACATCCTTTCGATCATGAATGTATGACTCTGATCCAAATATGTAGCAGGGTGAAAAAATCCTTTTTGTTTTCTGTAAAGAGCCTATGCATCTGTCATATCACATTAGAAATGAATGAAAGACTCAGACCAAAAGACGCAGAAGGGGAGGTAAACTAATCATTTCTTTTTCACATAATTTGTCTTTGGTTGCATTATAACAATTTCCTAATTCAAAATAAGATCAGAAGACTGAATATGAGGACGCGTTTGAGGAATTTGGCTATTGGATATATAATGTTATAATTTAACTTCGCTCAACTGAAGAAAATAAATAAAGATTTGTTCATTTTGCAGAAAGAGATTCAAAGATCCAAGTGAGTAAAATAATCCAAACTTCACATCACTAATTTTGGCCTAAAATAAGTAGCAAAGTTGATCAGACTTTAATCAAAATTCTGGCAACTTGAGACTACCTTAAACTACCCATGAAAATACATGGATTGTCCTAATGAGTATTCTAGACTTCTGCTCAACAATAATGATCTAAGACAACAGAAAAAAAGTTTAATAAGCATCTGTAACCGTGTTTACCAAAACAATGATCATTTATTCACTGACAACAGCTAAATCATATTATTTGCCTGAGGCACATCATTATTTAAGCTTTGAATTATGGGTAATTGTTTCACATCAGGGCACAAGAATCCTATTCCACCTAAAAACAAGACTCTGACAATGAGGTACTGGAGCCCTGGGGACAGAATCACAGCGAAACAACACACATCTCTCCTTCCCATCAGATTTTATACACACACTTGCTCCTCACACTAATGAGACCTTGTTCTATCATGTTTCAGAAAGTACCACACACACACACACACACACACACAAACATCAGCTTATTACCTCGGCTCCATCACCCACCTCTGTGGTCGTGTTCTCATCCTTGAGACAGAAAAAAAAATTGCATTCAATATCACAAAGTCCTGTTGATCCAGAGACTATGGAGCAATGCTACCACAGACAAACAGACAGAGAGAGAGTTTGTGTGTGTGTGTGTGTGTGTGTGTGTGTGTGTGTGTGTGTGTGTGTGTGTGTGTGTGTGTGTATACAAACCTCCTTTTCTTTGTCCTTCTTTTCCCCCTGATGTCAGAAAATGGAAACAAACATACAGTATAATGACTCACAGAAACATAGAAATACAGATACAACACACAACATAGAAACTATAAGCACATACAGATTAGGTCAACTCTAAATGCGCACATATTATACATTACATAATGCCTTATAATAAACATTGTAAGGCATTATATCATTCATAAATAACTGTAACCACAGTTAAAGGGTAAGGCAGGGGAAAGATGCCCCCTTAAGAACAGTATGTATTTTACTGCTGAATTGCAATATATTTAGAGATGACATGTTGAGAATGATGCATTACTCAATATAATAAAGGAAATAAATGCAAACATTTGCTAATTAAGTTGTTACAGATGATCGATCCCCTATCTAAGCCAAGAAGCAAAATGTGTTAAATATCTCCGTAAAGATATTAAAAACATACGTACATCAAATATAAAAATACTATATAAAATACTAAATCAAATACACTAATGTTCAAAAGTTTGAAGTTGGTAAGATTTTTAAATGTTTTTCAAAGTCTCTTTATGCTCACAATGCTCTCTATCTATTTATTTGATCAAAAAATACAGCAAAAACAGTACATTGTGAAATAATATTACAATTTAAAATAACTGTTTTCCATTTTAATGTCATTTATTCCTGTAATGGCAAAGCTGAATTTTCAGCATCATTACTCCAGTTCTCACTATCATGATCCTTCAGAAATCATTCTAATAAGCTGATTTGGTGCTCAAGAAACATTTATTATTATTTTTCATCCAGGATTCTTTGATAAAGTTCAAAAGAACAAACACTTATTTTAAATGTAACTTTTGTGACATTATTAATGTCATTAATGTCTATTTTGATTAATTTAGTGAGTCCTTGTTGTCTCAATTCATTATAACAATAAAAAAAAAAAATAACACTACCAAAAACATGCCAATGGGGACCATCTGCCTCGATTCTGAGGGGGGCATCTGGGTTTTTTTTTCCCCAGCATCTTGCAGCACAAACACTGCGTTGTTAGAAAGGTGTGCCAGGTTAGGACTAGTTCAACTTTTAAAAAGTCATCTCAAGACTTTGTGTTCTGTTCTATGCCTTCAGCTGCACTCCATCTAGTATTTTTTGATTGATTATTGCTGTCACTTCAGAGTACTCGTGCTCATCCCCAGGGCTCTGACCACCATAGACATAAAGGTGCATTACATAAAATATATATATTTTATGCATTACATAAAATATAATATATATATTATATATATATATATATATATATATATATACACACACAGTGGGTACGGGAAGTATACAGACCCCCTTAAATTTTTCACTCTTTGTTATATTGCAGCCATTTGCTAAAATCATTTAAGTTCATTTTTTTCCTCATTAATGTACACACAGCACCCCATATTGACAGAAAAACACAGAATTGTTGACATTTTTGCAGATTTATTAAAAAAGAAAAACTGAAATATCACATGGTCCTAAGTATTCAGACCCTTTGCTCAGTATTTAGTAGAAGCACCCTTTTGATCTAATACAGCCATGAGTCTTTTTGGGAAAGATGCAACAAGTTTTTCACACCTGGATTTGGGGATCCTCTGCCATTCCACCTTGCAGATCCTCTCCAGTTCTGTCAGGTTGGATGGTAAATGTTGGTGGACAGCCATTTTTAGGTCTCTCCAGAGATGCTCAATTGGGTTTAAGTCAGGGCTCTGGCTGGGCCATTCAAGAACAGTCACGGAGTTGTTGTGAAGCCACTCCATTATTTTAGCTGTCTGCTTAGGGTCATTGTCTTGTTGGAAGGTAAACCTTCGGCCCAGTCTGAGGTCCTGAGCACTCTGGAGAAGGTTTTCGTCCAGGATATCCCTGTACTTGGCCGCATTCATCTTTCCCTCGATTGCAACCAGTCGTCCTGTCCCTGCAGCTGAAAAACACCCCCACAACATGATGCTGCCACCACCATGCTTCACTGTTGGGACTGTATTGGACAGGTGATGAGCAGTGCCTGGTTTTCTCCACACATACCGCTTAGAATTAAGGCCAAAAAGTTCTATCTTGGTCTCATCATACCAGAGAATCTTCTTTCTCACCATCTTGGCAAACTCCATGCGGGCTTTCATGTGTCTTGCACTGAGGAGAGGCTTCTGTCGGGCCACTCTGCCATAAAGCCCCGACTGGTGGAGGGCTGCAGTGATGGTTGACTTTCTACAACTTTCTCCCATCTCCCGACTGCATCTCTGGAGCTCAGCCACATTGATCTTTGGGTTCTTCTTTACCTCTCACACCAAGGCTCTTCTCCCCCGATAGCTCAGTTTGGCTGGACAGCCAGCTCTAGGAAGGGTTCTGGTCATCCCAAACGTCTTCCATTTAAGGATTATGGAGGTCACTGTGCTCTTAGGAACCTTAAGTGCAGCAGAAAATTTTTTGTAACCTTGGCCAGATCTGTGCCTTTCCACAATTCTGTCTCTGAGCTCTTCAGGCAGTTCCTTTGACCTCATGATTCTCATTTGCTCTGACATGCACTGTGAGCTGTAAGGTCTTATATAGACAGGTGTGTGGCTTTCCAAATCAAGTCCAATCAGTATAATCAAACACAGCTGGACTCAAATGAAGGTGTAGAACCATCTCAAGGATGATCAGAAGAAATGGACAGCACCTGAGTTAAATATATGAGTGTCACAGCAAAGGGTCTGAATACTTAGGACCATGTGATATTTCAGTTTTTCTTTTTTAATAAATCTGCAAAAATGTCAACAATTCTGTGTTTTTCTGTCAATATGGGGTGCTGTGTGTACATTAATGAGGAAAAAAAATGAACTTAAATGATTTTAGCAAATGGCTGTAATATAACAAAGAGTGAAAAACTTAAGGGGGTCTGAATACTTCCGTACCTACTTTCCGTACCCACACATATACATATTATATATATATATATATATATATATACACACACACACACACACACACACACAAGCTTTAAGTAAAGTACAGTACAACCCAAAAAACTAAGTGCACACACCTTCTCTTTCTTCGCAAGAGACTGTAGAAAGAATGAATGAATAAAAAGCCAATAAGAACAAAAACAAACCAAGAAAAACTTCTGATAAATCTGATAAATGCAAATATGCACATAGACGAACTCAAACACTATATCTTCCGCATACAGAATTGAAGGGAAGGAAAGAAGGATCTAGATATATAATTCTACTGGGTAATAAGAGGAAGAAGTTGAAGAAACTGGCTCCCTAAATATTTGATTCATCTGCACGAAGCATCTGATACGTCGACACGGACTACTTCACTACGACGGTCATACATCAAACTAATGCATTTAGCTCACACAAACCCACCTTCTGCCTGTCAAGCTGTACATACAGATGAAAGGAGAGATGGTAAAAACAACAGTCAATAACAGATGGATGAAAAACAGGGGGTGAGGGTGACGGAGAGAAGAAAGCTAAATTTTTGAACAGGAGCAGCCGAAATGTTCAAGGCTCTGTTCGCATAGGATGCATTTGTGCATTAAAAACAGCTAGATAGAGCGGAATTAAAACATTTGCCTAACCACAATAACCAGAATATAAAACTTCTGCACGACGTGACAATGACAGCAATCAGAAGATATTTAAGGTTTCACTTAAAAAAATGCTCCCTGCAGTCGCAGCTGCACGGCATTTTTTTTTTTTTAAATATATAAACTTTTTAA
Source organism: Ctenopharyngodon idella (assembly GCF_019924925.1). NCBI lineage: Eukaryota > Metazoa > Chordata > Actinopteri > Cypriniformes > Xenocyprididae > Ctenopharyngodon > Ctenopharyngodon idella. The sequence continues at coordinate 33,872,088 of NC_067224.1, forward strand.
ATATATGTTAATATATTAAATTCACACCATTCATGTCAATAAGATGTTATGTTTTTGAAAAATGCTCACCAAGGCTGCATTTATTAGATTAAAAATACAATAAAACAATTGTGAAAAATTTTTCAATGTAAAATATTTGTTTTTTCTATTTTTATATATTTTAAAATGTAATTTATTCCTGTGATGGCAAAGCTCATTTTTAGCAGCCATTACTCCAGTCTTCAGTGGCACATGGCAAAATCATTTTAAATTTGCTGCTTTACTGTCACTTTCAATCAGTTTAATGCTTCCTTTCTGAATAAAAGTATTGATGTCTTTAAAAAAAAAAAAAAAACTAACAACACCAATAAAACTTACTGACCCCAAATTTTTGTATGGTAGACAGTGTATGTTAATATAACAGACATATTATAGTACTGATTGCTTGTAAGATTTTTTTTTTTTTTTTTTTTTTAAACCAAATGGCACTGCCTTTAGGGTATTAAATGTATTGCTACTGTATACTTGACTCTCTCTCTCTCTCTCTCTCTCTCTCTCTCTGTATTTCTTTCTTTCTTTCCCACACACACACACACACACACACACACACACACACACACACACACACGTACAGCTATCTTTATTAGGACATTCATTGACACAATGCAATCTCTAGCTCCATACCCTAACCTTACCCATCACAACTGAGTGCCAACCCAAACCTTTACCCTAAACCCTTAACCTAATCATTACCTTATCCCTAAAACCAAGTCTTAACCCTCAAACTGGCCTTTAAAGGGGTCTTAGAAAATGAGAACTGGACAAAATGTCCTCACTTTACTCACTTTGTCCTCACTCCGATGGTATAAAACTCAAAATGGTCCTCACAAAGATAGCTGTACAAGTACATACACACACACCAACATACCAGTCAAAAGGTTCATTGCTAAAGATTAGGACCATGGACCCTGCCAGACTGGCAACACCTGACTCACATAGACTCAAGGACAGAGGAAGATTTGTCATCACAGCGTCATCTCTAAAATGCAGAGTTAATTGAAAAATACCAGTACATGTCTGACTTTTAAAATGGCTGGACACAACATAATCCACACAGCAAACCACTGACACATCACGTAGGTGTGGAGGCTAGAAGAGTGCCTGCTAAGCCTAAAGCTTCTGCTGTTATATTTCAGTTCTTTGGAGTGACATGTGACACCACAGTACCAACTACCAAAACTAATATTTAGTTAACTATCAGTATTGACTTTTTTATACAATACTGAAGGGAGGACAGGAAACATTGGGAATAAAAAATAGTCAAGGTACACAAGTACACAACCCACCAACTGGATTTTACAATACAATACAGCCACTAAAGTCAAATGGGTTCATTTTCTTTACAAAACCAACCTTATTCTCCGTCTCTTTGTTGTCAATCTACAGATAAAAATAAATCATACATTTCCAAATTACAATCCAGTGCGGCACCAATTAGAAACACCAATCGAAGTCACGATGCAAAATGTTCCTTGACCGAGCCATTAAATCCCCAAAACACTTTGAACAGCTTAATATTAAATACACAGATAAACAAATAAATGAATAATATGAAATGTTAAATATTGAAACATGATGAGGGTAATTCACTAAATTAATTGCAACAGTGCCATTATTTTGTGCAGTCTGCATAGTTTAATAGCTTGATTCACTAAGGGAAATATGCAAATCAGATAAATGCCGCAAACCCAAAAAAGACTGATTTTTCTAAGTGTATTTGTGCTGAAAAGACTGATAATTGCTTAAATGGGGCACAGATAGCAAACAGCGTCTGATTTACTGGATTGTGGGTGGTTAGTGAATAAGATGCAGGTGAAATACCATGTGCAAGAGTGTCAACTGTGAATTCACCCGTAGAATATATGATTTTGAAAGTTGATTTCTATTCAATGGACTTTCCAGATCTTTCATAGTATAACTCTGCAGTATGTGGAGTTGTGTTTTAACTGGACTATATTATGTAATGATGCTGATGTTAGCTCTAATGCGAACTTTAACATCACAGCTGGAGTCTAGAACACAAACTCCACAGGACACATCACACACACACACACACACACACACACACACACACCTCCAATTAAAAATATAGCATTTGTAAGAATCTAATCAATATCTTTTAACTAGACTGACTCTATCTACTGTATGAACACAGAACCAACATATTTCATTCATCATTGATGCTGTTATTCAGATTGACTGCTCTTTGTGGGATACAGGAATCAATTAAAGCACAAATCCCAGCTGTAAATGTGAAAGCTTTTGATTCTTTTTAAAGCTTTAGCGTTACATTAAATTATCTGGTCGCAATTAACGGGTCAATTAAACTTTAATGTGCATGACAGAGTGTGACTGCAATCTGAAGACCCATCTGTTCTGTCAGATTTTCTTAATCACCTTTCGTTTTAAAGGAACAGTTCACCAAGAAATGAACATTTTGTCATCATTTACTTGCACCCATTCTGTTTTAATCCCTGTGAAACACTAGCTGCATTCGAAATCGCATACTTCCCTACTAAAAAGTAGGTGAAAAACAGTATGTGACAAAAGAAGTTTGTCCGAATTCATAGTATTCATAAAAGACTAAGTAGGCAAAAAGTAGAGATTCTGCAGTGTGTATACGATGGACACTTAACTATCTCATGAGGCCATGGGTGAGGATTTGTGAATGGCGGTGAAGTGATGCATGGTAGGTCACATGACACTGATGTTATCTGGTTATGAAATCATCTGTGGCGCCGGCGCTGCTGTCTCCGGACTCAGATAAACTCCGCCTTTGTTCATAACCACTCCCTCAAACCCAAGCTGGCCCGCTTTGGACCAAGGTATTCGGCGGGCCAAAAAACCCTGGCCGTTGGCCCCGAGGAAGCCCCGACGAGGCACGATCAAGCCCCGGAAGTGACAGTGGAAACGCGACTGGCCCTGGCACGCACTAGCATGCCCGCTTTAGGCCGACAGCGGAAACGCAGCTAACGACAACATTGTGAATGTAGTACTTTACATCCAAATTCATATTACATTCATACTACACACATTCATACTATATAGAACGTATATAGAACATACTCTTTTTAGCAATCCCAAAGTAATTACTTATTCAAAATAAGTACCAACTCAAAAGAGTATGCGATTTCATACACAGCCACAGTATCCTCTTGCGTTTCACAAAAACAATACATGAATGAAATGAGTAAAAGAAAACCTGATAGATTTCTATTTATCAGCACAGCTTTTGATTTTAGTCAATCTTCTAAAAAAAAGCTGACGTTATCTCTTAACATACCTCTGATCCTTCTGAATCCGAAATGCCAGACTGATGGGAAAGGCGTGGATAAACGTGGATAGACAAAACATAAATAAACTAACATACATTGAGACACTAAACAATTAAATCATAAAAAAGGACAAGAACATGAAAATTAAATGCAGCTTCACTTACACCACAGTTAAAAGTTTGGGGTCAGTAAGATTTGATTTTTATTTTTTATAGAAATTAATACTTTTATTCACAAAGGATGTATTAAATTGGTCAAAAGTGGCAGTAAAGACATTTACATGGTTACAAAAACAATCCTTTTCAAATAATTTTTTTTTTTTTTTTACTTTCTATTCATTGAAGAGTCCTGAAAAATGCATCATGTTTTCTACAAAAATATTAAGCAGCACAACTATTTCAACATTGAAAATAATAATGTTATTTGAGCACCAAATTAGCATACTAGAATGATTTCTGAAGGATCATGTGACACTGAAGAATAGGGTAAATAAATTATATTAATATATTAAAATAGGAAAATCTTAACAATATTACAGTTTTTACTGTATTTTAGCCAAATAAATATAGCCTTGGTGAACATAAGAGTCTTTTTTTTAAAAATTAATAAAAAATGTTAAATAAATAACAACCCCAAACTTTTGACCGGTTGTGCAACTATCTGCCTTAAAAATTCCAGCACTAAAAAGTCTCTGTACTGTCAACAATTTGCTAGCAGGCATATACTGTACAGTAATTGCTGCATTGCATCCAGTCACTTTGTCACTGCATATCTCTGTCAGCCATTTATAACGATTGATATGTTTGATAAACAGCTTCATAAAGAAGCACATCAGATGAGACATATGCCTTTTTCTCACCTTAGCATCTGATTCATCTGACTGGTAATGAAAAATAAAGAAAAAGATGAGTAATAGTGAAAACAAAAAACAAAATAGAAAAAAATGTGGTAGGTAGTAGCAGAAGACTTTTACTGCCTCGTTGATTTACACAAAATCTTAAAAAACGCCCACACACACATTCATGGCATCACACACTCCACTGTACCACAGTGTTGAGTGTACAGACCTCATTGCCTTCATCATCAGTGATGGCCTGAGCAGAGGAAGACCAAAAGAAACAGAATTTCGTGTTTGTGACCCCCAGCTTTCAACAAATATTCTCAATAAACAAGAACACATTCGCATTTGTATACACAAACACAGTTTTTGCCTAACTGGAAGAAAATATAATATTAATTATGGGCCAAGCACCAAATGAAAGCATCAAAATGAAAACACGAGTAACAAAATCATGATAAACAGAGATTTAAAAAAAATGCACCACATATTTTAATGGCTAATGGTAAGAATATTTGTAACACTTTACAATAAGTTTTCATTTGTTAAGAGTAGTTAATGCATTAAAGGGTTAGTTCACCCAAAAATGAAAGTTCTGTTCTACTCACCCTCATGTCGCTCCAAACCAAGACTTTCGTTTTTCTTCGAAACACAAATGAAGATATTTTAATGAAATCTGAGAAATTTCTGTCTTCAGAAAGTTCATTAAAAAACTAAATCCATATGAATTGAGCGGTTTAGTCCAAATTTTCTGAAGAGACTCGATCGATTTATGTGATGAACAGATTTAATTTAGGCTTTTATTTACATATAAACATTTATCAACTCACACATCAGTTATGGTAAATGAAAGCTCAAGCACGTTTGCTTGACATGCGAGAACAAATGAGGTTCATTCTCGTGTGTTACGCAGCACGTTGGAGCTTCCACAAGAACCAATGAGCTTTGTTCTAGCGAGTCACGGTTGAGCTTCTGTTTATGTTCACTGATAAATGTTTATATGTGAATAAAAGCGTAAATTCAGTGTTAATCATATAAAGTGATCCAGTCTCTTCAGAAAATTTGGACTAAACCACTCAATTCATATGGATTAGTTTTACGATCTCTTTATAAACTTTTTGAAGCAGCAAAGTGGTACAGTAGTTGCGCAGGCTGTCAATGAAGGGACTGAAAGCTCTCAGATTTCATTAAAAAGATCTTCATTTGTGTTTTCTGAAGATGAACGGAAGTCTTACAGGTTCGGAACGACATGAGGACGTAAATGATGACAATTTTTTTTCATTTTTGGGTGAACTAACCCTTTAAGTAATATGAACTAACAATGCGTAAATATATTTTTGCAGCGTTTATTAACCTTTGTTAACGTCACGTAATGAAAATATTCATATTCATGTTAGTTCACAGTGCATTAACTAATGTTAACAGATACAACTTTTGATTTTAAAAATGCATTAGTACATCGAGATTAACATTAGCTAAGATTAATAAATGTAGAAATATTAGTCATTGTTCATGTTAACTAAAGTACGGTATTTAACTAATGTTAACAAAAGAAACCTTATTGTAAAGTGACCGAAATATTTATAGGTAAATTTATAGGTAACTGGCAGTTAATTTGGGACCCTATCCATAAACACTGTCTCTTGACACACCTCCTCATCGTCCTCAGGCTCCTCCTCATTCTCCAACTGGGAGCAAAAGCAGAGATCAAAGTTAAAGTGTTTTAGGGATTTTATACTGAGAGAACAACACACTGCGGAAGGCTAAACCAAATGGGGGGCACTAAGGTGTTGCAAGAAGGGTACTGCAACTTAGTGAAAGGGTCTAAATCAGGGGTGTTCAGGGTGTTCAGAGTTCAGCTCCAACTTGCCTCAACACATGCCTGGAAGTTTTTAGTATGTCTAGTAAGACTTTGATTCAGGTGTGTTTAATTGGGGTTGGAGCTAAACTTTGCAGGACAGTGGCACTCCAGGAGCAGGATTGGACACCCCTGGTCTAAATACAACACATAGTAATGCACAAAATCACACAGAGGATTAGGAATGGTTAATCTAAAAAAAATACATCTCTTCACCTACCCTCTCTTCCTCAGCAGTATACTACACACACACACAAAAATACATATATGGTTAGCTCAGCTAGGATACACATTTACCACACACATATCTACACAAAATGCATACAAAAACTCTGAAAAACAGACTGACATCAAAATGTTCCTGTCTTCCAGCACGTCTCAATAGAATCTTCAAAAAGGTGTGTAACATTTGAAAGATAATAAACATTCAATTCATTCCTCACCACAAACATATCAAGCGCAAAATGCCAGTAGGCCGATCTTCATCAAACCAAAATAATACACTTGTTTCTCCAGTTAAACAGACTCACAAAAGCACGCAAAACTCATTTAGTGCTCACTCCGATGTTAGCATGTTGCTAAGCAAACAACTTGACATTCCAAGGAGCATAAAAAATACCCACAAATACAGGGTAAATCAGAGCATTCTGGTACTGCTTCATCTATTAAGGATACGTGTGATGCTGTCTTAGATTTTTGGCTAAATGAGGTACACTACCGTTCAAGTTTAGGGTCTTAGGGGAAAAGTCTGGGATCAGTAAGATTGTATAATTTTCAAGAAGTTAATACTTTTATTCAGAAAGGATGCATTAAATTGGCTTACAAAAGATTCAATTCCTTAAAAAAATTCAAAGAACAAAAATATTAAGCAGCACAACCTTTAACATTGATAATAATAAATGTTTTTAGAGCAACAATTCAGCAAGTTAGAATGATTTCAGAAGGATCACGTGACACTGAAGACTGGAGTAAGCTTTTCCATTACAGGAATAAATTACATTTTAAAATATATTCAAATAAAAAAAAATCGTCATTTTACATAATGTTACTGTTTTTATTGTATTTTTTAACAAATAAATGAAGTCTTGGTAAGGAGACTTCTTTCAAAAACATTTAAAAAACTGGTTACAAACTGGTGACGTAGTTACATTGTACTTACTCCAGATTATATTAATTAACTACAGGTATTTACTATAGAGTTACGGTTGTGGTTAGGGTTTGGTTTAGGGTTAGTATTATGCATAATTTACTGTTATTACAATAGTAAGTACATGTAGTAACGTGTAACGTCACATTAATATAAAGTGTTAGCAAAAAACGTATTGATCCCAAACTTTTGAATGGTAGTGTACATTATAAAGCACCATACATTTGTTGCATTAACAAAAAACACCATTCTACCATGGTGCTTGTGCCATTATATGGGGTGTAACGGTACGGTACGTCACGTACATCGGTTTTGGGGTCACAGTTCGAAACGAATTTGGTACAAAAGGAAAAAGCAACATATACCCAACTCTAGGTTTCCTTTCATTTATTTTGAACAGACAGTAGTGCAAATTACAGTCACTGTAATCTGCACTACTGTTACACTACTGTCCCCTGTTTACTGTTATCAAACTTATTGGTTTGAATGTGTTGTGCCTAGCTTACGCTGTCATTTTCTTTGTGCGTGAGAGTTCATTAACATGCAGTGACAAGAAATCAACACAAATCGGCACGATGCCAAAGGATTTTTATCTCATTATAACAGCGAAACAACTTAAAATACTCTGTCATTTATGGTCATACATATAAGAGTAATACATCATTCAAAACTAAAGGGACTATTTTTATTTGTGTACACTCTACACTCATAATAAAAACATAACATTTTTGTAAAATAAAGAAAACAATCAGAATGCTTTCTGCCGTCCCGGTTTCCTTTCCGTGAAGTTTGTGCGTCACAAAAATTTATCGAAACCCAGCATATAGGCTACTAGCAAGCTCCTGCGTGCCATCTGAACCCTTGTTTTGGGTTGGTGCATAGATAGTCTCTTCTTCTTCTGCTCTTTTTCCTGTTGTGACGGTTAGCAAACCGCGTTGCATTACTATGTGCGCCTTCTTCTGGAATGGAGTGTGGATCACCTGTGACTGACTGTATTCGTTGTCTGACTTGCACCAAACCTTGACGTCCGTACCGTGACGGTTCAGAGTGAATACATGTACCGTTCCACCCCTAATATATATATATATATATATATATATATATATATATACACACACACACACACACATACACACCACAGTACTGTATGTAAAAGTGTCTATGAACAAAAGCATGAAAATGTTGCCTAGGTGACAGCTAACTAAGTACTGCAACACAGTTAACCATACAGTAACTTCCATTACCTCTCATCTCCTATTAACGGCCATGTCATTAGCTGTTATCACTTCATATTTCCCTCACCTGTTTGGCTCCCATAGATTCAAACATCTTCTCCAACATCACACGCATCTGTTGAACGTTATTCATCAATACACATGGCTGTGGGAGATGCAGGAGGGAGTGAACAACACAAGGATAGAGAAAAAGACAGAATTTAGACCTAACTGGACTCTTAACCACACAGCATTTAAGCTACAAATATACAGTTTAACAAATCTTAACACTTTTTTTTTGTCAACACTCACCGTCTTTTCTTTCTCACAATAGGAGGAGAAGCTCTTGGTTAGAATAGCACAATACTGCAGGAGCACTTTGGTGATAGTCTGATAGTGAAAGGGGGAAAAAATGAAAAGAAAGAACAGCTATTACACCTAAATGTTATGTAGAGTAAATGAACTACACCTCGTACTGAGCTGGTAATCTGGAACGGCAGATAAATTGACTTTGTTGTTGAAAACTAATGAATTTTTCATGGGCAGATGCATTACGCTGTTGTTTTGTTCCCTGAAATATACCTCAATATGCTGATTACCGGAAAAAGTGATAACAAAAATACCACAATTATGATCATATCAGACATTTCCATTTAGTATTTAGTCATATCCTCACTAAAATCTAATAAAATGTAAATACATCTCAGCTCCTACAAAACCTGTGTGGGCTTCGACAAAGATGTCTCTGCATCAGACGTCTAAGTTAAATATGACTCACAGGCTAAGAAACAGATGGTGATGGTCTAAAGACAAACACTTTGTGTGCCAGCAGCTTATATTTCTTTTGCCTCCATTTTTCATCTATCATCTGTCATTCTCTGCTCCTGGTTTTCACCTTGGCAAAGCGTCGGTTGTACTGGGCGACCACTGCAGGATCAGGACAGTCTAGTTTCTTGATGATCTCAAAGCTTTGGTTGAGCTGAGTGAAGATGTCCACGACTGAACAGGAAAATAAAGCATGCTCAGATGTCTGCTGGAACTGTGGAAGAGCAAGGAGAGATTTTTAGTCCGAGATGATTTTTAATTCTGGGCACTCTTTGACCTGCGGATTTTTTGAACATAAACTTTTTTTTATATATGCGTACTAGCTTATTTATTGGTTCTACTAACAAGGTCCAAAACTGGACATACATACACAACAGGAGAATTTTTTTTCTGAAAGTCATGAGAAGTTTATGCATTTTTATGTATCCTAAATATACAGAAATAAGTAATATTTTTCTTTTTGCAATACTTGAAAAAATTACATTTTGATTGAAAAGATGAAAAATAAATGATGAAAAAGATGAAAAAGATTCTGTGCAAAGGTTTTTTTCCTTAGTAAATAATTATTTTGAGAGGGGGGGGTGGAAATGACACCACAACAAAAGAGCAGCTGTAATTTCATTTTTTTTTAAAGAAATTAATACTTCTATTCAACAAGGATACATTAAGTTGATAAATTGACAATATACAGCATTACTAGCTATTTTATAATTTTATAAAAGATTTATATTTCAAATAAATGCTGTTCTTTTGAACTTTATTCATCAAAGAATACTGAAAAATGCATCAGTTTTCACTAAAATATTAAATATTTTAAATATTAAAATATTAAGTTTTCAACACTGATAATTATAATGTTTCGTGAGCACCAAATAACCATGTTAGAATGATTTCTGAAGGATCATGTGATATTGAAGACTGGAGTAACTGCTGTTGAAAATTCAGCTTTGCCATCACAATTACAATTTAAAATATATAAAAAATAGAAAACAGTTATTTTAAATTGTAATAATATTTTACAATATTACCATTTTCACTGTATATCTGATTTTTTTTTTTTTTTTTTTTTTGTATAAATGTAGCAACCCTAAACTTTTGAGTAATATTGTATACATAAAATTCATTTAAAAAGTAGCAAAAATAAATGAAGGTGTGGTAAAAAGTTTTCAAAACTGTTTGAATCTGACCTTAACATAACTCAAAGCAAAGTTAAAGTCAGTTAATTTTAATAAAAATCAACCCTCTTACATGTAGTAGACAGCAAGCAGCCATTTCATTTGACAAACCATGTTTTAAATCCTGGTAGACCAACAACCAAGAAGCCATTTATAAGAGAGCAGCACACACAGAAAAGTTAGTTTCTGAACCATACCCCCTCTCTTTTATCCCTCTCCAGGGCTCCATGCATAAACTCCATCGACACTTCCTCATTCTCAGCGAGCCACTGGAGAACAAATGGCAGAAACCACCTACACAAGGGAAATGAAGGAAGAAATATAGAGAAACAGGAGGAGAAATAAAGCAGAGGGGCAGCAAAGTAGCAAATGGTCAAGAATGTTTAAACAACAGAGGAAAATATCCAGCAAGGAAGCCAGGCATCTCAGTCGATTTGGGACAGTAGGTGATGACAGAGTGTGAGTGAGAAAATAAAACTACTCATGAAGAACAAACTGCAGATTATTTGAAGGGAAAAAAAAAAGAAAACTTTAGGCAAAGATGCTCTGAAAGAGCATTAGAAGCAGCGTGACTCACGATGGGTACTCTGGGACAGCGTCAGAGAAAGTGGGCAGGTCACAGACGTATTCGTTGTAGAGCCATTTGACTTTGAAATGCAGATTCATGTAGTCTGCACTTTTACACAACCTCAGTTTCTCGTGCTCTGGGGAGACAACAAGCATGAGTCGACATATTTAATTTCAATTTACCTTGTCACGAATTTCCTTCGGCTTCAACATATTTATTCTCCACTGAGCTATAAACTAAGAATGAACTGCAGTTTCATCTCAATCTCCAGCTGTACTCACTCACAGAGTCTAACGCTAAGAAAACGTTTTTCACACACTACACAAACTACCATTCAAAAGTCATTAAGATTTAAGATTTTTTTTTAAGCATAAATTAATACTTTTATTCAGCAAGGATGCATTAAATTGATCAAAAATGGAAAAAAAAAAAAAAAAATTTTTTTACTGTATATTTTTTTACTGTACTGTATTTGATTAAATAAATGCAACCTTGGTAAGCATAAGAGACTTCTTTCAAAAACAATAAAAACTCTTACCAACCCAAACTTTTGAACAGCAGTGTACACGTGCACAGTACACATTCTCACAGTTACTTAACCATATATCTTACCAGCGTAAAAATCAAGTCTGCGAATATGAAATGTGGCAGGTGCTAAAAACAAGAAGACAAGACAGGAGAGACGGAAGAGATGAAGAACACTCGAGAAAGAATGAAAAAAGTGCAGGAGTGCAATAAAAGGGGTAGTTTCAAAAGAAAAGAAGCTGGCATCAAAAGGAAAAGATTTTTTTCTTTTTTTCAATGAGGTGTCTAACTCTGGTTTACTCCTACTCGGAAGATCTAAAACGAAACCGGGGGTTCTATTCTCTAACTCTGCTGTAGCAATGAGAGAGTGAGGACTTGAGACCAAGAAAAGTGTTTTGAACCTTTAAAGGGGTCTTATCATCGAAAACAGGATTTGCATTGCTCTTTTGAAATAAAACCTCCACAATGCAAAGCTCACAGCTTGTCACAATGAGCACATTAACATAACACTGAACATATTTATTATTATTCAGTACCTAGAAGCATGGCCCACCCAGTCGTGGTGACAAGGAAGAAGTAGGGCAGATACTATGCATAATCATCCAATACTAATATTTCACTTTGTGCCAAAATCATAGAAGCTGTCATTAAAGTATTTGATAGTGCCAACTATATTTAAATTGCAACTCATTTCATATGCAAATTCACATAACTTGATTAATTCAAAGGGTCAAAGAACTGGTAGAATACGTTAATGTAAACTAAAAGTGTAGATTATCGCCTCTTAGCATGCAACAGAGTGATGTGATTGTCTTGTATCTATATCCAGACATGCAAGTCCAAGATCACACTCTCATGACTCTTTATAACCTTTGACCTTTACCATTCTTCCAGTGATTGAGGACGATATGTTTAAGAACTGAAGACAGAGACAAATAAAAAGGAGATGGGGTGATGTTAGGAGGAGTAATCTCAAATAAAATTTGTAGTACACACAGACATACTTTAACAACGCACATGCTTCCCATACATATAAATGTATATATCTTCTTACCTTCTAGTGCATACTTCATGTCCTGTGCGAAGAGTGTCCACATGACCTCAGCACTGACTTTCCCTACATTTAGCTCCTGAGGAAACCTGCACAGGACACACCAGGTTAAACATATCAGCTCATGTGTTTGTGTGTGATATTGTGTGTATCTGCGCAGTCACTGACTGATTTATGATCGGACTGTAGGAGTTCCTGTCCTCCTCTATGATGGAAACTATCAAGGTGATGAGTTTGGGCCAGAAGTCCAAATTCTGTATGCTTGGTCCTGGTTCTTCTACAGCAGCAATTTCTTCCTCTTTCTCATCCTTCTTATCTTCCTCTTCTTCACCCTCTTCTACCTCTTTCTTTTCTTTTGGCTTCTGTTGAGTAAAACGATAGCATGATGGTATACAGAACAACAAATAAGGAGACAGAATGACAGACAGACAGACAAACAGAGAGATAGACAGAAAGATAGAAAGACATACAGACCGACAGAATGATAGATAGAATGAAAGAATAACAGTCAGACAGAATGACAAACAGAATGATAGAGAATGGCAGAAACACATACTTAGAACAGACAGAATGATAGAAAGTCAAAATGACAGATCGAAGGACAAATAAAATGATAGATAGAACAGACAGACAGACAATAGAAAGAAAAGGAAAGAAAAGAAATAGACAGACAGATAGATGATAGACAGACAGACAGACAGACAGACAGACAGACAGACAGACAGATAGATAGATAGATAGATAGATAGATAGACAGACAGACAGACAAACAGTCAGACAGAAAAATAGACAGTCAGAAAAATAGACAGACAGACATACAGATAGACATAGATAATAGACAGACAAATAGCCAGACAGAAAAATAGACAGACAGACAGACGGACAGATAGATGATAGACAGACAGACAGACAAACAGATAAACAAACAGCTAGACAGAAAAATAGACAGAAAAATAGACAGACAGACAGACGGACAGAGAGAGACAGGCAGAAAAATAGATGGACAGAAAACAAAACAGACAGACAGACAGACTATGGAAGAAACTCAAAATTATACTGATGATTCATGGGCCTGACCTTTATGCATAAACGTGGTCTCTATGGTAACAGATCGATTCTATAAAATATTACTCATTTCAGGCTGATGTCTTAGGATGAAATGTTGGTATTACCCATGAGAAATTCAACCTCTGATAATGACATATTCTAATCTCCAAACTTGAACATACTGTCAATCACAAGTGTAAGCATACCCATCTGTGTGTATGCAAACATACACCTGTGCATGATGTGAATGTGTTTACTCACAGGCTCCACGGCCGGCTGAAACTGTCTGTTGTACAGCTCTTGGCAGTTGTTAAAGATGTACTCATATGTGGAGTTGAGGCATGCTTTCACACAGTCCCTAACCACATGGGCCGCACGCGGGGGAGATTGCAGTTCCAAAACCTGGACACAGGGGGTGCCAGAGAAGACAAGAGTATGTCTATATAAAAACAATATAACTCCCGCTAACAAGCAATATGCTGTCAAATCAATAGTGACTAATCTCCGTTATGAAAGCCCGCACAAAGGCCTCTCTCTTTCAGCACAAAGAAATCAATCTTCATCTCAAACCTTCTATTATCCCTTTCTACTGTATGAACTCAGGCAGAAAGAAATGACTGAGCGTTTACTCAAGACTGTATGAAACACAATTGAATTATTCATCTCTATAGGATCTGTCACTCAATATATATTACAAATAAGACCCACATCCCTGTAACTCCCAAATACAGTATAAAACAACGAAAAAGGCAATACAGCAAGCTATTCCTTGATCAGATTTAGAGGTACGTTATCATACCTTCAATCTGAAGAACGTAATGCTAGTCAATAAATCCACTGTGGATTTGAGATCTGCTAGACGTGGTTTACTGCTGGCTGGGAAATTATTCTGGAGATCAAAGGGACAGAAAGAACAAAACAGGAAGCTTGAGTGAGAAGCACAATATGACCTTGGTAAAACAGTAACATGAAGGTAAATAACAATCATAAACAACATATCACTAACATAAGCACATAGGTTATTGATGAAGAGTATATATCCTTATAAAGAGTATACATGCCAACCACTCTCAAAACCAGCTGAAACAGTCAATAAACAGTTTTTATATAGACCTACATCTTAGACTTCACTATAATGAACATTTTTATTCTGAAATATATATTATATATTGTAGGGTCACAATACTACACATAAAAACATATTTCAGCAACCATGATTTTTTGGATATGTGTGGATTAATTTAATTAACATTTTTTGGTCCTGAGACTTCCACAGAAGACATATACATATATACACACACACACACACACACACATACACATATACATATATATATATATATATATATATATATATACATATATATATATATATATATATATATATATATATATATATATATATATATATATATTTTTTTTTTTTTTTTTTTTTTTTTTTTTTTAAATATTTAGACCACTTCTATTATAGATTGGTATCAGAATGTGAAGAGGGTTTCAATCAGTACAACAAAAAGTGTTAAAGAAAACATTGCCTCCCCTACATTTAAATGGTTAGTTCACCCAAAAATGAAAATAATGTCATTAATTACTCACGCTCATGTCGTTCCACACCCGTAAGACCTTCGTTCATCTTCGGAACACAAATTAAGATATTTTTGATAAAATCTGATGGCTCAGTGAGGCCTGCATCTCCAGCAATAACACTCTCTTTTTCAATGCCCAGAAAGCTACTAAAAACATATTTAAAACAGTTCATGTGGCTACAGTGTTTTAGCCTTAATATTATAAAGCGACAAGAATACTTTTTGTGCACCAAAAATAACTAAACAGCGACTTTATTCCACAATATCTAGTGAAGGGCGATTTCAAAACACTGCTTCATGAAGCTTCAAAGTTTTACGAATCATTTGTTTTGAATCAGTGGTTCAGAGCACCAAAATCACATGATTTCAGTAAACGAGGCTTCGTTGCGTCATAAGTGTTTTGAAACTTCAATAGTTCACGTGACTTTGGCAGTTTGATACGCGTCCGAATCACTGATTCGAAACAAATGATTTGTAAAGATTCGTGAAGCAGTGTTTTGAAATCACCCATCACTAGATATTGTGGAATAAAGTCACTATTTTGTTATTTTTGGCACACAAAAAGTATTCTCGTCGCTTTATAATATTAAGGCTGAACAACTATTGTCACATGAACTGTTTTAAATATGTCTTTAGTAGCTTTCTGGGCATTGAAAAAGGGAGTGTTATTGCTGGCGACGCAGGCCTCACTGAGCCATCGGATTTGATCAAAAATATCTTAATTTGTGCTCGAAGATGAACAAAGGTCTTATGGGTGTGGAACGACATGAGGGTGAGTATTTAATGACATAATTTTCATTTTTGGATGAACTAACCCTTTAAGGTAAATAACATGTGTGAACAAAACATTTTTATAGTACGTAATATTCCAATACCAGTACGTAATTTGTTTTACACCACACCATGCTAAACTGGATCAATTGTCCGTGTACATTAGTTTAAGTTAGTGTACACAATGAATACTTACTCTATATGTTGACAGGTCAATGCGGAGAGAGTTATGGAGCTGATCCAGCAGTCTAACAAACCGATCTTTCTGCATTAACAGAGAGAAAGATGACTCAGTGGTGAATAGAATTAAACAAACAAACAAAAAATTGGTTGTTTCTGTCTGTATTTGGTAATGTATTTAGTTATAGAGTCAGAGCAAGAATGACAAACCCTCTCAAACATTTTCAAAGATCCACAAGGTACAGTACGTTTCTCTGACACTAATATCCCGCTGAATGAATCTAGACCTTGATCCAAGGACACAGAGTGTGCACACAGACACACACACACACACACACACACACACACACACACACACACACATGAACAAAGACAGTACAAGCACACCAGAGACAGGCCTTTGAATGAGCCTGTCTCATGGCAATGAGAAAACTTAAATAGGAATCAAAGGGTCAGGGACGCTGACAATGTTTCGGTTATTCGCTATGTTGCATCTTTTCAAAATCCTTGTATGAGCAAGACTCTTTCTGCAGAAAGGTCCAGAACAAGAAAGTGAGGAAAGGGATTGTAGCTGTGCAAAAATTCAAGCAGCTGCATTCATGGTTTGCTATAATCAGAGGATGCCACAACAGCATCTTCAGCTGTGTCATATGAGAATAATACTCTCAGTGGGTTTGAGATCAAAGGTTTTATGCGACTCTGATTATAACAATCAAAGTATATAAAACAGTTAGTTCCGGTCCTCTGATTGGCTGAGCAGCATTCCTAGAGCACTGACATTTAGTCCAACAGCGCTGGGACTCCGCTTTTCTTTGTTTACATGACTTTCTGTGCATTAGTGGAGGGAATTTTCAGTTACTTTTTTGCAGGTTACATCATTACACTATGTATGCTAACATAGGGAAAAGCAAAAGTTTAGGGCAGGTAAGATTTCTAATTTATTTGATCAAAAATACAGTAAAAACACAAATATTGTGAAATATTAATAAAATAGAAAACAGGTATTTTAAATTGTAATATTTTTTTAAAATGTAATTTATTCCTGGGACAGCAAAGGTGAATTTTCAGCATCATTACTCCAGTCTTCAGTGTCACATAATCCTTCAGAAATCATTCTAATATGCTGATTTGGTGCTTAATAAAAAAATTCTTATTATTATCATATGTTGAAAACAGTTCACTGCTTAATATTTTTGATCATGAATGAACGAAGGGAATATCAACCTCTAGTCTGTCCTTATAGTGGTGGGGCCATATTAGCTGTGTGCAATGCAGAGTTAGCATTACCCCAAAGTTGGAGGCAGTGAAGCGGTCACAGGCGGAGACGTTGGTGATTGAGGTGGGGTGAGCGTAGAATGCGTTGATGTTGGCCAGGAGCGTGCTCATTACCGCAGGGACACCAGACAGCATGTATTTACAGGACAGACATGCGAAATGCCTACAGGTGGACAGACACAGACACCCAGTAAGAAACTGAGAATGCTTTACTACAACAGTTATGTAATAATAGTAAATGTCACTTTTTTTTATAATACATAATATTAATTTTCCTTTCATAAATATCAGTATATGGACATTTCATCTCAAACAATAAGTCAGTCTTTCATTGCAATTCATTGCTTCTCACCAAAACAAGTCTCTCTATTGAATAAACAAAAGGTCTAGGTTAGTATTTATTAGGAATTATTTAAACTGTTCATTAATATTCTGTTTGACAATTGCACAACTGAACCCAAATATTCAGTCCATTTGAATACCCACTTAGGATTTAAAACACTCTTAAACAACAACTCGTATTGTTAAAACGGACTGATTACTGATGGGCATTGATGTGATTACAGAATGCTACCAGCAGACATTTCCTGTCAACAGCAAAGGACCTATAGCTGTCAGAATACACAGAAAACCCTCCATGGCTTACGTCATGGCCTGATAGATGGATTCTATCCCATAGCGCATGGCAAACTCATCTACAATATCTTGAGCAATCTCATCAAAGTAGATCTTCCAGGCATCATCTCCACGAGCTGTGGGCAACTTCACCACACCCTGCCCTTCAACGTCTGTCATAAAGTGAAAGAAATTCTACAAAAAAATAAATAAATAAGAGAGAGAGAGAGATGGAGAAAAAGGCTAAGTGACATATATAGAAAGTATTTTCTGTTTAAAAATGCCTTTTAGGTTTAAATATATTAGATATAATTTATGTACACTACCATTCAAAAGTTTGGGTAATACAGTAAAAACAGTAATATTGAAAATATTACATTTAAATGAAGTTATATATATATATTCCTGTGATCGCACAGGATCTGTCACATGATCATTCTAAAATTCTGATTCAGCATATTAGAAATCATTTTAATATGCTGATTTGGTGCTGAATAAACATTTCTTCTTATTATCAATGTTGAAAACAGTTGTTTTTTTTATTTTTATTTTTTTAAATTTCTATCTGGGATTCAGCATTTATTTTAAATAGAAATGTTTTGTAACAATGTAAAAGTCTTTACTGTCACCCTTGCTGAATAAAAGCATTCATTTCTTTAAAAAAAAAAAAAAATAATCCCACTAACCCTAAATTCTTGAACATTAGTGTACACAGGCATTTGTCATCTAAAAAGATATTGTAAGCGCTTTACCTCATGCAGACAGGTGTACTGAACATGATAAGGGGCCACTTTCTCTTCCCCTTTAATTTCCACACTTATCTGCAGTCTGATGGCCCCTGATACTGCTGACTTATCTGTGCGTTTTTCTGCAAAAGTCAGAGATTACACATGGTCATTACAAAAGTGATATGAAAGACAAGTCTCCATTTACAAGCATCTGCTCCTAATGGAGAACCTTAGCCAAAGTATAGCGGTAGATTCACATCTGGTAATAACATTTAACCAATTTTTATTATCAAGAGAAAATAAAAAGTGCTTTCAAATTTAAAGACTCAAGATTTTAAAATGAACACTCATCATTTTACTTTTTATTTTCTACAATGAATATTTGATCAGCAACTTACTGGTGTAGGAAGCCATTGTGAACAGATTAGACACAAATGTATTGAGCTCTTATGAAAATCACAACTGAAGAACAGCTTTCTGTAATATTATTATGCAAAGAGAGAAGAAGCCATGTGGCCGTAGTAGAGTAGTTACCATCTGACTGACTGTAAAATGTCCACCACCAAAGCTGGACATATTAATCATGCAAGTTTTCATGAATAGCTAAAAGTAAAATTTTGGCATATTTCACAGTAACTTTTTTAATCTACATTATATCATTTTATCTGCTCAGGCTTATTACAACATTAAAAATTAAGTAAGATATATATTATTATAGATTACGGTTCATATTTTAGGCATAGATCGTTTATGACCTGCACTGAAATCCCAACCCTTGAGCAGACAGATGGTTTAATTTCTTGTGTGACACAATGGAGCCATTCTGTTTTTAGTCCTAATCCCTTTAAGAAAATTAGCACTGTCTAGTCATGGGTTCCCTCGAGAATTTCTAATGGGTTTTTTCGAACATCAGTTTTAGATTTATGACGAAAAAAAAAAAAAAGTTCTTAATTAGTCCTTATGAAGCACCTTGTTGGCAACATTAAAGCACACAAAGGTTTCAAAATCCATGCTTAAGATGTGACTGTAATTTATTTTATAGAACAAAACGTGAAAGCCTCTTTTTCTAGTAAATGTTAACTACTAAATCAAACAAATGAACTAATTCAAAAACAATTATTGTAAAAACCCATTCAAAACCCCAGAGGGAACCCACAATGAATTAGACTTCCGGTTTGTCTGCAAACTAACGTCATGACTGTACAGCTGTATAGAACACACGAGTGCCACATTCAAAGCCCCAGAGAGTTAAAAAAAATACATATAATTTAAAGAGATCAAATACTACTCGACATTGAAACACACATAGACTGAGGAACTTACCAAGGTTATACCAGACGTCCATTTCTCCGCTGAGGGTTCGGACCTCGATGATGCTCTGACCCAAAAAGTCATCGGATTCCCTTTTCAGACGCTGCTTCACACGAGACTTTATATCATCATCTTCATCCCATACGCGCAGTTTAATGCGATCAGATGAATTGTGGCACTCACTGAAGAGGAAAAGGAAAAGTTGTGAACAAATCACAGCTGCTTCATAAAAGAGATTATTTGTGGATGTAAAAGAGAGTATTTGTTCTATAATCCAAATGACTTTTGCAAAATCACAAAAATTTACAATCTGCACACCTGTGATTTCAACACAAGTTGCTATATTTATTTACAACTGCAAACAGTCTACAGTTATTATAATGAACTAAACTGTATTACTTTTAGAATTATATTGATTATTAACACTTCTTTAAAGCAGTGCACACTTTGCACATTGTATGTTGTCTTAGCTCTGCCAGAAACTCCCCTAGTAAGAATAGAAAGCTTTGACTCGACTTTGACATTTTAGTCTGTGGGAGATCTCTTTAAAATCTTATATTAACCCCCTGGGGTTGACGGTCACGCGGGCACAACCACCTTGGCTTTTTTTCTTATCAGTGCGAATGAGACTCAAAATACTCCGTCGATTTTGGTCATACAGATAAGTGTTATACAGCATTCAAAACTAAGTTTACTTTTATTTGTGTACACTCACAATAAAAAACTAAATGTTGTGCTTTTTGCAAAATAAAGAAAACAAACAGTATGCTCGTTCTGCCGTCTCTCTCTCAGTGAAGTCCATTCTGAACGCTTCTGAAAATGAACTGTAACTTAGCAAATACTTGCTATACAGGCATGAGAGATATGCCTTTAGAAAGCTTGAAGTGTCTACTTTTAAATGAATTCATATCAAAAACAAATATTCTCTATTTATGTAATCCGTATGAAACCAATGAGAGGTACAATTTCTCACATCTCTGCTCATTACCTGTAATATGACCACACCCACACGCAGAGCAAGCGATTCACATGCAAACTGTCCACATGAGGCACGCAAACCTGTAAAAACGTCCCATCACCTTGATAAACAAACATCAACCTTCATCATTCCTCTGCTTTTTATCGAGTTTGGAAGACACACTGTGAGGAATAAGCCTTGGATTTACCTCAGAAGAAGAACACGATTGATCCAGCGGAGGTAAGTAATTTGTTCTTATTTACATTAGTTATTGTTACATAAACTTGTACACATTGTACGAGTTGAACTATTGCCAGACTAAAATGTGTGAAATCGACGGAACCACGTAGAAATAGGAAATAGGCAGGTAAGCAACCTTTCAATGCTAAATAAATATAAATATATGACACAAGGATGTTTTTATGCTATATAATATAAAACACAATATGGTATAAAAGTAATATGAGAGTTTACACTGTAACAATATTAGAATGTTTAGACTAGTGTTTACTGTGAAATACTGTGTTTGTGGATATCTGCTCAAACATAGATGTTTATAATCTGCTAAACAATAATGTTTCAGAGTAAATGGTCTCTGCAAATGCTATAAGTTTGAGTCATTTACACTGTGCGTTTGAATGTCCACATTTATTCTATAGCTCAGTGCTCTTACAGTATGTCAATAATTGTCTCATTTGTGATTTATTTTTCATTATTTTAGTTTTTTAAAACACTTTATAATTTCATTGATTTATTTTTGTTTCTGTTTTAAGAAATCTTAGAAGTAATATCAGAGACAAAGGTTTTTTGTCTGATCACATAGAAAAGAAATGAGAATAAGAACAAAGCAAGTAAAACCAGGATTTCAAGAGAAATGAAAATACTGTATTAGACTCACAAGTTGAACGTCTCCTCCCACACAGGGTTAAGGTTACCGTAGATAGTTTTGGTTCTCTTCTTAGTCTTGCCAACCTGAACAGTCACATACGGATCACTGGAACCAGTTCTGTCTTTAGCCTGCAGGCCCTGAGCGCTTACCACTAGAAAAAAAACACATGAACACACAGAATCTGAACAATCTTTTATAATGAAGTCACAATCGGTAAAAAAAAATGAATGTAAAAAACAAACAAACAATGCAGGCACAGGACATTATTTACTAATAGAAATCTGCATTTACATGATTGTTCTTTGAATATATAGATCACTGAAAGGTATCTACTCTAAACATTTCAATCAGAGTACAGAGCAATAACAGCCGCCCCTGCTATCGTACCTGTGATGGAGATTTTGGCAGACCACTTTGATGTTCCATCAAGCACAGTCTGTTTGATGGCCTTCATCTGCTGAGCATGGATTAGTTTATTCATATTGAACACAAGCCTTATCATCTCAAAGATTTCAGGCTTGTTCCTCTCTCGGATCTTCATGCGGTCCTTCATGGCTGCTATGATATGCTGGGTTCTGTCCTCTGCTCCCGTTTTGGAGCTCTTCTCAGCAGCTCCTGGCAATTAGAGAGATGCATTTATAATTTAATTGCACTATACAACATCATCATTTTTACAAGCTTTCTGGTCAATCAGTTGGTTACTTTTATTAAAAAGCATTTGTCAATGGCACAGGTGTAACATTCATAAGGGATAGTGCACATGGGAAGTAACAATATATATATTTTTTTGTTGTTGTTGTTGCTTGTTTTCTGTATTTGGTTAGTGACTCACTCTGCAAACAGTCTGCGTTAAGAAGCTCCTGGCATTTTTCATGGCATTTGACTCCGCACTCTGAGCAGCGCATGCCCTGCCGTGCGATACCCCACAACAAACCCTCACACTCATAGCAGTAGGTGGGCGTGGTGGCTGTCCACACTTCAAAGTTATGGGGTGTCGTGCAAGAAATGGGGTAAATCAGAGCCTGGAGGGTCTTCTTGTACACGTGATTCTTCTACAGAGAGAGAAAGAAACTGAAAATAGCGTCTGCCAGAAATGGGCACTAGACGCAACCCTGAAGATGACATTTCAAAACAAAGCCCAGCTCAAATGTAGTACGTGTTGAAAAGACAGTGAAAATGTGAAAAAAATGAAAAGAAAGAAAATGGTTAAGAATGGTTTAAACAGAAAACGAGGAAAATCATTGAGAAGGAAAAATAGCAGGTAAGTGTAAGAGTGCAAGATATGTTTTATAAATATTGGTGTAGGTGTAGTTATGGGAGTGGGCAGACAGGTGTCAAAGTGATGACCAAATAAGAGCCACATCACACATCTTTATCTACATAAGGTGTAGGTGGCGTACACCTACACAAACATTTATCAATCCGGAGCATATGAAGGGTAACTCTAAATTTTGATACAAGACTAGAAAATCTAAGCTAGAAATGAAAAACAGAACATTTTAATTCTGTCAACAATTACTCCATTATCATTGTGACCCTTGTGTCATTCCGAACCACACAATGAATAACACAAGCTATGGCATATTCAATGAAAGTGAAAGGGGACAGATGCTGTCAAGCTCCAAAAAAGTTTTCTAAATGCTTGTTATTGGTCTTATTGTGAATGATACATCCACACATGGGTTTCTTTTATTTATTCATTTTTTATTATTATAATTTTTTTATTTTTTATTTTTTTACTTCCCTCTGGTGTCTTAAGCAGGACTTTTGCAATCATTTAGTCTGCTTAAACCCCGCCCCTTTATCAAAATCTACTTCAAACTCGCATTTAGATCTGCTGCCATTCCAATCAACAATCACTGGATAGAACACCAAATCCCCGTCCTACATTTTTGTTTAATCTTTTTGATAATCCGTTTCATTTAGATGTACGTCACAATACGGAAGGAAAAGATCCGTCACTACTTCTGTTACATTGCAACTTTAACAATTGGGTTGAGTATTTGAGTATTTTGCAGGTCTTACCAGTTCTTCATCCTTGAGTGAAGAGCGTGCAGCTAATGTGTGCGAGATCCCTGCTTTCCTGGACTGTACCAGAGACTGTACCAGAGAGGGGAACAATGGTTGAATATGAACATGTGCTTAATTATACAATTAGTAATAGTACACTCTAAAAATTCTTGGTTGTATCAACCCATGTTTGGGTTAAATGTGGACAAACCCAACTGTTGGTTTAATTTTTTTAATTAAATTTTTAAATTTGACCCAAACATAGACTGAAGCAACCCAGCATATTTTAGAGTGTAGTACTGATAATACTATTATGGTTCTGTAACATTATTTGTGCCGCCCAGTGGGTTTAGCAAATTGTCTGTTATTTTCCTTAAACATGTGGTAAATGTTAGTTCATGCCTGTATCTACTATATTCCCATTAATATGCTAAAATTCTATTTAAAGGGATAGTTCACCCAAAAATGAAAATTTTGTCATCATTTCTTTAAAATATCTTCTTTTGTGTTCAACAGAAGAAAGAAACTCATACAGGTTTGGAACAACTTGAGGGTGAGTAAGTGATGATAAAAATTTTTTTGGTGTGAACTATACCTTTGAAAAGTTTTCAGACTAAACTATTTCTACCTTCTTATATTACTAAATACCATAATAAACAATAGTACCAACAACAGCCACCAAAACCAGCCTATAAAGACCGTCGATAGAACATGCTGAAAAAACTATCAGTGATTGTTTCATAGCTAAAGGCAGACAAATACTCCAAAGATTGATTTTCCATGGGAACAGAGATAAGAGCACAATTTAGCCTCTCATAGCTAATGACAGTGATTCAACACAAGCAAATGGCTGGCTTTATATTTCCCCTGGCCATCAATTGCCCAGCTAGTCAATCGTGAGTGGTACAGGGTGAGTGAGGGGGCTGGCAGGTCATGGCTAAGGTTCAGTCAATTAAAAAGGCTTGAAAGTTAAATACAAGGATTGATACTACATTGCTAGGAGAAAATGGAATATCTACAAACAAAACAGAATCCAAAAAAATCTGAGTAATTTTTTCACTTATTTATCATTTGGCTGGCACAAATTGTTATTACTAAAAAGTAATTTGAACATAAAATAATGTTTAAAACAATATTTAAATATAATATATATATATATTTATCAAACATACTTCCATAAAATTCAAAAAGTCTCAAATTATTAAAATTCCAATTAAACTCCAGTTACAGCAAGCATTAACATGAACTAACAATGAACAACACTATAATAGGATCATTGGATAATGTTATTCTTTGTAACTTATTATATTTGTTAACATATTAACTTTTAATGGTAAAATTTTCTACATTGTCAATGCACTGATTATTATAAAATGTCTAATACTAATTATTAATGAACATACACCTAGATTAATTCAGGCAGAAAAAGTTACTGTTCACTGTTAGTTCATGATGCCTAATGCATTAAATGTTAATGTAACATATACAGTAAAACCTTATAAAGTGTTAAATAAATGAGTCACAGATAATATACAGTCAACCGGTCAGTAATTAAAAATAAACCCCAACAGGGTGATCCCGTATATTACAGCTGCAAAATCAATCAATCAATGGACAATGATTGATATTGACTGACATTCTATGAGAGAACAGAGAGACCACAAAGTGATATGCAAGATATAAAATTATCACAGCTAAGTGGGAAATCATTCAATGTTCAATTGCAGCATCCACGATTCATTACACAAAAATATATGACCACCGATTTCAGTGACTGAACATTCAGAATCAAGTATTTCAGAGTTATGCAAAAACCTTTGTGCATATCTTAATCACACTTTACAAAAAAAAGAAGCCTTCGTTGCCATGAAAACTGTTGTGTAAGTCAAAAGCTTCAGATCAAGTCTGTTTTTATTTTGCATTTATTCTTTTTTGTCCCCTACAGCAGTCAAATGTATCTGTGTGGGTTTCAATTTTATAGCAACAAAGGCTGATTGATGAAAGTTACCCATTTCTGACTCATGAACATGGACTGGAGAAGACAAACACTTCAAATAGAGCTTCTTTTCTCAAAAGTACACACTCACATGGTTTTTAATGCAACACCAGTCACATAAGATGTCCCTCTTTAAGGGTGAAGAGAGGACATTCAATAACAAGATTGCTGGAAAATTACATTGACACATTTACATGGATGCCAAAATCCATTATAAACAAAAACAGACCATTTGTAATATCAAACCCTTCTGAGACAGGATGTCACGCGCTCATTCATTGGTGATTTATTACTGCTCATTTCAACCACACCAGAATTGAGCAGCATCACACTCTGGAAATGAAACTGAGCACAAAACAACATTTTTTACATGATCTAAAGTATAATATATTTTTTCGCCTTGTGAAATGCACACAACACTTTTGATTTCAGTGTGGACTGATGAATTGCTTGTCACTGGAATCTTATCACATCATGTCTGACTAGGACACAACGTTATAGCCAAAATAACAGTCTACACCTACAATAATGTAAACATATGCCTGAATGTTTTTTCTTTAGTCCGCTTTGAGTAAAAGCTGAAAAAAAAAAAAAAAAAGTAAACCTTAAATTGTGATGCATTCACTAATAGAAAAGGTTTACTTACCATGGCCTAGTAGTAAAGGAAAGCATTAAGTAAAATGACAAAAGAAGACCAGATTTCAGTTAAACTTTTGCAATTATATGAGTTAGGTTAGGTTAGTTATATTACAATAAGTCAAATCTGTATATACCCAGTAAAGAGGGAAATATTACTAAGCAATGTGGCAGAATGTTGTTTCAATATGGGTGGAGGTGTGGAAAATGAACAAAAAAAAAAAAAAAAAAAACTCTCACCACTTCGCTAACCAAAGGAATAGGCTTCCTCTTCCTAAGGTCAGGCATGCTATCAATGCCAAATATTCCTCCTCCCCTGAAGATAAAAAAATATGGATATTCCAGTAATGGAAAACAAAAATTTGGTGAAGAACAGCTAAACAACAACATGGTTCAAACAGTGAAAAAGAATGAGCAAGAGGATCATACCCAGGTTTGGCCCATGGATGTTTGTTATGGTCTCCATTGATATTCTGTTGAAAGGATGATCATATTGTCATGCATTAAAACAATTATAAAATGTTAAAGCTTCACATAAGCAACAAAAACAGCACATGGGAGACAGGGAGAAAGAGGAATAGTGAAAACCCTGCTGTTTGGTTGATTGAATTTCACCACTATATTTATGACTACAATCAGAATTTTCCAGTCATGAGAAAACTTCTAGTCAAGACAGGATGAAACATGCAAGGGCTCAGATCCTAGTACTCAAAACTCTAATGTACACTTCCTGTCAGAAAATCCCAATTTAATTTACTTTCAAGACACACAATAGTACAATATATCTAACACAGCGAAATTTTGCTTTTGATGCAAGATGAATACAGAAAGATGCAGACTTATTTTGCAAATAAAAGAAATTATACCAAAATTTTTAACAAATTAGATGAATAAAATAAAATATATGTTAGCAAAATTAATTTTATAATTAAAAAAAATAATGTATAATTAAAATTATTATTATTTTTTTTATTATTTTTATGTAATATAAAATTAAGACAAAGTATTGAATGGCATTTATGCCATCTCTGTGCTGTAATAAAAATGTAAACACACCATTTTATCTCTTAACTCATTATTTGGCAACAGGCTGCAAGTGCACTAAGTGATTTGTTTTTATTTAGAAACATTTCTTTCTCAAAAATACCTAGAATTATTGATGTAATTGCAACAAAATAATTAAATTCCTTACACAAACCTATCCCTAATGCCAAACCCCTCAAAACAAAAAGGTTGATGGAAGAAAAAAAAAAATCATTGCTACTATAAAACTCTGACTCAGCAACTCTAGCAACAGGCCTTAAATGTATCTGCCATCACAGTTTCTATTTTATATGGTATAACCGGGAGGGATACTTTAATGAGCTACAATCAATAACAGTCTGAAAATGTGTGTAGTGTTTACAGTGCAGCATAGCTTACAATGAGAACAAGGAATGATTTAAACTAAATAAAATAAAACATAGACATAACTAATTTAACACAATGCAGTAAACACAAAAAGGAGTCTGTTAATACCATGCACATTAAAGACCATTAAACAGCATTATTTATCTTTAGCACTGCAAACATAAAACATCAAGGCACTTTTTAAACAATGTGAAAAAGATATAACCTGATCTTCATCCTGGCTTCCATCTGAAAATAACAACAAATAGCACATCAAACTATCACTATAATTGTTAGCCAGAACCAAGACAGCACTCTTTAACTAGACACAACATTATAAAGCAAATAAACGTCTTGTCCAAGAACATATTTATATCTGTAGACGGGGAATTTAATAACCTTGTTTATGTATATGGACCGGGAATATGAACTGCATAACTGTGGGGATTTTGCAATTGATCTAGACGGTTCATGAAAGTTTCATTGAGAAGTTTTATTCATTTATAATGGCTCCTAAATTTTCCTTGCACTCTGCTTTCATGTCAGATTTGTTTTCATTTCAATTCAGTGAGTGTAATTAGTTTGTTTGAGCCTGGGGAAACAAGACTAGTTTAACACCCAGCAAGGCGCTAGCTAATATATCTGCAGGAAAGGACCAAACACCCACTGGCTACAAGAATCAGCAGTTTCTGATGAGATCTGTTTTTTTACAGGGGAAAAAAAAAAAAAAAAAGTGTAGCATTTAAATGTTGCACACTATTTGTGAGACACGTTTGATTTGCGCATGGTCATCAGAATTATTTACTTTCCATTTCTGACATGATAATTTATTTCATATGATTGAGTTACCAGAAAGCACTAACACTGCAAATTTGAAATTTCAGCCAAAAACTTATAACACATCCCAATAAAACAGAACAATGAATATGAAGCAAAGGGCCTCAAATCTCAATATACCTGGGTTCAAATCATCTTCAGAAAATGTTGACATGGTCACTATACTGAGTTGTCTTCTGGACTCTCTCTTCTCCCTCAGAATCTGCTGGAAACTCCTGAGGCACTTCAGACGCCGTGCATCCCGCTGACTAAGCTCTGCTTCGCTACCTCCTTCTGTGGAGGACTCAGTGGGAGGCTTCGTTTCCCCCGTTAGTGTTCTCTGCTCCTCTTCAACTAGTTCCTCAGGGGAAAAAGAGTCTGGGATAATGTCTGTAGAGAAACTCTGTGTTAAATGAGCACTGGTTGGATGTCCAGATGTAGCATCTGACGCATTACTGTTGGATGAGTCCAACCCTGGAGAATTTGGATGTTCTGAATCTTCACTATTATGCTGGTGAGGAGGTGATTCAGGTTTTGCTTTGGTGGAGATGCATTGAGGTATCTCTGCGAAGCCTTTCTCAGTACTGATGGCTTGAGGCCTCTCAGAATAATTTGTTTCTGTTTGTGGAGTCTCCATCTCTATCTGAGCCATCTCTAAATTTGGTGTCCCAGTCATCATCATTCCTTGTTGCTTCCCACACAGAGAGATCGGTGGATGGACTTCAACCTTTTCTCCAGGCAAAGTAGCACTAGTTCCATCCATCTTCTTCAGAGCTCCCCGCAAGGCAGTTTTAAAGTCAAGAACTGCTCGACCAAACTTTTTTACATTTAAGGCAACATTACTGTCATCAGCAGAGTCAGGCTTCCAACCAGGGACATTTTGATTATATAGTGATGTACCTTCATATAGAAGGCTCCTGGATGGCTCAGCAATCACACTTTCTATTGACTCACCTTTAAATGGAAGCTTTATAAGGCAATTTTCACAAGAAGATACATGATAAATGTCATTCTGATACAGAGAGCTCTGAGGACATTCACCATCTCCTTTGCAATTATGGCAGCCCAAACCAGGTTCTTCATGGAGCATTTCTGCATCATACTGCTTCCAATCCTCTCTACTGCATGTACTAGCAGGAGAGTTGTAGTGTTTACCAGTTACTATGGATATTTGATCTGAGGTGCCCATTGTACAAGTACTTGCAGCTCTTGATGGGTCCCAACGGTTTACTTCACCTGTGCAGCACTCTGCCTCTTCAAAACTGCCTTGTCTGGAGCAAGAATCATCTTCGCTCCATCCGATCTCTCCACTCCCACTGCATTTTAAAGCCACTGGGTTCCAGGTCTGACATTCACACCCTGTATTGCCCTGTCCAGAGGTGGGTCTTTCTGGATCAGACTCAGACTTGGAACTCTGACCCGAGGACAGAGAACTGGTGCTTGGACAGTCCTGTCCATCCTGGCGCTCAAGGTAACCAAAGCTGAGCTTCCTTCTCCCTGCACCTTGAGATACATCTGACCTTCGATCCGATGTTTCTTGTGTAAATGGATGGTGTTCATTGTGGTTTGAAGTCTCAGCACTAGTGAAAGCGGACTGTCTTGGCACATCTTTGTGTTTCCCATCAAGAACTTGATATTCCGAGAGTATATCACCACAGCTACTTGAGGATTCATCAGCATAAGGCTTAAAGCAACCTATACTAGCAGCATTACTTAATTTGTGATGGTGGGAGGGACCTTCAGTGCCCCCCATTGCTCCTGGCCAAGTCTCCACACCAGATTTGTTTCCAGACCGCATGCATTCAATTTCCAATAAAACGGCATCTACACAGCTAGAGACCTCCTCAACAGAACCACGAACAGATGACAAGTACTCCCTCAAGTCTGAAATCTCCTCTTGAATTTTGTTGATCCCTCGCAATTCCTTCAGTATGTGCTCAACGATAGCACTTGATTCTTCCTCTTGATAGTCCTCATTATTCCCCTCCACAACTTCATCCTGCACCAACATATTAAACCTGCACAGCAGAGTGTCTGTCTGTCTTTTAGGCTCACCATCAAGTGCTTTACCAGTTGAACACTCAGTCCCATTTAGATCTTGCGATATTTGGTTTTGAACCACTGTCAAATTACTGTTGTGCTGCAAAGTGCAAGGAATCCTGATGCCTCCTTCTCGATTTAGTTCCACTTCACCGACGCAAGGTGCCTCAGAAACTTCTCCCAGCCCATGTCCATTTGGCACCTGAGGCAAGCAGCAGACCTCTGCTGAAGCTAATTCTCTCCTGTAATAGTTCTGCAACTTTTCAACATCCTCTTCACCCTCTTCATCCTGTTCTTCAATACCAGCATTGTAAAGACCACAAGGCTGGACAGTATGATCTGCAGATCCCTGCAAGAAACGATGAATTTTCCCACGCAACACCAGAGCAACTCTGGGATTAGGCTGCCTTCTCTTTGGCACTGCAGTTTTCTTTTTGGGTCGGGGATACTGAGGGACGCCCGTGCCATCCTGTCCATTGCAGCGGTTGCGGGAGAACATCGCTTCCCCTCGCTTCTTCTGTGCTGTGGATTTTTATCACATTACTCAGGCTTGAAATACAGCATCTGATGATACAAGTGATAGACTGTCAGTCAATTTAAGCAGGACTTGGTCCACGAATAAGGGAGAAAAGGACATTTAAAAGAATCACACCAGTGCAAATTTACCAATTCAGTTCAGAAAAGCAAATTATTGATTATATTTTTTTGGTACTATGTCTTAAGTTTAACTTATAGTTAATTTCCTCTCTTGTCAAAGTTTTGTCATGGATTTGCAACACTAATAAAAGTGATCCCAGAATTCATTAGTACTGAGAATTTATAATCTGCATATCCATTATGAAAGCTGTCTTAGAGCAGTTTGCTCAACAGTAGCACACAATGAAAGTGTCCAATTATCAATTTTCACATTACCCGGTGCAAATACCATTGACACCAAAGTATATTTAAATTATGTGGAAATGTGACAGTAATAATATGTATGCCAAAGTAAATAGCTCTATCGTTGTGGCTAGCAAATCCCCCCCAAAAACACGCCTGAAAATTATCACTTTGTTTCTTCATACCCTGGGTACAAAAATCTACTTCACACACACACACACACACACACACACACACACACACACACACACACACACCTAAATAATAGGCACTGTCTTTTGAAGTAAATCAGTGATAATAATAATTATATAATAAATAAATAAGGTAGAAGGAAATAAATTAACATAATACTTGCATTCTATCAATAATATACAAAGGCTGAAAATGCAACAGTATCTTTTGGCTTTGCTTATCTGCTGGAGAAAAAGCACACAACAGATAAGAAGTACAAAAGATAAACTAAACACCTGCTAAGAACGTTCCATGGCAACACAGTATTGTCATAATATTGTTTTTTTTTCTATATTATGTTCTATGATATGCCATGTATACTAGTTCATAAGTGTGCCACAGAATACATGAAGCAATAAAAATGTTTGGCTACAAAAGGCTTACATTCAAACCACAAATGAATATTCACTTGGTATTTAGTTGATAGTCATATACTAATATAAGAAATATACTGCAAAATACACATTCTAGAACATCTCATTCACTTTGGATTTCAGTATATAAAAATAACTGGAGTTTTAGGAGAGCTGAAGAGGCATTCTGGCTCCTCGGCTCCTTGTGGAGAGTCAATTAAGCAGAGAAAATGTCACATGTTAGTGCAAAATCATGTGACACTGGAACAGTAGCTATGGAAACCATTTGCTATACCTGCATTCAGGTTCTCAGTAGATAGATATATGTCTCTATGTAAAGATGGCAATTACCTGAATAAAACTACCTTCCTCTATATTTCTCTTTACTTTCCCATTACTGTTATCTGCTTCCAAGCATCAACTTAATGAGACAAGTTACACAGGCAATCAGGAACTGTAAAGCGACTCATGGATGTTAACCCAGTATGACTCAAGAGAGAGTCAGTTTTTCTCCTTATCTTATTTTGACACCCCTGCTCTGTGAGTTTGCATGCTGCTTATTTTATTTGACAGACGCCAACTACATAACTTAGCATTCTCCCACAAATAAGTACATGGTTCGGTATGTCTCTCTGAGGTGATGTTAGATTGGAGAGTGAGGCTGAGAGAAGATGAGTTAGTGTGGTTAAACCACAGTGTTAGATACGGTGTTAAGAGTGTTATACCATGTGTGATTGCATACCCTAGTTTTTCTCCATAGTGCTCTCACACTTGCCTAACTAGCAATAACCGGATATGAGTTTTCAAAAGCCCAACAATTTTTATGTTACATGTGGTTTACACAGTCTTACGCTTCACTAGTCTCCTCGCATGCCTCTCAGTCTCGCCTTTTCACCTTGTCTCTTCCTCTCGCTCCCACTCTCTCTGTCTTTTACTGTAGGTAAGGGCATTCAGGGGTGAGTGATCCACATAAACATAGTGAGAAGAACGCTAATGTGGCTTTGTGAGATTGCTGAAGCACAAGAGCTAAAAGTGAGATCTCTGCATGTATGCATTTTCCCAAAATCTTCAATCCATGTATTTGCTGTCTCCCTAAATGTGTGGAAGACAAAGGCACAGAACAAACAGAAGAGGAGAGGACACTGGGAGGAGAAAGCAGAGAGTAAACAAACTACCACTTACAACACTAACTTTAAATGTGGAGAATGTTTACCTCAGTGGCAAATGCCATTGAGACAGGGAGGTAGAAAAGAAAATGAGGTATATGGGAAGGAGAGAAAAAAAGAGGTGCCAGCCAGAGTGAGATGTTTGTGACACTGAGTGCTTGAGGAACATTTCACTGAGGGCAGCTAAAATCATTTCAGAGTCATTTCACCCAGCTTCAACAGTTTTGTTCAGAAGATGCTACATATTACTATTCTTAAAACCTCTATTGCAGGTATATGAGGGGGAAAAAAATAAATTGTTTAAATTGTGTTTGAATTCCATTATTTGACTCCCTTTTCTTGCATAAAACAGATCTTATTACTGAAATCAAAAACAAATGATTAAATGGTAACACTTTACAATAAGGTTCATTAGTTAAACATTAGCTAATGTATTAAGTAACATGAAGTAACCATGAGCAATACATTTTTACTGTATTTACTTATCTTCGTTAACGTTAGTTAATGAAAATACAGTTGTTCATTGTTTGTTCATGTTAGTTCACAGTGCATTAACTATGTTAACAAGATTTTAATAATGTATTAGTAAATGTTGAAATTGACATTAACAAAGATTAATAAATGCTGTATAAGTGCAGTTCATTATTAGTTCATTGTAACTAATGTAGTTAACTAATGTTAACTAATGAACCTTATTGTAAAGTGTTACCGATTAACCATAAAGTTTCTTTAAGGCAACAAACATTTCAAGCAATTTTTCATTGCATACAAATAATTTGTATGACTTCATGTTGTAAAATTAATTTCACTTCATGAAAAAAATCCATTAAAAATCATATAATAGGTGAAAAAAAGTGAAAAATGTTTTCCTGAAGGTAGCAATCCAGAGCAAAAATGTGCATCCTCCGCATGATGCACAATAAATAAATAATAAATAACATCATCATGTATTAACCATTTTATTGCCAAACTGAAGAACGTGCGCTTGTTGCCTAAAGTTGACATCATGCAAAAGAGGGTTAAAGATCTGAATACAGAACAGCTTCTTCATGACTGCAAGATTAATTAGAATATTAATTGGCAAAGACTTCCTCAGAGCTCACAGCTTTACACACCACTTCTCACATCATCTATGTACAGTACCGTATTTACAAGGAGAACAGAATAATTATCTGTAGGTATAGATCACAATGTGAGGAAAGGCAGGGCTTTTCATTAATCTTCCCTTTTACTGAGATTTCTGTTTAAATATACGTGTCTCTCCTGTCACTACTAGACTCTGTGACCTTGCTACATATAGAACGCACACTCTCTACAGCACACACACACACACGCACACACACACACGCGCACACACACGCGCTCGCACGCACGCACGCACACACACGCGCACACACGCGCGCACACGCGCGCACACGCGCGCACACACACACACACACATTCAAGATCTGTATGACAGAATTTGATTTTCCCTTCACACTAATGGCAGTACTCAAGACAGATCATGAAAATATCACATGTTTATTAAAATATAAAACTAGCCTATATTGCAACCAGAGGCACTATAAAATGACTATCAACTACAGAAAATTGCTGTC
The DNA here is from genome assembly GCF_019924925.1 of Ctenopharyngodon idella. Taxonomy (NCBI): domain Eukaryota; kingdom Metazoa; phylum Chordata; class Actinopteri; order Cypriniformes; family Xenocyprididae; genus Ctenopharyngodon; species Ctenopharyngodon idella. The sequence goes on from NC_067224.1 coordinate 33,907,077, forward strand.
CCCAATCTATTTCTCTCACACATTCTCTTGTTTCACAATCATTTCATCCAGACAGTCAAGTGGAATGACCAGACATTCATCTATCTAAGCAAAAGTAATGGCAGATTTATTCTTCACTACAAAGAATCAGCTATGTGGTTTGATATTGATCATTTTATCATATTTTGTCTAAATGTTCCTGCAAGATTTCAAAGCAAAAACAAAGAAGAACAAAGAGAAAAGCACTTTTTACAACAACAGGTTGTGTGGAGGAGAATAAGAGATGCAATGTTATTTTTTGCCTTTTGCATAGCCTTTTTTTTTAGCATTTTGATCACAGGAAATAAATAATGGAAGCCTAGCATTAGCCACAGTGAGCACCCATGGGCTGTTCGCAATCTGTTTACATACTGTCTAACACTTACTTTCTATATATTGTAATCATTATGATCACAACTTGCAATATCTGCTTTAATGAAATCATTGTTTCTGCTTAAATGAATACAAAATGTCAGCTAACTGATGTTAGCATGATTTGTATTATCTTAGAACTGTACATTTCTGACATATGGACATTACTTGGACACAGCCACCTCTGATAACAAATTCTTGTCTTGTAGACACTTGTATTTTCTGTAAAGCTGCTTTGAAACACTATGTATTGTGAAAAGCGCTATACAAATAAACGTGAATTGAAAATGTGAATGAGAATTACTGCACAAAATGGTGCACAAAAATAAGGGGGGGGGGGGGGGGGGGGGGGGGGGGGGGGGACTGTTCATGATTTGCTGCTTTATATTTCAGGCAGATTGCAAACCAGACAAAAGTTTATGATGATGTGGTTAAAACTGAGAAGCTAATAGTCAGAAATAATGTCAGAATTAGTCAGAGATGCTAATAGTCAGGAATTTTAGGGAGAGCATGTGTGCGCATTTAAAAGTGACAGTAAAATAACATCTCTCCTTTCCGGCAAACTCAATAATCTCTGTGATGTTAAGCAACAACGCCTTCTGCTGTATCCAGGCAAGCTGTTAACTGTTTACAAGGTCTTATTCTGGCTGCCTGCCACACGGGTCATGCTGAACTCACTTACACATACAGCCACAGGCACCATTATCCATTTCTCGTGGCCTTCCAATGTCATGCCTACTTTGTGTATTCACAGCAGCTCGTTCAAAAAAAACAAAAACAAAACAGAAATGCGTAGAAGGTCAGGATCGAAGAGCTTGACCACACAATTAATGCATACAACATGACCTTTGAATTTAATATGGGTACTTTTTTTTGCATGTAAAGTAAGTAAATATTAACCCTGCCACACATATAAAATGAAACCTAAGCATAATACTGGAATCACAACCTGTTGGCTCCAGTCACTGCAACTAAATAGCAAGACAAAAATGAGAGTGACAGAGCCAGCCGGCTCCAATGTCTACATATATTACTTGACGAGCACTAAATTATAGTAAAGAACCACTAAGGAACACAGTTACACTCAAACTTATATCAACCAATGCATGACACCTTAGATAAGAGAGGAAATTATTCAGATAATTAGATTATTTCTTAAACATATGTATACACTGGATAAAACTTAAAGAAATCAATGTCTTCTCAACACATAAAGCAGAGAGAAATACATAAATCTTAAAAAATATATATATATATAAAAAATATGCATACAATTAAAATATATCTAAATCAAATTATTTGTTTCTTTGTTTAATATTATTATAAACAACTATTTCTATATAGCACCACAGAATACAGAAACATTCAAAGAAAAAACATCCAACTTACCACGTTGAAAGTGAACAGATCAATTAAACCACAGATGTAAGTGGACAATATTGTGTAAATTTTCTGAAAGAGTGGAATTAAAAAAAAGAGCTCCACATTACGATTCCAATGTACAAAGTCCATAAAAAAGGGACTGAAGGGCAGAATAGATGTCAATAATACAATGAAAATGACAGATTGAGTCTAAACCCACCCATTCTCCAAAGCTCCAGGCAGCTTCCACAGTAATCCAACAAGTTAACTTCTCTATTATACCCCAAGTTAAATAAGTCTATATAGTCCTGACAAGCTCCTCAATGTCATCTTCTCATTTCAATTACTGACAAACTATAATTCATTCAAATATACAAACTCTTTTCTGCTCCTTCACACACATTTGTGTCAGTGTTCCACTCCTCTATCCCTGATTCTCCAGTCTCTTCCTCCTACACTCCTCTGGCTTGTTGCTAAGAACACATCCACCCTCAGCTGTGTGAGTGTTCACACACTTTCACCCATTCTCCTCCTCCCCCTCTCTCTCTCTTCCTCACACTTCTGCCTTACTCACTCTACACTTGTCCGTCCATCTGTTTCTCCCTCTTTTCCTCCCCCTTGCGGAGGCTTGTACACACTCCACATCTCTCCTACAACTCTTCTTCCTCTCACTATGACATCATCTTGTTGCTGTGTCCAGAGTGCTTGATGAGTTGCATCATGTGTGCAGCAAGTTTTTTCATGTAATTTTTGCCAGGAAAATTGCTTTACGGATTAGTAAAGTAATTTAGAGTATGGCAATATTAATATTTTAGATTTGCTGACAATTCTTGAGGGAGCTAATCAAAAATCTGGCAATTTTGTTTAAAAGCTACAATATGTACATTTTTCACCGCTACAGATCACCTATTCAAAACAAAGGCGTAGCTTGGTGACGCCGAGTTTTGTAGCATGCAGCGCAGGGCCGAGTGATGTTGGATCTGAACGAGGCCGCTGAAGAGATTGCTAATGAGAGACAATGCGACACCCGCCTTGGGAGCAGCTGAACTTTTATTATGCCGCAGGCGCCACTTCTTCCGGTCAAGCGTATGAGGTGAAACAGCGCTGTTTATCATATTAGATACATTTGACTGTGTTGAAAATGATGTTATGACGTTACTCTGTGCGTCCGCTCGGCGGCTGCTGTGAGACACTTGCTGCACACTGCAGAAAGCTAGGTCGATTTTAAAATATCTTAATAATAAATGCTGGGTGGCTTGTGTTGACAAATGGCATGCAATTCATTTTAAAATGTACTGTATGATGGAGAATGCTGTATTACTTAGCTACTTGACAAAATAGTGTTTTTCTTTAAAAAAATCTTACATATTGTAGCTCTAATCAAACCTGTACGCTGCAGTGAAGACTGCCAAATGAGAGCTTAGAGGTGCATTGAAAAGTTCCTGATTTAAAAAAAAAAATTATGTTACATGATACATATTGCACTTGGATATTTTTAGCACATTTGGCAATTACAAAAAAGATTAATTGTTAAATTATTTAAATATTGAAATTTATTTTAAATAATTCTGAAGCCGATTTAGAAGATGACTGAGGCCCTCTAGTGGATCTCGGTCCCCTAGTTGAGAACCACTGTACCACGCAAAATAGCCGGTGATCAGGAAGACCCCAACATGAAGCAGAGGGATTTTGTATCACCCTAATGGTTTTTATTTAGTTGATAATGGTTGATTGGCTATGCATGATCCCTTACATAAGCTATTTGATTTCTATAATTTATATTAGATTATTTATAAAAATACATATACAAATTTTTACATAATTGACCAACCTCACAGGTTGTTAAAAAAAAAACCCAACAACAACATCACAATGTTCTGTTCTGACTGACTGATGCTCTATCAACCGAATACACAAGCTACTGGATGGTGTACCATTCACCGCTTCACATCCATACTCCCTCTAGGACACTTTCTCTTTGATCTTCTGATTAGGAAGACAACATTGGAGAAGTAAAGAGTGTCACAGTGCTATCACAGGTTCCGTGGACGCTGTAGGGAAATCAGCAGGAAAAGGAAGCGAGGTGCGTTTGGGAGGGGTGAATATCTTTGGTGACTTTCAGCCAATGTCATCCTACAGGCCTTTGATTCCTTCCAGTTAGTATTCTGTGCATACTCACTACTCAGAGTCAGAAACTCTTCCTTATCCAATTCATTCGCTCCATTCTCTCTCTCCCTTCAGCTCAGCCTCTATCTCCCCCTCTCTATCGCTCTGATTTTCTTTGACACATCCTCTCCCTTCCATCTCTCTAGGGTTTTCCAGCTCTGAGGATGACTATTGTAATGGGCATAGTCATTTGAGGTCTGACGGATATTAATGTTCGTCCGGTCTGGAATATAAATAAATATATATTCTGTCTACAATTTCACAAAGAAAAAAAATGGCCTACATAAACAGACCTGTGTTCTATATGGCTCTTTGTATGCCTTTATATTTTGCATACAAGAAAAAGTTTAAAAGAACTGTGTGAAGATACACAGAAGGCACAAATATACTAACATTGTATCTTGTACTTTCTTTGTTAAGAATAGATTTTGAAAAGAAAAATCTATATTTAATGTCAATACTAGTAAATTATTCTGCCCTGATACATCTCTACACAGTAGTACTGGCAGATGAAAGAACATGTACCATCAAACAATTCGTTCTTCTGTTAAATTTGTATTACAATACCAGTGATCCTCAGCCAAATATCATCACAGAGAAAGATGAACTTCTTTCCTTGATGAGCAATGCATTTAGCACTGGTTTCATATGCACAAAAAGCATGCACTAAAAACTGTTTTGAATTATCAAAAGAAAGCAGAATAATGTCCAAATAATCATTCTTGTGGTTATCGATTCAGCCACTAGAACAAAGTCATTCATCATATAAGAAAAAAACCCAGCAGCTTCAACTCCACAGGGAAAAGTATGTGCACTGTTACTAGATGTCTCTCCATTTCAAGCATGTTAAAGGGATAGTTCACCCAAAAATGAAAATGCATTTACTCACCCTCAAGTTGTTCCAAACCTGTATGAATTTCTATCTTCTGCTGAACACAGAAGATGATATTTTGAAGAATGCTGGTAACCAAAGATTTGGTGGGCCTTATTGACTTCCATAGTATTTTTTTTTTCTCCATACTATGGAAGTCAATGGGGCCCATCGACTGTTTGGTTACCCATATACTTCAAAATATCTTTTTTTGTTTACAGCAGAAGAAAGAAATTCATGCAGGTTTGGAACAACTTGAAGGTGAGTAAATGATGGCAGAATTTTCATTTTTGGGTGAAAAATCCCTTTAAGAAATGTGAAATTTATTGTCTAAGAGCTAACAAATGGATACATACTTCATGCAAACAAGCCTTGGCTTAATCAATCCACTGTTCAAACTCAGTGTTAATCCTGTAGGACAAAAATGATCCCATCACCTTCCAGCTTTCAGCTCTCATCATCTTTCCCATCTCCTGTTCTCTTATATTCATGAATATAAAACCACCACACATTTTAAATGTGCTCGAGTCAAAAATATCTTAAGTCAACAACAATCAGGTGGGACATGACATAAATAACAAAAGATGTCTTAACTAGCATTTGTAATAATCTCTTCATGTGGTGCTTGATAAAACAAACAAATGAAGATATATAAATACGCAAAGAATATGTGGCATTTAAACAGTTTTAAAATCCAAGGTTACTCTAGTAAAATTACCTTGATTTCAAAATCTCAAGATCACGCCACACAAGATCACATGATCATAAACAGCTTCTTCATACAACTAACCATCTCAAGATCTCTTCGCTAACTGCCTTGTGGAAGGGCCATTATTGAGGGAATTCAGTTGCTACTCCTTATGGAATGCGGTTGAATTGTGCTCTTCCAGTTTATTAAACTGAGGTTATCACAGACCCTGAAATTAATATACGGCAGTTTGGAAACACTAAAATGAAACCTATGCAACTATGAAAACAAATGTGTCCACAAAGGAGTTTTCAAATGCAATTTAAAGGAGCACTGACACCATTCATGCTCAACAGCTGTTCATATAAAAGCACTAATTCATTCATTATGCAACATACCCTTCCACAAAACCTTGAGCAGTGTGATTTCAAGTCACCACTTCGAACCTTTGCATTAAAACAAAAACACTGGATACTAATGGTTACCACAACAACTGGTGATTAAAATCAGTTTTAATGAGCATAAAAGCTTACAGTAAGTCCATCTAATTTTCTGCCAATCTCCTTTGTTCTGTCAAAGAAAATAGATTCCTACTTTCCATCAGTATAAAAATTTAGGGAAATGTGTTGACAACATACTGACATCTATCAAACTGACTAAAAAAGAAAATTTTAATATTTAATATTTCACTTCCTTAATCCTGGATAAAACACTATGGCTAAGCTTCATTAATAAGAGGTTTAACTCATTCTCAAGACATCTGACAGCAATTTAAACCAGCACTTAATGTCTTTTAAAAAGAGACATGTTGTATGATCAATGTTTTTGTCTGGATTGAGTCAAACTACATGAAATATGCATATAAAAAGGTGCCCAAGGGCGGCTCCACATGCAGCAATCAAGGTTGTGTTTCCATAGTAATGTCACATAGTTGCCATGGCAAATTATTTCTTGTTGAGATAAAATGACTATTTTAAACAAAGAACTATCCAGCCATTTAAAATCATATGATCATTAGCAGGTCTTAAAATTAAGTAAATACAACCTCAGATGAACAACAACACATGACATATTACACCGTGTCATTATTTATTCAACAAAAATAAAGACAAAATGGAGAAATCATGGGTGACAAACTAAGTACACACTATAATTCAGTTGCTTGTAGAGCTACTTTTAGCAGCAATAACTTGAAGTAATCATTCTCAGTATGACTTTATCAGTCTCTCACATCGTTCTGGAGGAATTTTGGCCCGCTCTGGCCCGCATCTGTTTATGCACAGCTCTCTTAAGGTCCTGCCACAGCATTTCAATTGGGTTGAGGTCCGGACTTTTACTGGGCCATTGCAACACCTTGATTCTTTTCTTTTTCAGCCATTCTGTTGTAAAATTGGTCTCATCTGTCCAAAGGACATTGCTTTTAGAAGCCTTGTGGTTTGTTCAGATGCAACTTTGTAAACCTAAGCCGTGCTGGCATGTTCTTTTTAGAGAGAAGCAGCTTTCTCCTGGCAACCCTTATAAACATGCCATACTTGTTGAGGCTTTTTCTAATTGTACTGTCATGAACTTTAACATTTAACATGTTAACTGAGGCCTGCAGAGTCTGAGGTGTAGTTCTTTCCTGAGGTGTGGTTTTTTGCAATTTCTCTGAGCATTACACAGTCTGACCTTGGGGTGAATTTTCTGGGAAGTCCACTCCTGGGAAGACTGGCAACTGTCTTGAATGTTTTCCACTTGTGAATAATCATCCTCACTGTAGAATGATGGACTTCAAATTGCTTGGAAAAGGTCATATAACCCTTCCCAGATTGATGGCAGCAACAATTGCCTCTCTAAGATTATTGCTGATGTCTTTCCTCCTTGGCATTGTGTTAATACACACCTGAATGCTCCAGACCAGCAAACTGACAAAACTTCTGCTTTTATAGGAGTAATGACACTTGCTGATGATCAGTTAATCAAAGATATTTGATTAACAGTGCCTGTCTGCTACTTACCCTCTTAATTCCTGTACTTAGTTTGTCACCCATGGCTTCTCCATTTTGGCCTAGTTTTTGTTAAATAAATAATGACATGGTGTAATATGTCCTAATTTTAAGACCTGCCAAGGACCAGATGATTTTTTTTTTGACTGTTTATACTTACTTATGTATATATACACACACACACACACACATATATATATATATATATATATATATATATATATATAATATATACACACACACATTTTTGAATATTATATATAATATATACATTTTTCAATTGTAGTCTTTTAAAATGGCATCTGAAATAATAAACTAAGTACAATGTAGTGTTGTCAAAAATATAAATTTTTTGATACATATCGATACTGAAATATCTGAAACATTTCCAATAACCATTTTGAGTGCTTTTTCATTGCACATTGCACAAAAAATAATGACAAAATGCCAGTCTTGGCAAGTATTCATTTATGTTTTAAGTGAACGCATACAGTGGAGAAAGAAAACGCATGAGTAACAGTATAATGGATCCGTACCTCAGGTCTTAAAGTGACAGCAGCCTAATATACCTGCTGCCAAATTATGAGATGATAATAAAAATTTCTATATGGCAGTTTTCCCTCATGGTATAGATGTCAAAATTGTGGCCAGTGAAAATGCTGAGTGGCTAGTAACTTTGGCTAATGAGCAAAAAATCTATATATCTATATCTGTCTTGCCTGTCCCTTTCAACACTTGTCTCTAGTACTTAATGCTTTCAAAAACAAACATAATGTAAACATACACACACCATGCTAAAGGAACACCCCCTGCACTTCAGATCCTTTAATAAAGAAATTGTACAAATACTCCAAACATTAAGGGCAGAAGGCACTACTTTAGCTGTCAGCAGAAAATAGTGATCATTTGGAGATGCCTTTCGTGCCCGACACTTTCCCTGTCACAGCCTTTGTTTCAATAGAGCAATCACCCATCACCACGCTCCCTCCCTCTAGCAGCTGCATCAGAAGACGCAGCTGCTGAGGCAGATTGCAAATATCAATGTAGACCACAGACTAAAGTTTTATGAGAATCATGAGAACATATCAACAACAAAAACACTGGTTTTACTGTCAGCTTGATTGGTGGACTTGATCATCTAAGCAGTGCAATACAAACTCATCAAGATTCAAGACTGACAATTGCCAGTTATTTAGTATTCAATACTTTGAAACAGGTACATTATTGTTCAGTTTGTTTGTTTTTCCCTCACCAGATCTAATACAAATATCCATTGAAAATACAATCCAAAAGCCACATGAGCTCCCTGAATTTTTCACTGATAATACATCATCAAATCAGATCATTTGTGTAGGTAGAAATACATTACGCTTTATTAATTACTAAAGTATTCAATGCAAAGCTAAATTAGTGGGGTAAATATCATCTCTCATTTCTTATGATGAAGAATAAATGAAGACAGGTAATATGCATTTTGATTCATTTAATTCTGATGAAATCTGATAAACATAATTCTGAGAATTATAGCAGCTAATTTCCATATCAGAGTAAGAAATAAAAAAAAAGTTATTGTGATAAATATTAAAATAACTGGGAAATATAAAGTTGCAGTTATGAGAAAACAACAACAACAACAGTCTTTTAATATTTTAACTCTGAAACGGAGAAATATTTTTTTTCTATGGGCTTCCATAGAAAACGATTTAATGTACAAATGTTTAAATATGTATTGAATTTATTAGTTTATTGTATAATTTAAGGCATTTATTTTTATTGCTTCTTGGACCCCTTTTCCTCTCTCTCTCTCTCTCTCTCTCATATATATATATATATATATATATATATATATATATATATATATATATATAAAAACCGCAGCAGTTGACTCTAGTTACTAGCATGTTTTCAGAGAGTCATCTCTGAGACAGAGACATTGTCATTTCTCCATTTGAAGACACAGCACTAATACTATATCGACAACTTCTGAGTCTGCACTGACAATATTAAGCTATAAAAAAAAAAAATAATAATAATTGAGGCACAATTCCTCAATGGCAAACCTATATATATATATATATATAATAAAAAAACAAAGACACAACAGTGTTACACAAAAATAATAACCTATTAACCCCAAAAATTCCAAATTTATTTTACATACAAGCAAAGTGTGCATTACACAAACTAGTAATGTTCAAATATAAAAATTGTACATACCTGTTAATTTTCTCCTGTAAATATAGGCCACTCAAAAAGAACTGACATCATTAAAAAAAAACAAAAAAAAAAAACAACTAAAATGTCATTTTCATTCCCAATAGTGGCCTCTGAATTTGTTATATGTGAATCTCAATCAACCAAACAGCAGAAGGGCAGTGAAATAAGAAGGGTTCAGTTTATATAAACATCAAGAGAACAAAAGAGTGAATGGAGGAAAAGGGGAGGACAAAACACAAGAATAATTTATTTTCCACTATTTTAAAAGGTGATAGACATTTTGTTCTTCTCCCTCTTACCTCATGCAGCTTCACTCTTACTTTATTGATGGCCTTCAACCAGCGCAGACGGGAAGGAGAGAAAGGAGGTGGGCCATCCTCATAGAAACTGAAAAAGACAATTAAATGCCATAAGATCAAGTGGCTAAAGTATACTAGCATACATATGGTCTCAAAGCTAGCAGACATGAACTAAAAGGCAACAAAACTAGAAATTTAGATTTCATGGGGTATTTAGATCAGACACAGATCAGAAATAAACATTTAAAACATGATTCTGATACAGTTAAACAATGTGTAATTATACAGTTTGATTACAGTTACAATCAAGGTCAATCAATACACATTTTCCAGTGTTGTACTTTTATATTTAAATATTAGCTTAGTTTTTAGGATTCGTATGTGTATCATATGTGTATCTTCACATCTATTCAGTGTGAAACACATACCTGTGCTGCCTCTCTGGCTTTCTCCCTTGATTAGCAACAGGCTTGGGTGTACTCTCCCCTTGTACTTCTTTCTCCACATTTGCTAGTATTTCTCTTTCCCCTTTTTCTGTGTCATCTGATGCTGGAAGAGGTAGAGCAACAACAGCTGCAACAACAACAGCTGAATAGCTGCGTTCTTCTGGCTCAGAGCTGAACTGGGAACTGGCTTGGCTAAGGTTACCAGAAGACCCAAATCGAGAGCTGTCCACCGGGCTGGTGAAAGAAAACAAAAGATGTAAATATCAAGATGTAAATATTTAAATCTAGTCACAAACTAAATCACACAGGAATCAATTTCAGTCCTAGACTTTGTTTAAAATGTGTTTGGGTAACATGTCAATAATGTCATTACAGTAATGCAGGCTGAAGAACCTTAGGGGAAAGTTGAATAAACATACTGGGAACAGTGCTAATATGAATTTAATGAAATACTAGATAAAGAAGATAAATATATAAAATTAATCAGTAGCAGTGAAACTTTTTTTTTTTTATCCAAGTACAATTTAAAAGATTCATAATTTCAGGAGCAAGCAAGTTACTTGTAATATTTGTTATGTTATGCATGTCTTGACAGACAATAAGAAACCAAAAGAAAACATTTCAATAATGTGAATATAACAAATTAATAATACTTAATAAAATGAATAATTAATAAAAATTAAAATATCTTGGAAAGATGGAGGGTAATGTTCACAATAAACCATAATAAATGGCCTAAGAATACCCATTTATTATGATTTTACTAGCCTTTTATCAAAGATTTGCTGTAGAAGGGTCCCTGGTGGCTTTTCTTCACTGGAATCTATATCAGGAGGGTCCTTGTCTTTATCTATGCAATCTTGGGAAATCTGAGATTTCTCTATATGCTCTACTTCCAGACAGGATGCCCCTTGTTTAAGTGCTGTCGGACTCTCTGGACTTGTGTCAAAGCTTGGCTGCTTATGTGAAGAGTTGTCACTTGGATCTTCTGTATCACTGGGATCTGCACTTCCTGTGACCTCTGATTCAAGAGACAATTTATCAGCCTCGGGTTCATAATTTTCTTCAGGCTTCAAGTCTGGGTGTTTGGACTGGGTTGCAGGAGGGGTCTGAGGAGGTGAACTTTGCCATGGGAAGCCTATTTTCCTTCCAAACATTGATGACATGGTCTCTTCCTTTGCAGAAGCTGATTTATCTTCTTGGAAGAGACCCACAGACAAACCTTTGAAACCGGAAAGCAGACCACTGCTCTCTGCTTGTGGCTGTGAAGGGTTGGTGCTGACTGAAGGGGCCGGAGTGGAAGAGCCAAAAAATGAGCTGAAAGGTTTGGCTGTCTCTGCTGCACCAGACATCAAACCACCAAAAATACTTTTAGAAGGTGGTGAGGTTGGTCGTTTGTCTTCAACTAGTATTTTGGGTGTAGATGGTGGGGTTTCAGTGTCTCCTGGTGATACCTTTGAGGATAAACCCAATTCAGATGTCTCTGTATGAATAGTTTCAGATGCATCATTGATCTCCTTGCTTTCATCTTTTGTTTCATGTGAAGAGTTGACCTCTTGCTCTTCAACAACCTTTAATGACTCAGAATCACATTCCTTCAGTTCTTCATTTACTAATTTAGTAACTGACACAGACTCAGATTCAGAGACTGCACTTGACTCATTAACATTGAGGCTCATTTGTTCTTTAGAGTCTTGTGTTCCATCGTTACCTTTAGTTTCAGATTTATCTGGCAGCTTGGTTTCATCTGATTTTGTTGCTTCTGTACCTTTAAACAATCCAAACAGATCACCAGTGAGGGAGTCCGTTGGCAGGCTGGTTGGAAGATTAAAAAATGAGCTCTTCTGCTGTTGTGGTTGTGCTGCAGTGGATGTAGGTGATGACTTGAAGAAAGAGGTCTGTGGCACTGAGAAGAAACTAGAAGCTGCTGGCTTGCTAGAAGCACTTGGGCCAGAAAACATTGACATGAAGCCAGAAAATGCAGCAGGTTCTGGGGGTCTTTGGGAGCCAGGCATTCTTGGTCTTGGTTGACCAGAAATGACAGGTCTAGGTCCTCTTGGTCCAGGCATTCCAGGTCTGGGCTGACAAAAAGGTCCAGCCATTCTTGGCCTAGGCTGAGCAGGAAAACCCAGTATTCCTGGCTGAGGTACAATAACTTCTTGTTTAGGCTGCTGCTGCTGCGGAATAGAAGAAATCAGCTGTGGATCTAAAGATGGTTGCATGGTTGCCACCATTAATGGTTTGTCATTTTCTTCTGACTTTGTGATTTCATCTGTTTTTTCCTTAAGGTCTGCTTGCTGGCTGTCAGAAATTGTGTATGTTATTTGTACATCATCACCTTTCCATGATTCTTCAGTGAGAGTTTTCTCTTTCTCAGCACCCAGAGGTTTGCTTGTTTCTTGAGACTTTTCCAGTTCCAGACATTCTTCTGATTCCACATTTTTCTCCACCAGTTTGTCATTTTCTAATGGCAGTTCATTTTCTTGTAATTTTTTCTCAGGCAGTTTTTCAAGCTCTACAGCTTTATCAGATTCTAATGACACCTCTGATGGTTTCTCAAGTGCAACAGGCTCTACAACTTGCCCGGATGAATTTTCAAGAACAAACTGCTTTAAATCTTTATTAAAATCTTTTTTTTCTGGACTGGTGGCTACATTTTCTTTGTCATTTTCCATGCCCAGCTCCTCATTTTTAAGTTTCTCATTAATAGCTGGTTCGTCATGCATTTTGTCAACCACTGAAGTTTCTTCATTTTTAGACTGTTCCTCTGTCAGAAGAACAACCTCTTCAGTCTCATTTATTTGTGTCAGGCAATCAGTTTTCTTTGAACAAGCGGCTACAGTTTCTTTGTAATTTTCCATATCCAGCTCCTCATTTTTAAATTGCTCATTAATAGTTTGTTCCTCATGTATTTTATCAACCACTGAAGTTTCTTCACTTTTAGATTGTTCCTTTGTTAGAAGTACAACCTCTTCAGTCTCATTTATTGATGTCATGCAATCAGCTTTCTTTGAACAAGTGTCTACAGTTTCTTTGTAGCTTTCCATGTCCAGGTCCTCATTTTTAAGTTGCTCATTAATAGTTTTTTCCTCATATATTTTGTCGACCACTGAAGTTTCTTCATTTTTAGTTTGTTCCTCGGTCAGAAATACAACCTCTTCATCCTCATTTATTAGTGTCTTCATTTTAGACATTGTATTATCATTTATGGATGGCTGCATTTCATCAGTCCTCCCTGTAACATCCACAGACTCTTCCTTCATTTCACCACATGGTTTTTGATCCAACTTAACAGGAGATTCAAATGTGTTTTTTACAGGAACCTCTTCTTTAGCCTCAACAGATGCATTTTCATCTGTAACTGATTCAGTTAAATGTATGGATGTTACATGGCATGTGGGAGAACCCTCCCTTATAGTGGTCACATCCACAGATTTAGAATCAGATTTTTTATCATCCATGAAAGACATGATGTTGAATCCAGTAGATTTTGTTTTATCAGATGAGAAAACAGAGGGAACTTTAAAGAGACCTTCTGGCTCAGAGCCTCCAGTTGGACTTTGCCCACTAAACATGGAAAACAATCCCTTTCCTGTTGTATCCTTATTGGTGGACTCAGTTGCAGCAGCATCAGTTGGTGTTTGAGATTGAGAACTACTTCCACCAAACATGGAAAATAAACCAGGCCCATTATTTTCTCTGGCCCCAGAACCAGGCAAAATACCTCCAAGAATGGAGGATCCAGATCCAGGTGTTTTTGCAGCAACTCCACCTCCTGTTGGTGCTGTCTGCTGAGAAGATCCACTAAACACAGAAAAAAGTCCTTTACCAAGTGGTTCTTTGGAAGTGGGCCCTCTTGGAGTTGGACCTCTTGGTCCAGGTCCTGATGTAGCCCTTAGAACATGTCCTGGTGGTCCTCTTGGTCCAGGTCCTGAAGCCACCCTTGGAGTAGGCATGTGTGGTGGTCTTGGTCCTACAGGCAGATCTTTTGGGCCAGAAACAGGTGGACCTTCCTTTTCAGGTTGTGGCTGAGAAACAGATCCACCAAATATAGAAAATATGCTCTTTCCAGGTGGATCTTTGGGTGCAGGTGATGCAGGGGTTGCTTGAGGAGCAGCACTTCCAAACATCGAGAATAATCCTGTACCTGGCATTTCTTTGGAGGATGAGGACCCAGGGATTATTCCTCCTAGTATGGATTGTCCACTCTGAGGTTGGGATTGACCCAAAGATGTGCCAAAAAGTGAGAATATGCCTTTGCCAGATTGCTCTTCAACAACTGTGTCTTTGAGAGTGGAAGGAGAAGCTGGTTCAGTGCTGGTGGTTGTGGCCTCTTCATTTGATCTTGCAGGCCCTGCCGCCTGCACTTCCCCTTCTTTTGTACTTGGTTTAGATTTTGCTATGGAGGTTTTCAGAGTGTCTTCTGATACTTTTTCTGTTCCTGAAGACACTGGTCCAGAAGTGATACTCAGGTTGTCAGACATTAATTTAGGGGATTCATCAATATCTTTTATTTTCTCTTCACACTTTGTTGATTCAGTGTTTGCACCATCCTCTAGGTTTGACTCTTGTTTAAAAGCACTGGACACTTGGTCGTCTTTATTGTAATCTTCTTCAAGATATGTTTTTTCAGAAAAGCTGGCCTCAGGGCAGATACTCTCATTTTGTTCAACAGTGCTTAGTATTAATGGTGCTGAAAATGCATCAGAGTTGGTAAGTACATCCTCAATGGAGTAATCATGTTTAATCTCAGAAACCTCTGTTAGAGCCTCTGGAGAATCCATTACTTTAGAGAAATTCACTTTGATGATGTGACTGTCAATTTCATGAGATGCCACATCCTCTGTAGCTAAATTGTCTTGAGAACCATCAGTTTTTTCCATAGGGGTCTTGTCAATAAGAGACAAAGCAAAATCATCTTTCTCTGTTGTATCAGGTTCATCTGTCAATATATCATCTTCAGGACAGTCTTCAGGACTGCTAGCCTCTGAAATCATGATCTGAGGGATAAGCATCTTTCTTGGGCCCAAACCAGAACTAACTAATGATCGCCCCTCTAGCTCAGTGGGTGAAACTGGAGTGAAAGAAGGTACCTCTTCGATAGACATCATCTCAGACAAAATAAACTGTTGGGGAGTAACATCTAATTGACTAACACTGTCCACCACAATATCTTGTGTTGAAACAGATTGAGACATTGCTGCTGTTTGTGGTACGGTGGCCTGTGAGATAGCTTGATTTGACATATACTGGGCATCACATCCACTTACTGTAGCTGAATGATGAAGAGTTGACATTTTATCCGGTTGGCCTGAATCAGTCTGGTTGCCAGACATGACCATAGATGATATCTCTTTCAATTGTGTTTGAAGTGTTAAGGGGGTAATTGTAGACCCAGGGGAAGATGTAGGAAGGCTTGTGGCAACCGGAAATGATGTATCACTTGTGACTGAAACTTCAGCTAAGGAGATGCTTCCAGAAGAGTTTTGAGACTGTGACTCTGCTGAAATTCCAAAAACATTAATTGGCTGAGAAATTGTGCCACTAAATGTTGGAGCCCTACTTTCAGCAAATGCCTCTGTGATCTGAGGAACTGATGTTCTGTTATGTTGTACTAGTAAACTTCTTAAAGGCAGGTCAGTGGGAAAGACTTGAGATGGTGGAACTGGGGAAACTTTATTAAGTTCAATAGGTGGACTTAATACAGAAGGTGGTGTAGTAAATCCTGGACTTGGAAAAGGCTGTGTGGGTGGATCGACTAAGGATGGCGGTGCAGTATGTGCTTGAACAGTAGTTAGTATGGTTCCATTGAACACTGATGTATCTGCTGTTGTTGTCATTGTCTGGTTTGGAGATGTGGTAATTTCTTGGTTAAATTCAATACAACGATGAAGTGATGGTTTGATGATTGACTGTATCATTTTATCACTTCTTTGTGAGACATTATCTGTTGTTGGCTGTGAGCCTGCTCCATCAAATAACGATATCAATCCTTTGACTGACATCTTTGTGGCTGGGCCTGAAATTGAGACTTGACATGGAGATCCATCCATAACACTTGGCACGACAGCTGGACTTGATGAAAGTGGTCTTGGACATGCCATAGTAATTTCAGAGTTCGTAGTACTTGTGGGTACAACGACCACTGATTCTAGTACAATGGCAGAAGTCGTCGCTGGCAGGTTTGCAGTAGCAGACACAAAGTTAGATGACAAACCTTGATCAGGTATGGATACATCTTGAACTGATACAACTGGAACAACTGATGTTTGAACAAGTGTTTTGTCTAACACTAGCGGCTTTTCGTTGAAAGCAGCTGTCTCATTCTGAGGCATGCAGTCTTCTCCAAAGCTTTCCACTGTTGTTTGTTTGATAAGACCTTTTGGTCTTGAGACAGTAGTTGAAGTAATAAATGGCTCAGCCCGCTGAATATGCTGACTCCCATCATTCTCAGTTAATGTTGAGAGAAGTGACCGGTGTCTTATCTGCCTACTGATGATAGACCTTTGAGCTGGTTGCTGATTAGTTGTGTGCTCTGAGCAATTTATGTGAGGCATAGATTTTTGGGGCAGGTCATTGAAGGTCAACACATTAGATAAATCATTGATTTCTGTAGAGAGCAGAGAGAGATGTGGATCAACACTTGTGCTGCTTGCAAATGGAAGCCCCTTATCCAGAAGCTGTGGGTTGACTGGTTCAGTAGGTTCATGTTGTGCTTCCCTTAGTTGTACAGAATTTTTGAGGAAATGCAAATCAGTTCTATGCAAATGATTTTTCTTCTGAACTGATGTATCTGCTATTTGAGTAGGCACATTGGACTGAAAAGATGGATATGATGCTTGAGACGTAGGTAAATTATTTGATTGGGTGGCCAATATTTCCTGATTTCCTGACAGTTGAGGAGAATCTTGCTTATTTTTTGTAGTGGAACTCTGAACTGCATATATGTTAGTAGTTCTTAGAGTTGAAAGATCCTTGACGTCATTGTCACTTTTGTTTTTATTTACATCAATCATTATGTCAGCAGTCAAGTCAACAGCCCCAACATAAGATTTCTTAGAAGTAATACTACCATTTTTGGGATATCTGCTTCCAATCCTTAATTTCTCCTCTTCAGATCTAGTAAAATCCACAGGATGTCCATTCTGAAGAACAAAGGAGCAGTTGGGCTTTGTAGGTGAAACAATGACAGAAAAGTCAACAGGTTTGCTCAAGGCCTGAGATTCTACAGTTTGTATCTTTGAGATTGGGAGCATTCCATTTTGATGATAGGTAGGAATCTGCTGGCGCAACAAAGTTTCTGTAGTATGACGTCCATCCAATAATTGCATTCGGTGCGGATTACTTTTTTCTAGTAAGGATATACAGTGTGACATTTTTTGAGGGATCTGCTCAGAAGGCGAAAATGATTCAACTATTAATGGCATTCCTACTGAATCTTTTCTTGAATGTTTGTAGATGAATACTTTATCTTTGACAAGAGGCAATACTCCACTTGGAAGCATTTCTCCTGTTGATCCCTCAGACATTGTAGAAGTTGATCGGACCACAGACATATCAATAGTGGATTTAATTGTGTTAGCTGGTGCCGAAGGTACTTTTGTTCCTTGATCTATAGTTGATTTCAAAGAAAAAGAGGACTTTTCATCAGGCAATTTGCTTTGCCTTCGAACTGGTTTAGGGAACAAAGGAGGCTCTACAATTAGAGGTACACCAGCTAGTCTTTTTAACACTTCAGCATCAGTGGTTGGTCTTGTTTTCACAAGTGACAGCACACCAGCTTCAATGATAACGTCTCCAGAAATCTCTGATGGCTTTGACAAGAGTTTTGGAGACATGTCAACTATGTCCTTGATTGTATTAGCTGGTGCTGTGGGTATTGTGTTGGGTTGTCCTGAAAGAGATGATTGCCGTGTCATTTGTAATGTGGCAGCTTCGCTTTGAAAGAAACCCACTTTAGCAGAGATTCTTCTGACTTCAAGGGATTGCTGGCTTGAAATAACACTATTCTTTTCTTTCAGTGTTTCCTTATCTGAACTTTGCTGCACTTGTGATGGAGATGTAGTATTCATTATAAGGTTTTCTTGGGAATTACAGGGTGTTACTATTAAAGGCAATCCAACAGATGCCCCTATGGCAATCGCAGTATCTGTCGTTTTTCTTTTCATCAATGGCATTGGAGATAATTCTTGTTTTTCCTCTTGGACTTTTTCAGTTGGCTTTGGAGACATATCTAAAATTGTATTAACTGCACTGGCTGGAGCACAGGCCATTTGCCAACTAGGTGTTTGTCGGTTTAAGATTGGACTTAACTGTGATGCTTTCAAATCCATCATCTGTTGTGAAGAATCACTTTGTGTAACATTTGATTGTGATTCAAAACTTCTAAGAAGAGTTTTCCGCTGTTGTGTTGGAGGCTCCACAATCAAAGACATACCAACTACTTCTTCATTGCCATCTGAGATTGATGTTGATCTTGCTCTCACAAGTGGCAGCACTTCCTTTTGAACTGCCTCAGTTACCACAGCTGAATGAGTAGTTGGTTTTGCAGACATATCTAATGTAGCTTTAATTGCATTTGCTGGAGCAGATGCTGTTTGATGATAAGGAGAAGGTTGCACTGGCAAACTTACAGTTCTATTATAAGGATGATTTTGGCTCTGTAAAACAGAGCATTCCTGGTAAAACTTGGAGTCACTAGATAAGAGTTGTGGCAATGATTGACGCCTTTGTGGGAGAAGATTTTTCTCTGGTACTGATGGCTCAACAAGCAAAGGCAATCCAACAAGCTCTTCATTGCCATCTGAGATTGATGTCGACCTTGCTCTCACAAGTGGCAGTGCTTCTTTTTGAACTGCCTCAGTTACAACAGCCGAACATGTAGTTGATTTTGCAGACATATCTAACGTAGCTTTAATTGCATTTGATGGAGCAGTTGCTGTTTGATGATAATGAGAGGGTTGAAGTGGCAAACTTGCTGCTTTGTTGTAAATACGGTTTTGGATGTGTAAAACAGGGCCTTCTTGGAAAAACTTGGATTCACTAGATAAGAGCTGGGGTAATGATTGATGCCTTTGTATGAGAAGATTTACCTCTTGTGCTGATGGCTCTACAAGCAAAGGCAAACCAACAAAATCTGTATTCATTTCTGTGACTGAGGCACGTCTGCTTCTTACAAGGGAGAAAGCTTCAGTTGCTGAGCTCTCAGTGATCATTGTCCCCATATCTTTATTGACTGTCTTTGAAGTCATATCCAGAGTTGCTCTGACTGAATTAGCTGGAGCAGTGCTCTCATTATGTGATTGCCCAGTCATGTGACTAATTCTTAAAGATTCACTAGCAAGTGAAGTCTGCCTTATGAGGCCAATATTTTTATTTTGAGCAGGCATCTGCAGTGCTGGGCTTAACATTGATGTCTTTATTTCAGAACATGTATGAGGTGATGGTGCTCGAGATATAGAAGTTGGCACTTGGCTGGGTTTGGCACTTCGCTTAAATGGCCCTCCCTCTAGCCTATCACGTTGAGCTGGTGTTGAGGCTGACTTAAATGCTGCCTTTGAGGGCGAATCCACCAGGACTCTGTTAGAGCTTATTTGAGTACTGTTTGCCTGGGGCATCTGATCTGAGGCTTGTCTAGCAAGCTGGGGGTTTTGTCTTTGTGAAATGGGTGCTTCATTGCCACAACTGTCATTTTGTCTGGGAACTCCACAGTCTGGAGGAAAGTATTGTGGTCTGCTTCTCGGAGAGGGTGGAGCAGATACAGTTCCTAGAGGTACGTCAGACATTGTCAAGGAGAGATTTCTGACTTCTAGAGCTGGAAATGTGACATTTATTTCTTTCACTTCCTTATTTAACTCAGCAGTCAGGTCAACAGCTGCTGTCTCACTCGTGTCAGATGTCTCTTCATTCTGGTTTTTAACATTTAGTTTTGTTGTGGTAAAGTCAATGACATCCAGAACACATCCTTCAGCATGAGTATCTAATGGAGTTTTCTCATCATTACCTTTGTCTTTTTTGCTCATGGCTCCAGAGAAATCCATAGGTTTACTACAAAAAAAAGAGTCAACTGCAATTTGTGGTTTGTTAAAAAGTAAATTCTGTGGTGGTGGCAATGATATTGTTTGATCTGACATCACTGTGCAAGGTTTTGGCTTTAAGGGAACTATTGCAGTCTTAGAGACTTCAAAATTTGACACTTTGTCTGATAAAGGAGACTGTGTTGACTGTGATGGCTGTCTTGCCAGTTTGTGTTTCTGTGACGCAGCAGAGGGCTTAGAAGAAATACTTGTGAGTCGCATGCTCAAAACTGAGGCTGGTGGAGTAGGTGATACTTGAGGTGTGGGGGTTGCACTGGGCTGTGTAAACCCATCCTGCCTTGTTGAACTTACTGGTGTTACAGGAAGTGTCCTAGTTGAAGTAGGTGGCATTCCATTGCTCTTCGGTAGATCAGGAAGTTTTCTAGAAGTGGCCTGAGGTTGTGGTGTAATTGTAGATCCTGCTAATGCTGTGCTTTTAGCTGTTTGTGGTGTAGTAGATGTCTTTTCAACAAAGTTTTTAATAGTTAAAACAGGATGGGAAGTTTGCTTATTCTGAGTTTTCTGGTCAACAGGCTTATCATCTACATGTCCAATCAGGATTTCAGGAATTGAAGGTTTCATATTTGAGGGGTGCCGTCTATAGCCCACTGATGAAGTAGACATAACTGGAGAAGAGGACTGTGGCACAGATACTTCAGGAAAAAGGTCTTTAATACCCTGATTTCTCCAGTATGGTCCTCCATGACATGGATTCTTTTCTTTCTTTGAGAGGTCAGCTGCTTCTTGTTGCTCCTCTGTAGAAATTATACTTGGCTCTTGTGAACCCATTTTTACTTTTTTGAGTTTGTACACACTGAAGTCAACAGGTTGCTCTGTCTGTGCATTTATGGACTCCTGAAACATTTGGGAGAACCGCTCAAGGTTCATGTTCATAATCCGGTCACCTTTCTGAAGAGCTGAAGACAAATCAACAGGAGCATTTAGGAGCTGCAAATCACACTGATTTTTTCCTGGTATCCAAAACACTTCATCTTCATTGAATAGAGGTATTTTAAAACCACAAAGCGTCATCTTTGGTTTATCTTTTTTATGTAGAATACTTGAGATATTTTCAGTGATTTGTTCTAAAACACGGCTCTCCTCTGGGGTCGCACATGCATAAAGGTGCTTACCAGCCCTATCAGTCAAAAGAGAGTATATATATTCTTCATCCATGTAAACATAATAGCCACAGTCTCCTACCTCAGCTGGCCACCACATTCCCTGCTCCAACAAGGACAGCCACTGCTGGTACCACTCAGAATCTTCAAAAAACATTTCATTCTCTATATCTCCACTAGCAGTCACAGAGCTTCTGAGGTCGACTGCACCTGGAGTCAAATCCAATGGCCCCTTTTTTTCAGTAAGTCGTTTGAAGAATCTTGAGTCAAATTTAAAATCTAAATGTGGTGTGGGGGTCTTTTTTGAGGCATTTTTACTATTTAGTCTACAGTCTGACATTGACTGGCATGAATATATTTTTGCTGGTACATCCGTTGAGAGGTTAACAGCAGCTGATTTCTCCATCCAAGGCTTTTTGCTTCTTTTATCACTGAAGTCATCTAAATGGTCACAGCCTCCCCAGGATTTCCTGTTTGTGTTACTCATGTCAAATACAAAAATATCCTCTCCATTTGCTAGTGGAAGACTACTTTGAAATGGCAAATTGACAACATCCTGCCAAGGATGTGAGGGTATATGGAACTGACTAGGATCCATATTTTTAAAGTTCCACCATTCAGGCGTCTCTACTACTGGTTCAGAAGGTAATGGCATTCCCACTTGATTTGTAGAATAACAGTCTGGAACTTGTGTTGCTAGGGTCTCCAATAGAGCATAATCATTCAGTTGCTGCCAAAGAAGAGCTTCTATGAGACACTGATGTTCATACAGTTCTGGGGGAATCACACCATGCTCAGCAAATGTATACAATAAATCTTGGTATCCATAATTAGTAGACGTGCCATATAAGAGTCTATGTATCTCCTCCATGTACTGTTGTGTGGATTTCACTGCAGGATGCAGATTAGCAGGTTGTTGAGAAGCTTCATTTACTAATTTGTTTGACTCTGAACTCCAGGTGTTGCTGGTAACTGAAGTAGTGGTCTCATTTTTACTCTGCTTAGACATTAGTCGATCAAGAAAGCCCTTCTCTTGGTCCTTACTTTTTGCTGGCGAGTCATTTTCATTGGCTCCAGATTTAAAAATCCCAGAAAGCACACCTGCACCACTACTGGAAATACTTTTTGGTTCTTCTTTGGTTTGAAGAGAAGGAAGTTTAGATGAGGTGTCTTCCTCTGATGCCTTGTTAAATAGTCCAGACAAAAAAACTTTTTGTGTTGAAACTTTTTGATCTTTTTCAGCACCTACATCTTCAGAGGACAAAAGTTCAACTGGTTTGGTCCTCTGAATCTGTGGTCGGCCTTGACTAGGTTTAATTCCAGAACGGTCTTGTTGCTGCTGTTTTGATTTCTGACTAGGAGAACCTTCATTTGTTGATGTTGGTTCTTCAGCTGTTGTAGCAAGTTTGCTCAAAAACCCAGATAAGATGCTACTAGACTCATTTTGCTGATTGCTTGCACTTTGAACAGATGCATTTGCTGGCTGATTGCTTGATTGAGTATGTTGTTGCACAGATTCATCCGAGGTGGCCATTTTGAAAATGCTAGAAAATAGACCACCAGACTGTGTTGCTCCTTGTAATGCAGTCTGACTTTGACATTGCGGACTTTGCAGCTGGCTTCCAGAGGCAGGATGTGGCTGCTGTCCTACAGAAGGTGATTTTTGAGTTGCAGCTTCTGATCCCATCTTCAAAAGACCAGAAAGAAGTCCACCTGATTGGCTTGGAGGGGGTGGCTGCTGGGTAGAAGTTTGACTCTGTTCTGATGCATCTGGCCTACTTGTTTGTCGGTTAGGCTGACCTCCTGGAACAGACTTTGTTGACTGAGCTGGAGTATCTACTGATGCAAGTTTGTTGAAAAGGCCTGAAAGCAAACCCCCTTGTGGTGGCTCAGTGGTTGATGAAGTATGAGAGGGAATCTGATTCTGTCTTTGTAAAGGCTGTCTGTTTCCCTGCTGCTGTTGACTGGATCCAGGTGGTTCTTGTTGTGACTGTGTTGGTGTTGGGTTTGTTGAAAAAAGCCCAGAAAAGAACCCACCCTGTTGGCTAGAAGATTGCTGGGGGGCACTTTCATTTTGACCAGACCTACTGATTTGCTGCATGGTTTGTGACTGGGGTTGTGCAGTGGCAGTATCTGCAATCTTATTAAGCAACCCAGAGAACATTCCACTTGGTCCACTTTGTGGTACCTGGTGAGGTGGAACTTGGTTTTGTCGTTGCAAGTTTTGTCTGTTAGTTTGCTGTGCATTAGGTTGACCAGAACAAGGGGGCTCCTGCTGTGGACGACTTAGGGGAGCTGGATCTTTGGCATTATTAATGTCTGAAGCACTCATACTAAACAGGCCAGAAAGGAAGCCACCTGTCTGAGATGGTGACGGTTGTTCAGGGAGTTTAGAGTTTTGTTGTGAGGTCAGGGTACTATTTCCAGGATGTGGCTGTTGAGGAGCACTCTCTGGGGCTGTTAGCTTGTTAAAAAATCCTGAAAACATTCCACATGCTGTAGCAGGTGGTGGTTGTGGCTGTGCAGTTGGTTTGCTGGACTGTTGTTGATTAGGCTGACTGCCAGTGCCACTTGGCTGTTGTGACCCTGCAAGAGCATTCTCTGTTAGTTTTAGGAGCCCCCCCAAAAGTCCTCCTGTTTGACTTGGAGGTGGTTCAACTGCCTGCGTCTGAGATTGTGGTTGACTCTTTGTGTCTGTTTGTTGTTGACTTGGTTGTTGACTACTGCTCTGTTGTGATGTTTGCTGCTGCTGAGGTTGGGATACCTCTCCGGGTGCTGGGACAGTCTCAGGGTTGGCTAACTTCAAAAGCCCAGATAAGAATCCTCCTGATTGAGGCTGAGGTGAAGCTCCTTGAGATGGCTCATTGGAGGTGCCCTCCAATGCTACTTGTTTAGTGACATTTTGATTTTCAGGACCTGGTGCTGACTGGACATATGCTGTTTGGGGGCTTGAAACTGTATCACTGGCCAATTTGAATAACCCAGAGAAAATTCCAGTGCTCTGCTGTGGTTGGCTCTGGCTTTGAGTATTTGCAGGTGATTCTTGACAGGAGCTCCCTTCATTGGAGGGTTGTTGTTGTTGTGGGCCTGCTGATTGGCTGCTTGTGGTAAAGCTTTCAGGGGCAGCCATTTTCAATATTCCTGACAACAGTCCTCCTGACTGAGGAGGTGCAGCCCCTGGTTCAAGCTGGTTCTGGGTGCCAGTAACAGTGGAAAGTAGCCCTGAGAATAATCCACCCTGTTGTGGTTGACCAGAACTTGTTTGCGGTTTATTGTTGCCAGATAAAAGACCAGATAGCAAGCCCTGAGACTGGGGTTGTGCTTGTATATCGGTTTGTGACTTTGGTTGCATCCGAGTCTTTAGATGATGGTCCTCTGGCTTAGCATTTGCTCCATCTTGAAGTTTAGATGGATTTTCATTTCTCTCAACTTGGTCTGCATCCAGTGTATCTATTTTAATCTCACTTTGATTTTCAGTAGACAGGCACTCATGACATTTTTGATCTGTTTCTATTACTATATCTGCAGAAGCTTCTTCTACATTGACTGGTCTTTCAGGATTCACAATAACAGTGGGAATACTTTGTGTAGTTGCTGTTGGCTTTGATGAGTCTTGTGTTCCAGTCTGTGCCTTTGGATCAGTTGGACTTGCTTTAAACAGATTGGAGAACCAGCCAGTATCTGTATTTCCTTTGGAAACACTTTCAAGCAATGCAGAACGACTGGACAGTGGTGATTTAGCCCCAGTTTGGGGTACGCCAGGTCTAGGTGGATTGGGATCTTCACCTGTTGTCAATTTTAGAAATCCAGAGAGCATACCACCTTCTTGTTTAGGCACCTGAGTACTGACTGGAGCATCTGAGGAAAAGAAAGGAAGCTTTAATTTATTGCCAAAAGTACTAGACACATCCTCAGATTTTGGAGCCTCGGCTGGCTTAAAAATAGAGAACATTGAGGGGGACTCAGCTGGCTTTTCATCAGGTGTATTGTTTGATATGAGTGAGTTCAGTGACTTCTTAAAAGGGCTAAAGAATCCAGTTTCTTCTGCGGGTATGTGACTGGTAGGCTTTGCTTCAATTTTACTCTCTCCTTGCTTGGACATAGGCCCTCTGGGCATGGAATCAGGTAATTCACCAGATGATTCTGTTTCAGGTAAGAGCTCTACTGATCCACTTCCTGATCCCCCACATGAGGACTGGTGCTCAGGTTGTGTGCCAGAACCCTCTAAAGAAAAACTCTTGGATTTATCCATTGATGCTTCTTTAGACTCTGAGTTTCCCTGAGATATATTTGGCTGCGAAGTATTTTCAGCACTAGATTTGTCTCCAAAAAGCCTGAAAGGGCTCAATCTTCCTAGCACTGAATCAACCACTGTTTGAGTCTGACTTGGAGTAGAGTCCTGAGTTTGAGAGCCACTTGAATCAGTAATGTTTGTAGCATCAGTCTCTGATGTGGCACTTGCTGGTCGACTGACCTCTGGGGACTGAAATGGCAACAGTGACTGCAAAGAGAACTTCTTGTCTGCACTGGCTTCCTGATTAGCAGGTGGTACAACAGCGACAGGAGTTGGACTACCAGACGGTTTAGGTATAAAAGAGAACAGTTTGGAAATACCAGACTCTGCCTGGGGAGGAACTGGAGATGGAGTTTTTGTTGCAGTTTCTGTTGATTCTGTATTTTCAGCTGCTGGTTTAGTATTTGTGAATGTGTTAAACAATGAGCTCATGGCATTTTTAACACCTGCAATACCTTGTTCCACAGCATTTTCCTCTTTGACCTCAGCTGGTTCACCCTCAGTTTTTATTTCTTCACTCCCTGTTTCTGTTTTTGTAACAGATTTTTGCATTGATTCATATTTACTAATTTCCTCCTCTCTTCCAGCCAGATATTCTGACACAGTGTCAACTAAGTTCTGAAGTTCATCCATGGTATCATGATACTCCTTATTTGGTTGCTCCACAGGCGACATTTCATCTGAGCCCCTTGTGCAAACATTCCCCATGCTACTTTGTTGTTCATAATAGCTTTGTGACCATTCATCATAAGAGGAAATATATCTTGAGTTATTGTAGTAACGGTCATATTCAAATTGTGCATCCTCTTCTACAAACGCCATATCATCCAGCTCCTCTTCAGACCCAAGAGAGAACTGCATTTCGTCGGATCCTGCAGATCCATATTCACTTCTTGCTCTCATCCTGGCTTCTTCCTCCTCACAATAAATTGTATAGTTCTCAAGGGTGTCTTCAAATGAGTTTTTGGCCCACATTCTGGTTTTGTACAACAGCCCCTCCGTATTTAATGCTTGGTCTGCCCTGCGAAGTTGCCTAATTGAAGGGATGATGGAACTCTCAGGAGGGGAAATTTCATCCTCGAAGTTTCTAGCTTCCTTATAGACCAAACGGACCTCACTGCTGCCTGTGGCTGTCGTGACGGGATTTTCGGATGCATCATACTCCTCAGCCTCCTCAGGGGACATTGCATCACACTCTACTGTATGGTAGAACCGACTGCCTTTGGAGTCACCTGGGCTGCTCACGATTCTATAAATTTCACTTTTGGTCTCATCATCATCATCCCATGTTTTCTGTGCTGGTTCCAAGTAATCATCCAGTATGTTGTCATTCATTTTGTATTTGGTCTCCCAGTCTTCAACTCCCATGCCTGAGTCCACTGGAATCATTCGGACATTATCTGTACCACTTGAAAATCTGATGTGCATAAAGTGAAAGTGCCAAAAGCATGGATGAGGATGAGAATGAACAGAAAGAGAAATTAACAAAATCTTAAATCAAAGTATATAGATGGATAAAAACAAAGAAAGAATATAAAAATGTATGAAACAACTGAAATGATGTAAAATATTTTCTGAAGGTAGATTGACTGCAAAAAAAAAAATACTTGAAAATTACCTAAAAACTTTTTTTTTTTATTGAAAGAAGATTAAAATTAACTTTAGAAGCAACTCTTAGATATTACGACTTGGCTTTATGGATTATATCTTAAATATAAGTGCATTTTGTCTTATAAAAACAAAAGATTTAACAGTGCACTTGCTTTTAACTTGATTAAACCTAAAACAAGTAAACAATTTTGCCAGTGCAGTAAGACACAAATACACTTATCTAAAAATAACTCACAGTATCTTATTCATGGTTGCATAAAATAAATGTCTTGTTTTAAGGATTTTTAGATAACGTGGTTAATGAAATATTTTAAAATTGATGTATGCCGTACATGTGTTTGTGTAATCAAGTGTTTCAACATACCTCTGTTCCCTTCCTTCTCTATAATCCAAGTCATAGCTCTGTATAGAGTCCGTCCTAGACTCTTTTGACAATGCCTCATGCTGTAATCTTCGACCAATGGGGTACTGATGTACCGAGGAATTAGGTTGAGCTGTGGTGTGGTATCGTGGAGGCCTGCTGTTTGTCTCACTGCGATAATCACTGTCCTTGTCATCCACAGCGCTGTCATGGTCATCGAAAGCTACAGCACAATGAAATCCAGAAGTGAGTAAAGTGTTGTCAGGGAGGACTGCACCTAGAATTTTGCATTCACTTCATTTCATATAGCCTCTAAATTTGAGTGTTCAGAGCAGAGACTCCATTGTACAAATTCAAAAGGTTAGTGAACATAAAGCTGTGACAACAGTGTGATATGCTGCACTCCATCATAAACTATTTTAAACAAATTTTAAAAATATTATACTATCAGTTATGACTTCATATTAAATGAGAAACTACCTGGAATATTTTACTTTTAAAAGTTTATTTGTCAGATCACTGCATAAAAGCTAAAAGACAATTAAAAATGGTGAAAATTTTAAAGAAATGATGGCCAGGCACAGCATCTTCGCTTTACCTTATATACATAGAAAACCAAAATGTTGAAAAAAAGTTAATGGAGATGTTATTTGTCAATTACACATTTCTAAATACAAATGATACACATAAATAAATGCATGAAGCACAAATAAATGGATAATGAAAGTGGGAAAGAAGGGAGAACAGTGCAAAATCTCACTTTGCATATGCATTTAACTTAATCTTGTTGTATGTACACTACTAGTCAATGGCTTGGGCACACCAACACATTATTTATTATTTAAGTTTTACAAATGTTAGAATAATAATAATAAAAAAGACCAATAAAAACAATATGGATTATCAAAATAATTTTTGTAATAAAACGCAAGGTTTTGCAAAGAAAACCACATGCAGGCACAATTAAGATTTATCTTAAGAATTAATTTTAAGAATATAAACCTTTAATAAAAAGGTTTAAGATGACAAACAAATTCAGTAGTGTGCCAAAACCTTTGAATGGTTGTGCATATTAGACACCTTAGATGTCTTAGATTCTAGTGTACTACTAATAAATATAACATTTTTGACTCAAATAATCACTCTCAGAATCTGTATGTGTATTTGTGTAGTTTAAATCAAATTCTCCATTACAAATGCAGCCAACTGCATCTGATTCACTCTTTCTCTCTGTAAATTAATACATGGTAAATGAAAGAAAGAAGTGAAATGATGATGAGTTCCAACACATAAAATACATACTCTGCTGATCATTCCACCCAAAGTATGTCCAATTGCCTAATGGTGCAGAGAAAGTTAAATAGCAGAAAACAGTTGTAATTTATAACTGCATAACCCACAAAGAGTGTTTAAAACTGGCAGACAAATCTACTTACTTAATCATTAAATATTATAAATATACTGCTGTTCTTGTTACAAAATACCATGAGCTATTTCTGTGAATTACTCAAAGGCTTTATGGTTGCTTTAATGGTCACCCACTAATTTTCTCACATTCATGTTGTTCCAAATTTGTCTGACATTCTTTTTCATGAAACAAGAAAACAGATGTTAGGCAGAGTGTTAGAGAGACTGACAGCCTTAGTATTGACTTCTACTGCATCTTTTTTCATACCATGAAAGTAAATAGTGACTATCACAGCATAATTTTGCCTAACATCATCTTTGATGTTCCAAGTAAAAAGAAAGTCATACAGGTTTGGGGCAAAATGAGGGTAAATAAAGTCCATTTACATTTTTTAAGTAAAAGTGAATCTTGACACATGCAATATTACAACAGGCAGAACATAAAAGTCTGAACAGCATAATAATCAAGCCTAAATGCATTACAACAGCTATTAATTACTGCCATCTATTGGCTTAAAGGGGAAATGTCATGTAATTTTTTTTTTTTTCCGCACAGTAAAAACTGAAGAGAGAATACATACAGCACTGGGAGGGTACTGGGGGCAGCTGTCTTCTCTGTGCTTCATCTTGCAGTGAATACTAAAAAAATAGATGGGAAGGTCAAAAGAAGGTCAAAAGTCATGATGATGCACAAGTTTACACAAGTTTTTCAGCTGACATCATCAGCTTTCATACCCGTGTGTCTTCATAAATGAGGTGAATCAAATGATGTAAGACAGAGGCCTGCTTAAACTTATTTTACACTGGCTAAAATGACAATAAACCATATCAGCTAGAAATAATTTGTAACTAATCCGATGTGACATTCTTGTGCTCTAGTCTTCCCCTCCATTTGTTATACTGAACAGCTCATTGGTGTTTTGGCAGTATAACTGTGCAGTAACTACATGCTCACAGCAGGTGGCAGAAGAAGACAATTCTTTTCCTAAACTGCAGAATTCCTTTTTTTGTCGTATCCATGAAAAAGCAAAATACAAAATACAAAAAAATGCCAGTTCCATACCAACATAAGCCAAATCAATACATGTATGAAAATACAAATCTAAAGTTTCTGAGTTTTTTTTTTTCTTTTCTTTTTTTATGTCAGTCTATGGATAAAATGAATCAAAAACGTTGCAGATTTCCACAAATACATCAATACCTCAATTTAACCAGGAAAAGCTCACTGAGATTAAAAATCTCTTTTACAGGAGTGTCCTCCTAAGATAAGCAGCCCGAGTTTGTATCAATATAAAACAAACAAACAAAACAACATACAACCATTAAAAACATTTGCATGTCATTAATTCATTCTCTAAATTACGTATTACCATTTTAATTTGGTGTCTAAAAAAGACACCAAATTGTGCAGCCTCTGTTTTGTTTGAAGAAAATTCCAGTCCGAGGTTACGGCATATTTAAAGGCAGTTTTGCAAAGGTCAGTTCTGACAGGAGGTACAGAGATTATAACAGGTTTGAGAACGTAAATAATTACCAACCGATTTCTGTTGGATAAAGCAACAGAGATATGAGGGCAAGTGACCCAGTATAGCTTTATATATTAATAAACACCAGTATATTGTTCTTCGAATGGTTAACTAAGACCAAGCAACTCTTATACAATGCACAGTGATATGTTGAGAATGATACAGAGCATCCAGAGAGGCAAGAAGGTAGCAAGAAGCATGTTGATACACTACATCCCCATAGTCAAGAACCGGTAAGAAGGTAGGTAATATTGTTGGATCTAAAAAAATCTAGGTCTTTTGAAAAATTCATTACTATTGTTTAAGAACGTGATTTTTTTTCTAAAGATTTTGAATTCCTAGGCACATAAAGAAACGTTATTTCTACTGTACATATTCACACATCTCTACTACTCCAACTAAACACACACAGTCTGTACCTCATCATGTATCCTCATAGAGTTGATGCGCTCCAGCTTTTTAGTCCAGTACTGGGCCTCGTCGTCGGGTATATCTGCACAAGTGAACAAATAATTAAGAAATAAGCGGGAAAAAAGTCTTATATTCAAATAAAACTCCAGCTTCCACTTTTCCAATGCATCTCTCACTCCTCCCTTCCAGTTTCTCCGGCCACACAGCACTCAAGTCTGTATTCACAGTGTTTAATATGACATGAGAGACAGAGGTTACTGCAGGAACATCACTAATACATCAGCACCCTTTGCTTCCTCTACGTTTTTCTTGTGATGTTCTCTGTTTATGTCTTCTTAATTCTCTCAATTCATTCAGCTTTTTATGGCATCCAGCAGCGCTAAAAATACTTGGACACTTGACTCCCTTAAAAATTTTATGGATTTAAAAATGGAATATGGATTGATTTTTGCAGACTATATACACTGCCTGGCCCAAAAAAAAGTCCCTGTTTGGATTTTAATAGGCAAATACTTAAGAGTCTATGAATTGATCATTATTACAGTGATTATTATTTTTCTAGCATGTTATTTGTTTGGCAACGGTTCTTTTAACCCTAAAAGGTGGAGTGTGTAGCTTTTCATTTCTTAAACCACCATGGAGGAAGACACATCATGGCTATATTACAGAATGACAATGTCAAGATTCATCAGGCTCAAATTGTGAAAGAATTGTTGGGAGGGAGCATGAAGAATCATTGTAATAATGATCCATTCATAGATTCTTATCTAAAAATGTAATGTAACGTAATGTAATGTATAATGTTTCTCAACTCCAGTCCTGGGGACCCACCGACCAGAATGTTTTGGATGTCTCAGTAAATAAACACCTGATTCAACTCATCAGCTTCTTAGTGTGTTAAATTGGAGACATCTAAAACATTCTGGGAGGTTGGTCCCCAAGACTGAAGTGTAAAAACCTCTGTAATGTAATGTAATGTAAGAGCAGGGCTACCAAAAGGGAGCTCAAAGCGTGTGTCCAGCAGCACTTGGTGAGGAGTGGGGTTTTTAGTGCCATATATCTCATCTTCTTTCATCAGAACCTCAGAGTCCAGTGAGGTCCATTCTCCAGGCCCCTCCTAGAGAGAAAGAGTAAAACCTGATAGATATCATGCCAACTCTGACTTTAAGTGCATGAAATAGAGATCAGCATGAAGATATTTCAGCAAATAAAACACATTTGAAGAGGGAGCGTTTGGAGGCTTAAAGTCAGAAAGCATCCCTTTTCACCATTGGCACTTTGACTGTATTTGTTTTACAGAGTATTTGCATTTTCAATTTTACAAATTCAGGAGAGCCACACTAATTCAGCTGCATTTCTGGAGAAAATGTAAGTAGTCGCCTGTTGAGGGTAGCTGCCAGGGCCTTACCATGTGGTTATTCCAAGGTGATGTGTTATCATCCACCAGGCAAAAATTGTAAGCCTGAATGCTTAATAAAGAAATAGCACTCCTCTCCTCATTAAGCAACATGCTTTGAAGTATAATTTACATCAGTTGTACAAGTGCTGGGTTTATGTTACTTAAGTAATACTTAAGGTTAGGGGTTTAGACTTTTTAGCTTTTTAAAGTACCATTGATTATATTTATATACCCTTTAATACTTAATTGGCTTCCTCTTGATTTAATCAGACCGTTAATAATATAATTTGCGCTGTTGACTGGCACCCTAGGGTTATTTCAGAACTGTCCAGTTGGAAGCAGTTCAGGCAAATCTTTCTCACCATTTGCAATGCATTCCCCACCCACCTCAGCTCCGGGCATGACTCAGATGGTCTTAACATCTTGTGTGAAAAGGGGTGGGAGTGGCACTTTCATGCCTCACCAGATAGACAGCTGAGTTGAGATGTGACTGTTGAGGACATGTTTTCTGCATTCCAATTGGCTGGTGGTGCCCACTTACCTCATCAGATTGGCGGATAGTGTTAAGTGGGATCCATGCTGTTCCTATCAAGGTGTCCCAGATGAGTCCTTTACTCCACACCTCCACAACCAGACCAAGGTCCAGACGATTAATCTCACTTGGGCCACAGATAGAGACAGAAATAGAGATCAGACCATCAACAAACATGCATAAATTCTGAAATCTCCAAATTCTGAACTTTTTTTCACCCACACCTCTCTGTGAGTTTAAGACACTTCTTCAGTGTCCTTTAGGGGAGAGTCTAAAAATAGCTTTGCCAATGGTGGGTGAATTAAGAAAATGTACTAGGCATAAATATATTGTACAGACAATAGAAATTGCATTTCAAATAATTAATAATCCTTTTTTTTTTCAATGGAAATTGAATTATGTAGTTGAGTTTCTTTGAATATTGGCAACTAGCCTAACAGTTGTAGTTAATTCTGTCTCATAAAATCAAGCTTGAGGCAGTCCACTGGTCAAACACTGCCATCCATCACAATGTCTGTCTGTCTGTCTGTCTGTCTATCTATCAGAGGTTTATCTAACTATTCAACAACAAAGATCTGCTGATTGTTCATTGGAATTTAAACTATATATTGTTCCTGAAAAAAAACTTACTAAAACTGACAGTGTGTCCATTTTGGACCCTGCTTTAGGGTTAACACTTTCTTCACTTCAATATTGGTCTAAACATTTCCTAATATTCACTTAAATAATAATGTCAAGCTCTTGTAAGTTAAACTACCAGAACAGAATTCCAAGAAATCAGACCCATTCTTCACAATCATATTCAATATAAAGACACAGTAATTATATTAGGAGGCGGGAGAAGAGGAGGGGGGATTAATTATAGGTCTCTCTGAACACTACGATCAGAACATTGAGTCTGTCAGGAGTCCTGCTACCTCTAAATATTTTAATTTCTCTGTGAAACTCATAATTGTCTCTCCCTGTCTTCTTTAGTGATTCTCAATGGTCTCTAAAGAGCTTGACGCTGGCAGCAAACCATTAACGCAGTCCATTTTGTTACAATTCTCACTTAGCAAACACTTTCTTACCCAAAGAAATCTAAAGCAGTTAAGCATCTTGCAAGTGGGTCAGAATAGTGGTTGTGAATCTACCCTTTGAGATTTGAACCAAAGGGGTCAGGGTTTGGCTAGTTATTGTGGCTCAGTTAGCCCCTGCTAATAGATGTCACTTTGTAAAAAAAAGAAAGGCATTAAAAGTTAATTCAAAAAGGAACTTATCTAACCCTATAGACATCATAGACACATCAGTGAGCCAAAAATAGACAGAAATGATATCAAGCTACTCCAAGTCATTTTGCCATACACACCACACAAACATGAAAAGAATATCTGTGTGTGCAATGGAGAAAGTGAGTATAATTAATGACAGCTGTCCTTAGAAACATTGCTTTTATTGGGGTATACAGACAGAGACAGATAACATGTCACATCTCATGTCTGTATTGCTCAATTAAAATCCTAAGTCTCTCAAAACACACCTGTGTTTGCAACCTGAAAAGGGCAGTATACAGCGGTAGAAAGGCAACAAGGCATGTCCAAATCCAATTTGGACAAAAAAAAAAAAGAGCAACCGAGTGATTAGAAGAATTAAATAATAATGTTGTAGATCATTAGACATGACATTGTGGTTACCTTGAAAGCCTGTCTAAAATTAGCTTCTTAAATATGTACACTACCGTTTGAGCCCAGACTTTTATAATGTTATAAAATATTTAGATTACAAATAAATGCTGTTTTTTAGCTTTCTATTCATCAAAGAATCTGTCGTTCCTTGTTGAACGGGGCAACAATGCAACGACACAAACCAACATCCTTGGTACACGATTAAATATTAGCAATTTTATATAGCATCTCCACAATTTTGTTCATGAAATGGGTTTCGTCGTCCATCTCTCTCTCATTTTGTGTCTGTCTATCGCTATCAATTTATCTCAACTCTTTACTAGTCTGATCCCTGGCATGTGAGGTCAGCACGTGGCAGTTTAACCCCTTAAAGAGCAGATAAAAGCTCAACACTCATCCTCTTTATCCCCAACACACTCACACACACCTCAACAATGTTCACTTACTCTACTAACACACAAACGTAGGAAAGCATATACAATTTGTCTCATATATATATATATATATATATATATATATATACACACATATATACACACACACACACACAAACAAACAAACAAAAAACAAACAGTGGCCAAGCAAATCAAATATAATGACAAACATTTTACTGCATTACAGGCTCTCTCTTTCATATAGGGTGTGCATTAAAGTTGATGTAAATGAATGATGTAATGAAAAATGTATCCATTATACTGTATCCATCATTATCTACATTACAATCCAGCTGTTAGTAATCCTAATCTTGACATTACATAATCAAATGGTATTGTTCCAATCCACAAAATCAGGATTTGTCCTGACAGTGACGCAAACACTTTTCATTTGCATGGCGTGCATGTTTCCTGTGTTTGACGACCGTATTTTATTTGCATTTTAAACCAAAAATGTGCCATTCTGCTGTTCAACTGTCATTTGACCTAAACATACGTTTCACTAGTAAATATTAAAAAAATTTCTTGTCCATGTGTCACATAAGAAGCATTTCCTAACCATATCAGTGAATCAGGAATCATAGAAAAATTACTAACATTTCAGCTGTGATCTCTAGATGATAGCTGTCACACCAGAGCCTCTATTTTGGGTTCGTAAGCCTCTTAAGAGAGAGCAGATTTTAGTCCATATCAACTGATTTATTACACTGTTATGACCTCAGGTCCAACAACACCAAGGAACTGGAAAACAAACTGGAAAACAGAACTTTGTTTTTGTTTGTACAGCAACTCAATTTTAAAAAAAAGTGACAGTTCTTTGTTGCATTAATTAAATAATAGGTAAGAAAATATATTTTATATAATCTGAGAGACACATTTACATGACTGTTTGAATTTAAAGGTAGGGTAGGCAATTAAAAAAAAAAAAAAAAAAAAAAAAACACTTTTTGTTATACCGGTTGAAACTCTCTTCACTTCCTGATAGCAATCGATAATAGAAGTGGTCTAAAAATTAAAACGTACAAATATCTTCTGTGGAAGTCTCAGGACCAAAAAAAAAAGTTCATTCAATCATTGCATTCAGTTCGATTTATGAATTTCTATGTCAACACTATCAACAGCGAAATGAGTCTGCAGCAGTCAGGTGGTACAAGTAAGAGCTCTGTAAGTTGTTTACTTTCATTATTATTGTAATATTACATGCTTTGAGACATGAGGTAATTTAATGCAGTCTCTCATGAGGCTTTGCAGACTCTGCTCTGCTGTGTTTGTTCATGTGTTTTGGAGGAATCGTGGCTTTGGAGAGTGCTTTGAAGGGAGGATGGGATCTCATGCTTTCAAAGCTAGATTGCTATTGCTAGCCTCTCTGAAATTTCCTACAATACCTTTAATAATAATTTTTAATACCCAATTGTGCACATGATGTTAACATGTACTCTACAGTTTTACCTGTTTTCAACTATGTTCCAAAAAGTAAACCAAAAACTTTACAGTTATCTTACACAACCAAACTAGGGTGATGTATATAAAAATAATAAAACAAAGTAATTTGTGCAGTCATGACAACTTAATGGTTTGTCAGATAAAATCAACTTCACCACCTTTAGAATTTAAACAGCAGCCATTAATAATAATCAAACGAATTAAAATCTAATAAAAATATGAATACTAATACTAATAAAAACTATAAACAAATAAGGCCACTGTAGTCCTAAACACATTAACTACAGCAGAACCAGTGTAATAAATTTGATTTATTTTAAGTTAAATATAACATTTAAATAAAGTTTGAAAGCATCAAATCTTGTTGAATTGGAAAACATGTATTTCATGACAGACACTATATTGGCAAACCTATGTGACTATGCATTTGTGTGAGTGTTCAAACTGGATAAACACTTGTAACCTATCACTTTGGAGACGTCCCCCTACCTGGACGGAAAGATGATAAATTAATTTTGCCTGTCATATCTGGGAAGCATATTTAAACTGGCCATCTACTCATGGCTGAACAGCACAGTCTAGCCACAAACACAGAAATGACAGCTGGGAATATTGCGTCCTCTCTAAATATGATCGTGTGACAGTTTTCTGTATAATGTGTCACACTAATAGACCTTTCACATTTACTCATCTGAAAACTCCTGCTAGCCTCTTGCTATCAATACCTCTCTCTTTTTTTAATACATTCACTTCATCCTTCTATTCTCTACACACAATGCTGCTTCAATCCCTTAGAGAAAGTGTGTTATGTGTGTGTGGAATTTAACCTGCCCTGCCGATCATTTGTGAGTGCTGAGCAGCAGGACAATAATCCAGGCACAGGGGATCTCCGTCTGAAGAGAACATGCACACAAAGCTGAGCCACTGGCCTAGAATCCTAACACACTATCCCTATAATTATACAACACTTTCTCAAAGTGGTAAAAGGAACATTGCTTTTGATTTCAGGCTTTCCGACCGACATATCCAGACAAAGTGGCCAATAATCAAGTGTTTGAACACTTCCTGTTTGTCAAAGGTTAGTAGAACATGTTCATAGTTAATGTGATGAACTGCAGTACACTTGTGTTTATTGCTTGCTTCCAATTCCTCACACACTCCACTGGAACCTTTTGTAAAATAATCTTTCATAAAGTTCAGAAAGGTTGAAGAGAATTTCAACGACATTCGCAGGCTTCATTGCACTGGATGTGCTGTGAGAGATGCGCGCTTTGTTTGATATTGCTGTGCACGGTCTCGTCCGTCGCTATTTTCATTACAAATGCTTTACGAAGGCATCATTTATGTCATTTGGAATGCAGTGGACTTATATATTTAAAATATGAAACTCACTTACAGAAGGCTGCTTTCAATTTCAAATGCTGACGCTATGAAGAGTGCTCGCGCATGCGGCTGTGTGCGACTCCGTGTAAGTGGTTTAATGTACTTGCATCTCAATGGTTTTATGACGCAAAATTAATGTAAACACAGCCAGTTTTGTCTTAAGGGATTAAATAGACAGGACAAACCCCATTACTTATTATATTTCAAAAGAGATCCGTGCTTGAATGCAACTTACTAGATCTCCCGCTGTCTATGTAACAACCAAACGACAGTAAACGTGAGAAAGAAAACATTCAGATAATCTTAAATACTGAAAGCACTATTTGTTTATTGCTTGTAATATTTTCATTGCTCCTCTTTATTATTTGATACTTGCTTGTATGTTTTGAAGTTATATTAGTTTAAAATTCTTAACATAGAATTGTTTTTATTACATTTTTTTCAATTTGTAATTATTTTAAAAAGTAGGCCTACTTATAATTACTTATGTAAGGATATGTAAATGTAGGGATTTTAAGGTTTAAGTCGGTAAACTAATTAATTAATAAGAAAAAAAAAGTAGATCAAGAATCGTTTTGGAATCGGATCGTGACTCCCAGAATCGGATCGGATCGTGAGGTGACTAAAGATTCCCACCCCTACAGTTTTCAGTGTCATGATCTTTCAGAAATTTTTCTAATAAGCTGATTTAGTGCTCAAGAAACATATTATTATTATTATCAATATTGAAAACAGTTGTACTGCTTTATATTTTTGTGGAAACTTATTTTCAAGATTCTTTAATGAATAAAAAGTTCGAAAGAACAGCATTTATTTGCAATAGGAATCTTTTGTAACATTAATAAATGTCACTTTTGAATAATTGAATGCATCCTTGCTAAATAGAAGTATATAAAAAATTCTTATTGACCCTAAATTTTTTTAATGGTAGCGTATACACACGACACCTCATTATTTAACAATGGTATACATTATATAATTAAACTACTGACAATTTAACATAATATTTACTCAGCTCAAAAACTTAAATTCGAATCATCATTTCCACCCACGGTTCGGCACGCACTTGCACCGCGGTTCATCTCAAATCTGAAAATATACGCGTCTATGTGGTTTGTTGAAATAAATCAAACAGACAGAGTTAGGCTAATGTTAGACTAATATACACATTCTGGCTTCCATATTATATG
This sequence comes from Ctenopharyngodon idella, assembly GCF_019924925.1. NCBI lineage: Eukaryota > Metazoa > Chordata > Actinopteri > Cypriniformes > Xenocyprididae > Ctenopharyngodon > Ctenopharyngodon idella. Next base: position 33,946,353 of record NC_067224.1, read on the forward strand.
CGTATATACTTTGTTCGATAACAGTGCTGTATGCTCTCATTTGACCAGTCATTTACGCCGTCATCACCCGGGTGTTGATTGTGCGCGAGAGCAGGTGAGAACTGAACAGCACATGTTGCTAAACTCATTTAAGCCTTGCCAATTTAACTTTCGAGCGCAAGACACGAAAGAGAACTCACGCGCATGCTTTGGGAAGATTTGTGCGTGCACTCATCTGAAGCATGCAGACAGCACGTCTCAGACAGCGGGCGATACTCAGTTCTCTTTCAAGTCTTGCGCTTGAACGGACAAATTCATACAAAAATTATGTCAACATGCCCGTCTTGGTGAGTATCCTAGCAGACATAGTAGGTTTTGTCTCAAGTGAACGTCGAGAAAGACAACACATGTGTATCAGTATCAGTATTTTGGATCCGTGCATTATGTCTTAAAGTGACAGCAGCCTAATATTACTGCTGTCTGTGTTTTTAATGTTAATTAAAGAACAAAAGACAAGGAAATAACTCACTGCTCTTGACTGAATAGCTTTTGTAACTTTAATAATGTTTAATCTTTATTTAATTTATACGGCGAAGATTATATGCAATGATGTTTTACATTTGATTACTTTATTCAATTTCTGTACATGAAAACTACTGTTAGATACCTAAATAACCTGAAAAGAACTGTTTATTTTACTTATATTTGCTCTATTGTATTTATTTGTGCTGTTGCTTGTAGTTTGATTATTCATTCTTATTTTCTTTATTTTTATTTGACATGAGTAATTTTTTTTCTCGGAACATAGCACATACCGAATAGTACCGGATCCGCGACCCTAAAACCGTTATACAAACCGAACCGTGAGTAATTTGAACCATTACACCCCAATAAGTATATATCTTAACCACTAAAAACGAATAATGTCTAAAAATTATGTTACTTTCATATTGACGTTTTTATATTAGGTTACTGACAATAGAATAAAATTGATAAATGAACAGGTGTGCTTTTTGAATAGAACAACAAAATGCTTTCATTGTCAGTCAATTTCAGTCCTTCTGTAAACTCCCAGTCTTGTGTTCTCTCTCTCTGGTAATCACTGTAACTGCAGCTGATTCTCATAGCTCTTCCTGCGGAATTGACAAAATTCTCTCTGGAACAATTCGAAAATCTGGGACAATTTCTGGGATGCACAAAACCTCCTGAGAGGCCATCAAAAAGCTATTTAACATTTGTCATTACAACACAAGAGGGTCAAAGGTAAGAGAAATAGAAGTGTGTGTAATTTAAAGCAGGAACAAAAGAACAAGTCCTTCAGCAAAACAGCCCATGCATTAGGTGCACATTTGAGTGCTGTGGTACAGACGGGTCCAAAAGCATGGAAACACATGACAAAAACAGCAATACTCACAACATGAAATCCTGTTCCCAGCAGGGCTGGTCTCCTCGCACCGTGATTGTTGTGCTTTTAACATTCTGGACCTTCAGAGTGACGTACACATTAAACTTTTCTGCAAAATAACAAGTAATCAGGTTAGAACATCAATATCTATAAGTTTCTTATGGTTCACCCAAAAATGAGAATCCTGTCATCATCTACTCATCTTCATGTTGTTCCAAACCTTTATCACTTTCTTTCTGCCATAGGAAACAAAATGAGAAATTTTCAAGAATTGTACTGGCCCACTAAATGCCAACTCTATTCTGAACTTAGTTCTGGAATCCATATTTTTTATGCATAAAATAAAGCAACTCATGTGAAGACGTCATTGCAATCTGACAAGTATTGTAATGGAAAATTGAGATGTGACATCTTCTAAGTGTGTGTGTGTGTGTGTGTGTGTGTGTTAAATATTCATGGTTTTATGTAAATGCAATAGTTATTATGTGCAGCGACACAGGCAGGTTGAAATAGGCTGTCAGAGGTCAAAACAAGCAGGCATAATTAAACCTAGATATAAAGTGCCACAAGAGCACCGTGAGAGCCGCAAGTACAGAGGAATATGAAGACAAATGCAAGTGCATCTATCATCTCTCCATAGATGGCTCTATAAAAGCAACACCCTGTACAAATCTCATTACTAAACATTTTGAGAATATTTTTCAGGATATAAAATACAGTCTGATTAGAATAACAGACAATTTTCACTGATCTTCTGAACAGTGAAATGTTAACTTTCAGAACTCAAAACTTCTCTAGTCCAAAAAGTCATATTTTCACTAAGCTACAAAACATGTTAAGATTAAAATAATAATAATAACTGAATAACTGAAGATAGCAAAAAAAGGACTTTGTTCAGAGGGGATAGAGTGTTCAAATAAATGGAGTGTCTGGTTGTTGCGCTTAGAGAGAAAAAGGAAGCGGTCACACAGGCTGGTCCGGGTAAAGAAGCAGCGGTGGGATCTCTGACGAGTGAGGGGCAAGTCACCTGGCATCTTGGCCTATTGTCCCACAGTTCAGGTTCCATCTCGAGGAAGTGGTGTAACACATGCAGCTCTGCATAACCGATATAGGTGGCCCCTTAGGAAGTGGTACAGGACACTTCTCGCTTATTTGCAGGCATTTCACAAGATCACCTTCCTGTTCTAGTAATTTCAGTCCTGATGAAATGCCCATACACAAATGTCTTTCATTGCATCTGTGCTTGTCAGTTTAAATTATGAGGAATGTCAGGCTCCATCAAACCTTCTTTCTTTAGGAAATACTTTACAAAAAAAAAGAAAAGAAAAGAAAATGGTGGCCAACCCACAATCATCCTTTCACACATACAAAAAAGGATACAAACAAACAAACAGACACACAAAAATCAGCATCTCCATAAAGCTTGTCAGCAGAAGGAAGCATGAAGTGCTCTAAAATTTCCTGGTAGATGGCTGCGTTGACTGTGGACTTCAGAAAACACAGTGGACCAACACCAGCAGATGACATGGCAACCCAAATCATCACTGACTGTGGAAACTGACCAACAGTCCAGTCCTTTTTCTCCTTAGCCCAGGTTTTCTCCTAAGCCCAGGTTCCGACGTTGTCTTTGGTTCAGAAGTGGCTTGGTACGTGGAATGTGACAGTTGTAGCCCATTTCCTGAAGACGTCTGTGTGTGGTGGCTCTTGATGCACTGACTCCAGCTTCAGTCCACTCCTTTTGAAGCTCTCCTAAGTTCTTAAATCGGCTTCGCCTGACAATCTTCTCAAGTCTGCGGTCATTCCTTTCACTTGTACACCTTTTCCTACCACACTTTTTCCTTCCAGTCAACTTTCCATGAATATGCTTTGGCACAGCACTCTGCGAACAGCCAGCTCTTTCAGCAATGACCCTCTGTGGCTTACCCTCATTGTAGAGGGTCTTGATGATCGTCTTCTGGACAACTGTCAAGTCAGCAGACTTCCCCATGACTGCTGTTGGGATTACTGACCTAAACACAGTATTTATACCCTGAGAATGGTCATTTAATAGAACCTGAAATTAAATATTTTAATAATTTGAGATACTGATTTTTTGATTTTGATGAGCAGCAAGCTGTAATCATCAAAATGAAAACAAAAAAGTCTGGAAATATTTTACTTTATGTCTAATAAATCTAGAATATATTTAAGTTTTACTTTTTGAATTAAATTACAGAAAAAAAAAGAAAAAAAAGCTTTTTCATGATATTCTAATTTACTGAGATGCACCTGTACACACACACACACACACACACACACACACACACTTTGTCCTACTTTTAGTTCTCTTATGTTCACAAGTTCAACATGTCTAACATCACTTTAAGGTCTGTTTCTTCTGCACACATAATCAGTGTAAGTGGGGCAGATTTATTTCAGGGCCCATATTAAGAGGTTAGAGGTCTTCAACATTTTTCAGGCAAAGGACAAAATGGATTGTTGCATTTTAAGTATAGTCTATAAAAGTCTATAAAAGTTTGGAGTTGGTAAGATGGTTTTAATGTTATGAAAGAAGTCTTCTTAAGGCTGCATTTATTTAATCAAAAATACAGTAAAAACAGTAATATTGTGAAATACTATTAAAATTCAAAATAACCTTTTTCTATTTTAATATATTGTAAAAGGTAATTTATTCCTGTGATGGCAAAGCTGAATTTTCAGCATCATTACTCCAGTCTTCAGTGTCACATGATCCTTCAGAAATCATTCCAATATGCTGATTTGCTGCTCAAGAAACATTTCTTATTATTATATCACAGTTGAAAACAGTTGTGCTGCTTAATATTTTTGTAGAAAATATATTTCTTCAAGATTCTTTGATAAATAGATCAGCATTTATTTGAAACAGAATTTTTTTACTGTCAATTTTGATCAATTTAATGCATCCTTGCTGAATGAAAGTATTAGTAGTATAGATTGCAAACCCAATCAAATAATCATTATTGATGTGCAGCAGGGTTATAAACTTGTACGTTACTATTATTTTGAGAGGAACTTAACTTGTACTTATTTTCATTTCTCGAAAAAAAATAGTTAATCTACTATCAACTGGTTAATCGAGATTTTTCATTTACATAAACTAATAGATATACAGTATGTGCCAGTCTACAATAAGCACTTGGAACCAATTTGGATTGTTAAGACTGAGCAAAGAAAAAGTAAATCAATCTGCATCTTGACCCAGGACTCTGTGAACTGAATTATACAGTATGTTCCTATGAAGACCTCAAAGCAGATTACCAAACTAACACAGACAGCAAGACTCATTTCAAAGGGGTGATTTTTAAAAGAAAAGGGAAAAAATAAGCAGAGAAAAAAAATCAGAATGAGAGCGACAGCATTATAAAAACTGGACCAAAAGAATTATTCTAAACTAAACTACCATTTCAGATAAAGAAATTATTATTTCCAGAAATACTGTTTCCAGAGAATGTTATAAACAATGAAAAACCATAAAACAATGTGTTCATGATTACTCTAAATTTAGCTCATAAATAAATATCAGCATGGGCTGAACTTCTCATCTGCGGATATTAATCAGTAGTAGATTGCTCAATGACATTTCTATTTTCAGTGGCATTATTCATCCAATCAAGAACCTTGGCCTGAGAAGCCCTCACAGAAATAGAGCCTGCATTTTGCACAGTCTTCCAAGGAGATCGTTCTTAAAACAAATCAAAGAAAATGTTCAATAAAATCACCTGAATATAAGAGGTGTCCACTGACCACCTCTTGAAAGGCTTTCTGTCCTTCACTCTTGATTTATTTCAACAGTCTGGTGGCTAATGAATCCTGTAGAAAGCCCCAGAGAAAATGTGTCCTTCACTGAAGAAGGTGTCTCAATCTTTCCACCCAAGATTATCTGGCACGGCTGACAAATAGTAGTCATGATCTTAACTCTTCAATTCTCTTTTCCTAAACCTCTTTATTTCCACTTTTCCTCTACCTTTCACTTACCCAGGTCCAATTTACCTCAACCGTCAGTCTTGAGAAAGACAGAGAGCAGACACACAGATAGGTGCCCATAGGACCAAAAAAAAATAAAAAATAAAAATACAGATGACATCTCTGTCAATATCAAGTGCTTCTCCTATAGTCAGTAGTGAGATAGAAGAAATGGAGAATTTTGCTTAAATGAAATAGTTCACCCAAAATTACATTTCTGTCATCATTTACTAATCTTTAAGTCATGTGGACTACTTTTATTATGCTCTTATCCATGCTGCAAACAACTGCAACATTGCAATAAAATATTTTTATATTATATATATATATATATATATTATATAAAAAGTGGAAAAAAGTAGAAAAAAGTAGAGTGGAAAAAAGTAGAAAAAGTGGTGTCAGTCCAATTGTGCTCCTCCTTGCAAAAAAATGCTATCTATGAAAAATTTCAGTCAGGATTCAGGCCTCATCATAGCACAGAAACTGCGCTCGTTAAAATTACAAATGACTTACTTCTAGCTTCTGACCAAGGCTGTATCTCAATACTAATGTTACTTGATCTCAGTGCTGCGTTCGACACTATAGATCATAAAATACTCCTAGATCGACTACAGAATTACACTGGTATCCAGGGACAGGCATTACGGTGGTTTAGGTCGTATCTATCAGACCGTCACAATTTTGTTTATTTAAACGGGGAAAAATCTAAGATAACGATAGTAAATTATGGAGTGCCTCAAAGATCTGTGTTAGGCCCTCTGCTATTTTCAATATACATGCTGCCACTTGGTAATATTATAAGAAGACATGGAATTAGTTTCCACTGCTATGCCGATAATACTCAATTATATATTTCAACACAACCAGATGAAAACTCTAAATTATCCAATCTGACAGAGTGTGTTAAAGAAGTAAAACATTGGATGACTAGTAATTTTCTTCTATTAAATTCAGATAAGACTGAAGTATTACTTATTGGGCCAAAAACCTGTACACAGAATCTCTCAGACTACAATTTGCATTTAGAAGGATGTACTGTTACTCCATCCTCGACAGTTAAAGACCTGGGTGTTATATTAGACAGCAACTTGTCCTTTGAAAATCATATTTCATATGTTACAAAAACAGCCTTCTTCCACCTCAGAAACATTGCTAAGATACGGAATATGTTATCTGTTTCTGATGCAGAAAAGTTAGTTCATGCTTTCATGACGTCTAGACTAGATTACTGTAATGCATTACTAGCTGGTTGCCCTGCTTCCTCAATAAACAAGCTACAATTGGTACAAAATGCAGCTGCTAGAGTTCTTCCCAGGTCAAGAAAATATGATCATATAACACCAATTTTATCATCTCTTCACTGGTTACCTATTAAGTTCCGTATCGATTATAAAGTACTGCTAATGACCTATAAGACTCTAAATGGTTTAGCTCCTGTGTACTTAACCGATCTTTTATCGCCCTACAATCCTTCACGCTCTTTAAGATCACAAAACTCTGGACTTCTGGTTGTACCTAGGATAGCTAAGTCCTCTAAAGGAGGGAGAGCGTTTTCACATTTGGCTCCTAAACTCTGGAATAGCCTTCCTGATAATGTTCGGGGCTCAGACTCGCTCACCCAGTTTAAATCTAGATTAAAGACACATCTCTTTAGCCAAGCATTCACATAATCCATCTCATATCAGATCAATTGCACATGACTATCTTTGCTTAATGTTATGAACAGCAGCTATGCTAATTATTCTCCATTTGCTTTTCTGTTTTACCTCGGGACGCCCGTCCCGAGGTGACTAGAGAGTACATCAGTTTCAGTTTGGATCTAGCCTCTTAAGAAGACATCAGATGACTAAAACTTTGGAAGAAACGGCGCCAACTCCTGCGATGACTTCAGAAGATGCAACATCTGGATCAACACGCACATTCGCAAATTTCTATATATCCTAATTATTGTTAATATGTAATTCATTTTTCCAGGAGCTCTTTGCTTCTACCTTCAATTAAATTGCAAACAGTGATTGTATATTAATCGCCTAAATTATTACATTATTAGCTAACTGCAGTCTCCAAATTGTAATGTTGACATGCATTCTCTGTAAAGCTGCTTTGAAACGATATGTATCGTGAAAAGCGCTATACAAATAAATGTGAATTGAATTGAATTGAATATATATATTTTACATCTACTAAAATGATTATATTTACATCTATTAAAATGAAGCCATATAAAAAGAAAATTAAATTTATAAAAAAATAAATATATATAAATGATCATTGTATATGATTCTCCCCGATTCTGTTCTGTAATCCTAAAAAACTATAATTATTATTTATATTTATAAAAACTAAAGAAATTGTTATAAAATACATAAATCACTTAACCACTAATATTCATCTAATTGTGCTCTAATTTGCCAAGATGACCAAAAAATATTTCAAAATGAACTCAACAAATTTTGTATTGCACTAAACTCTTACTACATATCAACAATTGTCTCATTTGTTTTACATCTTCCTCCTAAAGGCAATTCTGGAAACATCTGGGACAGCTCATATGTAAAATTTACCAAAATTGTAAACTGTGAAGTCTTTAAAGCTCTAAAAGTGCAACAGCAATAACGGTCCTCTGGATGTGCATGAATACGTTAGTATTAATGGAATCCTTGAGGGTCAAGTGTCATGTGTTTGTCTAGGTGAGAACTAGACAGCTTTTCTCAAGAGGTAATGCTAGTTTAATGAGAATTCCTCCAATTTCTCTCTCTCTCCCTCCCTCTGTCTCTCTGCAGACATGCTGCAAGATCCTCAGAGTAATCTCTGTCCCCATGGATTCATCCTTATCCCAGAGTCTGCAGAGGGGGACACAGCTTCTACAGCCTGCTCTTGATATGACCACCATAATGAAGAGCAGAATTGGGGCTGAATGAGAGAGAGATGGAGGGATAGAGCTGGAGAAGATAGAAAAAGTCAGTGAAGGGCAATTGATTCTTTGTGAGAGCTGGGCTGGTTCTGTGTGTGTGTGTGTGTGTGTGTGTGTATGTATGTGTATGTGTGTGTGTGTGTGTGTGTGTGTGTGTGTGTGTAGGTCTGTCATTGTTAAAGGGTTAGAAGGGATTCAGCTAAAGTGGTAGAGCAAATATTACTTGATCGACTATCTTCTCATAATAATATATCTCTGACCTTGCAGGTTAGGTACAAAACCCTTTAGATTAATGTTAAAAGGTACACAAAGAACAGAAAGCAAAAGAGGTGTAGTGAATGGCTGGTTTAAGTCACAAAAGGAGCCATACAGTAACATTTAATCGCCACTGATTATTCTCCCTTCCTCCTCAAATGTCCCTAAGCAAATAATTGAGCATGTACCAATCTTTGCTGAAAAGAACAGTTACCAGCGTATTTTGTGATTTGGATGCCAGAGATGGTGGTGTGCTGGTGACTAGCTTGACTAGCTTGGTTAGGCCTCTTAAACAGCTTAAACAAAACACTTGAACACTACACTTTACATCTCTTTTAACCTCAGGAAAAGGCCACTTTTTAAACAAAAGCATACAAAGACTGATTACTAACACAGGGTAAAGTAAAAACAATGAGGAAGATAGAAAAAGGTTATTACGTTAGCCCAGCATTAAAAATTAAACCAGCTACTGTAAGCCAATTAGTCAACCAGCTTCCCCAAAAAGGGCATGCTGGTCAGCAAGCTTCACCTGATACATTTTGTTGGGCAACAGCATGGCTATGGTAGTCAACCACCTAGACCAGCAGCAATTCAGCACCAATCATAAATAGCAGTCTTCTTAGATACAGATCTTAAAGAAGTCATATAGGGGAAGTGACCCTATTACGCCCACCCAAACATCTTAGACTACGTTCACACTGGCATTTTTCAAGATTGAATGTCAACAATATTGATTGAATATCAAAAATAAAACTGAAAAGTCTTAACACTTTTGTTCTGACAAGAGTCCAATTGAGTTCATCTATCAAATCTTCATTAACCGACAGCAGCGTTTATATCTGGGTGAAAAGGGGCGCATTTGAGTCGCGCATAGAAAAACACTGACGGGAGCAGCTCAGGTGGAGAACAGTGACTGCATCTAAAACCTTCAGATGACACACAACGCCTGTCTCCGTTGCTGTAAGTTACCGACACCACACATGAAAGCCCACAATATGCATTTGTGCAGTGCAGAACGGCTCTCTCGCACTGTATGTCATGACAGACAACTAGTTGAACTGTTACGGTTCCGTTCACACAGTGCAGGTTTTCCCGAGAATGCGGTCATGAGTCCTGAAAATTTACGGATGCGAGTTTGGTTATAGAATGCAGTTGCCACTCCTGTAAATAACTGAACTGTGTATTAAGGACAAAAATACAGAACTGACAATTGCATTTTGTTGCCCTGTGAACGTGGTCTTGTAGATATCTAAAAAGTTTATAAATAGAACCTAACACCGTGTCTACACCGGATGCGATCGTTGTCGTGCTGCATCGCAACAGCTTGAGGTTGTCTACACTGGACACGACAAATCGACCGTTGCAAATCCATTTGTTCTTCATGTCAGAAGTAACGTGAGCGCTTGAAGTACAACAGAAATAGAAAGGGGCATCAGTTTACTGTGGGGAATTTATTGTGTCGTGTCGCTCCACATCCAATGTAGACAGCATCACTGATTATAATGGTGTTAGAGGGTTCCCTCAGACTGTCTTCAAGAACAAAACATTACAATGACTAAGCTAAAAAGTAAAATTAAAGTAACAAGCATGTGTATTGCTGTGCAACAATATATATATATATATATATTATATATTTCTAAATAAAACAAGTTAGATTATATGCTTGGGCTTATTAGACTCATTTCATCATTTGAAAATAAAAAAATTAGCAAAAAGCTATAAAGAGTAGTTGCAGCTTGAAATTGAAGACTAAGGACTCAAGAACAGTGAGGAAATATACACAAAAATCTATTTTTTTTAGGCTAAAAATGTAGCCAAAAAAAGCTTAATCTTTAACCTCTGCTTTTCAATTTGTAGACCATGTAACATGTAATCCTACAGTGAGGCTGCAGAACAACTGAAACATGTTTGAAGGAAAAGGAGTCAGCGGAAATGGAAATACAGGAATGAGGTGTGATTTTTGTGATTAATGGTCTAATCTGGGCCTAGGGTGAAGCAGGGAAATTATCAAATATTCATATCATTCTGAATCTCTAATTACTCTTATGTACGTCAGACTCTTTTGCTTCCTCTCTCTCTAACACCAATAAAAATACCACCTTCAGCACAAAAAAACAAAACACTTCCCTCTACCTAACTTTAAACTCTGTATGTTACACCTTTACATCTTAACCCACTTCCTTTCACAAGATTCCTTTATACACTCTCACTCTCTCTCGCTGTCCCAGAGTGCAAAGGGGCTCCCAGGGATGCCTAACCTGATGAATATTTAATTTTTGATGACTTACGAAAATAAATAAGTCATATTCGCACAAGCCTGGGCCTGTACTGCTGACATTTAAGAGCTATTTGTAGAAATACTCCCACATGTGATGTTAAAAATAACACAAAGACACTTCAATAAATATAGCCCATAATACAGAGCACCAGTTAAACTAATGGCATCCTATGCCATTTACAGTCCTGGTCAGAATTATTGGCACCCTTGGTAAATATGAAAAAAGAAGAAGAAAAAATAAAATCTGCATTATTATTCCTTTGGACCTTTAATTTAAAAAAAAAAAAAAAAAATTCATTAAAGTAAAACAATTGAAAATGGGGGGGAAAAAATCTCATTATGAAATAAATGTTTTTCTCTGCCTGATGAGTTTGGAGAACACCCAACAAGAGATCTGAGACCATTCCTCCATACAGAATCTCTCCAGATCTTTCAGATTCCCAAGTCCATGCTGACATACTTTCCTCTTCAGTTTTCTACAGAATTCAGGTCAGGGGACTGGAATGGCCATGGCAGAACCTTCATTTTCTGCTCAGTGACCAATTTTTGTGTTGATTTTGATGTTTGTTTTGGATCGTTGTCCTGATGGAAGATCCAACCACGGCCCTTTATACGATTTCTAGAGGATGTCATGTTTTGATTTTTTATCTGTTGGTATTTGATAGATAGAAATATCTGTATATATCTGGGGCCATATTCACAAAACATCTTAAGGCTAAAAGTAGCTCCTAACTTGACAATTTAGGAGAAACTCTTAAAAATAATGGGCTTGTCAGTCCTAAATTTAAATCTGTGAAACGTTAGGAGTAGTCAAAAGGACTCTTAAATCACAAAGACCAAATCACAAACAATCCTAAAATGGTTGTTGCTAGCAATCCGCCTCAGCAATCCGCCCAAAGACACTGTACATCATTGAGGCAATAGGCAATAGAGCCTTGATGAGCCCTTTCTTCAGAAATGAAATATTTTGATTTATAGATTTTAATCTGCGTTGACATAACATAAAAGTTAATTTATGTACAGGCAAAATGTATTGAATGATGGAGAATAAAACATCGCGGTCAAGTTGAAATCTATCAGCCAATCGCTGTGGGCATAGTTAGTAAGCATGTTGACATCATCCATAGCAGCGAGGTCAACTCTGCCCTTACTCTTAGCTTAAGACTTCTCTCTATTCCTTAGTAAAAGTTTGTCTAAGCAGCTTTGTGAATAAGTTTTAAGAAGAAAACTCTTAGTTAAGAACTTTTACTGCTATTTAGGAGAACTCTTAGTGGTAAGATAAAATGTTTTGTGAATACGGCCCCTGAACAAGAAGTCCAGGACCTCCGGCAGAAAAAAGGCCCACAACATTAAAAATCCAGCAGTATATTTAATCATACTCATGGGGTACTTTTTTATCCCCATCTTGTGAGCTTGCTTCCAAAAAAGGGGGGTTATTGCTGAGCTCCCTGCTCTTATCCATGCTAGGCTGCAAGGATGGGCAGGGAGTTGTCAATCATCTTTGACGATAGTGGTCCTGTTACTTGTGTTACCTGAGCACCAGATAAGCATTTCATATAAAATGCTTTCTGAAGGATCATGTGACAATGAATACTGGTGTAATGGCTGCTGAAAATTCAGCTTTGCCACCACAGGAATAAATTTATTTCTTCTGAATAAAAACAAATGCATGTTTAGAATAGGCTTAAAGCCCAGAAACAGAAATTTAGACACCCTGTCTCAATAATAGGCTTCCTTATTTGATACAATTAAGCATCACCAGCTGTTAAAGTAAAGTGATCTACTTTCACTTTTCAATAAGAATCTCTCTACGGCAAACATAATAGAATCTTATTAGGAGTCAAACTGCATTTGATTCTGGTACAGTATTGAATTCTATGCTGTGGGTGGGACACTCTGAGAAGAGGCTGAAAAGGCTTTTTCTGTTATTAGCAATAAATTAGATTTCTATGGGCTTCTCTGTCACTCAGACAGACCTCTGTTCATTTGGGAGGCAGACACAGACTGATGCTCTGCTGCTGCTTGCGCGCACACACTCCCTCCCTCGCTCCCAGTGATCTTAGTCTCATTTATGGAATAGTCACTCTACATGTGGTCAATGAAGAGATCATGAATTATGCAGTTATGAGGTGCGTCATCAGGTAATTAAAACACCATATTTGCATACATATGTATACATTCAGGTAAATAAAGCGATTAATTTCTGTGGTACTAGCAGCACCAAAGAGAACCACAAAAGACTGTCTTCAAATAAGTTTTAAATACTCCCTTAATGCCACTGGCCGGACAGGTAGTTCCACCAACTCATGCCATTGGTTATGTTTAGCCCAGTCGGTGCACTCAAACAAATAGATTGCAACTCTGTTTGATGCTGCCAGTTGTGAAGAAATTACACACTTCACGTTTAAGGGGATGGATGGATGGATGGATGGATGGATGGAAGGAGAAGAAGCAGACATTCATGGTGTGGGTGGCACAGAGAGAATGAGAAGACCCAGACGCAGTCAATAAGAGAAAGTCAGAGACAAAAACACTTGCTCATTAGCTTCTCAATTAGATTCATTGGTTAGACTGAAAGATACTCATGTACCCATATAGATCCAGTTGCCATAATTTTGTCACTGCAATCTTTACCTAATTTTTAGTTACCTAACTAACATCCTTTTAACTTCAATACCACCACCTTAAATGCGGTCACTCAAACAAAACTTGGATACATGAAAGATTTTACATTATTCATTTATCAGACATTTTTATCCAAAGCGACATACAAATGAGAAACAATAGCAAGCAATATATTATAATTGCCAGCAATGCTTGCAATACTTTGTGTCATAAACCAGACAAAACAGCAACTAGTCAGAATCACACATCCTAGATTCATAAACACAGCTTTTCCCTGGCAGACAGCAGGCTGCCTCTCTGAAATTGCATCATAGTCAGAATGGAGCTGGAGATTTTAGCCAGCTCTTGCCATTTTTGTATGCAGTGGCCAGTTGCATAAACTGCTTAAACAAGTTAGTCATCTATTTCATTCTTTTTCTTTCAGGGGTCATGAACTGCATTTTTTATTATTTTACAATGTTTCCTGAGGTGCACTTATAATGTTAGTATGATTTTTACATAAAAATTGTCATAATTTAGAAATAAAAGGCCATTTTATACCCTGATTTTAGCCCTCTGATTTGAACGCTCTGTTGGAAGGGCGTGTCTACTGTGAGACTTCAGTGTAAACGTCCACTGCTATGATTGGCTAACATGGTTGCATATGAAATAAGTATTACATGTGGAACTCTCTCGAAATCTTTTACTACATTTTTACTATTACAGCTGTCGAGATTAACTAATCATGAAAACTGTTGATTATAGGATCACATTTAGATCAACTCCTGTTGCATGAAAGGTTGCAGCGATGAGCATTAGCCAATGACAGACATGTCTCCAAATGGATGCTGTGATCTCGTCATTCCCACTCGATTTATAACAGTACAAACACAATGTACATAAGAGATTCATTGTGCAGTGTAGAAAGTGTGATTGATTACAATGGGAGTTTTGCCGAGAGTCCAGAACTCAGTCACTGATAAACTCGCACTGTGTGATTGACAGTTACAGCGAATATAAAGGGAGCGTTCTTTGAAATCATATCAGAAATCACTGATCACAGATTAGGCATTAGAATTAACACAGTTACTTACATGTTGTGGCATTACTGTCAGGTCCATATCTTACAGTAAAAGTGTGTTTACAAAGCCTGTGCCGAAATTGCGACTGATTTACCAAAGAATCCACAGTGAAATGTACTGAAAAAACAAACAGTGCTCTACTGAGACATTCAAATATTTGAAAATAAATAACCACTTCACTAACATTAGGATCCTTTGGAAGGTAATGGTATTTTTAGTTCAGCGATCCTGTATCTCTCTTCTCTCCTTCTCATCTCACACACCAGTGGGTGGGGCCAAAGATGTGATGATGTAGAAGCAGGCATTGATCTGCAGAGGTGGTCTTTCGTTGCACTATTACTTCATAATGTGACAAAATCCGGGTGCTTCTCATTTCTTATTTGTGCATTCTCGTTTCCTTTCCACGAGTCTTAGCTCCACCCCCTTAGGATGCGAGGGAAAGATATACCTGTGGTGTAACCTCCTTGTGGTGCAATTAGAGAATTGAGATGTCCTTCAAGATGGCTGAATTCAATCGGTTTCCGGGTCACAGGCTGGAGGACGGAGGAGCGAGGAAACGAGGAAGTATCAATTTAAGAATTGAGAAGCACCCTCCGAAACAAGTCATTTTCAGAGCTTGGTTTCAATAAAAGCTGTTTTTCGACTAACGCAGAAGTTTTTAATTCTAAACCTTAATAGGATATTTTTATAGTACAATGCCCTCTTACATGTCAAAAGATCAATGAAAATTTAACTTCTCAATTCATGACCCCTGTAAGACTGATCATAACTTTTTAAAGTTAGTTACAGAGAAAGGTACATTGGTCTAATTTATCTCTGAAAAGTAAGACTGATTACCCTTGGCTAACTGCTAGCTGGGCAGACTTATTAAGACACAGTCTTAACATGATGGCTATGTTTATGCAACTGGCCCCAGATTATAATCTGTAATATGGCTGATATAAAAATAAAAGAAATAAAAGACTGAAAACTCAAATCATTTACTTTAAATGCTGGAAGTTATTTTAGGTATCACAAAATTATAATGCACAGTACTAAAAAATATATTCATTTTGATATTTGCTGAAGCTATCAAGATAATCTAAATAAAAAAAATGGGAAATGAGCATGCTCAATTATAATATCTAATATCGGCAGTCATGGCTGATACTTATAAGTTAAACAAAAGACATTAAAATCAATCTATTAATGTGATTTTCTTTTCAGTTGTCCTCTGTAAAGCTTATTGCCATTTAAAGGTTCAGTCACTGAAAGGTATACACATTTATGTGTGTCTATGTGTTTGTATCTCTCAAGAGTAAAGAGTGTAATGTGTTATAGTAGAGTGAAAATCCCCTGACAGTCTAGTGCTTGCCTGCTGGCTAACAAGTAAACCAGTTCACTGTGTCTCTCCAGTCCATGCCAAACTGGGCCGAAGCATTAGTCTGATTCAAGCTCTTCATTTTAGAACCAAACACTCATCTGAATGACAATTGACTGAATGATGTGTTATTTTTTCCTCTTTGAGTCTAAGGCAATTGTAGAGCCACAACTGTTTCATGCATGACGCAAACAGTCCATTACCTGGAGGTCCTTGTAGTTTGGCCTTTTTCACTGAAAAGGAAAGAAAAAAAGACCAGGTAAGTGAAAGCCACAAATAGCTGGAAAGTGAGTTTTTTTTTGCAGTAATACAATACCTGATAAAAGGGACAAAATACAGATACAGACAAAACACTGCTTCATAAAGGATTTAACCACATATGTCCAGAGCAACTTTAAACAACCAACCTGTTATTCGCTGGCCCATAGCCAGTACAAATTTTTAACCCTCTCCCAAATGATTTCCACTAGTCTTTACCTAGAGAAAGCATTGGTGTTCACAATGTAATTGCATTTCAATGGCAGCTGTTTGGCTGACACAAGACTCCCAAATGAAAGCAATCGTTGCTCAAGGGACACAGATATTTTTGAGCCAATCATCTGAACCATAATAGCCATGTGACTAATTACTCTAGAGGCACAGAAAAATGACATAATGACAACACTGATTGTCTGATAGTACCACAAGACTGTAACAGTCCCAAAGTGCTAGTGTCAATCGAGGGCATTTATATGGAATGAAAAAAACGATGCTTTTCAAACTGGGGTCTGGGAACATAGCAGGCCTTATGAAATTTTAAATTTAACAATATTTTTGTTCAGAAATCATGAGATTAATCACAATTAATTTCTTCAATTCTATTGACAGCACTGATTTTAAACATTGTTACTTGGATTAGCTTAAATAAGCATTAAAATAATGAAAAATAAAATATAAATATTAGATGAAAAACTTAGAAACTTGACTTGAAAAACAAACTAAAATTTAAATGAAAACTGAAAAAGTAAAAATAATAGCTACAGATATTAATAACAACTAAAATAAATACTTAACACTGTTTAGCACAGTGACCATACAAAAGTCAGTTATTTAATTTTAGAGACAACACGTTTCTTTATATAATATAAGACAATATAATATGTTTGAAAATCCATCTTAGAGATATAAAGGCTCATTCACGCCAAGGATGATAGCTATAATGATAACAATAAATATATAGTTTTAAAAATAGCTCTAAATGTAAAAGAATAGCAGAGTCCACACCACAACTATAATTAATGGCACTGAGAAACGATATTGTTGGAATCACTTTCACAATGATTTTTTTTAGTTGATGAACGATAAAAACACTGATATCAGAAGAATCCAACCTGCTTTTAAGAGCTCTAGCATTTGAAACGGCAGACAACAAAACTGTAGCGCTCACTTGTATTAAACAGAACAATATTCTGGTGTGGTGCTAATATAGTTATTATAATTAATGTGGGCTTTAGATTATTCACAGGCTTTAAAACAATGTAGCAGAACTGGTAAAGATGACATGCCATTATCTAAACTTTAGTGACTATCACAATCTTTCGGGGAAGTGGACGAGACTTGGATTAGAAGACAATGCACAGAATACAAAAAAGATATCATTAAATATCCAGCAAGCTTGCATTTTTGGTCAGATTAGAAAAACAGAGGCTACAGTGAGTTTACCACTGGCATGCACACATGTGATGCGGTGGCCGCATAAACGCAGACCCACACAGCACCAGATGGCTGGAGGATTACACTGAAGCTCTGTCCCTCCCCCCAACACCAACATCCTGCTGTACATATCCATCTAAATTCATTTTCCCCTTGTGCCCGCGTTTCCTCTCTACATGTGGAGAACTTCTAAACAAATGAACCGAGTTCTCAACAATCCAAAGCAACTCAAAACACTGCAAATCAAATCTGAAGCTCTACACTTTTTTTCAGTCCTTTTAAAAATCTCTTAACCGTAAAACATGGCCTGGAGCAGAACTGATAGAAAAGGAAAAACATAATGATCCACTGTTGCATTCATGATGAGAGCAAATCATATTTATTTTGTACCGTTATCCCAGAATATCTCTCTATTCATCATCAAGATGTCAGTCTCTTTTGATTTTCTGTATATGCTTCCTCTCTCATGAATGCTGACAGCATGACAGATCTTTGTGACACAAAGGACCTCACAGAACAGCAATTTACTCTAGTCCAGACAAACTAAAATCAATTGTGTTGGATTTATAAAGAGAGGAAACTCCTATAGATAGTCTAAAATTGATGGCATGCTTATATGCATGCATACTGTCAGTGGAAATATTCAGTTTACATAGCATTTACTTCTAAGGGCAGAATACTTAGCTGAATCTATTCTAAGTCACAATAGATCAACAGAACTGATAAATTAACTAGACTTTTAGATTTTCTGAAGAAATGTGAGTGGTGCTTTGCCATGCAAAAGCAGTCACCACTATTCTAAGGTGCTCTAGGTGGTTGCCAGGGTGTTGCTAACACAGTTGAAGTCGCAATGAAACGGAAGAAGTGACAATTTTTTTTGTGACGTATATTGTGACGTACATCTGAGATTATCGAAAAAGAAAAGATGTAGGGCGGGGACTTGATTCTATGCATCAATTAAATTTTGAGATGTAGGCGTTGCACTCAAAAATGGTGGCAGATGAACACAAACTTGCAGGGATAGGGTATAGGGGGACTAAATAATTGTAGCAGTCCTTCATACGTCACCAGAGAGAAGTCTGTCGTTTTCACCAAAAGATCCAATTATGATATTTTGATTAATTTTGATTACAAGCTCAATATTTTCATGAATCGTTCATAATAACATCTATAACATGCATTTATAAAATAGATGGTGAATTTTCATTTCTTTTGTTTCAAATCAGTGGTTCGGAGCGCCAAAGTCACGTGATTTCAGTAAACGGGGCTTCATTTACTCGATCCGAACCACCGATTCGTAAAGCTTCGAAGCAGTGTTTTGAAATCGGCCATTACTAAATATTGTTGAAAAGTCATTATTTTGTTTTTTTGGCGCACAAAAAGTATTCTCGTCGCTTTATAATATTAAGGTAGAACCACTGTAGTCACATGAACTGTTTTAAATATCCCAGTCTTACACCACTGGCCAAGAGTTGTCTCTAACAAACAAAATTGGCTAACACACGTGGTCCGGGGTTAGACATCAATGGCCTTATGAAATATCAAAGTGTCAAATAGTTGTAGACTTCAATCGATTATTTTTCCTATACTGTATTATAAATACTGAGCATCTGACATACAACATTAGGAGTTAAACTATAGCATAGGTTAGAGTGGGGGAAAATGCCCCCTTGGAGTAAAACGCCCCCACCGTTTTTCCCACAATAACCACTAGATAAAGTCAAGATACGTTTTTGTTGTTGCTATGGACTACATTGACAAGAGTGATGTAGAAGTATTCACTATGAAGCTTACACTGACTGGTGACGTACCTGAGAGAAAACGGATTTCACGTTAAGTGATCTAATTTTCAGCAGTAAGAAAAAAAAGTGTTTTAAAGCTTGTTGTTTTGCAGAATATCACGGTTATATACAGTCAAACCGAAATTTATTCAGACACCTTGAACATTTCATTCATTAATACAGTTTATTCACTATAGTTTAAAAAAATGGAAATAAAATATGACAAGATCTCAGAGTTAAACTGTGTCAGAAAAAAAAAAAATCTTAATTATGTCAGATAACACTTAAGCAAAACATGGTCAGGTCAAAGTGTCTGAATCATTTTTGTTACTAGTTACTGGTAGTCCACTGTATGAAGAAT
This sequence comes from Ctenopharyngodon idella, assembly GCF_019924925.1. NCBI lineage: Eukaryota > Metazoa > Chordata > Actinopteri > Cypriniformes > Xenocyprididae > Ctenopharyngodon > Ctenopharyngodon idella. The sequence goes on from NC_067224.1 coordinate 33,966,048, forward strand.
TTTTGGGTATAATATGTCACGGTTTACTTTATTTTGCTATCCTCACTTACATAAACGAACTATAGTGTCCGGCACTCACTAGTAAAAATATATAAAAAATGTCTGAATAATTTTTGGTTTGACCGTATATGATATGAGAATAGTAAGGCCTGTAGTTAGGGAGTACATGTTATTTATGAAAAATATAATTATATTTTTTTTAGAATGACAATTTTTTTAACCTAGTCTGTGGGGTAAAACGCCCCCAGGGAGCATAGCTTCCAACTATCATAATTACTGTAGTTGCCATGTTCTGATCATCACATCCTTTATTTTTCCATCAAATGTAATCTAACTAGGTGGTTGAATAAAAGTATTTGGACTTTATATTTAAAAATTACCTCAGGTTAGCATCAGCTAGCCAGTTAGCATCAGCTAACAATATTCAAATAGGCTGATTTTCAGCATGGTTCATTAATAAATATTCATATTCATCTACTGTTATTTTGGCTTGTCTTTTTAATTTTAATCTAAAAATGCTTGTACTCTGATTTTTATGTAAATGTATAAAGCAAATTTGCCAGAATGGGGGCGTTTTACCCCACCTGGGGGGGCAAAACGCCCCCTTGGTACAAATTTATTTTTTGTTTTTTTCCACACTTATTTTATAATGTAAGTAATTTTCACTGAAAAGTGGGATAGCTATTATAGACACCTTTAACTTTTGTTTCACAGAAAAAAAATACAGTCATTAAGGCGGGCGTTTTCCCCCCACTCTACACTATAAATGGCTTTAAAGCTAAATGACATCAAAACTTCAACGAATGCTTGATTTGCAAATCTGATATAAAAGTACACTTAAATTGAGTGACAAAAGTTAGTTCTACTCAAGCTCAATGATGTAAAACACGGCTGACAGAACATGGATGGCTACTGAAGTACTTCCAGCCAACAACAGGTGCACAAATATCACAGTCGCAGTTTTGCGGCACAAATATAGTCACAAAAACACACACACCCACCATTCTGTCATGTGGATGAAACGCAATAATCCAAGTGAAAATGTGTGCTTGGTGTCATCAACAATCAAAGCGTACAGTAGGACAGCCAGACAGGTGATCACAGCATATGCGGTGCCATAACAATTCAGCAGCGGGAAAACCCGTTAAGCGCATTAACAGAGAAGATGAGTCGCCTCCGATCCACAATAACACCCATACGAGTCCGTGTTACACTTATTTGTTCGTCGAAAGTTATACCTGTTCTTGATTTATAACTTATATCATAACCTGTTAGTGTTACCTGTTGCTTTAACCGGTTATAAATACATTTCAAATCTCACGCTATTTCAAGAAGCACATTAACACAGTAAAAGGGAGACAATGAAAAGTAGAAAAGAAAAGTGAAAAATATTAAAAGGTCCCAAACACTTACCTCGCACGCACAGAAGCGACATTGCTGAGATTTTATTCCAACACAGCACAGTTATGACTTAATCACCTCCTGTGGCATTTGCCACTTTATTTCCTCCCCTTTCGAAATGATATTTGAAGTTGCGAGGAACAATCGTAGTTGTTTAAATTCATCATTAAATAAGAGTGAAGTACCGTTTGTGTTTGCAACGCGCCTGGGGAACTGTTCGGCGTACCCATGGCGTTAGTGACATGAACGCAAACCAATCATCTTCAGTGACCGGAGAATGTGGGCGGGTCTAAAAGATTATACGTCAAATAACGTTTTGTACGCGTACAGGTGTGTAAAGCCCTCTTTAACCCGCATATTTGACATCTGTATCATTATAATCGTATAAAACAAACAAATACCACAGGAGGGTTTTAACAATTAACTGCAACTGGATTACATTTAATTAAGTGTAAAGTTAGAAATTTTGCAGCTGTAGTCGAGACAAGGGCAATGTGCAGCTTCTTAAAAAATATTCTTAAAAAGAAAGAAAAAACGATTCTAACAAAAAAGGTCAGTAATGTTTGATTTCTACTGATTTAGTCGCATCTTTAGTGTAAAAATCTTACATCAGTCAGTGCAGCCTTTTGGACTCTAACGACTTGGGTTCATGTATGCTTTTGTGGTACAATTGCGCCGTCTAGTGGTGATCATATGCTGCTTCATAATAAAATCTAAATGAATTTATATCATATTTGTTTCCAAGTAACCGTAATCCCAAACACTCTGGTAGATAACCTGATTCAAACGCAAGCTTTACATGAGCAACATAATCAAAGGTATATGAATATATTATATAATTATATAATTTAAAAATATGTATAATTCCTGTACAGAATCTATTAAAAAGCCAATTCAGGATTAAACGTTGTCTGGTTTTCATAATAGAGTATGGTTTAAATTAAACCCAGTGTTGTTAAGTGTAATTGTTTTTTGATTTATTCAAATTCTTTCTCCAGTTCTGGTGGATTTTAGCTTAAGAATTTAAGTCGACTTTCGACAGAAAAACAAATGAACTGAAAATATGATTTTGTAGGGTTATTTAGGAAAATGTTTTGTTAGTTTGATCATCATCATAATAATAATAATAATAATAATTATTATTATTATTATTATTATTTTTATTATTATTATCAAAAATCATTCCATAGGACAAAAACTTTCCTCTTTACACCTAATTTGAACACTAGTATTTCCAATTACTTGAGGTCTGTACCTAACGGCATTTTTCGTTTGTTTGTTTAAATTAGTCTGCAAAATATTAATTTATCAATTAATCAAAATATATTGATAGTTCATCGTTACATAAACGATATTTTTGCCCTGTCGTTATCTATACGTTTCTCCACCAAAGCGAGTAAAAGGAACAAATAGCACGTGTACGGGGGCGTGGCTTGATAAGACGTTGAATGACACGAAACCAATGAGAATCTTTTTCGTCGAAATATATTACTTTTATTCAAATATATTCAAATATCGTATTAGTGTGCAATTGTTATTGGTTCGTGGACGAGAAAGCGACCAATCGCTTAAATGACAGCCCTTCAGCTGTTCGAACGCCCCTCCTCCTAGTTATTTTTTAGCAACTCCCGGAAGTATTGTTTTTAAAGGGACAGAATAATTTCATGGGCGAGGGCTTTGGACCAAGAGCCAAGCAGAAAATAGCAAAGGCCCGTTGGCATAGGACGTGGAAAGGAGAAGAAAGGCAATCAAAATAGCTTTGTCGACATTTGGAAACCAGGATCTTGTATCCTCATCGGACAGATGTATCTTCGTTACACTGTGGGATTTCAACGCAGATAGTTTGACGTCGATTACACTGAAGATCTTGAGATCCTGTCTGCTGTCTAAAATAGCATCAAACTCTTTCTCCAGATATGATGGGAATGTTAGTTTGCTGACTGCTGCAGTCCTTGTCATTGTCATCGTTATATGTTTGCTGTGGGTGAGTTCTCTTTGTGCTGCCATCCTCCTTTAGATCACTCTCATTTCACCATTTATATATAGATCAGTCTCATTTCACCATATGCGAAGGATCTGAGATTATAATGACGAAGGATGAATTCTTAATGTGTAAGTTACCTCAGCAGTCTCACTAATCAATCATGTATATATACCTTATTAGAAACTCTTTATTTAAATCTAAGATTAAACGATGAAATCATCCCCAGTCTGATATAAAGATTCCCTGGGTCTTTTCCACCTATTGTATTTGAAATGATCTCACGTGTGTTTGATAATGGCTGATTAATCACAGTTTGCACACACAATGCATACAGGAGCTGCTGTATGTTCATGCGCAGGGGGGCGTTTCTGCTTTGTCTGATTCATGCTATTTCATCCACTGAATGCAACTTTCATCAGTGCAAAAGGCACATGCATTTCTCATCTCAGTGCCTCCCCTTCTTTATCCTTTAATATTTCTTTTCTTTTGATCCTTTTTGATTTATTACATTCTTTGTGCTTCAAGTGTGCATGATTCTGTTTCTGTAATGTTACACCCCTAGCCATGGGCCCATATGAATCATGCCTTAGTGGCACAGTTTATATTAAAAGAGTTGCCTGTCTGCTTCACAGTCGACTGCTGTTGACTAAACACTGCGAGGATATCATGTTGTCCTTGTAGCCTAATTATTAGATTAATTAGAGAAAGACAGGATTCAGCATCAGAGTTTTGGCAGTGGGTGGGTGTGCGCACACAGGTTGCAGAATATGTAAGAGGCATCCATCCTGCTCATTACTGATGCCAGACAGGACGTCAATAGAAAGGCACAATGGAAAGCTGCAGAGTGATTTCTATTGTCCAAAAAAAGATGAACAGAGGATCAGCCCTGACCCAAAGTGGGCTCTTTCTCTTTGTAAAGGGCTCATATGTCCCAAAAGAGCTGCAGGTGGAATGTGCCCTTTATCACCAGCTTGACGTCTGAATATTAAGAGCTCCTTAATGCCCTTGCTGTGTGACCTCTTTCTGTGTGCCCGTCAGCAGAAGTATGTATTACATCACTGGGTTAGTGAGGGAATGGTAGGAATAGCTGCAGCAAATCGGAAGATAAGCACGTCAAGCTGGTGTGGGAAGCAAATGTATGTTGGAGATGGTTATTCAGTGTGAGCTGGCTTAGCATGCGGCGTTAAGGCCTGAAGCGACACCCTTTCTGCAACCGATACGTGTAAATGTTGAATGAGGGGTTTCAATTCAACATCTCCCCTAAATACAGTGGATTCTCTTTCTCACATCTTGATGTGAAAGAGGGGGTGCTTTCAGAATTGGATCCTTGTTCCAGTTTGAGGTGTTCTAAAGATAATTGGTAAAGGCAAGCATCGCTGTTATTATTGATAATAAACGGTGTACTAAAAAAGGAAAAGTTTAGTGTTTTTTCCACATACAGACGATGTTGTCAAAAGTTCACACGGATCAGCAAAAATTATAAAAAAACGCTGTATTATGCATGCCAGGCCAGTAGTTGGCGATGTCACATTTTTGTAAAGTTTTTGTAAAAAAACACATTATATGCATGCACATGATGTCACCGTTTTCACAAATTTGCATTTTTGTTGTTTACCTGGAGACAACGATGGTATCGTTTTCAAAAACGTGTACTTTGATATCCGTTTTCAAAAGTTTGCGTTTTCAGGCTCATGTTCATTTACACATTGTCGTGTAAATGAACACCCATAACACATAAAAAGTTATCCATTTTTAGTTGAAACAGCCCATAAAAATCAGAGTTCTGTGCATGATTTATAATTTTGCCTGGTGCTCGATAAAAGGGGTGAAACAATCCTCTATATTTACACTGAAAAAGAAACCTTAGCCATATTTAGGGAACTGATTTTTATTACTTGAGGCAGTAATAAACCACCTAGCAACCACATAGCAACAGTGTTGTTATTGTTAATTTAAAACTATTAAACATTTTTATTTAAATAAAACTAAAATAATATATAATATTAGATAAAAGATAATCTTACAAACACTTGAAAGAAAATTAGAAATGTTGTCTAACTGAAATAAATATTTTGAAGTTGAAACTGAAGCTATATATAATTAAAGTTATTTTTAAAAAATGAATAATGAAAATGAGAAAAGCACATAAAAGTACTAAATCTTAAGCTAAAATTAAATTGAAAACTGAAAATATAAAAATAAAATCTAATTCAAAATACTATAGTAGTATATAAATAATACAAAAAATAACTGCTTAGCAATACGCTAAACCCCTTAGAACACCTTAGCAACCACATAGCAACCCTCTAGCAACCACTCAGAACACCCTAGCATTGTGGTGGTGCGTTTTGAATCGATTACAGTTCAGATAATCTTGGTCAGTACTTCTTTATTCCAGTGCATTTGTGTTTATATCTTTGTACGCACATGTTATTTTTCTCTCGCCTTTGGAGAAACGTCATGTACCTTGACTTCTTTAAATAGCTGTAGAGATGCCATGGATGGTTAGTCATGATAGCCAAACTCACTCTTCTGGTCACCTCTACTGTTAACTTAGATAAGGATTTCAATAATAGAAACTTTTCCCAGGTCACTATCACAGGTATGTGTGTGAGCATGTTCAATACAAGCAAGCAGCTTGAAAACAAGGTCCTAACCTGCTAAGCTGTATCTTTTATTTAAACATGACTAGCCTCTTAATTTTAAGATTTAGCAGTAGTTCACTGTTCTACAAAATGGTGAAGTTCTGCTGTATTGCCACAGATCAAGCTATTTTTAGCAATGCCTAAGATATATGTCCTGTACATAGCACTTTGCATTCGCTAGGCTAATTGCAGGTTACCAGGATTGTGTGTATGTGTGTGTGTGTGTGTGTGTGTGTGTGTGTACTCTTTGTACTAGAATAACGCATATCTTTTCATCATCTTTCTGCCTTCATATTCCAGCTCCCTATTTCTCTGCAGTTATCTTTCCTTTCACCTTTGTCCTCAAATCCACTATCCACCATCTATTCCCTTTCTCTAATTACGCCCTTACTCTGTTTCACAGAAGTAAATTTGTCACCCACAACCCCCACCTTGGAGAGCGTATTACCAAGGGCATGTTGGTTACCGTCCTCGTTCATCAGTGTCAGCTGCTAATCTCTACAGTGGGACTAGCCTTAATATCTAGCATCAGCTATGTTTTTGTAGTGACATATACAGACTTCCACAGCTGATTCCTCATTAAAGGCCTCATTGTGTTTCAGTGCCTTTTGTTAGGTAGTATAATTTTATTGATCTGTTTATAGCGTGGATACTCTGGCATATGGTTTGTTATAAAGATGTGTATCTGACATACACACACATCATTTAAAGATTGTGCGAGTGCAAGATTGCTGTACCATTGCTCTAAATGGCTGTAAAGGCACATTTTTCTTCTTTTCTAGAGCACATTCTAGAGTCTCTTTCTCTTGTTTTGCAACATCAAAAGTGAATAAAGTAAGCGTAATGAAGGTGTGACTAGCAGAAATCACATCCTGTGTATTTACATTATCATTGCAGAGGCATAGGATTGCACCTTTTGTGTGTTCTCCCTTGGCTCATTGAAGTGGAAAACAGGAAGTTGAGCAGCTGACTATAATAGCGTCAGTCTGGTGGGACTTCAGTTCTGGTTTAAAGTGCTCTTAGTTGCCTTGCTTCTAGATTTTTTGTTTAAAACTTATATTTACAACCACTGTGTAAATCAAGAACATGACAACAGTAACACCTCTCACTGTTGTAATTTAAGCAGTTAGAGGAAATTATATTAATATCCCTTGGGAGGAAAAATAATTAAAAATATTTAAAATATATATATATATGATAAAACAATATAAAATTAACCATATTTGATCAATACAATGATGCTTTCCTTACTATTGTTCATATAATGTTCATACACTACTGTTTAAAAGTTTGAGGTCAGTAAGGTTTTTTTTTTTTTTTTTTTTTTTTTTGAAAGAAGTCTCTTATGCTCACCAAGGCTGCATTTATTTGATCAAAAGTATAGTAAACCATAATATATTGAAATATTGGTACAATTTAAAATAACTGTTTTCTATTTTAATATATGCCATTTATTCCTGTGATGGCAAAGCTACATTTTCAGCATAATTTCTCTAGTCTTCCGTCACACGATCCTTCACAAATCGTTCTGGTATGGTACTGAAGAAGAACTTATTATCATTGTCGAAAACAGTTGTGCTGATTAATATTTTTGTGGAAAACTTTTTACTTTTTTTAATAGGATTCTTTAAAGCGATAGTTCACCCAAAAATGAATATTCTGTCATCATTTACTCACTCTCAAGTAGTTCCAAACCTGTATAAATTTCTTTGTTCTGCTGTGCACAAAGGAAGATATTTGGAAGAATGTCAGTAACCAAACAGATCTCGGCCCCCATTGACTTCCATAGTATTTATTTTTCCTACTGTGGTAGTAAATGGGGGGCGAGATCTGTTTGGTTACTGACATTCTTCCAAATATCTTCCTTTGAGAACAATTTATTTGAAATAGAAATCTTTTTTGAACATTATGAATGTCTTTACTGTCATTTTTGATTCATTTAAAAAAAAAAAAAAAAAAAAAAAAAAGCACCAGATTTTCTATAGAAAAAAAAAAGTAAAAAAAAAAATCAAGTTGTTTCCATCAAATATGACAGCTTGTGTTTGACTGAAAAGGGATATGGACATTCTCTCAAACATGGAGGAAGGGACGGGCTAAAATGTAGCTGTGAGCTTTAACAGCCCCTTAAAGACCATTTGATCCCAGCTACAGCTCAGATTCAGAATAGCTGCTGGGAAAGTGTTTAAAAGAGAATAAATCTTGTTTTTGAGTTGTAACACAGAGCAGTGTCGGCTACTTCAGTGTTTTGTCAGCATCATACACCAAATCTACACTGAAGCTCCATTGAGTCTAAATATACGCATGTTTGTGTAACTTTTGTGCGCTTTTGTATTTGTGTTTACTGTTTTGCTTCACTCTGTATATCTGAACTCTCAGAGGCCAGCTGAGGGCTGGCTCATGTCTCAAGCCACGCCCCCAAGCATTCCTTATATAGGTACGGATCATGAGCTCTTAAAGGAGAAGTGTGTGTGTGTCTCTGCAAGGCATGTTTTCAATTTAAGCTCACTAAATAACAAAACCAGTGCAAGACATTAGAAATCCGCCGTGTGCCTGATGTAACACCTCCGAACATATTTCCCCTTTTACACCCACGTACGTAAGGAAACCCTCAAATGAGTGTAAGTTCTCCGCACCACCACCTCCCCCCCTACCTCACTCACTGCATCTAAAGAGATGAAATTAATCTGTGTCTGCATGTGCTAATGCTTTCGTTTAAGTGCATGCAGAATTACCTCTCCTTATTTGGAAGATGCGCATGCATTTGAAAGAAGTGTGTGGCATGTTGCCTGCAGACACATTTACACAAGCGTACAAATACACCCTTCCCTTCACACCCATCAGAATCTCTGTTTCTGTGCAAGGGCAGATAACACACTTTCATGCAGAGACGTATCCGCTCAGCTGTGAACTTCCCCCTTTTGCTCTTTTTTTTTTTTTTTTTTTTTTTTTGGTCTTTTCCTATTTAAAAAAAAAAATGTATTTGAGTAAAGAATATTAGCATGCTCATATGCATTTGTATGAATGCTGAACTGTGCTTTGTGTACACTACTGGCTGCATTTATTTGAGAAAATTTCAGTTAAAAACAGTAATATTGTGAAATGTTATTACAAGTTAAAATAACTGTTTTCCATTTTAATGTATTTTTTAAAATGTAATTTATTCCGGTTATGGCAAAACTGAATTTTCAGCAGCCATTACACCAGTCTTCAGTGTCACATGATCCTTCAGAAATCAATCTAATATGCCGATTTGCTGCTCAAGAACATTATTATCAATGCTGAAAACAGTTGTGCTGCTTAATATTTTTGTGGAAGCCATCATACTTTTTTTTTCAGGACTCTTTGAGTAGAAAGTTATTTGAAATAGAAATCTTTTGTAACCTTACAGATGTCTTTGTCACTAACAGTTTAATGTGTTCTTGCTGAATAAAAGTAAAATCTGACCCCAAACTTTTAATGTTATCACAAAAAGTAATGTGTTCATTGGCATATTTGCCTCCAAAGTAACACGTTTCGGTTGCTCTGGAATGCCTCTATTTGACAAGCACACACATACACAAGCTGGCACTAATGCACACAATAACTCACTGAAGCTCTATGAGGGAATACATTGCCTCTGCAAAACAAGCAGAACAGGTGGGCGGGACTTTTGAGGTTTCCCTTTACCTTTACACCTATCAGGACAGTCGCTACGGCATCTGATCCCCCTCCCTCTGACCAATCAGACGACAGCACAGCCGGCCCCACTCTTACATGAGTTGTGTGCTGCTGACTGAGCAAGCGAGCACGCCTTCAGTAACCAGCTGAGAGGAAGTAGGCTGAAAGGCAAAGCAGAGGAGAGAGAGAAACAAGTGGTGAGAAATTTAGCAAGAAAGAGAGAGCACAAGAAGGGAGGGGGACTAAAGGCGGTATACCAAAGCTGCTTTCATTGTGTTGAAGTTATTTGAGGGGGAAAAGATGTGTGTGAGATGGTGGTGGGGGGAGTTAGAAGTGAAAAGTGGGGGGGTTACAGAGTTTATATGCATGTGCCAAAGGGAGCCTGAGAGAGGTTTTGTGTGTGAGTTATTGAAAGAGAGAGGGGGAGTTCGGGAGGGTGGAAAGAGAGATTCACAGTTGGGCATACCAGAATAGCAGTGCAGAGAGAGCATAAACAGCGAGATGTGCCTTGAACAAGAAACCTTGATTGGACTTAAGTCTTGTATGTTTCTCTCTCATTCTCACTCCTCTCAGGGGAGGAACAGAAAGAAAGGCCTGCACTCCCTCATTCCTTGCAAGTAACCTTTCAACTCCTCACAGTCTGGAAGCAAGAACAACCACAACTTTAGAGCACCGACAGAGAGGACGGAGAAACAGACGAGGAGGGAAGGGCAGGAGTTCCTAGAGAGGTGAGTCAGGAGGTTAACATGAATTTTGTAGTGTGTTTATGGGTGCTTGACATGAAATGTCAAGCAGTGACAGCAGTTTGACATGGCATACCTCATCTAAAACTATTGTAAACATCTTGTTTAAGTATTGCACATGTCGTTTTTATGACCTAGTATTAATTGAGAGGCTACATTTTGAATATTTGTACTTTTAAAAGTTGTCACATCATAGGCTATTTAAATAAACTAGCTACAAGCTGTAAAAAATAGTGAAAAAAGCACCTCAATTATATTTATGGCCTAAAATTTGTATTGAGATGGGTTATTAGTCATTGACATTTTTTATCAGTGACATCAGTGTCCTGCTGTGTGACATGTTACACTTTATCTAAAACTATTTTAAACAAAATGTTTCCAAGTGTATTTTTAGCTTATAAATTCAGTTTGTATGCCATTGTATTAATTGAGGCTACTGTTAGAATATATACTTTTTTTTTATATACTAAAACTATTTTAAACAGCATTTGTATTATTTTTAACTCCTAAATTCAGTTTTATGTCTTTACATTAATTGAAAGTAATAAGAAAATAATTGATAACTTTAAAGAAATGTTGACTAGTTTAAGCACCTACAAAAATATGCTTATAAAATGAATGGATTTTACCCTAAAATCTTTAATTTGCTGTATATGTCATTTGTTAACCACCCATTTATGAACATGGGTGGTTGGAAGTGGAAAAGGAAGTAGTTTCTTAGAGAACTTAAAAAAAAAAAAAGCTGTCTCATGCTTTTTTTTTTTTTTTTCCTGTCTTGTCATATCTGTCAATGCACAAATGAATCAATGACATCATGACCCATGCCGTGTCTAAAGATAATATTTCAGCCATCGGTTTTGCAAACTGACAGGCTTTTAGTTACGGAGAGATAAGCTTAGTCAGAGGTGTGCTTGCGAGTCTTTGTTCCTGCTGTAGTTTGTAATGACATTTCGTGACTTCCTCTGTTGTAAAAGCCAGGTGTTTTGCAGAAACCTCAAGGCTGCACACATCATCACCGTAGCTTAAGGGTAGAGGTCTACACTCACACCCATGAGATGTTCTTTCTCGTTGACTCACTCTCTCACATGCATGGTGAGAATGAATTCATTGTCCTTATTGTTTGAGGAACAACACCTGTTGGGTATATGTGTAGGTGCATGTCGTATGCATGCCTTAATTATGTCGTGACGCTTCAGTGTGGGAAGCAACTCTTTCAGCTGTACTTTAGCGTGACTGAATCAAGAATTGTTTGTTTGAGAATACTTCCATGTTGCCATAAAAGCCAAAAAAAGGTAGTGGATTAAAACTCTCTTGGCAGGTAGAAACTAGATGAGTTTTTGGCATCCAGATAATCCAAAAATATAAAGCAAAACTAGCTATATCAGGCTTACAGCTATGATAAAAAAGCTCCATGGTGGCTCTATAGGGAGAATGACTTGTGTAATAAAGCTTGGGTTTAACTAGTATTCCCAGAATGTTGTTTGGACTCAGGGAGTCAACCATGGAAACCACATATGAAACTGAAGCGCCAATGTAATTTTTAATTGTTTGGCCATATGGTTACCCCTTTAAGTCCTTCCATCTTTTATCTATATAGTTGCCTTGTTCCTGAAACTGAGAAACTGGAATGTGAAGAAGGAAATATTTTTGCTTCATTCAATAGCCATCAGCTACCACTTCATAATCATCATAAACAGATGCGTAGCTACGCATTCAAGAATTCTTATAACTAAAGAAGAACACAGATGTCTTCCATTGCATTGTCATTATATAAAATAAATGTATTCTTATTAACCCTCTTAATTTTCTTCTAATCATATTAAGGGGGTTTTCCATTGCCCAGTTTCGCACTGAGAGTATTAAGACTCTATTTTCTGTAAAGCTGCTTTGAAGCTGTATTATGAAAGGCATTATACAAATGAAACTGACTTGACTAATTCTTGTCTGATTTCATTTTCCTAAATGATACCTAGTAACCAGAAAAACACCATAAAGCTGACAGCTGCCCAAGCTAGTCTTAGGTTGTTTGGTTTCCCTATCTATTTTCTTCTGCTCCGTATTGAATTCTCTGGGGGTGGGGATGAACATTCTTGCTTTTTTCTTTAACAGGCAGTGTGGATAAACTTAACTCTCAGTGTGTCCTTGGTTTGTTAATATAACCTGGGCAATAATTTAATGGTATTGCAATATCTAGATTTGTATATTTGTGGGAATCAACCATATTAAGAGACCTTCAGGAATAGGACTAAGCTGATAATGAAATCAGGCAGTTTCTGACAGCATTAGTATGTGCCAAACAAAAAAATAGACCATTTTATTGCATGGCTGAAGAGTGCATTATGTATACGAAAGTGTGTAGTCATATCACTGACATCATTTGCGTAGAATAAACACACATTACATCTCTCAACCTACCCTCTGAGCAACAAGTTTGTGTTTAACGCTAGTGTGTTAGCTGGTGTGTGTCTTGTCAGCTGTATTTGACCTGGGGTTCAGTGTTCTATTCATGCTGAGCTGTAAGATTCACAGCAACGCTCTGAGGGTCTTACATCATCCTCTGGTTTCATAGACAAGGTTTAAGCCAATAGTCCCAGACTAAAATGCATGTTTGAGCTGTTTTAACTGAAAGCAGCTTGCACTGACATATCTTAAAATATGTCAGTGCCATTGTTTTGTCTCAAGATGCACACCAGTAATGTTTTTTTTTCCAAGGTATGTTTATAAAAGCTACTTAAATGTCCTGATTGAACTAAGGGTAACACTTTATTTTACAGTGCTGCAGTTACACGTTACTACATGTACTTACTATAGTAATAACAGTAAATTATGCATAATTACAACTAACTAACCCTAAAGCAAACCCTAACTGTAACTCTATAGTAAGTAAATATAGAGTTAATTAATAGTACTCAGTACTTATTTGAGTAATTACAACGTAACTACGGCACTGTAAAATAAAGTGTAACCTAACTAAGGCCTAATCCTGGCTTAATCTAAGACCTGTCTGTGAAATCAGGCCCATATAACAGACCACCACATGCTTGGCCAACTATATAAAAAATAAATAAGTTAAATTGGTCAGACCCTGGAATGCTGCTGGGTTACAGATGGTGTTTTTAGGTGTCCTCTATGTGCGTCTGGACCCTTTGAATGTTATTTCAGACTTCATGTCACTGTGAGGTCTGCCCTGTTAGCTGTTTGTCATAGCGATGCCTAAAATACCCTCAACCCCATGTCTTTTGTGTACACTTAAGTCTTGATGGTGGAGTTATGCTGTGTGACATCACAAAAACAGTAATGTGGCACAACACACTCTTTCTCCTTTAGTATCCATTTCTGTCTTTCTGTCTCTTTCTATCTCTTCATGGTCTGATTAAATTGGCCGCAAAGGCCTATATTTTGCCAGTGAACTCAGAGACGCTCAGGAACATACTGACACCAAACTAAGATAGGCTGTAAGAAAAAAAAAATCCATAGAGCAACAGAAAAGGTACTGGTAATTTGTTAACACTAAAACCCAACACAATGCAACGTGTAATTCAAAATATCGGTAAAATCAATACAGAAAATTCCCTCATATTAACACAGTACATTGTGCCCTATTTTTACAGGCTTTTTTTTTTTTTTTTTTTGTTAGAGTGCAAGCTCCTCCCTTGAGAGGCCACTGAATACTTCATTCAAGCAGTGTAATGCAAATGCTTCTCTTGGAAAGGCCAAATCCTCAACATTCTTTGAGTCTTTTCATATTTTGTGCATTTATAACCGTCAGACTGACATACTTGAGCTTCATTGGCCTACTCAAATTGACGGCTGGTCCACCCAATCAACTGAGGCACAAAATAATTTTTTGTGGGAAATATCAAGTTTGAGAAATAAACAATTATTTTAGTGTGAAAAAACATGTATTTAATATACATAGCCTAACTGTTTTAGCCCATCACAGATTGTTGGGGGGATGGAAAGATGAGTTTACGTTTGCTAATGAAATAAACTAATATTCAACACTCACGAGGTGAGCATGTCGAAACAGATATCTTTGATTAAATATTTAAAAAAAAAAAAAAACAAGAATAGAGCCTGAAAATACACTCAATATTGTCGACAGTACAAACACTGATGACCAGCAGCCCACAACGTCATATCTCCCGTCCACCAGCACCTTCTCTCGACCCGGACCCATCCTTCAGAAAAGCAACCTACTGGCTGATTTATCCACACTTGATGAACCACATGCTCAGCCCAATTTAAGTGATATTTTGCTGCCAAGTGGTACACAATTGAAGTCCACCCTATTTCACCAAGGTCCACTCACTTTAAAATTTCTGGCCTCGCCATTTATGTGAAGTCTACACCACTTCACTCCCAGAGCGCTCTTGTGACATTCATGGTTTTTTTAGTGCCTTTAACTGACAAGCAGATTATGATTTTCATAATCCAGAGGATTTGTCATTCTCTTCCCTCTTTGGATGTGATGTATGCATCCTTAAGACAGCTAATTTGAAAACAGCTTAACCATACAGATATGATTATGAGACAGTGGTGTAAATAATGGCCTACATTCGACCTTAAAGGAAATTGTGAAACACGTGAAACAATATCTTTTTTTGTGTGTGTTGTTGTGCTCCACAGATGGAAGTCATACAGATACGAAACAACGTGAGTGTGAATAAATGACAGAATTTTTATTTTTAGGTGAACTATCCCTTTAATGCACAGTACTCTATCTCAAATCCTTTTGCACTAGCGTGCATTCCGACTATATAAGCTTCAGTAGATAATGTTCACTCATTTTGTGTTTTTACAAAAGCCATTACTTAGGGCTACTAGTGTGTTAGTGCTTGTATGTTCCTGTTTTTGTCTTTTTAATGAGCTGGACTGCCCGTTCTCTGATGCAAGACAGTACAAAGGTTCTGTTGTGCGTCTCCGTGTTTTGTCTGCCAGTCTTGATCCCAAACAGTCCTGAGCTCTAGAGACAGAGAGCCAGTCAGAGCAATGAAGAACACAGTCTGTTCCAGCATGTGTCCTAATCAGATGGCATAAAATGAGTGTAGTGAGTCATATGATTGCTCTTTGTGTCTGTTCCCTGTTAGTGATTTGTTTGATTGATTTATTGACCAATAAAACAATGTCTTTTGTAATTAAAAGCTAGTAGATGACTGATCAATTTGAGCTTTGACATCTTACCTCATCAGCGCATGTTGACACATGAAATTCATCGGAAAACTTGATTTTTAAATCTGTTTAAAATGGCTGATTCGGATCATGTGCAGGTTGAACTGTGGCATGGTCGCTGATTTGATTAAGTCGATTTGTTGTCGATTTAACTGTTGTTCTCTGATAGGTTGTGTCTCTGGAATGCCTGGCTCAGGATGCAGCCGCTGAGCAGTCCACTCCTTTCAGGAGCCAAGGGGAGGCGTGATTGGCCGCTGGCCTTATCTGGGTGGAGCTGTAGGAGGGATATTACCTATTCATTGGCACGTTCTGCAAGGCCTATCCCACCTCACTGACGCTCTGCCCTTGGTAAGTAAACTAAACGCATATACTACAGCCTTGTTCAGACTGCCAGTCCAAATCTGTTTTTTGTGCATAGCCAAACATAATCCGAACATATTTAGCAAGTGTGAACGGAAAATTTTTACAATTGTTATGAATCCATTTCGATCTATATTCAAATGTAGTTTGAAATCCTTTTCAAATCATATTTCTGGAAATTCGTTTCAGTTTGACTGCCCTGATCAAATTACGCATAGCTTTTCTGCCTATGTCAACATGATGTTCTCACGCCACATAAAACATAAACGTCAGATGTTGTTGTAGGAAACATGCTGAAAGTCGGATCTGAACAGTCGTGATACCCAGTGTGGACAGATTCCAATTGGATACAGAAATAATCGGACTTGGTGTGACAGTGTGAACACAGCCTATGATTACTGGTAACCAAATAATTGTTTAGCAGGCTTGATCTGTTGTCAAAGTTTACTAGTCCTAATGTTAGAGGTTTCTTGAGTGTGTTAAAACCTATATAACATTGTCTGTTGGGTGCAGCACAGAAATAATTAAGTTTATGTACAAAATTTTGTCTCTATATAAACTTGATTGTCTTTCAGACATTTTCTCTTCCTAATTCTCTTTTGTCAGGCCCCTGTTAGCTGCCTGTGTGTCTGGGAATGTTGTTTTTGCATCAGAGGGGCAGTGTTGGAGATGGCCGAACTCAGGGGCTAAGGACAGGGTCAAGATTCAAGGGTCAACACAACTCAGAAGCTGCAGGGGTGGATGTGGAAGGGCCTGAAGCCAAGCTGCAGGCACCAACAGGCACATAGGTTAGGAAAATGGTCATGCACACACTTATTTTTATAAATATATTTTATGACAGTGTTTCCTACAACCAATTTATAGCAGTGAAACTCCCTCACTGTAGACTCGGCAAAATAAATAAGTTGTGAATGTGAGTTTGTAGATTGTATTGAATGTGATTTTAGATAAAAAGCCTGTGTGCCAGGAAGTAATGGCAAGAAAAGTCTTTTTTTGCATTACTAGCAAAAAACAAACATAAATCGTGTCCTGTGCAGTCCGATATGAGCCAGTTCTTTTTAGTGAATCAAAACCATACAGTGCAAATAGTATGATCTGATTCCTGAATGAATTAATTGGTTCTTTTAATTTATGATTCAAAAACACAAGTGTCTGGTTTGAATCACTCTGACAAATCGTTCACTGAACTGAATCAATCGGACAGGTTACTGAATCAACATCTGCCTCGCATACTGACATAAAAGTTATTTATTATGCATGATCTTTATTATCAGAGATGTCCATATCGGAAAAAACAACAACAACAAAAAACATTTTTTGTGTCATTAGACCGTTGACTGACTGTCTAAATGACAATAGCTACATTTCATGCACCCAAATAATCCATTAGTGATCTCATGGCTTAGCTGGAATCGGTAAAAACCAAGCATGTAAACACTTGAATCTGACTCTCTTCTGAAACGGATTAAAAAATACCTACCTCACAAACAAATGACTCCTATAAACTGTTTTTTATTTAGTGTGTGTGTGTATATATATCTCAATGTTTCATATCAATTTGCTTATGCTTGTATACCTGTTTGTTGTACTTCAGAAGCTGTGTGCACTGTGGAAATCAGCTTGTGCTAACTCCATAACTGACCCCTGGAAACTACAGCCTTCCATCCACCTAGACGGGAAGCTTACTTTCACTTTCACAGCCTTGTTGCACTTGTTCAGACATTCTAGAACTCTCTAGAGCTTGTGTCTTTATTATTTAACACTGCACAACTTCCCTTAAAACAATCACCCAGCACAAGCAAAGTCACTATGCGTCACATTCACGTGGAACTGGCTCGTAAAGAGCCGGCCGTAGAGCTTCCAGCCCAGGATGGTGATCTGCCTCTGCCTAGCACTCAGAGCGAGAACCCTGAACCTGGAGTACGTAGAGTAGTTCCCAGACCTTTTGGAGAAGAAGAGATCAGACTGCAGAAGGTCTACCAGCTGTCCATCCTCTCACAAAGAGGTGGTTTTGGGGAAAATCAAGAGACTCTGCGGCCTATAAGAGTAGGCATGAAACGTAGCCTGGAGGGGACGCCGGTCCCTGTCACCCACAAGCGTCTTCTTCAACAGGATGATGATGATGATGATGAGTCCGATGGGGAGGTGCTGTGTGGCTCTGGGGTGGAACCACTTTTTTACAACAGAGACTCTGATATCCCTAGGTCACCTCCCCTTTCCCCTTCACATCCACCAATTCCTGGTCGCCGCCCAGCACAGCACAACCACGACAGGCCTGTTCCAGATGTGTTTGCCCCGCTGTCCCCAAAATCTCCTCCGATGGCGGACCCCCAAGGCCCTCACTCCACCTGGGGAAACTGCGAGAGGAGTCCACCTACCCTTACTCCCAGGACCGAGGCCTCCACAGCAGGAAACGTCTCGGCTGGCTCCAGCGAAGAGCCACAGAGCGAAGGCCATAACTCTGTGGACGTCAAAAGCATGTTGTGCACCACAGACAGCAGTTGGGCACCTGTCCCGTTTTCAACACCCGCTGAAGCTGTCGAATGGGGGACAACTTTTGAATCTTCTCCTCCACCATCGGAGACGAAGACCTCATCCTCTTCCTCCTCCTCTAATGGACTGAGCACTCTTGAGAAAACACCAGTGGAAGCAAATAGCCTGATATCAGGATCATCCAATTCCTGCCCAGTGAAGAAAAGACTTCTTTCCTCCAGTGATACAGGGGAGTCCTGTTCAGAGGATGAGGGTCCATCTACATCAAAACGCAGTCGACTGGCACTGTTGGCACCGGGGCTCGGATTAGCATCCTGCCGCAGCACTGATGCCAAGGGTGCACCCTTCTGGAATCATCTACTACCCTCAGCAAGAGAGCACACCAAGGTGAGATGCAAATAACTAGGAATTAAACTGAAGACCTTTCCACATGACTTTACAATGTTATATATATATATATGCACATGTCATGGCAGACATGTTGAAGATTAGTGGCAAAATGTCTCTGTTTCCACACACAAACAGTTCATTCAACACACTGAGGCCTCTCCTCCACTGACTTCAAACAGAACGGTCTCTAGTCTCCCATTTGAGATCCTGCCACATAATGCATTTTTTAGCAAACCTTAAAGACTCCCCCTGGGGGAGGGGCTCTCATAATGCAACTCTCAAGGTTCTGACAACACCAACCCAATGCGTAGCCAATGATTAAAGCCCGTTACTATCATAAATAAAGCAAAATGAAAAACAAAATGCATATCATGACATTTAGAGCATAAAATCACATTAGAATTTCTCTGTGAACTAAATGGTAAAATCAGTCTTTTGTGACCAATGTTTGCATTGCTTTTCATGTAAAGATAAAAGCGGCACATTGTGAGAGATGCACTGAATGTGAGTCATGTGAAAAGGCCTTAATTTAAGGGTAAAAAAAACATGCCAGATGTATCCACATTATGAATGATTACAATATAGGAGTGGAAATAGGAAGGTTCTGATTAGTTTAAGGAGAAACCTTTTCTAGGTAATGCGTAAGTGTGAAGGGGCGGGAATAATCTACTACCCATTACTGACTGAGTCATGATGAAAGGTGAATAGTCAGATGGATAAAAGACATATTGGGAGTGAGAAAGTGAGAGATTTTAGAATACGAGTGCTTAATTTTCCATTGCAGTACAATAAGCATTGAGACTCCAGAACAAAGCCCATTGACAGAGCCATTGTTCAAGAGGTGAAACCTGCCTCACCTGACCTAACACATACACACATACAGGTTCTGGCCAAATTCAGTTCCAGAATGAGTAAATTTAGGGTGAGAGGGGTTACACGGACTACAGAGGATCATATACTGTCACTTTCATCACGGCGGTGTCAGTGCTAGAAGGCTGAGCTGAAGAGAGGCCCAAGAAGGGAAGAATAAAAGAGAAAGTGAAGTACAGAGAAATGATCATAGAAACAGGCCAACGAAGAAAAAAATCGCAAAGAGAAAGAAGCGAGCAGAGGTTTAATATAGAGAAACAAAGAGATGAATAGACTGAAATAAAGGATCGGAATATCTGAAAATGTACAGGTTTTATACACAGTCTATAGTTAAGTCTAGCTGATATTTAATAATACTATTTAATAACTAGTATCAGAATGATATTATGGACTACTGTGATATGTGTGACATTGCAGCCACATCTTCATCTGTAAGTACTTGCAGTCTTTTTTTTTTTTTTAATGAAATTTAACATGGAGGTTTGAAAATCTCCCATTGACATTAGATTGTTCAGCATTCAAATGTGATTTATGATGTCATAATGGGCCTTCTTTTCCATTTTTGAATCACCTTTCCAATCACTCAAACGCTTTTCTTTTGCTGATCATGAGGAGATTCAAAAATAGTTTAAACGTTTATCAGCAGTTTTTATATGGTCATAAAATGGATCTCAACATTAGTTTGCCGTTATTTGCTGACGTAAGTCTTTTTTTCCTAAACAGATTATTGAAGTAAAACTTGCTATTAGTTGTAACATCTTTTTTCAAATTTCCTTTTCAGACTGCTGCAGACTGTTCGCGATCAAGTAGAAGGCTCAAAGCAGGAAGTCGACTGAAATCGTAAGTCGTCTTTTTATTTTGTCTCAAAACAATTTTTTTTTTATTATATTATGTTAATATAAAGATGTGTGTATGTTACTTTTTTATAGTCGACAGTTGCGCAGTGGACGCAGAACAGACACCAGTCGCTCCTGTGGTTCAGTCTCCTCTTTATCCTCCATTAGCAGACCTCTTCTTGGCAACTTTGAGGTACACATGTCTAAGCTGTGTAGAAATAAAATGCTAAATTAATATAGATTTTGGGATTTTACTGAAAATAGCACAGTATATGATGGGCACAGACTCCAATATATATATATATATATATATTCAGACTATGATTCCATCTAGTCGGAGGACATCTAACATGTTTGATATTCTGAGCCAATTTTAGAACATATATTGTTTTCATTTGTCATGCCTAGTAACAAGGTGCATGTTTCTGTGTGAGTTTGTTGTGTTTGGAATGAATTGAACGTCTCGTAGTCTGTGATCCTCAGTCACTTAGCATAATGCCCGGTTTTTCCTCTGTAACCATATGCAAAGTCGGCAAGTATGATGCCTAGAGTTTTGTGTTGAGATTTTAAAAGTTGTGTAGTGTATTTCAGCTATAAAAACAGTGACAAATGTTTTAATCCATTTCTTTTTTGTGTCTGCATCTGTCTGAAGGAGTCAATTCTGAAGGGCCGCTTTACTCCATCTGGGCGGATAGAGGGCTTCACAGCAGAAATCGGGGCTAGCGGCTCCTATTGCCCACAGCATGCCACCTTACCTGTGCAAGTGACATACTATGACACCTCAGAGCACAGTGCCCCTTCTCCCTTCCTGGTATATACTTACTACCTTTGTGTGTTGAATTCATCCAGTTTGTTACAGTAGAGGATTCTTTCTCAGTACTTGTAAAATGCCCATGTATTAATATGTGCATGAGACTTCAGAATTCAGAGATTTCTTTTTCTAAATCTGTTGAGATGCATGTTTTTCCCATCATTTACATGCATATTCTCATTTAAAATGCATATTAAATGTCATATTTATTTGCCATGTTTAGGGGGTGATCTTGCTAGAACCACTTGGAAAAAAAGGATACAGCGTACCCAAAGCAGGGACCATTCAAGTGGTGGGCACTCTTTCTATTTCTTTCAATTTGTTATTATTATTTTTTTTGCAAATTATATATATTTTTGTACTTTAATTTATTTTATTTTTTGAAATGTACTTTTTTTTTAATCCTTTGTTTGAACTATCTTTTTTTGTTGTTTTTTTTGCAGACCTTATTTAACCCCAATAAGACTGTGGTTAAAATGTTTTTGGTGACGTATAATTTTGGGGACATGCCCGTTAATCACATGACCTTCTTGCGCCATCGTATCTTCCTGGTGCCTGTGGATGAGGTGGAGGGGCCAGGGGAGGGGCAGGAAGGCTCCTTGTCTGACAGGAAGAAGATTCTCTGCTACTTGATACACCTCAGGTAAATGCAAACAGGATGTACACTATTGTTCAAAGTTTGGGGTTGGTAAGATTTTTTTTAAATGTTTTTGAAAGAAGTCTCATTTGTTCACCATAGATGCATTTATTTGATCAAAAATACAGTAAAGACAGTAATATTGTGAAATAGTATTACTATTTAAAATAACTGTTTTCTATTCTATTCCTGTGATGGCAAAGCTGAATTTTCAGCAGCCATTACTCCAGTATTCAGTGTCACATGATTCCTCAGAAATCTTTCAAATATGCTCATTTGGTGCTCAGGAAACATTTCTTATTATCTATGTTGAAAACAGTTGTGTATGTGGATGCAAACTGTAAACAGTTATAGGCTAGTTTGCAATTAACTTAAAAAACAACAACTAAATAACTATATTTAATATATTCTATTTAAAACCATAAAAGTAATTCTCCTCTAATACGTGGTAAATTCAAAATAGAAGCAATGAAGCATAATAAACCTGTTTTTCCTCTCTTCTGTGTTTGCATATCTTAGATTCCAGAGTTCCAAATCTGGGAAAATCTACTTGCACAATGATATCCGGCTGCTATTCTCCCGCAAGTCCATCGAGGTGGACACTGGGATTCCTTACGAGCTGAAATCTTTCACCGAGGTGCCAAGAAACCCCAAATACTCCCCCAGAGTGTGAGATCGTGATGCCCTGCTACGGTGGGGCAGAAGGACTGCATTAATAAAGATTGCAAGACAAGAGACCCCTGTACACTTGAACACAGACACACTTGCACTCATACATGCAAACACAGACAGATGTATGTACATACACACTGATATCACACCCTCTCGAGGGCAAACTCTAGAACTGAGTGTGTAACATGCATGCCTTGTGACTAAATTGAGTTTTCCTCTAGTGCCGTTAAACAGTTAAGCTTTGCCCTTCACTCTGCCTACACCTGCCCACTGTGGACCAGTCGTAACCATGCCCACCAACCCGATCTGAAATGTTGGTGACTATCAGTAGATATGGACTTCCTCGATTAAAGAGGACTGATTGGATGTACAAAGAGGTATTGAATGAGATCAACAGGAACGTATGAAGGCAAATCATATGGAAAAAGAGACTTCTGAGGCCCAGATTGGAGTTTCAACAATGGACACCACCAGTAACTTGCCCATTGGATGGGGATAAGAATGTTAGAGACCTAGAAAGCTATAAAGAAAGACACCAGCGGAACAGAGGACTGAAAATACATCCATTCAGTATCTGCATTGGTTGTAAAGAGGAGAATAGACCTCAATATATTGGACATTTTTTTGTTTTGGAAGGGCAGTTTGGAGGACATTGCTGTTTCAACTTCTTCTGAACAGTCCAACATCAGAGCAGAAAACAAATTGTAGTATTTATGTTCGCAAATGTCTTAAAAAAAAAAAGAAAAAAAAAAAAAGCAATATGCTGCACAACTAGAGTAATTTCATTTTTGTGGAGGTAGTAGGTGCCCTCTCTGCTAGGATGGAGGGAAAAGATTGCCAAGTGAGTGATGATGGAGAGAGGGAGGGAGGAAAACAGAGGGAACGGGAGGGAATTTGGGGTATTTAAAATCAGAAAATGTTGTTTATGTATATTTTAAAATTGATTAAACTCTGTGACTTGCGGGTGAAACCAGTGTTTGACCGTAATTTGCCAAGGGATACTTGAGAAGCAATGCCAAGGTTTACTCCTGTATGTTTTGTGTATGATCAATAAAATACATTCACTTACAATATATTAAAAAGCAAGCTTGTGTAGATTAAGTGAAAATACCTCTAGTGTTTCATGCCAAGAAGGCTCAACCGCAGCCCCCGCTGCCGCCTCAGAGATTTGTGGACACAAACTGTAGCTTTTTGGGCTTTGGCATGCAGAACAAACTGTTTGACTGCTGCTGATCTGAACAACAGTAAATCTTAGACTGCCTTATAATAGTATCCACCTTAAAATGGCCCTTTTTATAAGATTGGCATTAGGCAATGTGATTCACCTGCATGAAACTAGTTTTAACCGAGTATTTGAGCTGCAAGATGCAACAGCATGGTGAGTTTTAGTAACCTTTAACATGAAAATGATGGTATAGTTAGCAATGGTCCTATTATTGTGATACTGTTACAGTACTAATTTGTTGAGATATTAGAAAATAGTTTATATTAGTAGAGAGATAACAGATTTATTTTTGTCATTAAATGGTAAGGTAGCAAAATTGCTATTTTTTTTTATTAATGTAATACAAAATGATTTGCATATTCCTAACATGACTTCTAAATATTATTTTTTGTTATGCTGAACATGCATTAAAAATGATAATAAATAATAAAATCGATTCCAACCTGAGCTCTAGGGCCTCGCAAGTCACAAACTTAGTTAAAAACTCCACAACAACTGGAAAAAAATGATTCGGTTAAATTATGTAGTATGTAGAATTAAGGGGATTCTGAATAGCCATTTTGCCTAGATTCATAGAAATTAATTGACCATTATGAACGTTTGCAAATTGCCTTAGTTATGTTGCACAAAGTTTTAGTTTCATAGTTTTGTGCAAAATTTGAATCAAGGTTATTATAAGCGGTCTGAGCACTGACTACATTTCCTTAAGCACAGGGAATGATACAAACATTCATTAAAACAGTATGAGTTAGGACTTGTTTCTCTTGCTGATCTGTGAAGCTGCTCTGTGTGTATATTCTGCTTTACCAAAAGTAGCTCAGTTAATGCAGAGGTTCTTCTGTAGCTCTCTTCTAATGTGGACCACTCACTGTTTGGCTCTTCTCTGTGGTTCCAGGCATTACTTTTGCACACAACTTTGGGGAAAATAATTACATTGGCATCAGGCTTTATTTCTTGAGAATTTTGTCCTTCACTATGTGTCACATAACTTTCCCAGAAGATGCAGAATGCATGTTTATCTTTGTTTTATTGTGCACCACATAGTAAAATGTCAGCCAACTGAAGTAACACAATCTTTGAGTTAAAGGAGATACCATGCAAGCTCCCAAAATTAATTTTGGTTATTTTAAACTTTATTAATTAGTGGCAAGCAAAGGACACATCTATATTGGGACAAACTAGGCATAGGTTTCTTTATTTTCATGTAAATTCATTTCAAACAGTTACAGCATTACTTTCACATTATTATGAATACAGTTTTTGTTACCTTGTATGAATTTTTTAAAAAGATTGTTGTCACACTGCAGGAATTGTGCAAAATAAAAAAAATAAATAGTCTAAATAAATACAGTTTTTTGATTAGTCTTATACATGTACCTTTATACATACACTTAGGCCTGGTTTCACAGACAGAGCTTAGATTAAGCCAGGATTAGGCCTTAGTTCAATCAGGACATTTAAGTAGCTTTTATAAACATGCCTTGAAAAAAAAACATTACTGGTGTGCATCTTGAGACAAAACAATGGCACTGACATATTGTCTGTGAAACTGGGGGTTAATATTTAAAAAATAAAAACATTATAAAAAAAGTTATTTGTTGACTACCATTAAATAATGAAAAGAATACTAAAATACAAAGGCTACAATACAAACTTAAAATGTGCTTCTATCATACAGAAAGGTTCAATTTGGATACTTAATGGAGCCCACACATTTGCTTGACCCCTAAGAAATGATTGTAAACATTGCGAATCCTTGATTTAATGAATGTTAAATTAAAGGGTTAGTTCACCCAAAAATGAAAATAATGTCATTTATTACTCACCCTCATGTCGTTCTACACCCGTAAGACCTTCGTTCATCTTCGGAACACAAATTAAGATATTTTTGATTAAATCCGATGGCTCGGTGAGGCCTGCATTCAAAGCAATGACATTTCCTCTCTCAAGATCCATAAAGGTACTAAAATCCTATTTAAAACAGTTCATGTGAGTTCAGTGGTTCTACCTTAATATTATAAAGCGACGAGAATACTTTTGTACGCCAAAAAAAACAAAATAACGACTTTTCAACAATATAGTGATGGGCCGATTTCAAAACACTGCTTCGGAGCTTTACGAATCGAATCAGTGACTCGGATCTCCTATCAAACGGCTAAACTGCTGAAATCACGTGACTTTGGCGCTCCGAGTCACTGATTCGATTCGCAAAGCTCCGAAGCAGTGTTTTGAAATCGGCCCATCACTACATTGTTGAAAAGTCGTTATTTGAATGAAGATCTTACGGGTGTAGAGCGACATGAGGATGAGTAATAAATGACATTATTTTCATTTTTGGGTGAACTAACCCTTTAATAGCTGTAACTGTAACAGAATTGCAACACCTTTTAAAG
This sequence comes from Ctenopharyngodon idella, assembly GCF_019924925.1. NCBI lineage: Eukaryota > Metazoa > Chordata > Actinopteri > Cypriniformes > Xenocyprididae > Ctenopharyngodon > Ctenopharyngodon idella. Next base: position 33,992,337 of record NC_067224.1, read on the forward strand.
CAATTAAATAGTAGTTGTTTCCACTAAATAAGGGTAAAGAGCGACACATAACAAAACTGTGCACCAACTGTTTTGGCCAGGAAAATGTACATTTTTAATCTCACAGTTTGCTAAAGTTACACGACAGGGTCATGCTTAATTAATTATCATGCTTTAATTTCCCAAGTTAGTATTTGACCATTTTAATTTCTTCCTAAAGTGTGTATTGATTTAAAAATATCAACATAGGCACGTTTTAAGGCACTTTCCTATAAGTGAAACAAATCTTACAGTGAGCCTTAGCTGTCAACATTCTTCTGTATTATTCACACAACAGAGTCGGTTCAGTGACAGATAATTTATCCCAACTAGTTGTCACATAGCCTAATGAATCTGACAGAGATGTCAGAGCTCTGAGATGAACATGCTGAAGTCTCAGTCTTCTAGCTTACAAGGCTTTAATAAAGGTCAATCCTGCTGCATTGCAGGGCTCTAAAAATGCATTTGCAGTTTTTCAACAGAGGGTCAATGAGATGTAGGAAAATCCCAGGACCATAAAACTTTACAGAGTGTCAGATGTTGAATGTAATCATCTGTTATCTTCTTTTCCAGACTTGCTAGAAAGGCTTCTCAAAAACGCCAAAGCCAAGAAAATCAAGGCATATGTACTTGATAAACTGATAAAGAAACAAACAGCAGCAACATCATCTACTCTCATCAACTGGAGTTTAGAATTTGTGCGTAGCCCAAGCGCGCGTTGACGTCGCACGGTTGCTGGGGGTGTGCTGACGTCACCGTCTCTCTTCTCCGGTTAGGCGCGCGCGAAAGTATCGGAGTGAAATCTCACGAGCTCGCACTGATCAAACCTAACAGAAACTCTCCCTAATCTTCAAACATCTGCAAAAACCATGTCAGACCCAAAGGTAAGAGTGACATCATCTTCATCCTCTGTCCCTTTTGGACTGCGAAAGACGGTTATTTCGGGTGTTTTGTGCGATAAATGTTTTATACAGGTCTTATTTAACAGAGAGTGAAAAGCAGGTGTTTTTTCCTCGTCCTACGTCGCGCGCTTGAATATTAGTCGTAAAAACCGCACTTTTCTACTTTCTATTCGTAATATCGTGTAATTGTACATTGTCAGAGTCATTTGTTTATTTTAAATCACGCTACACTGTCAATAGCAGCTGCAACGTTCTTAAAAATAATAATTATATGTGTATTTGTGTTCGTCACTTACTTAAAAACAAATATTTCATTGTCTGTTATGTTTATTTTAGTAATACAAGTATCCACGGCATGTTCCAGTTAAATACTGCTCATAATTTAAATCGAAAGCTGCTATGCTAAGACACTGCTAGCTTGTGTGTGTTAGCATCGCTAACCTGCCGCACATGTGAAGTTCAAAGCCGGTTTATTTGCACCCTTCCGGGTTCATTTGCGTGTTTTAACGGTATTTGCTCAATGGTGTCAAAACAGTGGGTTGAGACGGAGATTCAAACACTTAAACGCTTTTAGGCCGCTTATTAGCTTCTGCTAGCCTGGTGCTAACTGAATGTCCACTTCTGAGAAACTAGTATAACTCAACCCTTTAGACATAAACATCTCCTGATATGTGATCTTGAGTGAAGTAAATTGTTTAGCAAAATAAACTGCTTAGTATTATTAAAATGCTGGCTGAAGAAACTTAACTAGGAGGAGTTGAACCAGTTTACATGTGTAGAAGATCTGCTGCCAGAGTTGGTCGGAAAGCTTTGAATAATTCAAGCTACAAGGCCTTCATGGATGTTAGACTAGTGATTAGTGGATCGTAAGAGCATGAATTCCCTAGCATCACAGCATGTGAGTTCAAGTTCACGGCTCAGCACCAGTGGATGTAAGTTTGGTTGCAGCAGCAAATTTGGAGACAATAGGCCAAACTCCAGAGAATGATCCCTCCAAATCCCACAGCTTTTCACTCCACTGATCTGATGAGTAATGTGGAAGCAGGATCCCCACAACTGGGATCAGGACAGCATGAAGCTCAGCAGAACAAATGCATTGTTATTCTAAAGAAAAGGGGGTCTACAAAATGACCTAATTGATCATTTTTCAACTGCAGTAAGTCATTAGCATATTTGTTTTTTGATTTACAAAAGCTGCTGTTATTATTTCCCCCTCCAGGAGGCACAAGATGATCATGAAGCATCAACGGAAAATGTAGAGGACTCCAACCATGACCCTCATTTTGAGCCCATCGTCTCCCTACCTGAGCAGGATGTTAAGACTCTAGAAGAGGATGAGGAGGAGCTTTTCAAGATGTAAGTCACTAACGAATACTAAGTCGGTTCATATTTAAAGGTACATTATGTAATTTTTTTTTTTGTTGTTGTTGTTCAAAATGAACTATTTAAAACAGGAGTCAATACATCTATCCTTCCAAAATGTTTTTTTTTCTTACCCTGATTCACTATAGTAAGCCTATTATAAGTGATTATATTTTAGACCTGTCAAGATGCGCGTCTTATATCCGTATATAGACAAGTTGCTCTGGCTACTTTGTATAGTGTGGGAGTGGTGTGGGTTAGTTGTCACAACGAGCAAGCAAGGTTGACATGGAAAACACAATCAATCTTGAACCTCTGGGGTGGTTAAAAAACATAGAACAGAGCTCGTAATGAAATGAGAATCAACATTGGCTTGGCTTTTCTGAGATTGTGAGAATGTTGTAAAGCTGACAAGGAGATGCCGATTTTTATTACTCAACAGGTAAGGAATTTTATTGAACAAATAAATTGCCACATGCAGCTCTCTAAAGCAATATCTAATGTGAAGTGGCATTCACCCGCAGAGTCACTCAGAGCCGAAGCACAAGCAAAACAGTGGGTCTCATACACTAAGCATGAGTAAAATCTGCGGATGAACAAATCATGATTCGTCAGTAACTTTCATTCTAAAATCTATTCTAAATTTATGAATAAATGTAGGAACAATTGAAACCACTCAAATCATACACTTTTGGTGGCCTTATAAACATGTTAAAGGGATAGTTCACCCAAAAATGAAAATTTGATGTTTATCTGCTTACCCCGAGGGCATTCAAGATGTAGATGACTTTGTCTCTTCAGTAGAACACACATGATGATTTTTAACTCCAACCGTTGCCGTCTGTCAGTCGTATAATACACGTCAATGGCAACACAATCTATAAGAGTAAAAAAAAACACGCACAGACAAATCCAAATTAAACCCTGCGGCTCGTGACGACACATTGATGTCCTAAGACACGAAACGATTGGTTTGTGCGAGAAACCGAACAGTATATCATTTTTTTTACCTCTAAAACACCACTATGTCCAACTGCGTTGCGCATCCGGTTGGTGAGGTCTGAACGCGCTCTGACAACGGAAGTGATGTCTCGCACTCTTTGACATATACACTGACATTGACATATCAGTTCCGTCATCAGAGCGCAGAAACACAGTATGCATGGAGGCGTGAATCTTCATGAATAATGCCGTGATTCACACCTGAGAAGACAAAATATTCGCATAATGAGCCGCATAATGAGCTCTTTCAGTCAGGTAGGCTGTGAAAAAACCCTCTGTGATCATGCTGATAAGAGGATTAATGTCCACTCTTGACAAAAAAAAAAAAAAACTCATGCATTTTGTGATCTCATGCATGCACGTATTATTGCACATCATGTGAAGAAAATTTTGTATAGGCCTATGTTAAATTACAGTACAAGTCAAAAGATTGGACACATTTTTTTTAAAAGAAGTCTTAAGTCTCTAACCAAATAATGATTTTCTATTTTAATATACTTTAAAATATAATGTATTTCTGTGATGCAAAGCGTCTGAACATTCCTACCTCTATGGCATTTCATATAGGCTAATATGTTTGTTATATTATATAGCCTAAATGTTAATGTGCAGTTGACAAACTATACATCATTAAAAAGATCTAAGACTCAAGCTTCACATGTTGACTCTTAAAATCTTATATTGGCTGTAATTTCTTAATATGCTTAAAAGCATGCACATTTGGAGAAATATTGATGGATTCTCATATGTTTGTCAATTTTCTATACAGAGGAGTAATATTTATTCAGTATTTATTGTCATCACTGAGCGCTGGATACTGTTTTCAATTCATACTTGCAGCCGGAGGGCGCTCTGTGCACCTTTAGTCCACAAATATCTCAGTAAAAGAAGAGGCATATCATGTGACATTCCAGGAACTAACAGAGGCTTTCAGAGATCGCTATAACATGCAGATAAACACTTTTCAAGATAATAAATACACGATTGCGACGATGTATATATGTATTGCCTCAGAATTTGCGTCTGAATAGCACTTGCTCCGTGGGCGTGGCCGCATTAGCGGATAATGAGCTGAATCATGGGCGTCTGACATGTCTCTTTCCATTCAGATTACATAAACAGAATTTTTGTTTTTGATTTGACTTACACGATTTAAAACCTGACATTTCAACGTTTCTTTAGATGTAAGTCTAATTTTTTTGTGATTAGTATTTACTAAGTTACAGTTCATTTTCTGAGAACTATCAGATTGGACTTCGTTCAGAGGGAGACGACAGATCACACATCATGTTAGTTTTCTTTATTTTACAAAAAGCACAACATTTTGTTTTTACTCTGAGTGTACACAAATAAAAGAAGATACTTCACAGATTAAAATGGTGTATAACTCTTAATTGTATGTGCAACATTGATGGAGTATTTTGAGTCTCTTTCATACTGATAAGAAAAAAGCACAGTGGTATCGCCGGCGTGACCAGCCGACCCATGAGTGTTAAAGGGAACCTATTATGCCCCTTTTCACAAGATGTAATATAAGTCTCTGGTGTCCCCAGAATGTGTCTGAAGTTTCAGTTCAAAATACCCCACAGATAATTTATTATAGCTCGTCAAATTTGCCCTTATTTGGGTGTAATCAAAAACACGCCATTTTTTTGTGTGTGACCCTTTAAATGCAAATGAACTGCTGCTCCCAGCCTGTTTTCCAGAAGAGGGCAGAACTTTAACAGCACGCTTCAGTTGCTCAACAACAACAAAGCTGGAGAAACTCTCACAGCCAAAATGATGATTGTCAGTAACGGTGTTCAGCCTTACATTGTTCAAACATTGTTCAACTTTTAGAATGCAACTCGAAGTTCCTGAATGGTTAGTGGATAAATTTATATAGTTGCTGTGGAGCATTTCATCTTTAATGCAGCAAGAAAGAAAACAAAAAGAGGGAGATCTATAAGTTCTGTAGCTAGCTGGAATTTAGTAAACTGTTATTTACGTCCAATTTGTGTTGCAAAATGGATAACCAATATTACCCACGTATTCAAGCCACCTGTGTGTCCATATACGCTGTGCTCTTTTATTAATTTACTTGATCATTAATTTGCTTATTTACTCATTTAACGTTTACTTAATTTTATTATCACGGGAAATGTAACAGTTGTCTATCATTTTGCAATTGGTGATGAAGAAAAATGTCACGTCGCAATATTGGAAATTTTACCATTTTAAACCATAAAGGCGAGTCAGTGGATATCACATAAGCAATGCGCCATCTTTGTGCTAGAGTTATACTGGTGAAGTAGTCTCAAAATCCAGTCAGTTATTCGCTACAGAAAGTGAAAGTAAAAACCAAGCTTTCGGCATCTGATGCTGCAATAATGGCGCATATTCTCTGAGACAACGAGAGATAAATCTACTTCAGTATCATACACTGATATAACTGTCTTAATTTATTTTCTTAATATTTCTCTTGTGGCCCATGTAGTGATAAAGTGAGAAGAGAAATATTTTAAGTTGTTTTTGAAAGTCAATGTTTAAAATAAAGCTGGTCTTAATTTTCATTGATTATTGCAGTGTTCGAACATATAGACTGTTAATAATTTTAATTATAGGCCTATAATTCATTGTGTAATAGACCTAAATGTTTTAGTCATTTTAAATGAGGAGTAAGCTAATCTGTCTAATCTTTTATTATCCTCGCAGTGTGTCAGTTATGTGGTAATGCACTATGAAATTATCGTGGATACGGGGCAAATTAATTGTAATATCAATTTAATAATAAAAGCACCCTAATAATAAAAATAATACTAATAATTTAATACATTAATTGGAAATGCTGAATCATCTTTATCACCAATATCTGGTTATTGCACGTATTTCATACGTATAGTGTGAGCAGTCAAGTTGCAGCTCGACAATTGGACCGTATAGTGTCAGCACATAAATCGTGAGCTTTGGATTTACATCGCATGCGATTTACACGCACAATGTGAGTTGGTATTTATCAAAAACCGTGCTGAAATCGCATGGAATGACCGATGGAATGGAATCTCAATAGAATGGTTCAAAATCACTTCACCACTTAAAAATGCGCAAATTATACGGTTGTGACGACGCAGTTATAATTCCATCAACTGTCCTGAGCTTCTTTCACGCTAACACCGGGTCATCAGGTAGTCCTTATTGTTGAGCCCTGCTAAAGTACCTATGTTATTTGATCATGGGTTTTGTTCTTGAATATAATAAACCAATTTTTTTTTTTTTTTTTTTTTTGCTGACATTTTTCAACATGATTTTTGTAGGAGGGCAAAGCTGTATCGTTTTGCCAGTGAGAACGACCCTCCTGAGTGGAAGGAGCGTGGGACGGGTGATGTCAAACTCCTGCGACACAAAGAGAAGGGTACCATCCGCCTTCTCATGAGGAGAGATCGCACCCTCAAAATCTGTGCCAACCACAACAGTGAGTGTAACTGTTTTCTGTTCACCTCCTGTTAATTATTTTTGAATCACTAATGTATTTAAATCCTGTGCTCTAGTTATGCCGTTGATGGAGCTGAAGCCCAATGCAGGCAGTGACAGGGCCTGGGTGTGGAATACACATGCTGACTTTGCAGATGAAAAACCCAAAGCAGAGCTGCTGGCTATTCGATTTCTCAATGCAGAGAGTGAGTATAAATGAACATGATCTCCAGAACAAGTCTCAAGGATCTTGTTGAATTAAAACTAATCGAAACTCTACAAAATACAGAAAAGTTAAAGTTTTTAATGTTGCAAATTCGCAATGAAACAAGTAGCAACAGATCTTTTCTTCCGTGATTGTGACTTGCATCCGAGTGAAACAGATTATCTAAAAGGAAAAAAAAATAAATATTGGATGGGGACTTGATTCTATCTATTGATTGAATGGAGGCAAATCTGAATGCACACTTGTAGTTGATTGTCATAATGGGGTGGGGTTTAAGCTGACTTGGCTGAATGATTGGAGAAGTCCAGCATATGTCACCAAAGAGAAATGTCCTTTCAATAAAAGATTACAAGGTCTTTTTTTTTTTTTTTTTTTTTTTTTTTTTTTTTTTTGAAAGGTATGCATGGATGAATCATTCATAATAAAATAAGATGCATTTAGGAAATGGATAAATATCCATTTAATGCAGACTTAAAAAAATTATTCTGAATAGCGTATTGAATAGTATTCATTTTAAAATTTGTGTATTTTTAAGTATTTTTATACTTTTGTCATTGGCGTAAAAGACTTCTGCTTTTTTGTGCCCTTTTTTTTTATGTTTCCTTTGTCTTGCAGATGCACAGAAGTTCAAGATGAAATTTGATGAATGCAAAGAAGAGGTCAGAAAGTCTCTAGAAGGTAAGATGGTGGGATTTTCTACCAGGAGTAATGCAGACTCACTCTGTTTAAGACTGACACATCCAGCCTTAAACTTTTTCTGTCTGCTACAGTAACATGAAGAATGTTACAAACTGCCTTGCCATTCACTTGGGAGGTGACTGTATCTTCTCAGACATTTTTCTTTTTCTTTGTTAAATTTGTGTTAGGTCTGTGTACTCTTTGAAAAGCTTTAAACTCAACTGTTTTAATTTCGTTTCACAGGTAGCTTGAACAGCCCTAACAAAGTGGCAGAGAAGCTCGAGGAGCTGTCTGTGAACGATGACAAGACAAAGAGTTCAGAGGACAAGAAAGAGGAGGTGAAGGAAGAGAAGAAAGAGGAGAAGACTGGTGAGGAGGAGAAGAAATGAGCCCGGAACGTCGCTTCATACGGATCCTCCACTTGCCATTTTCCCCTTTTCTACAACAGACTCTGAAATTGAAAAATTGGACACTTTTGTTTTTTTTCTTTTTGGCCGCTTGACTTCACAAGACCTTGGTGCCACTCTTAATGCGTCCATTTCTCAATCATCAAGATGTTGTGAGCTTTTGTCCCATTCACAAACTCTCATATCGCCCATCATTTTCTCATACATTGTGGACCAGTCGTCAGTCATCATGTATTTGTGTATTTACACGACATGCTATGATACAAGGCTTGTGCTATTGATTGATTCCCACATTGGGTAACCTCTTTTGTTGTTTTTCTTTTGTACTTTAAAGAGTTATATTGTGAGTGTCTAGATGAGCACTGTCTGATATGAGAGCGGGCTGTATGAGTTGATAGGGAGTATGAGTATCTGCGATCTTTGACTTTTCCTTACAATAAAGTCACATGAGGAACATTTGGCTTCTCTGTGGCTTGAATTTACTATTGAATGACTAAAATTAATCATTTTCTGTGGAGGGCTGCATCTGGCAAAAAAAAAAGTTTGCTCTGAATAACTGAAGGAAGTTTTATTTTGAGTATGACCCTTCTATTATGAGTGTGACCCTCTTCTGTTTGAATTGGAAATCGAGAAAATAAAGAATGGTTGACTCCGTTATCACTTGACTGTGGAAAAGCAGCAAGGTTTTAAATTGTTGAAACCTGTTGTGATAATGCATATTAAGTGCTTTAAAAAAAAATAGGAAGATAAGTGAAGTAGGTACTGTATCACTAATTAAATATGGTTTTCATTCCATAAGGGTTGTTAGAACTTCAATTCCAGGAAACAGCATTGATCAAGTTTTACAGGCCATGTCTAAGGTTCATCTTATGTAATATTACAATGACTGCATGCACAATAATTTGGTCTCTTAGACATTTTGCTTTTTTCATTTTTTTTTTTATTTTGAATGTACATTTTAGGAATTGCGGTTTTGATATTGTGTTTGATGAACCGTACATTTTCCACATTCCCAGTTTCTGAGCATTTTTTTAATAAAAGCAGCAGGGTCCCTTAAATTACATTTGGCATGTGATGAATGACTTGAAATCTCACATTTTATAGTGGTTACTAATTATAAATCATGTAAAAGGGTTGTGATCAAACCAAATTAAAGACTGATGCTTTGTCATACATCAGTGTCTGTATGGCTTCCATTTAAAAGCCTAATGGGAAAAATATGAATTTTCAGTTTGTGTAATAGCCTATGATTTGGAGATGTTAGTCATGAGACAAGTCTTGTACTCGTTTCATATAGCATAATACATTTTAAAACCGTTTGAAAGTGTTTAAAATCAGATTGTGATATAGAAGAAAAGCATTGCAGCATATTGTAGGGTACAATGGGGATAAAGGCACACAAGAAAAATGTGCTTTTCACTACTCCCATAGTGTATGATTGCAGAATTTATTTTATTGAACATTGATAAAGTAACAGATTTTGTGAAAATAAATCATAAAAGTGGTTTGTTTAAAAAGGCACAAAGTATTGATGCAAATACTTAAAGCTAAAGTAAAATGTTTTTAATGTCTAATACTTGTTCAAAACAATCACTTTAGTAAAGTTTGTACTATAATTAATTTTTGTTCAATAAATACACTGTCATTAAAATGTTCATTTTAAAAATACAGAAGCAAAATTAGGCCTATTTAAAAAAGTAAAGATTCTGAAAGCTTTGAATGAGATCCCATAATAATTTAATATAGCATATTTTATATGATAATATCTTTTTTTTTTTTTATATGATGGTTTATTATAAATATGGTGATTATCTCTAAGTAGGACACCCAACTTGATAGGCCTGTATGATATTTACCATCTGAATCTAGCCGTCATGTCAACAAATGGAAAAGTCAGCAAGCTGTTTATCATGTTAATTATTGTGTCTTTAGCCCCAACAGCAGGGCCGCCTTTTACCCCAAATACCATACTTTTACATATTCATTATCTGCTTTAAAAACCTTGAACAAAACTGAATTATTAACAAGACCTTTGTCACAAAATACAGTCAATAATTTTATCACTTCTCAATTTGCACATAAATCTAAAGAAAAAAAAAATTAAACATAAAATTAGCGCAGGATCAACTATGCGTTGCTGTTAGCGAGTGCGATCCACCAAATTTCCATGTGCGTAGTCAAATGTGGTTGTTAAGGATAATTCAGTCAAATGAGCCTTTTACCCCGGTGCACCTTTAGCCCCGTTGTACCCTATCCCCCGGTTTCACAAACTAGGCTTATTGCATGTTTGAGCTGTCTTAACAGAAAGCAACTTGCACTGACATATCTTAAAATACACCATTGTTGTGTCTCAAGATGCACACAGTAATGTTTTTATAAGGCATTTTTATAAAAGCTATTTAAATGCCCTAATTAAACAAAGGCCTAATCCTGGTTTAATTTAAACCCTGTTTGTGAAACCAGGCCTGTATTTTTTAGATCAGTACATCCACAATTGGTCAGAAGTGAACGATTTTGATATTTATCCATAAATAATATATAAAAGTATGCGTATTAACTGGTTATTGTGATATTAGATTGTTATAAATAATATATAGGGGATTTTAAAATCTAGATGCTTTTGCTTCAATGGCTACGCAGCAACTCTACGCGGAACCTTTATTGTTGAGGAAACCGCTGTGAGACGGATCTGTTTGAAGGACGGAACCTAAACAGCCACGTAGTATAGGCAGGAGCACGTCTAAGGTTAGTGCTTAATTACTTTTTTATCGTCTCTTCTAATCACCATGCTAATTATTCACCATTTCACGTGACGATTGCTATGCAGAAACGTGGTCGTGTGTCAGTGTCATGCATCATTTGCTTAAGGTTTTAAGATGTCGTGCGATGTGGCTAAGTAGCTAAAATGCTGATGCTAATGAGATCAGAGATTTATAATAATAAACTCACTTTGACACTGTATCGCTAGGGATTTTTCACTTTTTACGTGCTACTGATTATTTATTATGATTAATGTGTTTGTTGCTGTGCTTTCATTTTCAGTTCATTAACGTTACACTAAAAGAAGAATCATTACCTCTATGTTGAAAGTGACAGTTGATCAAAAATGCTGTTGACAGCCTGATCTGTCTGTATGTGATTTTGAGAATGACGTGTATTTAGGTTGATTTTAAAGTAATGTCAACTTCGTTTGCATGTTAGATGTCTGGTAAGTGTCTTAAATCGCACTAGTCTATAGTTAGACTCGTGTTGATGGTTAGTCTAATCATCCAGATTTGTGTGACACAGAAATCTCATTCCTCCACCATAATGATGTGTCACAATGTGCAATAACAACAACAACGCACTAAAACAGTATAATAGTCCTATCCTGCCTATCATGACACTAAACTATAACAACTAGGATAAAACAAACTACAATGCTGAAAAGTGTATATAAGGAAAAATATACGCAGAAGTGTATATATGAAGGATTATATTGTTAAATCTCCTGCTTTCATTAGTCATAAAATTGATTTCTTTGCCTATGGCTCAGTATGAGTCATCACCACCTGTCAGCAATGATGCAAAAATAATGTGTCCAATATTTATTATAAATATTGACAAAAAAAAGCATTGACTTCAGTGAGTGATTTTCCCCTTTTATTTTCCAAAATGAAGTGGTGCAGCTTAGTGGGCTGGTATGTAAAAGGTTTTAGGTTCAAATCCCATATTTGTAAAAAAACAAAACAAAAAAACAACAATGTCTGTTATTTTTAGCAGAACAGAGAGAAAAACAATTTGTAGCTTTCAGAAGGCACTTTATACAAACACATGACAAAGAAAGAATTAAACAACTAGTGCCACTTCCATTAACAATGATATACTTTAAGTATGTCACCATTGTGCCCTTGATCAAAACATTTAATCTTAGATTGCTTCAGGGCAAATCTCCCTGTAATTATCATAATGTCAGATGATTTAGATAGAAGCATCAGCATCATGACTAAATGATAAATTACTTATTAATCATTGTTGCTGCTGTTGATTTAACTGTGCAATGAACCTTGAACGCTTCTTAAAGTATGGATGACTTAAAGTAATGTTTTCATTCCTCAGGTTCACCAAGGACCGAAGCCGTTTGAACCATCCAGGCCAGCCTACAGTCTCAACCAAAGTTTACCGAGCATGAAGTAAAGGTGAATTGCACTAGTGAGGCCCAGCTCATTTTCATGGATGCTAGAACAGCATCTGTATTTCAAGAGATATGGAAAATGGAAATAATGAAACAGCCTCAATTGAGGCCATCCCTCAGCAGCCGAATGCGCAGCATTTGGACAGCAATACTTTAGAATCTCTGAAGTCGGAGAGATCACTCGTAACGGAGAAAATCCCTAATGGTGAGTGTTCTTTTGAGATTAAATTTGATGGATGATGTTCTAAGTCAGGGGTTTTCAAACTGGGGACTGGGGACCCCCAGGGGGCGGCAAGAGTGTGCTAGGGACTGTGGAAAAGTTTAGAGAAAAACAAAATTAATTTTTTAAAATGAATTAATTAATGCTTTTAATTTAAAATAAATTGCATTTAAAAAAAAATGATTTACATAAAAAAGGTTGATTTAAATAGCTAAATAATTAAAACTATTAAAATAAATAAACAAAAAAAATGCATCTAACAGTACAGTACTATAATGAGTAGATAAAAAGGAAATGTAATGTAAAAGAAACTAAATATTTTACACATGTTTCTATAATATTTTATAGTATAAATGGGGTCTTTATACATGAAAATATGTAGCTATAATTGAGGTCTCTCACATGAGGATGGGGGTCATATTTGGGGATCATATTTGGGGGTCCTTGGCATCTAAAAGTTTGATGTTAGATGACTGGATAAAATGATAGATGGGTAGATGATTGCAGTTAGATGACTGGATTCATCAACATTGAGGCTGTTTATTTGTACTTTCCAATTCATACTTTCCCTTATGTGTATAAAAATGTACAATTTATGCTCAAAATGTGAGCGTATACAGGATTCGCTGTTAAGCTTGTCTTATGAGAGTTGTTTGTTGTGTTCATTCAAAACTTGGCAAGATTTTAAAGTGAACATTTGCTGTTTACTGCGTCACTTGGCTTTGAGATGTTTTTTCTTCCCACTTTTTCAGTGCCATTTGTTACCTTATAAAGAAGCTTTTTTTCTCTGGATATATCCACAAACTTCCCCCGCACTTTCAGTGTCAGTTTCCTGAACTGTCACTGTAGCTCGATTAAGCTGTTTGACTTGTTCTGCAAGACTTGCCCACAGGAGAACATTCAGTTTATGCTGCTCTCTAATTATGAATGTTGTGAATGACCAAAAAGCACCAATCCCAACCTCATAGCATTGCGCTTTGTACTTTAAAGGGGCGCAAAGTAACATTTTACCCATAACTAAAAGAATAATGCTTTAGACAGATATGTTCAAAATAATGTCCATTGTCCACATGAGGAGAAGATGGTCCCCCTTAATGGTGCGCTGTTCGCTTTATCTCGGTAATGGACGCTTCTGTCTGTGGAAGAAATGAATCACGGATGACAGATATGTCTATGAATGGGCCATTGTTTCTACAGAATTGTTGGTAACACTTTACAATAAGGTTCAGTTTGTTAACATTAGTTAAATGCATTAGTTAACATGAGCTAACAATGAAAAAATACTTCTAAAACATTTATGAGCATTTTTAATGTTAATTTCAACATTTACTAATACATTATAAAAATTGAAAATTGTGTCTGTTATTAATATTATTTCATGGAATTGTATTATATATTTTATTAACTAATTTTAACAAAGATAAATTAATACTGTAACAAATGTATTGCTCATTGTTAATGTTAGTACATGCATTACTAATGGGACCTTATCGTCTTGCGTGTTTTTGCGTGGAGTGATGCTTACTAAAAAAAGCATAAAAAAGTGCTCTTTTGGGTAATATATTTTTTAAAATAAATTGTATTTTATCACATTTTTACTTAATTTTAATCATTTTAAATACAACAATTTTAATTTAAAACTCTTTTGTCAGTGTTTAATTTTAGCTAGGCCTACAGTTGTTAAATGACCAGTCAGTAATTTGATTTGGTAACACTTTATTTTAGTCGTTACATGTAGTTACTATAGTAATATACTATAAATTGTACATAATTACATGCAACTAACCCTACAACAATCCTAATCCTAACCATAACACAATAGTAAGTACATGTAGTTAATTAATATTTCTCAGTACTTAAATGTATAATTACACTGTAACAAGGACACCTTAAAATAAAGTGTAACCTTTTATGTTTCTGTATAGCATGTAAGTATATAAGTATTTTTCTGTATAGTAGTACACATAACAGGTCAGACCGAACATGACTGAAAGTTGTAATAAGCCAAAAACCTTTACTTTTGCATATGTCATCCATGCTGATAGGTAATTATTGGTCTGTAAAACATTAAAAAACACCTGTAAATGTAAAGCTCTTTTCTGAATCCCTTTACTTTGTTGTAGGTCATGTCAAAGCAGAGCTGTTGCCAAACGGAGAGGCCGCGGTGCAGGGTCAGGAAGCTCACGGAGGCAGCACCCCACCTCTGGCAACTCCTTCACCGGGCAGCCGCCTTGCCGACTCCCCCCTGAGCGCAGAACTGGATCCAGGTGTGGCCTCTTTCCCTGACAGCCTAGAGAAGTCTGAGGCAGCTCTTGCAGAGGGCTCTGTTCACAAGGGTGACGCATTGCAATCGCTCAGACTAAGTATTCCTATGCAGGAGACTGAATTGTGTAAGCATACGATATTGGATAACCCCCCCGAATCACCCTCTTCCCTTCCTGTTGTGTTGTAATTCCCCTCAGTTTGGCTTTTGAGGCTGATTTAGGCTAACCCTCCCCGTTTGGTGTACCCTGTTTTTTGCCTGCTCTTCCGTTTTGGCTTGCTGGGAGATTTTAGTGGGAATCTCTCCATTGCATAATGTCCCCTAATTAATTAATTAAAGGCTAATTAGTCTCTCCTGTGATTGTTGGTGCTTTGATTTCTGACAATTCTCTGCTGGCAATACTGGGGTTGTTGTGCTGGTTGGTGATTCAGGAAAAGTTAAGCTTTTCTGAGAACAACATAACAAGATGCACATTGTCTTGCCAGTAAGTCAGTTTGGCTTGGATGTGAAATATGGCTGAACTAATAACTAACTGACGCAGAAACTGAAGTGTGCTTTTCTCTTTTTCTGACTAAGGCAGATGGAATGGCTCATTATGGGTTGCAGAGTTCACATGGTGTTTGCTCTGCCAGGACAAGCATGAAGCTTCACTCTTAAAAGACTAGGGATGAGAATCATGAGACATTTTAATGATTTTAATGGTTCCGTTTCCACTTTACAATTCCCTTAATGATTGTAATTACTGATTCTTCTAGTAATTCTGCTCTGGAAAATGCTCAGCAGCCTGGTTATTATTAATTTCAGATTTTAAAAGAGCAGTAATAACAAATCAGATATTATTATACAGTTCCAGCAACACCACAACAAAAAAGAAACACATTACCATATTTATTCATTCTAGTAACTTACTTATGTAGACTCGTACTTTAAATTTAGTTTTTCTGTGAGGCCATTGTAGCAAAACATATAAGCCACCAAAACAGGCATTTACACAGAACTGTTAATTGCATTAAAATATTAATAATGTGCACAAACAAGATACTCGCTCATCATCATCACAACTGTAAAAAGATGACTGTGCAAGTTCTTGTATTTTTTAAAAATGGAACCAGTTTTCAGTTTCCATCCCTAGAAACAGCATTGTCAAACAAGCATGTTTCAGGATTGATGAGTTGTTATTTTCTCATATAATCAATAGCCTGTTGCATTCAATCCAATACAGCTTGGTTGACAATATCTGAAATTTTCACCTGCCTATTTTTATGTAGCAAGAGTTTTTGTGCATTTATTGACAGTGTCTTTCTTGTAGCTTCAAAAGAGCCATCAGTGGAGATGGAAAATGAAGAAAAAATTCGCCAGGAAGCTCGACGGCGTCTGGAGGAACAGCTCAAACAATACAGAGTACAGCGGCACACAGAGAGAGTGAGTCAGCAAATGAGAGCTGTCAGTTTCTATGAAATGACTGATATTGAATTAAATAAATATAGTTTGCCAAAAAATGAAAATTTGCATCATTTTCTCACCCTCATTACATAGGACTTTCTTTTTTTTTTCGTGGAGCAGAAAAGGAAACTGTTTCCTTACGATGAAAGTGAATGAGAGTGGACACTGTCCACCACCAAAAATGACAAAAAAGCACCATAAAAGTAGTCCACATTTCTTGTGTGCTATATTTCAAGTCTTCTGAAGTCATAATATAACTTTGTGTGAAAAACAGACCAAATTTTAAGTCATTATTCTCTGAAACTCTGCCATACCTCTCAAGTTTATTTAAATATGGCACATGAAGAAGCATTACACTAAATTGACGATTGGTGTATTTTAGTTTTTTTGAGGGTTTGCTATTTACCATTTATTTATTTATTTTAACATTCTTATTTGTGTTCCTTGGAAAAAAACAAAGTCAAACAGGATAGGAACAACATGAGGGTGAGCAAATCATTTTTGGGTAAATTATTTCTTTAATATTAGCTATAGGTGGACTTGATGGACTTAATGTTAGACATAGATAAACTGTTCAATGTTTGTCCAGTGTTTGCTACTGTTTCCTGTTTTGCATATCTTATGTTTAATCGTCATTTCTTTGTCTCGTTCAGACCAAGCGGTCCACTCCTAAGAGCCGCCAATTTAGCACTTTGGACCCAGAGCTCATGCTCCATCCTGAGGGTCTCCCAAGGGCCAGTACCGTTGCCATGACTAAGGAATACTCTTTCCTGCGCACCAGCGTTCCTCGTGGTCCCAAACTGGGAAGCCTGGGAATCCCTTCCAGCAAAGAGAAGAAATCCAAATCATCTCGGTCCAACAAGATCCACTCTCTCGCCGACTACAAAACTTCCGAATCTGACATTAAAAGCACAGAGGCGCCTGGTGGGGTAGTTTCTGCGTCTACCGACTCATCGTTTAGCTCGCTGCATTCCTCCATCAGCTCAGTCTCCACCATTTCACAAATCAGCATCAGCTCTGAGACCAACACCCATTCAGAATCATCTCAGCTTATCAGAGACAACGTCTCTGAGGTGGATGGCAGCGAATCGGGTTTCAGAGCTGATGGCAATGATAGCGATAGCTCATCCTATAGTAGTGTGTCTACTACAGGTACATTTAATATGTTAGCTGCAATAGTGAACAGGCCGAAGGCTCCATATACTGTTGAAGGGAGAGAGATTGCTGCAGAAGCCATGGGCCACTTTCCATCACTGCAGGAAGTCCTGCAGGCAGCCACTGACGAGAGACACATGGAAGAGCTGGAACAGGAAGGAGAGGGCAGCGTAGAGCCTCGCAGTCGCAGAGACAGCTTCTCCAGCAGGTATGGACCCACAATTTCCTCCGGTTAGTCTATCCCCTAAATATTTTTAGACCTTTTGGAGAAACCAGCCCATTAAACCTTCATGATGACTGCTGAATTGTGCATTTTTAGTGTGTCATATGGGAGTTCTGTGATGGGGACTCATGATGAGATGCTGCAAGTGCTGAAAGAGAAAATGAGGTTAGAAGGACAACTGGAGTCTCTTTCCTCCGAGGCCAATCAGGTGAGTTAATAGTAGAGTCTCAGGTATTCGTCCAATATTTGCTACCTGCTACAAACAGAATATATGTCTTTCTATTTGTGGTCAAATGATATGGATTTTTTAAATGTCTGATGCCCATATTTAGAGAGCAGATTAGTTTAAATATTTACAGTTAAGTAATATTAATTAACTACATGTACTTATTGCTATAGAGCTACAATTAGGGTTTGGTTTAGTGTTTGTTACTTGTGATTATGCATAATTTACTACTATTACTATATTGAGTACAAGTAATAACGTGTAACTACGTCACCTTAAATTAAAGTGTTACCTGTTTTAATTATTGATTAGAACATTTATTTGAAAAAATAATGTATAAAAATTAAGATTTTATTTAAAAAAAATAATAATTCTTTCCTGTAACCCTATTATAGTATTTCACCAATAAAACCATTTTTTAAATTTTTTAATATAAATACAAATGAAAGGAATCAGTGTAACCAATGGTCTTACTGACCTCAAAGTTTTGAACTGTATATGTGTACATATTTATTAATTGTTATAAATATACTTCTTAAAAACATGGTTGAAACTACATGGATCATCTAAAACCGTCCTCCATTTCCAGGCTCTGAAAGAAAAAACAGAGCTCCAGGCACAGCTGGCGACCGTAAGTGCTCAGTTGCAGGTCCAGGTGGAGCAAAGCCAGGCCAGTCAGGAGAGGCAGAGCACCCTCACCTCTGAGGTCACCACGCTACGCTCCAACTGCTCTGCACTGGAGAAGGCTATGGTGGATCTCCAGGCCAATCTGGAGGGGAAGAACGCCAGCCTGGCCTCGCTGGGCAATGACTTGCAGCTGGCTGAAGAGCAGTACCAGAGGCTGATGGTCAAAGTGGAGGAGATGCAGCAGAACCTGAATACCAGGGACCACACAGGTAAGGACAAAGTGGTAGATTTACATGTCAGTCTCAATGTATAAACTTTACATGGTTACTGAACTGAACCAACACTGAACTAACACTATTGTCTTTGTAGAGCTGCTTTACTGCAGAATTTAAATTTGTCTCATATTTGATGAAGTTTGCATCATTGATTCTGTTATTTTCCTGCTTATTTCTGTAAAACTGCTTTGAAACTTGACTTGACTGTAATTACTCAGAACGGTTAACTTGGTGATATCGCTTTTGCCCACTAGTACCAGTAGATTTTAGTAAATTTAGTGCACAGGGAACTATTTTGATTACGGTTTAAATTATCTAGTAATTGACCAAAATATTGGCCAAGGTGATTGAATGGCCATTATTTGGCCATTTTTCTGGTTTAAAAAAAACCTGTTGAAAAACCTATATCTGTGCTCACTTGACTGGTTAACATACTTGGTGACTTAAGTCTGTACTTCTGAGTTCATGCTCAAAATATTAAGTGAAATATTGAATAAATATTTAGAATATACATAATATTTATAATAATATTAACAGTTAATTAATAATAATAAGTATCAAAATCTTTACATAGCTTTCTCCTGTTTGTCATTTTTCCACTTAGTCTCTGAGTTGCGGCAGCAGATGGGAGGCCTGCAGACACAGCTTCAGCGGGTCCAGAGCGAGAGGAACGCTCTGCAGAGCAGACTGAAGACCTCACAGGCAGAAGTGGACTCCCTGCAGCAGCTCCGCCTCTGGTACCAGCAGCAGCTGACTCTGGCACAGGAGGCACGTGTGCGACTGCAGGGAGAGATGGCAAACATGCAGGTATAATGGCCCGCTGTGATGGAATATAAATTTGTTTTCCCATAATATGTACACTACCATTCTCAGTTCTGAGTCGGTAAGATTTTTAAAATTTATTTGAAAGAAGTCTTACAGTCACCTAGGCTGCATTTATTTGATCAACAATACAGTAAACATGTAGAGCATTATTACAAAATAGCTGTTTTCTATTTTGATATATTTTAAAATGTAATTTATTCCTTTGGAGGCAAAGCTGAATTTTCAGCAGCCACTACTTCAGTCTTCAGTGTCACATGATCCTTCGGAGATCATTCTAAAATGCTGATTTGTTGCAGAAGAAACATTTATTATTATCAATGTTGAAAACATTTGTACTACTTAATATTTTTGTGGAACATTATCAATGCCTTTATCGTAACTTTTGATCAATTCAATGCATCCTTGCTGAATAAAAGTATTCATTTCTTTCAAAAAACACATTGAACTCAAACTTTTGAATGGTAGTATATGAATTCAAAATCCTATGTTTAGCAGAAAGCGGAATGGCCATCTGTAGTGTGCGTTTGTTTGTATATTTACTTTCAGGCCGGTCAAATGACTCAGATTGGTGTGATGGAAAATCTGAAGATGGAGAATGTTACTCTTTCTCACAAACTCACAGAGACGAAACATCGCTCTATAAAAGAGAAGGAACGGATTGCTGTACAGCTACAGAGTATAGAGGTCTGGCACTATATTTTATTTTTTACTTAATAAACAAGGAAAAAGCTGAAGAATGACACACACAATAATAATAGGCTGATTCTTATCCAGGCGGACATGTTGACTCAAGAAGCAGCCATACATCAAATCCAGGAGGCAAAGACGATGGTGGAGGAAGATCTTCAGCAAAAGCTGGAAGAGTTTGAGGAGGAGCGAGAGCATCTTCTCAAACTTGCCAATACAGCCACAGCACTGGAGAGAGAGCTAGAGCAGGTATCTAAACCTAACCTTTTTTACTCCAAAGCCCCCCTTCTACTCTAAATCAATACTGCAAGGCCCTTATACTGTACATACGCAGACTCCCTCTTCAGTGTCTCTTTCCCAGTTGTCTTTACCTTTACCTTAGTGTGACACTGGGTTGCCTTATCCAATTAAGAGATGTAGTTTGTATATAGTGGTTGGATGTTTTGAGCCGCCGTTCAGTCTGTATTTCACACAGCGCAATGAGAAACTGCTTGCGCTGCTCCGAAACAATCAGTCACAGAATACGAGCGAGGTTGTGCTTTGATCATTTTTAATTTAATGCATTAACAATGAAAGTAAACAATTATAGGAATGTATTTAAGTTAATTTTAAGTCTCGCAGCCCCACTGGAGGATCACTGAGGCCCCTCAGCAGGCGAACCCCTTATCTAAACGCTAGCATGCACACACACACACAGATGTAGGTTCGAACCCATCAGCAATGTGCTTTTGAACAAGACCCTTAATCCCAGGTTGCTCAATGGGGACATTCTTGTAATTTATTTTAAAGGGTTAGTTCACCCAAAAATGAAATTTCTGTCATTAATTACTCACCCTCATGTCACCCCAAACCCGTAAGACCGTTTATCTTCGGAACACAAATGAAGATATTTTTTATGAAATCCAAGGTTTTTTTTATCCTAAATAGTAAGCAACGAAATTACCACATTCAAGGTCTAGAAAAGTAGCAGTGTTATGAATGTTAATGTTATGAAGCGACAAGAATACTTTTTGTGCGCAAAATCAAAACAGTGTCAGTGCATTCAAGTCAATAATATTTCAGAATATTAAGTCAAAAGGCGACAGTGGCAAGGAACCCAAACTCCATCGGTGACAGAAATGGAGAAAAAAAAACTTGGGAGAAACAAGGCTCAGTCAAGGGACCAGTTCTCTGGACGAACAAACATGGCGTGGTTTAATTCCAGGCTACATCACAAGTCAGATTGTGCATTGATATCATTCAGAATATTTCATCCAGTTCGATCTGCTTGAAGATCAGGATACATTTCGCCAGCATTCGGTGGGAGGGGAGTTGAAGATGGCCATAGGGTCTGTGCTGAGGACTTGTATGGTTCTTGTGGTCTTTGCTGAGGATTTGTGCCGATTACTGTAGTTGACAAGGTCTTTGCAAGGGATTTGTCTCTATGGCTCGTCTAGTTGTCATGGTCTCCTCTGACATTCAAGGCTGTTGTGGTCATCTCTAGGTGCAGGTCCACCATCTGGTCTGAATACAGACCGGATTCAGCGGTGTACTGTAACCTCAGGATAAGGATGAGACAGACAGACTAATATTAATGTAGATGCCATTCCTCTTACAATGTAACAAGTACATTGGATGTTGTGGGAAGTGTTCCCAGTTCTGGTTGACCTAATTTATGCAGCCTACTCAAATTCGACTTAAATTCTCAAATTCTTCTCCATCCAGGTCAAACTCATTCTCTCCCAAAAAGACGCCCAGCTGGAGTTGTTACAGCGTGAGCACCTGGAGCTGATGAAGCAGCTCACCACTACTCAGGAGACCCTCCAAACCAAAGAACAGGCCCTTAATCAGCTGGAGGCCCGTTACCAGGAGCTCCAGGCCCAGCTGGAGGAGCTACAAACTGACGCCACAGTTAAAGAGGAAACCCTGCAGTATCTCCAAAATGAGAAAATAGTCCTGGAAGTGGCTCTGCAGGCAGCACGGGCAGATAAGAGCGAGCTGGATGAAGGAGCAGAAAGGCTTGGAGAGGAAGTGCTGGTGGCCTCGGACACTCTTGACCAACTTAGACAGGAACTGCAGGTCAAAGCAACCCAGGTGAGAGGTTTGAATTTGAGTGATGTGCTTTTTTGTAACTAGAACATTAGGATGGGTTTAGATTGCATTTTTTCTCTTTCTCTCCACAAGATTGAAGCTCTACAGCAAGAGAATGGCACCCTCAAAAAACAAGCACAGAAACTGAAAGAGCAGTTCATGCAGCAAAAAGTAGGTGGCCCCAAAATTTAGGCTGAAATTTAAGATTTATGTATTTGAATTGCATGTAAAATTTCCATTCATTCAGATTACACGGTTTTAAACTAATAAATTTAATGTGATGCATATTTGTCAGTCAGACATAAACTAAACAGGTAAGAAACGTAAGATTTCTGCACACAGATAATTCATGGCATATTTTATTATTAACTAATTGCTTCTAATTATTTAAATAATCATATTTTCAAAATGCATTTAGTAAAATGGCTTAGAATCAGCATAAATCTGTTAACTGTGAAAACAATTCAGTTAAAAAGTATAAAAAAATACAGTTAGCTGTGGAACAAGCAATATTCAATTAGTTAATGTGTGAGACTGAAACAAATTGGATTTATTGATGATAAATATATAAAACTGTTTATTGTGTATTTAAAATACATTCAGTTTATTAGTACTATTATAGAAATCTTATCACTGGTTTCATTTATGTATGACTGACAGATATGCAAAATTTGTTTGTTGCTGAATAAGACTAGTTGTGAGAAGGTTCTTCCACAAAAATATGCTCCTAATGCTTGTGAATCAACAAAATAGTCAAATAGGATTTGGTAGAAGTGTCCTTGATCTACTGTACTCTTTCCTGCAGGTGATGGTTGAAGCTTACCGGAGAGATGCCAGCTCCAAAGACCAGTTGATTTCTGAGTTGAAGGCTTCTAAAAAGCGTCTGGTGACGGAGGTGAAGGACCTGAAGCAGGAGCTGTTAAGAATGGAGGGAGAAAAGAAGAGCGCAGAACAGGAACAGGATCGCCTGCAGAAGGAAGTGGAGAGAGTCCAGCAGCAGATGAACGGCCTGGAAGCCCATTTACAATCCGTACAGACAGAGAGAGACCAACTTGACTCTCAACTGCAGGTACACACCTACTGCATTACTAAGATCATCTCGGTTGCAAGGATACAGCCTTTTTCCTACATAGTCTACTGTTCAAATGGTCAGTGATTTTCTTTTTAAACAAATTAATACTTTTATTCTGCAAGGATGCATTAAATTGTTCAAATGTGATGGCAAAGACATTTATAATGTTACAAAAAAATATTTTTAAATAATTGCTGTTCTTTTGAACTTTCTATTCATCAAATAATGCTGAAAAACATGTACCAGGGTTTCCACAAAAATGTTAAGCAGCACAACTGTTTTCAACATTGATAATAATAAGAAATGTTTAGCATATCAGAATGATTTCTAAAGGATCACGTGACATTAAAGACTGTAGTAATGGCCACTGAAAATCCAGCTTTGCCATCACAGGAATAAATTACATTTTAAATGTATTGAAATAGAAAATCAATATTTTAAATTGTAACAATATTTCACAATATTACTGTTTTTACTGTTATTTTGGTATAAATGTAACCTTAGTGAGCTTCAGAGACTTTTTCAAAAACATTAAAAAGTATTACCAACCTCAAACTTTTGAACAGTAGTGTATATAGCATATTTTGACACTCTCCATGTTGTTGCTTCAGTCCCTTCAGTTTGATCAGAACCATCTGGCATCAGTGACCGAAGAGAATGAAAATCTGAGGAAGAGGATTGAACAAATGCAAAATGAAGCCAAGTCGTGAGTCACAATCACACCGCCTCTACTGCCATAAGGGTTTCCATAGTGATCGCTGCTCATTCTTTGACATCACTGATATGTGATGTGACATATAGACAATAGTGCCGAAGTGTTCCACCAGTTGTACGTGTTTGCTTATGATCTTGTGTCTCAAGATTAAAGCACAGAGGATTGAGATTCCTTAAACAAAGGAATTAATAATTCCTTAAATAATTATTAAACAAATTAAAAAATGACCCTGAATGTTTAGAGGAACATATGATGGTGAAATGTACCAAAAATAACTTGCTGTTATGCATCTGCTCTTTCCTCTTCCAGGGCTATCTCAGAGCAGAAGGTGAAGATGAAGCGTTTGGGCACAGATTTGACCAGTGCACAGAAAGAGATGAAGGCCAAGCATAAGGCCTATGAGAATGCAGTTGGCATTCTGAGCCGCAGGCTACAGGAAGCTCTCGCTGCCAAAGAGACAGCTGAGGCTGAACTTGACAAACTCAGAGCTCAAGTTTCAGAGGGAGGAAATAACCAGGAATTTCAGGTAAACTAGTAGTGATGGTCAACAATATAAACATTAAAACGTTAAAAGAGTTGCATACATCCTGAAAGCATTGGGACACAATGATTATAATTCTTTCGCTGTTAAATACTTGGAAGTATTGCAGTGGTGCCGTGAGTAACTACAGTGTATCTTCTTTTCTAATAACTGATGTGTTTTTTTTTTTTTTCATTGCTTCAGGCTAAGGTGAAGTCCCTGCAGGGAGAGCTGGAGACAGTGAGTCAGAGTAAAGCCATGCTGGAGAAAGAGTTACAGGAGGTCATCAACCTCACCAGCACTGAGCTGGAGGAATATCAGGAGAAAGTGATGGAACTAGAAGACGAGGTGAGAGAAAACTTATTAGTTAATTACTTTAGTTAACATGAACTAAAAATGAACAATACTTCTACAGAATTTACTAAACTTAGTTAATGTTAATTTCAAGATTTACTAATACATTATGGAAATCAAATGTTGTATTTGTTAACATGAGTTAATGCACTGTGAACTAACATGAACAAACAATGAACAACTGGATTTTTATTAACTAACATTAACAAGGATTAATAAATACTGTATTGCTCATTGTTAGTTCATGTTAGTTAATACATTAAATACATAGTTCAGTCATGAAACTCTAGATGGCGCAGGCTGATGGGTCCTTAACGCAAGCTGATGATAATTAAAGCATTAACTACTTGGCACAAGCTGATTGGTTCATGTCACTTCTGCAGCCAATGAGCTTGTTGCTCACACACTTAAATGGCTGGTTACATTCACTATAGCAGTTTGCAGCGCGCTTCAGAGTTCCTCTAAAACCCTCCGCCTTCCCAGCTCCACCTGTATAGATCTGCTATGGGTTATTGATATATGCTATTTGTGCAGCAGCGCTATGTCTTACTCGCAGCAGCGTATCGGCGTATGTATTGGCAGTAACAAGTTCCTGTACTTGATCTGTACTGCAGCAGCAATAATCTACAACAGCAGCAATTCAGCAACAGCATAACAGATCTATTCCGAATACAGACCAAATACATTAACATTGTCATACACATTACCATGCTAAAAATTTGTCATGATTGAATTGTTAACCAATGAAATCTTATTTTAAAGTGTTACCCTTATTCCTAAAAGCAAATAAGACACTTGTTCAAGACCAGGTTTAATTTAATCTAAATAGCAACCTGTATGGTTTAGTAACAATTAACATGTTTACATGCACATCCTTTTCTTAGTTCAGAAAATTGTAGATAAGCTTTTTTCTGAAAAAGATGTTTGCTTGCTAAATAAATATGCTACTATTCAAAAGTTTGGGGCCGGTGAGATTTTTGTGTATTTTTGAGAGCAAAATATGTATATATTTGATCAAAAATACAGTAATTTTTTTTTTTTTTTTTTGTGTGAACAATTATTACAATTTGAAATAACTGTTTTTTTAAATATACATTTTAAAATGTAATTTTCAGCTACCATTACTCCAGTTTTCAGTGTCACATGATCCTTCAGAAATCACTTTTGGTCAATTTAATGTGTCCTTGCTGAATAAATGTATTTCTTTAAAAAAAAAAAAAAAAAAAAAAAAAATCTTACTGACCCCTTTTGAATGTTATTGTACATGTAATTTTTTCCCTATTATTCTCTTGTGATACTAGAAATTCATAGTAATTCTGTTATAATAATACTGTTTGTAAAAAATAAATGATCTCCTCCTTGCTCCAAAAATGTATTTCACTGATAGTTTTTATTTAATTATAATTCAATGTATTTTTTTTTCATGGAATTTTAATTAAATAATTAATAATTCAGTCATTAATTCCATGTAAGTGAGTTCCACATAATGGACAGTCCATTGCAATTTGTGGAAGAAGTGGTGCTATCAAAATTCAAATTAAATGTTTTTTTCACTTTTTTTTGGCACACAGCTCCAAGAATCACGAAATTTTAAAAAGAGAATTCGTCGCCTGGAAGATGCTAATAAGAAGCTTGCACTTGAGCTAGAGCATGAGAAAGGGAAACTCTCCGGGCTTGGAAAATCCCACAGTGCATTGCGGGAACATGCTAATATTCTAGAGGCTGCACTGGCAAAGAGAGAAGCAGATCTTGTCCAGCTCAACTTGCAGGTGTGAAACGACATGTCATGTCATGATTTGACAAAACTTTAATCAGTGGAATTGAATATTTTTTTACCTTTTTTTTTTTTAATATATATATATATATATATATATATATATATATATATATATATATATATATATATATATATATATATATATATATATTACAAATTTTTGTTTTGTTTTAACATCTCTGTAATCTTTCACCCCAGGTTCAGGCAGTATTAAAGCGTAAAGAAGAGGAGGACCAGCAGATGAGACACTTAGTGCAAACGCTGCAGGCTGCTCTGGAGAAGGAGAAAATAAAAGTCAAGGATCTGACAGAGCAGGTTAATATATGGTTTAACAGCTGCATGACATTTCCAGTTTCCTTTGAGAGCTCCCGAAGGCTTTGGTTTATTTTGTTATGTGCAAGTGTGTGACCTGTGTGTTTGTATTCTTTGTTCAGGTGGCGGAGGCCAAGCTGGAGGCAGCCCATAACCGCAGACACTACAGGGCAGCCATGCTGGAACTCAGCGAGATCAAGAAAGATCTGCAGGCAAAAGAGGAGCTTGTCAAAGCTCTGCAGAAAGAGGCTAAGACACTTGCGTAAGTTTTCCAGACATATATTATAGTTTCACAGCTGCCTCGGAAACTCATAATATGGAACTGCTGCCACATATCAAGAGATCTTAATGAGGTCCAGCTATTCTAGAGTGATGTACTGATGGTTGTAAGATATGTGAAGAACTGTAAATGCAGCGATGGAGATCAATGCCTAAATTGCTTGATTAACTTCTCTGATTTATGATAATGAGCAGATGCGAGTGACTTCTCAGATTTTTTTTTCCTCTGTCTCTCTCTCTCTCTCTCTCTCTCTCTCTCTCTCTCTCTCTCTCTCAAACTGATAGAGCTCAAGATGAGAAGCACTCTGAGGAGGTTTCTCATTTCCAGGAGGAATTAGCTGATGCTCACGCTCAACTCCAGATCCTTCAAAAACAACTTGATGATGCGCTCAACAAACAGCCCCTCACTAACCAAGAGGTACAGTGCGGCTTTGTTGTAAAATCTAGTCAGCTACCTCGCTGTTTGAAGCTTTTCATAGAGCCTCTTGCAATATATCCTGTTATGCCTTAAAATGCTGTCTGGGTAGGCAGGTTGCAATGTTTCAGAGCCTGGGTGAGAATTAATGTTAATCAGTTAAGCGCAAGAGTTGGATCCCCATTCATCATTGCATAAAATAAACTGTATTATCGCCAGGTGATATATTTAGAATTGGATATATAGTACACATACAATACAGTACTCTCGTGTAAAGCAATATATACTGTATGTAGACAGATATATATCCAACTTTATTCACATACAGTATACTCACATAAAGCAATATATGTTATATAGCAAATCTCATCTTCATGAATAGGGGCTTTCGCACCAGAGGAACCTTTTCATAGTTCCTAGAACTATTGGCTGAAGTACCCGGATTTTGCCGTGTTTGCAGCGCAGGAACTAGAAACGATTTTAGTTCTAGGAACTCCTTCTGGGGGAACTAAATTAGCTCCAACTTCAGAGTAGGGTCTAAACCAGCTCTATAGGAACTATCAGTGACGTAAGTTGACGTTGATTGTTCAAACGCATGTCAAACACAGGCACCCGGCATTTTTAAAAAGCCGTGTAAACATATTTACTTCACAAACATGGAAAACGGCGATAACGGCATTTACCTGCTAACTTCAGAGTTGTGTTCTTTTCTCGGCCTCGATGATATGTAATACTGAAGGGGTCATAGGATATTTCGTCTCTTAGCCCCACTTTTTGCTCTTTCAGTGGCGTAAATAATGCATTTACATTACATCTCCGTTATCTCAAAACCCACAACACAACAAACACAGCTCGGATCACGGCATCCTCCATTCACTGGTTTTTAGCGTTTGTAAATGCCGCGCTTAAAGACTCTGCTGTCGGCCATAGTTCCTATTCCCGGTGTGAATGCAACCAGGAACATGGCTCGGGGAACTATCCTAGTGGCTAGGTCCTATAACTGAGTTCCTAGAGCTATTTGTCGCAAAAGCCCCTATTGTTTATATCGTTGCAAAATGTAAACTATATAATCTCTCAGCTCTGTATATAAATTTGGATAAATAAGTATACCCAACTTTACTTGCATACATGCAGTAAATGTTTATCATTACAGAATGTAAACCATATTATCGCTCAGCTGTAATCTGCTAAATGTGATATTACAATATTTTAAACATTTACATCAGGATTTTCTGTAAAGCTGCTTTGAAACAATGTGTATTATGAAAAACGCTATACAAATAAATTTGGCTTGATGTTACCTTCATGGCTTCAACAAATTAGTACTAGTAATTTTAAGTAACTAGTCATTTTAATTTTAAGCTTTTACTAATTTTACTACTAATATATTCATTTTAGGGGTAGATAAGGCACAAAAAGTTGCCCTTTTAAGGGTTCTGTCCCAGTGAGGGTACACATTTTTGAAAAAAAAAAAAAATAAAAAAAAATAAATAAATCTCAGTTAAATTTTAACAACATGACAGACATACCATAAGTTAGTTTCATTCATGGCTTTGAAATATTGACATTTTTTTATGTCTGTATTATGTCTGTATGGAGAAAAACAAATGAAAAAAAAAAAAAAAAAAACCCTTCACTACGTTTATATCATATAAGCTGTGTTCCTGTCTCTTTGAAGGTGGAGGATTTGAAGTGGGAGGTGGAGCAGAGGCAGCGGGAAATTGAGACGCAAAAACAGCAGCTGGAGATGGTGGAACAGTGTCACCAGAGAGAGATGGACACCCTGCAGGACATGCTACAGGTGAGCTGCTTTGTTCTACACTTCAGTCAGTTCCTAATGTGAGAATGTGTATTATGATTATTTGCTTCTAAATTCTGGGCTTTTTTTTGTTCACTGCGATGTGTAGAGGATAAAGGTGGAGCTGGAGATGGTGCAGGAGGAGCTCAACGGCACGCGGAAGGATAAATTCATGCTGCAGGCTAAAGTGGGAGAACTGAGGAGCAGCATGAAGACTGTTCTTCAGCAGAACAACCAGCTCAAACAGGACCTCAAAAACAGCCGGCTCAGAAAGGTAAGACTAATGCTCATTTTAATTTAAAATTTAGATGGTGTGTAAGTTTGTGATATGTGTATAAGTGTGTAATGGAATATTTTCTCTCAATGTTTCTGTCCCCGCACCAGCGGATGGAATTAAAGGGGGAATCGACCCCAGTGACGCCAGTAAAAATCCCAGACTGCCCTGTTCCTGCTTCACTTTTGGACGAACTGTTGAAGCCCTCAGCATCCGTCAATAAAGAACCTCTCAATAACCTCCACAACTGTCTGAGACAGCTAAAGTAAGTCTTGCATACACACACACACACACACACACACACACACACACACACATATATATATATATATATATAAATTAGTCAAACCAAAATTTATTCAGACACCTTGAACATTTCATTCATTAATACAGTTTATTCACTATAGTTTAACATTTTTTTTTAATAAAATATGACAAGATATATATATATAATATGAATGGTAGTGTATACATTTATAATTTATATTGTAATAATTTATAATTATATAATTGATGTAATATATGTACAATTTTTATTTGTATTGACAAATTGTTTGTTTATTTTGCCTTTTTTTATTTATTTTTTTTTTTTTTATAAATATATCTGATTTAAAAAAATAATAATAATAATTGGAACTAATTACAAAAAAAAATTGCTCGCTCATACTTCTTTTCCACATATTTCATTATATAAATAAAGCTACCACAATCACATAACAGATGGCATTGACCTTGTGGGCGTCTCCTTTCTCACTCATCTGATGGTCATTTCTCATAGGCAGGAGATGGACAGCCTTCAGAAGCAGATGGAGGAACACACGGTCACGGTGTCATCATTGGCCAGCGCAGAGGAGGAGCTCCAAAAACTAGGGCTTCATGATGATATCAGCAACGATTCATCTAATAAAGAAGAGAATGATGAGATACCAGGGGAGATGCAGCCCTCATAATACACAAAGAATCCTTTAAGACACTGACGAGAGTGTTCGGTTTTAACTTCATGGGCACTTTTAAGTTTCTTTGTTTATTTCTTATCAACTGCCAACATTTGGCTTTATCCCTACCTAACCAAGATTGTTCGGGTGAAACAAAGTGTTTCTTTATACCACAGCTTTATTTTTGGGGGGTCATTTTGGTGTTCGTTTATGTTGTAGTTACTTTTATCACTATTTATTTTCAGTTTAACGAAAGAGAGCTGCTCTCTCTGTCTATCTGATCTGTTTATCTCGCTTGCAGTTTCAAAGTAGTCACCCACCTGACGTTCAGCTTTGATTTAGTTTTCTTTCTCATCTCATAAGAGGTGCAGAAAGAGGTTTGTGAGGGCTACTGCTAGGCTGCTTAGTCCTGCAGGAGTGAAAAAAAAACACACACAAATGTGAATCTACAGCAGACATCCAGGGACTCCAGTGTTATAGTAACTAGTGACGTATTGACCTAATTGGTCGGGTGTATATTCTACATATCCATCTGGTGGTAGTTTTCACTTCCTGCATGGATAATTTAGCAGCTGAACTGTTCTTCCATTCCTCTGTGCCTGTGAATGAGCTGACCTCTCATTCCATCACTGGACAGATGCCTGATCTAGAGCTGTTCCCTGCAATATAATGCAAATACTATGGAAAAAAAACAAAACAATACAAGGCCCCATATCAAGCATTTTAAAGCACAGATCAACCCAGAATGTTTTGTTTTTCCAAAAAACAGATTTTAAATCTGCATTCTTAGATTTTCCAGGCCTCAAATCAAGTCTAGAGCGATGCCAACTTAATGTCTACATGCACTCTGCACTGTGTTCTGCGTTACCCATTAGTTTAGGTCCTCTGTTTTGTAACACATTGTAACGGGACCTTGAGGATGCGCTTACAATATTATACTTCACGTCACAGCCTCTTTCTGATTCAAACTCAGGACCTGAAGCCCCAGGAATGTAAGTGTGGGACTAGGAAAAGTGACCCTTTTTGTACAGGGTATTATCTCATACATCAGGCCATCCAATATCAGCTAGTATCTGTTTTTGTCTACGGTTTGCAGATGTGAGATCCCATGCAAAAGGTCTTGATAACGGCTGTCGGAGTTCGAATAGTTCTCTTTAGGGCTGCGCCTTAAAATTGATCCAATATGGAAACCTTTAGATACTACTAAAAATGTATAGCTTGAATGAACTTATAAATAAATATTTCTGTCTGAGAGATCTTGGGAAATAATGTAAAGTAGGTTGAATGTGCTCTTGAAAGCGGCATTGAGTGCGTTGTTGTATGTATATTTATAATATATGAAAGGTGTTGACTTATATTGCACAATTGATGAAAGAAAGCAAGCTTACTGACTTTCAGGTATGGACAGATGTAAAATATTACTTTTTGATGGAAAAATCTTGCCATTTTTTTTGCCCGTGTTTATATGTTCACTTATTTAAAAACATTTTGCATCCCAAAATTCTCATGGATAGTTTGTCATTACAGCCTTAATTATTGGAGATGTATGCTACTATATTTTGAATAATGTATTTTAATTAGGTGTAATATTTTTGTCTTTCCCCTGATGTGTTCATTTCCCAAACTCCATCTGTTGATTGTTTATGTGGAGCTGGACTTAAAATTGTAATTGGCTTGAACTGTTTTAATTGTGATCTGAGGTAATGACATTGATCTCCATGTACAGTGATAACCTTAATACTGCTTTAAATGACATAATGGGAAATGAAGCTTTACACGCTAACATGTACATTTATATTCAAAGGATTAATACATATTCGGCAAAAGGGAGGAAACGGTTTTTAATTCACTGAAAACATACTGTGTGTTAATTACTGTACTGACTAAAAGCACGAGTTTCTGTTCAATGTTTACAAAAAAAAGTTTGACTTTTAATTCTTTGCTTGCTAAGCATTTTTATGGGATGTACCATATTGAGTGTAAAATATAAATCATTCTGTAAAATGATCACATCTTGTCTTCTCTTCCTATTCAGTGTTATTTAGATGATAATTTAATTTATGAAAAAAAAGTACAGGAAATTCACAATTAGATTCCAAATCCATATTATATTATTACATTACATTAAATTACATTATATTAATGTTGCTTGAAGACATTCTGTTTTGTATCATTTTAATAATTAAAAAGCAATATATTGGCAGATATAATTTGCAAATTGTCAGGAACTGCCTACTTTTGCTTGAAGACATTCTGTTTTGTATTATCGTTAAAATACTATATCAAAAATTGACGTGCAATTCATAAAATCTATCTGGAATTACATACTACCATATTCTTCGTATTATTACTGCAGTATACATTAAGCCATGTATTGTAGAGTTTGCACAGTATGCAATTTTTTTTTTTTTTTTTTTACATTGACTTGATTAGATTAATTTCCGCCACGAAATAAATAATAATAATAAAGGTAATTGTGATTTTTTCCCCCCCTCACAATACTGACTCTTTTTTTTCAGAATTTAGCGTTTATATCTCACAATTCTTGAGGGAAAAGGTCAGAATTGCGGAACATAACGAGCAACTGAGAGAAAAAAGTCAGAATTGCAAATTTATATCTGACAATTCTGATTTTTTTTTTTTATCAGAATTGCGAAATATAAATTTATAATTACCTTTTTTATATTTTTATTCCGATGCGGTAAACGCTTCCATGTTAGTATAATAAATACACAAGGTAGACACTTGGGAGCGCTGCTAAAACCAATTCAAATACAAGCAAAGATACAACGAGCGAGAGAGAGAGACTTCCGGGAGGCACATTTTTGCTCAGGCGTTAACTTGAAACAAATGGCGTGATTTCTGTGAACTCCATTTTTCCAGTTGTGTATGATTATATCTCTTTTTGTATAGAGCGAGCCATTATCGAGCGAGAGATATTTGTTCCTGCTCTAAGTGCCAATAGGCATGGCTGTATGGAAACTAAGCATGTAAGGAGCTCTTGGTGTGCAGCCCATCTCCATCTGCAGCCTTCATATTTGCAGAAAGAAGCAGAGGTAATATTTATATTCTCTAATCAGGCTGAGTTTTTAATCACTCATTTCCACAGCTTCTCATCTCCGTTTTTGTCTTTATTAGTAAAGTCAACCTGTCAAATGTTAAATATCACGTGATGAGATTAATAATCGCTACATTGAATATAGTAATTATATCGCGGGATGTCATTGTCGGATATTGACTTTTAATATGTGATTACTGATGGGAAAATTCTGACTCTTTCGCGAATCGGTTCTTTTGAACAGTTCGTTTCAAACAATTCTGTCATTCCTTTACGTAATGATGGAATTTCTGACATACCGGCGTCGCATATTACATGTTCTTATTAATAAATTTGTTTAAAATAAAATAAAAATGGTAAAATACACAATGGTAAAATACATGTAAAACAGTTTCAGGGAGGGTAAATGATAAATGGTGAAACATTTTGTGTTTATCTTTCTTACATTTCTGCAAATACTGATTCGCAAGGACAAATGATATGTAGAGAAATCTAAATGAATATATTTAATCTAATTTTGAATATAATACTTGGAAAAAATAGCATTTTCAGCCTAAAATTAGTTTTCGTGAGCCGGTTCATTCGATTCTTTGCAAAGGTCCGACTCACAAGATCGATAGTCCTTGCACCCGACTCTTTCTCATGACACCGGCGTTTGAAACACATGAACCGGCGTACTGAGCAGGCGCAGGCTGTTCCACACGCATGCGCAAACCGAGCTGTAAACAATGCGACCCTTCCAGAGCGTCCGCGCGATTCACACTCATATAAACGTTTAATAAATCACACATGCACATCTGCGCTTTCACATCACGCACGGCATCACTGTTCAGCTGATAGATGGTAAGTGCTGCAGAAATGACGGGTGACATTTTCATCATCCATGTTCTGATCTATCATCTCCATTAATCATGATCATCTAATATACAGACAAAAACTACAATGGATGGTAGTTTGGGCGTGACACCTCGGTTACCATAAACTTTTTATATGTTGCAGATGCATGCTTGCCTCACAGGAGATGAGATTTAGAGGAGTTTAGTTCAAACGTGACCGGTGCCACGATTTGAGCAGCTGCACTTCATGTCGCACGTTTTTGATCTTTAACAATGTAAAGGAGCTTTATGCTGTCAGTTTAACTGCCGCGATGACGCGCCACGACGTCATACCGCGTTTCATAAGTGTGAAGGAAGTAAATAATTTCAACATTTCCATCTCATATTGGGAGACCTTTGTTTATTGTGTTGTTTGAAAAAAAATCATAGATATTGCCTATTCTATACATAATGTCTAATAAAATAAGGGAAGTATCTTCTAAATTGCTACATAGATTTGAACCAATAAATATATTTGAAAATGTTTATATTAGAAATGGGTGCTTCTAGTGAAACTGCACTTCATATTTGTGGCATTGTCCTTATACAAAATTATATTGGATTGGTTTTTATTTTTGTTTATTAACCAAAAATTAGCTTTTTTGTTTCCCAGTGCTGTCTAAGCACATGCTCAAAACAAGCGAATGAGTATTTCATTGTTAGTCTCTTATTGCTCCTTGCCAAATTTCACATTCATTGTAGTAAATCAGTCATCAAAAGCCTATTTTCATTGTCTCTGACAAAGATTTTTAGCAATATATCCAAGCTATTTCATCTTCAAAGAGCCCCAAAGCTCTTAAGACCATAAACCTGTGCTGTCTTTTTATTTTACCTGGTTAAATGATGCAATGTATTTTGTTGAGATTTTTAGTATTATTATTATTTTGTTACATTTATTTTATCATTGGTGCTCTTCATTCCTAGTTATATGTACTATATTCAGTCTGTACATTTGCGCTTATTGTTCATGCATATTTAATGTGATAGCTTAGCAATAAAAGAAGGAAGTAAATTATTTCTCAAAACCACTAGTAGAGTGTGCAGAACATTACATGAAGTGCCCTACCTGTGTTATACTATCTTTGCTAGCAGTCCTGCATGATTTTTTTGACCCCAAACCAGTTCAGCGCAAACTCCGCCCACAATTGATTCTGGTTATTTCATTGGTCATTCAATCACAGTGTTGATTGTCTACACAATGCTACAACAAATACTAACCCCTAACCCTATCCCCTTACCTTTACCTTAATTTGCACTGAACTGGTTTGAGGGGAAAAAATCACGCAGCAGTTCCAGCTGATGAGGTCAACATATAATTGCCACATTATACAGTGCTCCCTTTTCTGCATGTGTGCTTTCATACCCATTTCTTTTTGTAACCCCAAATGTGTTTTTTATTATCAGGTAGCCAAAGCAGTAGAAGCATGGACGCGGTCCTGAGCAGGTTGAAAGATCTCACTGCTGACGAGTTGAGGGAGGAGATCATCAAAGCCAACTTGAAGTGTGGCCCCATCACTGCCACGACAAGAGCCATATTTGAGCGTAAGCTTGCCAGGGCTCTAGTGGAGAATGCTGGACTTACTGAGCCTGATGGCAGCAACGGGAACAGTGCCTCATTGGATGGCTCTGGGAGTTTAGTGGCACCCAGTGCCACATCAGCAACCCCAGATCCGGTCACAGGCGAGGATGGAGATTTTGGGTACGGCATGGGCCTTAACCCGCCGGAAGAGGAGGCTCTGAGCGGAACGGTGTGCCCCTGTAATGTGGAGAATTCACAGTTGGAGGCACAGACTCCCTCTAAAACTGCACAGGTGTCGCCCACCTTCTTCTACGGGGTGTGTCCTTTGTGGGAGGATGTACTGGCTAGGAATGGTAAGCATTTTTACCTTTACTTTAGACAACATATTAGCAATGTTCCCTCTAATCTGCGCTCGTGCGTGGCCGTGCACTTTTGAAAAAATAAAATGCCATGCAGAGGACAGATGTAATATGTGGGGAAATCCATTTGATTGTAATCTATTAAATGAGAAATAATTGTGGTGTTCTGGTTAATCCCTGTAGAGTTAGAACTGATGAATGCGGTTTACAGGTTTCATAGAAAGAGAATGATGTGAGCCAAATCAGTCGCTGCATGAATACTTTAATGGTGGCGGACCATTAAGCTCAATATGAGAGGATACGCAAAAGATATGAAATAAAATATCATGTTTTAAAGAAGAGTGGCTTGATTAAGTGGTGGAAATAACAGATGATGGGCACATCACAGTAACAAAACTCAGAGATATTTACAATTACACCCACCACAGGTGTAGCATGCAAACTCAAAATACCTCAGTTACATACATCAGTTTATATAGATTTTTGTGTGTGTGGGCTTCAGGGATGTTTAGATAACTATAAAAAAAATTTACATGTTCACTTTTCTAGAAAATATTTAGCTAATAGATCTGTTTAAATGCTTTTTATTTTCATATTATAATATTATGGAAAATAATATATTAAAACTAATTGAATCATTTAAACTGATATATATTATATTATATTATAAGCCTATTAAAGAATTGATCTCACAATGGGATTGTTTAGGGCTTCTAGCCATTAAAAATTTTGAAGACCCCTGATATAGACAATCTTGAAAATTCATAAGCAATAAATAAACATTAAATGTTGATGTTTTAATGCTGTCTGTAGCCAATAATTGACCATACAAAAACACATTATGTTTATCCCAAACCATCTCAGTGTGACTGCTTCATTTTTTTTTTTTTTTTTTTTTTTCATGTTATGTAAGGCGTACAGTTAACACAGCACTGTAAAAAATATTTTCTCAGGTAACCTAAAATGTGTATTCGTTTTTAACTGTAGTGTACGTTTTGTGAAAATCATCATCAAGATTTTTGTACCCTCTGTAATTGGTTATCAGCACAAATACTGTAGAGTTGTTAGTACAATAGTCTTTTACATGCATATAGAGATGACTGAAACCTGTTATGTTGGTCTAAGACTGATTTTCTTTTCCTCTGACTTTGTAGAGAGAGCCCATGTGTACATAGATAAGAAAGAGGCTTTGCAGGCCGTTAAAATGATGAAGGGGGCTCGGTTTAAAGCTTTCTCCAATCGTGAGGATGCTGAGAAGTTTGCCAAAGGCATATGTGACTACTACCCTTCGCCTAGTAAAAGCACTCCATGTGTTTCTCCCGTCAAACCTGGCCTGGTGTTTAACAAAGGTGAAGAACATCTCCATTATTTCAGATGTAAAGCCCATTTGAAAAATCAATTTATTTTATACATTTATAATTTATACTTAGTTGAAACTAATTTTAAGTAGTTTTAACCATGTTTCAAAATTGATGTATTAGATTATAAATACATAAATATTATAAAATAATTTATGAAGTATAAATATGTTAAGCTAATCATCGTGTGTGTGTGTTAAATTCCCCAAACCAGACCACCCATCTATGATGGAGGCAGACACAATCAACAGGGAAAAGGCAAACAGTTTTAAGAGCCCTCGGACACAAGATTTGACGGCCAAGCTAAGGAAGGCCGTGGAGAAGGGAGACGAGATGGCCTTTACTGAGCTGGTCTGGAGCAACCCTCGTTACCTCATTGGGTCAGGGGACAACCCAACTGTAGTCCAGGTTAGAGCTTTTGTACCATGATCTGTTTGTTTTGGTTCTTTTTCCAATTGATATGGTGAGCTATTGGCTTTGCAAAGTTCAAAGTCTCTTTCGAAACTGGCCTGGTATTTCTTAATATTAAGTTATTTATTTACAAATCCCAAATATTTTCACATGCACCGTTTTTACTATATATGAAGTCAGCTGTATACTTTTAAGGTCACTGTGAAATCTAAATGGGCAGTTCTTATTTTTTCATGGAATTTTGCAGTATTTACAATAAATGATTTATCTGTGCACGTCATTATTTTTGTATTAATTCATGTGCCCTCATAATTTTTAATCAAAAAAACTTCCTTTCCCTCTTGCAATGACATCTCTTCTCTTTGATGTATTTACTGGCGCAAGGATGGGACAACCTGTCACTCACATGAGATCGCAGCAAAAGCAAACAACAACAATCCAATCAATTCCCATTGGTCAAAATCAAGTCCCGCCCTACATTTTTTTTCTTTCTTGTTCGAGAAGCTGTTTCACTCAGTCTTTTCTTCCCTATTGTGACGTGTATCTATCGCAACTTCCTTTTCATGTCGACTTTAAGCATGCTCTTCTTCATATTCACAACAGCTTCTCTAAAGTCTCTAAATGTTGTTGTTTAAATGTTTCTCTACTGTAAATGTGACTGCAGGAAGGCTGCAGGTATAACGTGATGCATGTGGCTGCTAAGGAGAACCAGGCAGGCATTGTTCAGATCCTGTTGGACACTCTTGAGAACCCAGATTTCATGCGTCTTATGTACCCAGATGACCAGGAGAGCATGCTGCAGAAACGCATCCGGTATATCGTAGACCTGTACCTCAATACGCCAGATAAAGCTGTAAGTGCTACTTCTTATTCTGTCTTTATAATATATTGTAACATGAGAGTTAAGGTAGCCGTCTAACTATAGTAGTGTGTATGTAGTAGTGTAATAGTGACTGAAATGGGCATTAATGCCATTAATGGTCACTCACACAGTCGTTCACTTATACTATATACTATAGGTGTGTTTATGCAATGTCGGAATTACCATAATTTATATAAACAACTGGTAAAAAAAAAAAAAAAAAAAATGGCAGAAACACTGAAAATGGAACCAGCTTTAGCAGTCAAATGTAGTTATCTCAGTAATTGACTATTATAAATATCTTAATAATGGAAAATTAATCTGAAAATAAACAACAAAATGTACAAAACAGTTTGATGTAGCTAGAAAAGAGTTGGATAACTAATGTCCCGCTAAATAAACTTTTAAAAGTTTATTTTTTAAAGTTTATTAATAATGCATTTGCATAGCAACTGTTACTTGTATAAATTACATGTATTCATTTTGACGTTAATATTGTTTCCATAGAAACGAATAATTCTGAGTCTGAGGACGTGAACAGCTCAGAGTAGAACATCTGGGTTATTATTATCTGGTAATTACGTGAACATACTCTAAGCACAAAAATATTGTGTAAAATTTGTTCTTACAGGTATTTCTGAATAAAATATTTTAAAATCTAAAAATGTCCAAGTTTCCATCTTGGATTAAAAACTTCACAATGCATTGAGCTATTGCCTTTTGTGTGGACAATACATTCAGTGCTGCCTCAGAATTTGATAAAGACGATATCTTTAAAGCCAACATTATTTAGACGCCAATATTTTGAACATCTTTTTTGTCTGGTACATGCATATGATATCTAATATGCCAGCTTAATGCTGTATCCTGTGTTTCATAGGGGTTTGAGACGCCTCTCCACTTTGCGTGTAAATTTGGCTGTCCAGAGGTGGTAAACATACTCTGTTCTCATCCAGACATTGACAAGAACTGCAAGAACAAGTACAACCAGAAACCCTCAGAGGTACGGCAACCCTGATACATTAGCTTTCATGCTAAGAAATTTATCAAATCTTATCAGTCATCCATTGTATTCCCCTAATTTAGGTCATTTGTGAAAGAATGAAAGAGAAGGGTAAAATTCAGGAGGTCAAACAGAAGATAAATGAATATTTAGAAGGTAAGCCAATGATATATACTTTTGTATTAATACATTTTAAAAATGTAGATTGGTTACAAACCATAATCTAACACCTGATATCTGATGGGCTACAGATCGATTATACATCCCTTTATTGAGAGCCACTGATAACTCCTCCCAGCCTGTGATTGGTACACCTTGGTCCCCTGAGCCAATGGAAAACCTTTCACCAAGGTTACCCAGAAGCCCAAAGGATCCAGTTATGGCAGTCAGGGCCTTTGCTGGGCCTTTGAGTCCATCTAAAGTGAGTTTTGTTTTGTACTGTCAGTTTTGTGCTGTCAGACTCAACAGATGTTTAGTCATGACCTAATCAGATTTGTCTATGAATAAAAACCATTGCGTTGTTATAGGCGGATGAGTTCAGACGGGCGTGGAAGACTCCTCCCAGAGAACGAGCAGACCATTTCCACAACATCTTAAAGTCCGACCCAGACCGTGGGGCAGAAAGAGTTGGCAGGTCAGTGCTAAGATATAATTTAAGGAAGCTAGACATTACTTATACATCATAGACACTCATTTTGTGTTCTTTAGGCAATAATAGAGTATTAAGCATTGATTTCATATTGGTGTTCTGTTTGTGAGCAGAGATCTGGCCCATGAGCTTGGTCATCCCTGGGCAGAGTACTGGGATTTCCTGGATAGTTTTGTGGATCTGCAGTCAACTGAAGGCCTGAAAGTGCTTGAAGAATACCTCAGTAAAAAGGACTTCAAGGAGCGCGCTCATGAGGAGGCTGGAGAGAATGAAACCAGCAACAGGTTTAAAACCCCATCTCCGGGTAAGACCACTGACTCTTAACATAGCTGCAGACGTTTGGCAAATTTGCTGTTCTGACATTAAAATAGGCCATTGTGAATGTAAAAGGTCTGCAAAGTTTCAAAGATCAAAGTGCTCAACAAATAAAGTTATTGTCTCCTAAAAGAAAGAATCGATTCTGAACTGCCAAACCGAGTCGCCAGCAATTCCAGTCTCACTTCCTGTTACATACCTCCATAACTATGTAACAAATTTGCATAATGCCAGCCTATGGTCTGCTTCGCTCTGTTCTCAAACACTGTCACTGTAGCTGAGGCCTGGAAGAGATCGGTTCATGTTGTCGACTATTTTCAGTGCTGTGAATCCATTGTGCATGCACTTCAAAAGAATAGGGACTCGCACTGGAATTGATACGGTAAAACTGACGCCATTGTTACCGTTCGTATCACTGTGTATCAAGTGCTGAGGAAGCCTCCAGAGCTGAAATTCAATAGGCGTTTTGTTTCCGACACACTGTAAGTGGTAGAGCAATCACAACAGACTGGGCCAACTGACCAATCAGAGCAGAGTAGGCTTGTGGAAAGGAGGGGCTTAGAGAGTCTGAATCTTTGAACTCTTTTCAGGCTTTTTGGCCCTGTTTACATCTGGTATTAAGATGCATTTTGGTTGATTGGATCACTATTGGACGGCAATAAATACAGCTGGTTGAATGTGTTCGAACAGCCACCGCCTACTCTCCATCTACTGACCTAATGCATAAACATTATGGGAAGTGCGCTAGCCAGATGGGATTTAAACTTTGTCAGCTGAAGACCCAAGTTTGGTTTGAAGACGAAAAGCCTCCGGGCATGTTCATATGTAAATTGTTTGAACTTATTTTGTCCATTAAATCGAAGAGATTTGAAAAAGCCCATACATTTACCCTTCCATAGACCCTCCCCTCCAAGAAATTAGGACAGAAGTGTATGAAAGTGGTCAAAAGAGACGGATTAATGCACCAGGGTATGTGTCTACCTTGTCTACTTGTGATCCGATCGACCAAAACACATCTTTAATAATATCAGGTGTAAACAGGGCCTTTGAAAAATTAGGTGATGTGCAGTATATATTATGAGAAAATTAAAGTGTTTTTTTTTTTGTTTTGTATTGTTTTGTTTTTTGGTACCTTGGATGCATGTACACCTATTGTAGGAGACCTACAAAACAAAATTAGGAACCTTCAAAATGGCATAACAGGGGCACTTTATAAGATGAATAATCTTTTATCAGGCTGAAATGACCTTTATCATTTTATAAAATTTTTATTTGTATTATTTAAACTGTAATGTTGTTACCATAGACATTGGTGTTGTTTCAAAAGAACATTGCTCCTTAAACAACATGCAGTTCTATTCTAATATCAGAATTAATAACCAGAAATATTCTGAAACAATGCTGATTCCAAGTAATTTTAGAAGAAAAATTCCCCATGCAGGGTGCATTAAATTAACAGTCAAGACATTTATAATGAAAAGATTTCTATTTCAAATAAATTATCTTCTTTTGAACTTTCTATTCATCAAAGAATCCTAAAAAATGTATTGTGATTTTCATAAAAATATTAAGCAGTTTTGCTATTTAGCTTTGCTATCACAGAAATAAATGACATTTTAAAAAGACAACAGTATATTAAATTGTAGTAATTTCACAATATTATTTTTTTTACTGTATTGTTGATAAAATAAATGCAGCCTTGGTGAGCATGAGTCTTCTTTCAAAAACAACCCCAAACATTTGAATAGTGGTGCATTGTGTGTGTATATGAATGTGTGTAAATAATGTATATACAAAAATTATACTTCAGTTACTTTTATATAAATGCAGATCATTGCTTGCTACTGTACATTCAAGATTTCTATATGTAAATTGTGACTTGATTACTTTACTGGCTTGCATGTAA
This sequence comes from Ctenopharyngodon idella, assembly GCF_019924925.1. Classification (NCBI taxonomy): domain Eukaryota; kingdom Metazoa; phylum Chordata; class Actinopteri; order Cypriniformes; family Xenocyprididae; genus Ctenopharyngodon; species Ctenopharyngodon idella. The sequence continues at coordinate 34,035,336 of NC_067224.1, forward strand.
AATGATTTTATTAATATGCACATGTGATTATTCAATATTATATATTGGGGACTGGGGAAGGAACTTGTGAATGTTAAAGTATGTTTGCATTGTACATCAAACTTTTTGATTTCAAAGGCCAAGGGAAATCCTTCACTCCATGAAATGTCCTCTTTTAAATTTCAGGCAAACTGAAGAAGTTCTGTAACTCCATCTCTGTGGGGGCATTTCTGGATGAGGGTGATGACATCAGCCTGGAGGAGATCAAGAACAGGCAGAATGCTGCACTCACCAGTATTTCTTCTGTGTGCTCCAAAGATGGCCTGCAGGGGGCGGTAGGGGGGCTTGAATTTCACATCCTACCAGTTTCCCACAGTGCTGACCTCATAGAGGTAGCAGCAGAGCAGGATTTACTGCTCTCCGAAAAATCCTTGATCTCCAGCAGTAAAAATGGCCTGTGCGAACAGGGCCCCGGGGACAGGACTCCAAACGGGGACAAAATGTCCCCTCGCATCTGCAGTTCCTCTAGTTCCTGCATGCTGTCGCCCATCTCGAACCTAATGGCTGAGTTTGAGAGGATGTCTTTGCTGGATGAGCCAGAGAGGACAAACAGGGAGAGAAGAAGGAGTGGAGGGAAACGCCACAGAGACGCCCAGGCCACAGAGCTCACCTCGGGACTGGGCCGCCTCTCGTTGTCCTCGGAAGATGACTCTGTGTTTGAGAAGGACAGGACGTCTGTGTTACGAGCAGCTGAGAATGATGGAGTGGAGAGAAGAAATGAAGTAGATGGGAGGTCCAGTGCAAGTTCAGATGAATACTTTCTGGCCAGTGAGAGGTTAGAACCTATGAACCAACAGACCATAGAGACCTCAGGGGGTGAGCGCACGATATGTGCCAGATCAAAGTCCTGGGATCATGGGGGAAGAGACCTCAGCTCCTCAGGGTCTTCCAGCTCCTACAGATCACTTGACAGCTCTCAGGACTTCATACTGAGGACCCCTCCCAGAGTGACGAAAAGACTCTTCATTGAAGGGTGAGAGGAGCCTATGATCACTGTGATATTTCTGGCAGTATATCAGAATTTCTAAATTGTGATTTCTAGACTAGGAAAATAGTGGAATGAAATAGTAAGGCTCTTGTAGTACACTTCAGGGGTAGTTCCAGGCCCTTTTTAGAGGGGCTTCAGCCTCCCTCTGTCGTCTCAGCTCCCCTAAAACTATAATAATCACCTATCTGAACAATCAGGCCAGTTCTGCTTCCTCAAGAAAGTTAATCATTTTCACATGTTTAAATCTTGTCTGAAACGTGCACACAGACTGCACGCGAGTACTGAATTGAGTTTTCTTTCATGTCTTCTTAAGCAAATACACACTAAATTGTCAAGATGCATGTCTCCTCTTGTTGTCACATTTTCTGAAGGTAAAACACTCCTTTACTCACTATATGTTATAAAGAAATGGGGGGAAGGGAATCTTTTTAGGTCCTATTTTATACAATGTACAGAACGTCCCGTACACTTCTCTAGTTATGCTCCGTTCAGATACATTCTAGGAACTATAATCTGTCTACAGTGAATGGAAAGGTCAAGTTTTTGGCTTTCACTCTTTCACTCATTCACTCTTTCTTTAATTTTTCAGTGATTCACCCACCAAGTTGGACAGGGAGGTTTTGTCAGCTTTAGGAGTCACAGATGTTGACCCTCTGAAGTATCCCAGCATTCACAAATGGAAGAGCACAATTCAGGCATTCTCCCACTTAGAAATGCAAAGGTAGGTATGTGTAGCTCACTAGTGAGAGTTAGAAATTAAGATAATCTGCACTGTACATTATAATACTGTTCAAAAGTTTATTTTAAATTAATACTTTTATTCAGAAAGGATGCATTAAATTGATCAAAAGTGACAGTAAAGACATGTATAATGTCTCAAAAGCTTTCTATTTTAAATAAATGCTGTTCTTTTGAACTTTCTATTATCACAAAATCTTAATAAAAATTGTATCGCAGTTTTCCACAAAATATTAAGCAGGACAAATGTTTTCAACATTGATAATAATAAATGTTTCTTGGGCACCAAATCAGCATATTAGAATGATTTTTGATGGATCATGTGACACTGAAGACCAGTGTAATGGCTGATAACATTTTAAATTATAAAAATATAAATAATTTACATTTTAAAATATATTAAAACATAAAACCATTATTTTAAATTGTAATAATATTTCACAATATTACTGTTTTTTACTGTATTTTTGATCAAATTAATGTAGCCTTGGTTAGCAAAAGAGACTTTTTTCAAAAACATTAAAAAAAAAAAATCTTAAAGGGATAGTTTACTCGTAATTTACTCACCCTCAAGCAATCCTAGGTGTAAATTACTTTCTTCTTTCAGCCAAACACAATCTGAGTTATATTAAAAAAAATATATACTGGCGCTTCCAAGCTTTGTAATGGGAGTGAATGGTGCCTTTTTTTTTTTTTTTTTGAAGCTCAAAAAAGCACATCCATTCATCATAAAAGTAATCCATACGGCTCTAGAGGTTAATAAAGGCCACCTGGTGTAAAGAGATGAGTTTTTGTATGAAAAATATCCATATTTAAAACTTTATAAACTATAATAACTGGCTACCACTAATGGCCATCCGCACATTCATGAGAGAGTAGAGTTCCGGCATATGACGTAGGCGTAGTGTAACCTTAGGTGAGAGTAGACGCCTCTCGCAGTTCAAACAAATAGGGCTGGGCAACAAACTCACGCTGCTCCAACATTTCTCTTTAAAAATTCTTGTTTTAGTCTTTTAATTTGTGACCGGTGTTTTGTTTTGCTCTATTCATTGCACTTCTGCGTTCGTCAATACATCATACGTCAGGTCAGAGGTTGCTGTTTGACCGGAACTAGACTCACATACCGGAAGCCAGTTATTATAGTTTTTAAAGTCATCAATATGGATATTTCTTACAAAAATGCATCGCTTCACTTCAGAAGGCCGTTATTAACCCCCTGGAGTCGTATGGACTATTTTTATGATGGATGGATGTGCTTTTTAGGGCTTCAAAAAATGGTACCATTCTCTCCCATTAAAGCTTGGAAGAGCCAGGATATTTTTTAATATAACTCCGATTGTGTTCGGATGAAAGAAGAAAGACATATAAACCTAGGATGGCTTGAGGGTGAGTAAATTATGGGATAATTTTCATTTTTAGGTGAACTATTCCTTTAACAAGCCCAAATTTTTAAACAATAGTGTATATTCTTTCATTTTCAAAGAGCAAGAAAAATCCTGTTGGTCTATGATAGGCTTTTTTTTTAAAGATCCCTCTTGAGAACATCTTGTGACAAATATTTATGTCCACTAAGAGATCTGTATTTATGTTTTCAGCTGGCAGACTCCTGCAGTGTACAAGAGCCATTTCAGGGCTCACTCAGTCACCCCTGGCTCTCCAGCGAGTGGTTTGATGTCCCCCGTGGGCCGTTTCAGCCCAGCTCGTCACATGGGCTCACCGGACGTCTGCAGCCCCGGACGCTACAGCCCAGCACACTCCAATTACAGCCCCGCTCATTCAAACTACAGCCCCGCTCATTCAAACTACAGCCCTGTCAGCTATATCCAACGTATCCGGCTAAAACATTTCGGCGATGCCCCCATTTAACAAACGCTCTCCATCCCGTCCAGTCCCACCGCCAATTTCTACTGATTAGTAACTGAAATAACAAAAGTAACTAAATCCAGAGTGGGCTGTTTCAGAGGATGGAACATTTGGAGAACAATGCTAGAAGAACAATGTTATAATTGGAGAACATTGTTATAATGGAAGCCATGAAATCTGCTCAAAATGGGCTCTTAGTGCCGTGCAAACCGTAGATATGATCTCGCAACAGGCCGTCCTTCAGTTTGAATGCTCCTTGGTTCATAGAACACAGCTCAAATAATAATATGCACATCTCCTGTGGGTTTTTGAATCATAATATATATAAATATATATATTCGGTACTTCTGTGTATGACACCGAGTATGTTGATCTGTGATGGTCGTATAGACTTTTCTAACCTGGTTTTGTTTTGTTTTCTGGTTTCTTTATCTATGTGTGTGTGTTTGTGTGTGTGTGTGTGTGTGTGTGTGTGTGTGTGTGTGTGTGTGTGTGTGTGTATGCTTGGGAGATACATCTGTGAATTTACAAAGCTGTGTCTTTAATGGAAATTATTAATTTCCCACTTAACAGTCACTTAAATTGGGGGAAAAGATGTCAATATGTAAACACAGAAACCCAGAGCTAAATTAAAATAATGTAGTAGTAAATTATTGAATTATTTTTGCTAGTTAACCATCATTAGCACAAAATGCTCATTTTAATGGGTATTTAATGGTTTTTAAGGAAAAAAAAAAAGTCGACTGACTGCCAGAAGTTATTTTTTATTCTTTAATTGGAGAACTGCCTTACATTTCTTAAAGGAAAGACCAACTTCTGAATTTAAAAAGCAGGTGTTTATTCATGCATTGTTAATAGCAGCCTTAGGTGTTGGGAAATATGGTCTATAACGTGTGAAAAAAATATTCCCCTTTTTTATTTTTAAGTTCAATAAATGTGATTTATCATTTCTAAGTACGTATTTGTTTGCACTTTTAATTCTTTTTGGATTTTGATGCAAAAGTTCATCATGACCAACAGATGAGACTTAGTTGAGTTTGATGGAAAGATTTGAATCTGCATAGTTTGAGCCATACCGTGTTCAAACACATGCAAAGTTGGTGATGATTGATGAGTGTGGATGGCAGTTTGGTACTGTCTTGTTACATAAATGTCATAATAGCTGTAAGACTTGATGATTGTGAATCCAGAGTGTTGTAAGTGCACTTTAAATGTGTTCAAAGATCATTTGCCCCTTATCCCATCATCAATGAACAATGTTTCAATCTCGCCCCTAGATCATGTCAGTGCGATTCTCTCATTGGCTATTGAAATGGATTCATTTTGCCAGATCTCAAACGATTCACCCCATTCATTTTCAAATCAAAGCTACATGTGCAAAAGCATATGCAAAATCTCCAGGTAGCTCAGTTTTATGTGATGAATATCTCAAGGAAATGAGTCCAAAACATCCTCTGTGGTACTTTCAGATCATGTGATCTATTTCTTTGGTGCCCATCATTCTCAGTGTAGTGCTGGCCTGTTGATCTTTGCTTTGTAAAGCTTTAGTGCCTTTGATTATGATCTGTTTGGAAGAGCCTGTGGCTCCTCAGTGCATGACAAATGCACAAAAGCTGATTAGACCTTTTTTTCCCCCCTCTGTTTCCTAGTATAAAATACAGTACAGTAGCATTGGCATATGCAGTGTCTGAATACCTCTTAAATGCGATTGTAAGAGAAGAAAAAAGGTTTACAGTTTAGTTATTGCTAGTGTTGTATCAATGCCAGCCTTACTTTTTGTTAAACGATGCTTTGTAGTGCCAACACTGGTGGATTGAAAATGAGTTGCAGTTTATTGTTGAGAATTGAATTATTTTTGTTGTCCTGGCCTTTTTGTTGCATGCATTTCTAGTCCTATTTTATTACAGTATACGTTAAAGGAAAGTATTTGATGTTCTATTGATGAACGATAAATAAAGTGCACAGTCTTGTAACTTTACTGACTTTCTCTATGAAAAAAAAAAAAATCTCTTTATGGAAACAAGTAAACTTGCATTTCATTTTAGTGCATTACACATACCAATTTGTCCCATTATTATTATTTTTTTTAAACCTTCAAGTCTCAGAGGTACACTACTGTTCAAAATTTTGGGGTTAGTATTTTTTTTTTTTAAATGTTTTTGAAAGAAGTCTCTTATATTCATCGAGTCTGCATTCATTTGAAAAGTAAAACAGTAATATGTGAAATATTACAATTAAAGTAATAATTTTCTCTTTGAATATATTTAAAATTTTAGTCCTGTGATGGCAAAGCTGTTTTTTTTAGCATCATTACTCCAGTCTTCAGTGTCACATGATCCTTCAGAAATCATTCTAATATGCTGATTTGGTGCTCAATAAACATTTCTTATCAATGTTTAAAACAGTTGTGCTGCTTAATATTTTTGTGAAAACTGTGACACTTTTTGTCAGGATTCTTTGATAAAGTCCAAAAGAACAGCGTTTATAATGTTACAAAATATTTATTTTAAATAAATATAATTTCTGTGACTTTTGATCATGTTATACAACCTTGCTGGAAAAAAAGTATTTATTAAAAAAAAAAAATTGAACAGTAGTTTATCTGAGTGAATATTATGAAAAGTCAAATGTCTACATATTTCTCCCAAAACTAAAAAAAAGGTACCTTTCGCATAAAGAAATAAAAATGTGTCCAACTAGGATTATTTTTATTTCTAATATTAATGTTTACTGTATTACGGTAATAAATAAAAAAAAATAAAAAAAAAAGTGAAAATGCTCTATTTATGGTCCTAAAATAGTCTTAATGTCCTAATCATACATGTCTGTTTTTGGCAATTCAAATTTTGTTTTTAACTAAAATATGATTTATTTTTTTTTTTTTTTCAGAAAATCCACTGAAAACATCTGTCATATGACACAAACACTGAATGACACTACTGAACAACTCAATGAAAAAAAACTTTACTGCCAGTATTCTTTGTGCACAAACAACCATCAAACATTAATACAGAGTCAACCTCTCAGTGGCAAGATTCTCACATTTTAGCAAACTCATACCTTGCCTCTAAAACGATCATAACATTACTCCATGTAAACAGTGCAAACAGACACCAACTGCCTCATCAAGGCCTCCAGAGTTTGCATAATGCTCCTGGAAAAGACACCTCGTTATAAACGTAAAAAAGGTACACTTGCTGGTTATTTTCACCTTTCCATCACTGTTATAGATCAGACAAAGCATGGCACAGGAGTGTCTAATTGGAGAAATATCAATAATCCTTAACATGTCTGTTTTAAAAAATACAAAATTATTACACTCAAGACACTTATGGAGAACAGATCACCACAGCAACAGATGGTAGAGTTGCAATGCACATTTTTCACAGCAATGTTCTCCTAAATTGCAGCCATGTATGATTATTATTGAACTAGCTATTGAAAGTGGTAAATTTGAAATCACATTCCGTATTCTGGAATTTTGTGAATCAGAAACGGCATATTCATATTTCAGACAGCATTCAGCAGAACATTTAAGGAAATTTTTTTAAGCCTTTGCAACCCTAACGTCTATCCATCTCAATTATCCTTCAGTTCTAGGCTGTAAAGTGGCCTTGCTGGTCTAGCTTGAGAACGTCAAGTGCGGCTGAGTTTATCTGGAGGCATAAAGCCGGAGTCTCCCAGCGATCTGAGAGCCACTCGGCCATTGGGCCGAATCGTCAGCCAGGTGATGCTGCCGTTGTTCAGGCCCATCCTCAGCCAGCCCTCTGGAGGAAACTGCAGAGCCCTGGAACCAACACGTTTCAATTACAATCATGCTTTTAACACACTTTATTTGAAAGAGTGTAAACCATGACCTCAGCATGTACACTGCCTAGCCAAAAACTGCACAATGAATCTCTTATTAGTTATGATGAAAGCATTTGTGAGAGTGCAGAAATCGAGTGGGAATGACGAGATCACAGCATCCATGTTCTCAACAGACATGTCTGTCATCGGCTAATGCTCATCGCTGCAACCTTTCATGCGATGTGAGTAGATCTGAATATGATGCTATAATCAACACTTTTCACGATTAGTTAAGCTCGACAGCTGTAATAGTAGAAAAAATGTAGTAAAAGATTTTGAGAGAGTTCCACATGTAATACTTATTTCATATGCAAAGACGTTAGCCAATCATAGCATTGGGCGTTTACATTGAAGTCTCACAGCAGACACGCCCCTTCCAACGAGCGTTCAACTCAGAGGGCTAAAATCAGGGTAGAAAATGGCCTTTTATTTCTAAATTATGCCAATTTTTGATGTAAAAAAATCATAGCAACATTAAAAGGACACCTCAGGAAACATAAAATAATAAAAAAATCCAGTATGCAACACTAACAAAAGGTGCCATTATGACGCTAGGGTGTTGTGGAAGGTTTCCATGGTGTTGTTACGTGGTTTTTAACATGTACAAGTAGTTTTTTAGGGGGTTGCTTACTGTCAACACTCCCATGTCTCTATGAGTTCATTCAATGCAAGTCTATGGGTTTTTTTCATTTGCTAAAGTTTAACACCTGGCGCTAGAGGTATGAGCAACAGCAACAGTGATGTTTGACTTAGCAAGCACCAATGATAAAAAGGTTGCAAAGTTTTTTTATGAATTCCAAATATTCAATATGGAAGCCCATATCTGCCACACAAGGAAAGAAAATAAAATTGACATAAAAAGTCAAATTTATGAGATACTAGTCATAATTCTGAGATAAAATGTAAAAATGATCACTTAAAAAGTATATATTTTATATTAAAAATAATTATGAATTTTAAACTAATAATTTTGACTTTGTCAAAATGACTTTTGATCTCATTATTTTTTCCTCAATGACTAATATCTCATAAATCCGGCTTTTATGATTTACCAAAGCATTATTTTTTTCTTATGTGGCAGAAATGGGCTTTCACAAAACTTTTGCAACCACACCACATAACAATACAAAGTGATCAGAGCATACTTACGATTGCATTTTTTTTAATGGTCAGACTGTTTATGGTTTTCATAAAAGCTTTCAATTGGACAAAAAATAAAGATAAAGAGACTAGACTGAATAGCAAGCAAACACAAACCTGCACACAAAATAGCGGATGACATTAGCATGACAGACGATAATCTCGTAGCTGTCCTCCTTCTGCTTAGGGTCAGCTCGGTGGATGTACCGGCGGAACGCTGCTTCGATCCGTGCGCCGTCCTCGTGGTACTGCTGAAACCAGCACAAGAGTTTCACAACCATCCACATGAGGAGAGGAAGGTCTCCAAGGCACACCCACGACAAAACCAAACTCAACATTCCTCATCAAACAGTTTTAGACATCAGGCTTTAGGATGACCAGCAGAAAAATAACTAAAACAAAAGGAGCGTTTGATGTTTGTTGAAGAGATTTGGGATAATTTCATTGTGGGTTTTATTCGGCAGCAGTAACATTCACAGTGTGTTCTGTTATGACCTGCGTCATCAACAGAAACTCAACACACAAAGACAATCAAGACATGGGGACTAACAGGCTTCACATGAGGATTACGCTTTCAGATGGGCCAAGTAAGACTTTGTGTTTTGCACTAACCACTGCCTCAGGTTTCCAGTGAGTGACAGGCGGGACAGGCTCTATGGGTGCACCCTCTCGCAGTAAATCACAGCTTACAAGCTCCACACCTAAAACATACACATGGTCATAAGTGAAACAAATAACCATTCTGAATCTCTACAATGGCAGCATCATTAAACATCAATTCCTAATATTTAGCACACATTACAGGAATGGTTCAAGCAAAAATCAACAGACCAAAATTGCTAGGTCAGTTCTAGGGATGGGTGTAAGTATGAATACATGCCTGCCATTTTGCCTTGTCTGATTTATCCAATCATATTTGTATATATGACAGTTCTAGCTGAATAATTTAATCATAGAATGAGACTGTACCTGGCAGGTATTTGCTGATGATGTTAGCGGTCTCTGTAGCTCTGGTCATGGAGGAGTGGATGAGCACATTGTACTTCAGTCCGAGCGCTGCTAATCTCTGTCCTGTAAGCTCAGCCTGTTCACGTCCTGCAGCCAAGACAGGAACCAGCATGTGATCAATTTGATGGCTTAATGTAACATCTAATGGATTAGGCTCAGCATTTCTATCATTTTAATATATGCTCAGTACCTAAAGGCGTCAAGATCCTCTCTTTATCTCCCTCCCCCTTGAGGTTGTACTGAGAGTGTCGGATGAGGCAGATGTAGCGTGTGGCCTTGGGTTTGTTGTTCTCCCCATCTGGATTTCCGCCATCACCAGCACTCTCCTTTCTCTTCCCGTTCACCATAGAGGAGGGGTCACGTCTGAAAGTGTCAAAACACAAATTAGGCACACTGAACTCAATTCAGTAACCAATGACAATGGTGGTTACTGCGGTAAATTCAAACACCACACTACAGCAATGTTAATAGTTGAGTTTTACTTGTAGAAATCTGACGATTAATAAGACATTCTTCAAGAGACTGTGCAATTAGTTTAAGACATTTAAACACTCAGTATTTCAAAAAAACATTGTAAATGGTTCAAAATGACCCATTTTGATTATTGAGTGAGTTCTTTGGAATACTGTTTAATCTATGATGTTTTTCTTTAAATTTTGTGACTTTTTCTCATGAACAGTTTTGTAGAATGTGTACAAGACTTCTATTATGATTATGAAGCTTGCGGGTCAATTTGACTCACATATTTCATAATTAAAGACTGGCATTTGTCAGGTTGTGGAATTTCTGTGAAGTGATGTCCAGTTATCTGGTGATTTTCTGTGTTAATGGACATCTGTTGGTGCAGTCTAAATTAGCCTTAAGTGTATTTCAATTTACATTTATGCATTTGGCAGAAGCTTTTATTTAAAGAATAGTACACTGCATTCAAGGCATGTACATTTTTATCGGTTAAAAATAGCTACAATACTGTTTAAAATATTCACCGTTTATGAACCAAAAATGTTTTGAAAATACAGGGTTTTTACATAGTTTCCTCATTTTTGATTCAAGATTAAATTTTACCCAAAAATGAAAATTCTATCATTAATTACTCAGATTATTTTTCCGACCTCTTTATGAACATTTTTAAGAGTCAAAGTTTCAATTGCGTAACCGTCTATGGAAGGACAGAAAGCTCTCAGATTTCATCAAAAATATCTTAATTTGGGTTCCGAAGATGAATGAAAGTCTTACAGGTTTAGAACGACATGAGGGTCAGTAATTAATTTGACCGAATTTTCATTTTTGTGTGAACTAACCCTTTAATTTATTAATTCCAGTTAGGGTCAATTTGATCACCACCATAAAAGTCATTCCCAGATTTTGAACATAATACAAGAGTATATATGAGATTGAAAACATCAATTGGCAGACACTAAAAAATATATAAGAAAGCACATTATGTAAGTAAAAACGATATTAGTGACAATTAACCAGGTCTAAGACTAAAACTTCCTGAGCCAATAAGATCAGTGACACAATTTCAATCAGTGCCAAATGTAGTGCACCTAACTGACCTGGGATCAAAGCCAAAGGTTTTAGGGTCAAACCTTAAACTGGGTGATCCATTAATTATCACCATTGATCAAGACATTTGACCTAAGGTTGCCCCATAACTACCATAATATGGTTTTGGACATGGTGCCATGGCAATACCAATGGTTTTCTGAACATGTACCGTGGTAGTGCCATGGTGTTCCTCCAGATGCCTTAAAATACAATGTAAATACAATACTAATCAATCGGAAATAACCCTCTATTTCTTACTTGTCCCAATTATAATCCCATCCGTTCGTAGTGGGCCATGCCGCAGGCTGCGCTGCTTGCAGGGCAGTCAGGGTCTTTCTGAATCGGCATCGCTCTCCGAAGTAACCGTGATTATCTGCCGCGACCGCTGCGCACACTAGAACCGCAGATCCGCCGGCAAACCCGCACGCGAGACGGATCGCTTTCCGAAACGACATGATTCAAGAGACACAACAGGAGTCAATGGGGAGTAGCGACTGCTCGTGAACGCTATGACGCACCAATCAGTCGCTATGAGTCACTCTGCTGAGGAAGTGTCACCGTTTCCTCTTTTCTCACAACGTAAAGCAAAATAATAAGCCGTCACTAATGCCCTGCCATCACAAATATGTGCTTTTCTTCCTATACCATGTGTGAGAATGTATATGGACTCCAGAAATATATGGTTTAGATATAAACTGAACTTCCAAAAGCAGAGTCACGACTTCATTTGTGAAAACAGCGACAAAACGACACATCAATTCCGAAAATAAAAGCCTCCAGAATACAAAGTATCAGTTTACGTTATGTCAGTTTTATTGTTCAATAAATCATTGATTTAATATTTTAAAGTTTTAAATATGCTTAAATATTCATGGTATTTTATTCAATTAATGCTACGTTTTAAAACATATCGAATTGATTACATGTTTATTTTATTTAAACATTTATTTTATTTAAAAGGTCTAATAAAAGGTAGCTAATGTCTACATTAACACCACTGTCTACTAAAAATAAATTATTATTTATATTTTGTGTAATATTATAGCATTTTTATTATGCGTTTGTATAGTATATATTATTATCATTACTATTATTACTATTATTACAGTTATTATTATATTACGTGGATAATTATAGTAACAGTTTAAACAGTTCCAAATATGCTTAAATATTCATTGTATTTTATTCAATTAATACGTTTTCAGAACATATTGAATTACATATTTATATTATGATTTGTTTCATTTCTGTTTTACACTCAACAGATAGCAATGCATACATTAATACCACTGGTTTACTGTCTAATTAATCGAAATTATTATTTATATTTTAGTTTGTATAATGTAATATTATTGTGTATTTTGCTCCAGACCTGTAGGTGGCAGTAAAATGGCAGCAAATGTTGCCCATGACTCACGAGTAGTGGGCTTGTGTTTTGATTTCGGTGGCGACGTGTTTTGCTGTTGTTGATTAAAAGTGTTGTTTTACTTTGTTTGTGCGTATCATTTACCCACATATCTGTCTCTTGCGTTGTAGTAAAGATGGACACGGACGAGGAGGGAGACAATAATGACTGGGATCGCAGCTTAGAGTCAGACATGCTGGAGACAGGTGGGTCCATAGCTGGACAACTATGTGAACTCCAGTATAAACATGTTAAAGTATTGCATGAATATTATACCCAATATTTACTCAAGGCACACATGCTTGCTTAGTCTAAATGCACAGTTCAATGTCTCATGACAGCTTTAGTTTGCTGTTAAGACTACTGCAATATGAATAGACTGCATCTAACTGTCCTTATGTGATTTATCTTTTCAGAGGGAAGTATCATTGACAGAGTTACTTCCATATCTCAAAGAGTGATTCTGCACTTTGACCTGGACTGTTTCTATGCACAAGTTGAGATGATACGAAATCCAGCCCTCCGAACCAAACCTCTTGGTAAAACACCACAGAGTGTAAACTTTAAAAATTGATTCACTAAATATAAGACATACAACAAATATGTCTTGGTGCAGTTACTGAGAAAATACAGACAAAAAAACATCAATGGTTCTGCAAAACAAATGCCATCAAATATATACAAATGTGCACAGTAAAGTAATAAAGAAATAAGTAAACTAACTACTAACTCATCAAAATACTCAAAACTCGTTCCTGTCCTTCTGACAAATGTAATGTCATACATGCCTCTGTCTACATCTTTGTTCTCTTTAGGGATACAGCAGAAGTACATTATTGTGACATGTAATTATGTGGCGAGAGAATGTGGCGTGACCAAGCTGATGTCAGTGACTGATGCAGTGGAGAAATGCCCAGAGCTGGTGCTAGTCAAAGGAGAAGATCTCACCCATTACAGAGAGATGTCCTACAAAGTCACCGGTAATTTATTATTATTATTTTTTTTTTTTTTACATATTTTATTATGTCTGTAAAGTGTATATATGTCTATATTGTATATCAATATGTATTATATGTAATTATAATAACAATATACTATTCTATAATTACATTTAAAGTATTTTTTTGCTTTATATCTACATAAATTACATTATTATTACAGCTTATTCACTATAGTTAAAAAAATGGTAATAAAATATGACAAGATCTCAGAGTTAAACTAATCTTAGAAAAAAATAATCTTAATTATGTCAGATTACACTTAAGCAAAACATGGTCAGGTCAAAGTGTCTGAATAATTTTTGGTTCCAAATTTTTATAAATGTTACTGGTAGTCCACTGTATGAAGAATTTTTGGGTATAATATGTCACAGTTTACTTTATTTTGCTATTCTCACTTACATAAATGAACCATAGTGTCCTGCACCCACTAGTAAAAATATATAAAAAATGTCTGAATAATTTTTGGTTTCACTGTATGCAATTATAATAACAATGAATATATTATACCATAATTAAATTTATTTTAAGTATTTATTTATTTATTTATTTATTTTTGCTTTATATTTGCTTATTTTATACACTACCAATCAAAAGTCTGGGGTCAGTAAGATTTTTTTTAATTTTTTTTTTTTTTTTTTAAGATTTTAAAAAAGAAATTAATACTTTTATTTAGCAAGGACTCACTAAATTGTTAAAAAATGACAGTAAAGACATTTGTAATGTTATAAAAGATTTCTATTTAATTGATAATAATAAATGTTTCTTAAATACCAAATCAGCATATTAGAATAATTTCTTAAGAATCAAATGACTCTAAAGACTGGAGTAATTATGCTGAAAATTCAGCTTTGCCAGCACAGGAACACATTCATTTTTAAAATATATATTAAAATAAAAAAAGCAGTTATTTTAAATTGTAATAATATTTCACAATATTACTGTTTTTACTGTAGTTTTGATTAAAAAATGCCACCTTGGTGAGCAGAAGAGACTTTTGTCAAAAACATCAAAAGTTTTACCCATCCCAAACTTTTGAACTGAAGTGTATATTTGCACAATGCTAAGTTAAATATCCATTTTTTATGAGTTTGTTTGATATGTATTAAGGTGTACAAGCCAAACCTCCCTGTTTGAACTGCCTATAAACCAGACATTGACTTTCTCTGCCCAAGACTTGCTGATGTCATACTGCCCTTTAGTGGAGAGATTGGGCTTTGATGAAAACTTCATGGACGTTACAGAAATGGTGGAGAGAAGACTAAAGGAGACCCGTATTTCAGATCTCTCCTTCAGTGGACACATATATAAACACGAATGTGAGTCAGAGCACTACTTCAAGCAAATACTAACAGTTTTAAAACCACTGGTTGTAGGCCATTGGTTACAATCTAGTCTAGTAGTTCAAATTTTGCAGTTTCAGACCCCATAAGTGGCAGTTAATGAATTGGAAGAATTCAGCATGCTCTTTTTCTTGTTGTTTTTCATGTTCAATGTGAGAATTGCTAGAGATTTCTGGTCATTATAAATGATGATGCTCATCTTTAGGTGTGGCAGTTGATGAGGAAAACGCCCGTCTGGCTGTCGGCTCTGTGATAGCAGCTGAGATGAGAAAAGCCATCTTCAGCATGCTGGGACTAACGGGCTGTGCTGGCATCGCTAGCAACAAACTCTTGGCCAAGCTGGTGTCAGGCACCTTTAAACCCAACCAGCAAACCGCCCTCCTGCCGTACAGCACTGCTGAGCTCATGAGCAGCCTTACAGGACTAATCAGAGTGCCTGGTAAGATGACACATAAGCTTATCCATCGCATGCCATATACTGTTTATATTCTGTAAACATTGGCTGTGTTTAAAGGGATTGGTTACAAGACACGTGAGAAGCTAAAGGCTCTGGGTCTGGTCAGTGTGAGAGATCTACAGTTATGTCCTCTGCCTGACCTGGTGAAAGAGTTTGGTGAAGTGACCGCTAAAAGGATTCAAAACCTCGCCTGTGGCATCGATGAGTCTCCAGTCACGCCGGCAGGTCCTCCTCAGGTATTCTCCATTATTATAGATCGTTCAGGTATAGATTCAACAGAATGGAGTTCTTGATCGTGCAACTTTATCTTCTGAGGGTGTTATTATATATTGGATTATACATTTTACATGTAATCATTTAGCAGACACTTTTATCCTCAATTTATTATACAATTTTTACAATACAGTCTTACAGACCCCTTTGAACGATAGTGTATATATCCAAATATTTGTGAACCTTAACCATTTTTACAAACTCTGATTCCCAAACAATGCAAGTATGATGCTGCACGAATGCTAAAATCATCTGTAAAGTAAATTATATATTTCAGTCTCTCAGCGACGAGGACTCGTTCAAGAAAATTTCAACATTAGAGGAAGTTGTGAAGAAAACTGAGGAACTACTCACCAGCCTGACTGAGAGGTGAATATTATATTGTAAACTAAAACACAATAGACTTTTGTTTGGCATGTCTGTAGTTTGTTTCTCTGTTTGAAATCTCTTTAGGATGCACAAAGACGGCAGGCAGCCGCACACATTCAGGCTAACAATTCGCCGATACACAGTCACTAATCGCTGGTTCAGTCGAGAGAGCCGACAGTGTCCAATACCCAACCACATCGGGCTCAAGATCACATGTGGTACAGTTCTGCTCTTTTGCAACTGTATAATGCCTTTACTGTATGTACACAAATTATTTCACAATTCAAACAAATTGCAATAAACTGCAGTGAGATGATTGTGACTACACCTGATTTTTTGTTGTGCTGTACTGTTATTCATATTTACGTTTTTTTTATCTTAGGAAACAGCGAGGCTGTGCCCCAGTTACTGTCATTGTCAGTGAAGCTCTTTCATAAAATGGTGGACACACGTGAACCGTTCCATCTGACCCTGCTGAATGTGTGTTTTAGTAACCTGCAGGCTAAAAGCTCCAGCAAGAGCTCCATCGCCTCTTTCTTCACACAGAAATCTCCTTCAACACAAATGACATCTCAACAGCAGGTCAGCACATATTAGACCTCATTTTAGAGTTATTAGTTCTAATAAAACATAATAAATATCTGCATTTTTAACTATAAAATACAAAAAGTCTCACTGGCTTCATTTTTCAGCAAAACTTATGCTAGTGCTTTCTGTTTTTCCAAATCCATCTCTGAACTTTAATGGGGCTTTATGAGTTTTAGAGATCTTAATAACTTTGATAAAAGCTTATTAGGGACTATTTTTAATGATTCTGTTCACCTTTTATTTTATATATATTTATATGAAAATATACACTACTGTTCCAAAGTTTGGGGTCAGTAATATATATTTTTTAATGTTTTTGAAGTCTTTTATGCTAACCAAGGCTGCATTTATTTGATAATTACTGTCTTTAATAACTCACCCCAAAATTTTAAACGATAGTGTGTTTTTTATATTTATCTATTAATGAATAACTTACAGTTGAAGAGGTCTTGCTAACTGACAACTACGTATTACACTTTTTATATGCTAATTTAAGTCAGCAATAACTTAAAAAACAGCAAAAGTTAACAGAATGTCTTTTGCATTCAGGTGGAACCCGATCTCTGTGAGTCTGTTGCAAATTCCCAGTTTTCTCAGGCAGATGTTTTACATAAAGAAGATAAAACATGGAACAGCATGAAACCAATAAAACACACGTCCATATCTCCAACCCAAGAATCACAATCACAGCCACCTGTAATCAACCCCAAATCTCCCAGGCAGCCTGTTTTTGAGCACTCACGAGTTACAAACATAAACCTTAGAGAGTCTTGCATGAGCAACGTTCCAGAGGAGACAATGTGTTCCAAGCTTCCGCCAGGTGTTGATCCGGAAGTATTCAAACTCCTTCCTGAACACATTCAGATGGAGCTGATTTCCAGTTTTCAAAATGAAAACTCTGCACAGCTTATTTACAGACCCGCTGACACATCTTCCGAAGATGTTGACCCAGCAGATCATTTCACGTTGGCCTTTAACCAACCAAGAACACCGGAGCCCTGTGAGTCAACACTGAATTATAGCAGAAATTCTGCTTCTCATAACCATAACCTCATCAAGACCTTGCCATCTGCTCAGTCCACCATTGAATTACATTCTGGGCTCATCAAAGACACAGAAAGTCATGATACCCCACCCACCACTGAAGCACCACAGTCAGATATCCCTGCAAATGTGGACCCTTATGTATTCTCACAACTTCCTGCTGATGTGCAAAGGGAGTTACTGACAGAGTGGAAACAGCAGAGACCGGTCCTCAAAATCCCATCCAAACACTCGCATAAAACCTCCAATGCCAGAGACAAGAAGAATGCTGCTAAAGGCAGCCAGTGTAACAACATACTGAAATACTTCAAACCCAACTGAGGACAGAAACACCTTAAGTGTTGTTTATAAAATCTTTTTTTTTTTTTTATAAATGTTTAAAAAAAGTATGTAAACCATATCTTTGTAATCAATAGTACAGAAATATGTAAATTCTGTCATGATTTGCTCACCCTCATGACAAACCTGTATGACTTACTCCCAGGGGATGCTGGGAAACAAGGTCATCCTGGCTTGGATTAATTAGGGTGAGTAAATCATGACAGAATTTTCATTTTTCTGTGAACCATTTTGATAAATTCATTGTATACACAAGAGCAGAACAGCTTGTTTACATATAAAATAAACTTATTACAAATAAATGCTTTTATTATATTAAAATACTCTACTGTTCAAAAGTTTGGGTTCGGTAATGTTTTAATGTTAATGTCTCTTATTCACACCAAGGCTGTATTTATTTGATCGAAAAAATAATAATAATAATCATATTTTAAAATATTATTACAATTTAACATAGTTTTTAAAATTGGGAACCTTGAAAAATGAAAACGGTTTCTCAGAACCTTCTTATGTTACATCATTTTGAAAAACCGTATCCTTTTTTGCATTCATGGTTTTTATGAAGCTTTCAGTTTTATTCTACTTTTTTATTTTGGGTAGAAGTCTTACAAAAAAAAACAGTGGTTTAAATTTTAAACCGTCATTGCAGAAAAATAAATAAATATTGCATAATTAGCTCAATTTTGAGACCTTTATTTTAAAAAATATATATTCTGCTTCCGGCGCTGTAGTTGGTCTCGCGCCCCTTTCTCCTCCGTCTCTCCGCCGCATCACCTTCCGGGACACCACACCACACCACACCACACCACTATATTCAGTATATTATAAGCTCTGTCTGACCGCTTCCATCCAGCATTTTCTCCATTGCACATCACCGTTATTCAGGTCGACTTTCAGAATGAAAGGAGCGAAATTAGCCGTGGTTTTGAGCCTGTTTTTGGCCTTCGTCCTGCTGACTGAGGCTGCGCGAAGCAAGAGAGACTCGAGCAGCCAGAACAGCTTCAGGAGGGCGGCAAGCGGCTTCTACCAAACCCTCAGCAATATCTTCGGAGAGGAAAACATCAGAACGCTGCACAAGGTACATATTAGATCATGCGAAATTGTCATGCTAGTGCATCATTTTGTTTGCAGGTGCGTTAGATTAGAGCATACCGAAATCACCAGCTGTCAATGTCCGTGTTTCAAAACCTAGTGAGCTAGAGACCTAGAGAACATTCTATATAAGGGCATCGGTTTATGTAGGTCTCTTAGCATGTATCGCTTTCTAATAATAACAACTGAATAATAAATAAGTGATTGTCCAATATTATATAATACCCGGTCAATAATAATTATAATTAATAAATTTGAATTGAAATGCTTATGGGCAATAAATAATTTAAAAATTGTGTGTGTATATGTGTGTGTGTAATATATATATATATATATAATTCTTCATACAGTGGACTATAATTATTCAGACACTTTGACCTGATTATGGTTTGCTCAAGTGTTATCAGACATAGTTAAGATTAATGTTTTCTGGCACAGTTTAACTCTGAGATCTTGTAATATTTTTTTACCATTTTTTTCAACTATAGTGTATGAATTGTATTAATGAATGAAATGTTCAAGGTCTGAATAAATTTTGGTTTGACTGTTTATATGACCATTGTTAACCATTTGAATAGACAATTATGGGCTGTTGAGAATGCTGTCTAGAGTGTTATAATGTTTGTTAATGATAATTTAAAATTCATCTTTTTGAAGTTTATTATAGGCAAATGTGACATAAATGACTATACTATAAATAGATTTAAAATTCTTTAACTTGTAGTTTTGTACATATTTGCAGATACAGGATCATTTATCAGTTGTGCTTTACTAAATGGCCATAATTAAAAATGCAGTGATAGTTACAGGTTTCAAATTTATTATTCTTTCTAAAAATTCAACAGAAAAATATAAGAAAACAAAGCCTATATTTAAGACCATTACAGTTTAGTTGCATTGTCACATTATTTTCATGACAATTAAGCACACTTCACCCCTTATTCTATTTACTATAATGGAAAATTACAGTATTCTTATTAATGTAAAGCAAATTAATATAGAAAAATCAGGCGATTTTCTTCTGTGACCCGTATATGTTTTATGATATTAAATCATATGATATTAAATTTCTGATATTATGAATTTTTTTTTTTTTGCAGTTCTTCTCAAAAACTACAGAGAGGTTTGTTCATGGAGTCGATTCATTTTTGGACACTTTGTGGAAACTCTGGGTGGATCTGCTTGATGTTATGGGCATTGACTGTAAGTCTGGATCACACTTCCTACATTCATGTCATATGTCTCCAATATCATATCGTCACTGTTTTGTGTATGATGCAAAAATCACGTCCTAAATTTCTCTCCCTTCTCTCTTTGCTTCTATTTTCATCTGTCTGTTTTCTTCTGTCTCCTCAGCCTCTAATCTGACTCACTACTTCAGCCCATCATCCGTGTCCAGTTCTCCTGCTCGCGCTCTCCTCCTGGTGGCAGCCTTGCTGGTGGCTTACTGGTTCCTGTCCTTGTTCCTGAGTGGCTTCTTTTACATCCTCCATGCGGTATTCGGCCGTTTCTTCTGGCTGGCCCGCGTAGCACTTTTCGCCCTCTCGTGCCTGTACATTCTGCAGAAATTTGAGGGCGACCCAGAGAAGGCAGTGCTGCCGCTGTGCTTCATCATGGCTGTGTACTTCATGACGGGACCAGTGGGAGCACACTGGCGGAAAGGAGGCGGACCTGGAACTCTGGAGGAGAAGATCGACCAGCTTGACACCCAGATCCGCCTCCTCAACATCCGCTTGAGCAGAGTGATTGAAAACCTAGAGCGCTCCAGTGACCAATGAAGTTTTTCCCCCCAGGCTAAGGGTTAGAGCTTGGGTTTGTGGGATGGTATGAGAAGAAAAAAGGTTGTTTTTTATTGTTTTGTTTTTTTTTTGTCCCCTTTTTCTCAGGATGTCCCAACATTTTAGTCAGGCAAGAATTGTATGTGACATATTGTATGGAAATTTGATAAATTCTCCAGTTGATGTACCGAAATGAATCCATTATGTTCGCCCTATTGTCGTAGAATGTATTATCAGTGTCCATTTATACTGTAGCCGCCCATTTTTGAGTAAATATCAGGAGTTTTTGTATACTGTGGGTCTGTGTGTGTCTGCAAGCCTTGAGTTGAGTGTGTTGTTCCATTGCGCAGTGTTAGGCCTTTTACATAAGCTTTGTTTGGGCAATTTCTGTAAGTGTGTGTGTTATTTATGAATCAGGAAGGCAATGCAATCGAGAGTTGATTTCGAAACACTCAAAGTGTGAAGGATAGTCAGTATCACTGTATTTTTTTCATCTCTCTTTTATCTCTTCTTGAGGTCACCAGAGGTTACTCTGAGTTCAGGACCGATCGGCACTATCAGGGATCGAGATGTATGTGGAAATTGCTTTCAGAAAGCAGCTAGTCACCAGATTCATGAGGATATCTGACCAGTGTTCCTGGCAGCAAAATAACAGTGCTGCAATCTACACCAGTATCTCTGTCCAACTTCAGCTAAGAGAGAGAGATGTGCTTAAGATAAGTACGTACAGGGTAAAACCTGGTCATGCACTTTGTTCTCAGCATGAGATCATTTTATCAGTTGTATGTACCATTTTAATATGGGGATTGATTGAATAGCGTTTTAATCCCACTACATATTAGTGCTGCTTAGTGAATCATTTTTAAGAAAGTGGCCTATATGGTTTCGTCCACAGTGGCATTTTGTCTAGTTGAAATGTCTGTGCTAACTAATTGAACCTGTGTCCTATCTTCTCTGTTGCCTCTCATTCACTCTCATTCCTTTCTGCTCTTGCAGTGCATTTATTCCACTTTTTTTTTTATTTGTTTAATTTGATTTTTTTATTCCACTTTTTTGATTTGTCAGGTTTTTCTGCACTCTGCTAAAGCTTTGTAGCTAAAACCAATTTGCATGTTTTTTTAATATAATTTGAACATTTAATCTCTGCTTCATAGCTAAAAATTACTGTGATTTAACTTTTTATATGAAATTATTTTTAAGAGAATTTATGAATGGTCAGTGTTAAAGTATATTTTCATTCCATAATACACCTGTTTTTTTTTTTTGTTTTTTTTTTACACAATTAGAATTGCTGTTTTTAAAGTAAATACACTTTGGTTCAAAAGTTTGGAGTCAGTAAGATTTTTTGTTGTTGTTGTTGTAAGAAATGATTACTTTTATTCAGAAAGGATGCATTCAATTGTATTAGGGATGCACCGATATGAAAAATTTTGGCCGACACCAATAACCAATAATTCTTTATATTTGAAAGCCGATAACCGATATGTTGGCCGATAAATTTAATTCAAAATTTTTATAGAATTTGAGAGATTACAAAAACAAAAGTCTCAACATTAAAAGCCATGTCCCAAGCACACAATTATAATGTTCTCATTATATCATTATTCATGAAGCCTATATTACAGATTTGCGCTGTACGTTGTACTTAACTGTACTTTCCTTTTTGAAGTAATTTCAATCATATTTCAAGCAATTCAAAAGCATAATGGCGGACAGTGCGCATCTGAAGTGTCTCAGCTGAAGGAAATAATCCATTATTTATCGGATTTAATATATCGGCCAAGTTTTCTTATTGGGCCGATAATGATAACATTAAAAATGAACATATACCGATATGGTGGCCGATATATTGAGCATCCCTAAATTGTATAAAATTGTTGAATGCTGTTCATTTGAACTTTCTGTTCATCAAAGGATGCTGAAAAAATGTATACCAGTTTCCACAAAAATATTAAGCAGCACAATTGTTTTCAACATTGATAATAATAGGAAATGTTTCCTGAGCACCAAATCAGCATGATTTCTGGAGGATCATGTGACATTAAAGACTGGAGAAAATTTAGCTTTGCCATCACAGGAAATTACATTTTAAAATATGTTAAAATGGAAAGTTTTTTATTGAAATAATATTTCACATTATTTGTTTAGACAGTATTTTTGGTCAAATAAATGCAATTAAAAAAAAATAAATAAAAAAAAATAAAAAATTAACAACCCCAAACTTTTGAACGGTAGTAGTGGTGGTGGTGGTGTTTTTTTTTTTTTTAACTAAGAACATTTTGTTTTTTGTGTGTATCATATTGTAAAAGTGTTTATTTTCAAATCAATGTTATCATTTTTTTTTTTTTTGTTAATTTCTGATGCAGCTAAATTATCATTTTTATATTAATGTATTTGTCTCCAGCCTATTACTTTGAATTCATGACAGCTTTAAAATAAGTTTTGTGGCTTTTTGTCCCTGTGTCAGCATTGATGCCATCTTAACTCTTTTTAAACATTGACAAAATTCACTTTTAACAGAAACACACATTCAAAATGTATAGGCCAAAAATATTCATGACTCATCTGCACTTCACTGATTTTAGATCTACTGTACTGTAACTCAAGCCTACTGGAAATCAGTGCATGTACCATTATCAAGAAGGCCCTTTTATCCTGTATGAATGTGTGAAGGATGTTATCTAGTTTATAAATCCTACAAAATAAGCACCAGCTTTTAAGGAATCTCCAAATAGCAAACACAAGTGTAATTGCAATGTACCAGCATTGTTGTAAAAGTACTGGGGACAACTAAGTATAATCACACATATACATGTTTCAGCAAACACTCATATATTTAAAATAGTCATGTGTACTTTGCATATCTGTGAACGAGAAGCCACAGTAATATACCATGGAAAATAAGTTTTATTGTTTGCTGTGATGTCAAGCGTATGCCATGCAGTGTAAATGTGCTGAGTTTACTTGTAGAAATGTGTATGATGGACATTTTACTACCCACACTGTGTTTCATAATTCATGTTAAGTCCTACATTTATTTGTGGAATAGTATGTATTTTGTTGTTACATCAAACATAAGGGAGATGTACTGACTCAATAACTGCAAAGACCCAGTTCTCTCTCACACTGTCTCTCCTGTTGACTGCGCCAGTGCCAATTGTGTGTTGAGGTTTTTGCGTCATTAACTGATTTGTATTAGAAAGCACTGAATCAGGTTTGCTTTTTGTACTGTATAATTTTTCATAAGAGTTGTTCACCTGCAATGTTGCTTGCTGTGGTATTATTTGCGCTGTCTGTAACATATTTTTGTTTATGAAACTTAAATGATTTTCTCTAAGATTAAACGATGGTCCAAAAATGATTTAATAAACGTAGTATACAATTTGACCAACAAGTCTGGGGAGTTCTTTTTTTTATATTTGAAGATATTGACAATAATAGCAGCATCATTTATATTTGCTCACACTACAGTTTTGAGCTTTTTGAACGTTTATGAAGAAGTTGCTTCACCTCATAATTTGAATTTAGGAGGTTATGTGTGATGCAACAGATACTTGCTTCATTTGTCTGTTCCAATAGCCTCATATGAACTCTCTAAAGCTCTAGTAAGTGCCTGGAGGGTTAAATCATGTCTGGTCTGACACAATGAAGAGTTTAAGCAGACATCCTAAAGGTGCATGTGCAGTTCGGATGTTAAGGAGTTCTGTTTGCTTTGCAAAAACGGTTTGTGAGACAATCAGTGATGCTGAAGTCCGTCCACCCGATCAAATGCACAAATGAACATTAACTCGTTGATAACCCAGAGGTGAAAGCTTGTGACGTTAGCTATACTTGGCATTTGATTTTGCTATCCTCGTGCAATTTAACATACTGTACATTGAAACTCACTCAGGTGAACGTTCCTAAAAATTCTCTAATTTTTTTCCTCCCTTTTTCAGCTTACATGGTCATAGACACTCTGGATTTTCTTGCATATTGTTTCATTTTGTTCAGCCAGATGCATCTCTTGTATCCCTGTGAGGGCTGATCCAAATGCTGTCTAAAAGGCTTATGTAATATATAATGATCAAAAGCAGGACTGTGCCTTTGAGACACCCATACTTGACTTGTATGTAATGTTGTGCATGGTTGCTTTTTTATTTGTTGTGCCCAGAGGGTGCAGACATGACCCCATTCCCATTCATTTTATGAAATCACATTCTTAAAGGGATAATTAACAAAAATGAAAATTCTGTCATCGTTTACTCACCCTCAAGTTGTTCCAAACCTGCATACATTTCTTTTTTCTGCTGAAC
This sequence comes from Ctenopharyngodon idella, assembly GCF_019924925.1. Taxonomy (NCBI): domain Eukaryota; kingdom Metazoa; phylum Chordata; class Actinopteri; order Cypriniformes; family Xenocyprididae; genus Ctenopharyngodon; species Ctenopharyngodon idella. Next base: position 34,060,493 of record NC_067224.1, read on the forward strand.
ACAAAGGAAGATATTTGGAAGAATGTTTGTAACCAAGCAGATCTCGCCGCCCATTGACTACCATAGTATTCCGAGATCTGCTTGGTTACAAACTAGGGTGACCAGACGTCCCGTTTTTCCCGGGACAGTCCCGTATTTCAGCTGTATTTTAGTGTCCCGACTTATTTGGAAAAAAAACATGTTTTGTCCCGTATTTCATCTTTCCTAAAATTTCATTATGACTAGCTGATCATAGAAGTAGTAGTAGTGTTCTGTCACGCGAGAACAGTCCAATCAATTCGTCGTAGAACAAAATAACCATCTAATCACAATTCGTTATTGATTAACTTGCCATTAGTGAAGGCGGGATAGGCAGAATATCGCTGAATGACACACACCAGAAGCGCGCTCTTTCTCGCGCGCGCTCTCTCTTTCCTTCCTTGCACGCGATCCCAGTTATCTCAGACAGCGCGCGATCAGTTCTCTATGCGCCTGAATGGTCAAATGCACATATAGTTGTCAAAATGTCCATCGTGTGGAGTATCTCACGTAAATACAGTCGGTTATGGCTTAAGTGGACGTAAACAGGTAGGTGAAAACCGGATATGTGTCAGTATTACGTCCATGAATTCGGTCTTAAAGGGACAGTAGCCTAATTAAATATTTGTCTGTCAATAATATTAATCATACAACAAAAGATTTTTAATAAATGTATACATGTTAAATAAACCTACTGTATCTGAAAAACAAGTTTATTTAATTTGTATCTCTATTGTATTTGTCGTATTGTTTGTAATTTGTTTGTAAATTTCTTTGAGAGATATATATATATATATATATATATATATAATGAAATAAAATTTCTTATATCATGGTCATGTTGCCTACCTCACCCGTCCCTTATTCCACCATGAGAAATCTGGTCACCCTATTACAAACATTCTTCCAAATATCTTCCTTTGTGTACAGCATGTGGACTCCTTTTCAGTCTTACTAAGATAGATAGATAGATAGATAGATAGATAGATAGAGGAACAAAAGCAATTTCAATGAAATTAAGCACATTACATGATTTCTTCAAGTTTCATCACAAAACAAGCAACAGACTTTTTGTTGCTTCTAAATGTAAATCAGCCAAGTTTACATTGTCAATCTGTGGAGCAACTCCTATTTCCCAAATGTTATATAAATAATGATGAAATTGGCCTTGACAACCATTGACTCTGCAACAGTAGGCTATTCAGCAGGTCTTTATATACTATAATACCTTCCTTTGGTGCTAAAATGTTTAGAAAAATAAACAGACTGCATAAAATTCAAACAAAATGTATGGAAAATATAGTACAGAGACACCTTTCACGTAATGTTTTCCTTTCCTCATCAGGTCATGTTGCAGGCAGGCTGCAGGCTCTGGATTGGGCACACCTCTATATGATCCCTTCTTTTATTGGCTGAGCGCTTCTGTGGGCCGAAATGGCGGAACGGCTGTGTGACTTCTGATTGGTTCCCTTCTCCGTCTGTCCATGTTGCTTTCGCTCGTGCTGCGGTCTCGGCTGATGTGAGGCCAGCTTTAGGAGCCAATGGAATTAAAGAAATGCTAATTGCGGGGCAGTCAGATATTCCTCCGCCAAAGCCTGACAAGTAATGCTTTATCTAAGTCAGTGGTCAAGTATTTTATATTCTATTTTGACAAGATATATTGTAACACTTTAGAGGCGGTCAGAATTTTAAAATTGAAACTATACATATTTCATATCATTAGGCCTATCGTTAAATATAGTTTAATCACGGTAAAATCTGAGATTCAAATAACTGACTGAAGACTTATTTATGATCCATTGTTTTTTTTTTTTTTTTTTTTTTTTTTTTTATGACCCGTATCAGTTGACAGCACTTCATCGCTTTATGAAGTTTCATAAAAAAAGCCTTGATGCCCCATCCGTGAACAAATCGTTCTTTTGAGTCGAATCTTTTCAATCAAACAGTTGAAACGGTTCACAAACACCGCTCTGAATGATTCGTTTAAAAAAGGGACTGAATCTATATATTTTTCTTTACTGATTTTCTTGCTGTTATTATTATTATTTTGTATTATTGTTATTTTTATTTAATTGTTGTGTGTTTTGTTACTGAATAAAGCATTTAAAAAAGGGACTGAATCTGTCTGAACGGTAATCGAGTCAGTGAGTCAGATTACTGCAACAAAGTGAACTGGGACACATTAAATGACAACAAACACTCTATTGCTATTCGAATGGATAGTAAAGGATTGCTATTTAATTATTTAAAATTAATTTTAAAACGTTGTATAGAGATTATGTGCTCATACGTGTTTGTTTAAACGTTTAACAGCAAGTCACAACGGGATGTCAGGGACGAAGATGTGACGTTTTGTTGTCATGACGTCGATAAATAAACTGGTTCTCAGAAATGAACTGTTCGAAAGAACCGATTAGCATAAATAAGTCGGACTTCCTTCTCACCACTATCTGATAGATGAAACAGATACGAGATACCTCTTACATATGCAAACGCTGGTCTTAATTAAATATGCAATCTTAATGAAATATTTATTAATAAATAAACACTAAATTGTTCCTGAATCATCAACAATTTTGTGTGTGTGTGTGTGTGTGTGTGTGTGTGTGTGTAAAAACCTAAGTACTACATGAGCAGCGGAAGAACATGTGGAGATTGGCAGGGTGGTGTGCGGTTACGCGGTAGGCGGAGCTTCCGCGGGTTGATTATGTGCGGCTGACGCTCGGAAATGACCCATGTGTCTGAGTTGCACCAATACACGATCACCGAATCGGCTCGTCCAACTCCAGTAGTGCATTTCTTCCAGTCTTTATAGGTTATTCACGACATACCGGCGCGTGTCATCCGATCATGTCTAAAGACACGGAGGCCAACAGCGAGGAGATTATGGAGTCGAAGGTGCTCTGGTACCCGGACTCTAAACGAAACACACAGATGGACCGATTCCGGACTCAAGTGAACCGGGACTTCGGGTTGAATCTGGGTAAGTAGAGCCAGGCAGGGCTACAATGAAGGCAGACAAGTATGTCAGCTAACAACACGCCCCTATTCTACAGGAAAACAAAACATAGTACTGTGGTGTAGTGTTAATCCCATTACTAGCTCATCCTGGGATTGTCATGGGTTATGTCATGACCACATTTGTGCAAAAACAGGTACTTTAACCATGCTTTCAAATGCAATTTTTGGCCCATTAAATTTTCTCAAGGATCCATTTTGTGTCTTTAACTCTTTCAATTGCTTAGCAAGGGGTGTCTGGCCACATATTAGCTACTGGTCTATCATGTATGTTATACTGCTTCTCTCTGCATTGCATGTATAGACATTATGAGTTGTAAAACCAGTATTTCAGACCCGACATGGAATAGCTCTGATTGGCTGTCACACCAGTAAATGTTTTCATAATGTCATCATGTATATGCATCTCAGCACGTATGACATAATTTTCATCTATGACAAACTGCTTTAAAATTTATTCTCTAAAACTAACTACTATCTGTTTGTATGTTTCTAGTACTCATTACTGTATTATACTATAGTATATTTTTCCATTTCACCAATTACTATTCATAAGGTATAGTTCATATTCATTATTCCTGACATACTAGTACTTAATCATTTGCTACTAGTACCCCAATAGTGTCAAGAAGTTATAGACATCTGTGGTTTAGATAGCAACTATTCATTTCGACTAGTATGCATTTATAGGCAAATGAAAAATATTACTAGTAAGATTAAAAATGTTTCAGTAACATTTTCACCCAGTAGTACTGATAGTGGTGAAACTGGAATTGACACTAGTAAATATTTGAAAAATGTAATATTTTAAGAATTTCAACCACAACGGTTGATTACTAATCTGACTATTGCGTGGACATGTCCCTTTTAAAGTATATACTTATTTAAAGGGAACATGTCCATGCAGTATTCAGATTAGTAGTCAACTGTTGCTGTTTTTTTTCAATAATTAATTCTTAAATTATTACATTTTGCCCTCTATTTTTTAATTATTTGCAACTATTCAATTAATCCTGGAAAAAAAATGGAATTGATACAAGTTAAATAGTCAAAAATAACTAAAAATAGGGGGTCAAATGTAATAATTTAGGAATTAGCCATTGAAAAACCCTTAACGGTTGACTACATATCTGAATATTGCAAGTCCTGATTTGTATCATCTCTGAACTAAATTAAATAATGGCATGTATTATGTCTAATGGTACCTTCAATAAATGTCTGTTTTATTTTGAAGCTAACTATAATGACCTGTATCAGTGGTCTGTGGACAGTTATCCGGAGTTCTGGGCGAAGGTTTGGACATTCTGTGGCATCACCTGCTCAAAGATGTATGAGGAGGTTGGTTTCTTTTTGCTTCTTTTTGGCCTTCTTTATATATACTGTATTAATCAACTTTTTCAGGTTTAAATATACAGGCATTTAAAAGGGTTTTATGTTTTTGTTTTTCATTTCCTGATGTGTAATGAGTCACCCAGTTTTGCATTGCCAAAAAATGATGTCACTGTGACAAAGAATAGTGTGAACCTTAACTAATGGTACGTTCACACCAGACACGAATGAAGCGTTAAGCGCGAGTGATTTACATGTTAAGTCAATGCAAAGACGCGAATAGACATCCTGCGGCGTAAGAAATTTGATGATATAGTTGTCATCTTGTGTTAGTTTTCAGTATTGTTTATGTGGAGGCATACATGCAATATTTGCCATAGATGATGGACAAATTCATTAGTCACATATGAATCATATAATTTAATCCTAACTAGTAAACATTTATGAATTTATTACCATTTAGTCCTACTGTCTGAACTACTGCTGAGAATATTTAATGCTTATATCATATCTCTGGCGGAGAGGGTGTGTTATGGCTTTTCTGTCTAATAGAGCTAGAAAGGAGTGTCATATGATAAAACATAATAAAATATCAGTCCGTCTATATATGGCTTTCTATATACAACCTTCTTATCCATTTTATTTTTACTGCATGCTCTCTGTTGATTATTTGCTGACTCAGAGTTTGTTTTATTATTTGATTTTATCACAACGAATTGTAGCATGTTTGTGTAGTTAAAGAAATAGCTCACCCAAAAATGATAATTATCTCATAATTTACTCACCCTCAAGCCATCTTAGGTGTATATGACTTTCTTCTTTCAGCAGAACACAATCAGAGTTGTATTAAATAATATTCTGCCTCTTCCCAGCTTTGTAATGGCATTGAATTGCGCCTTTTGAAGCTCCAAAAAGCGCATCTATCCATCATAAAAGTAATCCATACGACTCCAGTGGGTTAATAAATGCTTTCTGAAGCGGAGCAATGCGTTTTTGAAAGAAAAATTTCCTTATTTAAAACTTTATAAACTATAATCACTGGCTTCCGGCAATGGCCTTATTATGAGTAAATTATGGGATAATTTTCATTTTTGGGTGAACTATTGTTTTAAACTAACTAGATTTTTTGAAATTGGGAAGGGATCATACCTACATCACGATACTAGGGTGGCAGTGTTGTTATTGTAAACTAAAACTACACTTAAATGCACATAAATACTATAATAGTATATAAATAATACTAAAATATAACTGTCTTAAAATGATGAATAATTGCTTGCAATAAGAACTGTGTTGACATGTTAAAATGTGCTCTATCAGTATCAAACAGGGTGACATGTGACTGCTCACTCTCTGTTTCAGGTGGTTGATGTGTCTAAAAGGATATCAGATGCACCTGAGTGGTTTAAAGGCAGCAGACTGAATTATGCAGAGAACCTGCTCAAACACAAAGACCAGGACAAAGTGGCTCTCTATGCTGCAAGTAAGTTTGAAAGCAGTCTCAACCAATCTCTGAACTACCCAAGTTTATTACATGGCTCCTTATCAGCATTCTGTGGCCAAACATTCTTTTTTTTTTTTTTTTTTAACAAACCGTATAGTTGACTATGTTCCTGGTAAGCACGATTTCTGCACTGTGGTAGTTTCTTGTCTCCTTTATCACACTTTTTCTTTTCGCATCTAAAATGAATATTTCATATTTATGTATTTACTTAAACTGCTGTTCAAAAGTTTTGGGTCAGTAAGATTTTATTTTCATGAATGCTTTTATTCAGCAAGAATGCAGTAAAGCAAAAGCGACAGTAAAGTCATATATAATGTTACAAAAGATTTCTATCAGGGTCCCAGCGGTTCTTTAAAGAGTCTTAAATTCAGTTTTACCAAATTTAAGGCCATAAAAAGTCTTAAATATCATTTCAAGAGGTCTTAAATTTGGGGACAGATAAACAGGTATCGCAATATGGCTTAATGTGATTATTAAATTTCAAATGGCAGTGATTTAATCAAATAAATGTGAGCACAGTATGTAAAAGTAACTTTTCTCATGCTTTCAGAGCAGTTCATAATCAATGAATACCGCAGATTTATGCCAAGCAAATGGCGATTGCTAATGATCTACTGTTGATGAATTATGAGTTAGCGAGTTTGCAGGTGTTTATATCACAAGCAAACCCGCTGAAATTTGCCGTTCCAATAAGCACAGCTTTTTTGTATATGGGGGTTACAAAAGTAACGTCCGTTTCACACTGCAAGCTTGAGCGGCGCGTGAGCAGCGCATGAGCGTAACTACATCGTCACTGCAGCTGCAGAGACGCGCGAGTATTCACACTGGAAGCGTTTGTACAGCGTCACAGCAGCGGCTCGAAGCTACATATAAAGTGAGCATTTCTTTACAAAGACAGTTATAAATTTGTTTTTATAAGTTGGTCATTTATAAAATTGATACTCTTGAAAGTTTGTTAACATGGGGAGGTGTACAACATTGGCATATAAACGTAAAAAATAAATAAATAAATAAATAAATAAAAGCCTCGTGTCATCCATTGCTGCACATGAATGAGGTAAGCTTTGTGTTTTACATCATCTGCCGCGTGCACATGTTTACAAGACAGCAAACTCGGCGAAAAAAGTCAGCAAACTCGGGTTTGATTTGGGTAGCGCTAGAGCCTATATACCTGTCTGTGTAATAACTAAATAATGTTTATATATCATATTTTCTGGCTAGTTTACTTTAGTTTTTTTTATAATACACCATACTTTAACCCAAACTGAATAATTAAAAGCAAGTTTAAATGGGTAAATTTGCTTTTCTGTCATACTCAAATTCCTGTTAAAACGCATTAGACATGCGTATTCTGTGCATTTTAAACACTTTTTGTGTGAAATTATATTTATTTTGTCCATCAAAAGTGTGCTTTCACTTTAATTGAGCGTCAGCAGTGCAGCAAAAATAGCTTCGGCGCCGAAAAACCTTTATTTGAACTGTAAAGTTGTTTAAATCATGGTTCCCTGTTCTGCTCATAAGATATTCATTTTATTTGTGCAGGTCATAAAAAAGGTCTTAAAAAGCCTTACGTTTTTAAAACCTTGCAGATGTTCTATTTCAAATAAAAGCTGTTCTTTTGAGCTTTCTATTCATCAAAGAATCCTGAATAAATATGTATAAAAGATTCTACAAAAATATTAAGCAGCACAACTGTTTTCAACATTGATAATAATAAGAAATGTTTCTTGAGCACCAAATCAGCATATTAGAATGACCATGAGAGACCTTTTTTTAGAAAAACAATTTAAAAATCCTACCAACCCCAACATTTTTGAACAGTAGTGTACTGTAGTGCTGAATAATAAGTACGGTAAGCTGGTCACTATTGCAAAATATACCTTTTTAGGTTGATCCTACAGTACACTCTCCCTTAGTGAATACTGTGAGGAAAATCTGAAGCTTCATTATGCTGCTGATGGTTTTATAGAGTAACTGGATATATGTCTTAAGTACTTTCAATAGAAATTTCAGTTCTGCATTATTTGCAGCTGTGAACATTATGTTCAGTAGTTTCATTGAATGACTTGGACACCTGGACATCATCACTGAAGTCATAATGACATAATCAGATTCAGTAGACCTGAATGCAGTGGCAGTAATCCAGGTGATATAAAAACTGATGACCGTGATTCACTCCACTCTCACAAACTGCACCCTCATCACCCATGATACTATTTATCTAAGACCTACAACAACAACCATAAACCATAAACCCAATGGTTGACAATGCAGGTTTTTTTTTTTGTTAAACATTTTATTACACATTTTATTAACTATATCTCCATGACCAGATGCCACACAAATGTCTCCTGATTCAAATCACGACTCTCTGCATCTCTGCTGATCTCCTTGAGCCATTGTCAGTTTGACCTTATACACAAATGGCTACTTTAAAATAGCAACAGCACTGTGTGTGTATGTGTTTTTGTGTGTTTTATCTTTATAGATAGAATCTGTCATTGCAGACCTCTGGCTAATGTAGCACTAAATGAATTATGCTGTCTGTAATTTGATTTGTGGCTTTAGTGTCCATGTAGGGGCGGGATGGACATAGTTGTGCTTTTATATTGTGATGGATGTCCTGATGCGGTGCAGGACTGAGCAGATGTAATTACCAAAGTGGCATCACACAGAAGTGTACCTGCGTCATTGGTTTGTCTTCCTAAAACAGGGACCTCATTTACCTGAAAGGATTCTGATTACATTTAACACTTAGGCTGCGTCCAAAATCACATACTCTCTTAAGTAGGTTATTTTGAATAAGTAATTAATTCACGGCCGCTAAAAAAAGTATGTTCTATATAGTATGAATGTGTGTAGTATGAATGAAATTGGGACGTACTACATTCGCCATGTTGTCATTATCACGTGACCTACCAGCGTCAGTTGTCATTTATAAATCCTCTCTTGTGGCCTAATGGGAAAGTAAAGTGTTCATCGTTTGCACACTTCAGAATCTCGGCGGAAGTAGTAGGTCATCCGGGTACTTTTTGCCTACTCGTTTATGAGTACTGCGAATTCTGACATACTTCTTCTATACTACTATTAACTTTTTATCTCACAATTCTGACTTTTTTTCTCAGAATTGCGAGATTTAAACTCAGAATTTTAAGTTATAAAATATCAAAATTTTTAAGTTATAAAATCAGAATTGTGTGATATAAAGTCATAACTGCATGTTATAAAGTCAGAATTGTGAGATAAAAACTCGGTTGTGAGTTTTTATCTCACAATTCTGACTTTTTTCTCAATTGCAAGTTATAAAATCAGAATTGTGTGATATAAAGTCAGAACTGCGTGTTATAAAGTCAGAATTGAGTGATATAAATTCTAAATTGCGTCTTAATTTTTTCTCAGAATTGTTTATATCTCGCAATTCTGACTTTATTACATGCAATTGCGAGTTATAGTCAGAATTGTGAGATATAAACTTCTGAAAAAAAAGTCACAATTTTTTCCCCTCACAGTTGGACATTATAACACACAATTGCGAGTTTATATCTCACAATTCTGACTTCATATCACGCAATTCTGACTTCATATCACGCAATTCTAACTTAATATCACGCAATTCTGACCTCATATCAAGCAATTCTGACCTCATATCACGCAATTCTGACCTCATATCACGCAATTCTGACTTCATATCACGCAATTCTGATTTCATATCACGCCATTCTGACTTCATATCACGCCATTCTGATTTTATATCACGCAATTCTGACTTCATATCAAGCCATTCTGACTTCATATCAAGCCATTCTGACTTCATATCACGCCATTCTGACTTCACATCAAGCCATTCTGACTTCACATCACGCCATTCTGACTTCACATCACGCCATTCTGACTTCATATCACGCCATTCTGATTTTATATCACGCAATTCTGACTTCATATCAAGCCATTCTGACTTCATATTATATCACGCAATTCTGACTTCATATCACGCCATTCTGATTTTATATCACGCCATTCTGATTTTATATCACGCCATTCTGACTTCATATCACGCCATTCTGACTTCATATCAAGCCATTCTGACTTCATATCACGCCATTCTGACTTCATATCACGCCATTCTGATTTTATATCACGCCATTCTGATTTTATATCACGCAATTCTGACTTCATATCAAGCCATTCTGACTTCATATCACGCCATTCTGACTTCATATCACGCCATTCTGACTTCATATCACGCCATTCTGACTTCATATCAAGCCATTCTGACTTCATATCAAGCCATTCTGACTTCATATCACGCCATTCTGATTTTATATCACGCCATTCTGACTTCATATCAAGCCATTCTGACTTCATATCAAGCAATTCTGACTTCATATCAAGCCATTCTGACTTCATATCAAGCAATTCTGACTTCATATCAAGCCATTCTGACTTCATATCAAGCCATTCTGACTTCATATCACGCCATTCTGACTTCATATCACGCCATTCTGATTTTATATCACGCCATTCTGACTTCATATCAAGCCATTCTGACTTCATATCAAGCCATTCTGACTTCATATCAAGCCATTCTGACTTCATATCACGCCATTCTGACTTCATATCACGCCATTCTGATTTTATATCACGCAATTCTGATTTCATATCACGCAATTCTGACTTCATATCAAGCCATTCTGACTTCATATCAAGCCATTCTGACTTCATATCAAGCAATTCTGACTTCATATCAAGCCATTCTGACTTCATATCAAGCCATTCTGACTTCATATCAAGCAATTCTGACTTCATATCAAGCCATTCTGACTTCATATCAAGCAATTCTGACTTCATATCAAGCAATTCTGACTTCATATCAAGCCATTCTGACTTCATATCACGCAATTCTGATTTTATATCACGCCATTCTGACTTCATATCACGCCATTCTGATTTTATATCACGCCATTCTGACTTCATATCACGCCATTCTGACTTCATATCACGCAATAGAAAGCAGTTATTTTAAATTGTAATAATATTTCACAATATTTTAAGTGTATTTTAATCAAATAAATGCAGCCTTGGTAAGCAAAAAAGACTTCTTTCAAAAACATAAAAAAATCTTACAGACCCCCAAATGTTTTAATGTTAGTGTTTATTATTATTATCAATAAATTAATTAATGAATTAAATAATAATAATAATAATAATAATAATAATAATATCTGTTATTATTATAAATGTATATTATTATTATTATTAATATTATTATTATTTTAATTTTATTATTATTTTATTATTTTGCTGTCATGTCTTTTTAGTATGTTTGAGATTTGTTTCTAAAAGTAATTTTTTTTTTTTTGTGTGTGTGTGTGTGTAGCTGAGGCGAATGAGGAGATTGTCAAAGTGACTTACGGAGAGCTGAGGCGTGATGTCGCTCTCTTCGCTGCCGCCATGAGGAAGATGGGCATCAAAACTGGAGACAGGGTCGTAGGTGAGTGCCACCTCCTTTTCTCTTTCATTTTGTCTCTGTATTTGTGTTGTGCTTTCTCAGTCACCCATTTGACACCCAGTTGACAGTAGTGGGATGAGGAAATACAAGCCAATACTTGGCCAAATACAAGAAAATCTAACACACTGTTTTATATTGCATCAGGCCTGGGCGCTCTAACCTGTTTTTCCTGCCCTCTTTCTTTGCTTCTTCTTTCTATCCTCATTTGTCTTTATAAGTGTTCCAACTTTAAGAGCGAGACAGTCGCTCCTGAAATCACAAACTCCCCTTTTCTTTCTCAGTTCTGGGGTTCAGCCAGAGCTATTCATGGCTATAGATGGAGAATAAGTGGGGTGCAGTTAGACCATGGCGGGGGTAATTAGTCTTTTCAAGCAGTTTGTGTGCAGATTTAAAACTTAAGTGCATTCAGACATTTCCAAGCTGAAGCTAGAGGTTGGTTAGAAGCTCAGATTCCCACTACTTCTCCGCCCTCTACTGTGACAGCATGTGTGAGTAATGGTGTCCTTTTGTGGGTGATATGAGAGGGGAAAAAAGAGAGTGTAATCGCTGACGTCATTCTGCTGCCGCTGGGTTCATTATCTGCAGTGCTGATCATCTCTGACTTGTAATGGCTGTAAATGGGAGGAGGCCATTTCAGTGACATACACGCATAGATTTATTCATACAAGTCCCTATGGAGTAATAAAAGGGAATGAGCAAGATGGTATAGAAATTTTTACAGTTGTACTCCATAGAGACATTTAGGATAGTTTTATGAATATCTTTATGATTCACGTGACTGTATGACCAACAGATACAGTATACTGTTCTCTGGAAACTGATTCACAAAAATATTCACAGAAGGCTAAATCTGATCAAATAATCTATTGAGGACATTCTGAAAAGTAAAAGTGGTTCATGAACTATAAACTAGATTTTTTTGTTTAAAAAAATGTGAGTCGTCTGCCAATGCAAAAGTGAACATCACAAGACTAGGGTTGTTTCCAGGGTGTTGTTTTACAGTTGTTAGGGTTTACTTTTCTGAGTAGTCGCTATCATGACATTGCTAGTTGGTTGTTAGGTTGTTCAGAGTGGTTGCTATTTGAATGTTTGCTGGCTCAAGTAAAAGTTTCTTTGACTCCAGACATGTCTTGGACCAAGTCTATTTTTGGTCTGCCAGAGAAAATTAGTACAAAAACATAATGGGAGACATATCAGAGTTTAAAAGAGGACAAATTGTTGGTGTGCGTCTTGCTGGCTCATCTGTGACTAGGACAGCACGTCTTTGTAGTGTATTGAGAGCTATGGTGTCCAGGTTAATGTCGGCATACCACCACGAAGGACGAACCACATCCAACTGTCGACGCAAGAGGAAGCTGTCTGAAAGGGATGTTTGGTACTAACCCGGATTGTATAGAAAAAAGCATAAAACCACATCTGCCCATCTCACTGCAGAATTAAATGCGCACCTCAACTCTCCTGTTTCCACCAAAACTGTTTGTTGGGAGCTCTACAGAGTCAATATTTATGGTCAGGCCGCTATATTCAAACCTTTGGTCTCTCGTACCAATGCCAAATGTTGGTTTCAGTGGTGCCAACAGTGGAAATCTTGGGCTGTTGACAATGTGAAACATATATTGTTCTCTGGTGAGTCCAAATTCATGATCTTTCCCACATCTGTGGGAGTTATGGTGTGGAGAAGCCCCAAAGAGGCTTAACACCCAGACTGTTGCGTGCTCAGATTGAAGCACAGGGGTGGATCAGTGATGGTTTGGGCTGCAGTTTCATGGCATTCCCTACTGTGCTTGATGGGCATGTCACTGCCAAAGACTACCGAAACAATTTGGAGGACCATGTGCACCTAATGGTTCAAACATTGTACCGTGATAGGGGTCGTGTATCAGCATGATAATGCACCAATACACACAGAATGGTTTGATGAACATGAATGTGAAGTGTAACATCTCCCATGGCCTGCACAGTCACCAGATCTAAATATTTTTGAGCCACTTTGGAGTATTTTGGAGGAGCAAGTCAGAAATCGCCTTCCTCCACCAGCATCAAATAGTGACCTGGCCACTGTTCTCGAAGAGTAATGGCTCAAAATCCCTTGGGCCACTTGTATCTGTCATTCCCAAGATGAATTGATTTGTATTGGCTGCAAAAGGAGGCCCTACACCATACTAATAAAAAAAACTAATAAATAGTTTCATTGTCCTGCTAATGGAAAGTGCCTTCAGTTCAATACTGTTTGTCTATATTAATAATAATAATAATTATTATTATTATTAGCTATATTAAAAAAACAACTGAATTGATAATGAATCAATTTAGATAGCAAGGAAAGGGTGTGTGTGTGTTTACTCAGCTGTATAAATTCCTTCACTACTGTGCTGTTTTTATAAGTATGTCTACGTGGATGCAAACATGACTGTGTGTTCATAGAGGTGTGTCCATTTTGTGCAAGTGTGTGTTATATGAAATAAAAGCATAGAAGTTTACAAAGGCTGAGTGTATTGATCCTGTTAGGGTGTGCGGTTCTGTGTTCACATATAAAGTGTGTTTCTCTCTACGAAAGTGTCCTTGTCTGTCTCCTTGATTTACAGCGTGTGTGTGTATGAGTAGGAGTGAATATATGGCCACTTTGCAGATGAGGCTAGGGCTTATTGCCGCAGTATCATTTAGCTAATGGACACCATTTCTATTCCGTGTCTCTTTCTATCTTTCCTCTCTCTATTTTGTTCAATACACAATATCATTTACATTTAAAGGGTTAGTTCACCCAAAAATGAAAATTCTGTCATTAATTACTCACCCTCGTGCCGTTTTACTCCCATAAGACCTTCGTTGATCTTCGAAACACAAATTAAGATATTTTTGTTTAAATCCGATGGCTCTGTGAGGCCTACATAGGGAGCAATGACATTTCCTCTCTCAAGATCCATAAAGGTACTAAAAACATATTTAAATCAGTTCATATGAGAGAGGAAATGTCATTGCTCCCTGTGTAGGCCTCACGGAGCCATCGGATTTAAACAAAAATATCTCAATTTGCGTTCCGAAGATTAACGAAGGTCTTATGGGTGTGGAACGGCATGAGAGTGAGTAATAAATGACAGAATTTTCATTTTTGGGTGAACTAACCCTTTAAACCAAGTATTTTGGGAAGTTGCTTTCAAGTAAAAAATGTGTATATATATATTTAATTTATAGTTAATTTATTTGTACCATTTCTGTGTCTTTGCTTCAACTTTATTTTAAATGTATAATTCAGGCTTTTTACTTTTCTTTCTTTTCTTTTTTTTTAGTAAATCTTGATTGCAGCCTAGCCAATCAGCCGCAACTTTTGCTTGCTGCTAAACTTTACTCATCTTCAGGTCCAAATTTGTGGCTGTCTGATGCTCAACTTAAATATTATTGCCTTCATGAGTCACTTTGGTCTAGTATATTGAAAGTGTATTGAAATATACTTCCTTTTTATTAGTAAAATTGCAACTGTATATAAACGTTACTTATTAGGTGTTGTATTTATCATTTTTACCCTTTGTGTAATGTTTTAAGTGATCCTCTCTTTTGGCAATAAAAGCACAGTATTTCTGAAGATCACTTAATATATTGCGCCTGCTGAGTGCTCTCTAAAATAACTTGCATCTATTAAGAGAGATTCTTGCACAATTCAGGTGATCCATTGCTGTTTCTAATGTAATTCTGTCTGATATATTCTCTCTCTCTCTACCTCAGGATATCTGCCCAATGGGATTCATGCTATTGAGGCCATGCTCGCTGCTGCAAGTATAGGTGCCATCTGGAGTTCAACCTCTCCAGATTTTGGTGTCAATGTAAGAGCTTTACATGCATAATGGTGGCTATTTTACCATATGACAACATATTTTTCTATACTACTACTACTACTACTATTATTATATAGGGCTGGGACAATACATCGATGCATCATGAATCAAGAAATGATTCTGGATCGATTCTGATATTTTCCATATGTATCGCTATTCTCTCTCAAATCGGTTCTGAGCTTAGTTTTCAACAGCAGATGGCACTGCGTGCTTTAGAAACAGACGTACTCTTCCTTCCACTTCCTTCCAATTCCTTACACACACCACTTGAACCTTCTATAAAATAATCATTCATAAAGTTCAAAAAGGTTGAAGTGAATTACAAGGGTGTTTGCAGTGGGCTGTTTACATTAATCTCGCGTTATAAAAGCATTCTGAGGTGCAAATACATTGTCAGATTCAGTCGAATGCACGAGCGCTGTTCTTCATGAGCATTTGAGCATGCGGTCAAAAAATAGCCTAGAGTGCCATCTGCTGTTAAAAACTAAGCTCAGAACCGATTTGCGATACATTTGGAAAATATCAGAAACTGATCCACGAATCACAATGCATTGATAGTATTGTCCCAGCCCTACCATTATAAACTACTACTATAATCGTATGAAGTATACAGTTAGTGTGTAGAAACCACTTAAATTTTTCTGTGAGCTGTGGATCATCAGAACATTTGTAATTTACAGGCCAGATAAGGTCAGAAAGATATTTCACTTTCACGGTGATCCAGTGAGGTTCAGAAAGTATGAAATAATAATGCTGACAGATTTCAAACAGACTTTTTTTTAAATGTACACTACCATTCTAAAGTTTGAGGTTGGTAAGATTGCTTTTGGAAAAAAAAAATCTCTTATGCTGACCAAGGCCGCATTTATTTTATTAAAATACAGTGAAAACAGTAATATTGTGAAATATTATTATGATTTAAAATACCCGTTTTCTATTTTAATATATTTATTATTAATTTATTTACTCCTGTGATGACAGGAACATTTTCAGCATCATTACTCCAGTTTTTAGTGTCACATGATCCTTCAGAAATCATTCTAATATGCCGATTTGGTGCTCAAGAAACATTTCTCTTTATTATCAATGTTGAAACAGTTGTGCTGCTTAATATGTCTGTGGAAACCATGATACTTTCAGGATTCTTTGATAAATAGAAAGTTCAAAAGAACAGCATTTATTTGAAATGGAACTCTTTTTGTAATATTAGAAATGTCTTTACTGTCAATTTATTGCACCCTTGCTGAATAAAATTATGAATTAATTTTTTTTTTTTATTGTAATCATACTGGCCTCAAACTTTTGAACAGTAGTTTTTGTTACACAGGAAAGCATTTCATACAGCAAATCATTTGGCTGATCCTTCCTTTGCTTCAGTCACTAAAATTTAAAGTGCCAAATTGATCATTTTAATAAATAATATATAGAGAAGTTAAATGCTCTCGAGGAACACTGATGGATCCAGTCAGTGGCAAGGAGAAACCTTTTCCGTCTGTCAGCGCTTACCTGATGTAGGAACCTCAGATTTGGGTGTTGGCAGAAAGAATTCCTCAGTTTGTCCTCAGCTACCAGGCATTGCTGTACCACGCTGACCCGGCATTCATATGCCCACATGCCTTCATACTTACACTGGTGCAGTTGTTGTCACGAGCTTCCACTTTGTTGTAGTCTTATGTGTTAAATGCACTCTGTTTATCCCACAAGCGACAGTGATAAAATATAAATAAACAGTTATATTCAGCCATATTATCACAACATGTCGGCTCCCATGTACAAAAAAGTAGGTCATCTCACCATCAATTCTCACTGTCTTCAAATGTGTGTATGACCTGTTAGCTATGTCAAACACTCTGTCACAGACATGCACACACTTTACCTCTCGCTACTGCCACTATGTGTCTCTCTCACATACACTCTCCAACCAGAAGATTAAAGTAAGTCTACAGCCCCCCCAGGGCTGTGGTTATTCCATAAATAGGACAGCGTCTAGCAGCTAAAGCAACATAGATTCAACATTGGCTTATTGACTAAAATGAACTCAGTATATACACTGCTGCCCCCTGTGGTTAAGGTGGGGAACTGCATCACGTTGCCTGCATTAGTTATACACTACTGTCTCAAAAGTTTTGGGGTCGGTAAGATTTTTTTTAAAAATGTTTTTGAAAAGTCTCTTATGCTCATCATTTATTTGATCAAAAATGCAGATAATATTGTGAAATATTACTACAGTTTTAACTGTTTTCTGTTTTAATATTATGTTAAAATGTATTTTATTCCCATGATAGTAAAGCTAAATTTTCAGCATCATTACTCCAGTCTTCAGGGTCACATGATCCTTCAGAAAGCATTCTAATATGCTGATTTGGTGCTCAGGAAACGTTTCTTATCATTATTATCATTGTGATAATTTTTTCAGGATTCTTTCGTGAATAGAAAGTTTAAAAGAACAGCATTTATTTGAAATAGAAATCTACAAACAATACAAAAGTCACTTTTGATCAATTTAATACATCCTTGCTGAATAAACATATGAATTTGGTAAGAAAAAAAAATCTTACTGACCCCAAACTTTTGAACAGTAGTGACTAGTGTATATATAGCATATTATTCTGTGAGTTATATTGAATATATTATTATATAAAGTTAAAATATAATACAGCCTATTATAATATAGCCTGTGTGTGTGTGTGTGTGTGTGTGTGTGTGTGTGTGTGTATCTTTACTCCTGTGTTTCACCTGTCTTTCATGTCTCTCTTTTCCTCTTCAGGGAGTGCTAGACAGGATTTCCCAGATCCAGCCCAAGTTGATATTCTCAGTAGCAGCTGTTGTGTATAACGGCAAGCAGCACGACCATATGGAGAAACTCCAGAATGTTGTGAAAGGTATAAAGCACACATTTCAGCTCACGCACCGCTAGATTGTTCCCATCATGTCGTCTTGTTGATATGTTGGCATTTCATTGAGCCTCATGCTGTATATTTGTTTGTTTTTTTCCCATCATCTCTTTCAGGTCTCCCTGACCTGAAGAAGGTTGTGATAATTCCATACGTTCGCTCTCGACAAGAGACGGACCTCTCCAAGATTCCCAACAGGTCTGTGCATCTATATGTGCTAACAATCATAATATACATAGAAGTTTAATTCACTTGACAAAATGTGTTCATTTAAATTGCCTCAACGTCATCAAACATAGATTGAGTCGTGCAATAATTAGGAGTTTCAGGTAGATAATGACCCAAATTTCCTACCTACGAAATTTTTTTTTTTTTTTTTTTTTTTTTTTAAAGAAAATTAATACTTTTAATACTTTTAAATACTTTTAATAATTAATACTTTTTCAGCAAGAATGGATTACATTGAATGGATTTAATTCGATTTTTGAACTTTCTATTTAACCCTTTAATCACAGCTACTGTTGTATGTTCAGATAAGATCTAAAGTTGAGTTGTCTTAGGATAGAGTTAGTCCTGACTCTCTGTCTCCTGTACCGTTTCTTTCAGTGTGTTCCTGGAGGACTTTTTGGCCACAGGTAAAGAAGGGGATCAGGACCCTCAGCTGGAGTTTGAGCAGCTGCCCTTCTCTCATCCTCTCTTCATCATGTACTCCTCTGGCACCACAGGAGCTCCCAAGTGCATGGTGCACTCTGCTGGGGTAAGTGTGTGTTGTGCAGAGTCCAAATGATATATTGCACTGTACAATGCTTACTTGATGTATCCATTTTCAGATTCATTTTGAAGCATTCCGTTGTTCCGATGCTCCGAACGTGACCAATAAAGAAAGAAAATACAGATGCTAGCATTTATTTTGCAGGTGTACAAATATCAGCAGCTAAATTATCAATTTTAGACCAAATTTGTTGTATCATTGTTTCATTTTTTATTGATTTTGGTTTGAATAGAATGGTGTTGTTATAACTGAACTAATATTTCAGTCGAGGGACATGTTGATAAAAATAAAAATATGAGATGGGAGTAAAAATTATGTTAATGCTTTTGTTCGCTCTCAAAATGTTAGCGTTCCCCTAAGAAACTTGGCATTCCCTCGCAAAACTTTTGAGTTGTTTGCGAGCGAACGCAAAGTTTCTCAGGGGAACGCAAAAAGTTTTTTGAGGGAACGCAAAGCTTTTTGGCTGAATGCAAAACTGAGAACACAAAAGCATTGAAATATATATTTTTTTCCTCCCATTCCATATTTTTTATCACTATGTCCTTTTTAAGGGCTCCATAACCCTTCCGCTTGGTCTGCGTATTAAACTACTACATAATTTCTCTTGGTTATGATTCTGTACATTTTATGCCAGCATCACATTAAAAAAATGTGTAAAAAAGCACCTCCTTTCTAAAGCATTTTGGTAATCACATGCAAAAACTATTGAATCAGCAATATAGACCACTAGATGGCAGTAAGAGGCCATTTTAAAACCTTTACAACACTATAAGCTAGATGCAATTGGGATGAGCAATTATGTGCACCATTCCCATCTCTTCTGAATTCATTTCCTGTATAACCCAACATTAGGGACACAGCAGCCCACTTGGATGTAAATCAACCGTGGTTCCTATACACATACCCACAAATATACAGGCTTCGCAGAAAATTCATCTGAAAAATCAAGGAAGGGAAAAGCAGGGCTTGATCACTTGTTTTGCTCTTCATAAACACACCAACTAAGCACATACAAGCGTGTCTATAGCACTGTTTTTTCATTTTTTTTTTTTTTTTTTCATTTTCACTTTTTCACAGCTTTTCCCTTCAGCCTTTCCGGCATTTGTGTCTGACGCCTCTCTGGCGTGCTAGATAATTAGAGCGCTGTGTGTATGAAAACACACAATCACACATATGTACACATGCAGCCGCATCTCTCTCTCTCCCTGTTCTCGCTCTATGGAGGATCAGTGTGCTTTTATGAAATCAGTACTCGTGTTGGGTTATGGCAGTTAGAGAATGAATGAAAACACTCATAATTAATGCTTTCACTAGGATAAGTGTTAGAAGCATGCTACAGGGTTTGTGGTGTTTTTGTTTTGTTTTTTTCTTCTTTTTTTTTTTTTAATCCATGCAGTGTCACTGATCCTTTACTTTGGTAATTAGGTCATTCCCTGCCTGCCAGAATGCATCTGAACATATGACACCAGCACACAAGTATGAACTTGAGAAGAACGCGAGATCCAGAAAAACAAACACAATCCTCGACTAATGTTATTATATAGCCTCCAATATTACAGATTTTATTTTTTTTTATTTTTTTCACCAACCTGTCTCAAGGTGTTTTTTTTTTTTTTTTTAGTGAATGTATGAAGTCATTTGTCCTCAAGTTCACACAGATGTCCTAGCAGAGTAACCACAGGTGTTGTTCATCACGTTAACTATGAACATGTTCAACGACCAGTTACCAGTCTGACCCTTTTGTTCTCCATTCCCCAGGGCACTCTCATCCAACATCTTAAAGAACACATTCTCCATGGCAATATGACCTACAATGATGTCATCATTTATTACACTACGGTATGTATCTGCGACCTTAGATGCGTTACTACACCATCAAGGCGGGAAAGATATTTTTCTCCAATGACGTCCATTCAAAAGTAGCCTTGCATTCTCAATTGAATAATTTTTTGCAAGCAACATAGACACTACCAAAAGAATGGGGTCAGTAAGATTTTTTTTTTATGTTTTTGAAAGAAGGCTGTATTTATTTGATCAAAAATTGGGTAAAACGGTAATATTGTGAAACATAATTACAATTTTAAATAACTGTTTTCCATTTTAATATATTTTATAATGCATTTAATGTCTGTGATCCCAAAGCTGAATTTTCAGCATCATTACTCCAGTCTTCAGTTTCATGTGATCCTTCAGAAATCATTCTAATATGCTGATTTGGTTCTAAAGAAACATTTAATTTTTTTTTTTTGTGGCAACTGATACTTTTTTCAGGATTTTTTGATGAAAAGAAAGTGGGAAAAAAAGAAAAAAAGAAAAGAAAACAGCATTTGCTTAAAATTCTTCACTGTTGCTTTTGATCAATTTAATGTGCTTGCTGATTTAAAAAAAAAAAAAAAAATTATGTATGTGTGTATATATATATATATATATATATATATATGAATGGTAGTGGCATTTACAGCTCAGATGATTAGCAGCATGCAGGTTGTGTACTTCTACAGGTATTATAGATCTTATTCTGTTAGTCTATGATATGGTTGATTAATATTATTTTGCCCCACCCCCACAGGTTTGGTTATTACAATTAAAAAAAAAAAGTAATCTCAGAGGCAGAGAACATTATTACATTTAGATGAAAGATTATGAACAAACTTTTTTCTTTAGGATAACGTACACTCATGAATCATACACAAAAACAGCAGGGACATTTATTAATAAATCAGGTTAACATCATATTCCGTGATGTCTTTGTTAGGACAATGTATTTTCTTTTCATCTGTGTCTTTTGTTTGCAAAATGAAGGTACGCATCACTTTCAATATTTGCTTTGTCCAGCGTGATATTCAAAGTGATATTTTGAATTGAAATAGTCAATTTTGAACACTGTTTGTTAAACACTGTGAAGTAGTTATGTTTATCTACAGAAATCTGGTCAAACACAGGACAGAAATGTATTCTCTGACCCAATCTAAAAGCAGGTCTCTCTTTTTATGTGCAGACGGGCTGGATGATGTGGAACTGGCTGGTGTCCTCTTTAGCCGTTGGGGCTTCTGTGGTCCTGTACGATGGCTCTCCTCTTATTCCCAGTGCCAATGTGCTCTGGGACCTCGTAGACCGTCTGGGGTAAGTGTGTGTGTATGTGTGTGTGTGTGTGTGTGTGTGAGACACTCTGTAATGAAGGTGTCACAGTCAGGAGCTTCAGTCTGTCTTTTTCCTCATGCCCGTGCTGTAATTGGCCGAGGTGTGGCAGTGCTTATCACCAGCATCTGCTGTGCCCTTTGTGTAAATGACACCACATCACCACGGCAACCTGATTTAAAGAGACCGGTCTAATTGGCCACCTCTAATGTGGCATCGAGTTCCTTTCAGAGTTTACCTGTTATTGATCAGAAATGATCGAAGTGCAACAGATACTGGAGCTCTTTTGGATCACACTTGATATGTGTGTGTGTGTGTGTGTGTGTGTGTGTGTGTGTGTGTGTGTGTGTGTGTGTGTGTGTGTTTGCTCACTTTCAGCCTCTCTTGGCTGCTGGTGAAAGCCTCTATTCTTAACTTTCATTGTCTCGCCTTTTCCCAAGAGGAAGAAAATGGAGTCATTTTTTTTTGCAGCAGCAGCTTTTGGGAAAGCCAAAACATGCACACATTTTCATTACTCACCAGACCCGTGTGTGCTGCTTGAATTGCTTCAGAGACATGTTCATTTTTAAATATTTTAATTAGGCCTATTATTTGATTTTAAAATATACCTAAATAGGTATCACTTTATAATAAGGTCTCATTTGTTAACATTAATTAATGTATTAACTGACATGAACTAACAAACAGTACATTTGTTACAGTATTTATTAGTCTTTGTTAATGTTAGTTAATAAAATTCCAGTTGATAACAAATACAGCATTTGATTTTAATAATGTATTAATTAATGTTGAAATTAATATTAACTAAGATTATTAGCTTGCATATTACTAGTATATTGGTTGTTTATTAGTACTTATAAAGCACATATTAATGGCTTATTTTGGCGTTAATATGTGCTTTATAGACCTTATTCTACTTCCCTTAATCCTACCCAATACCCAAATTTAAATGCTACAAAAACTACCTTACTAACTATTAATAAGCAGTAAATTTGGAGTTAATTGAGGCAAAAATTGTAGTGAATACGTGTTCCCTATACTGTTACCTTTTTTTTTCTTTTTTTTTTCCTTTTTTTTTTAATGAAATTAATACTTTTATTCAGCAAGGAAGAGACAATTATAATCTTGCAATTAAAATTTATTTGAAACACATGCTGTAAATACTTATAAAAGAATCCTGAAATATGTCTATCATGGTTTCCACAAAAATGTTAATAGAAATGTTTTCAACATTGAGAATAAGAAATGTTTCTTGAGCGCCAAATCATATTAGAATGATTTCTGAAGAATCATATGACCCTGAAGACTGGAGTGATGGCTGCTGAAAATTCACATTTGCCATCACAAGAATAAATTACATTTTAAAATAAATTAAAATAGAAAACTGGTATTTTAAATTGTAATTATATTTCACAAATTTACTGTATTTTAAACAGTAAATGCAGAAATAATAAAAAAATAAAATCAGTCTTAAATAAATGCAGCCTTGGTGATCATAAGAAACTTTGGTAACACTTTGCAATAAGGTTCATTAGTTAAACATTAGTTAATGTATTAAGTAACATGAAGTAACCATGAGCAATACATCTGTTACTGTATTTACTAATCTTCATTAACGTAGTTAATGAAAATACAGTTGTTCATTGTTTGTTCATGTTAGTTCACAGTGCATTAACTAATGTTAACAAGATTTTAATAATGTATTAGTAAATGTTAAAAATTAACATTAACAAAGATTAATAAATGCTGTATAAGTGCAGTTCATTATTAGTTCATGTTAACTAATGTAGTTAACTAATGTTAACTAATGAACCTTATTGTAAAGTGTTACCAAAACTTCTTTCAAAAACAATAAAAATCTTTGAACGTTTGAACGTTATTGTACATGATTTAATGAAATTAATTGCGAAAAGCACCTAAATAAAGAGAAAATTTAAAGAGGACATTATGGTAAACAAGTCAAGCATTGAATAGATGTTAAAAAAAAATGACTTTAGAAGTTGGTTTGTTTTAGTTGCAAAGTGTAGAACATAAGCCAATCACAATCCCAGTCCACAGCAATTTTAGTTAGCAATTGAGTCAGTAAATTCAGTCTGAAGTAATGTTCATTTCTTACATTCATTCTGTACTCTTTTTTTTAAAGTGTTGGTCTGTGTACATGTTCATCTTTGGCCATTTCTCAACTTTAAAAACATGTCTCAAAACCCCCGCGTTCAGTTCCATGCATTTGCACTCTGTCTTACTGTTCTGAATGCAAGAATGCGTCCTGCTTGAATTGATTCTGTGCAGTCTGCTTTTGGTAAATGTGATTTGGCGAGGCGTGTTGCCTGTAGTAGCAGCTGAGCTTCAAGCTTGAATTGCTCTAATGGTAGGAATATTTCTTAATGTGGAATTTGCTTATGGTTCAGGTGGCATGCTTAAATAGTTTTTTTTTTTTTTTTTTTTTTTTTTCCCCACATTATTTTTAATTCACATTATTATTTAAATGAACGTGTTAAATTAACTGTCCTAATTTTGCAAGGCAGCTCTGGTTTGTATCTGAGAGTCTGTTGGTGACACCAATTAAGTTATTCCTCTGGGCAGTATAGGGTTTATTTAGAGTTCATTGTGATAATAAAAAGAAGATGGTTAATTTTTAAGTCTAGAGAATATGCTGTTGTTCAGTATACATCAAACCCACAACCTTTTACCTGTTAATCCTCATCATTTAAAGTCAGCATGAAATTAAAATTCATCCATTTTGTAAATGCATGTTATAGATCTTAAGCCCAAGGTATACTTTGGCCGTCCACGTTCTGTGACTGTCTGCGTGACGTAATTTTTGTAATTCATGTCTATGTGCAGCCCAATTTTTGTGTCTTTATTATTATACTAGGAGGATGTTTACATAACCTGTTTTTTTTTTTTGTTTTGTTTTGTTTTTTTCAAAAGAGAAAGGAAAATCTTGTTTTTCATTCCTTTAAACATCAAATTGGGCCATTGTTAGGTAATACTACCTTCAAATTGCCAGTCTATGAAACATTTTATTCTGCTTGTAAAGTGCTGATTTCAAGTCTGGTAAAACAGCAAAAGTTTAATACACCTAAAAATAAGAACTACAAAACTCAAGCTTAATACTTTTGATCTTTTAGTCTTTATCAAATCATTTGCAGATTGTAGTTCATACTCATTCATACCCTTGTACTGCGCACACTTCTGAGACACGTACTGACACGTCGTACTATAGGTGTTATGACAGATTTCAAGCTTCTTTCAGACTTTGTCCATCTAGTCTTTGTGTTCACTATCCAGACAAGAGAGCAGTAATGAGCAACAGCCAATAAAAGTTGCGAGAGAGCGAAGGTTTGAGAAGCTGGAGCAAAAAAATAAATAGAAACACATCAAACTGCTCCCCACTCTCACCAAGCACTGTTTCATCTATATTTTTCAACTCTGATTCTTATTTTTCCTGTTCTCTGCAATTCGGTATAAAAACAATCGCAAGCTCTTCCTCTATGTTGTCTTTTTATATGTTGACAAGAAACATGTCTCCCGTTGCTTTAAGTAAGTTTGTGAGCAAATGTATTCTGGGATCGTCGCTTCAGTCCAGGTCTGTGATCAGTTGTGTAGTTTGCGCAGTGCAAATTTGTAGACATTTGCCTTTGTGACACAAATAAAGTTCATAACTTCAGACTGAATCAACCCATCTACCCCTCTTCTGCAGACAAGGTAGAACTCTCCCTGATGTCCACCACATGATGAATAAAACATGCTCTCTCTTTTGTCCCTCTATGTTTAGTTGTACAAATATACTGATCCTGGATTAGCTTTTATCTTGTACTGCTCCCCTTTCAGATTAATTATGTTTAATGTTTACAAATGATCAATATTCAATCAGAGGGCAGATGTGGTGTCCATGTAGATGTGTTAGGGAAACCTGTTCTGGACAAAGGACCATTGTGAAACTTGGTCATGCAAGACAACTCTTTCTTTGTCCCATATTGTCACTGTTGGTAAAAAAAAAAAAAGCTTCTGTTTTTGGTCTTTCATAAGACCGAAGAGACTAAAAATTGATTGTATTGAAGTGTAAGACAACAGGCACAATGCTTTCCCCGTAGTTTGAGGTGAACCCTCAGCCAGTTCTTCAAATCAGTTTTAAATTCTATCCAGAGAGTTATATTCATTGAGTCTTATCTTAGTTTAGAGTTACCTAGCTTTACTGGCCCTCATTAAGCATACCTATTTGTAAGTTGCAAGTAATTCTGTACACATTGATAAGCTAGTACACCTTGATAAATGTTTGTTTATGGTTTGAACTTAAGTCTGCTGGACACTGCCCTCCAGGACTGGAGTTGAAGAGGTCTGCACCGTTGAGCTGGGCCATTACATAATTGGGGGCTCGTCCGGGACTCAAACTGAGCTGGTTTTAAAGTCAAGACTGAGCTTATTACAAACCAGATTAAAAAAATTATGCATCACTACACATTTTGGGCCAATGGAATTTGTGACTTTCACAAAGCATGGCCGTATTAAGTTGGGATAGCCTTGGATCTAAATGCCGTTTCTCAAGGCTTCATTGGTGATAGCTGATGGATCTCCCCTTAGAAGCTCCAACTTGTTGGTTACAAGCCCAGATCTTTCACCAATAAGCCAAGTGTTTAGTCAATACCAGGTTAAGATTTGGTCTACACATATATTGTGATGGGAGTCTAAATTAATTATATTTGCTTGGGTTTTTACATCTAGAGGCCAAAACTGCAACAAATCCAGTTTACATGCATGACTTATTTACCAGTTGTAATTTTCCATGTGCAGATGGGGCTAAAATTATGTTCAAGTAGCCATGGCTTGTAAGAAATGAATTGTCTGAATATTTAGACGAGCTTGTTTGAATATTATAAATATGAACAATCCTGTCATTAATTCAATGGACAGACTATGTAGGAAATCAGAGGTTCATGATGTCATAAACGTAAAGGAACACATCAATGGTTAATCATATCATTAGGTTGGCACTGGCAAGTTTTCCCTTTTTTCCCTCGCCTGACTGATATCTTGCTTGTGAAATCACGTTCCATTTCATTTCGTATCGAATGCTCTTCCTACATCCTAAATGACCCATTACTAACCAGGCCTTGCCAGCTGCCACCAATCACATCCAAGCAGGACGTTGTCATGACACCTGTCTACACAGGGGACGTCTCTTTTTGGAAACTATAGAGAGAAAAACAGAGAATGACAAACGAGTTTAGATGGATACTTAATTACATTTATGTGCAGCTTCAGATATTTTGCACATTATTTGTACAGGTTGTTTTACTTATTTAAGACAAACAAAGTCTCCCAAACAAAAATCTCACTCGTGCTTGTCCATATAATGCTGTTGATTTGCAGATGTGAAGTTTATTTATTAATTGTCTCATGGTTGTGTTGTCAGTATTCTTCAGTATTTTTGGAAGCTTTTGGAGCTGTACATTATGAACACTAGAGTACATAGACCCCTTTATAAGTCAAAACATTGGTTAGACTCATTTTTTTTGCAGTTACAGTTCTGCTCTGATTTGCGTTTAGGAATGGGCAGTTTCATATATTATGCAAACTGTATAGTATAGTTCATTTTACTGTAATTCCAAGGAAACACTGTGCTAGACAAATGGAGATTACACTAACACAACCATGTTGACAGCATTTAAGCTTGTCTGTGCTCTTCAGATATTACACTGCCATGACCTCCACCCCTGATTTCTGACCGTGAGTGATTCCATCAAGAGATGGCTGACCGAGGCTTCTGCAGGTCAACAGGCCATTTAGATCAATTCCACCTCATTGACACTGAAAGTGTTCCGCTCTTTGTTCTAAAGCGGGGAGATCTAGATTGCTGTGGAAATTAGGTGTTTGTCTGAGATGTGGCCTAGTGCAGTGATTTCCCAACCAGGGGTACACATATCCAGTGTTGGATGTAATTAATTACTATAATTTAATTACTTTTCCCTTAAAAAAAGTAAAGTAATTTATTAATCTTAATTTTTTTGTAATTTAATTACACATACTTCTGATGTAATTGCATTAAATACTGTATAGACTATAGAACAATTCTATATTAAACAATAGTGGATTTAACATCTAATGTTAAAATGTATGTTTTTAAGGTAACCTTCTCCCTTTAAATACTTTGGCCAGTTCAAGAATAATTTATGCACTTTTATTTTATTTATTTGAAAGAATTAAAAGAGCAGTTTCATGTCTATCCTTGTATTGTCAAGCTGGTTGAGGTTGATAGGGGATTTAGAAATTAATTATTATTAAGTAATGCAATACTTTTTAGAGAGAGTAATTAGTACTGTAATCTAATTACACTGTTTTTTAGAGTAACTTACCCCTTAAGGTGATGATACATGGGACAGCTTTTTGAGCAGTGTTGTCAGGCGATGTTGCTTGGGCACTTTCCCATTGAGAATGGGCAACACATTTCTATCTGGATACTTAGATCAAAATTTGTTGCACATTCTCAATGGCAAAGTGCCCAAGCAACATCGCTCGGCGACATTGCTCAAAAAGTTGTCCAGTGTATCATCACCTTTATTGTACCTCCTAAATTGCGGTTTCGTTTTGCAAGCTGTAAGAAGTCCATTTTGTCTTTTATACATTCAAAATATATACCCAATTGTTAACATCCATATTTTTCCATTATTTTATTGTTTGCTGACAGAATCACGATTTTTGGGACTGGAGCAAAATGGCTGTCTGTGTTGGAGGAGAGAAATCTGAAACCAGGTGAGCTGCAGAACGATTGTCATCTCTTTCTTTTTTTCCCAGTATCCATAATAAGGTTGTCACCATGGGCGACATTTGACACTCGAGTTGGGGGGGCAAGAAAAAAATCTTTTTTTCTTTTTTTTTTCTTTTTTTTGCAGGTACAAATGTCTTTTTGTACATGCATCGTGGACGATATGTGAATCAGTGTCCATCATTTTGCGAGCAACTGGTGATAAAGAAAAATGCCACATCGCAATATTGAAAATATTTCCATTTTAAACCATGAAGGTGAGCTAGTAGATATCACACAAACAATGTGCAAACTTTGCGTGAAAATAAAAACTGACTGAGCTTTTGGCACGCTGCGTTAACGGCGCATGTGGCCCATAGTGAGAAAAAAATGAGTATTTTTTGCGAATCGAGAAGTATTTCGTGTTAAACAAGTTGTTTTTAATTGAGGAGTAAGCTATCTAACTAATATTCTATTATCCTTGCAGCACGTCGGTTATGCGGTGATGCGCTATGATTTCGCAGGGCAAATGATTTGCAATATTAATTTAATAATAAAAGTAGCATGATAATAATAAGAATAAGCTAATAGCCCAGCGTGCCCGTCTGCTATACGCCACTGTGAAGGGATAAAAGGCTTTCAGGCACAGCATCAAAGCGATTAACTGTTTTATCCAAATTCACATGCATGGACCGTTAAATGTTCAATACTGCAATGTCCGAGTCTCTCCTGTCTCATGATGTTTCTCATGTGTTTTCAGTCGGTGCAAGCAAGAAACGTTTACTAGACTGTGGACTAGCTTTGACTTTCTGAACAGTGGCTGCTTGCAGCCGAATTTTTATGACCACTGACGGTGCGCGTGTGCACGCACTGAACGCGTCTTTCCGCGCTCACAGGCAAAGGAGTATCTTTGAAAGGCCCGCCCTAATGTCACCCATGGTTGTCACTATACAATATTTCAGTTTTGATACCACAGCTAAATGAACATGCTGTTGAGAACTCTCCTTTATTTAAAGAGTTTTATATTAATATAAATATTACCAAAAAAAATTACATGTAGCCATCAAGTGTTTCTCATTTAAACAGTACTTCAAGCTTTTCAGTCAATAATGTTGTTTGAAATTTTTTTATGACATAATAAGCAATGGCAGGTCTATTAGGCTATATTTACACGGCAAGGCCTAATGTACAGTTCTGTTTTTTTTGGGAGTTTTTTTTTTTGCCTGTTTACATTAACAAACCTACTTTGAAGGGTGTTTGACCATCCATGTGCATCTGTGAGGCTTGTGCACAGAATTAAGGCTGTTCCCCACTTTCCCAGCAGTCACTAAGGCCCTGTTTCCACCTGGTATTAATATGCGTTTTGGTCGATCGGATCACAAGTGGACGAGGGAGACACATACCTGTTACACCTGGTATTTTAATTTGTCTCTTTTGTCCACTTTCACTTCTGTCCTGATTTCTTTGAGAAGGAGGGTCTGTGGGTGGGTAAATTTAAGGTTTTTTTTTTTTTTTCAGTTCTTTCTATCTAATGAATAAAATAAGCTTGCACAATTTACATATGCTTGGTAAGTTAACGTATTTCGTCTTCAAACCAAACAGGTCTTCAGCCGACAAAGTTTAAATCCCGTCTGGCTAGCGCGCTTACCTTACGCGTTACTGTAGATCAGTGGGCGGAGAGTAGATGGTCTTTTGTGGCTGTTCGAACACATTCAACCACATGAGCGTTTCCACTACGAAAACAATCCGGTCGAATGCGTATCTCTGGAAATGGTCGAAAGTGGACAAGCTCAAAACGTTTAACACCCCATTTATACCTGTAAAACGCATCTTAATACCAGTTGGAAACGAGGCCTAAATGCTACTGGCTCATTCACTAAACCGTGTGTGTGTGCTTGTGAATATTCAACAATAATGAGACAAACTGAAAGTGAATTAAAATGCAGTGGAAGATGGAGTTTAACCGTCACATCTGCCATGAAAGCGGTCAAATTAGTGTTCTTATTTTATAAAGAGTTACTTGGAGAACTCCTCTGATGAAGAGACTTTTTGAGCACATGTAGTTTCCCATGCTGGGTTTAAAAAAGAAAACTTACAATGAAAATCGACCCTATTTTATCTGGATTCACGGCTATTTAAGAATGTCCATCAATGGATAAAGATTTAGTTATGCCTATGCTAACCAGCCAAACCTTGACCCCTTAGACATAACTGTTGCTGTGTAAGTTAAATTAAATTTCATATTCAATCATATTAATATGTGTAAATTAGTGTTACACTAATTTCATATTAATTAAATTAATATGACATTAAATCAATATTAAATTAAAGAAATGACTGGTGCTGTTAATTAAAATAAATTAAATTATATTATATTAAATCAAAACAAATAAATATTACATTAAATTAATATTAATTTAATTAAATTGCAGTCAAACCAAAAAATATTCAGACATTTTTGATATATTTTTACTAGTGGGTGCAGGACACTATAGTTCATTAATGTAAGTGAGAATAACAAAATAAAGTAAACTGTGATGTCTTATACCCAAAAGTTCTTCATACAGTGGACTACCAGTAAAATTGATAAAAATTTGGGACCAAAAATTATTCAGACACTTTGACCTGACCATGTTTTGCTTAAGTGTTATCTGACATAATTAAGATTAATTTTTCCTGACACAGTTTAACTTTGAGATCTTGTCAAATATTATTACCCTTTTTTAAACTGTATTAATGAATAAAAAGTTCAAGGTGTCTGAATAAATTTTGGTTTGATTGTATATCTTTCTTTTCACAGTCAAATTAAATATCATGCTAAATATTCTGGTTTGCTACATCACATTGCAGAAGTTAAAGGGTTAGTTCACCCAAAAATGAAAATAATGTCATTTATTACTCACCCTCATGGCGTTCCACACCCGTAAGACCTTCGTTAATCTTCGGAACGCAAATGAAGATATTTTTGTTGAAATCCGATGGCTCAATGAGGCCTCCATAGCCAGCAATGACATTTCCTCTCTCAAGATCCATTAATGTACTAAAAACATATTTAAATCAGTTCATGTGAGTACAGTGGTTCAATATTAATATTATAAAGCAACGAGAATATTTTTTTGGTGCGCCAAAAAAACAAAATAACGACTTATATAGTGATGGCCATTTTCAAAACACTGCTTCATGAAGCTTCGGAGCATTATGAATCAGCGGTTCGGAGCGCCAAAGTCACGTGATTTCAGCAGTTTGGTGGTTTGACACGTGATCCGAATCATGATTCGACACGCTGATTCATAACACGCTGGCCATCACTATATAAGTCATTATTTAGTTTTTTTGGCGCACCAAATACATTCTCGTCGCTTTATAATATTAATATTAAGCCACTGTACTCACATGAACTGATTTAAATATGTTTTTAGTACATTAATGGATCTTGAGAGAGGAAATTGCTGGCTATGCAGGCCTCACTGAGCCATCGGATTTCAACAAAAATATCTTAATTTGCGTTCCGAAGATTAACGAAGGTCTTACGGATGTGGAACGGCATGAGGGTGAGTAATAAATTACATTATTTTCATTTTTTGGTGAACTAACCCTTTAAATGCTTTTTGAATGGCAATTCATGTCGTCTTTAAAGATGAAGCTCTTGGTGTGTTGGAGGAGTTTGGGGGATTTATTTGTTTTGCATGTGTGTGGTTCAGAGGACTGTGTGTGTTGGGGGTCAGAGACGTGCTTCCGGGCCCTCTGCTGCTCCCTTTGGCTGCTTGACATTTCAGAGCGACACCTGTTAGCCTGTGGGGTGTGGCACTGGCTCTGATAACCAGGGCGAGAGACCCTCTCTACACAGGACCCCAGACGGGTGGCCTGGCATGTTGCCTGCATACATTTCAGCACAGTTTAATGTGGTTCATAATTCTGATCACTGTGAGCCATACCCATCTGTTTCCAGACTACAATCCTTCTGAATAAATAACATTGAGCTGAGCTTTATACTTCAGGACTGTTTATAATTTCAGAAATTGGAACTTATTAAAAAAAATAATTCAGTGAATGCGAAATTTAGTTAACATTGTGATTGTTGTTTAATCTTTTCACTAATACATTTTGTTTTTTGTTTTATTTCCATTTGCAGCAAACACACACAACCTGCAGACGCTTCACACACTCCTGTCTACAGGATCTCCACTGAAGCCTCAGAGTTATGAGTATGTGTACAGCTGTATTAAGAACAATGTGCTGCTGGGATCCATATCAGGTGGGCTCGTGTTTTTTTTTTTTTTTTCTATTTTAATTGCATTGCATTTTTCCCTTCATTCCTTCAATTACCTGGCTTTTTTCCCCTCCCTTCCTTTTTCCCTTCCATGTCCTGTGTTTCTTCTCTTTTCCTCTTCTTTCTTGCTTTCTTGCTTCCCCATTCCTTATCCATTATCTTATCTTATCTTATCTTATCTTATCCTATCCTATCCTATCCTGATCAGCCCACTCTTCACTTTCCCTCCAATCATCAGCGCTCCAGCTCTTCTTGATAGTACGGTGTGTGTGTGTTTCGCAGTGTGATCTCATGCCTGCAGGGCCCTGTGGAAACAAATTAGCATCAGCGTTAACAGCTGTGGTGGACTGCTGATTTTGTGTGCATGAGTGTGTGTTTGTGACTGGGGTCTCGCAGCATGTTTCTCTCACACACCACCTGTGCCCAGTTTCTCCCTGCGGTTTCACCAGATGAGCTTTGCTCTCATGGCAGGTCAGCGGCAGCCTGCTACATTCATGTTATTCAGATTGAACCTTTCAGAGCTATTTGTTATTTAACTTCTTGTATGCAGTGCTTGTTCCTGCATGATTTTTAGTCTTTTCTAATTTATTGATGCTGATTGGTCATTAGACACTTTTCTTTTACGATAAAACACGACTTTATGACCGCTTCACTGAACAGAGGTTGCAGCATTATATACTTATACTTGACATGTGAAGGCCAAGTATGGTAATACTTGGAATTTGTCCTTTGCATTTAACCCATTCAAGTTAGTGCACACACATTAGGAGTAGTGAGTAGTGAACACACACACACGGCAAACCATGGACACACACACCCGGAGCAGTGGGCAGCCATTTTGCTATGGCGCCCGGGGAGCAATTGGGGGTTAAGTGCCTTGCTCAAGGGCACCTCAGTCATTTCCTGCCGGTATTGAGAATCGAACCCACAACCTTCGGCTTACCAGTCTGATTCTCTATCCATAAGGCCATGACTGCATTATGGTTACCATGTTTACCAAGACTTTTAATTTTTTTTGTTAAAAGATGCCCAATATGTGAATCTGAAATTATAAACAATTTCATCTAATTATCGTAAATAAGTGACAGAGAGATTTTGATGTGTTCAGAAGACATTTTTGTGCATGTCTGCCATGAAGGCTTTTTGATTTGCCATTTGGCTCACATTTGATACCATGACAGCAATCTCATTGAATTCTGACACATTTGCAGAGCACATGAGTCTCATAACGTTTTAGAAAAAGGCTTTGACTGACGTTTCTTGACTCCAGAGGTTTTTGAAATGTCAGGCTACCTAAAGATGCCTGCTGGAAAACAGCAGCTCAGATACATAATGCTTGTCTTCAGTCCTGAGCTCAGATAGCCTATTGGCCCACTGAAATATTGAGAACCCGTTCGCTTTGTCCAGAATCAGTCCTTCTCTTGCCTCCCCTCAGATATGTGACTTCTGCCAACCCAAGGCAGATTTGACCTTGACCCCAATGTCAAGCAGAGCATATGTGACAGGGCTTGTTTCCTGCCGCCCCTGTCCCTGTGCCAGCCAGACTCCTGAGTGCACAGGGGCAGCTGGCAGGAAACTTTAACACTTTCAGCCACCCAGAATCACCTGAATCCAATAGACCCCCCCAATATCACCCACCATCTGTCACATACACACATAAACAAATAAACATAAGTGTATTGTCCCAGCAACCTTTCTCTGAGTCTTTTTTGTTTCTCTTCTGTTTTCCGTCTCTTTTATAATCTGACTTTACAGTCATTACATTTGTCAATTACTGAGACCTATTTTTATCTACAGAAGTGTCTGTTTGACATCTCCTCTCCATTTTTCTCCACGAAACCTCATTATTTTGAAATATTGATTGTCTCGCTTTTTCTTTTGGCTTGCAATATCAAATATCAGTGCCTCTTTTCTCTCTTTCTCTCTCTCCACCTTTCTCTGTGCTGGCATTATAATGACTGAGCATCTGAACAGCTCACACATGTCTTTTTATGGGGTGACTCATTAAATATAGGGCTAAACTTTCTCTACAGAAGTACGAGAATGCAAACGCTTCTAGCTACACAAGCATAAGATTGTGTGTCATTGAGTTTCAAAATGTGTTGATGCAATTCATAACACAAGTTGCGTTGCATTTCTCATCATTGCCACAAGGGGTACTACTGTATATTGTGCATTAGTGTAAACTGTCATTGTCTTCAGTCAGTTTTCTCTTTCAGGTCAACTACTGTCATGGAGGAGCAACAGTTTGAGGAGAATCTTGCTGAGAAAGCTAGTTAAAAACATGTTTATAGCAGGCTACCATTAAACCACATCTGGCTATAGTGTTTTTAAGTTCAACTTTGAGTTCAGCTTATCACAGGATGATCTAGAGTGATTTTCAATGTAATTAATGGTGCTTTAAAGGATTAGTTCACTTTAAAATGAAAATTAACCCAAGCTTTACTCCCCTCAAGCCATCCTAGGTGTATATGACTTTCTTCTTTCTGATGAACACAATCGGAAAAATATTAATAAATATCCTGACGCATCCAAGCTTTATAATGGCATTGAACGAGGATCAACAAGTATGAGCTGAAGAAAGTGTCTCCATCCACATCCATCCATAATATACATATTCCACACCCCCTTCTGTATTCTACTTACAAAGAAAGTGTAAAACTCTCGCAGTTCAAAAAGCTTATGTTACGTCCTAAGCCTTCCCTATTCAACTTACGGAAAAACTTAACTGACGTGATGACAGTTCCGGTTTTTTTTTTTTCGTAATTTGAATACAGAAGGCGGTCTGGCGGAAGCTAGATATTTTACTTCATAACTTGTTAAATATGGATTTTTTATTTTTTTATTATTTTTTTTTTTTGCATCACTTCACTTCAGAAGGACTTTATTAACCCCCCGGAGCCGTGTGGAATATGTTTATGATGGATGGATGTGGATGGAGACACTTTCTTCAGCTCATACTCGTTGATCCCGCTCACTGCCATTATAAAGCTTGGATGCGTCAGGATATTTATTAATATTTCTCTGATTGCGTTCATCAGAAAGAAGAAAGTCATATACACCTAGGATGGCTTGAGGGTGAGTAAAGCTTGGGGTAATTTTCATTTGAAAGTGAACTAAACCTTTAAGTCAACTGGGCATATGATTAACAAAATAATGTGACACAAAAACTGCTACTTTTTGGGAAAAAAAATTATAATGTCACTACTTTTAGTTAGTTATTTACCTAGTTAGTTTAGTTAGTTACCTCCCAACACTGGTGGCTTATTGCTTCATTTTTTTTTTTTTTTTTTTTAGCTGCTCTTTAAGGCACGCTGAGGATACACAACAAGCTTTTTTTAGTATCATGTGGACCAGTTTCATTCCTGAAGAAAGCCTTGTGTTTGTTGGACCAAACAGATATTTGAGCACCTTTGTTCAGCTTGTTCCTTTTGTTCATGTCTGATAAACAGATCAATAAGGAAGGGCTGCAGTATAGGAACTGTGATCTATATAAATGAAGGCAGGAGAACAAAGCTACCGGAAAACTATGCCTGCAAGTTTGCATTAATGAAAACATTCCATCAGTTCCCTTTGCTATAGGAATGGCTTTCCTATATTGTGGAACATGGAAGATCTGTCTCTGTCTTTGAATTTCTCACCAAACCTACGAGATTGTCTTGCCTTGAACATTTTGAACATCTTTAAAAAGTGTATATTAACATCTTTAGTGTTTCCTCAGGTGGCACAGACATCATTTCATGCTTCATGGGTCAGAACATGACGGTGCCCGTTTACAGAGGAGAAATTCAGGCCCGAAATCTGGGCATGGCTGTGGAGGCCTGGAACTGTGAAGGTGAGATATAGCTAATGTTTATCTCTTATTTCGTGCTCAAGACACGGAGATCTTATATATTTACAGTGTCACCTACAAGAATGCCAATGAACTACATTAACTGGGAGAATAATTGTGATTTAATCTCTTATTAAATTGCTGTTGATGTAAGATGTATTTGTGAATTTTTTTTTATTTATTTTTTTTAACCACCATTAACCACCATTAAACACCATTTAGGAGGTTTACTGTACTGTGTTTTGCCTAACATTACTACTTAATCATGGTAAAAACTAAAAACACTGCCTTTGTAGCTTTAATAACCCTGTTATGTTTGGTGTGTTTTTCAGGTAAGCCTGTTTGGGGAGAGAGCGGCGAGCTGGTGTGTTTGAAGCCCATCCCGTGCCAGCCCACTCATTTCTGGAACGACGAGAATGGCAGCAAATACCACAAAGCCTACTTTTCCACCTTCCCAGGTAATCCTTTACGTGACATCACTCTATATCTGTTTTAAAACCAAGTGAGCAGCCTCCATCGACAGCATATAAAGGCATCATAGGCATCATTCCAGAATGCATTGCTTCAAGCAGTCATTGCCTACAGAGGCCCTCTGCTACCTTCCTTCAAAGTTAAGTTGAGAAGTGGTCACAGGGAAGTGCATTTTCTGATTTTAGAAAACAAACAAGTCATCCCTTTGATTTAAGAAACAAACGTGCCACTTCAGTTTGTTCAGAAGAGGCTGCAGCTTTTTTCTGCTGTATTGATTAAATGATTTCTGAGGGCGAAAGGAGGAAAAAAAAAGAACCTGCCAGCTTTTGTTAGCACAAGAAAAATCTACTTGAAACTTTATTGCTGTCAGTTGGAAAAGGCCAATCAGGGCAGTTCAGCTTAATTAGCATTTTCAGGCCGCCAGCATTCAGACATCTCTGCTTAGATACACTGTTGATGCTTCTTTCTGTAACTATTTGTTCATCCTTCTCTGTGTTCATTTGTGTCTGTTCCTCCTCATTCAGGAGTCTGGGCCCATGGCGATTACTGTAAGATAAATCCAAAAACGGGAGGAGTCGTCATGCTGGGAAGAAGGTAACTTTCGCTTTGTTCTGCTTTGTTGTATTGCAGATTTTGATAATCTTCTTTAGTTTCTGCTAAGATGCTTATAATATTGCTGTGTTATTGTATGGTGATAGTCCGAGCTTAGTTATGCTCCTAAATGATATACTAAAAAGCTCTATTTTTCTGTTTGTATTTTCAGTGATGGAACTTTAAATCCTAATGGTGTTCGGTTTGGGAGCTCAGAGATTTATAACATTGGTGAGGAATAAGTTTCACACTTTTTCCTGAAATGAGTAGACTAATTTGAGCTGGTTTGGATCAGACTAAATTCACAAGTGGTTTTACCTACAGTAGATTATTGTAGATGAAGTATCTTGACAATCACCAAACCCTTCAAAATAGACAATATATTGGTACCATAACGGTTAATATATGCTACAGTCCCTTTTGAAAGAAGTCTTATGCTTATCAAGGCTGCATTTGTTTGAACAAAATTAAAGTAAAACGGTAATATTGTGAAATATTATTATAATTTAAAATATCTGTTTTGTATTTTCATATATTATCAAATGTAATTTATATCTGTGATGGCAAAGCTGATTTTTTTTCTCAGCAGCCATTAATCCAGTCTTCAGTGTCACATGATAGTTCAATAAGTATTATAATATCTTCATTTGGCACTCAAGAAACATTTTTTCTTATTATTAATGTTAAAAACCGAAGCCTAATTTTTGTGGTACATTTTTTTTCTTTTTTTTTTTTCTATGATGAATAGAAAGTTCAAAAAACAGTATTTATTTGAAATGGAAATCATTTGTAACAATTTAAAAATCTTTAGTGTCATTTTTGATTAATTTCATGCGTTCTTGCTGAATAAAATTATTAATTTCTTAAAAAAAACTTTTGAACTTTCAAACAGCACTGTATAATTATTTAAAATGTAATAACATCATAGTAACACTTTAAGACCCTTGTTATGCCCTCTCTTCTTCCAGTGGAAGCCTTCGAGGAAGTGTCCGACAGTCTTTGTGTCCCTCAGTACAACAGTGACGGAGAGGAAAGGGTGATTCTGTTCCTGAAGATGGGACCCAAAAAGACCTTCAGTCAAGAGCTAGTAGGAAAGATCCGCAGCGCTATCAGAATAGCTCTCTCTGCCCGGCACGTACCAGCAATGATACTGGAAACCAAAGACATCCCGGTGAGCACAGTTGCACATTTGCTCTTTTTGTTGCCACTCTTTCACTTGTCCTTTTCTGCTTTATTTTCTGCATTATTCCACCTGATTGACTTCACATTTCCTATGCCTTCAGTACACTATCAGCGGAAAGAAGGTCGAAGTTGCAGTAAAGCAGGTGATCGCAGGTAAGGACGTCACTCAGCGAGGGGCCTTCTCAAACCCAGACTCCTTGGACCTCTACAAGAACCTGCCTGAACTCCAAAACTTCTGAACAACTGCATGAGGTTCATCTGAACTCCTGAAGGTCCAGCGCTTCTGGGCCCCCTTTGAAGGGTTCAGATTCTCTGGACACTGTTGGAAAATCTGGAGGAATTTATAGAGCTTTCAAACATCGAAGCTTTTCTGCACGTTGTGGCACCTGCTCAAACTCAGCTACCCATAGGAACTGATGAAGTCTGAACACACCACACTTCTTCAAAAGTATAACCGGGTTCCTCTCGGGTAGAAAGTTGAGAATGCCATTTTATGAATTTCCAACTTGGATCTTAAAGGGACATTTTATCTGCTTCTGTAATTGCGTCCACCAAGCGTTATTCCCAAGAGATGTACCGAACTCAAACTATTTCCTGAATCTGGTATCTTAATTGTTCGAGATATGTCAGTCCCATATTTTACCTCTTGTATTTTGATACAGTGTCACTTTAACCTTAACGAAGCTGTAGGAAAATCTGGCCATGTATGTTTTGAGGCTTTAAAATTACACTATTTATGCTCATATATCTGTATGAGTCAAATATACTGATATGTTACTGAATGTTGTGGATTTAAGGATAAGCCATTTCTCCTGTATGAATACCGACTTCTTGGGTAAAACCAACTGTTTTCTGGAACCTCTAACTTTATCAGGCAAAGTTTGTGCCCAGCTTGGTACCTTAATTACAAAATGTTGCCGTAATAAAGTCAGTTCACCTTTTTTATTTTCCCCCCCAAAGCCTGACTTCCTGTCTCGAAACTAGACTATATTTGTATTTTTGAACGATATCCTATCAGTAAGTAGTGATTCATCACATCTGCTGTATTTGTATAGTATATTATACTGTCCAGAACTACACTCTGTTGTCTACTGAGTGTAGATTTGAATTGAAGCTGATGTAGCTCTCTGGCCAAAAAGAGTTCCGTATATTTTTACAGATATACTGTATATATTTGATTCTGTATATGCAGCTGCATGTTGTGCGCTAAAATATATACCCCCTTCACAATGACACTATTTGGTCTCTCTTCTGGTATGCCTTATATCAAGTTGTGAAAAGTTTTTATCAACAACTGAAGCTCATCTTCATTCTTTGAGCCATTCTTTGGTATATAGCTTTATCTTTGTCATCCCCAACAACAATCTGTTTCTTCATCTACACATCCAGGGACTGTCGCTGTAGGCATTGCCCACGAGAGATTCCTCCATCAGGTTTCAACCCAATACATTTATCATCAGAACACTGCGTACATATGAAAAAGCTGCGTTTGTTTGGTGTTTGAGGTTTTGAAAGTGAGTTTCAATGATATCCAGATATAACCTTATAATATTACATTATTAGATCATAAGGTTATGTAATGTTTGCATTAGGAGTAAAGGGAAGAATTCTGGGCAGTCCAGATGTGTGGGATATAAACAAAAAAAACACAACAAAAAATAGAAAATATTGATTTATGTTGGATCTGAATCAAGCTGTTTGATGTGTACTGATGATGCATTTATACTTGCTTTGCAGCATATCGCAGAGACATTTATCAACACATTTCACAGAAGCAGGCTTTAACAAGCCACCATCCAGAAAATACTTTTTTGGTGACATTGAGAGAGGATATGCTGCAACCTGCTCGCAACAAAAGCCAGAAAATATGCTGCATTTAAATAATTTTAAAATAATTTTTGTGCTAGTAATGTTATTTCAGCAGAGAAGCCTTACAGGCTAGTATTGATGTACATTTTTTTTTTTTTTTTTTTTGGTCTTTTTTCTTTTTTTGTGCATTTTGTGCATTTTTTAAACATGGGTCTATTTAGTTCAGGTAATGAAATCTGGTTTCGCTACGTTTAACCTGTGAGTAATTCCATTTGACCTCAGTGAGGACCCCTTACTTGGTTTCCTAAAAGAAACTATGCACTACAGACTGAAACAAAGCTTTTTTTATAAGATAACTGTAGTGTGAGGCTAAACCTAATGAAACTCAAAAGGGTGGACTGGCCCTTTAAAAGGCTCATTTCCTTTCAAATTGAAATCATTTGGTATAGTGGTGCAGATGGCAAGCAGTTGTGCAGATCGCTTGAATTAAATCAGTCCTTATTTCCGCTTCAGACAAGCAGGGACGGGTCTGTTTCACCTCATGCCCACCCTTGTGCCACCATATGCCCCATATCTGCTCAGTTTTGCTGACAGAACTGGCCTGGTTTGGGACTGCGGACATAAGGAAAGCTACCAAATCTTTATTTATTGATAGTCACTGTGGATTTTGCTGTACGTCACAAACATTTTTGTCCCACAACATTTAATTAATTTTTCCATACTCTCAGCAATTTCATGAACATTCCGTGGAAATCTATTCCATTGTATTACAGTGTTGTTGTAGTTTCCTTTTTGATACATAGAAGTGGAAATACTGGAAATAATTTTTTGTTTAGGTTCTTAATATTGTATTACATTAAATGTATTTGGTGTACTACTAGTAAATGAAAGGTGCTCTCTTCTCGGTGGCTAATGTAATATTCCTGCTTTGAAATAATATTACTGAATGTGAACAATGATTACTAATATGGTTGAGAATATATTTGTTATGAATATATTATGCCTATATACTGTATATCAATGTATCGCTACAGTTGTGTCCACTAGCAGCATACATGCATTTCATGTATAGATGCTTACTGTAGTCTTAATTAAACAACTA
This sequence comes from Ctenopharyngodon idella, assembly GCF_019924925.1. Lineage (NCBI taxonomy): Eukaryota > Metazoa > Chordata > Actinopteri > Cypriniformes > Xenocyprididae > Ctenopharyngodon > Ctenopharyngodon idella. Next base: position 34,102,507 of record NC_067224.1, read on the forward strand.
AGAATTTATTGTGGCTTGCTGTGATTTTATTCATCTTACATATATTTGCAGTATTATCTTTGTGCTTGCTTTGATTACGTCAGATGATTTAATCATATATATATATATATATATATAATATATATATATATACACACACACACACACACACATATATATATATATATATATATATATATATATATATATATTACACACACATATACATATACATACAACTTGTCTCTACAGAATCCCCCACAGGTGCTCAAGACTGTTAAGATTGAGTGCAATACATGTTCATCTTGGGAGAATGCATATCCTCATTGTCATGTTGAAAAAATGCCCAACAATGCAGGGAATGAGGAAAGGGTTTCAAGTTTGTGTATTAAATTACACCGTGGTGTGGGAATTCATGACAGCATTGATAAAGCACAACTCCCTCACACCTTCAGCACTCATATAAGAGCTTTACTACCACTGAACTTTACTGTGGGAACCAGGCACTTCTCACTGTACTCCTCCTCTAGCAACACCATAACATTTTGGATGCTGTTAGATCCAAAATGATTGATTTGGTCTCATGAGACCAGAGTATTGATTCCCAGAATCTATATTTTGTAAATATGGGCTTTGGCTACAGTAGGTAGTTCCAGTGAGAACAACACCATGCATGTCATTTCTGCAGGCTGCATCTTACTCTGTGAGATAAACAGTCACTCTTTTCATAGCTTTTGCTGGCTCTGAGACACTCACTTGGTATTTCTCCTGCTCTTTGTCTAGCAAAAACATCCCTCATCACTAAATGAAAGTTTAAAATGAAGGCCTGATTATTTCAGGGGCCTAGTCACAAGTCCATTGTTTTTGAATTTCTGTGTTACTTTTGCTATATTTTCACACTTAAAACAATGATTTGATAATCCTCTTGTACCACTGTCCTCTTTTGTGCTAAGAAATAAGTCTCCTGACAGTTCTCTCCCAAGTGGTTCCATTGTTGTCAGCATTAAATGTGAGAATGATTCAGTGGGCTATATAACACTTTTAATTGTCAAGAAATGATTTCTCTTTAAATGTTTTGGTTCAACATACTTACCTGTTGATCAAACATTGCCTTAAACTTACACCAGAAAATTTTTATTTCGTTTTATTTAGTAACTTTTAGGAGGGTGTACTTATTTTTGCTACACAACATTTTATCACCTTGATAAGAAAATCTTATGTTCCTGAATAATTTTGACATGCTTCTTTGGTAATTGATTAAGCAGACTTGCTGGAACATTATATCTCTAAAGAACCCTAACATGTCTTCTAAGTAATTGAGTAATTTCTGACTTTCGTTTCAGAGAGGGTGTACTTATTTATGCTGTGCACTGTGTGTGTATATATATATATATATCCTTCCTAATATTGTGTTGGTCCCCCTTTTGTTGCCAAAACAGCCCTGACCCGTCAAGGCATGGACTCCACCAGACCCCTGAAGGTGTGCTGTGGTATCTGGCACCAAGATGTTAGCAGCAGATCCTTTAAGTCCTGTAAGTTGTGAGCTGGATCGGACTTGTTTGTTCAGCACATCCCATAGATGCTCAATTGAATTGAGATCTGGGGAACTGGAGGCCAAGTCAACACCTCAAACTCGTTGTTGTGCTCCTCAAACCATACCTAAACCATTTTTGCTTTGTGGCAGGGTGCATTATCCTGCTGAAAGAGGCTACAGCCACCAGGGAATACTGTTTCCATGAAAGGGTGTACATGGTCTGCAACAATGCTTAGGTAGGTGGTACGTGTCAAAGTAACATCCACATGGATGGCAGGACCCAAGGTTTCCCAGCAGAACATTGCCCAAAGCATCACACTTGCCTTCTTCCCACAGTGCATCCTGGTGCCATGTGTTCACCAGGTAAGCGACGCACATTTACCCAGCCATCCACGTAATGTAAGAGAAAACGTGATTCATCAGACCAGGCCACCTTCTTCCACTGCTCCGTGGTCCTCCTGGGCACTTTTTTGAGCTTCAAAACCTCATCCTCTATTTACTGCTATTATAAAGCTTGGAAGATCCAGGACATTATTTAATATAACTCCGATTGTATTCATCTGAAAGAAGAAAGTCATATACACCTGGCTTGAGGGTGAGTAAATCATGGGGTAATTTTCATTTTTGGGTGAACTAACCCTTTAAGATTTAAGATGTATATTATATTATTATGCACAATTATTAATCTAAATAGTAAAATTTACAACTTCGTAAAGGCACAAACAAAAACAACATTTGGATCATGTAGAAGTTTGTTTAGATACACAGCCTTTGACATCAATAAAAGACACAAGAAACTTTCTTTTTAGAAGTTTATAAGCCTATTTATTTGGCTATTTGAACTTTAGCTTTTTATTATTAGCATTTAACGTTATTTTTCCCTGCTGTCCATGAACATAGATCAAACCTTAGGAATCCATTTAAAAAACCATTACAGCCCTCCTCTAAGGATACTGAATTATGAAATATGAATTTGATCAAATTTATATAGAATAGGCATTTAAATGTAATTTTTTTTTCTTGTACCCTTTTGGAAGCAGGTTGAAGGTTTATTGCTGTTCTCTTGGACTTAGAGTAAAATGAAGAGTACATTTTTTGACGGCATGTCACAGTAGGATCCCAGAACACCTCTCGAAAATAAAAGGTGCAGTGAGGCGCTGTGGCTGCCTCATTTGAAACCAGATTCATCTCACTCTCCACCCTGATGTTTTCAATGTGATGATCAAAATGAAATCCTATCTGTGAGAGAAAGAGAGAGAGACAGCCTGAACTTAAATGAAAGGTTTCAAAGATCAGACAACACCATCCCCATATGAATGCCATCATTTGTAGTAAGAAAAGACGAGACAAATTTGTGCGGGTTCAATTTTGAGGCTCATTGAAGGAGGAAGGGAGAAGAGAGGGCCGAAGGGTCAGGTGTGCGAGTGCGTATGAAGTATTGTCACCCGTCTTCCAAGAGATGATTGAAATGTTCAGGCTTGTCTGTCAGCAAATTGCCTCTGCTCAACATGTAATCTGCCGACCGGCCACTCGCAGAGAGCGTTTTACATCTAAGTGTGAGTGTGTGTTTAAATGGAAGGGTAGGGGGTATTCATTTTGGAGCGGATGGAAAAAAAGTAGACAGGGTCTGACAGAAACATGAACACAGAGGGGGAGCGGCGTGATGAAGGACGTTCCTGCTTCCCGTTAAGTCATCTTTTGATATCTCTGATCATGATAAATCACAGAATAGTGGAAAAACCTTATGGTGTAGCCTCTGATTAAAACCACAATACAAAATATGTGCATACATATAAGCTCGCTTTCAAAACTTAGTGAGCTTTCACCTTTAAAGGGAGCATCTTAACTATCACGGAAACTCATACTGTAAGTGACTGATTTGAAATGCTCTACATAGAAACGCTCCATGCAAATAGATGTCTGCTTGAGAGATTTGACTCAGTTGAGTTTTTTACACACACACACACACACACACACACACACACACACACACACACACACACACACACACAGAGAGAGAGAGAGGTTTGTTTTGCAATCAAAATGAGGACATTCCATAGGCGTAATGGTTTTTATACTGTACAAACTGAACATTCTATCCCCTACACTACCCCTAAGCCTAAACCTACCCATCACAGAAAACATTCATTTTTAATAAAATTTCATTTAAAGCTATGTTAAATATGAGGACTCATGAAATGTCCTCAGATTTCATGTTTACATTGTAATACCAGTGTAATACCCATGTTATTATACAAATTTGGGTCCTCATAAATCACAAAAATGCGCACACACACACACACACACACACACACACACACACATACATATAACTGAGATAATATGAGTTTGTCCATATCTATGGCTCAAATAATACTCAAAACAAACAATTTTTAAAATATTATTATTACAGATAACACAAATAAATATAATGCATATATAAATGCTGTATTTACTGTACTTAATCAGTAGGTTACTTTTTATTACCATTTAGGCACAAATAGGCTAAGTCTCTGCCTTTGTTTATATATTGGCTAAAATAGCGATGTAATAGCGATGTAACGAATTGCAAAGCTTTATTAAAAGTGAGCGTGGTCGTACAGGCAGGGTCAAACGGGAACAAACAGGAACAGCAAGGGACAGGCAGAGTAGTGGTCAGGATACAGGCAAAGATCAGGACAGGCAGATATCACTCACAGGTCAGGATACAATAAACAGTCCAAAGGCAGGCAGCAGGGAATCGTAAACGGTAAACAGACAGGATCAGTAACAGACAGGCAGACAGGATATAAACGCTCAGAATTGCAACCGGGGTAAACAAGACTTCGCAATGAGGTGGTGTGTGTGTAAGTCTTTTATAGTCCAGGTGATGATCTACAGGTGTGTGTGGCAATTGGTGATTGGTGTGGAATGTGTGCATGTGACTGGTAGGGAGGATTATGGGAAGTGTAGTCCAGGAACAGACAGGAATCGTGACAAGCGAAGTTAAGCTGCTGTCCGTAACTTTTTTTTGGTTAAAAATTTTCCAAAATCAATTTTTGAGCAAGTACATAACCAGCCAGTGTTCAAAACTATCTCCTTACCTTAGCCCGAATCACAACGGTAAGCTTGTAATAATGTGTTCTAATTAGAGTGGTACTGGTAGGTTTCCGCGGGAAATTCGAGCATGTCGCCGTTTGTCTTTGCTTCTTTAGGTCACGTCTGTTTACATAAAAAAAATGTCCCAGCTAGTAGGCTATATCGCATGTGAGGCGGATCATTTATAGCCTTTTCTCACAGCAGCTGCAATAATTACACTTATCATTTTGATGGCGGATTGTATGCTATGACAAATTAACGTTAGAGTTTAGACTGTACAAAAATTGAGATCTACAGGTGACGCTAATACACACTAAATCACGCAATGTTGATGTTGTTAATGTTAACAATTTGAGAACAAAGTATAACAATACAAATAATTTGCACAGTTTGATGTGATATGAGCTAAGCGATCGTTAGATTTAATTACCACTGACAGCGCGATTTATTGTAATGCTTTTTTTTCTCAGCTGGTCAGAACAAAAGTGGCAGATTTGTTACTTACTTGTTCATTTTCCAGTGAAAATTCTAATTTTGGTCATACTTCCAAGATGTAGAATCTGTGATTCTGAAGTACAGTATCTGCACCGATGTGGTGATTGACAGCAAACATTAGATTCATCCGCGCTGAGGAGCCGTGCCGATGCACAACTCGCGTAAAGATGATAATTCCGCAAATAACTGCGATTGCAGGTTTCAAACAGAGATGGCGACAAAAAGGCAAAACTTACGGACTGCAGCTTTAACTCTGGCATCATTTATTTGAAGATGTTACTTGGATGGTTTGGATATTTTTTATCTAATGTAGCGAAATTCATTAAATGACTACATTGGCATATTCAAAAGTGGTGTCAGATGTACATTATTGTTCAAAAGTTTGAGGTCAGTAAGATTTTTTATTTAAAGAAAATGAATACTTTTATTCAGCAAGGATGCATTAAATTGATCAAAAGTGATTATTTTCGTTATTTTTCTTTTATTTTTGATCAAATAAATGCAGTGAGTATTTCAAAAACATTTAAAAAATCCAAACTTTTGGAAAGTGTTTTAAATTTGTTAAGGTTTACATATTGAGCTGGTTAAATGTGCTGGTGAATAATGAGGCCAAATGTCAGTGTGCGCTGATCAGTAGGCCTATTCTTTGTGTGAGTTTGTTCATGTATGTTGATGACATGCATATGCTGCAGACATATCGACGCATTGGTTGTCAGGTCATCTGTGGGCAGGTGGTGTAGTTCATGTGTGTATCAGAGAAACAGATGAAAGTGGAGAGTTCCCGCTGGTGATGTAGTTGTGTCGAATAAAGAGCAGCCGAGTGCATTTTCCACTCCATTACATTCACTGTACAAAAGCCTGTAGCTGCTGCCGAGAGAACAGCCTCAAACCACCCTCAGCTCACACACACACACACACACACACACGTGACACACACTTACATAGATATGCAGCATCTTTATCACATGCCCATGTATGGTGATGGTGTTGAAACATGTGGCTAATTTCAAATAAATGTTATTTGTCAAATCACCACATAGGGCGCATGAAGGACCATTCAAAAGTGCCATGTTAAATACTCACAAAATGGAAAGGTATCCATAATAGTCTTTTCAAAAACCAATTGAGAGCTGCCTGACATGCTTCATATTTCTCTGTCTCACCTGGTCTTTGGTCAGTAGTTTACTTAAGAGCACTCATGGAATGAGTCAGAATGTAGGAAAGGAAAAGAGTTTGCACAAAAGTGAAGGGTCACAGAACACTGCAGATGCTCTACATGGAAAAATGTGTTGAAAATTGTGCCTTAGCTGTTGCTGCTGTATTTATACCTTTTCAAGTTCTTCTATTTTGCTTTCTACTGTTGAGAGCATTTTAATATGTTGGTTAACACATTTAATAATGATAAAAAAAAGTTATGTATTTTATATACATTTTAAAATAATCATAATAAACATAAATAATGGTTTAAATTACTATGGTAACTGTACTGATTATTCAACTTCACTAAGACCAGAAATATGCATTAAGAAAGTAAATAATGTCAATTTTGATTTCATGTTAACTGTTCATAACCACCATATATTTGATTTCAGCAGTTTTGCCATTTTCAGAAATTAAAAGTCTTTTCCTTTCAGCATCTGATTAATGTTATCTTCATTCGTTTTGTTGGAAAAGCTCAAATAAATTAAGTGAGTGTGCTGGTAGAGTTAGGAAATCATTCCTAAATCCTCTTTGCATTGGTGATGTTGTTGGCAGCAGTGTAATCCTCTCTGACAGACCCTGGGTGCTTTCGAGTCAAAGCTGCTGAGGCCACAAACCTCTGGATATATTAACATACATACACATATACGCACCTGTCCGAGAGGAGAAGAGAAACTGTACAGTATGTAGCCCTATATCTGCGAGCCCATACTAGGCTAGACGCAACCACAAACCTCATCCCCCTGCTGACCTACACTTTCCTGTACAACATAGATTTAACTTATATTACATTTATGGATTTAAGCAACTTGCATTGCAAGGTAGGCTACACATTTTATCAGGAAATGCATTCCCATAGGAATCGAACCTGTTTGAGCTACAGGAACGTAATGTGAGTATGTATAGAGTTATGTTTGTATGGACCCCTAAAGGGATGATGGGGAAAAATTGAGATGGGAAGAAAAATTTTATATCCATACTTTGTGTTCTCTCGTAAAACTTTTACGTTCCCCCGAGAAACTTTGCGTTTGCTCATAAAACTTGTGCGTTCGCAAACCTTTCATGACTGAAATATTATGAGGTGGAAGGAACAACTATATTTCGATGCTTTTGCGAGTGAATGCAATGTTTTGGGTGGAACACAATAATTTAGTAAAGAGCATATGCAAGCGAATGCAGGAACTGCAGGAACATTTCTATGAGAGAAGTTTTGTGATCAAATGCAAAAGCAGTGAAATATAATTTATCCTCCCATATTTTCCCATCACTATGTTTCCTAACGTATATTCGTTCATAGTGTAAATAAATTAATACGTGGACATGAAATTATTATCTTAAAGGATCCACTAAAAAAAAAGACAAACACTTCAACTATTGCAGTAAGCTATACTGAAGTTCTCAGAGGTCATTTTCAACACAACACATAACTGAGATACAGGTTGGTGGCAATTGCATTTGTATGAAACAAGAGTGATCGAAAGTAGTGGCAGTTTCATATCGTTTCAGTAAACGATATTCGGCAAATGTGAGGAATTATCTGTCCGCGCTGAATGCAGTGCATTTGACCAATCATAATCAAGTTTTCCAGAAATCTTCAATAGGAGATTGTGCAGGATGAATGCAAATGGTGCCATATCTAACTTTCATATATTTAAAGGTAGGGTAGGAGAGGCTAACAATAGAAAGCTAGCTTTGAAAGCATCAGATCCCACCCTCCTTTCAGAGTGCTCTCCAAAGCCAAATGCAACATAAGCTTGTTGGTTTGGTTCAGGAGGAACTGTAAAAGGTGGCTGCTGTTTGTTTACGGCACCCGGTGACTGTGTGTCTACAACTCTGCATAGCCTTACAGAACGTGCTGATGATGTGTGATGTCTGTGCAAGCAGGGTGCGCGGCGGTATGGAAATACACAAGTTGACAGGACCGAATGCAATGATTGGACGAACATTTTTTGGTTCTGAAACTTCCACAGAAAATATATGTAGATTTTTTAGTATTTAGACCACTTCTTGATTGATTGCTATCAGGATGTGAAGAGCGTTTTAACCAGTATAACAAAAAGTATTTATAAAGAAATTGCCTACCCTACCTTTAAAGGGTTAGTTCACCCAAAAATTTAAATTCTGTCATTACTCACCCTCATGTCGTTCCACACCTGTAAGACACAAATGAAGATATTTTTGATAAAATCAGAGAGCTGTCTGACTCCTCAATAGACAGCAATTTTACCACCACTCAAGTTCCAGAAAGGTAAGACAACGTTAAAATAGTCCACATGACTGCAGTGGTTTAACCTTAATGTTATGAAATGATGAGAATACATTTTGTAAGCAAGAATGAAACAAAAATAATGACTTTATTCAACAATCTTCTCTTCTGTGTCATTCTCCTATACTGCTTACATCCAGTGCTTCCAGGTTCTACGTCAGAACGCCGGCTATTGGCAGACACTGTTCATGTGAACAGCACAACGCATGCGTGTGATGCTGACGCTGGAGCTGGCCAATACTGACGTGGCATTCTGATGTAGAACCTGGAAGCGCTGAACATAAACAGCATATGACACAGAAGAGAAGATATTGTTGAATAAAGTCATTATTTCTGTTTTGTTTTTTGCGCACAAATATATTCTTGTTGCTTCATAAAATGAAGGTTGAATAACTGCAGTCACGTGGACTATCTTAACGATGTCTTTAGTAACTTTCTGGAACTTGAAAATGGTAGTTAAATTGCTGTCTATGGAGGAGTCAGAGGGCTTTCAGATTTCATTAAAAATATCTTAATTTGTGTTCCGAAGATGAACGAAGGTCTTACGGGTGTGGAATGACATAAGGCTGAGTAATTAATGACAGAATTTAAATTTTGGGGTGAATTAACACTTTAATAACAAAATCTATAGTGCATATTTGTGGAAAACATAATATACCTCTAAACCATAGATCTAAGCTTAAATTACCTCAACAATCGCCTTTGGTCATGAAGTTATGTACACTAACAAATCAATGATTCTTGTTTCACAGACATCAACTGAAATTTTCATCTATTGTTCCCTGAGACACAGCCATCGAAAACAAAAAAAGCATCACATTTCTAAAAATGACATGCTACTTGAAGCATGTGCCAACCTAGCGGATGTCATAGCTCAGTGACTTTGGAGTCTGTTCACAACATCAACTGTAGCGTTTGAATGTTTTATCCTCATGCGTTGAGATTTCCTTTGTTTGCCAGCCAGCAGGGGTGTTACTGGAAGCATTGCTGAGGTGTTGCAGTTCTCTAAACCCTGTCTGGATTAGAAAGATAACATTCATAATGTTCTATGCCTACTCACGCTGGTCATGAGGTTTTGACTGTTTATACTGTACATGCTTGAGTGTGTGAAGAGCAATTTTAACCAACGTTGTAAAGCAGGTAAATGCTACACAATGTATACTAACAACGAGGGATCTGCTGTTGAGAGGTTTTAGATTGCAGACATTTTGCTCTAAATTGCAGCATAAACATAAATGTATGATTGTAGGCCATGCTTTACATGCTGTTATGTGCAGATGTAAACTGTTTGTATTCACTTTGGGTGACATTTCATACTTGCTGAGTTTTTAAATTTTAATTTTGACTTTACTTTTGTTGAATCGGTTTCATTTTTAAATAAATTTGCCATTAGGTTAATCCCAGCCAACAGGGAACATTCTCAGAACTTAAGCTAACATTGTGACAAGGTTCTCTCAAAGTTATGAACAAACGTTCTTCCAATGATATTAATAAAACATTTGTTCAAAGTTTTTTATTTATACATTAGTGGAACATTTTTACCTGAAATGTTTAGATGGATGTTCGTCTAACGTTTTTTAAACACTACTACTTGTTTCAGAATAGAGAACATTTGAAAGTAACATTGCCAAGTAACGTTATGTTTCCAAAATGATTAAATGGAAGGTTCCTTAAATGGTTGCATAACCAAGAAAAACATTTTTAAAACGTTTAAAAAACTGTACGCGTTGAACATTCAGAAATAATATTTTTGTAACTTAATGAGAACGTTGGCAAAACGCTCTTAGAATATACTTTTTGTTAGCTGGGATTGCCCCCAGAACTGTCAAAACTTAACAAAATCCAATGTTTTATTAAAGATAGAGAAAGTTACAGTACGTGTGGCTGTTTTTTCTCAACAGTGTAAATTAAATTGCTTTTAATTTAATGGGAGTATCATGATCATAATGGCCTCTTTTTCTATAATATTAATGATAATGCTAATGTATCAGTTAAAGGAATATATTACTGGTTTGGTGCAGATTCAGATTGATGGGGCCTATAGACCTTATGCGCCAGAAACATCTTCAGAATTTTTGTCTTTTTTGTGGTAACTCTGTATATTTCTATGGCATCACTGTTGAAGAGTAATTAGCTGGTGAATTGGATTTACTTATTGTAGAGTTAACGAAAGTTATCAAGAGCATTGTAACGTTTGAAGCGGATGTCATAACAAATGTCAGCAGACCGGGAAGTCTTTAAAACGAACGGTTCATTCATAGATCTGTAAGATCTTATGATCATGCTGTGGAAATACAAACCGCGAGACAGAACACAAAGAGCACAATGCTGAAAAGGGGCGGGGCTACATAAGGCCTATAGGACAAGAAAGGTTGGGAAGTACTGTGCTCCAGCTGGTTCATAAAGATTTGCAATTAAGGGCCAAGAAACCCCAGGGATGGGTGCTGGAGGTCAGCTGCTCAGCATGTTGTGAAAAGAACAGCATTGCTGGACACCAGCATATGTTGTGTTTTGGATGCTGGTGCGCTGGCCTTCCTAACAGGATTCTGCAAGGCAACCAGCTTGACCATAAGCATGGTCGATCAACTTCACCATTTAGGTGTTTCTGGTAAACATGGCAGTGCATGTTCTTCAGATAAACCAGCTCCAAGCCAATACAAATCAGCATAAACCAGTCTGAATCAGCACTGTAATTCCTGATGCCTGTCTTTCAATAAGGGGACTTTGAGTTTCATCATGTTTGGGTTCATAATTAAGAGCCATTTCATCATTTTGAGTCACTTTGACAAAGAAACACAGTTTAAGTTTTATGCACTAAAGTAAACATTTTAGATTTCTAATGATATTAATATTATGTTTGTACTCCAAACTACTACTGACATACTGTATACTTTATTTTCACTGCAAGTGCATTCAACTCAAACTCACTTTTTATTTAATATTATGACTCATGAGCAATCTCAATGAATTATCACATTTATTAATATTTCTGAGATTGCAATTTTACATTTTACTCTGTTTTGGTGTTAGTTATCTGGTATAAGATATATAATCCTCTCTACAAGGAGTCCCTGCTCAGTAGTCTGTGGGAAACTCAATACTGTCAGAATTAATGAATACGCCTGGTGTCTTCACCCAGTGCTTCCATTATAACAAACCCAGCAGAGCCAATGTCAATATTTCAGTACTGGAAAACATAACACCTAATTCTATTTACAACCCCATCTCTTTCATAACCAGTTCATCTCTGTATGGATCTTCTCTAAAGTGTCAGTCACTGTCCTTCAGGTGGATTACAGTGAGAAAAGATTTAATTGGTCTAAAAATACCAGGGTTGTGTGTGTTTGGCGGTGCTGAGGTCTGTCCTGTAAAGGCCTCATGCAGATCAGCACAGTGTTGACATGCGTGTTGTTAAGAGTAAATTGGCTAAAGCTGAGAGAAATCGACTGATTCACAATAGACTGTCAACTAAATAAAGCGCAGAACTAGAGAGCAAGAAAAAAAACATCTCAGGCATGTGCTCTGTTTGAAGATGCATGTGTGTTTCCTGGTGAAATACAACTGGAAGAGGACATACATCAGATAAGTAACAGAATTATTATATATATATATTTATACACTGAACAAAATTATAAACGCAACACTTTTGTTTTTGCCCCATTTTTCATGAGCTGAACTCAAAGATCTAGACTTTTTCTATATACACAAAAGGCCTATTTCTCTCAAATATTGTTCACAAATCTGTCTAAATCTGTGTTAGTGAGCACTTCTCCTTTGCCGAGATAATCCATCCACCTCACAGGTGTGGCATATCAAGATGCTGATTAGACAGCATGATTATTGCACAGGTGTGCCTTAGGCTGGCCACAATAAAAGGCCACTCTAAAATGTGCAGTTTTATCACACAGCACAATGCCACAGATGTCGCAAGTTTTGAGGGAGCGTGCAATTGGCATGCTGACTGCAGGAATGTCCACCAGAGCTGTTGCCCGTGAATTGAATGTTCATTTCTCTACCATAAGCCGTCTCCAAAGGCGTTTCAGAGAATTTGGCAGTACATCCAACCGGCCTCACTACCGCAGACCACGTGAACCACACCAGCCCAGGACCTCCACATCCAGCATCTTCACCTCCAAGATCATCAGAGACCAGCCACCCGGACAGCTGCTGCAATAATCGGTTTGCATAACCAAAGAATTTCTGCACAAACTGTCACAAATTGTCTCAGGGAAGCTCATCTGCATGCCCGTCGTCCTCATCTGGGTCTCGACCTGACTGCAGTTCGTCTTCGTAACGAACTTGAGTGGGCAAATGCTCACATTCGATGGCGTCTGGCACTTTGGAGAGGTGTTCTCTTCACGGATGAATCCCGGTTTTCACAAGCCGAAAACATCCCAGTTCTTGCATGGCCAGCATACTCACCGGACATGTCACCCATTGAGCAGTTCCTGCCAATATCCAGCAACTTCGCACAGCCATTGAAGAGGAGTGGACCAACATTCCACAGGCTACAATCAACAACCTGATCAACTCTATGCGAAAGATGTGTTGCACTGCGTGAGGCAAATGGTGGTCACACCAGATACTGACTGGTTTTCGGACCCCCCCCCATACAGTAAAACTGCACATTTTAGAGTGGCCTTTTATTGTGGCCAGCCTAAGGCACACCTGTGCAATAATCATGCTGTCTAATCAGCATCTTGATATGCCACACCTGTGAGGTGGATGGATTATCTCGGCAAAGGAGAAGTGCTCACTAACACAGATTTAGACAGATTTGTGAACAATATTTGAGAGAAATAGGCCTTTTGTGTACATAGAAAAAGTCTTAGATCTTTGAGTTCAGCTCATGAAAAATGGGGGCAAAAACAAAAGTGTTGGACTTATAATTTTGTTCAGTGTATATAAGACATTTAGAATATTCATAAAATACTTTTTATACAAAGATAACCAATTTAAGTCATTCATAGGTTGAATTCCTGAAAGTATAAACTCTGTGGTGATGTCACAATGATGTAACAATGATGTCACAACATTGTTCTGTTTTGATAATTTTAACTAATGCTGTCGTTTTGTTGCAGGTCTGGCTGAACAATTGAAGGTGAGCAGTAAGGGGCTTTTATTGCTTCAACATCAACAGAAATGCTTTCATAACTGAGAATACAGCTCAATTTTCTACATTGTATTCTCCACAACATAACCTGGGCAGAAAAGTGTAAAGAGTGTTTGGGAAACACTTGAAATTCCATTTAGTCCCACTAATGGTGTCGAAATACACACTTCATGCTCAAAGCAGAGTCAAAAATAAATGTATCAAAAGCTAGCTAGTTTTGCTTTTTAGTCTGGCTTTTTAGCTGGCAAATGTTAGACAAGTTAATTGATATAATAGTCACAGAGAAAAAGGAAAACAAAAGAAGAAGGACTGACAAAAAAAATAAAGAATGCTGTTAGCAAAGTATGCTAACCTTATATTAGGGGGTCTTTGAATATTATGTCGCACTATGGGAGGCCTTTGTGTCAAAAAGGTGAAGCATTGTGGCTTTCAGCATGTTTTTGTAGCTTAGTTTTAATAAATAGTTTTTTTTTCACTAGTTTGTGTTCTAAAGTTACAGGGTTTTCATAGTGCAATGAACTGTTTTATTTCAAAAGATCAAGCACGTTTGTTTCCTCATGACCCAGTTAATATAAAAAAGGCTTTTGTACACAATGTAATAAATGTTATGAAAGTTAAATGTTTTTGTGCTCACCAGTCAGGGTGTCATTTTATGGCTAAAGCTTACTGTGCCCTGTGTGGGCTGTTTAATCTTGTTTAAAGTACCCATTAAGTGCATATTGATTCATTTGATGCTCTGGAGGGTGGCTTTGACAGTCTGATTTGTCTAAGATTGTTTACAACAGCATTTTATATGGTTTAGACCAATCAGGTGGCTTTACAAATACGCAACGAGGATTTTTATGCCTAGTGTAAACAAGGATAGTCTATTCTCCAAAATGGCCACCTGTGTGGACCCTTCAGATGATCCTCATTATCCCATTAGGAATCCAAGCCATATTCGGTTTTGCTCTCATAGACATGCAGGAAACACTGTTTACTGAATATTCATGACAACCTGCCACTTACTGGATGTGTGTCCAACAACTGACAGTCGGAGCGAAAACGTTTCCCCAGCCTGGGAGGACCGGGGTGTGTCTGGTGGGTTCAGATATTCCTCTGGGTGTTGTTGCATCCAAAAATGTCTCTGGCACATTTGGCTTGTGGAGCGAAGCTTATTTTTGTTCAGACAAGGCTGCTTAATGGCTATTACCTGGATTAGACGGCAATCTGTGATGGGAGAGCTGCACGGAGGAGGGACACTTTAGCAAACACAAGCCTTATTTTGAGCAGTTCAAAAATAAATAGAGCATCTGAGAACTCATTATCTCGATGAAGAGAAAATGTAATCTGAACTCTTCAAGACTCAATCTTGTCGTAAGCGGTTTAGATATTCAATAGATGACATCATGACAGTGGCTTGATCTCCATTTCTGTAATCTGATGGAGTTTGGGTTCCTTGCCACTTTTGCCTTTGCCTTGATTAGTTGGGGTTTAAAAGACACTTGATATTCAGCAATATTATCGATTTGACTGCACTGACACTATTGGATGAGAACAAAACTTGAACTGAATGGTGCTATTGTTTCTGTAGAGCTGCTTTATAGCTGAATCGAATTAGTTTCATAACTGATGAACTCTGCAACATCGACACTGTTATTGAACTGAATCAACATTGCACTGACTCGAGCTGAATAATGACACTATTATTTTCTTGAACTTGAATTGATAAACTGTACACAGTTATTGAATTCAACTGAACCAACACTGAACACGGAGGTAAACAATGACATTATTGTCTTTTTAGAGCTGCTTTACAGGAGAATTTGAATTTGCCTCATATTTGATAAAGTTTGCAGCATTGATTCTGTTATTTTCCTGTTTATTACTGTGAAACTGCTTTAAAACAATCTGTATTGTATAAAGGGCTATATAAATAAAGGTGACTTGACTTAAATTTGCAAATGAGAAGCTTTTAAAGCTTGCACTTTTTTTCCGATCTGTCCCATGTGTGCGCGTGCAGGGGTGAGGTGAGGGGTTAACCAGGTATAGGCAAAGTCTCTTTCAAGGTAAGTCTGTTCACTCAGTGGCCATATTTACAAAGGCTCCGTGCAACTATTTCGGGCATCCAAGACCAAGTCCTATCTATTTGAATTATAGACTGTTAAAAAAGATGTACGACGCACTATGGGTTCAAATGTACTATAAGTGGTATCTAAATACATTTTTTTTTAAATACAGAGTTAGTATATTAAAAGCACATTTTAGTTCATACTTCATGGTGTCTCAAAATAGCACAGTTGAGTACACTTAGATGTTCTTAAGATTATCTTAAGAAGAACTAAAGAAGAATTTTTAGTATATTAAGTACAAAATTAGTGCACGAAAATAGAGCACTTTAAGTACATTATAGAGATGTACTTTTTTTTCACTTGGGCCGCCATATTTTGCGTTGCAGTTTCTCCCATTCATAACTAATATAAGTAAACCATCTTTCTATATCTATAGTCTTTGGTGTAGATTAGTGTTATATGTGCCCATGCAGTCCTCATGCCAGGCAGGGGTGTGCAGACCGTACCCGTCTGCCATACGTACATGCTGATGGTGTAATAATGATCAGTAAAACGGGTACCATCTGCCTGCGGGCGTGTGGCACCCAGGCCATTACACCAGATGGCATCAACTGCGCCAGATGATGTGGTAGTGTTAATAAACAGAAGTTTATTAACAGTCCTCTTCCTCTCTCTGTCGCTCTCCTCCTCTCTTCTCATTGTTGTTCTCGCCATCTTGTTCCTTCTCACACACTGTCATCCATGGCCCACCCTCTATACGCTCTTTCTCTCTCTCTCTCTCTCTCTCTCTCTTCCTCTTTCCGCCCTTCTTCCTCTATGATAAGCAAAGCATCTGGGAGATGACACCTCGTTAGCTCTTCTCTCCAGTTCGTTGTGACTCCAGTAAACGGCACAGTGACAGAAACTTGTGGCGTGTTGAGTGCAAACCCCTCATCAGCTTTAATTAAAGAGCTTCTGCTCCTCAGCCAGTCCAACCTGAAGCCTCTCGTTTCTCTGGTGCAGGGTGAAGGTGTGTGCCCCGACCCTTTGTGAGGCCCCCTCAAGGCGTTATGAGCAAATATATTACTAAGCTACATTCAAGCTGCAAATATTTACAATTATGCATTTTGCAGATGCTTTTGTTGTGACTTACAATAGAAAGACATAAGTAATTTGTCAGATTCAACAATATTCATAGTTTACAATTCCAAGTGTAGAAAGCTAGACTAGGAAACAAGCTAGAGCAGAGGTGAAATGCAAAAGGAAGATTATTTTTTATAATATAAAATAATATAATAATGACTGTCTTTATGAGTGAATCTTTGATTAATTCACTCAACTCTTCATAAACACTGATTCATTCAGGAATTAAACTAGCAAACTAACCACTTACTAGTCTGACTTATTTTACAGTATATTTCTAAGTCAGAAGTAGAGAGGTAAGAGTAGTATGCTAGAACGCAGTTCCAAATTCAGCACTTTTTGAGAGTGAGTCATTGAATCATCCAGGAACTGAACACTGCTCATCAGACATGCGCAACAGTCGGTTCTGCTTAGCATTTGTTTTGAACTATCTTCGTTAGCAGGGAGTAAATAGAGAATCTAACCAGCAATTTTGTGTTTAAAATGTAAGTTGCTTAATATTAACATCTTGTTTATTAAATTGTTACATAAAATTAACATCACACACGCGATTACTTTTGGTCTGAATATAAACGCGGCAGTGATTCGGCCATATGATTGAGGCTTCATGCATATACTACTACTCAGGGCCTAAAACTAATTTTTTGCCAATGGCCAGTGACTTAAGAAAATTTACCAGCCAAAAATATTTTTATGATACAAAAACAGGCAGATATGACACCAAAATTTTAGATTGTCCTTTGTTGTTTGGTTAATATTAAAAAAGAAGAAAGTAGCAGTAGCCCCTCACTGCAGAACACTCGAGATCCAGGGGGCGGAGTCGGGTAGGTTAAGGGATATGTAAAGTGGGAGGAGTTGGAACCAGATCCAGGGGGTGAAGATGGGTAGGTTTAGATCCAGGGGGCGGAGACGGGTAGGTTTAGGGATACGTAAAGTGGGAGGAGTTGGATCTAGATCCAAACCCACCCCCTGGATCTTGTGTTCTGCAGTGAGGACCATCTCGAAAGTAGCAGGATTATTAGGATGCTGTCACTTTAAGACCCAATGCACACATGGATGATTCATCATGTTTGCGTTCACTTAAGAGCATAATAACCGACTATGTTTACTAGGATACTCGCTGAGACAGGCGTTTTTTGACATAATTTTGAATAAATTTGACCATTGAAGCGCAGGAAGGTATGAAAGAAAGCTCAGCTTCGCGCGCTGTCGAGACACGGCTTTCAAGTCGCACGATTCGGATGTTAAAGGTGCCCTAGAATTGAAAATTAAGTTTACCTTGGCATAGTTGAATAATAAGAGTTCTGTACATGGAAATGACATACCATGAGCCTCAAACACCATTGTTTCCTCCTTCATATGTAAATCTCGTGCGTGAAAAACACCATGGAAAAACAGGCGAATCTCAACATAACACCGACTGTGACGCAACAGTCGGGATCATTAATATGTCCTCCCCCAACATTTGCATATACCAGCCCATGTTCGAGGCAAAGCAGTATTAACGTCTGGAGCTGCACAGCCGAATCATCAGACGTTCTGCAGGTATTGTGAAGCATGTAAGCAATGACAATAGTGAAAATGGCAGATGGATGCGTAATAACTGTTCATGATCCATGATATATGTAGTGATATTTGTAAATTGTCTTTCTAAATTTTTTGTTAGCATGTTGCTAATGTACTGTTAAATGTGGTTAAAGTTACCACATTTATGTTTCATCATGTTTCTTACTGTATTCACGGAGACCAGAGCCATGTCGTTATTTTCATTTTTAACCCGAAAATGCTTGTAGTCTGTATAATTTATAAACGCATCTGCATTCTTATCGAGTCTCTCCAACTGTGTGTAGCTTTAGCCACGTTAGCCGTTGTGCAGCACTATCAAACTCATTCAGAATCAAATGTTAGCAAACATCCACAAAATACATGCCATACTTACGTGATCTGATATGCTGCATCACGAACAGTTTGTAAAGATCCATTTTGAGAGTTATATTGTGAACTTCAGTGTTGTTTATGCAATGTTTATTGGAGTCGCAAGCTTGGGGGCGGGGAGCACGAGCATTTAAAGGTGTACACACACAAATCAGAGCATTTTTAATGCCACCCCAAAAAAGGCAGGTAAAGGGTTAGTTCACCCAAAAATGAAAATAATGTCATTTATTACTCACCCTCATGCCGTTCCACACCCGTAAGACCTTCGTTCATCTTCGGAACACAAATTACACTATATATCACTATATAAGTCGTTATTTTGTTTTTTTGGCGCACCAAAAATATTCTCGTTGCTT
The DNA here is from genome assembly GCF_019924925.1 of Ctenopharyngodon idella. Lineage (NCBI taxonomy): Eukaryota > Metazoa > Chordata > Actinopteri > Cypriniformes > Xenocyprididae > Ctenopharyngodon > Ctenopharyngodon idella. Next base: position 34,121,636 of record NC_067224.1, read on the forward strand.
AATAATATTAATATTGAACCACTGTACTCACATGAACTGATTTAAATATGTTTTTAGTACCTTTATGGATCTTGAGAGAGGAAATGTCATTGCTCCCTATGCAGGCCTCACGGAGCCATCGGATTTCAACAAAAATATCTCAATTTGAGTTCCAAAGATTAACGAAGGTCTTACGGGTGTGGAACGGCATGAGGGTGAGTAATAAATGACAGAATTTTCATTTTTGGGTGAACTAACCCTTTAAAACATGGTATAATAAAAAAATCTATGGGGTATTTTGAGCTGAAACTTCACAGACACATTCTGGGGACACTTTAGACTTATATTACATCTTGTAAAATGTCAATTCTAGGGCACCTTTAAACTTCCTACACAGCACGTGAGTAACAAATTCCCTTTCATGCTTGAATATTTACATTGGAAAGGCTGAAACTTTGATGAAGCACTGACCAGTCAACTGTACAGAGCGTTGTTCACATTTGTTCACGATCATGTTCATGTTGTCACAACATTGCATTGTTAGAATTAAAAAAAAATGTCACTGGCCAATGGCAACAGACACCGTTTCATTCACTCGCCAACGGCGATTTTTACTCGCATTTGGCGCTTGGCGAGTGTTAATGTTAGGCCCTGCTACTACTACATTTATAAAAAATAAAAAAATAAAAAAAATAAATCAAAAGGTATTTGCGGATTTGCGCTACGCCACTGATTGTTACAACAAATTTACATTTCAATTAAATACTGTTCTTTTGAACCCTATATTTATCAAAGAATCCTGGATGTATAAATAATATAGGATCATGTGACACTAAAGACTGGAGTAATGGCTGCTGAATATTTAGCTTTGCCATCACAGGAATAAATTACATTTTAAAAATAGAAAACAGTTATTTTAAAATGCAATAGTATTTCACAATATTACCGTTTTTATTGTATTTTTGGTTAAATAAATGCAACATTGCCTTAACATTTTCATAAGAGACTCCTTTCAGACTCCTCTCAATGTCTTATGGTAGTGTAATACTTCCACATCTATTTTTATTGGTCATTCAATGTGTCAATCACATGTGTGAATGCATAGGCCTAATTGTGAATGCAAAAACGTTTTGCTGTTTGCCTATCACCTGTTTAGTATGTGGTTTTGTTGATTTGTGTATTGATTTGTCGCCCACCAGCCATGCTCTGCAAGCAACAGATTTCCCTGTCCTTGTAACATCCAATCAAATAATATTTTGTCTACACTAGAGGCAGGATAACCCTCACAATAAATTCTTTTTGACATCATGCATTGGTCAAAAATTGAACACTGTGCCTCTGAGCTGCAAAAGACATACACGTTAGTGGCTGTAGAGTGCTATTTCATCTTAATCCAAATTCAAAGCATCCATGCATGCTGTAAAGCCTGGGACCCCATATCTCAGATGTTATAAAGTAGGCCTACTTTCTTACAGTGCCAGTGATGTTTGTTTCTCTCTGATGAGAGTTCGGTGATTTGTTTGCATGCATCAAATGAGAGAGCAGTAAATGCACAAGCTGCCACATAAATTAGCTGTAGCTTTTGCATCCTGAGACCTAGTTTGAGTATGATTACGTGTGTGTATCCGCTTCTATACAATCATCTGTATGTAAATTCTGTCTGAACCTGTTCAGATAGAGCGATATTTAGCTTTCATGTGCACACAGAGTCAGACCCTCATTTTCTAATTGCGGCTCGTCGTAGCCATCTGCCACACACTCGTCTGCGTCTCATCCCTCCTTTCTGTTCATTAGCACAATTATTCTCCCTCCGTTTGTGAGCACAACTCCTTCTGGTCATCCAACAGTCATATAACATTCCTGGCACCCACTAATGGATCTTTGTGTGCTGCGAATAAATGTGTGAAGACTGTTTCTGGATTAGGCCTCAATGTGTTTTGTTCTTCACTCTTGAGTTTCATTATTACTGAGTGTTAAATTCGGCTCATTAGCTAAACAGCTCAATTGGCCAAAGTCCTCATGTCAATGAAGTGTTTTCAAGGGATTTGGGTGGCAGATGCATTTTTGAGACATTTTGTAAACCGCGCATCATTGATTTTACTGTGTAAGTAATTGAAGCGTTGTTTAACATTCTCTGTTCTTCACTCTGAATGCATGAATGCACCATGTGCCATTGAGGAATAGTCTTGTGCGCTTTGTGCTAGTATGTACAATGAGTGAGGAAAGTAAATGTTTATATTCAGGAGTAAATAAACATGTATAGAACAAACAGATATAGATCTGCATGATGAGCCTGAATTGATTTATACACACAGATAAACAAGCCTGCGGGTGAATAAGAGGCACGTAAATAACTAAAACAGCGAATTGCCGATTTGATTGCAAGATGGCCCAGTCAGATTGGATGTATTCTAAATCACTGTATTTACATAATTCAATCTCACTTTACAGAGCTCTGCTAATCAGCATGTGTCACGCTGGAACTGCCACGGGACAGAAGGTGAATGGGCCGGTCTTCATTGAAATTCATTGGTGTGTGTACTGAGCATGCTCAGTCGGACTCCTCCCTGCACGCCTCATCACACCGCAAGGTTTTAGCCAGACTGATGAGCAACGTTCGTCACCACAACGACCAAAACAATGTCTCGCTCTGTGAGTCATGCCTTGCGGGCCATCCCACGGGATGCAATTATATGCAAATGAGGGTAATTAAGTCCTTGTGCACCGTGAGACGAGATCAAAATTAATATTTACACTCTTCCTAATAAATCTGTCTATCTCCCTATCCCTTTCTTTCTGCAGGTGGGACGCTTTCTCTGGGGTAATCTACTGGCAAGTGAGATGTTTGCTTGAATCACGCTTCACTAACACTCCCCACTAACAGCAGAATCATGGGAAGTGTGTCATTATTGTTATTATTTCTTGTTTATAATTCACATTATCATTACTTCAGTGATTGGCACACGGCTCAGGGGTCTTGTTTGTTGATCGGCTTACTTTTTGGCAGAATTAGACCTAAAAGCCTAACAGAATGTTTTATTCAGATTATGTTAGATAACTTAACACAAAGAGGGAAACTGTGGGGGTTAGTGTCTGCAAACTTACGGATAAAACTATCATAAAAGTATATAATAATTATTACTAATAATAGATGGAGACATGGGTTTAAATGTTGAAAAGGAAGCAATATTTTTGTACAAGACATGGCTATAATAAGTGACTGGATGTTTTGTCTGTTGCTTAGTTTTACTTATACAGTTTAAAGCTGGATAGTCCCACCTACAGTAAAAGCTCATTGATCTAATGATAAGTGTGCGTTCGACTCGTTATAGAAATTATTTTTCACTTTTTTGCTCTAATGAAATATAATGAAGAGCAAAAATTGCACTGCTTTGTCTATGTCTTTTATGATTCTTGCATTGGCCCAGAGCAGAGGTTCCCAATTTTTTTTTTGACATCCTTTTTTTTTTACTTGAAGTACCCTTTGAGATTTGAAGTTAATATTTCAATTATTAAACAACACATTTGTAGCTGGACTTTAAATTGGACTCAAACCTTTTTTTAAGTTGTGATAGTGTCTCACTCCACATTACATTCACGCTAGTGTTTTTAGGAACCCAATCAAATGTAATAATAATTATTAATTATTATTATTAGTTTTAACTCTATCAAAAAATGGAAGACATTGTTAAATAATATATTACTGTTTTGATAAATTACAATTGTGCCCTGAAAAAAAAAAAAAATGAATATTTGATTATATAATACATTTTATTTTATACTACATACTAATACAGGAAATACTACATACTACTAAATACTAGGGCTGGGACAATACATCGTTGCATCGCGAGTCGAGAAATGATTCTGGATCGATTCTGATATTTTCCGTATGTATCGCGATTCTCTCTCGAATCGATTCTGAGCTTAGTTTTTAACAGCAGATGACACTGCGTGCTTTAGAAACAGCCGTACTCTGCTTCCTTCCAATTCCTTACACACACCACTTGAACCTTCTATAAAATAATCATTCATAAAGATTGAAAAGGTTGAAGCGAATTACAAGGGTGTTTGCAGTGGGTTATTTACATTAATCTCGCGTCATAAAAGCCTTCTGAGGTGCAAGTACATTCTCAGACTCAGCCGAATGCACGAGCGCTCTTCTTCGTGAGCATTTGAGCATGCGGTTAAAAAATAGCCTAGAGTGCCATCTGCTGTTAAAAATTAAAGGATTAGTCCGCTTTTAAATAAACTTTTCCTGATAATTTACTCACCCCCATGTCATCCAAGATGTCCATGTCTTTCTTTCTTCAGTCGAAAAGAAATTAAGGTTTTTGATGAAAACATTCCAGGATTTTTCTCCATGTTATGGATTTCAAAGGACACCAAACGGTTCAAGGTCCAAATGACAGTTTCAGTGCAGCTTCAAAGGGCTTTAAACGATACCAGACGAAAAATAAGGGTCTTATCTAGCGAAACGATCGGTCATTTTTCGAAAAAAAAAAAAAAAAGTAAATGTATATGCTTTATATAAACAAATGTTCGCCTTCTAAGTGCTTCCGCCAAAACCGCATTTCCGTATTCTCCAAAAAGTTTACGCTGTATGTCCTACGCCTACCCTATTCAACTTACGGAAAAATGTAACTGGCGCTGCGTTCGTTCCGTAAGTTGAATAGGGTAGGCGTAGGACATAAAGCGTAAACTTTTTGGAGAATACGGAAATGCGGTTTTGGCGGAAGCTCTTAGAAGGCGAACATTTGTTCATATAAAGCATATACATTTACATTTTTTTCGAAAATGACCGATCGTTTCGCTAGATAAGACCCTTATTCTTCGTCTGGTATCGTTTAAAGCCCTTTGAAGCTGCACTGAAACTGTCATTTGGACCTTGAACCGTTTGGTGTCTGTCGAAGTCCATTATATGGAGAAAAATCCTGGAACGTTTTCATCAAAAACCTTCATTTCTTTTCGACTGAAGAAAGAAAGACATGGACATCTTGGATGACATGGGGGTGAGTAAATTATCAGCAAAAGTTTATTTAAAAGTGAACTAATCCTTTAAGCGCAGAATCGTTTAACAATGCATTTGGAAAATATCAGAAATGATCCATGAATTGCGATGCATAGATAGTATTGTCCCAGCCCTACTAAATACTACATACTAATAGATACATTAACAGTATGTAGATATTAATATAATACTAATATTTATGTCTTCACTACTATAATACTAATATTTATAAATTCTTCACTTTCAAATGTTCAAACCCTCAAGCTTTGTGACATTTCAAATCATTAAGTTTTATTTATTTTGGCGGAGCATTGGTGGAATACTGTAAACTTATGCCCACAAAAATGTTGGATATTATGTGTAAATAAAGTGAACCTAGCAGACATTGCTTTTCCACATGCATGTAAAACTCATAGCACATGCAGAGTTAGAGTACGCTGCATTTACTGTGAACTGAGCCACTCAGAGACACCAAAAACACAGGATCATGAGCTTCTCGCATGTGAATAATCACAGTTCATGAACCTTCGTTTGGAAAACACTGTCCCAGAGAATATTGCATTTTGGTTAGTCTGTCTCCACATAAACCAGCAAAATCAATAGTGCTGTCTTGCAAGCTTTATAACTTGTCTTCATCAACAGAACACAAAATGATGTCAAGATTCACAATTACATATAATTATGATCAGTAACAATTTGCTTCTTTAATTGACACAGCTCCAACTCATTACATAAGAAGGTAACAAGTTTCTTAATATAAATTAAGACTTCGAGGTGGCATTCTTGTTCGCTGAATGTGTTAAGGCCAGTTCACACCAAGAACGATAACTATAAAAATAACTATAACGTCCACACCATCAGATGATATCGTTCTGTTTATTCTAATCACGCGCTGCAGTTTTGTCGTCTGCTGCTTTAAATGCTTGGGCTCTTTAAAGCAGGATGGATTCTGATTGGCTGTCACTGTTTTTATAATTCATCACGTGGAAATGATTCCAATGATATCGTTTCTCTGTGCCATTATCATTATAACTGTGGTGTGGATTTTTCTTTACTGTTATAATTATCGTCCTTGGTGTGAATGGCCCTTTACAGTTGCGCTTTGTGTGTGCCTCATAATGATGTTCTGTATTTGGAATCACTAGGCCATACAGTTTTGTTCTTTGTTTCAGTGGCCTCTCTGTTGGCTACAAAAAATGGTAAACTGCCATACTAGGTGTTCTCATTCGGTCTCCCATAAATAGCCCATGTTACAGCGTGATGGAAGCTGGTGCCATTTTTAGAGGCAATATTTCCTCACTTTACATTTCCCATTGTTGGGGCATCCTCTTAATCTTACATCCTTCACTTTAACCTTTGATCTTTGGCCTCTGCACTCGACATTAATCCTCTGGCCTGTGATTTATCAATCAAATAAGATTCAATACATCAGGGCCAGACAAGGACTCTCAAAATTTCTGAAGGCTTACAAAAGACTTGCGATCTACTCCAAATTCTAGTTAGCCTGAAAAATCCTCTCTTTGAATTACAGATAATACACACATGCCAGTTTACTGGTCATGTCCTGCTTCTTATCTCCACTCTCTGTTTTATCATTATGGATCTCAGAGGAGGCGGTAACAGATTGGTGCAGAATATGGGCAGCGAAAGGATTTGGCCGCATTTTCCAGATACTTTCAGACGCATGTTCCCTCATGAGACACTGGAGTACTCTGTTTCTTTGAATGCGAGATCCAGTTCAAAGAAATGTTCGCACCTCCGGTTGTGTGCAGATTGATGACTCGTGACACCCGTATTTCATCCAAAGAGGCTAGTAAACAAACGATGCCGGACAGGCGCAATATGGAAATGTGCTCTCGATGTCTAAAAGACCAGGAAGTTATGACTGCACACGCTTTGCAGCTCCGTTACGGGTAATATACTCCCAACACATTCAGTCATTATAAACGGACCACGGTCAGGGCCAAATTGACATCAAATGAGGGCTTTGAATTAGCCCTTCTCGTCGGCATTGATTTATGCTCAGTGGTAAATTGCATCTCCTGAGGAGACGCGCGTTTAAACAACAGCTTTTCAAGAGCGTAATTGATCTGGTTGTAAGAGATCCTGAAAGGGCTGGAGGCCCTCAGTCAGGAAAACATTCATTTCTTTGCAAATTGAAGAGAAAGAAAAGTATTCGTTTCAAAGACCGATTGCATTTCGTCTATTTCAAAGGCTGAAAATGTTTTTAGAATGATTACTTGCTTGATGAACCACTGCTAATTTACATATCACAATCTTGTGGGTGTATTTTGTAATATTCATTTTTATTCCTCCGTATGTGACACAGGAGAGCCAAAAGTGACTCGCGCCTCACTGCAAACACAATCGGTTTGATGGCCTACATGATGGTGCTTATTTGCATCAGTTAATTATTTAATTGTGTGTGCCTTTCTTTCTTAATTGGAATATAGGCTGTGTAATTTGGGATGCTGGTGTCGTTTGAGTTTACAATGGCTTGTTTCACTAACTAATGAACGGTATTTCATGAGAGCCTTGTGGTGTGTAACACAGTGTTGCTGGTCTGTCCGCCCCAGCAATGTGCCTGCTAGCATGCCCTCTGAGCCCTGCAATTCACCCACTGTTAATGTGATTCTAATGTATGCGCTACGGTTCAACAAGCACGAGGCTGCCTTTCTGCACCAGGGCTCATGTTTGGTGTGTCAAGGGTGTGTGTGTGTGTGTATCTGTGACAGTAGTGTTTGCGCATGTTTATTCTAATGAGGATCATTGCAGTTTCTGCTGATTGCTGTCCTCTCTAAGGCCAGGTGAACTTCCTCAAGCGACTGACACATCGTGCCTTCATTATTTTAGGAAATTGTTGTAGTCATCACAAACAGCTCTTTATAACTCTTTATTTTGGTTAAGTTGATCATTACACAGTCTCTCAATATGATAAATGGTGTCCCAAAAGTGGTTAAAACATTTCTTTGTGGTATGGAGTATGAAGAAATTGGGATTTTTAGCATCACTGAAAGGAAGAGCTAATTTGTGTATGTTCACTAGATCTCTGACACTGAACATTTTCAGTGTCAGAGATCTAGTGAACATACACAAATTAAAAATTGCATATGAACTGCCACAGCTTGCTAGTGATGGGAAAGTTCTTACATGTCCTGAAATTTTGAATGTACATAAATTTAAGAGAATTTTTCTTCAACTTTTCATGACTATACCTTTACTGGTTCAAATATTTTATTTTTCAAATACATTTGTGTGCTTAATTGTTGTGAATTCAGAGCTTTTACTTACTGTATCAAAAAATTCTGGTCAAATTTTGCATCTGCAAATGCCCAGCTTTGCAATTTTGCAACATTTTTCCACATTGTTGCATTATACCCATGCTTTTTTTTTAATAACTAATGGCCACCTAAAGACATGTTTAAGTGTGGAAAAAATACATTGTGAATATCAATACTTGGGTCTCTGTGGGTTAAGCATCTCTATGTGTGTGTGTTCATACTGTATGATAGAGGAACAGAGGGTAAGAAGGCAAGAAAGTGAGACAGAGAGATACAAGAGAGCCAGTCGTATTTGTTCTAAATGCACAATGCAGTCCATCCAAAAATCTGGGCCAAAAAACATCGATCCCAAAAGCTGGGCCTGGCGATTAGATTCGGGAAGAAACAGAATGCATCGGATTCACTTGCTGCATTCATCATTCACGCACTCAATAGCTGGAAATATTCTGCCTCCTGGAGAAAAAATAAAACGCATGTTTGCAAATACAGCTCCTGTAATCATCAAAAAGGTAGTTAAGGACTTAAAAGCCTTTGATTTAAATGAATTAGTTTTGTATTTTAATCAAAAAAGAAGTACAAAAGACAATTTATACAAATGCAATTATCTTGGTTGATATCAAAAGAGCTCAGCTTTGATTTCTACCAAGACATTATTTCAACTAATGTTTTGTTTTTTGACAGGAGATTCACAAATCAAGACATTAAATGCATATATTAAAAGAGGAAAAATAGGAAGGTGTGAGACCTTTCAAATCTTGAATTGCTTGTGCCACTTAGACCACACACAGAGAAAACTTATTCAGTTAGTCCTCACTAGGGGTCCCCATTGCTCCTCTATTTGATCACAGAGACACACTTATATATTCCCACTAAATATATACATTTTCTCATACTTCCATTATATTCCGAAGTACTTTACTTTTGCATGCCTGTAGCCAAGGTTATAGGTTTAATTTCCAAGGAATGCATACTAAGAGAATTTATAGAATAGTAAAAGTAAACTGCTCAAACCAACATCTGTTTTACTTTGTATTTTTGGGATTTTTTGGGATTTTTTGGGGATTTTCTGCATTTTAAACTGGCGAGGCCAGATAAACCAGCTGAACACCAGCTTGGCCAGGCTGAGAGACCATATTAAACTAAACCTCTAAGTTCAGCAAACCATTTTTTTTTTTGTTTTTTTTTTTTTGTTTCAGCAGGTAAATTTATTTGAAGCCTGTCAGAATGTTAATATGAACTAAAGTCATATTTGTACAGCCCTTAATCAATTTTAACATCTAAATCCAAACTATCATGTCTTGGAAGGCTGTATGTAAAAGCTTTATATATATATATATATATATATATATATATATATATATATATATATATATCTATCCCTTTCCCTTTCTTTTTAATAAACATTAGAAGCTTTATACATATATTTCTCTTTCTTTTTAATAAACATGAGAAGAGAATGCGTAAAATTTGCGTTTTTGTAAAAGAAAATGTGTTTTTGCTCATCTAGCTGCCTCGTTGGTGGCAAGGATGAGGGGGTTTCCTTGTTTGCGATTGGCTGTCTTTTTAGTGCACCTGTTCTGTCGGAAAACCCCATTGGCTAGCTAAGATGTCACTCATTTTCGCCTCTTCTTCACGCGCTTCCCGCTCTCAGCGCTGGAGTACCAGCTTGACTGTTGGCCTTTCTGTCTCAGGAGAACTACGCGAGTAAGTTCATTTAGGCAAAGCGAAGATAAAAATCAAACATGTCAACGCAAAAGCAGCGTCATAGGAGCGATGGGAACATTTCAGAGAGAGTCAGCGGCGACCGCCGTTGGTTTTGCGTTCCCGTGCGCCAAGAGACGGATTCATAGGACGCGCGTCTACCCACCGTTCTCGCGCGGAGAACACCACCAACTTCTGCGGCGCGTGACTTCATAACGCCACCGGTCCGGACCTTTATACTTGTGTTTTAAACTTTATGTATTGAAGGAATAATAACACCAGAGGAACAATGACAGTGACTTTCCCGGGCTTATAATAACGCTTTACCACTTTAGTAAAGGGTTTGATTCTCTTTTCCAACGGAATTTTGGTGATAGTTAAAAGGACACGGATTTTTTTGAGGACCGCAACAACGCGAATCTGCTGCCGAACCAGTTATATTATCACATGACTTTCCACAGGATTATGTTATTTATTCAACAACTTCTCAAACTAGACTATTCATAATGTCGTTTTTGAACAATATACTACAACTCAGAAAGCCAAAGATGATCGCTGTACGGATGGCGTTACTGCACGCGCTCCTCGTCTCGTCTCTCCACGGAGGTAAAGAAACATTAACGCACATCCAAAACTTGTTGCGAGATGGCATATCGTGCAGAATAAATAAAACAAGCATGATAAAAATTAAAAGAATTCTTCGTGTATTCAAACAACTGTTATTAAGAGGAATCTCAGTGCGCTTTCATGTCATTAGCGCGAATGCAGAAAAAGTTGATGCAGACTGCTCCCTATTCCACTTGACCCATTTTAACATCTTAATTTACACTTGAAATATTTATAGATGAATACACACACTTCTGTGGTTAGTGGGTTCGTGCGTTTGGTCGCTGGGAGAGACTCGCGCGCAGCGACAGCAGCGGTGTGGTTTTGTTGTGCCAAGCGTATAAATAATAGAAATGTTGGTTTCTCACCTTGTTGTTTTGCAGTCTTATCATGAATTATGCATGCATGTAGTTAGCTAGCTAGACAGAGATGTAGAAATAGTATGATTGAAGCGTCCTGGACCGTGTTTTCTAACGAAATATCGCGTGGAAACAACAATTTTATGACAGTGACACGAGCACATTTATTCTCGGACATTTAGGAAGAGTGCGTGACGTGTAATCTTTCAACTGTTTTATTTTATTTTTACATAAGAGGATTATGCGTAAGTTAAAGGTCTTTAACATCAAAAACATCTTACTGTGCAAATGAAAGTAAGTTAAAGGAGTATTTTCTCTATGTCATTCATTTATAGTAGCTTGTTAAATGAGCTGGTTTGATAACAGTAAACAAGATGCATTTCATTTCAAGATGCCTTTTTAAATAGTTTATAGGTGCGTTACTGTTATATTTGAATGGTTATTGAATAAATACAAAGATATTCGCTATGCTAAAGGTGAGCCACCCTATTTTCACTCTCCACAGAAGCAAGAGACAGTGATGAAATGAGCAGACTTGTGTCCCGGCAGCATGCTGTTTTTATTCATCCCCTCCAGCTGAGGACCCACAGTGGCCTTCACATCTATTTTTACTTATACTATCCCAGCAAGTCTGAAACTGGACATGTCATACAAACAAACAATTAGGCTGTGGGGGTGAGATAGAGACAGACAGAAAGTGTGGGGGATTGCAAAATTAGAAAGTATGTGTTGAAGATCTTCCAACGTGAGGGATGACAAGTTTGTCCAAGTGTGTGAGGGCTTGGATGGTATCAGAGATGTTGACTCTGGAGACAGCACTTGCTGATCAAGCATTGAAGCTGTCATCATCATCATTACTGTGTTTTTTTTTTTTTTTTTTTTTCTTTTCCCCAGCCTCCGCAGCAAACGTGGCCTCACACTGCTGTGTGTAATGGACTGCATTGCAAAGAGTACATCACTTGCAAGTTGAGACAGCATGTGGTTTAAATGCATGGAATTGTATCCGGTGAACTGTGCAATATCCACAGGAATATTTGCAGATTTGTGTTTGTAGAAAACTGCGCAGTGTTTGCAAGTTAGTGTCTGGTTGTTTGATTTATTTGTTTTTTCTTTTAGACTACAGAATTGCTGACATATAGTAGGATGGACAGTTTGAATTGCACAGCATATGAGAAATGGAAGCAAGAGGTGGAAAACAACTTATAATGTGCATGTGTCTGTGTGATGGTGGGGTCTGAGCCAGTGTTTGATGACTGAGGAGACAGATCTGTGAGTGAGTTACACCAAATTTGCAATTTGTCTTCAATTGAAGGCCTGAAAACGCACCTGTTCTCAACGACGCCATCGATAAATCTGGGGTATGAAAGGTTTTTGTTGCTTCAGGGAGTTTTAGGAGCTTAATTGACAAAAGCAGATGGATGTTTACAGAAGGACCGTCTTCCAAGTAAGGCTTAGAGCTAATTTTCCTAGCTGTGCGAAAACTGACTGTGAAACATCTCTCATCTTCAGCATCCCCTCCCTTCGGCGTTTGAGGGCAGATATCTGTGTGTTTCAGGGCTCAACCGCGGGTCTGAACAGTTGTAACAAAACCAGAGGTGTGATTAAAACTGTCAGACTATCAGGCTGTCAAAAACAGTGTCTACACACACACACACACACACACACACACACACACACACACACACACACACACACACACACACTACATGCGTAGACACACACTGGCTGTGCCTGTGAGCCAGGCCGAGCAAGGGGCCCATATGTTTGAGGGTTGGCTGACACCAGGGAGATGATTTGCTCTAGGGAGACTGTGAAGCCTAAATCTCTTTCGCTTGCTCTCTCTCTACTCGCTCACACAAACACACACAGCCATGCAGGCATTCAGGCATGCTTATGCGCACAGACACAAACCCTCTTGGTGGGTTTTCTTGCTGACAAACTTTCTAGCAAAGCAATAAATGGTGCATTTTTGCTTTGTTTCTTAAATTCGTCATATTAAATTCAAGACAGTGAGATTCACAGCTAGAAGTGTGAGAGCAGTGAGTATGTGCTTTTAATAATCTATATCCAAAGAGGGGTAATCAAGAAGATATTTCCCCACAGATTGGCATCCAGAGAGAAAAGAGGGATAGTGGACAGGAGGGGGGCAGATGAGTGAAAGTAATGACTGTGATCATTATCTTCCATGTTTTTAATTGAGATAATGACCCAGAGGAAGACAATAAAACTCCCAAATGAAAGATTCCCCCCCCCTGTCATTCTGTCATTTCTTCCCTTTATTTTTCTCCTTTCAATTTCCTAGAGGTGACTGCATGAAATTTCATCAGTTTTGATAGCCCCCCTTCCAAGATGGCTCTATAACCCCGAACAAAGGAGCGTTGTTATTCAGGAGTCTGAAGGCAAATGTTTCCTTAGAAATCCTCTGTTGTGTTCTCATATGAAATACTTAAATGTGATTCTGTCACTTCTAACCCTCAGAGGTGGAGAGAAAGAAGTTTGCTAAGACCGAAATGATTTTCCATTACAACTGCAGAAAGACCAGTTAGCGAGTTCCCATTTTGCAAACGTAATAAAATTGAAAACTTTCATCTCAGCAAATTGATTTCAGTCGGATTCAGAAAGGAAGAATGAAGAGGAGGGGGAAAAAAAAATCATTAGATCATTGAAGCATGGCTGTACCGTGGGACTTTTGGAATTTGCGTATAGAGGTGTGAACACACACACAAAACTGCTTTACTTTTGTTAATTCATTCATTCATTCATTCTGTGACTTTGTGAAGGAGATTTTTGCATTCGAGAAGGGCATTTGGGTAAATACAAAGGCAGACTGAAGAAAAAAAGCACAAATTGGCAGCAAAAGCAATGACTTGATAGATTGATAAAAAGAAGGAATGAATACCTTAGAAATCCCTGAATTATCTCTGAATTTAAATCATTACTCAAAACTCACCTGTTTTCTGGATGTTATACCTCTGATTTGATGAATTGATTGCTCTGCATTATTACTAATATTTCTCTGAATGTTATGTTATGTCTCTTAAGTCCTGTTTTGTATTTCTGTATTTGACTCTATTCTTCTGTATGCTTCACTGTCCATTATTGTTTTCATCATTGTCTACTTGTATTATCTCTTCCTTGATAATTGTAAAGCGTCCTTGAGCCCTGGAAAGGCGCTATATAAATAAAACTTATTATTATTAATACATAGATATTTGTGACTCAAGAATATATGCATATCTCTTTTTTTTTTTTTGTTGCTTTGTAGAGAAATAGTTTTTTTCCCCCCATCTTGCTATCTATTTGCAGGCTGCTGGAAGGTATTTCTCTGTCATTAACGACTCTCGGCCGGCAGTTCATTTAACACGTACATGCCCTCAGAACGCCTGAGAAATTATTGGCATTATCATCAGCTAGACTCCACATATTCTCGCGCTCTCTTTAGGATGTATTGTAGCCATATGGTATTGGCTCTGGAAATTAGAGTTGCACTTTTGTGTTACTAGTTGGCTATCATTCTCTTTTTCTTTCTCACTATGGCAATTTTCTCTATCGATTGGACTGGGTTTTCTTTCCTGTGATGATGTGAGAAAGGAAGAGCGAAGGAGGAGAAAAAAGAGGATACTAGAGGTGTTAGAGGTGGCTCTTGTTTGTGTAGATGGAATAATTAACACTCATTAAGAGGGTGATGAGAGGCTTAGGGGTGATGCTACTTGTTAGGATAATTAGAGTCAAATAGGTCTCATTATGCAAATTTGGAGGAAGTGTGATTCTGTCAGTGTTTACCTGAACTCTGTCGTACCAATGACCTCAGATGGAGATGACAGTGTTGAGTGAAGCAGAGTATCTAAATAAAAGGAGGGATAATGAGCTGTTATACGGAGAGAATAAATGGAAATAAAATAAAGGATGATCTATTTAAGAGATGTGAAAGAGAAAAACGAGTAATGAGATGACAGAAACGAGGGAGGATGGATGAAATCTGTAATCTGTAATCAAATATAAGCTCCGAGGGCAATAAAGAAGCTGCTCCATTTTCAAGGAAATGAAATGTTTCTCAAATTATTTTACCGTAGAGAGATCTGTGGATAAGCCTTTTAGGGCAACTCCGCTGCAGAGAGAAAAACAACTCTCTTTAATAGGATAGGTGAAAATATTCAAACAAAATACAATGTCCTCCAAGCAGCAGTGCCAAAGCTAACACCATGACGTTATTGTGATGTGGAGAAGACCACTCAATGTGTCAGTATTCTCACTGTTCCTCTAGAGAGCACTTGTGTGGTCTGCAAAGCATTTTAAAGCTCTAGAAGCTGGACTCTGAAATATGTTGCAGGTATGGGATTTTATGTATTTATGATGAGGCTTGTGTGTCTCTATAGTTGTCCGTAAGGCACCGACCTCTACTGTGGTTGAGGTGTGAGTGTGTGTGTGATGGATCGAGGCTCTCGTTAACCGCAGGGCTCAGTGGGTGATTACTTCTCAACATGTTGCCTGTCCTGCAGAGTTTTGGCACCATGATACACACGCGCGCACACACACATAGATGAGACCTAAATGACTTTGCTCAGAGTTGGGTGGAGCGCTCACAGCTCTGTGAGTGTATATGTGAACAGCTCATCTTGGCACCAGATCACTCCATCACTTTGCCTGGCATAAGTTCTGTCAGATGGTCTGTCTGCTTGGCGTGACCTTACTGCGCTCTGTACGCCTGCGATGCAGTAATAGATAAATAATGCTTCTGTTCAAAACATAAAAGCTTCCTTGGTGAACAACTTAAAATAGAAAAAAACAAATTAACATTCCGCATGGTGCAAGACTACGTTTTGAATGTTTTGCGCTGTCTTGTAAGCAATTTCCGTTTCTCTCTGTTGGTGGCCAGATGAACGACCGGCTGTATGTTTTGTTCTGTTAAATAGTTTTGATTGAAAAAAAAAAAAGAATTTTATTCTGTCAATTAGTATAACAAGAAACGGATGAAGTCATATCAGCTTTTATCTATGAAAATACACAACCATATAGATAGTAGCTGTCAGTAGTTGACAGGGTCAACATTTCAGATTTTGTTTGCCTTGTTGACATTTTCACTACCCTATCCACAAAGAAATGAGTTATTTATAAAATATTTGTTTTATTGGCATGTTTTTATATTTGCTATAGGCATATATATTTTTCGTGAAATCAAGTTTATTTTTGTAAACTAAAATTATTTTTATCTTGATTTTTATACCTAATCGGCATGAAATGAAAATATCTATTATCTATTTTGTAATAGATAATATCTATTATCTTTTAGTGAATGATTTTTCCATGTATGTTTAATTCTTTTTTTTGACCTCGTAATGTTTAATCAAAATCTCACAACTCGGTCTCATTACTCATTACTCTCATTACTCTCTGGTGACATATGTTGGGTTTCTCCAATCGTGTAGTCCACTTAAACCCTGTCCCTTCATAATCGACTCAAGCTCGCATTCATTTGAGCTCAATGCACACATCTCAAAATCCAATCAACAACCAATGCATAGAACCAATTCCCTGCGCTTGAGTTTTTTGAAAATCGTGTTACTCAGGGTTGTATGTCACAATGAAAAAAAAAAAGTCTTTGTAACTTTAATGTATAATTTTCAGTGGGCAAATGACTGAACTCTATCAGCTGAAGCAAAACTGTCACAGAGCGTGGACCATGGTTTTTGTTGAGCCAAAGTGTTGCAGAAAAACCCCCAAATTGAACTAGTGCATTATAAATATGCCACAAAGTTTTGTAGCAAGACACGCTCTTCCCCCGAAATGACCTTTTGATGTTGTGAACACTGACATAAAGCTTGGGCAGTGTTTCATGGAGCGGTTGATAATCATAAATATCATGGAGATTGTAAAGCGTGATTTGTGCCATCCATGGAAATTTTGTGATAAACTTTTGGCATTTCTGACTGTACCAATCCCTGAGACAGTCACATCTGTGTACGTGTGTGTGTACATAATAATGCACCTTTGCTAACACCTACGTCCATGCATCACATGGACACACAAGCTCACAATGATATTGATGCACATCTGACATTTTGAGGCTCCATTCGTCTTGAGAGGTGGGGCTGGGGGGGTGTGGGGTGGGACCGGTGACATTTCATGCAGCCATAATGTTATTCATTATGGCAGAGGGGCACTGGAGAGGGTACAGCGGGCGCTGCTTGTGTGTGCCACAACCCATCTGTCTCTTTGCCCCCCTCTTTTTCTTTCTCACTCCCCCTCTCTCTCACTTTCTGTGGGTGAAATGGCAGCAGCGTTTTTCCTTTCACCCCGAGGCCTCAGAGATATCCCCGCCTGCTTTCCCCTGATAAGACAAACCTACAGCACTTACCTTTCCCTCTCTCCTCTGCTCTCTCTTCTCTAGCTTCTGCTTTTGGAGGAAGAGAGGGGTGTAATCTTTGGGGAACTTTACGTAAGTGCAGTAAAAGAGACCTGTGATATTTGCTTTCACACAAAATTCTGCTGTTGGTACCTCTTTAAAGTACCAGTGCTTTGAGTGGCTCTGCTAACATGTTAGGAGTGATTGTACGAAGCCAGTTATTGTTGTGTAGCCAAGTAAATAGACTAATTGTTTAAAAGTGCAAAGCAGCATTTAATATACACCTTGTGAAATGATTGATGGTTGTTTCATTAGTGCTGTATAATTTCATATTTTAAGAGTTTTGTTTTGCTTGGCCGTGGTTTGCATCTGTTGCATCTGTAAGAGGACTGATTGAATGTTCAAGCGGTTATTCTGCTATAGCTAGCGCCCACTTGCCTGCCTTTCTGCAAATCAATTACATCACTTAATTAACATTCATGAGGCAAGCTGATAGGGTTTATAATGTGTCCCACAAATTTTCAGAACAAACTTACTGTAAGCTCTTAAAGGTTTAGTTCACCCAAAATGAAATTTCTGTGATTAAGTACTCACCCTCATGTCGTTCCACACCCGTAAGACCTTCATTCATCTTCGGATTTGTTTTTTTTATCCTCAATAGAAAGCAACATAATTACAGTCATTCAAGGTCCAGGAAAGTAGTAAAGACATTGTTAAAATAGTCAGCGTGACTACAGTGGTTCAACCTTAATGTTATGAAGCGACAAGAATACTTTTTGTGTGCAAAAACAAAACAAATACTGAGTCGGCATTCTGACGTAGAACCTGGAAGCACTAAACGTAAACATGAAACTGAAAGCGTAGGAGAATGACAGGGGAGAGAGAAATTCTTTGAATAAAGTCGTTATTTTTCAACAATGTAAATGTTTATGATCTGCCTGCATTGACACCATTGTATGCGAACTAAACTGAGCTGGGTGATGACATCACTGTTTTCTCTAGGGCTGCTGTATAGATAAATGAACTAAATTAATAACTAATGATTTTTACAATGGAATAAATCAATACTGAACTTACTTAAGCTAGACAATGACACCATTTTCTTTAAGAGCTGCTGTACAGCCAAAATTATATTCCCTCTATCACTGTAAAGCTCCTTTGACACAATCGCATTGTAAAAAGTGCTATATAAATAAAACTGACTTGACTATTTTTGTTTTGTTTTTGCGCACAAAAAAGTATTCTCGTCGCTTCATAACATTAAGGTTGAACCACTGTAGTCACGTTGACTATATTAACAATGTCTTTACTACTTTTCTGGACCTTGAATGATGGTAATTACATTGCTTTCTGTGGGGAATAAAAAAAACACTTGGATTTTATCAAAAATATGGGGGGATGCTGGAGCTTAATCAGCATATTAGAATGATTTCTGAATAATCGTATGACACTGAGGACTTGAGTAATGGCTGCTGTAAATTTTTCCTTCGCCATCACAGAAATAAATTAGATTTTAAAATATATTCAAATATAAAGCTTATTTTAAATTGTAATAATTAAATGATATTTCACAATATTGCTGTTTTTGTTGTATTTCTAATCTAATAAATGCAGCATTGGTCAACATAAGAGACTTCTGTCAAAAACGTCTTTAAAAAAAATCTGACATTGACCAGGCTAAGTAATTGCCTCATACTTGGCCATTTTATTTAAAGGGCTAGTTCACCCAAAAATGAAAATAATGTCATTTATTACTCACCGTCATGCCGTTCAACATCCGTAAGACCTTCGTTCATCTTTGGAACGCAAATTAAGATATTTTTGTTGAAATCAGATGGCTCAGTGAGGCCTGCATAGCCAGCAATGACATTTCCTCTCTCAAGATCCATTAATGTACTAAAAACATATTTAAATCAGTTCATGTGAGTACAGTGGTTCAATATTAATATTATAAAGCGACAAGAATATTTTTGGTGTGCCAAAAAAACAAAATAATGACTTACATAGTGATGGCCGATTTCAAAACACTGCTTCATTAAGCTTCGGAGCGTTATGAATCTTTTGTGTCGAATCAGCACTATATAAGTCGTTTTTTAGTTTTTCTGGTGCACCAAAAATATTCTCGTCGCTTTATAATATCAATATTGAACCACTGTACTCACATGAACTGATTTAAATATGTTTTTAGTACATTAATGGATCTTGAGAGAGGAAATGTCATTGCTGGCTATGCAGGCCTCACTGAGCCATCGGATTTCAACAAAAATATCTTAATTTGCGTTCCGAAGATTAACGAAGGTCTTACGGGTGTGGAACGGCATGAGGGTGAGTAATAAATGACATTATTTTCATTTTTGGGTGAACTAACCCTTTAAATACATTTTATATTATGTAATTTTGGAAAGAGTATCTAATTTTCTATTATTAAATTGCATTATGCAATAATTACATATTGTTATTTATGTTATTAACATTGTCATCCATCTGCCACCATTCTCTTTAGAAATAAACAAGGGTTTTGACAATAGCAAAATCTGTTTGGCCCCTATAATAAATGAGGTTTTATTGTTGTGCTGATGTTTTGTTTTTGGCCACTTGCGTCTCTTGTAATGTCACCATACGCTTGCGGACTCCTCTCCTCAATCCACGCGCTGTTAAACTGCTCAGAGTTCGTTCTGCTCTTCATATCTTTCTCTATCTCTCCCAGCTGGCTGTTTAAGTGCTGTTTACTCGTTTGCCATTCCTGAGAGAGGTAATTAAATATGGTACAAAGAGAGAGAGTGAGAGAAAGCAGGGAAGGAGAGTTGGTTTTATTACCACAGAGTTCCACTTGCAGTCAAATGCTCTGTGTCTTTCCTCTTCTGCCTACTTCTTTTTTTTTTTTTCACCTGCCTCCCTTTTTTCATCCCTCCTTCTCCCTCTCTACCTGTCTTTTTGCTGTCATACAGCTCTTCCGCATACACTCCCTCTCAATTTTGCTCACTGTCTTCTCTCTGTCTCTGATCTTTCCTTTTGTTAAACCTGTTCTCTCTTGTTAGGGCAGAAAGGATGTCCAGAACTGTGCGGTAGAGTGTAGTTTAGCCCAGGGCTTAACCTGTAAGTATCCCTACAAGCAGATGGTAAGATAGATCAGTCTGTATAGGTTTCTCTCAAGAGGGAGGGAAAAGAGAGTGAGGGAAATTGAGAAAGAGAGAAAATCATTGTTCGGGACTCATTCACGTCTCTATAGATCAGAGTCAAAATCTTTTAGTTTTGAGCTGCCGCTCTCCTCCCTGAAGCCTTTACACGAAGAGGAGAATCTCACCCTCTCTGGTTTTTCTTTTTCACATTCTCTCATCATGGATAAAATAATTCTTGCTTCCTGTGCTTTGCAGGTTTAAACTAATCCAAGTTTCTTTCCAAACTGTTCTGAAAGAACTACATACATGCATGCACACAGGTTCTTCTATTAGTTTGTATCCTACAGGATGGGTGTTTTTTTTAAGTGTGTGGGAAGGCTAGAGGCTGTGTGGAGAAGGATTTTCTGGAGTGTATATATTTTGTCAACTGCATGATTTCTTCAATTTACACACAAATGTAAACATATGGTAGGACATAGAGCATTGGAAGATCTTGAAATTATGTGGACATTCGTTCCCTTTTGAAAGTGGAAGTGTGTGTGTATGACAGTGAGGTTTTGTGTGTGCGTTTCTGAGGGAAAAGAACAGCGCTTGTACTACTTTTAACATTCAGTGAGTGTGTAATTGGCTAAAACAGCTTTGCGTCCCCAAACTCCCAACCATATAATCACAGTAGAACAATGCACTGAACATTAAGAGAGTGAGAGAGGTAACTTAAGACAAGTTGAAGGACTCTCATCACCTCTCCATGCGCTATTCATCTGCCCAATTTCCTGTGTAGGTTCTCTGTGTACCTGACCTCTGAATTCTGCTGAAAAGTGTGTTTGTGAGTAATTTGCCTTTATGCTAATCTGAAACTGAAGAGAGTGCTAATGTGGCCTGGCAAGCTTTTCTGTTTACAGAGTGAAAGGGAAAGAATGGATGGCATTAGTTTCTTCCTTAGCCTCCTCACCTTTCTTTCAACCCAACCTCATCCAATTTAATCATTCATTGTCTTTTGTCATCGTCTGTTGATGTCATTAAAAAAGTACAGAAGGTCAAAGCTGTGGTTAACGCATGTCTTCCAACATATTAAGCTGTGGTGCTTAGTAGTTTACCAATCATTAACCATTAACCGACAAGACTGTTAAATTAGAATTACATTAAATTAGAATAGATAAGTGTCTGTGACCCATTAAAAATTCCAAAATTAGTTTTCTAGGGGTTTAGTTTTGCATGCGCAAATAGCGGCATAAACAACAGAACATGAGGATTCACACATCGTCACATCACGCACCTGCAGCGCTTCTGTGAAAGGAGAAAAACAGAATAAAAGTGTGTTTACAGTTTCGAATGATGTCTTACTCTAAATAGCATGACCATAAATGACAGTATTTTAAGTTGTTTCCGCTGTTATAAGTAAAAAAATGCAAGAGATTGCGCACACACGCACGCACACACACACACACACACACACACACACAAACATATCAGTTCTAGTATTGCTAACTTGACATCATAGCCTGTTCATTATCAAAATAAAATAGTCAATCAAACGTATACAAAGTTCCACTGCTTTATTTAAATAGTCCGTGAGTACAGTCTGTGCTGTTCAGCATGAACACATTTTTGTGAAGGATGATGTTTTACATCGGTATTGGAACGAGAGTGAAGTACAAAGAAAGTTAGGCCTGCCCACTGGTGTGTTAGTGAGATGAGGAATAGAGAAGAGCGACAGAGGACTAAAAATGACATTACCTTTCAAAGGATCCTAATGCAAGGAATATGGTTATTTATTTTCAACAATGTGAATGTCCCAGTTGAGCTTTATTTATTTCTATTCGGTATTCACTGTGGATACTTTGGTAAACCAATCGCATTTTGACGCATACTTTGCAAACAGACTTCAAGATATGGACTCGACAGTAATGCAGCAACATGTAAGTAACTGAGTTACTCCTACTGTTCTAATGCCTGATCTGATATATAATGATTCATGTACAGTCAGATGTTCTTTGTCTATGTGTCAGTAAATCAAACAAGTGACTAATGGTCAACTTCATGTTGTTTCTCTTAGTAGGATGAAAATAATCTGTTATTTAAACGTTTTTTTAAATTATATTAAAGAAAGTGATCAAAGAAAGCTCCCTTTGCGATCGTTGGAGCTGTCAATCAAACCGTGCGCTGGAGCTGTTAATCAAATGGCACGAGTTTATCAGTGACTGAGTTCTGGACTACGGAGCCCCGCACATGACATGCAAAAAAAAAAATTAAATCGTGCACACGATTTACTAATTCGTTCCCTCGATTTACTAAATCGTGCGCACAATTTACTAAAACGTGTGCACGATTTACTATTTCGTTCCCTTGATTTATAAATCATGCACATGATTTATAAATCGAGGGAACGAAATAGTAAATTGTGCGCACGTTTTAGTAAATCAAGGGAACGAAATATAACTCGTGCACACGTTTTAGTAAATCGAGGGTACGAATTAATAAATCGTGCGCACGATTTAGCCTACTATTTTTTTTCCTGCATGTCATGTCCGGGGCACCGTACTGGACACGCGCCAAAACTCCTGTTTTATTCAATGAATCTCACGTTTGCACTGTTAGTGACGATGAAAGCATTTGTTAGTGTACAGAAATTGAGTTGCAATGATGAGATCACTGCTTTCTTGCGCTCAACAACATGTCTGTGATCGGCTGTTCATCGCTGCAGCCTCTCATGCCTTGATCTAAATACAATGCCATAGAT
Organism: Ctenopharyngodon idella; assembly: GCF_019924925.1. NCBI lineage: Eukaryota > Metazoa > Chordata > Actinopteri > Cypriniformes > Xenocyprididae > Ctenopharyngodon > Ctenopharyngodon idella. Next base: position 34,144,775 of record NC_067224.1, read on the forward strand.
CTTTTTTTTTAGATCTTGCAGCACTTTTCACGATTAGTTAACCTTGAGAGCTGTAATAGTAAAAACGCGCTAAAAGAGAGAGTAATACTTGGCTATTTCAAATGGAAAGATGTTAGCCAATCACAGCAGTGGGCATTTACACTGAAGTCTCACAGCAGACACGCCCCTTAAAACAGAGTGTTCAAATCAGAGGGCTAAAATTAGGGTAGGAAAATGCCTTTTATTTCTAAATTATGACAATTTTTGATGTAAAAAGCATACTAACATTATAAGTGCACCCCAGGAAACATTATAAAACAACAAAACAACACAGTTCATGACCCCTTTAAAATATCTTGAAAAATTACTGTAACACTTTACAATAAGGTTCATTAGATAAACATTAGTTAATGTATTAACTAACATGTACTAACCATGAGCAATACATCTGTTACTGTATTTACTAATCTTCATTAATGTTAGTTAATGAAAATACAGTTGTTCATTGTTTGTTCATGTTAGTTCACAGTGCATTAACTAATGTTAACAAGATTTTAATAATGTATTAGTAAATGTTGAAATTAACATTAACAAAGAATAATAAATGCTGTATAAGTGCAGTTCATTATTAGTTCATGTTAACTAATGTAGTTAACTAATGTTAACTAATGAACCTTATTGTAAAGTGTTACCAAAATTGCTTTAATTACTTTTTAAACTGTTTATCATTAATCTGATTAATCTGTCAAATTTATACTGTCAGTTAACACTTAACCAGTTAATTATGAGCATCCCTAGTGCTTATGTAAGCGACACAAGTTCAAGTCCAGTGTGCGTCATGCCTTTTCTGCATTGTTTTTTTGTCCAATCTCTCAGTGACAAAGACTTAAAATAGAACTTTTTTTTTTTTTTTTTTTTTGTACAGAATGTTAGTGCTGTCTTCCAGTTCAGAAATTGGCGGCATGATGCTAGGGTGTTCTGGGTGGTTGGCAGAGCATTGCTGTACGGTTGCTAGGTGGTTGCTTACTGGCACAAGTCAAAAGAGCCCACTTGCAAGACTCTGATATTCTGGTCCCTAGATATAGCTCGGGTCCCTCCTTCAATGCAAGTCTGAGGGATTTATTTTTCCACCCGTTTTATCATCTTCCAGGTGAAAATCATAGGTTTGATACCTTAGAATAGCACACTTCTCAGAAAGCTGCAATATTTTACGTATCATTCATATCGGCTGCACAAACAGTGCAGTTTAATACTTAGCATTAGGGGTTTTGAACAAAAAAAAAAAATTAATATATGCAGTAGTAATAGTGATTCCTGCCTTGGCAAGCGCCCCTAATAAACACATGGTTCATGTTTTTTGCATTGTGTGCAAGTTTTGAAAGAGTTTCCTTCTAGCTCATTGAGCCAAACCCAGTTGCTTAAATTTCAAGATATGCAATGTGTTCAGGTTTGTACCAAAAACTGCATTGTCTGGAAGCCGGCAGGGCTCAGGGACTTAGAGTATCTCCTTATTTCCTCCCTCATCTGCCTACACACACATCTCACATTACAGAACCAGTAGACTGTGAGAGAAAGCCCTCTCAAAGCACACTGCAAGTGTTTTGTTTTCAGATATTTGATATTGAATTTACAGTAAAAAATGTGTAAATCAAGTGAACAATTTAAATTTACCAGCGCCATATTTGAGTACCATTTATTTGCTATAATTTATATTATTTGTTTCGGACATCGTCCATTCTGCTCTACTAATTATAGGTATTGGCATCGGCCATTTAAAAAAACCTATATCTGTTAATCAGTAGTGCTGATTGGTCAGTGCAAATAAAGTCCTTGGCATCCTATGTGTGTGTGTATGTGTGTGTTAATGTAAAAAGTGACAGACACATAATGTACAACTACCAAGCTCAGGTACTCAGGCACAGCTTAGGGAAGGTCCCTGGGATAAAAATGAAATTACATTCATTATCAGAGGTTAGAAATCCTCACCACTCCATTTGGATTAGATCAGATTGGTGTGAGCTTGTGTGTGTGTGTGTGTGTGTGTGTGTATGTGTGTTCTTGTTCATACATTTGCCAAAGGGTATAACCGGGCCAGACAGGCTAAGTGTTGTCTGTGTGTGTGTATGAAAGAGAGAGAGAGAGAGAGAGAGAGAGTACTGTGAGTCAGAGAGAGAATCAGTGGACTAAGATTACATGTCAGTAGTACGCTTTAAATGTGAGTTTTTATTAAAACGGTCAATAAACAGACAAAAGCACTTCATTTTTACGAAGACCAACATGGCTCCTCTGAGAGCTGTTACCAGGCAGGGGAATAAATAGCATGAATATCAGCATAATGGCTTTGGAGGCGACAGAGAGAGAGCCAAGTGCTTCTTCCCCATAAAAAGAAAACATAGTCAATCCCAAATTCAATCTCTCTTTCTCTCCCAAAGCTAGCCATGCTGTGATGAGGAAGCACAGAGCTAATGTGCCTGTCTGTCTGTCTATAGAGTTCTTTTCATGTTCTCTCCTCTTTTATATTTTTGTTCTTGCGTAATGTGGTGCCTCAGATATTTAGAGCAGCAGTCAAATTAAAAACACATCAGAGAATTGTGGGTAGTGCAGTTTAGGCTGTGTGAGTAAGCACATTTTTTTTTTTGAGATTTTGGAGCTTAACTAGTGAGGGCTCTGATGACATATTCTTTTGCATTTTCATATTCACATTCATATGCAAATACTACCACAGGAATCAACACTGAGTCATCTTAAAGGAATAGTTCACCTGAAAAATTAAAAGATTCTGTTATCATTTAGTCAAGTTCTTTCCATTGAACACAAAAGGAGAAGTTTAGCATAATGTCCTGGGTGATTATTATTATTATTTTTTTTCCCCATACAGGGACACCAAACTTCATTGCTTCTTGCATCTCGTTTATTTTATTTTTTATTTCTTTTTAATTTTCATTTGTCTTATTAATTTAGTTTAGTTTTCAATTTAGTTTAATTTTTGTTTTATTATTTCCACTTTATAATTGTTAGTGAATTTTGTTTGTCAGAGTTTTCTAGTTTGTTTAGTTAGTTTTTATTTTAGTTTTAATGTTTTAGGGCTGCCAAAATTAATGCACTAAGTGTTACCATTTAAAAAAAGTTTAACTGCTTTAAAGGGAAAGTTTACCCAAAAATGAAAATTATGTTATTTACTCACTCTCATGTTGCTCCAAACCACAGAAGAAAGAAAGTCAAACAGGTTTGGAGCCTATTCCTTTAAATATCTCAGCACAGTCTAGTGTTATTTCAAACTAGTGGCATTTTCATGTGTAGTGCAGGTGGGTTGAATACAGCATATCTGAAATGCGTAGGAGAGTGGTTTTAACTTTTGTATTAAGCCATGTGATAAAGTCTTTTTAATTTATAAGATTCCATTAAACCTACACTTTTGATTCTGCTAAACTTAAAAAGTCTGTTTTTCTGAATTTACATTTTTGTCATCTTCAGAAAACTGTAAGTCTTATGGGTTTGGAAGTACATGAGGGTGAGTAAATGATTATGATTTTTCATTTTTGAGTGAACTTTTCCTTCACAGCTAAAATAAGGGCATGCTCAAAGGCCCCGATATACTTCACACAAAATCGAAGAACAAACTGATGTGATGTCATTTTGAACAAATTAAGGCCAAAACGAAGTTTGTTTTGGGAGTCCGAAATGGCTTGCCAAAGTGAACTCTCAGGAAAAGTTCGCTCCAGCTGCAAAACACCTTCGTACTACAATTGGTACGTGATGATAACGTAATAGGAGGTGTGCGTTGAGGCTCCGCCTTCTTTCACATTTTGTCTGTATGAGCCCGTCGAGGTAAGATCTCCACAGGTGAAAACATGAACACTCTGGATAGCCGCTTCATAGTAGAAAATAAAGTTGTGTTTCTGATATAACGAGGCACTGACACTGTTTTTCATGTTTGATACTGTAAAGCTGTTTGCTTTTAAGCAGTCTATTGAATAAAATGCCATATAAATAAACGTGACGTGACTTGACTAGAGTGCAAATTTGCAGTTTTCGTGATAACATACCCATGTTGTTATGATCAGATGCTTTTCTTATGCTTTCTGTTTTTGTTGTGTTTATTTTGTTACTGAAAGAAAAGGGTGCAGGACATATATACATATTCATCTAAACGGCTCTCTCAACAGTGTGGGCGGCGTCAGATGTTTGATAACACTGCTCACTTATTTCGAACTTTGTTTTACCCCTAAACGAAGAAAAAAGAACTTCGCCATGAGTATATTGGGGCCTTTACTCAATGGTTTCCTCAGATCAGAATTTGTTGTCACCATGAAGACTTGCTCTAAAAGCAGCCATTTGAAGTAAAGTATTTGTTTGGATCTGTGTGGCATTAAAGGCTACAGTCTCTTTGATACAGGAAGAATAGTGAAGACTGTCCTCAGTTGACATCTGTGTATTTCCAAGTTCAGATGCAGGAAAGCATTAGTAGCACACTGGACCTGATCAGACATCAAACCCACAGTGTTCAGTGATCCATCCAAACATTATAATCTGCTCATTTACCTGGATGTAGTATACTTTTATCCATCTTCAGGGAGACCAGAGTCTGTCGGCTTATGTGTTCTGGCACCTTTTGACCTTTCTCTGTCTGTAGAAACCATCACAGCTGAGAGGGCACAACATCACTCTCTCAGGTCTTGTGTTTACGAAGAGTTGAATCCTGAGCCTCCTGTGTAACGACTCACCGCCTGAGGTATTTTTATAAAGCTGCGTATCAGGGGTTAAAAGCATTCTCGCAAAAAGTCTAAAGAATCTTTTACTGTGAAAAATCTGCTCAGTCTGTGGAACCCGCTTTGGTCTGTTACACACAGCCGCAAATTCAGTGAGCTTCAAATCCCTACCTGCGAGTCCTGACGTATTCTCTCACATCCCAGGTGAGAGACGCCATCCTCGTTTGAGTCTTGGCTTTTCTGTAAGGAGATCCAAGAGTTGAATGCAGACTAACGTTAACCTTGATTGAATTTGACTCCGTGAAATCCCGGTGGAGACGCAGAGAAGGAGAGAATGCAAAGAAAGAGAGTTTAACATGAGGGGACACCCACACATGAGAATGACAGGAAGAGAAAGACAAAGAGAGAGGGAGGGGTAGTCTGTGAACCATGTTCATTTTAATTAATCTCTTCTGTTAGTCAGAGCTGTATTTTTAGTAGTATAGTGAGTGAACTACATCTGGTCTCTGGGCCCCAAGGGGAAGCAGGCCAGTCTACGTACTGAGCGTGTGTGTGTGTGTGTGTGTGTGTGTGTGATTACATTCTGTAATATGCTTGTGTACATGAGTCTGTGTTTTATTTATACATTTTACATGCCCATAACCTCTCTCTAACAATTAAAATGAATAGAATGTTTTTACTACTGTACATATAAAACTTCATAAGCTTCATGACTTCATTCATGAGCTCTGTTATGATTGGCTAACTTATTCACATGGTTATTACTATATACGGGAAGTATTGATAAAAAATTGTAAAGATAATGCAAAGTAATAAAAAAATAAAATTGAACTATACTCAAAAACATGGAATATGTAACTGATAAATAAACTTTAAACAGCAAAACATACATTATTTTTGAGCTGAATGGAGTCATCTGACCTGATTGACATCCTACTCTACATGCAAAAGGCAATAAAGCGTATGATGGGGGTTAACTAATCAAAGCAATTGGTGAATCTGTAAAGCTTAATGTGTAAACAGTGGCAGCCAAATGTTCATGTGTTCATAAGTATAATACCAGTACCATGACATTCATTTTTAAATGTCTTGTCAATTTAGTTTAGATTTGAATTTAGTTTATTTTTGTTTTATTATTTCATTTTTTTAATTGTTTTTTTTTTATTTTAGTTTTACTATTTTAGGGCTGCCAGAATTAATGTGCTATTATATAATTTAAAAATGTTTAACAGTGGTCCACCCAAAAATGAGAAACGTCATCAGCTACTGATGTCAGTAAGTACAATGACATTCATTTTTAAATGAGACTACTACAGCTTAGTGACCATAAATTCTCTGGTAGAGCTTTTTGTTGTAAACATTAATGTATGCCTATATAAAAGTACTTAAGACTCTTTATTTCAGAAGATGCAGGAATTTTCTCCATGGAAATTCCATTAAATTGCCCCTTTTAATATCACGTGTCTGCTGTTGTTTGATGTCATTGTGTGTGCGCGTAATTTTTTTTTTTTCCTTTGGATATATAGGTTGGAATGACGGTAGCCTAGTAGCAGATTAATTGTGTTTTGTAATTTTTTTAGGTGAATTGTGTGTGTTCAGCATGCATTATTAATATCTGTTTTTGACTGCTGAAGTGTGAAATAATCATTTGTTTGTGTGAGAGCATTTTAAGTATATATGTGTGAAAGTGGTAATAATGTAATATTCTTGTCAGCAGTAGTAGGACACCCTGATCTCACCTCGGCTAGCACTCGGCATGAAATCAGAGCAGAGTGAAAACACATACACATGCTTAAGCCAGAAAAAAATGGTTTTGTAAAATTTGCTTTTTCTGACATTTTTTTTGTTGTGAAATCAGGGCTGTGCAGAATAAAAGGTAATGCCAATATATGTAATGTGTAAATAAATGCATGTGATCTCGAAAGAAGTCTTGGAAAAATGTCTGTTGTGATCGCAACTAGAGCATGACTAAATCCAGGTGCTGTCGATCAAGATTCATAACATACTATATAACCAGCAATCAATGTCTGGAAATGTTCCAGTGCGATAGATTCATAATAGCTGGTTGATTCCTTGAAAGCTTTATTTCTTAGCAAGGGTCTCTTTGCTCAAAATGAACAAGGAACAAGCCTTTCTTGGTGCGGGGGTGTTAATAAGTGGAGAGAAGCTCTATTGCTGCACTCCTTGGCAGTAAATAACATCCTGATCGGTTTATCCTACGCAAAAGTCTGACCCAACGTACATTTAAATTGCTCCAGAAGCACTGTTCGCAGAGAGATTTCCTCTAGCAGGCAATTGTTGTATCATGCCCTTGAGTAACGCTCTCTTTCTCTTGCCATCTCTCTCATCGTCTTGGTACATGTTGTGCAGAATGGAACGTTTGGCAGTCATACACGGTTGGCCGGACCAGAGTGGCTCTCAGATGGTGTTTTTTGGACAAGTCCCTGGAGAGCAAAAGGGAGGACGGAAAAAATGGCCATTGTCCAGTGGTGTTTTGGACCCATGAGCCTCTCCTGGGTCTCAGTCAGCATGTGCAATCACTTGCTGCCTGCTTCATGCCTCTAAAGTGCTGGCCAATGAGCCGTCTTCTGAGGATTGAGTTGGACCCCCGCTGAGTTAACATACAGATAATGTTCAAATAGTCTGTGGAAGCCAAATTAGACGTGTTCTCATCCTCATCTTTAGCCTCTTTTCATGCTCATCCATTTCAGAATTTTCCACTTGTTTTCTCTACCTATTGTTTCCTTTACCTATCCTTTACCTATCTTTTCTCTTTTCTTCACCTGAGTCTCCCATATTCTTCATTTTTTGTTCTTTCCTTATTTCCCTCTCTGCTATTCGCCTCTTTGCATGTGTGGGCGTATTCTCAACACAGCCTACCAAGTGTGTGAGCGTGCTACAAATCTCTCTTCTCGCTGCTCCATCCAGTGGAGAATAAAAGAGTCTTTTCATTTTTCAAAAATAAACTCCTTTGGACAGGAGAGGAAAGACGCACACCAAACAGGCTGTTAGATCGATCTGCCACCCCAGGGATGCTTTGATTTGAGAGGCTTAATCAATGCGTTTGTAAATGCATACATCACAAACCTTGACTTTTGCAAAGTTGCGTGTTGTGCAGAACTTGGAACACACGTACGCATATGCTATGCCTGTCTGTCTCTTGATCTTGTGTTTATGTCAGTTAAACAAAGCTTACAGTGCTAAGGTTTGCTGAGACACTGCCTTGAGTTTTGGTCATGAAAAATAGATTTAAAAATAATGCAGGGAATGGAAACTGAGAATTGCACTGTCCTCCAGAATCCTTAGTCTAAGGAAGTTTTTAAAGGTATAGGTCAAACTTTTTGCGTCCGATTGTTCCACTTACTTGACATCGGTTTAATCTGTTTAATGTTCAGGCAGGGAACTTTAGCTAGTGTTTATATTTTTTTTCTTTTTAAATCTTCTTACTGTAAATGTTGCATTTGGCTAATCTTTGTAAGTTAAATTCCTTTATGTTTTTTATTTTAATAATTATGTTTCTTAGTTTTTTTTTGTTATCAGCTATTGGGTTTTGTTACATCTTATGTTGTTAAAGTAATGTTTATTGCATTATTTTAGTGTTGTGTGTTACCATGATGGTGTTTTGTATTTGTGTGCATGGCACTGTATTTGTCTCAGCTTGTGTAAAATCTACTTCTGATGAACTTTGATTCGTCATGTGGCTTTTTTCTTTACCCCCCTGTGTTATAATGGTGGTTGTCAGTAGACGTTAACCCTTTAGAACCTAAAGCTAAAATAGCCCGTTTTCACATATTATTTTTTTTTTATTATAAAATTCTCTAACAATGTGCTATCTTCAAGTGCAAGGTGTCATTTTTTTCAGAAAACAACTGGCTTTCAATAAATTACAGTTATTGACCATTAATGTATATGGTGAGTTTGTAAATAGAATTTAAATAGACGAAAATAAAAAAAATAATAATACATTTTCTGCTTTTTATTTAGAAAAAAAAGAGAAAAATGATGATCGAAAGAATCTAACACTTCAAACTTGAAAATTCAACTATATTACATATATACAAGTCATTTTGTGACACTTGGTTGCACAGTTTTCATTCAGGAGAATTTTTTTTCATACACGCATACATATACTACATATGCACGCATCAGCGCGCATACATTTACCGTACGGACACATTATACAGATGCACACACCAAATGCGAAATGCGAGTCTCAAAATTATCCCAATTGACTGTGTACTCCTTCGCCATGTTTTTGTTTGTTTCTTCTATTATTTATGCGATCCAAAACTCCCTAAACTGCCGCGCTCCATATCTCTACGTTCAAATCCTCCTTCCACCCGCTCTCCCCGAAAGCGGCTGCCATTTGCTGATGGAAGGAACGAAATTACCTTAATAACCCTTATATTGGGGTTGGATGTGTCGCCGACGACACATCCGATTTTAAAGGGTTAATGTACAAAACAGATTTTAAAAGCGGCCTGGCCTTGCTAATTCAGCAGAAAAGGGCTGTTGGATTTACTGGTTTAAAATAGGGCTGCATGATATACAGTATATCACAATTAACATGAAATCGTGCTTAAACCGATTTGGCATAGTGTGATTATGAAATCGCAAAGGCTGCGATTGTTGTTTTTATGCGGAGTTTGTTAATGAAGCATGGCTCTATGATCAGTAGTAAATGCTGCTCCATCTGAAAGCACTGTGAGTTTAAGTCACTTATAATGTGCATTTGAAAAAGCAACATGCGTCAAACCTCTTTCCTAAATTGAGAAGCATGTATGAACCTCTTGTCCAACAAAAGACAACATTTAATAACATGTTTTTACTCCAAACTCACTTCATAACAGCAGAGTGTTTGAAAACATCCTTCTGTGAGATGATGTGGCTTCTTACACAGAATAAGGCACACAACATATAATTTCATAGTATTCTATAGTGATAAAGGCTATGTCGATTAGCATTGAGGTATAAATATGCTTTATTATCATGAAAATACCAGAGAAGCTTTAAAGTGTTTAATAGTCATGTCTAATCAAAGCGTTTCAATCTTCTGTTTTTTTTTTCAGTTACAGCGTTAGTATGATGCCCATAGGGTTTTCCTGGAATGACGTGCATTATATCGTACTTTTGCCTTTAAATAAACCTTGGTTGATATAAATCTTCTACCAGGACTATGCTACAAACATTTTATTTGCATTTGCACTAAACAAAAATGTTCTGTGTGCCACAGTGCTTTGACTTGAGTAGGTTTTCAGAGTAGTGATAATATGCTAATGAGTTGTTTTACATATCTGCTATGTGCATTACTTTTTGCTTTGACTTTCTCAGTTAGCCCTAGTTTTTGTTAAAGGCTTCTCATTATGACCAACTGAAAGAGAATTCAGTGTCCTATTTAATTCTGCCAGGAAGAGCTGTAAAGTATAATATTAAGTGTAACCCTTTATTGGGTAAGTTAGCTGTGCACTAAGAGGGGGATACAGGAAACCATCCTTTGTCTAATCAGAAGAGTTGACTGGCACCTGTTTCAAACCCATTGCGTACACCATGGTGCATGAAAGCTGAGCATCTGCGCATTATTGTGTACTGCTCATCAGCACAATCGTAACAGTAACAGTTTGTTGGTGACTCGTATGCATGCTTCTTGTTATTCTTTTTGAACTGTTTTTACACAAGTAACCACAAAAGTACAAATTTTCCTCTTCTTTTTTAATGCTTGGTTTTGGGAAAAGATGATGATAATAGAATAGTGCAAAGGAATTAAGGTAACACTTCAGTATGGGGAACAATTATCACTTATTAGCCTGCATATTGGCTGTTTATTTCTACTTATAAAGCACATATTAATGCCTTTTTCTGCATGACCATATTCTACATCCCTCAATCCTACGCAATACCTGAACTTAACCACTACAACAACTACCTTACTAACTATTAATAAGCAGTAAATTAGGAGTTTATTGATGGAAAAGTCATAGTTAATAATAGTGGATATGTGTTCCCCATACTAAAGTGTTACCGGAATTAATTGTTTTCTTTTATTAAAGATACAAAACCTAAATAAAAACCAGTGGAGAAGTATTTATTACTCACAATGCGCCTTGTTAAAATATTCTTCCATTTTGTGTGGTGTAACGAAGCATGTGTGACACAAATGCTGAGCTCAGCAAGTCTGTCTTAGAAAAGAGAGAGCTTTAAGAGGTTGGGGGACAGAGGGAGGGTGCAAGAGAGCGAGGGGACAGGGGCGCGAATAAAACCGTCAGCAAGGACAAGATGATGTGTGAAAACTTTAGCATAGGGACATAGGAGGCAGAAATGGATTACTAGTCGTCTGTTTGTTTGTGTTTTTAGTCTTATATTTTTTGTGACTTCATTCTCCTCAATGGAAAGAATATTTGCATTAATTGTTACCTATCCCCTATATGGTGCGCTATATGCCATTCACCATGTAGAAAATAGAAAATGTGTAAACAAGTGACCAATTTCAGCCGCAGCTTCAGCGTCTGTTTATAGTATAGGAAGTGGGACGCTTTAGATTCTAGAGAGCATTTGATTGGACAGAAAATTTGCTGAGAAGCTGAAGTGCAGAGTGATGTCATCAGAATCATTGATCCATATTGGCGGAAGTGAGAGACTGTAAGTTTTGATTTCTTCTATCTTCTAATTTTGTCATTGTTTTGGAGCGCGCTAGCTTATAGATAATCTTAAGGCTAACATTCATACTAAAAGCTAAAAAACTTCAATTTAGATTTCATGGCTACTTTAACAAAGCATCTGTTCTTAAACGTCACATCCTTTTGATTTTCCCAGCAAAAACATCCTTCCTTCACATAAAAAAAAATCAGTCTACAGGCTTTTATAGACAACCTTGGAAGTCGGGGAAGGTCTCGTTTTTTTAAAGTTTCGTTACTAGCTGTTCACACATTGGCAATTATAAAAAGCAATTTTTTTAAACATTTAAAAGTGTGTCTTAAGACCCATGTTAATGCCCTCTGGTTTTCAACCTGTCTGGTTATCAGTTTTATAATTTTTGTCAGTTCAGGTTGACCTCAAATGGACTACTTCAGGAAAATTTGGAAGTTACAGTGTTGTTTCAGCCCCTCAGGGGAAGATCTAGCATGAGTAGAGATCATAGCAGGGTACGTCAGTGTACGTTGAGAACTGAAACGACCACTTCCGCACGCACTACTTTAACATGCCAGTGATCAAATTGTCACTGAGGGAGATTTATGAGTGCAATCCTCTCTACTTACAGACTCCAGATCTCACGCATTAGTGCATGAATCTGATGATTAGTGAGTTAGTTCCCTCAGTTGATCCATCTAATGAAACAGTCATTCAGTCTTAATGGCAGATCACTGTCCAAAGAGACTGCTCTATTCCCTCAATGGGACCTATTTTTAGCTTGACTGCCCTTTTATGCCAGCACAAGCTGCTAATGGAACTTCACCTCCATTTAGGGTGAGAAAACCCTTTGGTTGTTCACCGTGACCTTCTTCAGTTGCCCTTTCAACTTTTCCGGTGCACTTTTAAGAGCTCTTTCACAGCTCTTTACACAGGAGGTGTGAAATATATAAAAGCAGTGAATGAGGAATATAGCTAACTGTGTGCAAAGTCCGTTATAGCACAGATTTCTGCTAAGTTAGTCCCTGAGGAACCAGTGATCATTCTGACAACGTAAAGGTCTTTTCCCTAACCAATCACTTTAAATCTATTCATGTGTCTTTCTGCAGCAAATTCACTCCAAAGGTAGGTTCTAGGAGAGGAGTTAATGAATTTTCTTGTGCAATGTGAACTTATGAATAACACATGCAGATCTCATTCTGATTTATTGGCTTCTGAGGCTCAGGCTGGTGAAAGGAGAGGTGCACAAGAAGAGATTACATATATTTGGGGGGGTCATAAATTGTTGGATTTGCATCTCTGTGAAGCTTTGGTAGCTCTTTATTTTGTAGAATTTCTGCTCTGAGATGTTAAGACGCCCAAACTGTGCAGAGTGTCATCAATCAAAACTTCATCAGTCATAAGGAATATATTGGACAGTGCTCCAAGGAATCCAGCTGTCTTGAATTGCGTCAGCGGTTGTTTTTGTACACCGTCTAGAGCCATACTCCCAAAAAGGCACAGCATGGTTTTTAGCAATGAGTCAGACAAGCAAATGAATAGCCCAATGGAGAGCAGACAGAAAGTCCTGGGAAGAGAGTGACATACACAAAGGAGGAGGTACTTGGATGAAAGTATATAATCTCAAAAGGTATGTGCTGTCTTCATCAGAAAAAAAGCATTGAATGACCACTGTATGTCAAATAAGGGCTTTTCACACTTGAAATGGTTAACCCTGTGTCATCGTAAACCCCAGGTAAATGGAATCCTGGGTTATGTTGCTTTCATGTTTCACACCGCTCATAATTTACCCAGGGTTAAAAAATAATCCTGGGTCTCCATAAACTGACGTTTCACACTGTACATTCCTAAACCCTGGGTTAATGTTCTCATTTGCATACCTGCGGTGTCAGTGTCATTAATTGTACGAATGCAGCACTCAACCGGTTTACATAAAGGCTCTAGTGTTGTGCATCCTCATATACATTGCTGACTGTAATATTTTTTGTCACCATTTGACGTTATTCCCCTCAAACGCTGAAATGACTGTTTATACAGTGTGGAGGCATGTAATTGGCTGTCTGTTGCTAAACATCTAACTGTAACATTCCAACACTGCATCATTTCAGACTGCACAAAAATAAACTGGGGTTAAGCATAGTATGAAAAACCACAGAGTAAGATTCCAGTTACAGGGGTTTTGAGGTCTGGTGTCATAGAAGAAATGACCTATTATGTCCATTTTCACAAGATATAATATGTCTCTGGTGTCCCCAGAATTTGTTTGTGAAGTTTCAGCTCAAAATACCCCATAGATCATTTATTATAGCTTGTCAAATTTGCACCTATTTGGGTGTGAGCAGAAACACGCTGTTTTTGTGTGTCCCTTTAAATGCAAATGAGCTGATGCTCCCAGCTCCCTTTCCAGAAGAGGGCGGAGTTTTAACAGCGTGCTTCAGTTGCTCAACAACAACAAAGCTGGAGAATCTCACGCAGCCAAAATGACGATTGTCAGTAACAGTGTTGCATTGTTCAAACCGGAGTCAGACACTGATGGAGAGACTCAGGAAGAAGTTGCATCATTTAGAATGTATCTGGACATTTCTGAATGGTTAGTGGATAAATTTATGTAGTTGCTGTGGAGTTGATTCAACTCATCGACTAGAATGAGCCGTCATGTTAATCTTTTGTGCAAATCCAGTGTTGAATTGCCTATCGTTTGTGGAGCATTCCAGCATAAAATGATGGCAACAACACTCTACTACAACAACTCTTCCTCCTCTCTAAAGCAACCCAACATGCCCCGCCCCCTTTGTTGCATGTTCCTGGAGGCAGGGTTTATGTTAATTTTGGGGTTTGTGATGTCACCAACCCGGGAAGAAGCTTATTGTAGTCCCTACCAGCCGTTTGTTGTAGTCCTTAAAAATCGATTTCTGTAAAAGAAAGCATCTCCCTTTCCACTGAACTTTGAGCGTCGTAACTTTGCAAATGTTGTTTATGCTCAAACAGCAACATTACACACTAACTAAAGTTAAAAAAGTGAAAAAGCACCTAAAATTGTGGTATGTAAAGAACACATAAGTTTCATTGTGGTGTAGTCACAATATGCATTCTTTTTTTTTCTGGTCATCTCTGATGATTAGATCAGGGTCTCAATGTAAAGTCTTTGCTAGACATAAAAGCTGTGAATGGTACCACGGGAGCACACGCACAAAGTAATTTGCTCGGAGCGGCGATAGACCGCTTCCCATCAGATTAGGCAGAGATTAGCATCATAGTGCGATTGGATTTGCAGATTAGTGGCATGGCAATGGCAGATTCTCTGTTTTAATCCGGGCAGAATAGTCTGATAACATTAATACCCTGACGGAAAGCAGCTTATGTTGTAATAGCTGATATAAACATTACATTTCAATGACCTGATCCATTAACAAAAGAATGTGCCACAGATGTTATTCATACTAGAATGCAGAGAACAGTACAGATTTTTCCACCCTTGTGTTTTATAATGCTAGTGTATTGCATTGTCTCTTGGGCAACACTAAAGTAAATCTATTTATCTGTCTGTCTGTTGATCTATCAGTGATTTACTTGGTGCTTTGGGGGATTTAATAATTCCGTTTTATTGTGTTGGCACATTTTCTTTAGACATCTGCTATCTGATTGTCTAATTACCTCCTATGTGGAGTTACCACAGAGCCAGACTTGTGCACTATATTCCAAGTCTTCTGAAGCCATATGATAGCTTTGTGTGATGAACACACCAAAATTTAAGTTGTTTTTCTTTGAAAAGCCCTTGTTTTCATTGGTGCATTTGTGAGAGAAGTAGCCATATGCAAATTGTGAATGAAGTCAGATCTTTTCAAAGAATCAATTGATCTGATTTACAGAAATGGTCTGAATGAGTCATTCATGAATCAGGCCGGTGTGGTACATTGATTCAACTTACTGAATCAATGAGCTTTTCGCAGAGTGAATAACAGCTTGAATTTTGTTCTGTTCCAAGTCCCATGGACCACTTTTATAAAACTTTATGGTGCCTTTGACAATATTTTTGTTATATTCCTGCTGCTGAATAGTTGCAGTGGTGTACAGTGGTTCAACCTTTTGGTTACTAACCATTACACTTTTGAGTGCAACACTTTAAACACTTTGTGTCTTTAATTATAAAAACCTGTGAATGAACCTCAGTCCATTTTTTGCCACATCATCGTGCGTCAGTGACATCACAGTGATGACCCTGCACTTGTATGACATCTGGTTGTGACTGTTTAAGTATGAGATCTGTGTGTTTGCATGAGTAAAGAGGATGAGATGAGAGATGAGCGCTCTCTCCCTGAGCTCAAGAGTTCTAACCTTTCTCAGTCTGCCTCAGGGAACATCAGTCTGTTTCAGCATACTACAGAGGCAAGTTTTCAGTGTTTGTGTATATGTGAGAGATTGAGTATGCTTATGTTTTTTTTCCCCCTCTACATCTGAGGAGCTCTTTAGGAAAGCTGCATTAGGCAGAAAACAGACTAGCTGAAGATCTTCAATTGGCTGAACACTATGATATGTGTCTCACAGGCCACATCAAAACAAGTCAACGCACACACAAAACCACAAAACCACTACTGTCTACAAGCACATTTCTTTCTCCACACACAAACGAACAGGTTCTCCACACACAAACTAACAGGTAACAAATACAATAATATTAAGCAGCACAATGGGTTTTAACATTCATAATAAGAAATATTTCTTGAGCATCAAATCAGCAATTTAGAATGATTTCTGAAGGATCATGTGACACTGAAAGTATATAGTCCACTGTAGTGTATAGTCCACTGTGTTTGACAACTAAACATTTTGCTTTAATTTTAAAAAATAGATATCTGTTTTATAATTTAAAACTTCTCTTTGTGAAATTTTGTTGTGATGTACCTGTATTTTTTTCAAAATGACACTTTGCTATTTTGCTAACACTATGACTTTCATAAATTTTTAAGTAAGATGTCCTTTCTCGGGCCATATTTGTGTTTCTTGAAATCAACCTGTCACTTTCAGGTGTCATCAAAGGGTCACATCATGCTTGGTGAACCATAGTATCTAACTTGCAGTGACCTAGTTCTCTTAGAATGCAGCACATTTTTTTGATTGATTGGTGATTCCTCCTTACATTTTATGGTCACATTTCATATTGTTTTATTTAGCTCCGAATGGTGCATTTGCAATATTGACATCAGTAATATTTCATGACCACTAGCAGTAGTTTTTTTTTTTTTTTTTTACAACTGTGGCTAGGTGACAACTCGGGAGGAGAAGGCATCAAAAATGGAAAGATTTGTTGGGTGCAATTTTTCACATTTCTTTGAATTTTTGTACCCTTATATTTACTACTAAAATAATGGCATTTGTGTTTGACTGCCATAGGGTCACTTTCACAAATTAAGACAGATTGCGCTCATACCTATTGCTAACCATGCTGGGAGTCCATGTGAGCCCTGTTTTCAAGTGTGTCAGTTGTGTTTCGTTGGTGTGCACCTGTCTTCTTTATACCAGACTCTGTTTTTTACACTGGAAGTCTTTTTAAATTCTGACTAGGTGATTGAAAGTTATCCAAGATTTCCCAGACATGTGCTACATCCAGCTGTATCTCTAAGGACAGTCCAACATGGGTGTTGTTGATATTCAGATAAAGGGATGACATTGTGATTGAACGAGTCTTTTTCGGCCCATATATTTGATGATCCAATAAGGACAGGATCTACGGTCATTGTTATGTATAGACTATAAAAGCAACATTTAGAAATGGTATTAATGAACCACAGGTTATCTTTGGCCTCCTTCCATGTATTAAGTGCTTTATAGGTCAGATTAAATAAGGCAGCAGACCGCATGTGATGGCTGACATGAACACCCTAATTTGTTGGTACATAGTCTCAGAATGATGGGGAGAGAGGACAGTCTAAAGGCTTTAAAGGAAATGCCATGCACCCAATAACACTGAAGCATGGGTGCTTTTTTTGCATTTTATATCTAGCTTGAGTATGGACACATTTTTGATTCTCTTTTTGGTGATAATGGTGAGAGAATGGGGTTGTAATACAAAATGCAAGGCTGATTTGAACCTATGTCTCCCACATGAGCACCATAGCGTGTGTTATGTACATAAATACTGCTAAACCATGGCTCCAACAGGGTCACTTTTATCATCAACAACTTCTTCTTATGGCCATTTAGTCAGATGGATCCCAGCTGAAATGTACACCTGCCCTTTATAGGTCTCTATGGATGCACAATGGCATGATTATGTAGAAAATGGAGAGCATGTTCATCTTTTACCAGCCGTCAAATTATCCAAAGATCAGTATCACAGGAGGTCAAGGACAGGTATGTGTGTAAGAGGATAAAATAGCGACGCAGTTTGATAATGTTGCTTGCTAAGTAGTCTGGGGTCAGGTAATGTTGATCCACAGCCGCTTTTTCTTGATGTCGCCTGCTGAGTTGGTTCATTTGTGTTGTCTTATGGGGCGTACACACATAATTTCTTGCTTTCAGAAACTGCTGTAGAGCGCAACAGAAAGTAACAGTGCAGAGTCTCTAGGAGCCTTTTTAAAGTTTTAATTGCTACTGTAAATACTTGATACAGTTGTGATGCTCTCTGTCAGTCCGTCCATTTTAAACTTTAAACAAGGCTTTGTCAAGCTAACATTAAAAATTTGTCTGACAAAATGTCTAGTAAAAAAATGGTGTAAATTCAAATGTCTTTGAATTTCAATTCATTTTTACATTTGATTCATTTGAATTGCAGTTCTGCATCCTGTTCCTCAAATTAAAGTCAAATTCAGGGTTTTTCCTGGGTCAGAAATGGTCTTCGGTGGTGGCAGACGAACATGGTCATCCACATTACATAATTTGTAATATTAACTTGTCCTATTTATTCGATGCATCGCGAATTGAGAAATGATTCTGGATCGATTCTAAGATTTTCCGAATGCATCGCGATTCTCTCTCGAATCAATTCTGAGATTATGTTTTTAACAGCAGATGGCACTGCGTGCTTTAGAAACAGACGGAGTTTGCTTGCTTCCAATTCCTTACACACACACACACACACACACACACACACACACACACACACACACACACACACACACCACTTGAACTTCCTATCAAAAAGCATTCATAAATTTCGAAAACGTTGAGGTGAATTACAAGGGTGTTTGCAGTGGGCTATTTACATTAATCTCGTGTCATAAAAGCATTCTGAGGTGCAAGTACATTCTCAGACTCAGTCGAATGCACAAGCTTTTTTTTGGGGCATTTGAGCGTGTGGTTAAAAACAAGCCTATTGACGTCGTGTTTATACTTTGTTGGTTACAATGAAAGGATTCGCGAGCATGCAAGAATTTGCGCTGAACAAAAACTCTGCTGGTTTGAGCAGTGATGAGCGGATTCTGACTAACTTAAGCACATCTGATTGGCCGTTGCGTTCATGCACTCAACAGATATGTCTGTGATTGGTTACAAAGCTCAATACTGCAAAAACATGTTAAAAATAGAAACCTTTGGCACTCTTCACAGAGCGCTTACACAAACACTCGTCGCGGGAGTGTTTTAAAGCAGCCAGCTATCAGCGGGTACCGGTACTGCAGAACGGCAGGTATCGTCACAATAAATGAACAAATATTTCTTTGGCGGGACAAAGATTCATTTTGGCGGCCGCCAAAATATTTTTAGTGCAGGAAAAACCCTGAAATGAAGTAAAATACAAGACATTCTCAGTTCGATAGTGCACAATTGTGGTGATGGCATTTATTGCATCTCTTTATGACATTGATTCTCCTTGAAGTCAGACGTCAGTAAGCTGCAAGAACGTCAGTCTTGGCTTCAATGGCAGTCAGGAATCTCTTTCCTGCTCTGTCTCCCCCTCTGTCATTCTATTTGCCATGCTGTGGACCTTTGATGTTGAGTGTGACCTCCAGTATGCCGCTCCCCAGCGTGTGGGAAGTGCCACTGTTGGAATTGGCATTAAAGTAGCCCAGTGAAGGGCCTCCATAGTGCGTTTCAGACTCCAAACGCATACACATATAACGTGACCGTGGTGGTCTGACTGAGGCATCCATCCCTGCTGTTTGGATTAGCGTAGAGGACGGCCAAGAGGAAAACAGGGGGTAGGGGGCAGGGGTTGATCATCAGTTTGTGTGTGCGTATGTGTGGAGTCTGGTTCATTAACACTTCTAGACAAGGTTTTGGCCTGGCCATGGCCGGATGTAGCACTCATTCTGTTCATTCTGTTAATGTGTTCATAGACTGTGATGTCTTAAGTGGCCTGGGGCGCTCCTTTGTCTTTCTTGTTTTCTTTTCATTGACTTCCTTGTAACTTTGGGTCCGTCTCGCCACCGCAGCGAGGATTCTGGAACCCATACAGGGATGCCGGGATTCTTTCACCATGGAAACCCAGCCAAGCAGTTTTTGAAATGACTGGCTATGGTCCTAGTGAGCTCTCTCTCTTTCCTTCTCCCTCACTGTTGCTTTCTTATTCATTTTTTTTTTTTGTGTGTGTGTGTGTGTCTGTGTGTTAATTAAAGCAGAAATGCTCTTGCGTTTGGATTGTGCTTCATTGGTTTAGGAGGAGATGTGCTAGAAAAGTCTGGCGCAGGCCCAGCGCACATCCATGTCCTACCACCACTTTACTGCTCCCCTTTTACCCCCTCACAATCACTCTACTGTGTGTGAGGGGCCGCAGAGGGGGCGGGGCGGGATGGAGGAAATGAAAGGAGTATGGGTAAGACAAGCAGGGATGGAGAGTGCATGACAGAGAAGGAGACAGGCCCAGGATTTTGCATGTTGTCTTTATAAAGTGGTCCTCAGTGGAGTCTCTATCTCCCTTTTCATGATTCACCTCAGGAGAAAAATCACTGAGAACACAGCACAATTTTTCTGTTTTCTACAACTTTTAATTGTTGTAGTAATTATAATAACTGCATTTTTACATTTTGTGAATAAAATGATACTAGGATGTAATTGGTTGTTGCTATGGTGTTGCTTCACAATTCCGATCAAAAGTCTGGGGTCAATAAGATTTTTATTTTTTTTTTGGAAGAAATTAATTTATTTATTCAACAGCATTAAATTAATCAAAAGTGACTTTTACATTATTACAAAAAATGTCTTTTTCAAATTAATCAAGAATTTCAAACTGTTTTCAACATAGATAATCATAAAAAATGTTTCTTGAGAACCAAATCAGCATATTAGAATGGTTTCTGAAGGATTATGTGACACTGAAGACTGGAGTAATGCTGGAAATTCAGCTTTGCCATTACAGGAGTAAATTACATTTTATATAAATTACATTTTAAATATATTAATATATAAAACAGTTATTTTAAATTTGTAATATTTCACAACATTACTTTTTTTTTTTTAACTGTTTTTGATTAAATATATAATTTTCTTTTTCTTAGTCTTATTTTCTGTACAGCACTTTGGTCAGCCTTGGTTGTTTTTAAATGTGATTTATAAATAAATATTGTATTGTATTGTGTGAAATGAATGCAGCCTTGGTCAGCATAAAAGACGTTTGAACAGTACTGTATTTTTTTTTTGGTGTTCTAAATCATTTTTAGTGTGTTGCTAGGTGGTTTCTTGGGTTTTCTACATTGTTATTCTGTGATTTCTTAGTTGTCCAAGGCAAGAGCCAATCCCTAAGTCTCAAATATGGCTCAGGTTTCTCTTTCAGTGTAAGTCTATTAGATTGTTAACCTGTTTTATTGTCTGCCTGACTTGCTGGATGAGTTATGCATTGAAGTTTAACACTTTGAGTAAGTATGAGCAATTATAATTGTGTTTGCAATAATAAGCATCACTAATGATCAAATCAGATGGAATAAGTTCACTTGTGTTCATCTAACATTTCATGGTTTTGTGAGCAGTCATAAATATTGTGTTTGTAATGTTGTATCATAGATAACAGTTCACCTGCAATAAATGCGGTCTGTTTTGCAATAGATTCATGAATGATAGTTGGAAATCGTATTTTGTGTACTTCTCCACAGGCCAGCATTTTAGGGTGACAGATGCAAGTCATAAACATTTAGAGTTACGCCGTTTGTGATTTAGGAACTGTTTCAGAAAAAATTCAGGGTTTTCGTTTATAATCAGAAAACCGGTAGCATAAAATCTCTCTTGGACAACATAAGTGGGTGTTTTCAATTTCCCAAAGGCCAGTCTTGCCAAAGCACAGCCGGCAGCAGAGATCAATGTGGCTGAATGCATTTTTTTTCCATTGTATTATTATGGTGTAAATGTAAATAATGGTTGTGTAAATCGTTGTGAGGTTAATGTCACTCGGCCTCAGGGAGTGAACACAGGTGTTTGATGCAGGGAAATGTTGTCAGACTGTTAGATTTGGATTTAGGATGTGAAAGGGGGTGGACCAAAGTATGCAAATTTGGGCTTGCTTTGATCTGCAGTATTTCTTTCTCTCTTATTGAACTGTGTATGCTCTTAT
Source organism: Ctenopharyngodon idella (assembly GCF_019924925.1). NCBI lineage: Eukaryota > Metazoa > Chordata > Actinopteri > Cypriniformes > Xenocyprididae > Ctenopharyngodon > Ctenopharyngodon idella. The sequence goes on from NC_067224.1 coordinate 34,166,564, forward strand.
ACTCCCTGAAGCATTCTGGGATGTGTGTTGGTACGTGGAGTGCAAGCCCTCTTCTTGTTCTGATAAAAGTTCATTTCCTACCTGTGAAGATAAACCAGCTAGATTAGCAAAAGTAGATGAGATAAGCTCAGATTTGTTAGCCAATACAGATAAGATGCACTCTTCCTGAACTGAATTTGCACGACTCACCGTGACCTGATCTGGCTTTCTGTGCTCAGCTGTGGCTTCGGCATAAATCCTTCCTGTCCTCTTCTGTTTCGGTCTTTTCTATTGTGGAGCCTGTCACTATTGGAAAGCCATTCAGGATTGGCTGCAGTTATCATAGTCTTGAAATCTACACATGATCCCTGGGTCTACATGATCCACTGCGTTTAAACTGCCAGGAGTCTTGTCCGATGAAACAGTAGCTGTTCACCGGCTGGGTTAATTAACCAGCCGAGAGCTTGTAGATAGCTGGAGCTGAGAGGGTGATTGGATGATGATGTGTCTATATAAAAAAAAAAAAAAACTTGGTGAGCTTAATTAAATTGAGGAAAACTTTTTAATTAAATTAACTCTTTGCAGCAAAAATAATTTGTTTTAGTTTTGCTGTATGAACTTAATGTTGCTAATTTTGCCAATTAATTTTGCCTTCTAGATCCAGTGGCAAAATTAAAAGGACTGAGTGGGATTCACATGCTCTACTTCAACACAGCATTAAAATTACTATTATATATACTGTTATTTACCTTTAAATGTTGGCTATTTAGTAGTTTGTTTTCTGACATGCAGTAAGAAATAAAGTATTTTAAATTTGAACTTTAATTTAAATTTTCATTTTCTAATTTAAAGATTAAATTGTCTTTTAACATCTATAAAAAATGGGTAATGATAGTCACATACTGGTAAAATGTCTGTAATTCAACATTGTCTGTGCCATGCAACTATCCTAAGTAAAAGGCATAACATGGCACAACTACTTTAGCTTTTTTTTTTGTGTAAATTTTAGCATATTTTTTGTGTATTTTCATGCATTTTTTTTTTTTAGCCATTGAGAGGTAAAAAGGTGACTTTTTATCAACTTTTTATCAATTTTAGCACGAAATTGATTTGCATTGAAGTGATGGAAAAGTTGAACAAAAACCATGTGTTAAGTTAAAGTCCCAATGAAATTTAAATTGACAGTTCTTATTTTTTATGGAACATTGCAGTATTTATTTTAAATAATTTATCCATGCACATCATCATCATGTGCCCTCATAATCTTTAATCAAAATAACTTACCCTCCCACCTGTAGCGACATTGCTTTCCTTCTCTGATGAAGTGTTTACTGGTGCGAGTGCGGATAACCTCTTACTCCTGCCCTACATTCTTTCTTGTTTGAGAAGTCGTTACACTCAGATATATGTCACAACGGGGAAGAGAAGGCTATTGCAACTTCCATTTCATGTCGACTTTAATATAATTTTTGCTTTTTGCCTTTTATTAGACAGGAGGGTGGATGGAGTCGAACCTGCATCCTTCAGAGATCACTACAGCTTAAGAGCATGTGCATTACTGCTGCACTATATGGAGTGATGGCAAGCTACAGCATTACCTCCAGTACCACATGCAGGTTTAGCATTGTATTGCGGCACTCAAAGTTCAAACAATATCAACTTTGACCCCATTTGCCATTGACATTTTGAAGCACACACAATTATTACTGAAAAATTGGCATAACACATCATTGCGTGGGCAAAGCTATTCTGTATGTAAGCATGAAAGATTAACAATGTATAGTTCAGTTTTAGCACTGCTACGACAGTGTGAGTTGGATTTAGTAACAGTTGTGTGACTTACTAAACCTCTTATTCACCTTCAATCCAGTAAATTAGGCTTGTTGTCGATTGCGCCTTAACAAAATTCTATTTGCCTAGTGCAATTAATGTTGTGCTGTGACTGCCCACCGAAAGCAGTTGGTCGACAGAGTTTTATTGACAAGAGATGGCTGTGTACATTTTCTAGTGATCATGGCAGCAGTAATTTATTAATAGATTATCAAATGATGAAATATATCCAGATACACAGTGTAGTTGAGCACACTTTCTGCATTTTAGGTACCTTGAGTTAGTGTTGTCAAAAGTACCAACTTCAGCATTTTCCCCTAGCATTTTGAGCGCTGTTGAGCGGATTCTTAAACACCTCTGATTGGCCATTGTATTCACGCAGCCAACAGATATGTCTGTGATTGGCTACAGTGATCAATGCTTTAAAAACTGGTATCGTCACATTTGTAAAATTTCAGTTCCGACTTGGTACCGAAGTCGGTACTTTTGACAACACCACCTTGAGTGGTGGAGCAATGCTGTATAGTCCTAGTCAAGTATGCCAGAACATGGTATTCACCTGCATCCTTCAAAACCTGTAGCACTCAGAACCGGCCTGCAAGATGGGAAATTGCACTGTGAAAATTACATTTGGTACGAGAGGGACAGAGAAACAAAGTGGTAGTGGATGTTTGTCAGACATGTACCTGTGATTTGTATATTTCTAGGGTTAAAAGACAGATGGAGGAGAAAGAGGCCAAGTATGTGTGCAGTTCTCATATTTCATATTTCACAGTGTTGAAGAATGGACATTAATCACATCCAATGTCATCTATCAGAGAGAGCGAGACAGACATTAAATCAATACACACACACTCGCTCGCACACATGCCAGATGTCTGTCAGATGGTGCTAGGGCACAGATGCTGAACAGAGGTAGAGTTGTGTCGTTTATTCCCCGGTCGCATCTCTTCTTCTATCCATTTCTGGTCTCCTCCCATCTGTAGCTCAGCCCAGTGACGAGCTTACATGACGAGATGAGTGACCTCAAAATACCCTCCAGCAGCTCAACAAATAGATCCACAGAAACACAATGTATATTAAATAGTGATAGACCATTTTAAAATAATTGGCCTGTAACTGTGCCCTCCTGGTCGATTAACAGATGTCGTTCTGCCTAGTCTCAAAATCGGGTCAAGGGATTATTAAGCTCTTTTTTTCTCAGTTTTTTGTGTGAAATTTAAGTAAATATTGTGAAAATTTACCCCCGGTTTCACAAACAAGGCTTAAGCTAGTCCTAGACTAAAATGCATGTTTGAACTGTTTCAACTGCAAGAAACTTGCTCTGAGATATCTCATAATTTTTTCGCAAAAAAGCACACATAGACACACAAGACAATCAAATTTGTTAAATACCAATGAATTGACTTAAGTGGCATTTTTAAAAAATAAGGCATTTCTATAACTGACTAACAACCTTTTAATTGCCATTAAAGTGAAATTACTGAAGGAGCCTGATCAAAAAAAAAATGCTAATTTAAAAGAAAAGATGTCAGATGTACTGATGTAGTTGCAATGGAACTCTTCTCATATATATATATATATATATATATATATACGGATTCAGCACTTCTGCACTGCATTTTCTTGTGACAGTTTAACTGACTGAAATTGCTGAAAGTATCAAATTAGCCAGCATGATAAACAAATGTGCCAAAGGCAGAGAATATATAGAACATTGTGAATGATGGATGTTGGAATTCTACTGAAATCTGTGAATTATCTGGCCGTTGATTCCAAGCATATACCCGAAACCACACAAAACATGCTGTTTATGTAAGTACGTCTGGTTAAACCTCAGTGGGCATCACTTTTGTTTCTCTCAGTGGAAAATGAAGTCTGTCTCCCAAATTTGCAAGGGGCTGCTTAGGGTATGTGTTTGTGTGTTTTTCTTAAGGCTGTCCCAAACAGACAAACTGGAAGTGACAGCATGGGCTGCAGCAGGTGACAACACCAGCAGGTCGAGGTGCAAGGTGACAGGAGTTAGGAGTGATTCAGTGACTCTATGAGTTTGTGTTTGTGTGTGTTTTGAGGTTTGTGGATGTGTGCTTATTTGTGACAGAGATGGAAAGAATAAGAAGTAGAGAATTGCAAGCTGAGTCAGTTCTGATTGGCTGTGGTTGCCCATTAAAACAAGTTGGAGTAACAGTGCTTAATTATATCTTATGATTAGCTCCGCCCTGTAATATTGAGCACTCAGGTATGCTTTTCTTGCTTTCTGAAATATTACAGGTAGAGCATTTCATTTTACTTGGCAATGTAGCCTATCATTACATCAAATGAAATTCTGAAAACCTACATTTTAGCCATCCTTTTTGGAGTGTGGTTGAAATCTAGTTGTCGAAATGATATAGTTGTATAAATTTACCATCAGGACACAGACTTTCATTTGAAAACATAATCTGTTCTTCATTACAGGACTTGGCTTCTGTCATTTTAATGATGTACATCGGCAATAGCCAGGATAATAGAAATAAATCAAGAAATATTATATTTACAAAAAAAAAAAAAAAAATGTACAAAAAAAAAAACGGGGGCCAAGCCCAAAAAGCAAAATATTTAGTGGTCTTAACCATTTTAATTACAAATCACTGGTCAGGAAATAAGTAAGAATTGCACAAATACTGTAAATAAAGTAACTTAGCATGGAATAGCCTTCAACTTCCAGACAGCCTTTTACAGGAAGAAGAGTCAGTGTTGTTCCACTCAATGTTAATGGCTTCAAACAGTACATAAGTAGTTGAAAAATGTCTCCCAGTTTGTTTGAGTTTAATGTGAGACCAAATATTCACTATAGGGTTCAAATCTGGACTCCGACCAGGCCAAAACATGAGCCTGATGGACTTTTCATTTGTGGGAAGCAAGCTGTTCGGCAATATTCTCCTGTACTCCAAAGCATTAAGTGACTTTTCACAGTAAAGTAGTTCATCAATACCAGCAGCTAAAAAGGCTCCCCACACAATGACACCTCTTCCTCCATGCTTTACTGTGGTAGAGATGCATTTATTATTATATTTCTCAGCAGATTTTTGAAGACACTACTCTGGAGCATCACCATGCAACTTGTGTTTCATTGCGATTCATCGCTCCACACATTGCTTCCTATATTCTGCCAAAAACTCCATTCAGTCTTTGATGTTTTCTGAGACAGTAATGGCTTTTTAAGTAGTGCATTTGCTAAAATTTTGCAAATTTCCTGACCAATAATTTGTGGTAAAGACTATTAAAAGCTTAGTGTTTAGCCATTTTTTTTGTATACTGTGTATATATATTTGTTTTTTCCCTTTTTCTATAAATATTTTGGTAACACTTCACAATAAGGTTCATTAGTTAACATTAGTTAACTACATTAGTTAACATGAACTAATAATGAACTGCACTTATACAGCATTTATTAATCTTTGTTATTGTTAATTTCAACATTTACTTATACATTATTAAAATCTTGTTAACATTAGTTAATGCACTGTGAACTAACATGAACAAACAATGAACAACTGTATTTTCATTAACTAACATTAATGACGATTAATATACAGTAACAGATGTATTGCTCATGGTTAGTTCATGTTAGTTAATACATTAACTAATGTTTAACTATTGAACCTTATTGTAAAGTGTTACCAATATTTTTAACAAAGTCAGGCTTTGACTGGTTTTTAAGGATTTTTTTCAACTGGTCATACTGGGAAACCAGCTGGTCGTCCAGCTAAAACAGCTAAACTCTAACTTGGCCAACCTGGGAGACCAGGGAGACCTGTTAATCAAGAACATGACCAGGCTGGGAGACCATTGTAAACCATTCAGACAGGCAACCCATCTTATGCTGGTTTAACACTTTGTTTTAATTGTTTTCCAATTGTGTTAACCACTGCTGCGTATCTGGAGAACAATCTGAACCCCAGGGTACTTTGAAGGTATTCTCAACATCAAGTGAAACACTCATAGTAGCTTAAAGGGATAGTTTATCCAAAAATAATAAATAAATTCTGGCATCATGTAGGACAGCCTTTCTTCTGTGGAACACGGAAGAATGTGGGTAACCAAACAGTTTTGGTTGCTATTGATTCCATTGTGTGGGCAAAAAGAGAGATTTCTCGAAGTATCTTCTTTTATGTTCCACAGAAGAAAAAAAGTCTTACAGGTTTGGAACAACACAAAATTTTCACACTTTTTTGATAAGGTTGTGAATGTAAGTCAGGAGGTGTGGAGAGAAGCCTAAATTTGACCAACTAGTTTATTAAAATACTGGGATACTTATGAGGGCCATAGAATATTTTCCAAGTATTGGATGTCTTTTTGAGGCATATTGTTTATTGAAGACATTCAAATCGAATATAGTTTGAGTCAGACCATTCTGTAAAATTCTATCATATATCAATCAGATTCTGGTGCTGTTCCAGGGGCCATTAATTTAATGGACCCTGAAATCTCTTCTGCACTGAATTGGACCATTTATCATCACCTGATCATGTCTTGGCAGGGAGATTCAATCTAGATACGGAGATTTGTGAATTGATGTCATTCTGTCACACAGAGTGAGCAAATTCTTTAAAGTATCATTAATTATCTTGGGACATTGTGGGTTTTGTATGTAAACATACAGGCTAGATGTATAGATAGTGGTAATGGATGTATAGGGTTAATAGTAATGGCAGAATAACTCCCTTATTAATAACAGGGCAAGAGGATTTCATTTCAATTTTAAAAGTCACAGAAAACTAAAAAAATTTGTTTAGTGAATATACATCTTTATAGTTTATAAACTTTGTGTAAAAAATGTTCACTAAATTTTTGAGCAGATTCTGACTAACTTAAACACCTCTGGTTGGCCATTGCATTTACATGCAATCAACAGACTGTCTGTGATTGGCTGTGATTGGCTACAGTGCTGCAAAAACACATTATAAATAGAATTCTTTGACACAGCACTCATACAAATACAGATGGGGACGTTTGAAAGCAGCCGTTTATCAGTGGGTACTGGATTGACCCGGTTCTACCGGTAGTCTACTGCGGTTAGGCAGGTGTAATTAAATTTTTAAAATTTCACTATCGACTTTTGACAGCCATATTTAATTTGATGCAAACGAATTTGCAAATCCCACTGGAAATTTGTAAAAATAATTATTTTCAATGTTTCATTGTCTTGAGCGATCAAGAGCCAGGTGTTCAAAAGTACAACATGTTGAACAGACTGTACATCATAGCAATTATTAAATATGGCCAGATTATTAAACCAATGAATTTGTGGCTTTATTTTAACTGAAGTCTCTGTGATGGTCGGCGACATCTACTGTCATCCTTGTAGGATGTAAAACTAGATAAGCAAGTTGCCATACAACTCTCACAACACTTAAACAGCTGCTTACTTTTCTCTTCTGCCTCTCAACACACATGCACGAACAGTGTGACAGTAGACAGAAAGTCCAAAGAGAGTGACTGTTTCAGCTCTGGTTCTGCTCAGAGGGTTCTCACTCATGAATTAGAACTCCTCTAAGAGTTCTATTACAGAATGTCTGGAGAATTCCACAGTCCATCTGATGTCTGGTTAGTTTTGGATCCTTTTTTTTAAATTTATTTATTTTTACTTTAAGTTTTTTTTTTTGACACAGAAAAGCCCCTATAAATGAAAGATAAAACTGCAACAAAATTCCCTATAATCATACCTTATTGTATACAATCTTTCAGCGACATCTTTGAGATCACATTAGCTCTGTTACAGCTGCCAGCTGCCTGCTGCCTATATCCTAATTCAAGTGAGTCTCATAAGTGTCCAATTTAAAGTGCTCTACATAGACAGCATCTCAGCACAGCACACAGACAGTGCTAAAGACTCAACTCGAAGTAACGTTACAGAGTTAAATGTGAAACTCTAATAAGCATAAAGTTTACACAAATATTGGGGAAAATAATGTCTTAATGGCAATGTACTGTTTTTGTCAACAAAAATTTGTCCAAAATGAGGTGTTATATGAGGTGTTTATAGCTCAGTTTCTTACCTTTGGAGCCACACTTATGTACCTTAAAGTACAGCATCTGTAAACAGTCACTGTAGGAACAGAACACTTTGTGGTCAAGAAACATTTTTTATTATTATAATTTTTGAAAACAGTTGTGCTGCTTAATGTTTTTACATGATTTTTAATAAATTAGAAAAGTTTAAAAGAACTTTTTTTTTTTTTTTTTTTTTTTTTTAGCAAAATTAATCTTTTGTAATGTTATAAATGTCTTTACTTTCACGTCTGATCGATTTAATGCATCCTTGCTGAATAAAAGTATTAATTTTCATTTGGAAATCAAACACAATAAAATCTTACTGATACCAGAATGGTTTATTGCATTTAAACAGTTTATAGTAACCTTTGTTTTTGCTCTTTCAGCAATTCTTCTGTTTAGTCACATTCAAATCTCAGTGTTTTTTTTTTTTTACTTATTAGAGACATTTGTACTCTAAAACTGGTTCAGAGTATGATGACACACAAATGGAAATCCGCTCCAACAATCTCTATAAAATTATTTGTCAAGTAGTGGTAATAAATGGAAAGGTCACTGGAAATTCATTGGTCACAAATGTTGGGTAAAATAATACATCTGAATGATACTGAACTATTTTTTTTATCACAAATTTGGCCAAAATGAGGTGTTTTAGGAGGCAGAATAGTTAGGTTGCTTACCTTTGGTGCCACGCTTGTGATACCTTAAAATATAGCCTCCTTATTTAGCTTACTACATTTTTGGAACAGAACAATTGCTCCCCCTGGATATGTGAAAAAAAAAAAAGAGGGAACCACTAATTTGAGATGCATTTGAGATGATTCATTCATCTGGAGTGTCTGACCTCTCTTTCACCTGCTTTTTGGCAGTGTGTGACTGTGTTAGTGTTTAGATTTTGAAGCAACAGAGTACAGTTATAAGGAGAACCCCCTTGTGTCTGTGTCAGCTGCTTTCATCATCTGTAATGAGTCAGGAAAACTGTTGTGTGAAAAACAATAACAGGCGTCCCTCTAAATCAAATGTTACACAGGAACGATTGGACATGCTTGTGCATTTTTTTTTTTTTTGCAGTCTGGAGGTCTTTAATGGCCTTCATTGGCTCAACAGTGACAGCCCAATGTTGGCAGTCTGTGTTGAGCTTATAGAGCGCTGTACATTCTAATTATATTCATTATGGCAAGATTACACCGTCTCGTGTAATTACTGTAAAGATTATAACAACACTAAATATACTGGCAGCATATCATTCTCTCTTATTGTCTCTCTCACTTCGCTGATCCGCTAAAGGACAATGAAAGCCCAAAGCTGCTTGATTTAGATGTCTGTTATGATCACTTATGAATCAGCTGCCTCTGGCTCTATGACTGGGACGCCAACTATCACGCTGACACACACCCTCTGTACTGTTGTTTTAATGCAAAGAGAGTGAATTTGATACTTTGATGCATCATTGTATAAAATTAGAATAATTTGCCACTTTTTGTTTACATGTACTTCAAAAGGGCATTGCTAATTTTTTAAAGCAGTGGTTCTCCATTAGTAGGGGCTGTTCTGATAGGGTCACAGACAGAATTCAATAATTAAATGCAATTAACTAAACTACCATTCCAAAGTTTGGGTAAGATTTTTTGTTGTGAAAAAAAAACAACAACATATTTTTATTCAGGAAGGATGCATTAAATTCATCAAAAGTGATTGTAAAGACTTTATCTATTTCTATTAGAATATTCTATTAGAATAATTTCTGAAGGATCATGACACTGAAGACTAGAGTGATGCTGAAAATTCAGCTTTTCATCACAGGAATAAATTACATTTTAAATATTAAAATCAAAGTTATTTTAAATTGTTATATTTGTTATATTGTTATATTTCACATTACTGTTTTACTGTATTTTTGACCAAATAAATGCAGCCTTTGTGAGCATAAGAAACTTCATTCAAAAATATAAAAAAATCTTACCGACCCTAAACTTTTGTGCCGTGCATTTAGAAGAAAACACTTTCCAGTTGCTGTTGATGTCATTAGAAGTGTTTAAATTGAATGACAACATGAAACAGTTGCATGATATGCTCTCAACCTTGAAAAAAAACATTATTTTCATTAATGTTGCATTAAATTTTGTTAATATTAATAATATTAATGTTTGATTTGAAATGAATTTTATTTCCATTTGCACCACATACACTATTGATACTTGTACAATGTACAGTAAAATCTGGTGAAACATGGCAATTACCAAAGGCATAAAGTGTTTTATGTGACGGAGGAAGTGTATGTGTGTTTAGGGCAGTTGAGGGAAGCGGAGGAAAGGTTTTTCAGATGTTATGTATTTTTCAGTAGAATTAGGGAATTTCATTGGCACAGAAGGCAGCTGGTGGCGTAATGCTCAGTGCTGTCTAGTGTATTTCGCTCGTCTGTATCACCCCCGGCTGTGTGTTTTGGTTAAGCGCCACCCTGGTGGTACCATCCCATATCAGTGGGCGGCGGCCATTTTAAATTGCTTTTTCACACCTTTGGTGGGAATGGGGTTTCAGACTTACATGTGCACAGTCTGAGATACCCAAGAGAGAGCAGTGTTATAGATCCTCAAGCAAATTGCTCACACTTTTTCTTACACTTTCTCTCTCTTTCACTGTATGAGGCCTTTTCAATTCCTGTATCCTGAGAGTTAGTAAAGTTAGATGAAATTTTCAACTATTAGCCTCAGAATGTATACGTACATGAAACACTCAAAAAGTGTTTTTTACTTTGATAACACAGGTACAAGATGTCTTTTTGATGTCTGATTTTATCTGGAAGTACTAATGTTTAGAGCATGTGGCATAATGGTAGTGTTGCGGGCGTGCGTTTTGTATTTGTATTTTTTTGGGACATCATAACACTGTGAATACTAAACTTATGAATATTATTATTGTTATAAGTAGTAGTAGTATTAATAGTAATAATACTACTTCTAATACTACTACTAGTAATAATATTTAGGTTCAATCAATGACAATTATTGTTATATTTATAACTATTATTATTATATTTGTAAGCACACTTTATCCCAAATCATTAAAATATATTAATTTGGAAATTGAGCCTAGCAATTTCTTTTCTTTTAAAATGCAGAACTTTTATAGTCAACTTTTATATATGCTTTTTAGATTAGTGGATATATATTATGCACATCAGTAATTTGAGTTCAGGGACCAAAACGTGCTTATTTTAAGTATCAGTACTTAATCTGTTGTTATTAAAATCTATGCAAAGAATGTGCTTTTAATAAAAGCCAACAGAAGTACATATTTTAATATCATTCCACTGATTTCGGGTGAGTGGGCTAAAAGTGTGGCCCTCCGGTTCCGGCACCTATGATGAGGCCTACATAAATTTACTCCTTCATCAGGTTGTTTTATTTATGATACTGACTCAAATTTGCTCACTCTCGTTCTCTATCGTTCACTAAAAGCCCGGATGGCAGGAGTGTGCCAATGTTGGCTCTAGCTCCAGTCACTGAGTGTAAATTTCTGCTTTAGCCAGCTCAGAATCTGATGGATCTCTCTAAGTGTGTTTGCACAGCACATTTTAATCGATTCTTAAAATGTTCAATTAGGGCCAAATCAATTTGCGCAAGGTGGTGACGATCAAAGTCAGTATACACTTCACACACACCTCTGCCTCTCTTGGCTACACACATCGAATTCAACATGGTATTCAGTGCTATAATGATATTTTTTCCCCCTTTGTTTCCTACCCTTTCCTCCCTCTTGTCTTTAATTGGATCTGCTTTCTTTGTTCTCATAGGTGTCATTTACATATGGTCGGTTTGGACACCAGAAGGGAGTGTGGCAGTTCGGCTTTGTCATGTCTGACTACAGTGTTCAAATCCCCAGGTTTCTAGTTTTGTTGCCATGGTTCCCTATGCCAAACTGACCAGCCGGTCCATGCCAGTGTCTTTCACCTCTCAAAGGTGACATCATCTTGGTGTTATTTTTTTATTTTTTGGAGCTTGTTGGCAAAGGTCGCCTTATGTGCCAGTTTTTTTTAATTTTTTAATTTTTTGTTCATACAAATAGATATATATCATTCAAAAGATTGGGGTTGGTAATACTGCTTTTTATGCTTGCTATAGATTGCGGGTATTGCTCATAATTTTACTCATTCCTACAGGTTCCCCACTATAATGCGGGAAATTCCCTCAAACATTTATTCTGTAGCATGTAGGTTGAATGACTAAATTAAGCCACTCAGATTATCAAACCAGTAATGTAATTTCACAAACAGCGTGAGTGATTCAGTGCTACCATGTCCTCTCAAAATGCGCAAATAGCTTCACATCGCATCTGCACTACAAGCGAGCTGCACGCAGCGATACAAGAGAGTTTCACTTGCCCAATCGGTCCAGTGTTGCATCGTCACTAAAGTTTATCATTTTCACCTCTTTTTAAGTCTTGCCAGGTTTAACATGCAAGACATTTTAAGCCATTCTGTACTCGCGCGTTCTCTGATAGACAGTAAGTTCTTTTTCGCAGCTTATTGCACTTAAACAGTCAAATACACACAAAAATGATGTTAAAATGCTCTTCTTTTTAAATATCTTCATAAACACAGTCGGATATGTCTTAAAGGTGGGGTATCCATTTTTTTCAACAATGCTGTTGGACATTGTTCATATTTGAAATCAACCCAAACAAACCCACCCCTCTCTTCATTGCTCCACCTCCAAAACTCATACTACAAACCTAACCACCCTGCTCCTAGTCGGTCTCGAACCCCGACCCGTCCACTTCTGGCATGCGAGGCGAGTGCACTATCAATGACGCTAAGCACCGCATTTGCAATGCGAGAGATGTCTGTTTATCACAACTGATGCGCAACAAAATGCTTCACGAAAAATAAAGCGCAGTTGATGAACGAACGACAAGGAAGCACAAAAAATGAATGTACAGTACACACGAGTAAATACAAACAAGAGTTTGTTGTTATTCGCCAATAGCACAGCAGCCCCAGACAATCATGACACTCAAACCCAGTGTTACTCACATGAAAAGCGGGTTCAAAGCAGCCTTCGCGTTAAAATAACGTTATTTGAAATGTTTTCAGGCCTTCCCGCTTAGCTCTCTCCAGCGCTGGAAAGCTTTTCTAATATTAATGCAGCTTCTAAAGCACTTGCCCAGTCATAAACCATCATTTCAGTGATATTCTTTTGAGCTCTTTTGTGTTGTCTCATCATTTCTCTTTCTGCATTTTTTTTTTTTTTTTTTTTTCTCAAATCTCCCTCTTGCTCATTCTGTCTCCACGACCGTCATACACCCCCAAATGCTGATTGGTTAGACGTTTGCTGTTGGTATCGGCCCGACTAACTTCCAAACAGTGTAGTTGAAAAAATGGATACCCCACCTTTAAGTGAACGTAAACAGTTGAGAATGTATCAGTATATTGGATCCGTTCATTAGCTCTTAAAGTGACAGCAGTGTCATTATGTTAACCAAACAACAAAAGACAGAGAAAATCACTCACTAATTTTTGTAACTTTAATTGTAAGGATTTATCTGTATTTATTGCAAACTATCCAGTGTTATTTTACATTTGATTGCTTTATTTAATTTCTGTAGTATTTCTTACCTGAATACAACTGTTAGACCTACCTGAGAAACTTAAAGCACTGTTTATTTAATTTGTATCTTTTTATTCTATTGTATTTATTTGGGCTACTGCTTGTAATTTATTTGTTCTTGTGTTATTACCAACTGTTTACTTTGAAATCAAGCTTCCTTATGCTGTGTGTAAGCTAGTGTGCAACCCCCTTGTACCCCATTGTAAAAACACAAATACATTGATTGAACAAACATTTAAGTGAGAAAAATGTAATTTTTACCAGAAAAATAAAAAATCTAAAAAGGGGGAATTCCCACCAGTTTTCTGAAACGAAATCCAGGCCCTGTATCGCTTTCTCGCTAACTTTCTCTATTACTTTCTCTCTCTAAAATATATATAGAGTAATATAAAAGCACATATGCACCAGGTAGTGAAAATATGAAAAAGGTTGGAACGAGGAAAGGCAAGATGGATAGATAGAAAGATAGATAGAGACAAAACTGGAGAGAAGCTTGGTGATGGATCATTTGTCGTTTATGGCAAAGGTCAGAGTTTATTGGGGCAACCATGTGGCGAATAGTTTTAGTGCTTAGTGGGAGGCAGGAAGCCGATTAACCTGAAGAGCTTCCTGCAGGGTTGTGCATTTCAGAGAGTGTGTGTGTGTTTGAAGGAGTGTATTCCAAATTATGTCTTGGACTGGGTTATAAATCATTCATTTTTTTTTTTTTTTTTGCTCTCCTGAGTAACTCTGTGATGTCAGAGTGAATGTTGGTGTGTCTGAATTTGATACAGAGTGAGATCGACTTTGAGCGAGCGTGTGTGTGTGTGTGTGAGTGAGATAGCAAAAGTCAGAAAGTTTGAGAGTATTTGTAAATGTGCACTTGCTACAAGGTCACGGTTTTTGGAAGCAGAACGAAGCAGCTGCTCTTGCCATGAGGGGCCAGAGGACAAACGCCAGAGGAGAATTCTTTTATCCAGGCGTAAAATACCATATGATCCGTCAACTCCATTACTGCCCAAATAATATCCACACACATACTTAGGTTCTTCAGCCTCTTTATTTGAATGCCCTGAGGTCCCTGAATATGGCTGTATGCTTACCAATGTTCTTGTGCCATCTCTGGTCTCATCCAGGATCTGGAATGTTGTTTAGTTTTTAGGAGTCATTTGCTACAGCCTACAGCATATAAATAAATGTAGGGCCAATGAAGGGGCTAAGGAGACTTAAAAAGTGGACAGGATCTACTGCCTAGCAGCTTTCATCTCACAGCAGGCTTTGTTTGTAGTTTGCAAACTCTGCACTACCATTCAAAAGTTTGATTTTTAAAAAAAAAAATTTTTTTAATGTTCTTTTGCTAACCAAGGCTGCATTTGTTTGTTCAAAAGTACAGTAAAATATTGTGAAATATTTTTACAATTTAAAAAAAAAAAAACGTGCATTTTAATATTTAAAATGTCTTTTTTTCCCTGTGATAGCAAAGCTGAATTTTCAGCAACCGTTACTCCAGGCTTCAGTGTCACATGATCCTTTAGAAATCATTCTAATATGCTGCTTTAGTGTTCAAGTAACATTTCTTCTTATTTTTATTATTATCAGTGTTGAAAACAGTTGTGCTGCTTAATATTTTTGTAGAAACCGTGATGCATTTTTTTCAGGATTCTGTGATAAATAGAAAGTTCAAAAGAGTCTTTACAAAAAGTCTTTACTGTCACTTTTGATCAATTTAATGCATCTTTGCTGAATAAATGTATTAATTACTTTCAAATAAAAATAAAATCTTACTGACCCCAAATATAATATAGTGTAAATATACATACAACACAAGTTTGGGTCAGTCAGTTTATCTATACAATTTAGGAATTATTATATGTATTTTATTATAAATCTAATCAAAGTTTCTCTCATTTTGCATGCCATCTTAGATTTATTTTTTTCACCAATGTTGTTTTACAGTGGTTGGGATCTGGCAAAATTCTGTGATCTTTACACATTTTTTTCTGTAAAACTGTTTGTATTTCTTTCTTTCACACTTGTATATATTGAGGTATAAAACCCACTCCTAAACTACTTGTAACACAAAACAAACTGTGGTTGGTTACTTTAAATATTAGTCGGGTCTCTTCTTGTCTAAAGCTACCGTCCACTATCAAGCCAAGCAATTCTCTTTGCTTAACCCTTCCATTCCGTGCCGATCCAGCCCAGCCAGTACAAATATGGTTTCATTTTCTACTGTGGGGCTGATAATGGTCATCTTTCGAATTTAATACAAACTACAAATGCGCCAGTTGTTGCCTTGGGTAACGCAAGAGTTTACAGACCGTTATGGAGGATTATCATATGTTTCTTATATTTTTATTATTAATTTGTGTTTACGTTGCTCAAACAGCACGCTTAGCCAGCTACAGAGAAACTGGTAGCCAGGCAACAGACAAGTGACCAATCCAGAGTTGCGACATCACTACATGCATTGTTCCAGCACAGAATTCTGGTCTGAGAACTGTTTGTAATCGTGCCGTGCCATACCAGGCTCAAGTTGAAATACAACTGGAACCGTTCCTTACTCTTCTTAGAGCCATTCGGCCCGATGGTGGAAAGTGACTTAAGTAACCTATTTTTGACCAGAACAAACTGCAATATGAACAACTCCATAGTCTGGCTAGGCGAGACTGTCAAATATGTCACGTGTCATGGTTGGGATAAAACCTCGGATAAAAATGGAAGAGTTACCATAGGATTTATCGCGTGTCACTTTATCTGCCATAATGAAATTGATGGGAGGTTAAATTGGCAGGAATAAATGGGAAGAAATACAATTCCAAGAACCCAAGGGAAAGATATTGAACTCTTCACGCTGTATATATAAGTTGAAGCTTTAGGTGATGCTGTCTCGCCTGCCGCAATGAAATCCTCAGCTTTGTGAGAAATGTTTGACATTTGAAAAGTGGCTTGAGAAAGAGGGAGTGAAAGTGAAAGGTTAGAAATGTGTGGGGTGTCGTCAGCCTTGGGACCAGCGGCTGAAACAAATCAGAGCGGAGGTGTTTGGGCTCAGAATTATGGTCCTCTTTGTAGCCCTGAGAGCGCCATAAAGAACGAACTTGTGACACAGAGAGATGCTGTTTTTGGGACGATGCTGCCTCCATCTGCTGAAGCTACGTGCTTTATAGCGTACAACCTCCGTATCACAGCTCCCCAGGGCCGCCACAAAACATTGCACTTTTTAATTCTTTCTTTTTGTGTGTGTGTCAGTACTCTGGGGCTCTGTGATTATGTCATGATCGCTGGTGGTGAGGTAGAAGTGACAGAATGGACTTTATTCATCTATAATTTCCTGATGAGAGACTCATATTGTATTATAGCATTAAATGAATGTTCTGGTTTTATACAATTTAAGCTTTATTTGCAACGTAATGTTAATTACCACAGAAAATAACTTTGACTAGTCCCTCAGTTTCTTTTAAAAAGCAAGAATCATAGTTAGTTATGGATGACCGAATCTTATTTTCTTCATTAACTCATATTGAACCCATTCCTTTGTTTGTCGTATTGTTCATTCATTCATTCTCTTTCCCGTCACCAACCTTTCTTCCTTGTGGACACTGGGTCCACAAGGCCTCACGTGTGTTTTGTCTCAGTGTTGATTTGAAATGAATCACTGAAGGTGTATCTCTCTCTGAAGGGATTATTATGTGTTTAAACTCTTGTTGTGAGACGCAGCACCATACCAAATCTTCATTATATTTTCACACCTTTACTATGCTTCACTCCCGCTACCTGAGGAGAAAGAGAGAGAGAGTGTGTGAGAGATAAAGTGACACAATAAACCTCTGGTTCTATTCCAGACAGCTGCTTGAGTTTCTGTTGGTCTCTATTCTGTCACTGTTTCAAAACATGCAAATGAGACTCTCTGAATCAGCACGAAATCTGTTGTATCACTATAAAAAAAGAAGAGAGAAAACAAACAAAAATACAAGAATAAGAAAAAAACTGATTGAAAAACTGGGATTGTGTATTACATCATTTTATATTGGTTTATAATGAGCTGAGGTCGAAACTTTTGCTGTGTAAAATGTGTGATATTGTTTAGCTCTCCTGTTTTCTGATCTATCAAGTTTTTCTGAACTTATATGAAGATAAAGAGACAAATGTGGGAAGAAATTTATTGTAAGCCAGCACTACATTGAAAGTCCTCTTTCTGCTTTTTCTTCATTTTGTCCACAATTGTCTGTGATTATTTCAGTTCAAATCACTTAAAATACAGACTGATACATATTTACAGTTCTCTGTTAAAAAAATCAACCGTACCATTCTCCACCCACGGTTCGGCGCGGAGTTGCAACGCAGTTAAGCTCAAATCTGTCGACACATACAGTATATAACATGGTTTCGCTAATGTATGTTTCTGTCGATGGATACACATTCTGGCTTCCCAATACGTTACAACAGCGATGATCAAAAAGACGTGGACAAAACAGTAGGCCTGGGACAATACATCGATTCTTGATTCATGATACAATAAATCTGGATCGATCCTGATATTTTCTCTTTTGAATTGATTCTGTGCTTAGTTTTAAAAGCAGATGGCACACTCAAATGCTCACGAAGAAGACTGCTGGACAGCGCTCGTGCGTTCGGCTGAGTCATGTAAGTGGTTAAATATACTTGCACCTCTGTTCAGAATGCTTTTATGATGCAAGATTAATGTAAACACAGTCCACTGCAAACACCCTTGTAATTCGCTTCAACCTTTCGAACTTTATGAATGATTATTTTAGGTTTAAGTGGTGTGTGTAAAGGAACCGGAAGCAAACAGAGTATGTGTGTTTCTAAAGCACTTAGTGTCATTGCTGATAAAAACTGAGCTCAGAATCAATTCGAATTGCGATACATTCGGAAAATATCAGAATCGATCCAGATTCATTGTATCGTGAATCGATAATCAATGTATTGTCCCAGCCCTACAAAACAGTCACTCTTTATAAGCTCTGTTCAATGTGAGTGCCGTATACTCTAATATGACCAGTCATTTACGCCGTCATCACCCGGGTTCTGATAGCGCACAAGCACTGGTGAGACCTGAACAGCACACGTTGCAATCTGTGTAAATGAAACACATTTGCTCGTTTTTAAGCCTTGCCACTGCAAACATTCAAGAGCAAGAAGAAGCGAATGAGAAGTTGCATGCGATGTGAAAAGATTTGTGTGCACTCATCTGAAGTGCGCACACGGAAAGCTGCATCTTAGACAGTATATTGAGTTCTCTTTCGAGTCTTGCGATTGAATGGACAAATTCACAGAAAAATTATGTCAACATGCCCGTCTTGGTGAGTATCCTAGTAAACATAGTCAGTTATGTCTTAAGTGAACGTAAATAGTAGAGAAAGACAAAGCATGTGTACAGTATCAGCGTATTGGATCAGTGCCTTATGTTTTAAAGTGACAGCAGCCTAATATTCCTGCTGTCTGTTTTTAATGTTAATCAAACAACAAAGACAAGGAAATCACTCACTGCTCTTGACTGAATAGCTTTTGTAACTTTAATAAGAATTAATCTTTAATTTATGCAGTAAAAAAAAAAAAAAAAATATATATATATATATATACACACACATGAAATATTTTTTTATAGATTGTAAGGAGGTTAAGATTAAAATTGAAAATCTATTGTGTTGCAATATTGTAATTCAACATCTAACTCTCAGTGATGTCATTGTAATTTTTGCATTACAGTTGGTCTTTTTTTGCATTTATTTGCATATTGAATTCTGCTTGGTCTTGCATTTAATCATCTTTAGCTGCCTTTATGCTGCAAATGCGGCGCATGTGCGTGTGCTTGTCTGTTAGATGATCATTTTTGCTTTATACTGGCTCTATCAGTACAGATCTAAAATTATAACACGAAAGAACTGTAAATTTAGGGTCTGATTCATTGAAGCATTTGGCACACTCAGTCTGTTTGGCAGACTGTCTTACATTTGATTGGCAGAGTGATCTGATAAGCTCCATCACAGACTTAACGGAAAATACGAACATGTGCTGAGGGATTTTACAATGATAGAGGTACCCTTAGAGAAAGGTGAAGGATTGACTCTATGCTTTAATTAAGCATGAGTGAGCACAGATGTGGTAGAGCTTTCGACTGTAGCCTAAATACCTTTTCTAAAATAAATAAATAAAAAAAAATGTTATTTGCACCAATCAGATTGCATGACTTGAATGCAACTTGTGGGAGTTATGGTACACAGATTTCAATTAGCCAGGAAACAAGTTTAAAAGATATTGGTTTGATATTATGTGCACAATATAGGGCTACCATATACTGTAAAACATGATTTTAAAGATAAAAGGCAGTAAAAATGGTAACGTAACAGTCTGTTAATTGGTTAACTGTAAGTTCCCATACTGTGTAGTGTGAAGAAACTGTAATAAATCTTAACAGGACATTTTAAAATACTGTTAAATTTACAAATTTAAATTTTTGGAAGCGAAAAAGGACAAGTCATCTAATAATTTATAGTGAAAACTTGAATAAATTGACATTCCCAGAACTCTCTGTCTGACACTTCACATTTGATGGTTTTTAATTGAAATAACTTAGTTTTTTCTTAGTTTTTTAACAAGTTCCCAAACTTACGTTGGGAAATTAATGTTTATTGCATTGTTTTAATGTCATGTTACTTTGATGGTGTTTTGTATTTGTGTGCATG
Organism: Ctenopharyngodon idella; assembly: GCF_019924925.1. Classification (NCBI taxonomy): domain Eukaryota; kingdom Metazoa; phylum Chordata; class Actinopteri; order Cypriniformes; family Xenocyprididae; genus Ctenopharyngodon; species Ctenopharyngodon idella. The sequence continues at coordinate 34,186,701 of NC_067224.1, forward strand.
ACACTTTGCACCTTGTATTTATTAGTATTTACCTCAGCTTGTGGGAAAGATACTTGTTTTTTGGTGGTTGTCAGTATATTATGAAGGTACAAAACATATTTTAGTCCTTCAGTAGGTTGGTATATTAACATTATATCAGTAAGTGAAATATACATTAAAAAAAAAGAAAGAAAAAAATTTACTGTAACTTTAAATCCATAAATCCTAAAATGTTTCTACTATATTTTTACAGTAAAGTTCTGGCAAGCACAGGCAACCATAAATTTTACAGATTTTTTTTTTTTGTGTGTGTGTTTCAAAGTGTATCAAATGTCTAGCGTTACTAATTAATTGTATGCTAGTACAAACTTTCTGACCTTTCAGACTTTATGCTGCAACTCAAAGTTCTGGCTACTAAGGGGGCTTTCACACTGGGCTCGTTTGCCGCGGTCCGAGCCCGGGCGTGATTGTTCCCGGTGCCCCCCGCAGCGTTGGTCTGGTTTCACACTCAAATTTATTTCCATCGAACCATGGTGCATTTGCGTTCATCTTACGTCATCACAGACGTGCACGGCGCATAATAGAAAACAGAACGCGGGTCAGTAAATTGTTTTTTTTTTTATTAATTTGGTGCTATTGTGTGCAACAGAGTAAACGACACTTGAGTATACTATATGTGCGTCGCATGTAGACGGTTTTCCGCTGCTTGCAAACAGACTATTTTGAGGAGACAGCTGATTACCATTCATTTGCTCTGATTGCATTTGCAAAGCGCAAATACACTGCAGGCTCACTCCTGCTCGAATCCAAGGTAAATCATCAGTACTATCATCTCTTACATGTGTTTTATTTTAGTAAATATAATCGGCTAAAACACATGCGCAGGTTACTTTACTTCCGAACAAGTGCGCATTCCGAGTCTGTGTTGCTTTCATTTTTCACGCGAACTACGGCACATAGTGCAACCGAACTCAGACCACCTCCTTCAGGTAGTCTCAGGTTCGGTACTCCGGTGCGCACCCGGGTTCGCATGACAGCTTTCACATTAGTGATTTTTCATGCAAACCGTGCCCCGTTTTGAACTAAACTGCCAGTGTGAAAGCCCCCTAAGACTGCATCTCCTCGGTCTGGAACACCTGGATAGCGGTTGTCGAGAAAAGTTGTGGTCTTGCAGCTGAACAGTTTGGTGTCTGATCCTGCAGTTGTTCAGGGATGGGATTTTACTGAGGTCACAGTCCTGCTGTAGTACCATTCTGCCCTTGAGCAAGGCATTTAGCCCTGAGTTGCTCCTGTGGGACCTTTTGCGTTGGATAAAAATGTCCGCTAAATGACAGATTTCAATTTAAGTGATGACTTGTTGACTTTTTGGGTCATGTTTTGAAAAGAGTTCAAATAAGTCATCCCTGAGCACAAAAAATGCTTTTTCACCATCGTTTTTACACCCTGACGCTCACAAACAGACACACACTCAAAGAGGCCCTGCAGTGGCGTATCCTGTCCAGTGGAGGTGGAAGCAGTTGTGTGAATCTGAGCCAGAGGGGCTACAAATGATTCCTGTCTTTCAGCTGGTAAAGCATGTTAGTAATGCCAAGGTCATGGGTTCAGCATAATGATAAAATAAATGCATTGTCACTTTGGAGTAGGGTTGTAATGATACAAGCACACAGTATATGGATATATAACAGTTATTTTTTTCTCACAATAACACACTGTGTTGATACTTTAGGCTAGATCTTTTATTTATTTATATGAACATTTGTATTTATATGATAATGAAAAGGCAGGCTGTTTAAAAAAGCAAAAATTGGCATTTCTCAACCAAAGAAGTACACAACCTGCTTGATGCCTGTTGTGCTGCTGCACTTTTTAAGGCTCGTGCACGTTTTTGTGGTGCCGTCAGCACATTTTGTGATGTCATTTTCACAGCTCCTGTCCTGAGTAGTTATTTGCGGCTCAGCTCAAGTAGTAAAGTTTAAGGTCTTGTGTTTCTGGGTGGTCTTGTGCCAACTGATCTGCCTTTAAGATCGCTATTGCTAGTTTTTAAAATGTGTTTGTATATAAAAGTGACAGTAAATTCTTTTTTATTGCTACAAAAAAATTCTAATTCAAATAAACGTTCTATTCATCAAAGAACCCTGAAAAAATATCACGGTTTTAACAAAAATATTAGACAGCACGACCATTTTCAACGTTTATATTAATAAAAAATGTTGCTTGAGCACCAAATCAACATATTGGAATGATTTCTGAAGGATCATGTGACTGATGACTGGAGTAATGGCTGCTGAAAATTCAGCTGTCATCACAAAAATAAATTACATAAAAAATGTAGTGTACATAGTAGTGTGACTGTGCATATATAACAGTTTTCTCTCTGAATCTTTCTTTGTTTTGTTTTTTTTGTTTTTGCTGTACTGTACCGTCAGTCAATGTTGCACTCAGAACATTGACTTACTCTCTCCACACACTTGTACAGTTATCTTTCCAAAGACCCTTGGTCTTAATTTAATTTGTTTCTCTGTAAATAAATGCTCTTGTTAAATGAGATAAAACAAAAACCAGGGGACACTTTAAATTATAACAGAAAGCAATTTTGACTTGTAATAACATCTGAAGTGTCTCTGAAATTAAATAAACATACAGATAAATCTCTTTCTCTTTGTCTCCGCAGTGTGTGAGAGCAGGGGTGGAGGTAGTGATCTCGTGCCCAGGTTCTCCTCATCCTTGCCCACGTACCTCCCAGTGTCCTGCCAACTGCAAGGTGCAGAGTCATCCTTCTTTCTTCGGGAAGCCACACAGGAAGTGATGCGTAACGGGAGCTTGCAGACACGCAGTGAGCCTCTCTTTCTTTACTTGCCCGATGCTGGCCCTGCTCCCCTGTTGTCGGTCAACTGTAGCTATGGCAACCTCACTGCAGAGGCGCCAGTACCACCAGAGCTCCTCCAGGGGGCGCTTCCACGTTCCTTCCACACCTCTACACACCTGACGCTGGGCTGGAAGGTGAGAGCGCACCTGGTGAGCAGGAGGATAGGAGTTGATCGACCTCAAATACAGGTGTTGTTTTACCTGGCAGGCCGCAGATGGGAGGATGTGGATCCTCCTGCGGAACTACTCCCGTGTATCCGTGTCGTCGGGATCCGTGATCCAGGGGAAGGTTCCGTGTCAACTGCCTGTCGACTGGAGGGAAACATGGGGATCTGTGTAGCCCAGCTTGACATCCCTACAACCTGGTTCAATGCTCCTCCACCACGTAGACGCACACAGGAACACGTTCCCATCACGGTGGAGTTGCACTATTCCATCCTTTCCCCAGAGACCCTGGGAAAAGAGTGCATAGCCGGTAGGGCGCAAGGAAAGTCTGTAGGGCAAGAAGGAGATATGCAGAGGATTGGGACGGTGACTCTCGCCACTGGGGACAACAAAGCGCCCAGAAACCGACTTAGACTGGATGGAGACGTTGAGATTCTGGCACCCCCCAGCCCAATTAAACAGGGACAGACTGTGGGATTTCAAGTACTAATGAATACTGCTGCCGCCACTGAGCAGTTTACACTGAGGTAGGACAAAATACATGCACACACCTGTGTAAAGGTTGTATGTCTTGTGTTTATGTACTGTTCTCAGAAATGGGGTGTAAAATGCAGTTCTTAAGTTCAGATGACTGTAAAGGTAATCTAATTTCAAATTAGTGGAAATAAGCATGCATTTCCACTATCGGCCAATATATATCCAGTATCGACAGAATATTGGCCAGTAACCAATATGGTATCACTATATTGTGCATCCCTATTAATGTTAAGTGCAGTTTTAGTAGTTTTTGCTTTTTCTGGCAAGTCTAGTGCTGTGTTGATAGAGAGTGTGAGTAGAGACGATGTGGGTGAAAAATGAAAGTGTGTGCGGCTCCATTGCAGATCATGTTGATCATATTGTTACAAATGGATTTTGTTAGTTTCAGGATGGCTTGTATGTGAACACTGTATCAACTTGAGTGCAGACTCGTTGATAGACTAGGAGCGGATCCACGGCAGTAGAGGCGGCGCAACTATACGATCAGTCTATAATCTATAATCTTTGAAGCGGTATTAACCGCAATGGAAAAACAAACCGAAAGTAAAGCGAGCCATGCCGTGCCGAGCCGAGATGGGGAGTTTAGCTCCAAGATGGCGACCCTTCAGGAGAATTGGGCACCCTTTGCTCTAAATGAACTCTGACCATTTTAGGCTACATCCACATTAATCCAGATATATTTGAAAATGCAGTTTTCATTTTAAAGGGGTCATGACATGGATTTTCGTTATTATTTTAATATGTTCCTTGAGGTTCACTTATAATAAAGTTTTTTTGCTAAAAAACAAAACAAAAAATAAATAAATATGCATAAAAACGATTATTTTCAACCCTCATTCTGACCCTCTGTCTTAAATGATCCATTTTTAAGGGACGGCTGCTTTAAAGCTTGTCAGTGAACGACCACTGTTATGATTGGCTAATGTCACTGCATAGGAAACAGTATCAACACCCATTCGCTATTGAGCACGAGTTAGTGTTTCAAAAACATAATCTGTATAAAACCATAATTTACAGACAAGCATTATGAAACTATTTACATAATTTGGTGATGCAGTCAGATCAGTTGGCTGCTTCATCTTTCAACAAAAGTTTCTTTGCAAACTTTCCATTACAATATGCCTTGTTTACAAAACAAAATGCTCCGAACAAACATAGAATTCTCGGGCGCGATCCGGGATGCCATTTAAAATAAACCATCCACTTTTTTCCAATGCTTAGATTCTTCTGAAGTCTGTACAGAGACGCAAATGAGCTGTTTAAACTGGACGTGTCAAAGCTTTCTTTCACTCTTCCATTTGTCCTTTTGTCGACAGACTCAAGTGCGTGGTGTGTTAAGTAGAAACTTAATGCATATCTGTTTATTGAAACCAGACAGTGATTATAATGTGTTCTATTTGCTTTTGACGTGATGCTCACATCCAATGTAGGCCAATGTCAGCTGTTAAGCGACTGAATGCCAATGGGTGGCGCATGTGGTGCAATAATGTAAAACTATTTGTCGATGTCTTGCACTGGAGGCAATCATATGCATATGTATTTGCCCGTGTGACGTCACAAATCGCATAACATCCAAACGAGCCATTTTTGGAGCTTGATTAGTAAACGCTTTGTAATGAGGAGGTTGTTTTAAACTATCAAACTTGCAGGATGTTTTAATGGTACAAAGACCTCTTATATGTCAAAAGATCAAGACAAATTTGATTTCTCGTATCATGACCCCTGTAAAACACTCCGTCCACACTAGCGTTTTTAAGCGTTTCCAAAATTGCTCTTTTAAAACTTCTGGAAAGAGTTAAATCACCTTTCTGCCCTTGCGTAAAACTTTATAAAAGCTCACTGAGATGATACCAAGAGACAAAACATAATAATATTCTCACACTGTTTTTCTGGCATGATTATTTTATTACTAAAATATCCCATCACTCCCTGGTGCATTCAGGTTGCATTCAATATCGTCATTCCATGTATGATCTAAAATGCAACTGTCAACATGTTTTGACGCAGGACAGCAATTGCAAGTAAACGTTCTGTCATCTTTGCAGGAGATTTTAAAAAGTAATGTTTATCTTTAGCAACACTATGAAAGCAAATGGCAGGCAGAATAATGGCAGTACAACCACAGACATACAGTGTATACAGTGCATCACATGACTAAACATGCATTATTTCGAATACCTCCGTTTTCACAGTCTACACTACAACGTAAAAACGCCATTTTCACATTCATCCACTTGGTTTAGTGTCTTCAAAGAACTCTGTTTTCACTGGGCAAAAGTGTCTCAGTGTGGACGAAAAGCCAAAATAAAGAGAAAAAGATGCATTTTTTAATGTGTCCGGATTAATGTGGACATAGCCTTAGCTCATTAAAACACACTTTTTCATTTTAACTTTTATGTATGTATTTGTCCATTTCATGTGACTATAAAGTTTGATGCAGTTTGTGGATTTTCATTGTCATTATATTGTTATATCATTGTTAATTTCAAAGTTTGCTATATAAGCGCAATCAAGCAGCCAGAGCAAATATTTACACCCATAGAACTCCTACAATTCAAAGCTAACAATACACACGCATGCAGTTTGGTGAACCTTAAATTCACAGTTCACACATGAACACACTGCTGCTCGCTCGCTCACTGGCAGCTTTTCATTCTGGAGGCCTTAGGGCTTTCCCAGACATATGATAGATTAGACTTATTCATCAGCACGCAGATAAAGCAGAGTTCCAGACTACCGCCGTACACGTCCCACCAGCTCCGCTCCGCTCCTCTCTATCACTGCTGTTGAGTTTTATAATAGGCAATAATTAGTCTCCGCCATCGGGACGTAAGGGTCATTAAAATGGATGAAGGAGCACTACGGTGAGGTTGTTTCAGGGAGTATAACAACCGAGTCTCTCATATAATCACTGATAAGACTTTAGGTGCGTATTTACATTCGTACACAGTCATTATTACTGATTTAGGAGGGCAATGTGCTTGTTAAATAGAATGGTTTACTACTTAAATTTTTTTTTAAAGTCTGTGTGATGCCATGTCGTTGTATTTATGTCTGGGATCGCGGTTATCTGCAGGAAAGTCGCTATGGAAAACGTCTCTCCTATCTCAATTAACTTCCGTCAGCAGAGAGACAGATGCATGCTGGCAGAGGAAGATGCTATTGTTTCTGCTAGTTGAACAATGCTGCGACATCAAAGCCACTCCTGCTGGTGTCGTTTGGGTCTATAAAAGATGTGTGATGTCTTTCATTTCGCCACCTGCTATCTGTTTAGATGGAGAAAATCAAAATGTTTTCCTCCTACCGATGATGGGAAAAGTCTGCCAGTCGTTGTTTGTTTGTCTAGAAAATCACAAATTTCTGCCCTCATTGTTGCAGAGGAGGAGATTGAAATAGCTAAAAATAGCTTCATTTGTTCCCTCCAAAATCAAAACCGAGTTTGTATAGTTGGTATTTTTCCTTGTTTGTCTGTCATACACATGGAAAAACAGAGGCGCACCTTTACAGATGTTTGAATCGACCTTACCAAGATGAAACTTTTATATATTCTCTGTCTTCTGTCACACAGTCTAGACATAGTTTATAGAGTCTAGATCAGTGGTTCTCAACCTGGGGGGCCTCAACAGACTTTCAATTAAAATCATTAAAAATTAAAAATCAAGATATTTCTTAGTATTTGTTTTTTTTTTTTTTTTTTTTTTTTTTTTATAACAAAATTACATCTTTTTAGTTAATAGTAGCTTGAAAATATTGAAGTAAAAAAGTTGAGAATGTCTGTTCTATACTGAGACTCTGGATATACAGAATTGGTTTTTGAATAAAGGCAAATGTGATCTGACTAACTTACAATATTTAGATTTCTTTTGGTTAATATAAGCACTCTACTGGCTTGTTTACAGTACATCAGTCTCCTTATATTGCGACAAGCTGTTAGACGAAAAAACATTCACACAGGCACACAGAAACTCAGTCAAATGGGCAGATGGGTAATTTTGTTTTGTGCGTCTAGGAGGAAGTTATGAGTTTAGATGAATTAGAACATCTCATTTGATCACAGTTTTGGAAATAATTCTTCTGTCTGTCCTGTTTCATCATGTGTGCCACGCAGCTGTCAAACAATGTTTCAAGAGGAAACATTTACACGTCGTAATGTGATGCTTGGTGAACAAAACAGTACATTCTTCCTCAGATGATTTGCCACATTTTTCCAATTTTAGTACTTGCTCTCAAATCAGTAAGCACAACTGTCTAAACTGTTTTGCATAGCTTACTATTTAAGAGATTTGCACAGGTTTTCACCCAATTTGCAAGGCTAGGTTCATTTTTTTTTTTTTTTTTTTTTTTAAGAACTTCAGCTAAAGAGAAGACAGACAGACAGAAAGCAAACAAGACATTCACCACAAAAACATACTGTTTTTGACAGAACAATGTGATTAGAGGATAAAACAATGTAATAATAGTTGTACAATCAAACTTTAGATGCTATTTGCACCCTATTTAAGTAATGGTTGATACTATTAGCATTTTGCACTGCTTTCAATATTAATGATAATAAGAAATGTTGAGCTTTAAATCAGTTGATTAGAATGATTTCTAAAGGATCATGTGACACTGACGACTGGAGTGATGATGCTGAAAATTCAGCTTTTCCATCACAGGAATAAATTACATTTTAATATATATTAAAATAAAAAACAGTTATTTTAAATTTTAATATTTCACAATATTACTATTTTTACTGTATTTTTGATCAAAGACATGTAGCCAGACTTTCAAAACATCGTAACGACCCAAAACTTGAACAGTAGAGCATATACAATATAGTATAGTATTAAATATAGCATATAGCATAGTATATTGGTAACACTTTACAATATGTTTTTATTTGTTAACATGAACTAACAATGAGCGATATATTCTTACAGCGTGTTCATGTTCATTCAGAGTCCACTCTAATGTTACCGGATGCAACTGTTGATTTTATCAGTAAATGTCAAAATTAACGTTTAGTAAGATTAATAAATGCTGTAGAATTGTTCACTTTTAGTTCTTGTTAACTAATGTATGTAACGAATGAGTCCATATTGTAAAGTGTTAATGGTATATTATATATAGCTGAACTCCATATCATGTTAAGCACGTGTCTGTATGCCTCATTCCTCTTTTATCTGCTGTGCTTTAACTGTTCCTCTCTCTCCACCCCACTCCTGTTTTCTCTCTTCTTTCACATCTTAAAAAAACAATCTGCATTTTCATTCTCCCTGACTGCATAACGCAATCAAAGGACTTTGGATTGGATGTTTTAGATTTCATCTGCTTGTACACTTTGTCCATGGTTAACAAATCAGAATGTAATAAGAAAACTAAATTTAAGAAAGATATTCAGGGATTTGTCAAGAGTTTTGTAATCAGTACTATCTGGAATACACAATTACGTTCAACTGAAAAACATGTTGTTTCTGTGCTTTTTCTCAGGTGATTGGTGTGGGGCAGGAGTAAACATACGTGTAAACAAATTTATGAAGTACAATTTGCATCACATTGTTTTTGCATAGATCTGTGCAAACAGTGTCACCAACTGATGTGCCCAGTGTGCAAAGTTTGTGACGTGTCAGGGATAGTTCGCTCAAAAATATAATTTTAATGTAAATCATTTACTCACTCTGATGTCATTCCAAACAGTATGACTTTCTTCTTGAGTGGAACACAAAATAAGGTATTAGAAAAGTCTTTGGAGTCCAAATAACATTGTATGGAGATTTTTTTTTTTTTTTTTTTTCTTCAAAATATGTTCTTTTGTGTTTCACATAATAAAGTCACCTTTTTTGTATCCTGATTGCACAGTGTTATTGGGAGTAGCAGAAAACAGACTTCATCTTGATCTGCTGGGATTCTGTAGATCAGTACATCAGCAATGCAAAATTTAATGACAGAGGTTGATCAATGAGAGAGACTTTTACATCAGCATTAGGTGCCAAAGACATTTCTAGTGCTAGTATTGCAATGCTAAGTCCACAAAGCTACAAATCTTATGCATCCTCACAGAGCTCTGCTTTAGCCAAAACAAAAGCCACTATAGCATGCACATGCACACACCGACAATAGAAGATGTACTAATCAGGACATTTACTTTATACTGCCTCTGAACCTCACACAAATCTGTTGACATCATTAGATTTGATGCTAAACATGATTTGTTTTACATCTCCAAATTGTGCTCACAAGTCAGTTTTTGACATGTTTTACTGTATTTGTTAGGATATTTTCACAAATTTGTCCCTCACAAGTATATTTAAACCAGGATTATTATCGTTAACTAAAACTAAAATTAAAACCATAAAAAACATTTTCATTACTTGAAATACAATAAACATTAACTGAAATAAAATAAAATACAAGCATATAGACATAATACATTATATAGACATATTTAAAAAAAATAAAATAAAAATGACAAACACAACAAAATTACTAAAACTTTAAAATAAAAATAAAATCTAATTTAGTACAAAAACTATAATAGTATGATAGTAAAGTAAAGATAGTGCCTATATATATATATATATTTGAGATATAAAGTCGCAATTGCGAGTTATAAAGTCAGAATTCTGAGATATAAAGTCGCAATTGCGTGATATAAAGTCAGAATTCTGAGATATAAAGTCGCAATTGCGTGATATAAAGTCAGAATTCTGAGATATAAAGTCGCAATTGCGTGATATAAAGTCAGAATTCTGACTTTTTTTCTCGCAATTCTGACTTTTTTTCTCGCAATTGCGAGTTATAAAGTCAGAATTCTGAGATATAAAGTCGCAATTGCGTGATATAAAGTCAGAATTCTGACTTTTTTTCTCGCAATTCTGACTTTTTTTCTCACAATTGCGAGTTATAAAGTCAGAATTCTGACTTCTTACTTTGCTTGCGTTGCCTTTCACTGCGACTGACCATTAGGATTGGTGCTTCGTTATTATTCTACATAACATGGAAGACCTCATAAAGGATTATTTTCAGCGCGGATTTACCAATAAAGAAATTTTGATTTTACTGGAGGAGACACATAAGGATTAGTCTCCGGACATATGCATTATGCAGGAATATGCATATAGCATGTTTCCACGGTAACCTTGTACATGAGTATCATTGTTTCGTTTCAAGGAGAAAAAACAGCTTTTACTGCCATCTAGTGGGCTTAATACTAAAACACCAATACCTATCATGTTTCATCAACTTTGTAACTTTGCAACTCAAGTCTGGTGGCTCCATAAAAGGGGGCATTCAAGGGTAAAATCATGCAATTCTGCAAATACAGTGGAAGTATTTGGTGAATAAAAGTTGTTTTTAACAGAATGGATACACTAATGAATTTGACACAATAATAACAATATAATAGTAATAATAATAATAATCAGCTGTGGCGGAGGCGCAATAAAACAGACGAAGCTGAAGTGGCACATTTTCTACACCAACAGCTTCAGACATCAGAACGGCAGCACGGCTATCGTTGGATGCACCAGAAATGTTGGATGTCCGGAACTGTTACAGACAGAAACTGTCTGTCAGTTAATTGCGAGAAAAAAAAGTCAGAATTCTGAGATATAAACTCGCAATTGCGAGAAAAAAAAGTCAGAATTGCGAGTTTATATCTCAGAATTCTGACTTTATATCACGCAATTGCGAGTTTATATCTCAGAATTCTGACTTTATAACTCGCAATTGCGAGAAAAAAAGTCAGAATTCTGACTTTATATCACGCAATTGCGGCTTTATATCTCAGAATTCTGACTTTATATCACGCAATTGCGAGTTTATATCTCAGAATTCTGACTTTATATCACGCAATTGCGACTTTATATCTCAGAATTCTGACTTTATAACTCGCAATTGCGAGAAAAAAAGTCAGAATTGCGAGAAAAAAAGTCAGAATTCTGACTTTATATCACGCAATTGCGACTTTATATCTCAGAATTCTGACTTTATATCACGCAATTGCGAGTTTATATCTCAGAATTCTGACTTTATAACTCGCAATTGTGAGATATAAACTCGCAATTGCGAGATAAAAAGTCATATATATATATATATATATATATTGGTTGAGCGGATATATCGCATTCTGCAGAGAAAGGAGACTGCCGTTTGTCGAGGTTTGGAAAGAAAGGGAGAAAACATGACAGAATAACACGGCGGATATCGCATTTTGAGTAAAATTAAAAATTGACTTTTCAATACTGACCAGATACAATACTGATTTTGGCCACGCATTGTAAACAGTAATGGCTGCGCTCTGAATACACCCGGCATCCTAGTTTTCCTTATCTACTTTGTGCTTTGTGATCAACAAAAACAGAAAAATGAATAATTTTGACGGCATTGATGAACATGTGGTGGTTTCTGTGGTGGGTAAGAAACGTAAGCCATCGAAATGTAATCATTTACGTGAGGAGAAAAGAAGATGAGGCACTCGAGTCGGGAGGAGGAAAAATGCCGGCTTTTGCTTGTTCCACGACAGCATCAAACTTCTGTCACGGTCCCCAAAACTGAATCATGAACAGTTTTTAAAAGCCGTTTTTAATACCAATGTACTCTGTAAATTTGTTTATTTTAACCATGCAGTGGCGCCCGATACTCTTTAATTGGTAATGACAAACGGAGACATAATTAATTTATAACATTAACAAGATGATCCATTGAATTCATTTTGGGAGCGACGACTGAATGTATTTTTAGTAAAATGCCTGTATATAAGATTAGTATTGGCAAAGTTCAGAGGCTGTCATATATGTCAATCAACTTACTTTGTTGTGTATTTTCAATATGAAACAACTTTTATATTGATGTAATAATTGCATTTTGAAAAAAAAAAACGTGTCATGGATTTATTGCATTTTGGGGAAAAAATAATCCGCTTTTATAATAAACCTTTTAAAATCAAAATGTAAATTTGAATTTTTAATATGGTTTTTATAACCAAAAGATGCTATGTGAAAGTTTGAAACAGAAAATAGTGGTTTTCATCTTGCCACTTTCTTGGTAAAGAAAACACCTTTTTACTCAACTTAATCAAAATGGAGTTATAGCGTCTTGGAACCAAACTCTTCACACACACACACACACATATATATATATATATATATATATATATATATAATTAATAATTTTTTTTATGAATCATTTTTCCAACTGAGGATGTCCTCGAGACGTTTTGTCAGATTTACGTCCCCAAACAGTTGCTAAATACACGCGCACACGCACACGCACACGCACGCACACACACACACACACACACACACACACACACACACACGTACACGTTGGGTTTCCATGTTTTATAGGAGCTTTCTATAAACAATGATTTTTATACTGTACAAACTGTATATTCTGTCCCCTAAACACAACCCTCACAGAAAACTTGTAGCATTTTATACACTGTTTTCTTCATGGGAACCAAAAAATGGTTTACCAGGACCACACACACACACACACACACACACATTTAATAAGCGATGATTTCGCTCTCCAAGTCTGCACCCAGCATGTCTACTAGTGTGGCCTAATGTTCAAGCGCCCACCACTTTACCTCCATAAATCTCGCTTTCTCTCTCACTTTTTTTCTCTCCAATAGTGCTTCTCTCTCATCCTCATTAGCCAACTCTAAAATATTCATTTGAACAGACACTGAGCATCATTAGTCCCTGTTAGAAGACATGATGTATAAGAGGAGGAAAAAGACTCAGACCTACAGGATCTCAAGGGAATTGGTCTTAATGAAAATGAAATCCTACTCAGGATTTTTTTTTTTCTGCTCAGCCATACACAGGCAATTTCATTGTATGTATGTATGTATGTATGTATGTATGTATGTATGTGTATATATATATATATATATATATATATGTGTATGTGTGTGTGTGTGTGTGTGGTTGGGATGACCTGTTCATCCATTTAGATCTACAGAAAGCACTTCGTTCCCTCTCTATCTCTCTAAATGTGTGTCTGTGTAGTTAAGCTGGCCTGTAGACGTGATAAGTACAGGACTGCTGGGTAATTACGTTCAACAGGAGAGGTGATAGGAAGCTAAACGTGTGTATGCGCATGATTGCATTAAACTGCGATGTAGATGGAGGGTCATGAGCACTTGTGGCTTCCCACCTGTGCTGGAGCTTGTCTTATTACCCGTCTGGTCTCATTTCGTATAGTTCTAATCTCAAAAGCACTTAGCGTGGTGCTTTCAAACACAGAGGGCAAGGCCTGTATTGAGAGAGAATGTCTGCAACAATCTCTCCTGTAACTCTATTCTTTTTTTTCCCTCTTACCTATCTCTCTCTAACAAACACAAACACATATCGAGCTCCCAGAAGAGGCTGGGAGCTTATTTCTTGATCTAGCTGACTTCTGATAGCAGCATTGAGTGGGTTCAGTATAAACGTATGGAAAGGTAAGCGGTCCCTGAGGGCCCATGTACCATTCAACCAGAGGTAAAACCCCTTTGATCTCATTCCCTGAAGACCTGCAGTATCTAAATCTTGTCACAATTACGTGGATGTTTTTTTAAAAAGCTTTCTAACTGCAATTCTATTGGCAATAATTTAATGCTTAAGGAATTGTTCACCCAAAGAATATTGACTAGCCTCTTAGAAACAACACACCTTTTCACTGACTGGAGAGCTGATTGTTGAGGTAACAAACTACACTAAACAAACCACCAAAATATATTAGTTAGTAAATTAGTAATGTTATATTTTAAACGGAAGTTTTGTAACTGACTAGTCTAAAGTAAGAAACCCCCTAAAGACTTGTGTGTATATATGATCCATTTGAAACAATGAATCAAACAGTCAAATCCCATAATTAATGCCACTAAAAAGAGGTCATAAATTATACCAGTTTGACATGTCACAGCTTACATAAAACTTTTCTGTTTTTTTTCTAATTCAAAATACTCCTGTGCCACGCTTGTCTTTCAAGCAGTTGTTTCTAGAGCTGGGACAATACGTCGAATCTCAATTCGGGATACAAAGAATCTGGAGTGATTCTGATATTTTCCAATGTATCGTGGTTCTCTCTCGAATCGATTCTGAGCTTAGTTTTTAACAGCAGATTGCACTACTCTATGTGCTTTAGAAACACTAGTACACTGCCTGCTTCCAGTTCCCTTACACACACCACTTAAACCTAAAATATTCATTCATAAAGTTCAAAAAGGTTGAAGCGAATTACAAATCTCACTTCCTAAAAGCATTCTGAGCCGAGGTGCAAGTATAATTAACCACTTACATGACTCAGCCAAACGCACAAGCGCTGTCCAGCAGTCTTCTTCGTGAGCATTTGAGAGTGTCTAGCCTAGAGCGCCATCTGCTGTTAAAACTAAGCTCAGAATCGATTCAACAGAGAAAGTATCAGGATCGGTCCAGATTCATTGTATCGATCGAGAATCGATGTATTGTCCCAGCCCTAGTTGTTTCTGAGCTCGCCTCGACTGACGCGAAGAAAACGCATGGGAGATCTGA
The DNA here is from genome assembly GCF_019924925.1 of Ctenopharyngodon idella. Classification (NCBI taxonomy): domain Eukaryota; kingdom Metazoa; phylum Chordata; class Actinopteri; order Cypriniformes; family Xenocyprididae; genus Ctenopharyngodon; species Ctenopharyngodon idella. The sequence goes on from NC_067224.1 coordinate 34,201,754, forward strand.
GGGAAAATTAAATGAGAACCTCTTAAGGAATTATTTTCCACTGTATTTTATTTTAATGTGTTATTTAAAATACTTTAAATATAAATGTAACAAAGTTCAGGGCTCAAGAAAGAAGGGGGAACCGGCGAAGTTTTTATTGACAAAATAAATAAAACAAAGTAAACGGCAGGTGCATCTTGGCCGACTGCCGCACATACATAAACAAAACGCAGCTTAAATGTCCCAAGCCTGGTCCTTTCTCATCCTCCACTGTTGTTACTCCTTCTTTTATCTTACCGGAGCTCCTGGGACTCGCTCTGTTTACACAGCTCTAACAGTAACATTAGAACGACAGTAATTTGAATGATAAAATCTTGTGTATTTTTTCCCCCCATGTAATCGAATATTTTTTTCCAGTGTCGATTAGTAGCAGCTGTACCGTTTAGTGGACTAGTCTTGCACATCCCTATAATATATATTGTTCACTGTTAATTTGTTTGTTCACAATGTATTAACTCAGTGGTTCCCAAAACCAAAACTTAAAACACTGTCTCTACACCAGAAGTGAGGCGGGGTCTACACTTGAATGATTGTTGCAAATCCATTTGCCCTTTGTGTCAGGAGTTGAGCAAGCACTTGGAGTACATCAGAAATAGAACAGGGCATCAGTTTACTGTCCCTTCGCGCTGCACCGTATCTAATGTAGACAGCAACACTGATTATAATGGGTTCTATGCGCTTTTTTCCATGCCACTTGTGTCTACTGTAGACATGTTGTTTTGATAGTTGTGAGTTTGAAGTAGATTCATTGCCTGCTTTACACTTACCTGGCACTGACAGTCCTTTCACAAACCTGTCCATGTTGAGTGCAGAACCATGCATCATTCATTTATATTGGTTCTCTGCAATACTCAATTCTGATTCTTCAATCACACCATCTAGCGATCTGTTATTGCATGACAACAACCCCTACAACTGATAACAAACCGCTCAAGCTGGTACTGCAAGTCATCTTGAGGTAATACAATTTCTTCAAATTTGTGTTCAATTATTTACTTATGAGGCAAATAGCCACATAATAAGTGAGATAATTTGGGATAATACAATGTAAAATGTTAAAATGTATACTTCCATTCAAAAGTTTGTGGTCAGGTATTATTGTTATTGAAAGAAATTAATACTTTTATTCAGCAAGGATTGCATTAAAATTATCAAAAGTGACAGTAAAGACAGTACATGTTTCCAAATCAGCATATTAGAATGATTTCTGAAGGATCATGTGTCTCTGAAGGCTGGAGTCATGGCTGCTGAAAAGTTAACTTGGACTTTGGCACCAGCACCCTGTGGATTGCAAAAAGGGGTAATAGGCACAGATTGTGCAGATTGACAACCTTACTTCCGCTCCAATTACAAAAAAAGATAGGACTTGATTTTTGTTGCATTTGTTTTGAACAAACAGAACAGCAGGCTCAATTTGCCGTGAGGGTCTCCTACTCAAATTGATTGAGTGGTGTGAGAGGAAAAACATACATCATCAAATCAATAGGCTAAGAACAAGCATGCATGTAAAACTGGCAGAAAACACAGATTTCGTTCCTGCAGTTAAAAGTAAGTCAGGAGACACAGTTAATGAAGGCGCATAGGCACTCTGGAACAATCTCAAGTCAAAAGCATCCTGTCCGCACATGGTTTCTCCCTTCAGAGGGCCTAAAGGAACATCTTGACCCATTGAACAGTTTCTGTCAGACATGCGCCCTGGCAGTTAACCTCAAAAAAAGACAAAAATAATGATGTTGTATAAAGCCTGCAACACAGACAGGCTTGCCTGCCAAAAGAAAACAGACTGCTCGTATCGCACACAAAAAGCGGTAGAAACACAACTTGTTGCCAAATCCGAACAGCACATAAATTAGAGAGGCATTTTCTTTCCACACTGGACAAACCATCAAGAGTTTAAGCTGAAATCAAATAATCTCCAGACTGCATGAAACTTCAGAAAGTACTAAGTCTAGTTGCACTATTAAAAAAAAACAACAACAACAACTGAAGTTTATAGGGCTGGGTTGAAAATATTGATTTCTTGATTTTAATCATTTCTCACATTGATGAACTGATATTGATTCTTAAATGATTTATTAGTCTTGGCTGTTTTCAGTTGATGCCAGAACTAAACTTCACTAAAACTTCACGATTATTTGTAGTGTGCCTCTCATCCAATAAATCGCAATAAGCTTTGTGCTTTGTTACTTTTGATATGAAACATTCTGTCAAATTTTATTATGAAATTCAAACATTAAATGTAGTTTTGGCACTCTTTAATGTGGTGTGACATCGCTGTTGCTGCCTCAGTTCAAGAAAAGCAGCAGCGCAAAGCGCATGTGAACTGATCATTTCTTCATCTTTACTACTAGTTATAGGATAGAAATAAACATGAATGAACATTAGAAGATATGCCGAAATGTACAGTAGAACTTTTCCTAGGGAAATAGAGAAAAATTTACATGTACTGTGACTGATATATATCCAAATGAATTGATACCGAATCAAATTAAATCGAGATTGGAATTTAATTGAATCGCAAACTTGTGAATTGAAATTGAATCGAATCAAATATCCAGTCCCGTAAATTTTAAGGTTTGCTGGTTTTATCTGGTTAAATCTGCTATAGATGTTCTCCCAGCTGAGGTAGTTTAGATGGTTGGCCTGCTGATAATAAGTATGCATGCATGTGTAGGGGTGCTTGCTTACTAGTTCTAGTCAAAGTTAGCATGGACAACCTGTAAAGGTCTGTTCACACTATGAGTGGCAAAAAATGGCCAACGATTTCCCAACAAAAACAGTGTGCAAAGCAAACTTTTGTTGAGCTGAGCAAAAATTTTGCATAGCTGAAAGAAAAGAAATTGTGCTCTTGCTATTCACATGCTTTAACGCAATGTTAAGCCCATCTGACAATACATATGTAATTCGGTTTAATGCACAGTATAACCCATCTAAAACTACAGATTTTACTTGCGTTTTGCAATTATCACTCCTTCTGATAATACCTGTTTTACTTTTTGTAATGCAAAGTACATGCTAAAATGCAAACTGGTAGGTTGTCACTCTCATGCAATGGTACAATGGATGTAAAATTGAGTGATAGGGTTTTAGAGTAAATTATGGACTAATGATTATATTGGTATAGGATGAATTCAGAGTGATTGGGACACTTTTTGCCATTGAGATGACTTGGAAAAAGTGTCCCAATCAACCTGAATTCACCCTGCTGTTCGTGTGAATAGGCCTTAAACATGTGGCTTTGAGAGGCTCGAGTGTGTGTACCTGTAAGTGTGAGCTGGTGTGTGTTTTAGAGCTGAGGAATGAAGGATCTTAGCGGGACTCTTTGCAGCACACACACAGCGCAGAAGGGTCTGAGCGTGTATGTGTAGGTCTCTGTACTTGGAGAAGGTCAAGATAACGCAGATGTTTTAAGAGCTCTGCAGCCACTATCTGATCCTGACTAAAGCCCTGTGATCCCCAGTATCTCTCTCTCTCTAGTAGCTCTTGCTGTTTCTTCTCTCTGACCCTCTGTGCTCCTCTCTCCGTTTCCCCCTCTCACACACCAATATACAGAGTCACAGAGTACTTTTAAGGATGTACATGGCAAAACATCAAAACATTATATATATATATATATATATATATATATATATATATATATATATATATATATATATATATATATATATATATATTTTTTTTTTTTTTTTTTTTTCAGAATATAACTTGAATTTTGGTATTTTTTCTTACCATTGGCATAATTTAAGTATTTATTTATTTATAAGGTTTATTGAGGTTTATTTTATTTATAAACTAACATATTTTGGTAATATGTCCTTGCAATATGTCCTTTTTTTTTCTTTTTCTTGTTTCAGAGTATATCAAATATCTAAACATTCTTACAATATTATATTAATTCAATTATTTCAATAAGAAAATATATTTATATTATATAAATTTTACTTTTTCAGATTGTAACTTGAATTCTGATCATTTTTCTTACCATTGGTATTATTTATTTATTAGGATTATTGAGGTTCATTTTATTTATAAACCTCAACCTTTTTAGTGCATTTCTGCTTAAAACAAGAAAAATCTACATATTTCAAGATATATTCTGAGAAAGTCTAACTTTTTTATAACTTTTCTTTCTCTGTCCCTTTTTCCCCTCCCATACTCAGAAAATAGTATTTTTAAGGTTGTGTATTGCAAGAAATATTTATTTTGCCTTGTTTTATAGTAAAACTCCCCTAAACATTCTTATAGTAAAATAAATATACTATATAAGAAAAATTATATTTGAATAAAATATAATAAAATATATTTATTTCTACTTTTAAACTCACTATATTTCCTTACATTTATGCTTCAAACAAGACAAATATAATAATATTTACATTTTGTATGGGAAACAAAACACTGATTTAAAATATTATCCACTGTACAGTGCAAAGGTGTCAAACTTATTCGATTACATATACGAAATTGGGATTGTCAGTCAAATGACAGTATTAGATGTTTATCTGGAATAAACCATGTGAAACCAAACATTAACATGAAGTTAGAATTAAAAAAAGGCACCTTACATCTAATTTCAATTGCAGGCCTGCTTCTCAGTCTACTAAACTGAATCTGTCTGCCTAGATTTCTGTCCATCTCTGTCTATCAATCTGACTGTTTTGCATGTCATACTGGTTAGCAGATTTGAGTCTATTTATTGCACGTGGCAGGACCATTCATCGAGAGAGAGACAGCCATCACATCCATCAGTGTGACGATCAGAGCCTGGAAGAGTAGTAGTCGGCGCACGCAAGCTCCTGTCGGCCCCCTTGTTTATCCGAGAGTGCGATGACAGCAGAGATTCTGTGTTTGACTAATCCTGTAACTGACAGGAGATCCTTAACTAGTCGTAACTGAAAAGAAACCCCACTAGGAGGCTGCCAGTACTTTTCTGCTCCTGATTTTTCTCAGAGCTGTGTGGGACAGGCTTGATTCAGCTCTGTTTTAACCTAGGTTTGCTTTAACCTTAGTTTAGTCCAGCTCTGCTTTAACCTTAAGTGTAAAAACATACTTGTTCTTCCTGCTCTAAACCCTTGACACTTGGAACCAGGGCTGTGTAACCAGTCATACCACCTGAGTGCACTCCTGTGATCTCCTGAGCTTTATGAAGGTGTGTGTGTGGAAAGTGAATGAATCTGTTCCGGTCATCCCTTTCTTCTCCAGCCACGCTCCGTCACTCTGTACAATGAAATTTCACCCCTTTTTTAAGTGCGAGTGCACAGGTAACAGATCTAAGTGTCTGTGAGCATCAGCTTGCTGTAAGTCCCAGGTAGGCTGCTCTGGGCCTTTTGAGTGTTTGAGCGAAATTACATGATTTGGCCTGGAGTGAGGAGCACTTTTTGTTTTTCTGTTTTTTTTTTTTTTGTTTTTTTTTTCCCTCTCCATCTAGGATCATTCTGATGCTTCTCCATCACAACCATAAGACATGTGAACACATGGGTTTTCAAACTTGGGTCCCCCAGTAAGAAAAAAGAAAAATACAGTTTATTTACAAAAAATATTTTTAGGTTAAATTTATTTATTGTTTACTAAGTTTGTTTAGCACAATATTTGTAACACTTTTTTTTGGAAAGATATTTATTGTGAAAAGTCATTGACACATAAATCTGGACTGAAATATTAATTTTGAAAAAAGTAAAATGATTATAATATTTTCCAGTTAATATTTTAATATATTTCTTTGGCTTTGATACAGTGACAAATAAAAGCAATTATTTAATTTAAGACATTTTATTTTCAAATAATCTTAATATTTTTCTCAGCCGTAAAAGTTCCTTAGACATGAAATTTAATAATCTACTGTTTTTTTTTTTTTTTTTTTTTTTTTTTATGTTTTTGAAAAGTCTCTAATGGTCACCTCATTTATTTAATCAAAATACAGTAAAATAGTAATATTATTAAATAATATTACAAATTAAAATAACTGTTTTCTATTTAAATATATTTTAAGATGTAATTTATTCCTGCGATGGCAAAGATAAATTAGTCTTCAGTGTCACATGATCCTTCAAAAATCATTATAATATGCTGATTTGGTGCTCAAGAAATATTTCTTATTATTTAAAGATTATTATTTCCTATTATTGAAAACAGTTGTGCTTCTCAATATTTTGTGGAAACATCATACTTTTTTTTTTTAAGATTCTTTGATGAATAGAAAGTTAAAAAAACAGAATTTATTTGAAATGGAAATCTTTTGGGACTTTAAAAATGTCTTGATTAATTAAATGTGTCCTTGCTGATTAAAAGTATTTTAAAATAAAATATATATATATATATTTTATTTATTTAAGTTTAAGTTAATATTTTCCAGATTATATTTTATTACATTTATTTAGCTTGAAGTGACAAATAAAATAAAATGCCAATGAAGGCATACAATGGCATAAACACAGTGAGATTATAAACTTTTAGCCAGAATGAAATGGAGGGAATTTGTGAAATATTATACAAAAGGTTTAGTGAAAACCAATGACAGAAGGAAAGTAAGGAAATAAGAAAATGGAGTTGATGCAGAATGTTATCAGCAGGAAAAAGAAATTGCTGTTGCTCCAGTCACATACTCTGCTCTGGGTGCTGGTACAGAGGTATGTGTACCTGTCTGCAAGTATGAATGCCCTTCCTCTTTGTAACAGCTTTATGAATGGCAAGGTTTCTGTCTGACGACTTGCTTGTGACGTCCTACGCTAAGGACAGTCATCAAACCTGCTCTGCCCTTGAGAGAAGCACACTGTAGCAGCTGAAACTCAGGATTCGATAGTGTCAGAGTGTGATATATATTTCTCTGAAGTCTGCATTTGCATTTGTTTTGACAGGGGACAATGTGAGAGGAGGAGGGGGTGATATTTAAATGGTGCTGTTTTGCTGTCAGAGTCAAGGTAAATCTTCCGGCTCAAGATCTCAAATTAACTTCCCCTCAGGTGGTTTAAGACAGCGGTGAGAATGAACCAGTTATTTTTGTTGGCAACCTACAGCGTCACATTTAAGGAGTTGAATGGATTCACAAATGGCAACGTGTCAGTAGCTATTGTGGAATTTCATTTTATTATAAATTAACTGAACAGACATTTAGAAAAACCCAACAAAGTGTAGGCCTACATGGATTGGATATCATACAGATTAAAAAGAAAAGTTAAAAACTGTGCTTTGATGGATTAGGGTGCTATGCTTGAAAAGGAAAACAATAGAAGAGCTATGAGGGGAATTCAGCATTGTGCCATTGACCGGGACACTTACTGTAACCCCAAGTTACTCCAGCAGAACCCTTTGTGTGGTTGCTGTACTTGCTTGCTTTGGATAAATCATCTCTCTAAATAAGATATAGCAACAGATAACGTCCAATAAAAACCCATATTGATGTAGGAGGCTTCAGAAGAAGACAGAGTTGCTTGGGGGAGTTTTTGGCCGATATGAATGAAGAAGATCACAATAAGAACCTCTAGAGGGAAACTTCAATAAGGAGAAACAAACAAAATCAAAGTGCCTGTGTAATTACAGTCAGGGAAGTCAGAAAGCTTTTAGAAGATCAGTGAACATCAATATACATGTCAACTTTTATCACTGCCTCACGCAAGAAGAGAGACCGAGTGATTATGCTCTGCTTTTATGCACCGTTTTTCACTGTTTAATACCACAATTCACATAACCACTGAGGGTTTTGCATACAATGTAGGATGAAATGTTCTTACAGTAATGCTAAAACTCACCAACAATGGCCCCCATGAGGAAAATGGCCTAATAAACATACAAATAATGTTTCACTTAATATGTAAAAATGCAGAAACATTTCTGTTAGTTTAGGGGTAGGGGCAGTGTTAGAGGATATAAAATATCATTAGTTTAGTTTTAAAACTATACAAGTCAATGCAAAATCCCCAACATTACAGTAAAACAGCCTGTGCGAGATTTAGAATAACGCTTCCTTTCTTTTTTTCTCAGCAATGAATCCCAATGATAATATTTACAAACAGTAGTTACTCTGAAGGATTTCTCTTGGCTGTGATTAGTCAGTCAGGCATGACTGTACTGCTGTACTGTGTGTGTGTGCGTGTGTGTGTGTGTGTGTGTGTGTGTGTGTGTGTGTGTTTAACATGAATTCTTTTCAAAAACAGTAAATGTTTTTTGAGTCAAACTTCTCTGATCAAAAGTGTAATGCTGATGGTGGCCTTACGCTTATGTATTATTAAACAGCTGTATTGTGTAGAATTTTCCCCAAAAGGAAAGGCACAGCGTAATCGCACCACTATGCCCTTTATTTCAAACGTGGCTTAATTGCAATAATTGCAGGATTGCTTGATAATGGCACCTCACCACTTCCTCCAAATACTGTCTATATATAGACTATATATGGTCACATAGACAATGCAAAGTTTTGAGAGCAAAAACTGCATTATTTCTGTATTCTTCATTTTTGTCTTTTTAGTGTATTTAAATCAAATTGTTAGCAGACTGAATGACAAAAAATACATGAAATATATATATTATATATAAGCCTTTAATACTGTATTGTTTGAAATCCACACAAAATTGTTTTTTGCATATTTTCAGTCTGAACAAAAATATCAGATTTCCCCATTTGGGACTTTGTGTAGCTATGTAACAGCAAACCTAAAGTGCAGTGGTGTCACTCTAAGAAAAGTCCATATAAATACAGCCCAATGTACTGTATTAAATTACACTTTCATTGTGTTGTGTTTTAGGGTTAAAGAAAGTGTCGAAAAACTTAATGGATAATGTCCTGGCAGAAAATTAAGTCATCACTGCAGCAACCAGTGTAGATTGGATATTGGATGTTATGCTGTTTGATTTGATGATTATTCGGTTGTCACTTACTTTTTGGGGAGTGTATTTGGTTGTTGAATGTTGTTGTCACTCTCATAAATAATTGAATGTGCACAGAATAGGATTAAGAAGAAGCAACAACTGCAGTGTATTTAGCAGCAGTGTTTATATGGCCTGTTCCAAACTCTCCAGTGCTGAATCTTCTGACCTCCCTGAACAAGAAAATGTCCTTCATCTCAGTGAAGAAAAGCCATAGTCGGTGACTCCTGTTCCTGTTGTACAGTTCTGCTCAGGTGTGACTTTCCCATTTTTGGCTGTATGGACTAGCCTGTGAAGAGGGATTTTGGCCTTTGTATTATACTTTATGAATATGCTAATATTTTTTCAGAGAAAATAAGAATTCTTTGAATAGATTTAAACACACATACTGTACATGCACACTAAGGAATGTTTTTTTCCCCCAAATCGACCAGTCCACTGATCACTCGCACTGTAATTTTCTCCCTCATTAAAAAGTTTTACACAAAGACATGAATAGAACTTTTGAAGGTATATCTCTCATAACATACATACACAAACACACACACACACACACACACACACACACACACACACACACGTTTCTATTTACAACGTGTTTTTGCAGCGTTGAGCTTAGAAGCCAATCACAGACAATATCTGTTGTTGAGCACCGCTTTGTTCAGCTCGAGTTCTGCACGCTTGCGAATCCTTTCATTATAATCAACAAAGTATAAACATAATGTCAATAAGAGGTTCATTGCACAGTGTAGACAGCCTCATTGATTATAATGGGAGTTTTCACAAGAGTGCTGTTTTGTGTAAAGTACCTTGCATTGTAATTGACAGCTTCAGTGATTATAATGAGAGCGGTCTTTGCTCACTTTCTGTATATAATATATATTTTTAATGCTGCTAACTACACATTGCAAAGTTTCTGGATTAGCAACCGTATTTAAATGCGCAATTGAATCTGATTGGTAGTGATAACCATAACAATGGACAGATCAAAAATCAGTCTGATACTGTGTGTCAAATGATCTGTGCATATACAAAGTAATAGACATGCCACTTTTCTATGTAATGTGTTTCTTTGTTGTTCATTTTATCTAACTTTTCAAATCATTCACTGCATGACTTTTTTACATATAAATTTATAGATCTTTAAATATTAAATAGTTCTAAGCACTTTTTTAATGATCTGTCCTGACAGTGATTATTTTTTATTTCATGAATAAATAATATGTTAATATTATAAACGTTTTTTTTTTTGTTTTTTTTTGCATCTATTTTGGATTTATTGTCAGTACTGGGCTCACAGGTAGTCTACCACCGAAGACCATTTTTAACCCAGGAAAAATCCCTGTGTGTATGTTAGGGTTGGGTAAAAAATATAGATTTTTTTTTTTCAATTTTAATCGATTCTCATTATTATGAACCAATATCGATTCTTAAATCCCATGAATCAATCTTTTAGTCTATTCCATTTTCAGTTGATGAATGAACAGAACATTGTAGTGTACCTTCCATCCAATAAATCGCAATAAGCTTTGTGCTTTGTTACTTTTGGTGCGAAACAAAGTCTGTCCATTTTATTAGGAAATTCAAGCACTAAATACCAGTTTTTCCTTGAAAAAATTTGCCATGTACTCTACCTGATAAATATCTAAAATAGTCAATATCGAATCACTCTTTCCATCTGAATAGATTGAAACAGATTTTTTTTTTTTTTTTTTTATATATCTTTACATACTTTGAATATTGATAGGTGCTCGATATGTACACTGTATAAAGATTTTTGTTATTCAGGGTGTCTGTTTCTCTTGCACTCTGTAATTTTTTTTCCTGTATTTCCTGAAATCTTTCTCCTTTTCCCACAGTTAACAGTAATACAAATAATGTATGTCGATTTTGTGCCCCTTTTTCATTCCCCTGATCATACCTCTCTCTGCGGCACCATCAGATACAGATACTCTTTCATTTCCTGCTTGTTTATTTTTCATGAGAATTGGTACTTTGGCACTTTGGCTGTTTGACTGATGAGTTCACTCTGAACCGAATGAGACCTTAACTGTCCACTGTACGCTGCACTCTGTGCTTTCTCTTCAAAGACATTCATTGAAAAGATCTCCTAAAGATCTCACTATGTTGTTTCCCCCCTGATAGCTGAACCTAGAGTCAAGCAATCCAGATCCATTTCTCCTCAGATCCACGGTATCAGCAGTTCCAATACTTTGCATACAGGATGTACAGATCCCCTTGCCATTTCTCTGGATAGGCAGTTTAAGAGCAAACACGATGCTGGATTTGTTCCAGTAAAAAACAACAGCATATACTGTGTGAAATGTTCAGCCAAGACCAAAGCCAATGTTCCCTTGACGACTCTGCAATGCAAAAAAGTTTTTTTAATCTGTCTTTTTTTTTGTTGTTGCTTTACAGTAAATGTATCTAAATGTCCTTAAAACAAGATTTACTTGAGATACAAAATACTACTACTACTGATGATGATAATAGTATTTTTGGACTCACATTGGATAATCATTTATATATATATATATATATATATATATATATATATATATATATATATAAATAATATGTGTGTGTGTGTGTACTGGTTTGACCTATATTATGGGGACCCAACATCTTCAGGTTTCAGGCCACGCATGCTGATGTCCTCATAATTCAAATTGCTAAATAAACATACTAAACATGTTATTTAAAATGTAAAAATGCAGAAAATGTTCTGTGCAGGGTAGGTTTAGGGTAAGGGGCTAGAATGCCATTAGTTCACTATAAAAAACTATTACGCCTAGGGAATGTCCTAATAATGATAGGTGTACTGGTGTGTGTGTGTGTGTGTGTGTGTGTGTGTGTTATTATTAATTTCCTTTACTGTGACCTTTTGTGCACCATAAGGAGTGAAAATACAGTCCAGCAGTAGATTTTGTGTCTGAGTCTTTTACAGCCCTTATCCACTCCAGTGCCAAAGATCTTCACATCCACTGTTCCACTTCTGGCATTTGGTGTTCTGTTTGAATCCTGTGGGTGTGTGTATGTGTGTTATTAAAAGACATTTACTAGTATTTCCAGGACGAATGAATGAGTGTCACCCAGGCCTGTCTCTCTTTCTCTCTGTCTTTTGCTTTGACAGCTCCTTCTGTTCTCTAGTTTTCTTCTTTTCTTTTGTCCAGCATCCCAGCATGCCTCTCTGCGCTCATGAATATGCATGTAAAAGCATTATTTGCATTATTTGCAACCGGAAAGGAAGAACACACAAAAGGAAAAGACAGCAGCGTGTGTGTGTGTGTGTGTGTGTGTGTGTGTGTGTGTGTGTGTGTGCGCATATATGTGTGGAGTCATGGGGACATCTAGGATCCTTATATAATATAATATAATATAATATAATATAATATAATATAATATATGGAAACTCTCTCTATCTCTCTCTCTCTCTCTATCTCAAATTAGCATATAGCAAATTGATTCTAAAATTATGGCTGGTACAGACAGTGAGATGAGTTAGAAAGATAGGAATGAAGATTTGTTTGTCTGTACCACTGGTAGTGAGTTATTTTGCTAATGTTTTTTGTGATGCTATTCAGTTCAGCTGATGAAGAGGTTCAACAAGTTTGTTTGTGTGAAAAAGTGAAGAGAAAAGAGTTTGTTCCCCACAGACAGAAGATTTAACAGTTTTTTCTCGAATGTTAAATGGTGCCATCACTCAAACAGGCAACAATTAGGATGTACAGGAATTGTATTTGTGCGTTGGTGAAGGAGTTTTATTGCAGTGCATAAAATTCTTTATTTTGCTGAACTCTTGTCATTTAGTCAGGAACACACACACTTTCTTTCACACACCTAGTGAAGTGTTGATCAGCATTGTTGCGAGTTAACTGGGTAAATCAACCTCTCTCTCTCTCTCTCACTTTCTCTGTCTGTCACACATATGACAGTGTGCTTTTATATCAAATCAGTGGTATAGCCTGTGTGTGTGTTATGTGGGTGGATGTTCAGTGTGTTTTGCTCAGAATGGACAGCTGTCAAGTAGAGTACTTAAATTAAACGTGACTCTGCCTGACAGCATCATAGTTCTGAGTTTTAATTTGTTCTCTTGATCAAGACAGAATAGACAGATCAACAGAAAGCAACTAAGATTGATAGATATTATACAAATTTTTACATGACACACACTACCACTCAAAAGTCTGGGATCAGAAAGATTTTTTTAAAGAAATTAATATTTTTATTCAGCAAGGATGCATTAAATTGGTCAAAAGTGACAGTAAAAACATTTACATGTATTGAAAAGTTTTTTCACATAAAGTTCAAATAAATGCTGTTCTTTTGAACTTTATATTTATTAAAGAATTCTGAGAAAAATAGCATGGTGTCCACGAAAATATTAAATAGCATAATTGTTTTCAAATCAGCATATTAAAATGATTTCTGAAGGATCATGTGACAGTGAAGAATGGAGTAATGATGCTGAAAATTCAGCTTTGATATCACAGGAATACATTAAATTTGAAAATGTTAAAATAGAAAATGGTTACTAATTACATTTAAAAATAAATGGATTAAATTATATGTTAATTTTATTTTTTATAATTTAAGTGAGGTACTGTACCTCATATAATCATACCGGATTCATTCATACTGTTTGTGTTTATTTACTTGGTATCATCTTTATACCAGTTAAAATACAGAGGTTAAATCTCCCTACAGAGAAGCTGAATATAGATCTATCAGTCTCGTTTCTTTTCTGTCAAGATCAGGATTCTGTTTCAAATCAGTTTTGAAAAGAAGCACCACACATATACTAAAGATCTGTTTTTATCTACGCCGTTTAAAAGAGGTCCAAGCTCCCTAGCAGGATGTAAGCCTTATCTTTTATGTTCTTCCCCCGTTATCCCTCCCTTTCCTTCCTCGCACTCTACCTCCCTTCGTGCCTCTTTCTCTCTCTTCATGTTCTTACCTGCATGTCATGATGTGCCAGCTTTGTTTTAAACACAAAAAGAAAATAAGACTTGAAAAGAGTCACACAGGAAGAGAAAATTGCCTCCAAAAAGAAAAATAAAGCGAAGTATGTGTCACGTTTTCCAATAAAGGCTGTCAGCCAGACAACTATCAAACTCTTTTCAGCCCAGACAACAAAGAGGAGGGTTCGAGAGATTACAATGGAAGGTTCGCCTGAAAACACACCTACACACTGCAGTGCAACAGGAAAATGATAGGAAAAGGCACATGGATGAATGACAAGATCAGTGACCCAGAACAACTTCCTGAATCACCCTAGTAGTGCGTTCAGCCAGCAGGAGAGCTGAGCCAAGCTATTATGCAGAGGACACTATAAATTAATCAGAGGTTGAATTAAGCTGATGTGAACTAAAAGGCAAACATTTTAAAAGCCTAGTGGTGTCTCTTTCACTTTCGTAAAGTCTTGTTTTAGTGTCTAGATTGAGCTCTATTGTTTTCAGGCTACTATTTATATATAATTTTGTGGCTCAATTACTTAAATATGACTGTGGTGACATGAGATCCAAAGGGTCTTCTGTAGACCTGCAATCCCATATGGTAAGATCTGTTTCCCAGAGCTTGTCTGCAGTTGGTGCTGTCGCCACTGATCCGTTTCGGATGTGCCAGTGGGAGCGGACGCAGTAGGATACTGTTGCTTGGGCATTAATTGTCTTTGATACTTCCGCGTATCAATGTCGTTCATAGAGGGGATGTTTGAGCATTGTTGAAAACATTGTTGCAAGGTGTAGACAGACAGAGTGGAAGCAAGTAATCAATTGGCTGGCTGTTTTATCCAAAATAAGTGCCTTGCTCAAGGGCAGAATGGTGATAGTTCACGTCTTGTTCTCAATAGTGGACTGTAACAGTATTTTTACTCTGTTGCTGTATTTAAGAACATTTTTAGTACTTTGTTAGAAAAGTTATTAAACTTTTAGTTCTGAATTGTAAGGCATTATATAATTTACTATTTCCTCAAAACCTTTAAAGTCCCCCTGTAGTCAATAATTTTATCCCTTAAAACTCATCTTCGATCACCAAAATGACATATTTAAACTTTTTTTCCTGTGAAAAAAATTTCTTCATGCTTTAAAATTGCTTTACTCTACACCCTTGTCTCATTTAATATACGCGGATCAATGAATATGCAAATTAGCCCCACCTCCACTCGCTCACGCCAGCTCAGAGATCCACTTGGTCAACTTACTGAGGTAAACGCAGAACAATGATATCACTTTTTTACAACGTCGGACACATAACGGTAATTAATATGATTAGCCTTTTGCTTGACTATGTTATCAAACAGCTAATAATGTGTTGATAATGTTACACAAACCATGTTCCCGTTCGTCATCTCAGAGTCAGACAGCTGCCTTCTAACAATCAGTATCCTTCCAAAAGCTTTGAACAACTCGGAACATAAGTGGAGAAAGGAATATAGTTCATGACATCATAATATACATCATACACCCACCATATTGCTAAATCTACACGGTTTTTCATATCAACAGAAAAATACCGCGCCCACCGGCACGTTGATGTGATTGGTTACAAGGTAGTTTGTGATGTCACAGACACCAGCGATTTCAAACCACAGGTTTAAGACTGTCTTTTTTCCCACTGCTGTTTTAAATAGAAAATACTCAGCAATGGTGTTGACATATGAATTTGCAAATGTTTTTTTTTTTAAAGCATATTAAAAACACCGCATAGACATATAAACAACATTAAAAACTTGATTTTCACCATTGGGGGTCTTTAAAAAATGATTATTTCAAAGTAAAGATATGATCTTTGCTCTGAGACATGATGTCGTCTGATTTGTGATGAATCATATTATTAAGTTGATTCTTAATCACACTGAATTATTCATTCATGAATTGGACTGACCAGTTACCCAGTTCTTAGGCTCAATAATTTAATGATTTGGTCAGAACAAGGCGTGAATTAACGCGCTTAAGACACATTTCACTTTCATATTTTGCCATAAATATGGTTTTATTTTATTTTATTTTAATAATATTTCGCAATTTTAATGTTTTTTGTCTTTATTTTTGATCTAATAAATGCAGCTTTTTGAGTTTAAGAGACTTCTAAAAACATTTCGTCTGTTGTCTGTATGCATGTTTATATATATATATATATATATATATATATATATAAAATATATTAATTAATTCAAGAACAGGATTTCTGTACTTCATTCAACGCTGCTTGCTCTTAACTTTTTTTATCACAAACCCTTTTTGTACCATTGTGGAAGGTGAAGAAGTGTTTAGTAGAAAAGGAGAATTTCCAACTTCCAAAAACACAAGACCAGACAATTATCAGCTTGGCAGGGGTCCGTACAGCAATGGCTAGATGGTAACCCTCGTTCTGTAATGCTACTGCCACCTTTCTAGACTTCAAGAGGCGCTATTAGCGGTTAGGAAATACAATAAGCATCACTTTTTTATGTCCATGCTCCTAGGCATGTGTGAGAGAGTGAAGTCTGCATGTCTGCAGTGTTGTGCCCACTCATCTTGCCTTCGTTCTCAACCACTGTAGAAGATCGAGGCAAATCCTCCATCACAGTAAGACTGTATTGAGAAAAGAGATAAAAACAGACAAGGTTAGAACACTAAAACCTGTTAAAACAGACATGAGATGATGGTTTATCCAGCATATGCTCTGTCACATCAGATCAGCTCATGTGGGCACACAGTCAAAATTGTGAGTCAGGATTCTGAGAAGTGGCGTAACTGCTGTTCCTGTCATTGTCTTCCTCTGCAGTGACTCCATGATGATTTTCAATACAGTTTTGGGGGAAAGGCAATACTACATACAGTATGTATTTTTAAAAATCTTACACCAAACAGAAAAATGTAGTCTGAACTAGGGCTGGACGATTATGGCCTAAAATCAAAACCTCGATTAACTGAACATTTTACCTCGATTACGATTAATGAACGATTATTTTGTATCAGGGGTTTTTTTTTTTTTTTTTTGCCCTCATAGTTCACTGACAAGGTTTGTACTGTAAATATGATTGACTATTAAAGGTGATATATTTTTTCCTATTGAAAGAGTGATCTGACATAACAGCAGTTATTTTGTCTATGGTTCATAACATTTCTTACAGATTTCTGCTCGTTGTAAATCAGATAAAGATAAATTAGCACAGTACCTGTACGTAAATGAGAGTGATTGCGTGTGTGAATTAGTCATACCGCCTCTCTATTAATTGTGAAGCTGTGGGTTGTAAATAGTTCCTTCAAAAGTAGAAAAATATATGCTATAATAAGTTTTGAGTTTCTAAGCTACTTTAGTGATAAATCACAGGACAGCGCTGACGCTGACAACTAGTTTCTGCGTTTCTTTCTGTGCGCGCGATCTTCATGTTTTGCGCAGCTACTGTTTGTATGAGTGTTCGTGCCACAATGCAGCTGCACGAGCACGGTAGCTCGAAATAGTATACATACAATCGTCTAAAATCGCTTGAATGTCCAAACTGGCAAACCTTAAAACAAATACAACTGACAAAGTTTAGTGAAGACACAAGGCTCAACGCTCGCGTGCCATCACTATGTGTTGAACCGGCGTTCACCTCCGTGTTGCTTTTATGCCACTGACTGGATGGGGCAGAGTCATGTGTCTACACACGCGGTAGTATGTTTTTAAGGGGGAAGTATTAACAGGATTAAAAAAACGAAATAACCGACATGGGAAAATTACGTCGGTTAGAGGTTCTGAATTTCGGTTTCGATTACTTTCGATTAATCGTACAGCCCTAGTCTGAACAGTGTCACAGGTGGGCTTATAGCGTTATTTATAATAAAAGTGATTTGGTTTTGACAAATTTCTTTTATCGTTAATAGGGTCCAAAGTTGTTTTGGTCCCTATTGATGTTCAATGTATGGACAAAAACTTTAAAACATTTTTTTTTATATATATACACCGATGTCTCTCATTAAAAAATAACTGCGTTATAACATCTAAGTTGGTCTGGTCAGGACCAGGGTTATTATAGTTAACTAAAACTAAAACCATAAAAAAAAAAACATTTTTGTTACTTGAAATAAATGTTTACTGAAATAAAATAAAATATAAAAAACTTATTTTAATTCAGCTAGTTGCCAAATCAACATTTCTCATTTTCATTCAGTTGAGGTACTAAAACAACTAAAACTAAAATTAAAAAATAAAATAAAAATAATAATAAAAATACAGACATTTAATACTAATAAAGTTAAAGACTAATAAAAATGACAGAACACACAATAGAATTAATTACTTTAACTAAAAAATTTATAATATACTAAATACCACTGGCCTTTCCAAATGCTAAATTTGTTCCTCAACCAATGTGTATTTAGGATGCGGCATGGCCCATATTCAGTTCAGAGGGGACAGGTAAAAGTAAAGCAAAAAGATGGTAAATACTACAGCTTCCTAGGGAGCTATTCTAAACTTAGGTGCGCCCTCACACACACTTAGCTGTTTCTCCAGAAGCTGACAATGGGCTCATGAGGCCTGGCACTATAAATTCTGTCAAAGCCAGAAAAATACAGGTATAAGTTTGGAGGGGGGGGGGGAGTCTTGTTGAAAAAGATTCTCTAAACTCAAAACTCCCAAGCGTGGCGGTAGAATGAGAGCGTGAGTGTGTTTCAAAACTCTACAAGATTCAGCTCAGATCCAGCAGGGCTGTCGCAGTCCATAAACACACACGTGTACACACTTAAAAGGACACACACACACACATATAGACTCGTCTAGCATCTACACTCACACTGCTTGGCAGGGAGGTGTGTCCTGGAGGGTGTGTGGGCGGGAGCACATCTGTGACTGGCAGTTGATGGACAGCTGTGGTGTGTGTGCATGTCAGTGGCATGGATTGATGGTACATCGATGCCAGGACGCAGACTGCGAGAGAGGAATTAGCACGAAAGGAGACGGGATCCCGCTGTCACCCTCTCGTCAAACACATGCTGGGCGGTGCTGCTAACTCCAAGAGCGAGGGTGAAAGATGTTTTTTGTTTAGGATGTTTTTGGTAAAATCAGAGTAACTATTTTCTTATAACCAGTCTCGTATTACAATTTTGAAATATAATTTTTTCTCCATTTTTCAATTTCGTTTGGGGAATAAACCACTTGTTGAGGCTGAAAAAGCATAATCAATTTGTGAGTTAACTGACAACCATTGTATAAGCATCTGCACAGTAGGTTTCCATTTAATCAGCAATTTTTCCCTTTTTTTCCCCACATTTTTTATTTTTTTTAAAATATCCAATAGCTGGTATTTGTTCCACGATGCTTGGCTACACTGTTATTCACATTCTGTGTATTAAAAGAATGTCCTTTGTCTAGTAAGATTTTCTAGTAAGACCGCAAGGGGGTGCCAGAGAGTCCGTGGAAATTTTGAGTGACAAAAAAAAATGTAAAATGCTTTTGTGCATTTGAACAGTAACCAATATATATATATATATATATATATATATATATATATATATATATATATATATATATATATATATATATATATATATATATATATATATATATTAGAGAGAGAGAGAGAGAGAGAGAGAGATGGGGGGAGGAAGTGAAGGACTGTAAGATGTTCTGATTATGTCATGTTTTCAGACATAAACACATGCTGTAGTAGGAGTGTGGTTTTATGTTGAATTTTAGATGAAAGTACAGAATGCATTTTTTACATTGTCTTTTTCCTCGGGGTTATGTAGTTTGGAGTCAGATAAGAGCAAAGAACATTCCAAGCATTCTATGTACTGCAGCATCTAAAAATCCTATTTATTTGATCCTACTCAACAAAATTGTATTATAATTTCTCTGAAAATAAATATCTTGAATAAAATTGGCTTTTTATTACCTCATTGGTAGTTTTTTTTCTTGTTGTATGCATAAATGCAGCCAAATTTATTTTATTTGTGGTAAAAATGTTTTTTTTTTTTTTTTTTTTTTGCAGTGTTCATTCTTTTCGATATATGTACACTACCATCTAAAGTTGGTGTCGGAAAGATTAGTTAATGCTTTTGAAATGCTTGTGAAATGTTATTACTATTATAATTTAATCTTTTCTATTTTGTGTTCTATTCTGTTTTTTACAGCTTTTCTATTTTAATATATTTTAAAATGTAACAATTTTCAACAGCCATGATGAAAAAAATCATGATTCACAAAAAACTTTCGTACTAAAAATTTATTCTGAATTTACGAAAAAATTTAGGAACAACTGAAACCTCACGTACGCAAAAAGTGCTTTTCTGTGCGGTCTTATAAGATTTCGTCTTAACACTATTATATTATATTATATTATATTATATTGTGATTTCATCTTAAATATATTTCATCGTATACAGTAAAAGAGTAAGAAAAGCTTCGTTATAGCTTCAGCTCCGAGGTTTCTTTGTATAACGCAGATTTATGCGTATGTACAGCTGGCCAATGAGAGGTCTGGAATCTGGGTCTGTATAAAAGGTGTTAATTGTATTTGAATTGGTTTTGAGAATGACACACTTGGCATTGCTTGAGGATCTTGTGAGAGCGTGTCTGCAGAGAGAGGCATATGTTTGACAAGAGTGACGAAAGGCTGTAAAGGAAAGGTTGTGCGGAAAGCCCTTAAATGGAGATGGTTTGGGCGTGTTTTATGCAAATGACTAACCTTGTGCACACGGCCGCTCATTTAGAAGATTCCAAATTCACCAACATTAAACGAGATTAAGAACAAATTCACATGCGTACGCACGTGTTGTGAATTAGGTGAGAATTTTCCGTGTGAAGTTTTCCTGTGCATAGAAATATGAAATAATCCACGCAATGATTAGTGAAGGAGACCCATTAATATTGTGAAATATTATTGCAATTTAAAATAACTGATTTTTAATTCAATATATTTTAAACTGTGATGGCAAAGCTGAATTATCATCTGACATTACTCCAGCCTTCAGTGTCAAATCACATCTTACTGACCCCAAATTTTTAAACGGTAATGTATCTGAGAGCAGGTTCATTTGCTTTAATGCATCATTTACATTACAGACCAAAAACTCAAAGGGCAGAATGCAGGTTCCTCAGTACTGCTGCGATGACGCTAGTGTTATAGTTCAGTGTAAACGTGAGTGCTGAAGAGCTGTTGTGAGGTATTTACACAGGAGGTGAGCATGCTGTTATCTGTCAACAGCATATTGGACAGATGTGTGTGTCCGTGTGTGTGTGTCAGAGTGAGCAAACCACCTGTCTTCTTAACGAACCCTGCGTTGCAGCTCAGAAAAGTCCTCCACCGCTCTCATGCAAATGAGTTAGTTTGTTTGTGTGTTATGATATTCAAAAAGGTCAAAGCCTTGGATGACATTCATTCTCCCCCCTGTGTGGCCCCATCCCTTCACATCAGCCCTCCTCCTGATTTCCCTCTTGTCTTTTTGTCCGGCATTTTTTTTTTTTTTTAAGATTCCATTAATACTTCTAGACTAAAAAAAAAAAAAAACCCCTGAAATATTCACAATATGAGATCAAATAGTATGCGAATCACTAATTTTTCTTAGGTGACACTGTCTAACAGCGGCATCAGCAGATAAAGTTCCCTTGGGCTCATTCCCACACCTCATTTGCAGTTCTCCTTGACCGCAGGACTGTGTGTTTGGTGCAGTACTGAACTGGAGGCAAATAATAACTCTCCACTAACTTTCTCCTTCTCACCTCCAGTTTCATCCATCCTCCCTCTGAATATTTCTTCCCTTAACACTCCAGTTTATCCTCAGATGGGAGTCATCCACTCAGCAACAATGATTCCCTAATTGGTGTTAAAGTCCCCTGTAACTACTTTTTGCATAATAGAATGCATAATTATGCCTGTGCACTTCCTCTGAGGGCTAATCGTCCTGCTCTGAGCAGAGCTCTCCACCTCTCCTTGTTAGTGCCATCATTATTGCTGCTCTCTTCAAAATGCTGTCGCAGTTTCTCATTGACTAATCCTTGTCACAAAGTTGCAGAACAAACAGTTTGTTGGGTGAAGAAAGATGATGTTCAACTAATCAGCAGTTTAGTACATTTTGTACTAATTGAGGATATACTACATTAACATTTTTGGGTTTGGGTTTAACACCTAAGGTTCAGTTTGTTAACATTAGGCTTTAGGTGTCATGAGCAATATTCTTACAAAATGTTTTATCTAAATGATTATAAATTTCTATTTATGCTAATGTATTCAACATTTCAAGTTGTGTAATTTAATATTATGAACAAATAAAAAGAAACAATGACAAATAAAAATAACTAATAGATATATTTTTGTACATTTATACTTTATATTTACAATTTTTAGTTAGTATGATTTATTATTATTATTCACAGCCTTATAAGTCGGCATAAAGGGGAAGGGGAATTTGTGATAGTCTTTTCTTCCCTATCCTAGTGAAACAGCTTCTCGAACAAGAAAAAATGTAGGACGGGACTTGATTTGTCCATCAGGAATTGATTGGATCATTGGATCATTGTGGTTTGCTATTGCTGTGATCTCATGTTCGTGACAGGTTGTACACAAATCATTTAAAATAAATACTACAGTATTCCATTAAAAAGCCCAAAACAAAACAGGAATTGTCCATTTTGATTTCATGGTGACTTTAAGATAAGTAATGATTAGTGTTCTCAAAAGTACAGACCGCAAACCAAGTTGGTACTGAAATTTTAAAAATGTGACACTTTGAGGGCTGTTGAGTGGATTCGTAAACACCTCTGATTGGCCTTTGTGTTCACACATTTAACAGATATGTCTGTGATTGGCTACAATGAAAGCACATGGAAGTGTTTGAATTTGAAAGCGTTTTGAAAGCGGGAGCATTTGAAACCAGGCGTTTATCAGCAGACCGGTCCGCTGATAGACTCCTGCTTTCAAACGCTCCCATGTGTATCTGTGTAAGCGCTCGGTGAAGAGCTTCATTGATGTCTATTTACAACATGTTTTTGAAGCGTTGATCATTGTAGCCAATCACAGACAGCGCGTGAACACAGTTGCCAATCAGAGGTGTTTACGAATACGCTCAACAGCACTCAAAGTGTCACATTATTAAAATTGAACTACCGACTTCGTATTGCAGTCGGTACTTTTGACTTCACTAATAATGATTGAGGCACCTTTCTCTAAACAGAAAAGAAGGGCTGAGTTTTTGTCCTTTCTCAGTGAGCTGCCATTAGTTAGGCCACAGAGAGTGTTTAAGATCATCAGCAGCGTGGAGTTTGTACCATGCCTGAAATTAAAAATTTATATATACACAACTAAGCTTGCATATTGTTGTATTGCTGCTAATGGGAGTTCCCTACAGAGATCTTTGATTGGGGTGCGCACACACACACACACACACGCATCCATACACACAATTAAAAGTAGAAGAATCACACGCACAGCCAGACACACACAGTGAAAAGGGCCTTTGGGTCTATCTGAATAGGGATCACCTGGTGGTTTGGAGATGAGAAATGGGTGTGTGGGTGTGAAGTTAATTTGATGGAAATTTATTTTCATTTACTAAAGGAAATGTGTTTCATGTGTACTTTTCTTATTTCATGCTCACAGCGTTTTATACTTAGGTTTTTTTTTCACATGACTGCCAAAAAGGTTAATATGGTTCATTTTCCTTTTTCAGCAAACATTAATTTAGCATTGCGGTAGTTCATAAATGAAACAGACGTACAAGAAAAATGCGCTGTTGGGGGGAAACATTAGATTTCTGAAGCAGAATTAAAACCAGTCCATGGGTGTTTGGCCACTGGGACCTGACCCTGAATGAATTCCCATTGCCGAGTTTTCACATTTTCACAGTATGCACTTTTTTTCAGTAAGGATCCATTAAATTGAACAAAAAAAAAAAAGTTACTGTAAAGACAGACTTTTACATTTTTAAGCAGTACAACTATTTTCAACACTGATAAGAAATGTGTCTTAAGTACCAGATAAGCAAATTAGAATTATTTCTGAAGAATCATGTGAAACTGAAGACTGGAGTAATGATGCTGAAAATTCAGCTTTGCATCACAGAAATAAATGACATCTTAACATGTTTTTAAATAGAAAACATTTTGAATCATAATAATATTTCACAGTATAACACCGGACGCGACCACTGTCCAGTGAAGACAGAAACACTGTTTATAATAAGTTTTATTGTTTTTAGTAGTGTTGTGAAGCTCGTGTCTGGTATAGACAAGGTGTAACTATTTTAGATCAAATAAATGCAGCTATGGTGAGCATAAGACACTTCTTCAAAAAACATAATTCTTACAGACCCCAAACATTGAATGACAGTGTATGTTAGTACAAAAGTTGCGAACTGGCTTTAGAATACATTAGTGTTGTCAAAAATACCGGTACGTCGGTACCAAGTCGGTACTGAAATTTTGAAAATGTGACAATACCAGCGTTTCTGTAGTACCGGTAGTACAGAGAATCCGGGTATATTCGGTACCCACTGTTAGGGCTGTGCCAGTATTTACTTGAATATGACACGAGTGAAGCATAAAGCCTTGTTTACAAAAGAAATAATAGGTTAGCAATAAATTGTGACATCGCAGCCATGGAAATGTTTTGGTTCATGCCGAATGAGAGAGGTACGTGAGTCCATACATTTAAGCTTTGTCGGCTTTGTATTCTGTTTTGCGACTCGCAATCTGGTCACCCGATTAGCAGAGAATTTAACAATATTCCATTAGTTATTCCACTGAACATGGAGTCTCTGTTTCTTTTCCCAAATCTTCACTCACGCAGGGGATTATAAACGTTTCTTCCTTTCGTTCGCTTTTAGGCCTATTTTATTCGCATTCTTTACTGTGGTAAAGTAGAAAAAAACACCGTAGGACAGAAACCGTTTTTGCTTGCACGTCAGTTTCTATTTAACACAGTTTGCGCTTGTTGTTAGACTTAATAAAGTGCGTCAAGTTTATTTGTATAGCGTGATTTTTACTTTCGCTTTCTCTGGCAGCGCAAAATCAAGCATAGCCTGAATGTCTGAAGATAAAACTCGCTCTTCAGACCTTTTACAGCAAGTGTCAGTTGCTTGTAACATCAGGAGATAACATGAAGATATTATTAAAGAGAAATGGTCTCTTTCCTGCTCATGTCCCACATCCCTCTCAAAGCACAGAGCGGCTATATGACGCATCTTTGTGTGGAAATAAAAAACAAATGTTTTTTTTTTTTTTTTTTTTAAATAATATTAAACTTTCTTATTATTTAGGTTACCATTATTTACCGATATTTATTTCATGGTTTTACAGGCTGTAGTGTGTCGTTTCACTGACAGAATAGCTAAAATAAACACGCACATCTGTTAGAAAATGGATGTCTGAGCATTTATTTATTTTTTTTATATTTCAAAATTTATTTAATTGAGGTATATATACACACACAAACTTACACATACGCTCCAAATATTTATATGTATGATTACCATCATATTTAATATGTTTTTAAAATAGGCTATATAAAATAGTAAAAGTTCCAACAGATTTTGCTGTGGTACCGAAATTGGTACAGAGAACCGTAAACTTTTTATGGTATTAGTACCGACTACTGGAATTTTGGTACCGTGACAACACTAGAATACATTATCTCAGTTCAAAATAACAGTGTTTTTTACTGCCCCCATAGTTCAATTGCAGAATTGACTGTTTGTGAAGAAAAAATATATGACCTTAAGGGATGTTACATTCCTTTTTGTAAACATTTAAGTAAAAAAAAAAAAAAAAATTCCTCTTGGTGATAATTTAGTACGTACTCTGACGTACATTGAGTACTACATACGTAAACTGAGTACTACGTACTTCAAAAATTCAGTTTGTGCTTTTGATTTTATGCCAGTCAGTGAGAAAACTTTATTGTTTGAAAGTATTTTTTTAGGTTGCTTTGGCGCTAGAATAAATTCCCCTTATAAACTGCTGTAACCGTTTACTTTAGTTGAGCTTTTGTCTGATATGCAGGTTTGAATATGGCTAGTATAGGGATGCACTGATAGGATTTTTTGGGGCTGATACCGATTTTAATGATTCCTCTCTTATTTAAAAATTGGGTCATTAAAATAGATAGTATTTTGATCATGTTTTAAATCAGCAAAGTTCAAAAACACATGAATTAAGTTAGCTAGCTAGTTTATTGCTGAATCATCAAATAATTTTTAATGAACATGGACATTATTACATTATAGACATTATACAGCTCAGTGCCTTCACGCAGTTAATTATTAAACCATTGGTTGTTATATTGGCCTTTTTCCTGCTATAGCCGATATTCCGATGTTTGTAAATTGAGCAAAAATCAGCCGATAAATATCAGCGGCCGATACATTTGAGCATCTCTAGGCTAGTATCATGCCCTGATCCCATTCCACATAACTTCAATAATTTCTGGTTTCCTCTCTACTTGGTCTTTTAATAAAATGTAAATAATATTTAATAAAAAAGACTTCTTATTTGTATAGCTTTTAAGCACTATCTGAAGTAGGGTTTGCTCAATACCACAATTTTGGCTTCTGTACGATACCACAATTTAATACCGTAGTATCAATACTAAATCGATACCATAAAGGGTCTGATTTTCAGCACAGGATTGTGCATAATTTTACTAATTTTATAATGTGGGAAATTACCACAGACATTATCGCATAAAATCAGTAATTTAAAATCTTCTTGTGAGATGTAATTTCAAAGTCTAAATTAGATCGTTTGAATGATGCACTCACCTGTCAATCTCTTAACTCCTTGTACAAGTCAAGATGGGCAAAAGACAGATGAGTGGCAAGGTTTTATTTATAGCAACATTTGCAGACTGGTGTGGTAAGGTCTGCTGGTTCACATTTTTTATCAGTTTTATAAGCGGGGTAATTCCAAATTTCACTTCTACTGCCCTCTTTATTAATTAGTTTTAGGTCTTGTTGAGTGAGATTCACCTGCTTTGTCTGCTTTGTCCATCTTGTTCCTCTATATGTTGTCACATTTGCTGGTTTTGTGTCAGTTTGGGTAGTACACTGCCATCAAGTGGTGAACTTCAGAACAACAGCGCATCAAGTAACGAAATTAGCAAAATCATGATATTGTACCGTTTATAATAAAATTTATACCAATATTTTCTTAGTACTGGTGTACCGCACAACCCTAATCTAAAGGGCAACATCAGTGTAATGGATGTAACCTGTTTTGAAAGCTTAGCTCTGATTGGTTGGATTATCCTTTTATTCAAGAGAGAGTTGTGAAAGAGCGTGACACTGTGAGTTTGTCAGAGAATAGAAGATGGCCATGCATAATATAGTAGTGTAATGAATTCAGGATGTCTGTGTGTGCTTGTCAAAACAATTGTGCTCTTAAGACTATGCAGAAAGACATAGAGATCTCAAAATACACCCTATTGAGAGGGACAGAGATGGGCCAGCAACGACAGTCTCTGTGAGTGTAAATAGAGAGAAAGAAAGTGAGAAGAAAAATTTGGTGAAAACTAAAGTTTAAGGAGAATAAATTTATATATACAGTGCTCAGTGTAAATGAGTACACCCCCTTTGAAAAGTAACATTTTAAACAATATCTCAATGAACACAAAAACAATTTCCAAAATGTTGACAAGACTAAGTTTTATATAACATCTGTTTAACTTATAACATGAAAGTAAGGTTAATAATATAACTTAGAGAACAAAATTTTCAGTTTTACTCAAATTAGGGTGATGCAAAAATGAGTACACCCCACTGAAAGTCTCTGGAGCAAAGCTAAATTTTAGACTACAAATGTCTAATTTAACAAGAATTCAACCACAGGTGAGTCTAATTATTCATCACACAGGTGTCCAGCAGACAGCTGACTATGAAAGGGTGTTAAAACCCCTTCCCATTTCATGCTGTCAGCAATGGCACCACATGGAAGAGAAATGTCACAAGACTTGAGAAAGAAAATCATTTCTTTACACAAGAAATGTGAAGGGTACAAGAAAATCAGCAGAGCATTACTTATCAGTCAGAATACTGTAGCAAAAGTGGTACAGAAATTTAAAAAAGACGGAACTGCAACCATCTCACAGAGACGTCCAGGTCGTCCACGGAAGTTAACACCTCGACAGGAGCGTCTTCTGATGAGAAGGGTTGAAGAAAATCGGCATGCAAGTTCACTGCAGTTATCTAAAGAAGTAGAAAGCCAAACTGGGGTGACTATTTCCCGTGACACAATACGGCGTACACTGCAGAGGAATGGCATGCATGGGTGCCGTCCACGAAAGAAGCCTTTCCTAAAGCCCAGGCACAAAAAAGCCCGCCTAGAGTTTGCCAGGGCCCATGCTGACAAAGATGAAGACTACTGGGACTCTATACTCTGGAGTGATGAGACCAAGATAAATGTTTTTGGAACTGATGGCTTCAAAACTGTATGGCGTCGCAAAGGTAAGGAATACAAAGAAAAATGCATGGTGCCTACAGTGAAACATAGTGTCCTTATGTGGGGCTGCATGAGTGCTGCTGGTGTCGGGGAGCTGCATTTCATTGATGGCATCATGAATTCACAGATGTACTGCTCTATACTGAAAGAGAAGATGCTACCATCACTCCGTGCCCTTGGTCGTCGTGCACTTTTCCAACATGACAGTGATCCTAAACACATACATCTAAGGCCACTGTTGGATTTCTGAAGAAGAACAGGGTGAAAGTGATTCATTGGCTCCTGATCTGAACTCAGTCGAACACCTATGGGGAATTCTGAAGAGATGAGTTGAGCATCACTCTCCATCCAGCATCCAGTCTCTAAAAGAGGTCATTTTTGAAAAATGGAAAAAGATAGATGTTGCAAAATGTCGCCAACTTGTTCATTCCATGCCTAGAAGACTTGGTGCTGTCATTAAAAATCATGGAGGCCATACAAAGTACTAGATGTAGTAGTTCTTGTTGTGGGGTGTACTAATTTTTGCATCACCCTAATTTGAGTAAAACTGAAAAATGTGTAATCCAAATTATATTATTAACCTTACTTTCATGTTATAAATTAAACAGATGTTATATAAAACTTAGTCTTGTCAACATTTTGGAAATTCTTTTTGTGTTCATTGAGATATTGTTTAAAATGTTACTTTTCAAAGGGGGTGTACTCATTTACACTGAGCACTGTATGTATACACAAACTCCCAGCACATAAATTTAATTAATCAGAGTTTTTGCTATCTGATAATTAGACTAAGCCATATCGTCATAATGATTTTATTTCAATATATCATGCAGCCCTACTCAAAACAGTACACAAATAGCATTCCACAATGGAGACTCCCAATTGATTTCAATAGTTTGATGATAG
This sequence comes from Ctenopharyngodon idella, assembly GCF_019924925.1. Lineage (NCBI taxonomy): Eukaryota > Metazoa > Chordata > Actinopteri > Cypriniformes > Xenocyprididae > Ctenopharyngodon > Ctenopharyngodon idella. The sequence goes on from NC_067224.1 coordinate 34,230,956, forward strand.
CATTTTGTGCTCTAATAAGCATCAAAATACTTAGCAAACAAAAACTGGGTAAAATAATCCATTTTAAAATATATATCTTTCACATCCTCTTTCTCTCTCTCCCTGAAGGATGAGTGATAAAGACCTGGCATCTCAGACTGGCCCCTGTGGCATTTGGAACTGTCACAGCCAGCCAATAAGAATCCTTTGGAATAGGAGGTTGCCACAGGGAACATGAGGGTTGCCAAGGCGCATCTCAGAGCGCCTGTCCTGCTCCTGTCACTCAAACACTGGACCAGACAGGGGTTTGAGTCTCAGGGACACTTTTACGCTGGGCTGCTCCTGTCATGCTCTCACAGAGCCCGCCTCCATCCTGGCACTGGGCGGCAGACGGCCCCTGACATGTAGCTCGGCACTTTAAATCCATACATATCAGAGTGCCAATCTCAAATTGGCACAATAACTCTGTGTCAATACCAAGTGACCAACTTGCTGCCCACAGCCTACACATCCTAACCATCAAGTGACCGATTTGCAGTGCTCTGTAAACTGAAATAGGGCCGGGTATCAATAAAAATTCAATTTCATTCCGATTCACAAGCTTTGATTTGATTCTGAATAATTTGGCTTTATTTCTGTTATAATGCCCATTTTGATTAAATATGAAAGAAATTCTCTCTCTGGCAATGCTATAAATTATACATTAACTGTTAACTCATCTTTATGAACTTTAAATTAGATAAGCTAGCTCATAAGAGTAATTTGTTTAAGGAATTTGGCTACACTGGTCATTCTGTCTATCTTTGAATCACTAAAAAACCCAAAAGTCATTTGTTTGTGAATCAAACTAAGCTGGCCTCACTCATATTGGAAAAAAACTGACATTGCGACACATTGTGATAGCAAAACATACAAAAAATGTTTTAGCAGATGACTGGAATAGCACTATTTGGAAAGAATGAATCATTCTAGAAAGATTGGGGTTATTTTGTAGGATAGTGCATCTGCACAGAATAAAAATACATTAAAAAACTTTAAAATTACTTTTTACTCTTTTTTGAGTGTCAACCATCCTTTTTTAGGGCTGAACAATTTAGGAAAGACTTTGGGTGTTTACACTTGGGTATTTTCTTTATAAGAACCATCTTAAATCTTTTTCAGTAAACAAAGTATACAGAGTTGTTAAAAAAAAAAAAAAAAAAACGTCTCACTTGAAATTTAATAAGCCAAAAACAGCCTACTGTTTTTAACCCATTCAAAAGAACTATAAAATAATTATAATTTTATTATTTAATAAAATATTAAACAAATTAAGAATTATATTGTAATAATACTCTTGTACTGTATTATAAAATAAATATTTAATTTAGTATTTAATATTTTTTTATAATTACAATACTTATGAGTCTTCATTTCTTCATTTTCAAACGTTAAACCATCAGACTTTTATTTTGGCGGATGACCACTATAAAAGCTGCACATTTGTAAATGGACAGTGCTGCGTTTCACTCACACACTCCCAGTGCATAAATTTAATTAATCATAGTTTTTGCTATCTGATAATTAGACAAAGCCATATCGTTTTTCAATATATCGTGTAGCTCTATTTAGCACAGCACACAAATAGCACTCCACATTGGATACTCCCAATTGATTTCAGTAGTTTGATGTTAGCAATTTGCTAAGCTAATGGTGTTCTAATAAGCATCAAAATACATAGCAAACAAGTATTGGGTAAAAAAAAAAAAATCCATTTTAAATTACACATTTTATCAATACCTTTCAGTGTTGAATGAAATGAAACTCAGATTTGTCTAGCTTTGTTACAGTTGTTTTCACCAAGAGTTTTGCAATTCTGGGATTGGCTTTTCTGGGAAGGCAACAATGCGCCCTTAGATTTTTGCCTTCGAAAGCATCATAATAAGTATGTTGCCTTTTTGGAACAGTCTGGCGAGCACTTGTGATCCCTAAAAATGCCACCTCTGTAAGCAGCTGACTAGGTTTTGGAACAGAGCAACTCAAAGTGTAAATGCAGTCACATTAACTGCTAAATGCTAAATTTATCAACACCAACAGATATTATGCAGCCACCAACTCATGTAAGCAAACTCAGATGCTTAGTATGTGTGATTATGATTGCGTTTCACTGTTTGCTGTGTTTGTGTGGTACATCCTCAGTCTAAATGCAGAATGACGCCAAGCTGATACACACTATTCTCTATCACACACACACACACACGCACACATGCAATGACATGGCTGTTTGTTTTGGTGCAAAGGTTGCGTCGCCCTTTACGCCACGATCTGCAAACTCATCTCCAACCGACACGTTGCCAGACAAACCCTGCTAATCCACCTGAGTAATCCACCATGTGTGTTTGTACGTGTGTGAGCGTTTAGTCTCGGGATAGGGGATTGATTTAGAAGGGTAAACTCCCTGATCTGAGTCCCCAGTTAATTAAATGCCAATTGGATTGGCCTGCAGACCTGGATGCTTCCTGTGCGGTGTCCACTCTTACACACACACACACAAATACATGACCTTTCCCATTGTTATGCTCGCTACCACAGTGCTTTTCCATTGTGGTCTTGAGAACCAAAATATCTGTTGGCAGCATCACGATATTTATGCGCATATGTGTGTTTTCTGGTAAATGATGCAGTGATGGTCGATATCTGTTCTTTAATAATGCAGCTTTACTACACCGTAATTATAATGATGATAGGACTCTGGCTGAACATGCCATGTGACTTTTATATTAGAGACCATGTGATCACTGGCCTGAGATATATTACATTAACATTTATTCATTTGGAAGACACCCCCTGGAGCATCCTGATGTCTTGTTCAAGGACACGATGGTGGATGATTCACCTGTTTTTAGGGTTTGAACCTACAATCTTTCAGGTACCAAATCTGATCTTCCCTATCACAATGATATGAACATTTAGAATCTGATTTTATTAATTACATAAATTTATACATATGCTAATGCATGTTCAAACATGCTCAAAAAGATTTTTAGTTGTTACACAATAGCTGAGAAGTTACATAAGAGATGAACAGCAGCTGTGTTGCGACTCTATGGAATCAGGCTATTTTACCCAGATGTTACTGTTCTCAAAATATCCTAAAACTGCAAATCAGGAGGTTTAAAAACAGAAACAATATGCTTCTTTTTAGTAGAGTTGTTTGTTTATGGAATGTTTGGAATTGACTCTGATTTCAGGGTTTCAGAATTTGTAAAGTTGGTTCCAAATTAATTTTCTTAAAGGTAGGGTAGAAATCTCAGCTATTTCGGAGAGGCTAGCAGTAGCAAGGTAGCTTTGAAAGCATGAGATCTCACCATCCCTTTAGTGCGCTCTCCAAAGCCACTCTTCCTCCAAAAGACATGAACGTGCACAGTAGAGTCTGAAAAGCATCATGAGAGATGGCGTTAAACTACCTCATGTCTCAAAGCACATAACATTACAATAATAATGAACGTAAACAACTTACAGAGCTCTTACTTGGACCACCTGACTGCTGCAGATTCATTTCGGCGTTGTGCTGACATAGAAACGCATAAATCCAAGTCATGAGGACGTGAACAGCTCCGTGTAGAATGTCACGGGTTGCCATCTCTTAATTATGGTATGACATGGCGTGAACGCAGCATAAGCTCGTTGATGTGGTTCAGGAGGAACCGTAGGCCAGCAGCTGCTGTTTGTTTGCGGCGCTCAGACCGAATGCCTTTTTTTGGTCCTGAGACTTCCACAAAAGATATTTGTACATTTTTTTTTAATATTTAGAACACTTCTATTATTGACTGCTATCAGGATGTGAAAAGATTTTCAACCAGTAAAACAAAAAGTGTTATAAAAAAATGCCTACCCTACCTTTATTTTTTAAGAAAAATGGGAGGCAACGTGATATGTTTTTACAGTACAAAGTTCTAATTTCCAATGTTATGGTTGATAATATGAATCAGTCACATAAATCAAAATTGATTGTCTGTTTAGTGAATGATTCATTGACTTATAATGTTCCACACTTAGGTGGCGCCACCTGCTGTTGTAATGACGTAACCTACAGAAAGAGTCACCAGATAAATCAGTAAATGAGTCTTTTGTGAGCAGAAACGAAAGATTCGAGTCAGCAGACTGAATCAAAATCCTCACTGCTAGCTATTAAAGCTCTTCTGGGTTGTGTAGTGGTTTAGTAATCGAGAAAATGTCTTATAGTGTTTTCACACTCAACATTTGGAGTTGACTCTCAGTCCCCAGTGTCTCAAGAAGAACAGAATCAATTCTTTGTGAGAGTGAAGAACTCATGTAGCTCAATGGCTAATCCACATAATATTGTTGTGAAGAAGAAGTTGTATTTATATATCACCTTTCTCAGGCTCAAGGTTACTTCACATTAAGTATCTGATATTGAACCACTGAACCATCTTAACTGACATAACTTTTTCCCCACTCATACACTGTAAAAAAAAAATCTGAGAGAATGTCAGTGGTTTCTGAATGAACTTTTCCTGGGGTCAGATTCACAAATCATTCTTAAGAATAAAGTTATTCTTAACTTCTTGTTTTCTATCTTGAGAATACAATTAAAAATAATTTGTATTCCCATTTTTTTTTTTTTTTTTTTTTTCCCCTAAGATTGTTCTAAATACAAAACTTAAAGAAGAATTGGAATTCCTGAAAAGAATGTTCTTAAAAATCATGGTTTTACAGTTAGTAACCTCCAACTTGTCTTAAATCCCCAAAAGATGTTAAAATTCATTTATTGGGTTGTTTCAGGTATTAAGCATCACAACATAACAGTAGCTACGTATAATACATATTACTGTTACTAGGGATGTGCACGATTACTCTGAAATTGATCAGTGAGTCTTCAGTAAGAACCATCATATAATCAGATAACACCAAAGCCTGACATTTTCATCTTAGCACAATGTTCTTTTTACTTATTTTTTTTCAAGAATTGCACTTATGAGCATTCTTATGAACTTCTTAAGATTTAAGAAATGTCTTAACTTAAGAAGGTTTTTGTGAATCAGGCCCTTGGACTTTTTCTACAGGTTTGTACGTGGTAATATGTTTTAGTGTGATTTTTGTGTATTGTGGGTATGCCAGTTAAAGTGACGGGCAGTTCTCTGTCTTCTGTGTCAGAGGAATACTAACAAAAGCAGCACTACTTATTTTTTTGGTCTGGATTCTGTTAGTCATGACATTTAAAGCCTCTTATAGACAGTTTTGTGCCTGTTCAAGTTTTTTTGTTTTCTTTCGAGAGGGTGTTTTTTAACGAAGAAGAAAGACACTTTATTGTTCTATTCCTTCTTTAATTCATGGATACGGTGGTGTAATTAATTATGCAGAGAACAGAGCAGAGCATGTTTATTTCTAATGAATCTCTGTCTCTGGGCATTAAAGGTCATGTTCTTTTACCACAGTAACCTATTTACATCAGCTGCTTGCATGCTCACAAATATGAGCTGGCTAGACAACACAAATCTGCTTCAGGAAATGAGAAAGTGTCGGTGTAAAAAAAGACAGGTATACTTTAATATTCTTGTTTTTCAGGTATAATATGATGTAACTGGCATTTTAAACATTTTGTTTACTTTTACTCCACCAGTTACAGTAGTGCTAAGTCTCAATACCACACAACATTTATTGATTTATTTATTTTCAACTCTATTTAGGCTGATTTAACATCATAAATCATGAACCAAGTGTTCTGATGTTTTTCTCTGTTGTTTGCATTTTGATTTGAACACACATACAGTCCTCAGCCAAAACACTGACAACAGACTCTGAAAAAATAGTAATGTCAAACCTTGAGGATAAAGTGTGAGAGCGAGAGAGGAAAGCTGGCAGTGTTGTTTAAGTTAGGGATTCTCACCTCTGCTGTTTCCAAAGCCATTGAAAGGCAGTTGTAGTGGTGTGTGTGTGTGTGTGTGTTAATAAAGTCTGCAGCATCTTGTCAAGGTGAGGAATAGATGAGTCAGCAGACAGGTACAGAGGACAGAGGTTTATCAATAAAAAATGCACATATGCTCATACACATATTATTGTATACTTCACTGTATACTAACCAAAGTACATAAGTGCACACCAAAACAGAGGTGTTTAATATGTATTAGCTAACTAATGTGTTGTTATTTCATGTTATTCCACAAAGCTGTACTTACACTGAGCAAAAAGTTCTAAAAGGGTGTCTTGAGACAAAGTTAAGAAAAAAGTATTCGCTACAACCCCATGTGGTTGCTTCTCTAAATTTGGATGTAGAATTACCACTAAATATTAATGGAAGTCATCTGCTTGGGATTTTATACCTGGTGGCAGCTGATTATTTATTAAACAGGTAATAAAAAAGCAATATGTTATCATTAAGGGGCTGCATTTTCTAAATTAAAAACAAAAATGTGTGTTTGAGCATAATTTGTATGAAATTATGTCAAGAGAATAAGTATATGGGTGTTTTGTTTAGGGTGCTCAAATCCTGTGTTCTTGATTTCCTTAGAGTCCAGTATGGGGAAGGCATTAATTTCATGGTGGTGAAGCCCAGTAATCTGGCAGCGTGGGAAATCAAGCAAGAAGTAGTGCCCGGCTCCTCCTCCCTGTCCATGTTCTGCCAGAGGAAGGCCAGCTCCACCAATGAGAAGTAAGTACTGTTATGATGTCTCTCCCTGCTTACTCTACCAGATCAAGTTCATATGGAAAAAAAATAGCTCATTTATTATTTTATTATTGTACTATTATTTTATGTTTACTATTTTGGGCATATTATACTTTTTGGATGAATCTCACAATACCTGTTAAGAATACCAGATTACATTTCAGCCAAAATGTAACCACTTCAGCTCTGGTGCTTGTTTTAGATTTTTAACAGAATTAAGCATACCTGAATTTAAAAGAGCACCCTGCCCACATACATTGGAGTCAATTGATAAAAAATGGTCTAATTTTACAGGAAACCCTCAAAATTTTAACACAGTGGTGGAATATTGCATATTTTTTATTGTATTTTTTCATAATTTTATGATAAACACAGATAGGATTTTGAAGTCGGACTTTGATATTTTTTTTATTAATTTTTTTATTTGAGATAGAAACAAGAAATGATATTTTGTTTTAAAAAAATGAAGTTTATTGTGTCTTTTGTGGCATAATTTAATAATTAAGCACAATTCACCTCAGTTCTCATTACCATATTGCAACGATTTCATTCTCATTACTGTAAGGTTGAAAAAATATTTCAGTCAAATATCTTTAAATTTAAAAATATAAATGATGTATGATCGTGATAGCATGCCTAAAATACAATTTGATAAATGGAAATAGTAATAATAATTGTATATTTATATTACCATACAAAATACTGCAATACAGTAATGAGAATCATTGTCTTGGGAAAACATGCTTAATTATCATGAAAATGTCACAATGTAAAATCAATAATGGTCCTAAAAATAGGCTTAATTTTGTTTATGAAAAAAATCTAAAAAGATTTTATAAATATTTCTATTTTGGGGGGTCAAATGTGACCTGGACATGTTTTTGTGAGAATTGCTATTTTATGCTCTGTCACAGAATATATGGTGAATCGCTTGACATTTCACACCATTTAGTGGTTTTATTGCTTTTTCGTTCTGCTAACTTTTTTTTCAGTTTGTACAATGAGGTTGGAGTGTTGGATACTGTAGTAGGAGAAATGATTAGCTCCAAGGCTTCTTAATCTGGGCTCCTATTTCAGTTTCTGCCACTCACTGGCTCTTTTTCTTCCTTTGAGGAGAGAAAACTCTTCAGTGTAACAAATTCCACCTGAGTGCTTTTTAATCACCGCACACACTCTTTGATTGATTAGGCCTCGCGAGTCCTTCTCCGTGGATTTTCCAGCGCATTCGCCGCATCTCCGACATCTCCTCTGCTTTCTCGACCATTCAGCGATTCCTCGGCAGCCTCCTCAGCCCTGCTGTCCTCCTCCTGTGCAAATTAGCTCCTCGCAGTCCCCCCTCATCTTCCCATAGCAAGTCACCCTGATGACGGCGCCGCCGTTAGCACCGCTCTAGGTTAGCTCCCCAGGCAGCGCGAGGAGATGGGTTAGGAGAGAGGAACGCCGGAATGGGAATTCTAATAGACGTTTCTGCGATTTATGGGAGTCTGTCCTGATATCCAAAGCATGTAGAAATCTCCCAACGGCATGCGGAGTGAGAAATTTACGACCCAAGCGTCACCCTAAAGCTGTCATCGTCGCCGGTAATTGCTCGGCTCTCGTACTCATGTGGTTTTTATACGGTGGGGAAAATTGGTTCCTGCACTTAAATGCTTCTCTGATTCAGTTGTTGCTGTGAGTCACACGCTGACAGGAGAGATGGAGGGAGAGAAGATGAATAATAAGAGAAAAAAAGAGTTGGTTTTATTAGTTTATTCTGATCACACGTTCTGCTGTCGCACAAACACAGCACCTAGTGAGAGAAGAAGGGAAAAGTTGTACTTTTGCCATCGAATAAACAGAGGGGCGACACGCCTTCCTTTTTTATCTCACTGTTCAATGGCACTTTCTTTTAAAATGGTACAGTACATCTAGGTGTTACTTTACTTTTTTCCCATGTGGTGTTGTTGTAAAAACTAGATAAATATTATGCTATGTTTTTTTATGTTATATAAAATGTAGCTACTGTAGTTTTAAACACGTCAAATGTTTGTATCCCCCTTAAGAAGTGGATTTGAATGTGTTGCTTCTCAGAGGTCTTGACTGTATCCTACAAATAAAATCATTTAATGCCATAATTTTCATCTGTTCAATTGATAGCAGCATAAACTGTTTTCAGCATTGATAATTATATGAACCATCTTTAATAATTAAGCACCATATAATAACATAATAGTTGCACACCAAATTGGGATATATAATTTCCGAAGGATCATGTGACAGTGAAGGCTGCTGAAAATTAAGGTTTGCCATCACAGGAATATATTCATACTCTATTTGTGCTAATAGTGGACTGTATTTAAAATCCTCATCTGTCCCTCATCTTTTCAGAATGGCATTTTAAACACAACGGTGATATGGCACCAGGGATCTACAGTAGTGAGATAGTTAAGCTATTAGATCCTCTGTGTCACCCATCACAACACACTCTTCCCAGCTTGTATTGTTGACTGCATCTCTTCAGAATGCTGTAATACCTTTGGAAGTTTGCGGCAGGTGACCTTCAGGTCAGGCATTATCACTGTCTAACTGTTAGAACCGGGAGAAATCTAAACAGAGCGAGAGTGAGAGAGGGAGGTGAGGGATGACAGTCTACAGGAGGAGGAGAGAAGACTAACGCTCACTGTATTGATTTACTGCCACACACAAGCAGGCAGAATGTATTTCCCCTGGTTGCACAGCCACAACTAATGAAAATATGGGGAAATAAAATTAGAGAAGTCTATGGGTCATTGAGAGCAGAGATAGAGAGTGAGAAGAGCACAGAAGTCACACACATGCTGGGTTTTGGCCTAAATAAGATAATGTGAGACCATGAAAGTAAACGAGATAATGAAAACACAAATACTTTCTCACTCACTTAAAGGAGTAGTTCACTCATTCTCACGCTCATGTCATTCCAAAGTGATTTTCTGTCTTCCACTGAATACAAAAGAAGTTTAGCAGAATCTCTGAGGTACTTTATTCAAAGAAAATGGCGGACACTACTGAGCTCCATATACGACAAAAAAGCACCATAGTGATAAAGTATAGCTTCAGAAGACTTGTAATTAGGGCTGTCAAAAGATTAAACACATTAAATGGACACGCCCAATTTGCAATATAGCAAACAAGCCATATGGACTCATTTTAAGGTACTTTTATGTCAATGGTTCTCAACCAGGACCCCCATTGTCCACAACAACATTCGACAACCTCATGATTAATCCAGTTGTTTGTGTTTTTCTGGATAAGGATTATCAAATTTTTTATTATTAAAAAATATTTTTTACTCTAAATTTCTTCATAAAATATTTTAGTGCTTGGCATAACTAGAAATACATACACACTTTATAAAAATGGCCATGGATTTTATGATTTTAATAAATTACATGATTTTTCCAGCTCTAAAAACCACACTTTTATAATCAGACATACAGTATATGCAGGTTTATTCAAGGGGTGAATAAAGAAATATCTTGATTAATAGTTGTTTATCTATTTGTTTTGGGATATCGCATCAAAAACGCTGGATTGAAACGCTGGATGGAAAGATGTTCATAGATTCTAAAAATGCGCATAAAAACTTCTGTGCTCAAATGAGTCAGATAAATTTGTTATGCGATACGAAAACATGCACATAAACTACGATAGAAACACTTTTACCGAATAAATTCCTTGATGCGCTTCAAAAAAGACACGTGACTTTGCAATGGGACGGCATAACTGGACCAACCAGCGGACCGATCTTGTTGCATGGTAAATGTTTTATGCGATATTCCAAAGTTTATGAACTTTGGATGGAAACATAGCTAATGAGGCCCCTTTGGAAGTTCGTTAAGGCCCTTTAATAGGCCCCTGCCCTGTTTGAGAAGCACGGTTTTACGCTACCTTTTTCTTTCTTTTTCTTTCTTTCTTTCTTTCTTTCTTTCTTTGCTTACTTAATAACAGAAGTAACTGTGGTAAACTGTAGGGCAGTGATGTGGTCAGTCTAGGCTATACCACATGACTAATGCATCACGTTTATAAAAACTCAATGTATTTATATGCTGAAGGCTACAGTCCGAGAGGGACAGAGAGAGGAATGAGGTTAATAGGACAGGGGCAACAGGACACGCTAGTGGCTACTGATTCCTGCCTCCATCTGTGTGTGTGTGTGTGTGTGTGTGTGTGTGTGTGTGTGTGTGTGTGTACTTGTCTACCTATCTAACAGGGGACCATGGTGTCGTTACACATTCACCAACAGGGGACCACCGAGCAAAGAGGGGACATTTTTCAAGTCCCCTGTTGGTCATGCTTTAAATCATGTTAAAATCAAGTAAAAAACGCTCTGGTGATTTTTTTTTTTTTTTTTTTTTTTTTTTTTTTTTTTTGGCCAAGTGGGGACCGACAGGTGTGTGTGTGTTTAAGCCCATACTCAGCAGCACCCCTGTAGGCTGGGGCAGGAACTGTAATGCCCCATTAACACACGTCGTTCACACTCCTCTATTGTTTGTATTACTGTTAGTAATATAGGCGTGTGTGTGTGTGTGTGTGTGTGTGTGTGTGTGTGTGTGAGAGAGAGAGAGGGAGAGAGAGAGAGAGATAATGGCTTGTATACCAGAGTGCTCCACTGAAGCATATTGCTGTAGAATGTGTAACTCCTGACCCCGCAAAAGTTTACAGCTACATCTCAGTGCACACTAAACAAACTGAAAAACGTGTAATTTCTGCGGGAAAAACATCAGACAAAGATTACACACTTCACCTTAACAATATAACAAAAATTTTATGTCTTAGGTATATTATATATACAGTGGGTACGGAAAGTATTCAGACCCCCTTAAATTTTTCACTCTTTGTTATATTGCAGCCATTTGCTAAAATCATTTAAGTTCATTTTTTCCCTCATTAATGTACACACAGCACCCCATATTGACAGAAAAACACAGAATTGCTGACATTTTTGCAGATTTATTAAAAAAGAAAAACTGAAATATCACATGGTCCTAAGTATTCAGACCCTTTGCTCAGTATTTAGTAGAAGCACCCTTTTGATCTAATACAGCCATGAGTCTTTTTGGGAAAGATGCAACAAGTTTTTCACACCTGGATTTGGGGATCCTCTGCCATTCCTCCTTGCAGATCCTCTCCAGTTCTGTCAGGTTGGATGGTAAACGTTGGTGGACATTTTTAGGTCTCTCCAGAGATGCTCAATTGGGTTTAAGTCAGGGCTCTGGCTGGGCCATTCAAGAACAGTCAAGGAGTTGTTGTGAAGCCACTCCTTCGTTATTTTAGCTGTGTGCTTAGGGTCATTGTCTTGTTGGAAGGTAAACCTTCGGCCCAGTCTGAGGTCCTGAGCACTCTGGAGAAGGTTTTCATCCAGGATATCCCTGTACTTGGCCGCATTCATCTTTCCCTCGATTGCAACCAGTCGTCCTGTCCCTGCAGCTGAAAAACACCCCCACAACATGATGCTGCCACCACCATGCTTCACTGTTGGGACTGTATTGGACAGATGATGAGCAGTGCCTGGTTTTCTCCACACATACTGCTTAGAATTAAGGCCAAAAAGTTCTATCTTGGTCTCATCAGACCAGAGAATCTTATTTCTCACCATCTTGGAGTCCTTCAGGTGTTTTTTCATGTGTCTTGCACTGAGGAGAGGCTTCTGTCGGGCCACTCTGCCATAAAGCCCCGACTGGTGGAGGGCTGCAGTGATGGTTGACTTTCTACAACTTTCTCCCATCTCCCGACTGCATCTCTGGAGCTCAGCCACAGTGATCTTTGGGTTCTTCTTTACCTCTCTCACCAAGGCTCTTCTCCCCCGATAGCTCAGTTTGGCCGGACGGCGAGCTCTAGGAAGGGTTCTGGTCGTCCCAAACATCTTCCATGTAAGGATTATGGAGGCCACTGTGCTCTTAGGAACCTTAAGTGCTGCAGAAATTTTTTTGTAACCTTGGCCAGATCTGTGCCTTTCCACAATTCTGTCTCTGAGCTCTTCAGGCAGTTCCTTTGACCTCATGATTCTCATTTGCTCTGACATGCACTGTGAGCTGTAAGGTCTTATATAGACAGGTGTGTGGCTTTCCTAATCAAGTCCAATCAGTATAATCAAACACAGCTGGACTCAAATGAAGGTGTAGAACCATCTCAAGGATGATCAGACGAAATGGACAGCACCTGAGTTAAATATATGAGCGTCACAGCAAAGGGTCTGAATACTTAGGACCATGTGATATTTCAGTTTTTCTTTTTTAATAAATCTGCAAAAATGTCAACAATTCTGTGTTTTTCTGTCAATATGGGGTGCTGTGTGTACATTAATGAGGAAAAAAAATGAACTTAAATGATTTTAGCAAATGGCTGCAATATAACAAAGAGTGAAAAATTTAAGGGGGTCTGAATACTTTCCGTACCCACTGTGTATGTATATATATATATATATATATATATATATATTTTAACTCTTAGGTAACACTTTAGTATAGGGAACATGTATTCACTATAAACTACGACTTTTCCCTCAATAAACTCCTAATTTACTGTTTATTAATAGTTAGTAAGGTAGTTGTTAAGTTTAGGTATTGGGTAGGATTAAGAATGTAGAATAAGGTCATGCAGAATAAGGCATTAATATGTGCTTAATAATTACTAATAAACAGCCAATATTCTAGTAATGTGCATGCTAATAAGCAACTAGTTAAAAGACCCTAAAAAGTGTTACCAGATCTTATTTTATTTTTTACTAATATATTTTATTTAGATGTATCTTCATATATTTTTACTAAAACAGTTAAAAATGTTGTACTTTAAATTTTGTAAACTAAAAAGTGTAATTGTTTTTTTTCTTCTCTCATTCAGGTAATTTGATTATCTCTGTTGACTACCACTCTGTGAAAGATTCTAAATCAAGAGTATAACTCTGCTGTGGGTTTATAAAGTCTATTCATTTTGTTGGATACTCTGGCCATAAATTGCTCTTTGAAACACTTTACAGCTCTCCAGGGTTAAATCACCAATTGTCCTGGTAGATTTGTGTTTGTGCGCGTGTGTAGGAGAGAGATGAAACATTAGTAAAGGCCCTGGGAGAACTAACACTGACTTACAACTTACAATAGCCGCCTGTGTGTGTGTATGTCTATGAGCTGTGTACCGTTTAATATTTTACTACAAAATAGCTCCACAGAGAACAGTGCACAGTGAGGCTTACAGACACAGAAAGAATAAATAATCTTACACACGGTTATATATGCATTCAAAGGCCCAGAGCTCATTCAGATACACACGTACTATATAATAGTGTGCTTAAAGAATAAGGCTGCATCCCAGTTTTCATACTCTATATTGTTTCATTTTCAATACATTATGTACTATGAAGTATGCAAAATTAAAAGTAGTGTGTTCCATTTTCTTAGCCTATTGAACATAGTAAGTTTTATCAAAGGTAACAATCCAAGGAGGTCTGTAATACATTCATATTTATCTTAATGACAGTTGCTCGGTTTACGCATGAATCACCATTCAAATGGTGATTCATTGCAAATTTGTACTGCAAATTTGCGATCAGTAAAAAATTTTTTTTTTTACTCTGCAAAGACATTAAATAGATCAAAAGTGATAGCATAGTCAAAATATTTGTTTTTAATAAATGTTGTTCTTTTGAACTTTCTTTTCATCAAAGAATCCTGAAAAAAAATGATCACGGTTTCCACAAAAAAATACTAAGCAGCACAAAACTTTTCAAAATTTATAATAATAAGAAATGCTACCAAATCAGCATTTTAGACTTCTGAAGGATCATGTGACACAGAAGACTTGAGTAATGCTGCTGAAAATTCAGCTTTGCCATCACAATTCATTTTACATTACATGTTAAAATATATTAAAGTAGAAAACAGTTAATTGTAATAATATTTCACAATATTACCATATTTACTTTTTACCATTTTTTTAATCAAGTAAATGCAGTCTTGGTGAGCATAAGAGACTTACTGCCCCCAAACTTTTGAGAAGTGTACATGATTTGAAATCTGTTGTCTTTGCAAATAAGATCACAGGTTTTTTTAACCTTATTTTCACCCGAGCTGTAAATTCCATAATTGAATCACTTTTATGTCTGTAAACCTAGACTGTAATGATGAATTTAAAGAAAGATTATTTAGCTAAATGTTAATGCTTACATGCAAATTCAGACATTGCACAATAAAGGATGATGTATGTCCCAATAGTGGTGTAGGAATTTAGTACACAGTTAAAGGGATAGTTCACCTAAAACTGAAAATTCTGTCATCATTTACTCACACTCATGTTGTTCCAAACCTGTATACATTTTTTCGTTCTGCTGAACACAAAGGAAGATATTTGGAAGAATGTCAGTAACCAAACTGATCTCGCCCCCCCCATTGACTACCATAGTATTTGTTTTTCTTTTTTGGGTGAACTATCCCTTTAAAAGCATGTAATTTCTCATCATCAGAGAAGTAAAATGCGTAGTATATGCAGCTTGTTTCATTGTTAGTGAACGGAAATTTGTGTGATATTGTGGGAATATAATTAGTATTTGTGTCCAGGGGTGTTACATGCAGTTTTATTCTTAGGCCATGGATGTGCAGGAGTGTGAAAATCCCTGTAGGTGCGTGGCCGCAGATGTGTCTTCAGAATTGAAGCTGCTGAGGGGCCTGTGTGTCTTATTTGTGTGTGTTTGCTTAGGGGCTAGATGTGAACACAGGTGTGTCTGTTTTTTAATCTAACTCTTTGTTAAGGACAGAGTAAGAAATACCTTTGGGCCTCCCTCTAGCACCACATCACTTCCTAACGCACACAGACACGTATACGCAGAACATTTTAGCTGCAAACCTCTGAAACGCATTACCTCTCTCTGCTAATTTTCCCCTAAAGTGCCCCTTCTTGGATGAACGTAAGTAAACAGCGGCTAATTTCTTTCCTACCCCTGAGACTTTGGTTTCATACGTGGCTGGTTTCAGATGTGAATACCCTGAGGAAAACTGTTAATAGATTACACAAAGTAAACTGCCCTAGATCCTTTAGCATCACACTTGGATTGGCTAATCTATAGATGGTAGAAGCATGAACTAATTGAGCTTATAGAAGTTTTATAGAGCATTTTATGATCTTTAAACATCTGAACTAAAAATTCTGTACCATAAAAGTAGCCTCGTGTGCTTGAAGTCTTCTGAAGCCGACAGAATTTAAATTTTTGAGTGAACTGTTCATAAAATTGTATTCATATCTGACAAACCAGTGCACATACAGTGTACTACAGTGTATGTACTCCCAAATGAGAAAGTTTTTTTGTTAAGTTTACTCTTCCTGGGCAGAAGGGCTTGAACAGGTCTGAGAGTAAGACCTCTTGGCTTAAAACAGGATAAGTAGGATACATGTGTAATGCAGAAACAGTAATTTTAGGAATTATGCTTGAGAGTTTGTTCATGACTCAGGCTTGGGCACACATTTTCAAACTCTCCAGCAGATTTGTTTCAGGCTTTAGAGCTGGCAAAACTGAGCGGGATTTGTCAAAACAGGAGCCGTGGAGCCCACTGGTCAAATAATTCATATATTACAAGGGGGCTTAAACTACCACCCCTATTGAGATAGATTTGTGTGGCAACTCAGAGTTTTTACCCTTAAAGTGCCCCTATTATGCCTTTTTAAAGGTTCCTAATATTATTTTGGGAGTCTTCTACAACAGGTTTACATGCATGCAAGGTCGAATAAAACACTTTAGTTTTTCGTTTTTTCGTTTTACCGCGCACATTGCTATAACTGATTGACAGCTATCAATTCGCAAGACATTGTTGTATACAATGTATGGACAGAAAAGATAGCATCGATTTACCGATCAATTACCAATTTACCGAATCAATTCGAGCCCGCCGATGAAATGTCTAAAGTAGTCGATCAACCAGAAACTGATTCACAATCCCGACTGGAGTATGACGTTTGTCTATGGTAAGTGTCACCTTAGTTTGTGTTATTTATAAGACGTGATAGCAGCATCACTGTTGTACTTTATGTAGGTGCACCAGTGGGAACTGTATCAGAATGCCAAGCGAAGCCGAAAACTTCTAACATAAGAAAAACATTTTGGCCAGATGTGTACACAGACTTTTTCGTCATAACTATTAACAAAGTAAAAAATGGCTAGATCATTGTTTGACATTACAATGCATCTTAACATCCTATTACAATACAGATAGAGCTCCACTCTACTGTAATAATAAAAATGCAGAGGAAAAAAACAGTTTGTTTTACAGTTATGTAAGGGAACCGAGCCCACAGTTATGTTGTAAACTCCCACGTTAGCCGAGCACAAACGTGAATAGCTGATAATGCATTGCACTTTGTAAACAAACGTCGTGCTCCACCCTTGATCATTACTCCAAGTACTTACAGGTTGAGATTCAGAGGAGCAAGCTGGTCCAAATAAACTGGTCATTGATGCGTATTTTAAGACTAAGCGTTCTGTGAATCCTGCGTGAAACTCCCCAAGGTTTGAGAAGCAGTCGTCAGTAAAATGACGTTGAAAAAAAAAATGCTGTTGAAAAAATGAATTTTACCTGGCGTCTGCACGCGCAATAAGTGGGTGGGCAATATGTTAATGTTTCGTTGTGACGTCACAATGAAACGGCTTGGGATTCATTTTACAAATGACTCGTTTAATTGACTCAGAGTAGACTCTTACTTTTCAGAGACTTATATACGGTGCACTTTCAGATTTAAAACTTTGCAGGATGTTTTCATTCACTTAGAACTATGTTACACACTACATGAAAGGTAATTTTCAAAAATCCATAATAGGGGCACTTTAAATATAGCCCAATTATTTGCATTGTTTCCTATTCTATAATCATATTAATAATAGAATATAAGTGAAACAATAATAATTTATTAATTGATTAAATAAATTGATAAATGATGATAAATTAAATATGATTGCATATTTAACTTAAAATAAATGACATATTTAATTAAAATAAATTAAGTTTAATCTCAGCTTAATTAAAATAATTACTAGCATATAATCACATCTGTTCAAATTAACATTTGTGTACTGTATGTATACACTTCCGTTCAAAAGTTTGGGGTCGGTAGGATTTATGTTTATGAAAGAAGTCTTTTGTGCTCAATAAGGCTGCATTTATTTGATCAAAAGTGCAGTAAAAACAGTAATATTATTACAAATTAAAACAACTGTGTTCTATTTTAATATATTTTAAAATGTAATTTATTAATTTTCAGAATTTTTAGCAGCCATTACTCCAGTCTTCAGTGTCACATGATCCCTAAAAAAATATGCTGATTTGGTGCTCAGGAAACATTTCTTATCAAACTTTTAAACAGTACGTTTGTACGTGTAGGTGTGTATATATGTTTACGTAACCTAGGTGATGACTACTGTTTGCTCATACCTTGCATCAGTTTTAAAAAAGTTCTGTTCTAGCCGTCAGTGGAGATATCTTACAATCATAATGTGATCCTATCACTCACACTATAGACGAGATGCATCGGTGCTGCGCAAACCGTTCGGCGAATGACATCAAAGTACCATGAGAGCGATTCAAAAACATAAAGAGTCGCCTGCTCTCCAATCGCAGTGCCGATGCATCTTGAACAAGCTTCATATTTAGAGGTAGTCATGTGTTTTTCTGATGTATCCCAGACAATACGATGTGTACTCAGGGAATCAGAGACCCACCCCCTTGATGAAATCCGATCATAGGTAGCCACTAGAGACTGATATCAGGTGTAAACTGCAATTTGTCTCAGCTGACCACTTGTAATTGGATCACCAGAGACAGATGTTAACACAAGAAAAAAGCTGTGTTTGATTAGGTGTGTGTTTAAATACGGCCTTCCTCTTTCAGTTTCGTATTAAGTTCAGTGTTGTTGAATGGGTTTAATGGAGGAGAAATCAGAGCAGGTAAAGGATGTAATTCCCGCTTTCATAATATTAGAACCAATTAGTATTATAAATGGCTCCTTTAGTCTCAAAGGGAAAGAGATAGAGGTAGTCCCTGCTCGCTTGAGAGTTTTTTTCTTTTCTTGTTAGACAAGGACTTGCTATGTCTGTGTATCAGTGTTGGGCAAAATTCAGAATTGAGTTCCATTCACATAACATATTGGAATTGAGACTAAATTGGCCACTCAAGAAATTCAGCAGTCCACAGATGATATATACACATGCATGTGACGGAACGGCTGCATCCCCCTTATTATCAGTGCCTCCTCGTCCCTTAAATTGCCGCCCTTTGCCAGGTTCCTGACAGGAGTGGGTGTGGCTTGGTAACAACCAGGACTGGCGCCGCATGATGAGGCACACCTGAATCGAATGGAGCCTCGTCACCGTCACTGTTAAATGCAGAGCACGCCTCTCCTCGAGAGACCTGTCTCTTTCCTTGTGCGTGCAATCTGGTGTCCTCATGGGTCCTGGAGGGATTCCCGCACCGCCATATGGACTGAGTCGCCAAACCTGCGGTCCGGATGGGACATACCCGTTTGCGGCGACGACGGGCTAGGGTGCCGGGCCACTATTTTGTCTCATGCGCCACAGCCTCAGTGAAGATGAGCTGCTGAGAAGCTGCTACCTCTCACACCCCAGACCAGAGAAGGGAGCTTTCCTGGTCCCTTACCTGGGCCCATCCTGACTGAACACTGCCCCTTTTTCAAGATTCCCTGGCAATGACGAGGACACCAGATCCCCTGTTTTTTTTGGACACTTTTTTCCCACCTCTTTTTCTCACTTGGAAACTTTATTCCCTTTTTGGACATTTTTGTTTTATTTATGTTAATAAATGCCTCTCCGAGGCCTGATGCCACACTCACTGTCTGTCGTTTGCTCCTCCCGCCACAATACATATGGTGATTTGGGGCTCAAGTAATTTCTTATTATTAACAATGTTGAAATTTTGCTTAATATTTTTGTAGAACCCATGATACTTCTTTTTCAGGATTCTTTAATGACTAGAAAGTTCAAAGGAACATAATTTATTAGTAAAATTATTTTTTTGTAACAATACAGAAGTCTTTACTGTCACTTTTGATCAATTTATTGCATCCTTGTTAACAGTAAAAGTAACAGTTGTGTAAATAAAAGTAACAGTTGTGTGTGTGTGTGTGTGTGTATATATACATATATATATATATTTACATATATACAGTCAAACCAAAAATTATTCTGACATTTTTTATATTTTTGATATATTTTTACTAGTGGGTGCAGGACACTATAGTTCATTTATGTAAGTGAGGATAGCAAAATAAAGTATAAGTATGTCTGAATAAATCTTGGTTTGACTGTATGTGTGTGTGTGTGTGTGTGTGTGTGTGTGTGTGTATATATATATATATATATATATATATATATATATATATATATATATATATATATATACACACACAAACAAACACACACACACATTTACTCACCCTCATGTTGTTCCAAAGACTTTCGTTCATCTTCGGAACAAGAATATAGAAATAAGATATTTTTATGTCCCTCCATTGACAGTCTACGCAACTACCACATTGACGCTACGAAAAGTTCATAAGAGATTATAAAACTAATCCAAATGAATCGAGAGGTTTAGTGCAAATTTTCTGAAGAGACTGGTTTGCTTTGTATGATGAACAGACTGAACTAACCCTTTAAAAATTCATTGTACTAAAGGTGGTCTACCTTCTTTTTGATTTTCTTTCCTTTTGGATGGCATGGTGTTCCTAATATCACTCTTACTATCTACTCTTTACACTAAGTTGAGAAGTAAGTTAAAAACTGTAAGTAAAAACTCTCATGTTTTTATTGTATATTGTCTTTTCATAGTGAGAGACAAATATGACTTTGTACCTGATTGTGCTGTCACACATCTCTCAGGACTGAGCTTACACAGACAAAATGTGTCTATTTTGTGCATGTCTTGATTCATCTCTTGACTGAGTGAAGAGATATTAGTTGACGTTGAATATAAAAAGTGAACGTAACAGCGGGAAAAAGTGTTTCATATATAACGCAAAGAAGTATTTGGTGATGTGATGGGTGAGGTGTGTAATTTGTGATAATACTTTCTTTCATGTCAGTTTAATGCCCATAAACAAATTATAATAAGTCATTCATAGGTTGATGCTGCCTTTTTGATCGGTCTGACTATCTGTTAGCATTCATCTCAATGACAAGAAACCTTGGGTTTTTAAGTTTTATTATCATGATTTATAATGAATTCATGTAAAGCTGCTTTTTACAGCAAAGCTAGTAATTAACATTGTCGTTTAGAAGCATTTAGCAGCTTATTTTCACACACAAATAGAAGCTAAGTAGGAAAGACATGCATGTCTTTTAGATTTTTATCAGGAAAGAATACAGCTTTCTGACTTATCCATCAAGACTAAATTTCTGTTTGCCTGTTATCATGCTTTTATCAGAGTGTCTGAAAGTGGCAGGCTTTTAATTAGTCTTTTTGAAGCCTCATTGTCATGCTAGTCCCTTTTTGCTTTTCTGACAGAAATGTGGGGGAAAATCAGACTGATTGAACAGGTGCGCTCTCATTTCCATTGGTCTGTTCTTTCCAAATTATTGTTTTGGACTTTTCATGCCTAATATTCTCTGTCTCAATGATTAAACGGCTGCTAACATTGTAGCCTCATCAGCAATGATAGCACACATACATAGGATTGGTCCTTGTTCTGGCTTAATCTGGGTTTTATTTAGGCCTTCCATAACACTTGCAATGCTCTTCTCTGGTTCTTCTTAAACCAATACACTCTTTCTAAGACGCCTACCTATGGATTTAATGATTCAGATTTCTTTTTTGCCTTTCTTTTTCTGCCCTCTTTCTGTCCATCAGCACCAGTCCTTTGCTTGCTCGTATGATTCACTAGTCTGATTAGCAGAGCTTGTGTCCTATTATCACTTACATGCAAAGGCCAGTTTCTTCATGCCTGTCTCTCGATCACACACTGTTACACAGGCACCATAACTGAGTCAGACACTCATCATATGCACAACATGCCACTTATTCGCTTTACATCATGTGTCCTGAATCACACGGTTATACACTCTTGGGATGAATTATCAGTTTGGAGTGCTGATGATATTTACCTGGGCAGGAAAGTCATTAACAAGCAGAAAAGTTGTATGGATACTTAAAGACTGATGGAAAGCGATAGAGACAAAAGACAGGAGAGACAAAGTATTTTTGTGTTGATTTATTATTATTATTCTTAACTTGTCTGTGTGTGCAAGTGTTAAACCCAGTTTCAGGAGTTTTTTTTAACATCTGTTATCACATTTGTTCTCATTCCTGTAGAGCAAATGCAGGTGCTTTTGGTGTAAATATTTTAAATATAGTTCACAGCTAAATGGTAGACTCAGTTGTTATTCACTTTATTTCTACAAATTAGTGTAGAAATAGTTTTCACTTGTAAATTTCATAATTATGAAGAAATGGCAAGTAACAGATTGAATTAAACTGAAATTTTGAAATAGAAAGTATATATATATATATATATATATATATATATATATATATATATATATATATATATATATATATATATATATATATATTAAGCAGCACAAATGTTTTCAACATAGCTGTTTCCACCCACCTATTTTTATGCAAATTCTGGGACATCGCATAAAAAACGCTGACTGGAAATGCCAAGATGTGCATAAATTCTGAAAATGCACATAAAAAACTTTTTTTATCTGACAAGACCTGCGCATAAACTACAATGGAAACACATTTACTGAATAAATCCTTCAATTGCACAACAAGAAACTCACGTGACTTTGCCTCAACAGAGGATGCAATTGGATAACTGGACTAACCAGCAGACCAATTTCATTGCACAGCATCTCAAATGTTGTAATTGGTTGTTCTGAAATGTCTGAGCCAAAATCTGTCATCAGAATGGTTGGGAATTACCTTCCAGAACTGTCTCAAACGGCTGTGTTCCCAAACACCAGGCATCCAAACGCCGGATAACGTGACAGCGTTTATTGCATTTCATCTGCACGCTCTGAGGCGCAAGTCATTTATTATTTAGGAAAAAAGAGCTATTGTTAAAGATGCTGTGTTAAACTGAAAAAATAAATAATAATAAAATTATCGCCAAAATTAACGTGTTAATTTTGACAGCCCTAATATATATTAGGGCTATATATACTGTATATATACTGTTGCTTTCATGTATCATGTATATTGCTGATGACACATTACTGTATGTCATTAGTAAAGCTGTTAGGCCTGTTGATCAAACATATGCGCCTCACTAAGAAAAGACAATTCCATTTAATTCTTTGGCTCAGAGATCTATTCTTAAAGACACAAACGGGGTCTTGCTCAAGGGGATGCTTATGGGCTCACAAATACAAATCCTCCTTTGGTTTGCAGTCAGATCTTTTCTTTTTCTTCTTTTTTTTTTTTTGTCTTATTGGAGACTAAAAATGTATGATGGTTTAAATGTAATATGTCCAATTCTGTCTGTGCAATTTCTACAAAAATATTATTTATAAAAAATGTATCCAGTAATCACAAACGACTTTAATTTGTTCATCTGGCCAGCCCTGAGAAGAGGTACCATGTGACACTGCTCTCAGTGCATTACTTTAAAAGTGGATTAGGGCAATACTATACATGTATAAAGATTGTAGGCTTGGCTTATATATGAGAACCAAGTTTAGCATCGCACAGTCATGGTCGTAGCATCATGTGTGCATATACACACAAAGATACTTCCTTGTCAGTCCATGCAGTGTGATTTTGATGGTTTCGTTGGTTAAAATATAGAAAGGTAACTGTGGATGATGGCAGGAATCAAGCAGTTTTGGGCTGTAATTAGCATCAGTGTGCCAGCAGAGCGGATGAGATGCGGATGGGTCTTCATGCATGAAATTAGCCAGTGTTAGCAGCCCCTGTCATCAGGAGGCATTAAACATTAGCCTCAGTGGTGGCAGCCCTCCTCATCAGGAAACATAAGACATTAGCCTTACCGCAAACTGCCAAACTCATTAGAAAATATGAGATGAGTAGCCACTGCGCTAGCAGCTCATGGTTAAACAATAGTCCCTAGCCTCCATGTCACAGCTATTTTTAAGTTCGCTGTCTCTACTGATAAGTATGAAATATAATTTAGTAACAGAGGAGCTGGCTAGTCCAGTCCAAATTATTTGGACTTAGAAATTGATGAAACAAAACTGAATTTTATTGAAATCCTATTGATAAATTTCCTTAATGATTTTTTATTTAATCACATCTCTTCAAATTAATTATTTTTTAATTATTTTGTGTGTGTTTACATTACTGTTCAAAAGTTTAGGGTTTGTACGATTTTTTTTTAAAAAATGAAAGAAGTTTCTTATGCTCACCAGGACTGCGTTTATTTAATCAAAAATACAGTTAAACAGTAATACTGCAAAATATTATTTCTAGTGGTTAAACGGATCGTTGTTGATCCATGATCCGTACGGACCAAGCCCCACGGTTCGGCACGCATGTGATTCGCGGATCAATTGCAAGTTTAACCGCATTAGAGTGAAAGGTTATCATTTGCACGTGTTTTGTCTTGCTAGTTTACACATTAAATAGATATAAAACCATTCCAGCGCTAGAAGAGGCAAAAGAGGATTTAATTCGGTATCGCACGCCACGCTGTTATCGGTGCGCACAGACGCACATACATACGAGGCTCACGCGCACACACAGAGAGAGAGAGGCGTGTTACAGGTAGCTCGCAAACTCCACATTGATTTCTCTTTCGCATCCTAAATGCACTTGGATGGACACATACACGCATTATGTCAGTCAAAATACCCCTCTCGGCAAGTATTCTCGTAAACACATTCGGTTATGTCTTAACTGAACAAGGTGAGAATTCGGAAGTGTATCTATCGGATGTGTGTGTGCATGGAGTCTTACTCTTAAAGTGACAGCAACCTATAAATAGCTGCTGTTGTCTGTCATGTAAATCAAACAGCAAAACACAGCTTTAACAAAGATTAATCTATATTAAATTTATACAGTGAACAGTGTCATTTTACATTTAATTACTACATTTCTGTACACGAAAATTAATACTACAGTTAGACCTTATACTTTATTTGTAAATTTATGATGTATTTATCTATGCTTGTAATTGGTGTACAGTATTTGTTCTTTTTACAGTCTGTTCACTTGCC
Organism: Ctenopharyngodon idella; assembly: GCF_019924925.1. Classification (NCBI taxonomy): domain Eukaryota; kingdom Metazoa; phylum Chordata; class Actinopteri; order Cypriniformes; family Xenocyprididae; genus Ctenopharyngodon; species Ctenopharyngodon idella. Next base: position 34,255,792 of record NC_067224.1, read on the forward strand.
TTTAATAATGTATTAGTTAGGCTAGTAGTTTCTGCTGTGGTATCGGAGTAGTTAAAGTGGGCTAAGTAGGCTAATAAATGGAAAGTTACCCCCCACCCCCCAATTTTTTTTTTTTTTTTTTTGTGCTGATCCGAAAAATGATCCGATAATATATATATATATTTTTTTAATTTTACTTTTGTTTAACTTGATAACAACCGTTCAGTTAACAAAATGTTGAAAAAACCATCACTTTTTTATTTGTCTCAAATTAAATGTTGTCTGCCCTCACTAAAGTCCATGGGAAATTTAATATGCACAAACATGATGACTTAGGGCTACACCAGAGGCACTTTTATTAATTTATCTGTTGTATAGTTTCTTTCTGACAACAGCTATAACCATTTAACAGGTTGAAACTGTAAAACCTTATCAGGAGACCTTAAATGACAGTATAGTTGTTTGGTGACTGTTTGGTAATCTGGCTGCACCCTGCTGTCATTAGTAGTTAATGCAGATAACATTAGACCCACTTAACTGTATGGGCCTTGCGGCTGTTTGCTAATCACTAATGGCTAAATGCAGATGACCATGCCAATAAGTCTCATTTAATGCACAGGGGAACCAATGGCAACATAGCTAAAACCACACTATTGATTATTGATTAGCCTGTGCACGTCCTCCACCACTCACACACTCGCACTGCCTGTGGCACGCATTAGTTATGCTCTAAATTTATTCATCTCAGGGTCAGTGCATTTCTGTCCATAATGGTTTGGAAAGCAGCAGGTGGAAGCTGCGCAGAACATGGGGAGCACTGATAGCTGGAGAGCTGTGCTGGAAATAACACTAATGTGTTTTTAGGCAGTTAACAAGGTCAATTGACCCCTTCGGTAGTGAGTCTAAGCCATAGACCCAGTGTGTGTGTGACACGGAGAGAGAGAAACTGACAATTTGCATATGAGTGGACGAATCCAGGCCAAAATGGAGAGTGGGGTGAAGTGGAAGCACATTCTCAAAATCCATTGACATTTAAAAGAGTTGTAAATGTCTGAATTTTGGTGTAAACATCCTATTGTACCTATTTTATTTCAGGTCCCTTTAGTTTAGGTGTGTTTATCTGAGCAGTTTTTTCAGACTGGCCTCGGGTTTGGCATTTATGCGGCCGTCAGTTGTATAATGCTGCATTCTACGAAACAATTGTTGTGTAATACTTCTGTGTAAAATGCTTTGGTCTGCTGCATCATCATCTGGCCGTGAACTTAGTGTAAACACAAGGTTATACACCCACACGCACACGCATGCATGGATGCAACCTTGTGGTGTGTAGTGCTCTCACATCTAATACTGCAGCCCTTCAGTGATGTGTGTGTTTATGTAGTTAATGGTCTATTTGCAGTGGTCTTATAATAGTACAGATAAGCGTTACTCATTATTTATTGTGCAGTGCATATCCCATTACAGTAAAGCATGAACACACTACAGTATGTAGAGAAAGGTGAGGAAAAAGAGACCTGTAATGTCTGTTTATAGCTGTAGTTGAGATGCGGCCTATCTGTTAGCACATCCAAACATTTTGAGCTATGGTGGTAGTATGGGAAATGCAGGCTTAAAAGCATATCCTTTTTTTTTTTTTTTTTGGTTCCCATAATTTTCTTACATCTCAGTACTGGAGCGTTTAAAAAACAGGGATCTGTGGACCACCCAGGCGTCTGTCTCAAATAGTAAGGCCCTATGAATTTTTTTTTTTTTTTTCAGAAATACTCAAAAAAAAAAAAAGTATTCTAGATTTATAATTTAGTTAATTTTTTTAAATCAAAAACAGTGGTAATTAAATGAAGGCATAACTTATTAACAATTGAATTAATCTTTTAAAATGTAATCAAATTTAACAGTTCCTTTTATTTTTTTGGCATTCAGTAAGCTGCACAACAGAGGTATACTGTTCAAATTAAAACATAGAAGGAAAACTGTGGTATTCCTTAAAAATAGTTTTAATCGTTTTGTTATTGTTGTTGTTGTTGTTGTTATTTTTACTACTTTGTGAAGTACATTCTACTGTACAATAGTAATATATCTGTGTCACAATTTCTTCAAGTTAAACCAAAAATTTTTTTTTTTTTTGACTGGTTGTCATGAAGACCTTCTGTGTGTATATGAAACAAGCAGAACATGCACATTTCATATTTAAAAAGCAGTCTTTTTGTACTTTAATATTCACAGACACTAGTCCATATAAAGATATGATATACTTTTGATTTATTCATCTAAAACTTGCAAAATTCCACATTAAACTTTAAATATAATTTTTATGATTGGATTTCTCAATTCAGTCCACAATTTTTAACAAAGCGGAAATCTTAGGGCCCTACAACAGCCAGGGCAAAATAGTAAAAATCTCACTGCAAAACCATAGTCCCAGAAAAACAGTTCAGGAGTGACGTGTGTCGCGTTCCTTAACAGTCCGTCTGGAAACAATGCTGTTGTGAGGCCAGTCTGAAGGTCTGGCTGTGCGAGACTAGCAAAACCATGGAAGGCAATAAGACCACTTTGTTAGATCTAACAGCTTTTATAATGCCCTGGGCTCTTTACGTACATTTCCCTTTTATTTTCTCGCTAGAAAAATTATTCAGTAACATGTTTTATGTCTTTGAATAAACCAACCATTTTCAAGATAATATTACATTATTTTATTTAAAGTAAAGGTATCTGTTGTTCATCTCAAAGAGAAACTGACTGTAAAAGAAGACATTTATGAAACTGAGCTTGAAACAGCAGTTTTGGGCCTTACTGTATAGCTTCTACAGGAGTATCATGGTAGGTTTGTCTTGAAAAATTTATACATTATTGCTGAATTCAGTTTTTAGAACAGTTTAGGGTAAGAAAGGGGTCTTGTGTGCCAAAAAGTTTGAGAAACCCTGCTTGGCCATGTTTATGAATTGGAAACTGCCTTGCACCTGAACAAACCAGACATTGGAACATGTATACGGTGTAGATGCACAGAAGAAGAGCAGAGCTGCTGCTGGAGTTCTGATGGACTGTATTGAAATATCTCTCTACGTTGATCTGCGGCTTGATGAATCGTAATTTGTTTGGCCCCAGGGGTGAGTGTTCAGCCTGACGTGTTTGTGTAGTTAAAAATGTCTCAGCTGTGCTAGAAGAGGCCGCATATCTAATGTGATTGAGTCTGACACCCTCCTCTTTCTCCCTTCCCTTTTTCCCCTTTTAAGGTGATGATACACGGGGCAACTTTTTGAGCTATGTTGCCAGGCAATGTTGCCAAGCGATGTTGCTTGGGCACTTTCCCATTGAGAATGGTCAACAAATTTCTATCTAAAGTATCCAGATAGAAATTTGTTGCCCATTATCAATGGGAAAAGTGCCCAAGCAACATTGCTCAAAAAGATGCCCCGTGTATCATCACCTTCAGTCTTTCTGCTCTATTCAGACTTTAAAATTGTACACATTATCAATAACATTAGTTTTATAGTACATTAAGTGTCATGAACAATGATGTAGTGTTGTCACGGTACCAAAATTCCAGTAGTCGGTACCAATGCCGTAAAAATGTTACGGTTCTCGGTACCAATTTCGGTACCACAGCAAAATCTGTTGGAACTATTTTACTATTTTATTATAGCCTATTTTAAAAACATATTAAATATGGTAATCATGCATATAAATATTTGGAGCGTGTGTGTATGTTTGTGTGTGTATATATACCTCAATGAAATAAATTTTGAAATATAAAAAAAATAAATAAATGCTCAAACATCCATTTTGTAACAGATGTGCGTGTTTATTTGAGCTATTCCGTCAGTGAAACGACACACTACAGCCTGTAAAAAAATTAAATAAATATCGGTAAATAATAGTAACCAAAATAATAAGAAAGTTAAATATTATTTTAAAAAAACATTCGTTTTTTATTCTAATCGGGTGACCAGATCGTGATTTGGAAAACAGAATACAAAGCTTAAATGTATGGACTCACGTACCTCTCTCATTCGGCATGAACCAAAATGTTTCCATGGCTGCGATGTCACAATTAATTGCTAACCTATTATTTCTTTTGTAAACAAAGCGTTGTGCTTCACTCGTGTCATATTCAAGTAAATACTGCCACAGCCCTATCAGTGGGTACCGAATATACCCGGATTCTCTGTACTACCGGTACTACAGAAATGCTGGTATCGTCACATTTTCAAAATGTCAGTACCGACTTGGTACCGACGTACCGGTACTTTTGACAACGCTACAATGATGAATGTATCTTACAATTAATGTTAATTATGATGTTAATGTATTATTGATATTACTGAAATCCATCCATCCATCCACCCATACATCCTCGTTTACCACAGAGAGTTCAATTACTTCGAAATGCACTTTTAAACAGATTAAGAAAAAACACTATTTGTACACACAATGTGCATGCTTTATAGATAATTTAGCAAGACATTCAGTCTACCTGTGTCTGAACATCTGTTTCATGTGCTTGTAGGCATGTTGCCTCATTTTCAAACAATTTATTACTTTTCCTTTATCTTCATAAGGTTGCTCTAAACTAGGTTGTTTCTAATTTAATCTCCTCTTGTGTAACCCTGCTCATAATATGTTTAGCTTTGTATGAGGTACAGATAGGTGCAGGGCTATTGATATTGTTGCAAAATGCTCAATTGTGGTGAATTCATTCAGCTAAAAATTCAAACTGTTCAGCAAATGGTTATTAGTGCTGTGTGGTCTGTTTGGGAGCAGATGAACAGTGTTGTGGTTTGGAGTAATGTGCTGCTCACTACTCTTGCGGTTTGGCTTGTGCTGCTGATGACAGACCAGGGATCAAGATCTGTTTTTCCATTCTTTTTTCATTAAATGTGCTGGCCTCAAAGTAACTCCAAGTTTAATCGATACCCATTTACCCATTGTGAGGGCTTTGTGTTCCCAAAGAGGAATGTGGGCAAATGTTGTCCCTTTAGGGGCATTATGGGAAAATGAACATTCTGTGTTCCTCTCTTGCTCCATATACATCAATGTAAATCTCCCCCCCCCCCCCCCCCCCCCCCCCCCCCAAACACACACACAAACACACCCACCCCACACTACACATGTTGGGTTTTCATGTTTTATGGGGACATTCCATAGACATAATGATTTTATTTTGTACAAACTGTATGTTCTAGCCCAAACCCTAAACCTACCCCTCACAGATAACTTTCTGCATTTTTAGGCCCTATTTACACCTGGTCACTTAATGCATTTTAACTGACTGCTTTAGTCCAAATTTTTTGAAGAGAATCGATCGCTTGTTATGATTAACAGATTTAATTTAGGCTTTTACTTGCATGTAAACATTGTTCAGCTAACATAAGCGGACCCTTACGAAAAAGAAGTATACTTCAAGTTCATTTCATAAAGTATACTTAAGTAATGTTCAAGTATATTTTTTAAGTATACTTTATGTAGTAAGTATACTAGTATCAATGTACTAGTAGTAAACTTGTAAGTGTACTATTTTAATACCGCTTGGGACTAAATTGGCCCAAATGAAGTATACGTTTAAGTGTACTATAAGTGTAACAGTAGTAAACTTTAAGTACACAACTAGTTCACAGCTTTGTTTGTCATTTGTACTGCATCTGTACTACAAGTGAACTTATAAGTATACTAGTAGTTTACTATTTTAATACGACTAGTACATTTTTAGTATATGAAAGTACACTTTGAAATATACTCTCAGTAAACTACTAGTTTAGTGCAAGTATACTTGTAAGTTTTCTTTAAGTGAACATAACATCACGCTTATAGTTTACTTTTTATATATTATTTTTGCACTTTAAGTATACTACTACAGTATCTCACAGAAGTGAGTACACCCCTCACATTTTTGTAATTATTTTATTATATGTTTTCATGTGACAACACTGAAGAAATGACACTTTGCTACAATGTAAAGTAGTGAGTGTACAGCTTGTATAACAGTGTAAATTTGCTGTCCCCTCAAAATAACTCAACACACAGCCATTAATGTCTAAACCACTGGCCACAAAAGTGAGTACACCCCTAAGTAAAAATGTCCAAATTGGGCCTAATTAGCCATTTTCTCTCCCTGGTGTCATGTGACTTGTTAGTGTTACAAGTTCTCAGGTGTGAATGGGGAGCAGGTGTGTTAAATTTGGTGTTATCGCTCTCACTCTCTCATACTGGTCACTGGAAGTTCAACATGGCACCTCATGGCAAAGAACTCTCTGAGGATCAGAAAAAAAAAATTGTTGCTCTACATAAAGATGACATAGGCTATAAGAAGATTGCCAAGACCCTGAAACTGAGCTGCAGCATGGTGGCCAAGATTATACAGCGGTTTAACAGGACAGGTTCCACTCAGAACAGGCCTCGCCATGGTCGACCAAAGAAGTTGAGTGCACGTGCTCAGCGTCATATCCAGAGGTTGTGTTTGGGAAATAGACGTATGAGTGCTGCCAGCATTGCTGCAGAGGTTGAAGGGGTGGGGGGTCAGCCTGTCAGTGCTCAGACCATACGCCGCACACTGCATCAAATTGGTCTGCATGGCTGTCGTCCCAGAAGGAAGCCTCTTCTAAAGATGATGCACAAGAAAGCCTGCAAACAGTTTGCTGAAGACAAGCAGACTAAGGACATGGATTTCTGGAACCATGTCCTGTGGTCTGATGAGACCAAGATAAACTTATTTGGTTCAGATGGTGTCAAGCGTGTGTGGCGGCAACCAGGTGAGGAGTACAAAGACAAGTGTGTCTTGCCTACAGTCAAGCATGGTGGTGGGAGTGTCATGGTCTGGGGCTACATGAGTGCTGCCGGCACTGGGGAGCTACAGTTCATTGAGGGAACCATGAATGCCAACATGTACTGTGACATACTGAAGCAGAGCATGGGCAGCAGGGCAGTATTCCAACATGATAACGACCCCAAACACACCTCCAAGACGACCAGTGCCTTGCTAAAGAAGCTGAGGGTAAAGGTGATGAACTGGCCAAGCATGTCTCCAGACCTAAACCCTATTGAGCATCTGTGAGGCATCCTCAAACGGAAGGTGGAGGAGCGCAAGGTCTCTAACATCCATCAGCTCCTTGATGTCGTCATGGAGGAGTGGAAGAGGACTCCAGTGGCAACCTGTGAAGGTCTTTTGAACTCCATGCCCAAGAGGGTTAAGGCAGTGCTGGAAAATAATGGTGGCCACACAAAATATTGACACTTTGGGCCCAATTTGGACATTTTCACCTCGGGGTGTACTCACTTTTGTGGCCAGCGGTTTAGACATTAATGGCTGTGTGTTGAGTTATTTTGAGGGGACAGCAAATTTACACTGTTATACAAGCTGTACACTCACTACTTTACATTGTAGCAAAGTGTGATTTCTTCAGTGTTATCACATGAAAAGATATAATAAAATATTTACAAAAATGTGAGGGGTGTACTCACTTCTGTGAGATACTGTATGTTCCTATTTAGGTATTATATTTTATACTTGAAGTAACATTTTATTCGAGCTTCATGCATCCTTTCTTATCTACACTTAAATGTGGGTATGTTTAATTTAAAAAAAAAAAAAAAAAAAAAAAAGGAAACATTTTAAACAAAAAGCTGAGAAAATTTTTGTCAAAGACTATGTCCGGATGGGATTCAGAACGATGATCAAACACAGGTGGAGTAGATCGAGTCCATAAACACCCCCAAAGCTTCATAGTCCTCGTAGTCCACATAACGTTTGGCAGTTTTTATTTATATGCTGTTTAATGTTTGATGCTCGCTTTATTTTACATTTGCGTGAGTAATCTTCTATCGCTTGTTTCAGCTTCTCCTTCATTTTGATCCGGAGATTCTGTACTTTTTCAGAAGATGTGTAACAGCGCCCCCTACCGTATAGCCTAAAAATTCAGTCAATTGCGAGGAAAGAGGGAAATAGATTTGAAGTATATCAGTGGACTAGCCTACACAAAAATTCAGATACTCAGAATTAGAAATATGTTTTCTTTATAAATCAATATTTTCAAACAATGTACTTTTATACTATACGTTTATAAATATACTTTTAAGTATATCTTGATCAAAAGACTGAGTCCAAGTATAGGCCAAATATACTTAGACTTTTCTGTCAGTATAAGTCAAGTATACTTAAGTGCAATTTTAAGTGTATTTCTCAGAAGTACATAAAGTATATTTCTGAGAAGTATATAAAAAGTAGACTGAAAGTATACTTTCTTATTTTTAGTTTAAAAGAACACACTTCTTTTTCGTAAGGGGAAGCTCAACGGAACCTGAATACGCACAATAACGGAAGCTCAAACATGCTGCGTAACACATGAAAATGAACCTCATCGGTTACGTAGCACGTTTGAGCTTCCAGAAGAGGTTTGATCTTGTGTGTTATATAGGTTCAGATAAGCTTCTCCTTAAGTTCGCTGATCAGTGTTTACATGCAAGTAAAAGTCTAAATTAAATTTGTTTCTCATAACAAGGAACGATTCTCTTCAGAAAATTTGGAGCACTTGATTCATCGCTCGATGGTTTAGTTTTTCGATCTCTTTATGAGGTTTTTGAAGCGTCAAAGTGGTAGTTGCAAAGGCAGTCTATGGAAGGAAAACTGACATCATTCTGTCATCAAAAAATTTTTTATTAGTGTTCTGAAGATGAACAAAAGTCTTAACAGTTTGGAATGACATGAGGGTGAGTAATTAATGACAGAATTTTCATTTTGGGGTGAACTAACCCTTTAAGGAAATTAAATACCTTATTTTTTTTCTTTTAAAAACATTCATTAAGGGTTCTTCTTCCTAAACGCATTAAGTGACAGTTGATTTGGTTGGCTCACATGAGATACATTTAGCAGTCCTTTACTCATTTTCCCTGTACATCCACTCCTCCATTGCCACAATCCCATACCTCCCTTACACACACACACACACACACACACACACACACACACACACACACACACACACACACACACACACACACACACACACATCAATAACATCAAACCTTGAGCATCCAGTCCCCGAACACTTAAAAGATCAGACCCTCCATTGATTCCCAGAAGCCTCTGCGGGAATGTGTGCTTTTAACCTACGCCAAACTTTTCCATCCTCACTGACCCCAATTTAACTGCATCTCAGTTTGTGCTTAAATGAGTCGATTCATTTGACTTTAAGAGCCGAATCGGAGACGTACATCTGTCGGCCTTCCTCAACCTCACTCCGCCTGGCTATTCTCTTTTCCGGACAGTTGGGTGTGGTTTGCGTACAGGTGAATTCAGTAAGTGCCTTCTATGTGGCTGGATAGGAATTTTAAATCCTCAAAAGAGATTAAAAATGGGTTTTTATTTGCTACATGCCCGCCCAAACACAGCACTTACACTAAAAGCATGGAAGCAACTATAATCCAATTCTGCTGGACCGTACGTCCTGAAACAGACCAGGGTACGATGCTCTCACACTTCTTTGGGACTGCCAATTCTTGCTTTCTTGTTTTCTATGTCTCTCTATTTTCATCTTCTTTCTGCCCCCCACACACATGGACATTAAACCCAGCACTGTCCAGAGAAACAGACTAGAATATGTGAATTGTCGGATTTGGCAGGTGTGTGTGCCGTGGATACAGAATGGTCAGGAAGTCTGTGTGTGATGGAGCAGGACAGGAAAGAGATGGGCAGTCATTAGGGGGTTGTTGAGTGTGTATATCTGGTGGGGGTGTGTGTGGGTAGTCCAGTGACAGGCGGCCAGATACCTGGCCTAATTCAGTCACTTTGATAGGAGCACTCGCATGCATTACTCCCTAAATATCCAGCCTGATTTTTCCAGAGGCGCATGCTTTCTGACCCTCCGCTCGACTTATTTTCAACCCCTGCTGGGCGTCTGCTGGGAAGATCAACCGTCTGAACCCCTGTGTCCCTCTGGGACTCAAGGGAGAGATGCCATGATGTTTAAAAGTAATGCAACATAATAATGCAGTCGGATTCATCCACAGGACCACAAAAAGAGCATAGTGGATCCTTAGTCATGCAGCCATAATGTTGTTTGCTTATAGCCTAACTTTAGCTTTTTACTTCTGCCAATTGTATTTAGGCTTTTTTTTTTTTTTCTAGGGAACCAGGGTGATGCTAATTTCTGGGTTGGCCTACAAAATACGTAATCTCTGCAGCATTCTGTAGAGATTGATTGTAGCATGTTGCTAAGCTAATGGCTTGATACTCTTAATAAAAATAGAATAAGCTACAGACTAATTTTGGGTGAAATAGTATATTTCAAATTGTATTTTATAATTTGGTAGTTTTTGGTAATGAATGAAGTATATTTATAAGCAACACTTTTTAATTAATTAATGTTCTACATTTCTCCTCTTTGATTAGGGTACTTTAGAAGGTATTTTAGGAAGCATCATGTACCTGGATTCCTTTTTGGAATGACCTTTGCGTCGGGAAGTGCTGAGTTATTGTCCTTGTGCAGGTGTCTGAATGTTGATGGTTCAAAACTGAAACATTTTTAGTTATTAATGCCAATGAGATGGCTATAAAGTAAAGTTTTAAAGTATATATGAACTTTTAATTATATTTAATTCATAATTACAAAACACAGCAAGTGTAATATGTTGTTTTCTCTAAATAAAAGATTTATGTATTTGCTTCAGCATCCCATTCCTGAATGTATGGTTGATTTGCCATAGACGGCTTAATTTCTCTTAATCTTTAGAATTCACATGTGTCATATTGGAATTCGTTATCATATTTACAGAAATCAAAACAAGAATTACAGTCCATCACAATATCAAAGAACCATATTAATATTGGAATCCTTGTGTTTTATATTTTATTCAGTCAGATGGTGATTACATCCAGATGGCTGAATGCAGTGATAGCTTAATATTCTCTACGTGGGAGGGAAAATCCCTCTTATATTATAAGGAATTCCTGCATTCATGTTTTTTTTTTTTTTTTTTTAGGTTTCTTATTCTTATTGTCTTTACATGTAATCAAAACCAAATCTATGTTAAATGATAAAATGCAAATAATAGTATTTTATCTGTTGCTTCAAGAAGTAGATGCTTAAAAGATTTCTTGCCTGTTATATAGATAGCTCTGTCCCCAGAGAGTCAAAGATAGCTGGTATTTTTACCATCCACACGGAGGAAAACAGATTGAAGTCCCAGTGGTTCTGGAAGGTCCAAATCAGGCTTGGACTGGCTTTCTGTCTCTCATAGCAACCCATGACATCCTTTTTGACACAAGCCTCCGACATCTGAGAGGAGAGGGGAGATAATCATATATATGCTTTTTGAATTGAGTTTTGGAGACCTCAGAATATTCAAAACAGGATGAACCTTTTACGGAAACCTCTGGTGATATTCAATACATAAAAAGGAATTATTCCTTAAGTTTCATTACTTGTTTTCATTGTATGTTTTCTAAAAGCTACAATTATATGTGTGTTCTTGTGTGTTAGTGGATGTGTATTGGTGTTGGTGTGAGTTACTGCACTATGGCTGTGTGTGTTTTCATTTATATAATGCATTTGAGATTTTAAATGCAGTTGGATTTATTATGTCATGTGTGTGAATTTGATACAATTAAGGGTCATTTTAGTGTCACATGATCCTTCAGAAATCATTCTAATATACTGATTTGCTGCTCAAGGAATATTTCTTATTATTATCAACGTTGTGCTGCTTAATATTTTAGTGTAAACCAGAATAAAATGTTTTCAGGATTCATGAAAAAACTCAAAAGAACAGAATTTTGACATTTTTAAGTATTTGAAATATGTGTTTTTGTAACATTATAAATGTTTTTACTGTCAATTTTGATCAATTTAATGCATCATTGCTGAACAAAAATAATTAAAAACAATAAAAATCTATTTTTTTAAAACTTTTATTTAAAAAAATATTATGGTACCTATCCAAACAAATCCTATATATCCAAAAACAGAAAATTAGTATAAATAGAAAAGAGTTAATTGCACTTACAAAAATGTAATACTTTAATATTTGGGTATTTTACTATACTATACTTTACTATAGCATTACCATCTGACATCATCACTGTATCATGATACTGCCACAATATGTTTTTGTAAGGGTGTGTTCGCATAGAAAAAAATAATGACTAATGTTCTTGGTATTACCATGGTATTTAGACATGTACAAGGGTATTCTTGAAAGTAATATGGCACGCATATAAAAAATTATTACCACCATGGTAAATTACCACCTGATACTATCACTGTACCAGACAAGAGTAGGACCTTTTTATAGGGCTTAACAATGAAGGAGGCAATTCCATTAGAAAAAACTTGGACACACACTCACACACACACACACACACACACACACACATAATCATCATCATGTTGTTGGTTATCAGCATGGAGAAACTAATTAGGGAGATAAATCCGTTCTTTGTGTTAATAGTTCGACAGAACTCTACGCACCCCATCTACGTACGTCATAATCGATGTACAGAAGGGAATTGCAAAAAGAAACAGAATGAAAGTAAACTTTCAATCACCGCTAGTCAAGTTCACCTTGCACCAAGAGCCATTCTTCTGTAACCGCTCTCATAAACTATGTGAAGGGAGGGCTATAGCTCCACCTCCCAAAAAATCAATATATTATTATAAAAAAAGATAGAAAGAGGGAGAGAAAGTGTGTAGGGCCAAAGATGAATTTTCTGGTGTTCTGTTAAAGCGAGGGCCGCTGAAGTGTGGAGAGGATTGCAGATTGGACAGTACATTCACACAGGAGATGAGTTTGCCATTCCTCTTTTATGTCTACCTTCACAACTCACAGCTTGACTCCGTCTTGTGCCAAAAAGGCATTTTCCTTTCTGCTGAAAGCCTATATCTATTACTCTTTCTTTCAGCAGAAATATGGATTCGGCGAGGGTTAGCAGAGGACATCAACTAAAATATCACACTCGCAGCCCATTAGCCGATCAATTGCAGTTTGCATGTTTTTTAAATTAAAAGCCTAGGCTAAAGATAATGCATTTCACTGAATCTGCCATTCTCTAACAAGCCACAGGTGACTTATAATAGTATCAGATGCTTGGAGAGACTGAAATTGAATAAGTAATATTTTGTAATTAAGCTGTTTTGTACAGAAGAGATTGAGTCCCAGTTTCTGTCGACAAATTATATTTTATTGGGTTTGTTTTTGGAGGACAGAAATGTCTTCTGTTATCAGTTTGCAGCTTTTACAATTACCAGCTGCAGAGTGCAGAGGAAGAGGAAACTAACAAGGATCTAATTTTTAAATTAAATTGTCAATTTTGTTTGCTTAGTTTTGCCAAATCAGAGCAAACAGTATATATAACAGAAATAGTGCAGTGTAGTAAACAAGCGGTGTTAAAAAAGTTTAAATATTAATAATAAAATAAAAATACTGATAAGGCAGCGTAAACCGGGGCTTGATTATTTTAATTATTTTATTATTGGTTAATTTTTTACATAAGGTCAAGTGCTGACACATAATGGTGCTTGAAAGATTTTTTTTTTGCTCATAATACAGATCTTTTATTTATGCAAAGATTGGTGAGTTTTCACCATTGTCAAAAAACTGACCCGAACTAATACTGAACTGACTTGAGCTCAATATTGTCTTTTTAGAGCTGCTGTTTTACAGATCTCTCTCTTTCTGCACAGTTCTCGTTTTCTATTGATCACTTCTGCCCTTGTAGACTTGTGCAGGCAGACTCATTCTAAATGGCTTATATCCTGCAAACTATGCCAAGAAAAATATTCACACATTCCTTGTGTGTGTGTGTGTGTGTGTGTGTGTGTGTGTGTGTGTGTGTGTGTGTGTGTGTGTGTTTGAATGTGCTTCCTAACCACTGGACAGCATACTTCACCCTTTAGATCTATTTTGCCATTAACTTTGACTCAGGCACTGATGAGGACAGTCCCAGCGGGGCCCTAACCTTGACCTTTTGGGTCATTTCAGAGTGAGAGTTTGAGTGGTATGTATGTGTGTGTGCAGATTCTGTTGATTCTGCTTTTTTTGCTGCCTGAAAGAGGACAGGTTGTTAGACTAGAGGCTGCACGAAAAGAGCTGTCGTTGTTGCCGAAACACAGACCTTAATAAGTCAGAGGAAGTTAGTGATTGTTTTGAAGGATTTAAAGGAATATGCTAGGTTAAATACAACTTGAGCTCTATCAGCATCATTGTTGATTTCTTAATTCCTTATAACTTGTCCTTCAGTTTGTAAAAACAAAAGAAAACACATGTACAGTACAGTAATACACTCTTGAGTGAAGTCATAAGGGCAAATACCGGATGGTTTTAAAGCAACAATATGAAGCTTTTATTTTTGTTGAAGCACTTTTCAGTAAAAAATGATTATTTTATCAAAATTGTATGAATCATTCTTTGAGATAAAGTTCTGGTTATGTGTTACTGATGTAATTCCTGTGAGTTTTGCTCCATTAAAAAGTGTATTGTTACATCACATCCGTTCGATGGATTGGAGTATTACTGATTTTACATGATTACGAAATGAAAAATTTAATATAACTTTATAAGCTTTGTTAGTGAGTAAACCATGCTGTCTCATTTAACATGTAATGTTAAGTATAATGGCTATAATTTTGAAATGGTGTGATAATTTGCACTACTATTCAAAATTTGTGGTCAGTAAGATTTTATTTTTAAAGAAATTAATACTTTTATTCAGCAAGGGTGCATTAAATTGGTCAAATGACATTTATAATGTTTGAACTTACTATTCATCAAAGAATCCTTAAAAAATATCAAAGTTTCCACAGAAATATTAAGCAGCACAACTGTTTTTAACATAATAATAAGATAATAATAAGAAATATTTTTATTGAGCACCTATGCAGCATATTAGAATGCTTTCTGAAGGATCAGGTGACACTGAAGACTGGAGTAATGATGCTAAAATTTCTGCTTTTCCATCATAGGAATAAATTACATTTTAATACATATTAAAATACAATACAGTTATTTAAATTGTAAAAATATTTCACAATATTACTGTTTTACTGTATTTTTTTACTGTACTGTATTTTTGATCAAATAAAGGCAGCTGTGGTAAGCATAAGAGACTTATTTCAAAAACATTTAAAATCTGTTGAATGATGTGTATGGTGTATGATTGCCTTATTGTAGGCTTTCATTGCAAATGCATAACTGTAATCATGTAATCAAGTGCTGGCGATAGAGCTTAAAGGGTTAGTTCACCCAAAAATGAAAATTCTGTCATTTATTACTCATGCCGTTCCAGACCCGTAAGACCTTTGTTAATCTTCGGAACGCAAATTGAGATATTTTTGTTGAAATCCGATGGCTCCGTGAGGCCTACATAGGGAGCAATGACATTTCCTCTCTCAAGATCCATAAAGGTACTAAAAACATATTTAAATCAGTTCATGTGAGTACAGTGGTTCAATATTAATATTATAAAGCGACGAGAATATTTTTGGTGCGCCAAAAAAAACAAAATAACGAATTATTTAGTGATGGCCGATTTCAAAACACTGCTTCAGGAAGCTTTGGAGCATTATGAATTAGTGTATCGAATCCGCAGTTCAGAGCGCCAAAGTCACGTGATTTCAGCAGTTTGACACGCGATCCGAATCATGATTCGACACACTGATTCATTACGTTCCGAATCTTCCTGAAGATATGTTTTTAGTACCTTTATGGATCTTGAGAGAGAAAATGTCATTGCTCCCTATGTAGGCCTCACGGAGCCATTGGATTTAAACAAAAATATCTTCATTTGCGTTCCGAAGATCAACGAAGGTCTTACGGATGTAAAACTAACCCTGTAAGTTATATTTGTCCCGGAATATTCCTTTAAAGCTAAAAAATTTAGAAATGTATTTGTGGAGTTAAGTAGTGTGCAGAAATATAACAGTAATGAAGCAACAACAATAGAAACCTTAATAATTTTAATAAACTGTGTTTCAAACCTGCATGACTGACTGACTGGCTTATGTAGAACACAAAAGGAGATGATTGGTGGAATGTTCATGCTGCTCTTTTTCATACAGTGCAATGAAATTAGGCAGTGACCAGTGACTGTAAAGCACCAAGCATGACAAAAGACAACAGAAAAATACCATGAGGGTGAGTAAATGATGACAGAATTTTCAGCCGAGCCTCAAAATACAGAGCGCTTTGTGACAGACGGTGAGTGGGCTTTAATGCCTGTTGACCCTGCCTGTGCTTTTTTAGTTTGCATGTTTGTTTCTCAGACAGTCCTCGTATGTGTGCACGTTTATTTTTTTGCCTTTGTTTTGATCCTCTTATTATATGCGGTGGCGTGTAAACAAGTGTGACAGCCACTTGAAATCACAGAGTGACAGAATGCATATATTTAAATGTGTGTGTGTGTGATGAGATACGGGCGTGTTTCTTGGATAGGAAGTCTTCTCCACTCTAAAGGTCAGCGGTCACCAATCAGAGCACAATAAAGAATGCAGATGAGGAGAGGAGGATGAAAAGAGAGGAGGAAAAGCACTAGCCCAGCCAAAAACACTGAAAACAAGCGCCAGTGCCGGAGGCCACAGCGGTCAAGAGCAGCACAGAGGGGGCAGAGTGACTCCCACTGCGCAGGAGTGCATTAAATAAGCCAGAACACACACAGAAACAAACAAACCTGCTGGTAAAACACACACTGATTTATCTCTTTTTTTTCCCCTTTGAAAACCTTTACACTGTATCTGTGCTAGTTTCCACTCTGTTCAACACAGAACAATGATGTGGATTATTTGCATTTATTCATTTAGCAGATGCTTTTTTCCAAAGCGACTTGCAAATGAGAAAGATCACAAGAAAATGATCATAAGAGAATATGGATTATGGATCCATTTAGTATATTCATTCTTATAGTTGTATGCCATAAATTAAATATATGCAGGGCTAGTTACACTATACGTATATGTTTTGCACATATTATGCTCTACTATTCAAAAGATTGGGGTTGGTGAGATTTTTATGTTTTTGAAAGATGTCTTTAATGCTCACTAAGGTTGCATTTATTTTATTAAAAAATACAGTAAAACAGTGAAATATTTGTATATGTGATTCATTATTTAAAATACAGTGGCCCCCAAAAAGTATTTGGAGACTTTAGGCATGCTTAAAATGTATGAATGTCATTCATTAGATAAAATATTAAACAGTGGAGTTTATTATAACAAAAACAAACAAACAAACAAACAAAATTAAAAAAAACTTTTTTTTGAGCATACAATGTTAAGTTTTAAATGATAAATATAAAAAAAAATAGTTAAAGCTGCTGTCTGTAACTTTTTTTTTTGTGTTCAAAATTTACAAAAATTATATAATGAGAATGTACAACATGAATCCGCTACAGCGCCAAAAGTTACAGACTGCAGTTTTAATTAAAAGTCATTGGGGGGGAAAAAATGGCCTAAAAAGGTGGAGTTAGTTCTGAGAAAATTTCTAAGATCCACAAGATGCCACTTAGTTTGATATTTTAATATCTAATGCAATTAAATGTATACATTTTTGTGACTTAAAGGGGACCTATTATGCAAAATTCACTTTTATAAGGTGTTTGAACACAGATGTGTGTCCACAGTGTGTGTAAACAATCAGCCTATAATGGTGAAAATCCACCCACTCCTTTTTTATAATTCCCATAAATCATAAACAGTCTGTCCAAATGAACGGATTCCAGATTATGTAAGAGTAGGGGGAAGCCTCGACCATGACTGGTGATGATCTGCTCTATTAGCATAGAAACTGCCCTGAGTGAGCCACAGCAGTCAATGCTGGATTTGCACAAAAGATTAACATGACGGCACATGCTAGTCGATGAGTTGAATCAGTGTCCGACTCTGGTTTGAGCAAGTAAAGTTGAACGTCGCATTCATGAGCATTTTGGCTGCGTGAGATTCTCCAGTTTTGTTGTTATTGAGTAACTGAAGCGAGAGCTGTTAAAGCTTTGCCCACTTCTGAAAAGGGGGCTGGGAGCAGCAGCTCATTTACATTTAAAGGGACACACACAAAAATGTTTTGTGTGTGTCCCTTTAAATTGAGTGTTTTTGCTCACACCCAAATACGGGCTGATTTGACAAGCTGTAATAAATGATCTGTGAGGTGTTTTGAGCTGAAACTTCAGACACATTCTGGGGACACCAGAGACTTTTACATCTTGTGAAAAGGGGCATAATAGGTCCCCTTTAAGTGTCCAAAAACTTTTTGTTCACACGTATAGTTAAAAAGCAACTCCGAAACTGTAGTGTAAAGTCCGCCATTTGTAGTGTGAAAGGTCATTTTGTAATCTCTCTGAAGGGGACTGCTGTGGACCGACTGCGGTTTCCCGCAGTGCTGGACTGGATAGAACAGAGCTGTTGATCAGTTAGTCACACTCACTGATTAGAGGCGACGTGGACTACCTGGTTTCTATGGTGATGATTGACAGGTCATATTGAAGGCAAGCGGGAAGGTATTATGGAGTGAGGAGGAGGATGGGGTGCATCATGGGAAGTTTAGCTGACAAGGCAGGTCAGCATGACAGTGCGCGTGTTAGAGAAGAGAGAAAATTCTGTGGGAATGACAGTGGAATTGTGACAGCTCCGTTTCCTCCTTCATGCTCGGCCGCCTGTGATCCGGCCCTGGCCTGTCGCACCGCGCCGCTGATTGTTTGATGGCTGTCGAACGCTTTACCCACCTGAGTGTGTGCATATCTGAAAACTGTTCACCTCTCACAGAGAAACAGAGAGAGAGAGAGAGAACTGTTGTTTCCTGCAATACCTTGAATCCATGTAATACTCCTCGCTGATTCTGTTTGTCTGCTTGTCTATCTATCACTCTGTCTATCTGTCTGTCTGAAACTATCCATCCGCTACATGCCATAAACGATCTATCTCTTTACTGCTGTGATACCTAATCCATCAATCCAATACTCCTCACTGATATCTATCTATCTGTCCGTCTGTCCTTCCGTCCATCCATCTGTCCGTCCATCCATCCATCCATCCATCCATCCATCCATCCATCCATCCATCCATCCATCTTCAGGGCTCGACAATAAGCCTTGTCATATGCTTGTCCTTCAGACAAATAAATCGGTCATTCACCTGAGAAAAAAGTTACTTGTCTGGAAAAAATTGAATTTTTGTGTTGTAAATATAATCTATTCTGAAGCAATATTCTCATCAGTGTATATATGTATGTATATGTATTTATGTATGTATACATATGTATCTATGTATCTATCTATCTATCTGAAACTATATGGTATGTGAGGTTGACAAATTTGTCTAGATGAAACTTTTGAAAAGTTTATTTGACTTCTTTTTCCCCCATAGTCATATTTTCTCACCTGTTTCATGTGTACTCATGCATATACTTTGCTGCCTGTATATGTGCATCAGAATTTCTGTTTATGTGCGTGATTTAACAAAGACCCGGGCAAAACCTTGGCTGAGTTTCAAAGCCATTAGCAGTGAGTGGGCGTTACAAAGGGAGAGAGAGGACATCTGATTTAGGGCTATTCAAGCTGTCACACACAGACACACTCGCTCTTACAGTAGATCTGTCCTTTCGATACAGAAGAGAGCACACTGCTGACTTACTGGCCTTGGTGAATTTCCAAACCCTTGAGCACAGGGGCTGTAATAAACTTCTTCAGCTGCGTGTGCTGGACACTAGCTCACAAATAGCTCTCAAACACTTTATCAGGGTGATGAGTACTTCTCTTTACATGAATCACTAATGCTGTTCAAGCACTCTTCATGTATATGTTGGAGCTGCGGCACAGTGTTTAGGGCAGGTGCTTCTTATAAGGTGAGCTACTGTGAATTAGGGCTAGAAAAAATGATTAAAAAAAAAGCGATATTTTGTTTTTCTGCAATATATATTGCGATATGATGATATATATACAATTGAACAAAGATGTTTTTCAGGTAAGTCTAACAGTGTTTAGGTACAGAAATTGAAAAATCAAATGTTGAATAACACTGCATAGTCTTCGCTGTATAAATTAAATATAATTAAACTTTGTTAAAATCTACAAAAGTGATTTTGTCTTTGTATTTGGTTGTTTGATTAACATTAATGACACAGACAGCAGCAGTTATTTATAGGCTGCTATCACTATGCATGCACAGATCCAGTATAACGATACGCATCCGTTTTCTTTCTCAATTGCTTACGTTCACGTAAAGCCATAAGTGACTGTGTTTACAAAGATGCTGGATGAGACGTGCATTTTGACAAAATTTTGCATGTGTGTGTCCATTTAAGCACAAATAGATGCGAAAGGGAATGCAATTCTGTGTTCACGTTCTGGCTCTGTGTGTGCGCACAGAAAACAGCGTGCGAGTTCCAAATTAAGTTCTCTTTCGTGTCCTCTTGTGCTTAAATGGTTTAAAATCATTTGAATGTTTAAACTGACAGGGGCTAAAACACTTGCAAATTATACAATTACGATCTATGTTGGTTAAACTTTGCAATTAACCGTGGGGCCTGGAACAACTACAATCCCTATACTTGCCATCGCGCATCCTGCGATGTGACTATCAAGCAATATCGATATTGATGCAAAAATTATATATCGTGCAGCCCTGCTGTGAATGTCATTTTGTAAAGACTTTTGCAATCACAGACTTGTCCGTTGTGTGTATGAATGCAGTGGTGAATCAAAGGCCTATTGTGGTAGCACACAAAGTGCTTGATTGCTTAAGAAATGTCTTTTTTTTTTCATAATTGGCATAATTCTGAATTATTTTGAATTTGGTTGTTGTTGCACTGCTCGCTTGCAATGCAGACCGCAAACACTGGAAACGAGACACAACAAAACTAGAACACTCTCATTATAATAAACAAAGCGTAGACACAGTGTAAATAAGAGATTTATTGTGCAGTGTAGACATTGTTTGTTATAATGGGAGTCTGTTTGTGGACAGTCAGTGAGCTCGCCCTGAACTTATAGTCATGTGAAACAGTGTAAACTTGCGGTGACAGCTTTAGCGATTATAATGGGATGGGAGCATTCTAGTATTGTCACATTGCTCGCTTACTCTGTATAATTTATTCAAAATCAGCTTGTTATGGGTGTGTAGCATACATAAAAAAATATGACATGCAGTTGCCTCACACAAAAATAAGTAGTGTTATAAGATAAGTGCAGCCAGCGGTCACCATTGAGCCATGGTACTTGTATGGTTGACAAAGGATTGAATCTGGTTTATGTTCTATTCTCTCTTTCCTGAATAATAACTAGTCACCATCATCTCTATTATAAAAATCTTTGAATAAGCTGTTCACACATCTGTGCCATTCTAGCAAGTACCTGAATTTGTTCAAAATTTGTTACAATGGATAATTTGTGAGACCATTATGTTACTTCTAGACCCAAATTGAGTGTTTGTCTTGACGGATGCCAGCATGGACAAACAGCAGAGAGATGGAATCCAGCCACTACAGAAGTAAAGCTGATACAGACAGACAGTACTTGAATGTGAGCCAATGACTTTTGACACGATGTGAAAAAATAAAGGAATGAGAAATGTTATTCAGCACTAACAGTGCTTACTGAACTGCTTACTGTAGCTTTCACTGTAAATTTATGCTTAAAACAAGAAAAAAAAAAGGGTCAAGTTTAAAATCTACTTTCTAAAAATTATGATCTCAGAGACTTTTGCTTGCCTTCAAGTACATTTATTTTGTGTGAATGATGTATCCATGTTCAGTGTTATACGGTAGGGGCGCTATTACGCAGCTTCTGAAAGAGTACGGAATCTCCGGATCAAAACACAGACAAAAAAGAAACAGAAACAAGCGATTAAAGCATTGCTTATGCACGTTGTAGTCTTTGATAAAAATGTGATTTTCTTAGCTTTGTGTTCAAAATGTTGCTTTTTTTTTAATGAAACTTACATTCACACAAGTGTTGATAAAAAAAAAACTTTTGCTGTTTAAAAACAGAGGCTCTGTTTTCTTTTGATATATCGCAAGTTCAGACATTCATAAAAACAAAATGTTCTGGTGGCTATAAAATTTTTGTGAAAAGGATAAAAAATGCTGGCGGTGGCTGGCAACTTTTTAAAAAAACACTATCTATATATATATATATATATATATATATATATATATATATATATATATATATATATATATATATATATATATATATATATATATATATATATATATATATATATATACAGTACTGCTTGAAAGTTTGTGAACCCCTTGCAAAATCTGTGAAAATGTGAATAATTTTAACAAAATAAGAGGGATCATACAATATGCATGCTATTTTTCATTTAGTACTGTCCTGAGTAAGATATTTTACATAAAAAAATGTTTACATATGGTCCACAAGACAAGAAAAATAGCTGAATTTATAAAAACGACCCGTTCAAAAGTTTGTGAACCCTTGATTCTTAATACAGTGTGTGGTTACCTGGATGATCCACGACTGTTTTTTTTGTTTTGTTTTTAGATGGTTGTTCATGAGTCCCTTGTTTGTCCTGAACAGTTAAACTGCCCAATATTCTTCAGAAAAATCCTCCAGGTCCCAAAAATTCTTCAGATTTCTAGCATCTTTTTCATATTTGAACCCTTTCCAGCAGTGACTGTGTGATTCTTAGATCCATCTTTTCACACTGAGGACAACTGAGGGACTCAAACACAACTATTAAAAAAGGTTCAAACATTCACTGATGCTCCAGAAGGAAACACGATGCATTAAGAGTCAGGGCTGAAAACTTTTGAACAGGATAAAGATGTCCAAATTTTTCTTATTTTGTTTAAATATCATTTTTTTTTTTTTCATTTAGTACTGCCCTTTGGAAGCAACAGAAGACACTTAAATGTTTGCCAGAAGACAAATTAAGTACAATATTCTTTTGATCTTCAAATTCAAAAGGTTTTCACCCCCTCAGCTCTTAATGCATCGTGTTTCCTTCTGGAGCATCAGTGAATGTTTGAACCTTTTTTAATAGTTGTGTTTGAGTCCCTCAGTTGTCCTCAGTGTGAAAAGATGGATCTGAGAATCATACAGTCACTGCTGGAAATGGTTCAAATATGCAAAAGATGCTGGAAAACTGAAGAATTTTTGGGCCCTGGAGGATTTTTTTGAAGAATATTGGGCAGTTTAACTGCTCAGGACAAACAAGCGACTCATGAACAACCATCACAAAACATAAAAACAGTCGTGGATCATCCAGGTAAAAACACACAGTATTAAGAATCAAGGGTTCATAAACTTTTGAATGGGGTCATATTTATAAATTCAACTATTTTTTTGTCTTTATGTTTATGTAAAATATCTTATTCAATACAGTACTAAATAAAAAATGACATGCATTTTGTATGATCCCTCTTATTTTGTTACAATTATTCACATTTTCACAGATTCTGCAAGTGGTTCACAAACTTTCAAGCAGCACAGTATATATATATATATATATATATATATATATATATATACACAACGGTATATATACAATATATGGTACAATTTTTTTTTAAATATTTTTAAAAGAAGTCCCTTAGGCTCACCAAGGCTGCATTTATTTGATCAAAAATTCAGTAAAACCAAAATGTTTGTGAAATATTATTACCATTTCTATTTTAATATATTTTAAAATTGAATTTGTTTCTTTGATGACAAAGCTGAATTAATCCAGTCTTCAGTGTCGTATGATCCACATGATCTGTTGATCATGATATGATCACATGATAATATTGAAAAATAATACTAATATTGAATAGTTGAGCTGCTTAATATTTTAATATATTTTAGTATTATACATTTTTTTTCATTCTGTAATAAATAGAAAGCTCAAAAGAACAGCATTTATTTACACTAAAAATCTTTTGTAACATTATACATGTCTTTACTGTCACTTTTGGTTAATTTAATGCATTCTTGCTGAATGAAAGTAATAATTTCTTTCAAAAACAAAAAATGTTGAATCGCTATTTTTTCAATTTTTCTCATTATTTACTGTAAACATTATGTACATCTTACAGTTGTGATTAAGGGGGTCTCAAAGGATGCCTTGCTGAACCACAATCCACCTTTTTAGTTCTAACCATATTGCAGGTCTGTGATTGGAGATGGAGCTGTCCACTGCTAAAACACAAACTTCGGCAAATCATTCAGTGATCCGCCTTGCCTCAGCAAATACACAGCTGTTGCCTGTTAAAATATATTTCCTTTGTCATCACATCTGTCTGAATTTACTTACACTCTCACAGTTAATAGGCTTGATTGTTTTTTAATGAAACTTCTTGTGTTTTCCAGTACAGACCGAGCACTGCATATGAACCCTCTTGAGCAGTCAGTGGGGGTTTTTGTGGAGTGAATATGCTTTACGAGGCTGCATTCAAATTCACTATGACCTAAATACCACAGAGAATCTCTATGGGGAAATGACAGCGTCGAAAGAGGCATTGTGTTCTTGACAGAGCAGAGAGGTGGAGAAAGAGAGAATGAAGGTGAAAGAGGAAAAAGAAAGATCGCTAGCATGACATTTCTGTCTCTTTTGGACTCTATAGCGTGTGAAGACTCTCTTGGCTCTGTTGGCAAGGCCATACACACGCGTGCATGCACGCGTACACACACACACTTGCATGCTATTGTGTGGTGTGTATGATAAGGCAATGTAGCCGAACGGACCTCTGCACGGTTTAGCGTCAGACCGCTGTGCTCCACCCGTCTGTCACTGCGGTTACCGAGTGCTACATACTGGAACGCAACTGCAACCGCGAATCTCCTGACACATTCTGCTGCCTCCCTCTCTCTCTCTCTTTCTTTCTCCCACTCTCTTTCATGCTCGCTGTTTTTTACCCTCTCGTTCTTTGTCCCATGACAGCTTTAGTTCTGGCCGGTAGCCAGCGGTCAGTAACGAGGATATGACATTGTTCTTCTTCCAATCTCTCTCTCTCTCTCTCTCTCTCTCTCTCTCTCTCTCTCTCTCTCTCTCTCTCACACTCACACACACACACACACACACACACACACACACACACACACACACACACACACACACACACACTCTCTCTTTTTGAATGCTGACTCTCTAACCTGCCTTGCTTGTGCATGGTAAAATAGCAATTAGGTCAATGTCTGGCACTAAATTTAGCTCACCAAACTTCCATGAAGTGATTGTTCCTCTGCGCTGGGCTGAACTTGAGTCTGAGCCGAACTTGAGTCTGAGCCAAGACAAAGATGGGTCTGAACGATCTGTCTCATTGCTGCATGGGAACAAGACCACATAGGCATACATTCACGCACTTATATATGAGATCAGTATTGAAATGCTTCCATTTTGCATTTTTTTTTATCCTTATTTACTACAAACATTTTTATTGAAATGATGACCTGAAATTCGGTTTGTGCCCCTTTTGCTTGAATGGCAGCAGCATTCAAGAAGCATAAATATTTCTTATTCTTTTTTTCATTATTATTTCTATGTTTCTTTAAGATTATTCATAATCCTATTTTTTCAGATTTAAATTTAATTTTGAATCCAAGAATCCAATTTTGATTTCCATTGTCTATGTGCATTAGATAACCACTTAGCAATGTACTTAAAACCACTCATATCACCAAAGCAACTGCATAGCAACACCTGTACAACCAACCAAATTGCTGTAGTATCATTGGAGCTACTTTTGCACTGAGACATCACTCATTTTTAGCACGTATTTTCTAAATAAAATCATAAAAATCTATAACAATTTAAAGTCAGCATGAAGTGAAAATTGATCATACCCGTTTTATAAATGCATTTTATCTTATTGTGAAAGATTCATCCATGTGTTGCTTTTTTTACTTTTTTTT
The DNA here is from genome assembly GCF_019924925.1 of Ctenopharyngodon idella. Lineage (NCBI taxonomy): Eukaryota > Metazoa > Chordata > Actinopteri > Cypriniformes > Xenocyprididae > Ctenopharyngodon > Ctenopharyngodon idella. The sequence continues at coordinate 34,281,593 of NC_067224.1, forward strand.
TTTTTTTTTTTTTATCTAGTCATTTTTAATTAAAATATCATAACTTGATCTTCCAGTCAAATGAGGCTTCTCTCTGGTGGCGCATGTCAGACTGTTCCAATCATTTAGGGTGTGTTCACACTTGTAGTTCAGGTCTCCTGGTTCTTTTGGTCTGAACCAAAAAAAGAAAATTATACATTTAGTCCTGGTTAGCATTCACACCAGCGTGTGCTGGGATAAATGTGCTCGCTGTATGTGCGTACATATGATGGAGCTTATAAAATGTGTAAAGGAGTCAAAACAGTGGCAGGAATCCCTCTGTCACAGACACAAACAAAGATCTGCTGCGAGGAGATGCGGTTCTGATACCTGCACTGAACTGTGATGGGCAACATCACGACTACTATGAGAAAAAAAAAACGGTATTAAAACAGGTATTAAAAAACAGAATGCTTGAGCATTCTGTCCTTTTTAGGGTCGCATCTTGTGACTGTATTTGGTTCGATTACATGTCTTTGGTCCATGTTGCGTTCATATTTCAGTCGAACCGGACCAGACCAGAGTCCCATCTTTTCAGGGGTCTCGGTCCACTTGTTTGGTGCGCACCAGGGTTTGGATGGCAGCGTTCACACTTATTCAAATGAACCGCACTAACAGAACGGTCACACCAGAGTTTGTTTTAAATGAATTAAGTGTGAACACACCCTTAGTCTGCTTAAACACCGACACTTTTTACAATTGACTGCTAGCTCACATTAAAATCTGAAAAAAAACAATGGACAGAACCAAGTCCCCACCCTATCTTTTTTCTTAATATCTTTTCACAATACGGAAGAAAAGATCTGTTGCTACTTCCATTACATCGCAACTTTAATCTCTTCAAGCAGAATGTCATGTAAATCTAAACTGCTTTACAAATGTGTCCAGACTCCAGAATACTTTAATCCAGTGACAGATTAATTAGAGACATCTTGACAACTGAAAGCCCTTGGCGTGCTCTTTGTGGACACCAGCGGAGGAACTCTCTTAAGTGATGTCCTGAAGTACACGTTTACCTGAGTGAACCCGTCACGGGTGACAAACGGTTCTTTAAATCTGTCTGACTGCACTTCTCCATCCCCTCTGCCTCTGTCCAGCACTCTAAAACACGACTTTCTCAACAAAGGTTAAACAACAGACAAGTGATGTATGGTTGTGTGTCTTCCTCTCAGCTGCTCTCGGTTTTTGACCCATGATAAGATAAACACTCCTGCCTTTTCGGCATCTGTGGCGGCCACAGACCCTGAACCGATCGATGATGGCTAATTAATACAGCCGGGGACAATGAGACTCCTCTCTTCTCTCTTCTTCCCTTTGCTTAAATTAATTATGGCTGAGAGAGAGACTGAAAAATCCTGAATGAAGGTTTGTGTTTTGACTCCAATTCACTGGTGCCTGTACTTTCTCCTCGTATGCCTCCAAATTTACTTTAAGTAAAGATAATTGCTCAATTGCATTAGGGTTTCTGAGGGGGTGAGAATAGACATGTGATCACGTGCACTTAAAAACACTAAAATGCAATGCTAATTACATTTACAAGGGGTTATGTAATAGGTCATTGGTTTTAGAGGGGCTGTTTTCACTGTTTACTCTTCAGGCAGTTGTTTATAGTAATATATTTAACTATAGTCTTCTCTTAAAGGAGCAGTTTACGCAAAATTTAACCTAAATTTGTAAAATTTAATACAAATTTACCTTCATGTCACTCCAAACCAGTTTTCTGTGCACACAGAAGCGCGCAGCCGCGTACACAGAAAGCCTCCTCTCAGACAGCGTACGGGTACTGAATTGAGCTCTCTTTCGCATCTGAATGGACAAATACACATAACATTATGTCAAAATGTCAGTTTTGGTGAGTATTCACGTAAACACAGTCGGTTATGTCTTAAGAGAACATATAAACAGATGAGAGAATATTGGATGTGTATCGGTGTACTGGATCCCAGTATTCTGTCTTAAAGTGACAGTAGCCTAATAAACCTAATTCCGTCTGTGCCCTTAATATTATTTAAACAACAAAAAACAAAGAAAATGGCATTCACTACTTTTTAATAGCTTTAATAAGGATTAATTATATTTAATTTATACAAATAAATTTGTCTGCGTGAAAGAATGAAGAATGATGTATGTAAGTTGTTATAAAGAATGCATATATCATTAATTGAAAAGAAGACCATGTTTTTCTTTAGGAGAAGTGGTTTTATTTCATTTTAAGATAAATAAAGACATGTTATATGTCACAGCTGTTAAATGTGTCTGTATTGCATGTTCAAACTTTAATATTCATATTAACAGGTTAATAGATGTTTTCTCCAGTGGTATATAATGTGTTGGGAAATTTGAGAGAAAATCTTAAATGATGCATTAAAATTTAACTAAACCCATTTGATTTTATTCGACTAAATCTACTGTGGATTTAGTTGACTAAAACTAGACTAAAACAATTCAGATGACTAAAATATGACTAAATCTAAATGGCATTTTAGTCGAAAGACTGTGACTAAAACTAAATCAAATTTTGGTGTCAAAATTAACACTGCTCCAAACCTGTATGACTTTCTTTCATCTGCAGAAAGAAAAAGGTGAAATGTTTGAAGGTATCGTTTTCCATTTTCTACCCATGGCATTACAATAAAATTTTTCAAGCCCCAAAAAGGAGGGAAAAGTACCATTCAGGTATCATTAAAGTGGTTCATATGACTCACTAATGCACTAAATTGCCATCTGAAGTTGTCTGAAGCTGTACAATAGCTTTGTGTGAGAAACAGACCAAACTTAAGTTGCTATTCTCTGAAAAATTTGACATCCGCTCTCTTTGAGGCATTTGTGACTATTAGTTCAAGAAGTAGTGAATCAAATTAATGAATCGTTAGAACTTTTCAGTGAATCGATTGGTAAAAAATTCTCATTTGCACTTTTATTTGCACATTTAAAATTGGCATCTGAAGGTTTATTGTCAACGATTGGTTCTTGATTGACACAAATGAGATTTGAGAGCTACAAAACATTCAATACTCAAATCTCCTTTTGCGCTTTTGTGTTCCGTAGAAGAACGAAAATCATACAGTTTAGAACATGAGGTTGAGTCAGACTTTACATTTTTGAGTCAACACAGAATTCCCATAATGCATCTCTCCTTTGCCATACGCTCTTCTGCCCTGCTTATTATCCAGCCGTTTACAGTACTTAACAACTTTCCTTGCATACAGAGTAACTTTGCTGTCCTCTCTACTTCTCATCTGCTTCTACATAACTAATCCTCTTAACGCCTGTGAAAGTCCTGTTCAGCGCATTTGTGTTTGCGTATAATTGTGCGAGACCACATGTGCATGCGGTTTGCTTGTCTGTGGCTCATTGTTCGGCATAGCCGAGTGTTTGGGCAAGATCGCTGTCTGACTCAAACTCTGAGTGAATAATGACAAAATGCTCGTGCTATTCAGAGAAATGACATTGCGCTTCCAGAAGAGACAGAGAGGGACTGTGACTGATTCTTTTTTCCTTGCTCTCGTTCTCCATAACATTATTTATCTCTCGTTTTCTGACTGGCCGCCCCCTCCCTCTCTCCCCGCTCCCCGTAGACGTATGCCATCTCTGCAATAAAGCATTGTCTGTTGGTTTATTGATTCATTTACTGCTTCTAGAACATTCTTTTTGAAGGAGGAAGGGGTCAGACAGCAGCACATCCATCAAGCGGCCGATTGGGCGAGTGTAATTGAACTCATTTTGGGGGTGTCATAACAAGGATGGAGGGGGGAGGTGGTTATTTGGCCCCTGTTGATCTGAGGTCAAAGGTCAACTTGGAGCATTTAGAGAGGTTGTGATCTAACCAAGTGCGTTCATTCACAAGAAAGAGAAGAGAAAGCAATCAGGAAGAGTTTCCTGTTATTCAAGGAAATGGATTTTGCAGGCTTGAAGCTTAGTTGTGTGTATGTGTGCATCACAGAGCAAGACTTTTCACTCTAGACACAAAGTTTGCTCCACTTTGTAGTGTATTCGGCCAAAAACTGCCCACTTAGATGGGAAAAGACTGATTGTCATTTAAAGTGACCAATCACCGGTCATTTTGTTTTTGTGCTGTTTAGGGGTGTGTAAACATGAAATTAATGAGAGCATAATAATAGCACATTAAAATAATAGTCTTTGATCAGAATTTCAGATTATTTAGCATAAAACACAGCCATATACAGTTGTTGGAAATATCCTGTTTATTTGCTACTAAGTGCCATGAATAAAACTATCTTGTGTATTCATCTTGTAAACATGACTTTGCTTCCTGGCATACTGAAAAAAACCTGTGCATGCTGACTCTTAGAATGACAGTCTAATGTATATTGGAAAAAAAAAAAATGATAAGAGCTGGCTGAAATCTCCTATTCCATGTGTTATGGTGCACAGGTTGCATGAATGCATGCCCTTAACAATCTGTGTGTGCCATCTGAGACTGCTTTTTATCCCTTGTTCTCAGTTTCTAACATTCGCACTAATGCACAGACACCAAGTTATTCATTAATTGTATTAAGATGCATTGTCTACCGGCTGTTACTATTGCTTCCCACAATAAACCTTATTTAATGGGCTTCTATTGCTCTAATTTCCTGTGCAAATCAAGCACTCTAGTTCATTCTGTGGATGTGATTACAGAGAGGAAACCCTTCAGATTGTTAATATCTTTTGAGATATTTTATGTGCATTAAACAGAAGGCGCTCCAGTGAAACTTACACAGTAATTTAGAATCTATACATAATGAGGATACAAATTATTTGTCACCTAAATTTGTAATTTCATCAGTTATTCATCACCTAAGTTTTAAAATTATTCAGTAATCAGTAATCTTCTTTTTTTTTGTGAAATGTTTGGCTAATGTTAAAATTCCATGTTACTCAGTTATATATATATATATATATATATTTATTTATTTATTATTATTTTTTTTGCCATAAAGAGCATGAATTTTTAGCATTTTATTTTTTTTGACATTATTTTCATTACAATTAAGCAAACCCCCAAATTATTAATTATTAAAATGTGTATATGCATACATGCTCACACACATTTTAATAAATTATGGATGCAAAATGCTTTGTTTATTTATTTATTTTACTTTAAGTCACATGATTGCACACCTGTGAAAAAGAGCATGGTTGACTCTTTATGTACTTAACTAAGATTCAGTAGGCATTGCTCTCATTGATGGTCCGAAAATTCTGCATCAAGGAAGTGTGAAGTGCACATAGTTATATAGTGCATTTATATTAATCAAAATGCTCCTCTCTCTAGGGTTATTTTTCTAGGTAACTATCAATTTTATGGTCATTGAATTTTTCTGAGGTAAATGTGACGTTACGTGACATTGTTCACAAGCTGTTTTATTGACGTCTTTCCTCAAATGCTTTAATACAAAAATAAATCCCCCTCTGTGCCTACCGTCAAATGAAATCCTGCATGCTTATTTTGAAGAAATAATTACTTCAAAAATGTTAAAGAAGTATGTTCTATATAGTATGAATGTGTGTTTTATGAATGAAATCTGGACATTGACCATGTTGTCATTGTCATATGATCTACCAGTTTCAGTTGCGCTGCTTTACTGCCATTCGCAACCCCTCTCATATGGCCTCATGGGATAGTAAAGTGTCCATCAGATGTGCACTTCAGTATCTCCCTAGAATTAGTAAGTCATTCAGGTACTTTTTGCCTATGCTTTAATGAGTACTGTGAATTTGGACATATTACTCTTTTCACATACTGTTTTTCACCCATTATATAGAAGTCAGATACAGCTACAGCTTTATACTAGGTTTGGTAGGAGACCAATTGCAATACTGCCCCCTGTTGTCCTGGAGGATGTGTGAATAGGCATCAAAGCACAGGATAAAATCTGTCTTTGGGCAGTAGTGGTAGTACTAAAGCCTTTGATCTTCCTTGATCTTAGAGTGTCTCTCTCTTCCTCATCCAACATGTTTTTTTCTCAACAGACTTGACGGTTCCTTCTATGAGATCATGTGGGTGGACTTTGAGATTGACAATTTCATCAACCTGCGGTCATCGCAGTCCATTCGCTGGCAGATAGAGTATCCCTCCACCGGAGCGTCTGCCGAAGTCATCTCCACTATCTACATCAGCCAGAGAGACCTACAGGGTATCGTACCCATCGCTGAGGTGAGAAAGCACCATTCACACAACCTTATCTCAATGTTTTCTAGCGCTGTCCTTAGGTAAAATGTGTTTATTCCCAAATACTTAGCCAATATACTGTCCCCTGTTTTTTTTTTTTTTCATTCGTAGATAATAATTTTGGAAATCGCAGTGATATACTGGAGAAAAAAAATCATTTCATTTCATAAATTTTAAACATGCATAGTGGAAATTATTTTAATATCAAAATAAATACCCACCATAACAGGACCTGACATAAGGTCCTGAAAATACTTTGTTCATTGGAGAACAATGCTGTGTCATTTGGATTTCAGCTTTGAGTAACATTCTAGTCCTGGATATGCACCACTTTTCCTTTCTGTAGCCGGAATTCCCATTTAATAAAACTGAGAAACTCTTACTCTTGTATGATTAATTTACATAATTTTCATGACAATTAATGATAATTAATTAAGGTAACTCTTTAGTTTAGGGTCCATTTCTCACTATTAACTAGCTGCTTATTATCATGCATATTATAGGATATTGGCTGTTTATTAGTACTTATAAAGCACATATTAATGATTTATTCTGCATGACATTATTCCACATCCCTTAATCCTACCCAATTCCTAAACTTTAACTACTTTACTAACTATTAATAAGCTCTTATTAGGAGTTTATTGAGGTAAAAGTCATAGTTAATAGTTAGAATTGGAACCTAATCTAAAGTGTGACCCCAATTAATTAGTGGGAGAGAGAGGGGGGGACGGGAACGTGAAAGTTCCGTGAGCCGGGCCCTTAAACTCTGGTCATCTGAAGCACAAAGGCACTATATTGTCAGTGTGTTGCCCACGAAGCTATCGGTGCTTATTTATTTATTTATTTATTTATTTATTTATTTATTTATTTATTTATTTCCTTCCTTCCTTCTTCCCTTCCTTCCTTCCTTTAAAAAAAAAAAAGAAAAAAGTCACATTAAGTCAGTTCCCTAGTACCTGTTAGTGTTGCAGCACCAGACTTTTGACTTCAAGCTAACAGTCAGATCTACTGTCCACTTATATGAGAAGATACTGTCTGACTGACATATAAAGCAACCAGCAACAGTTTGTTGTGTTTTGATATGATGAATTTGAATTTGAATTTGATGATGAAATTGTATCATCCAACAAGATCATCCACCTGAACTGTGTTTTAGGCAGGTAGGGATTAAGCTCTATAGGGATTTAAGACTTTAAGTCTTTCAGTCTTCCCGACAAGCAGCCTCCTGTGGTTCTGTGTGATATGAACAACAATACTTTGTCATGTCAGAACCATAGGACGCAAAGAACGCTTATAGCAAATAGACGGCAGCAGCTATCTCTGTGCTCTCTAAAACACAGCGTGAGCAGTCAATAGTGAAGATGAAAGAGCAAGGGAGATGTATGGGTGTGTTTGGCCCAAAGTTAAAGCTGGTGTGAGGAATTTCTCCTGTATAATGTCTATTTTTTTCACCGCATTACATTCATATTTAGAAAATCTTAATTTATCTTCATCTGATTGTTTTTGTTCTGTTTATGTATTTACATTTTGGCAATTTTTTGATGAGATATTATTGAGTTGACAGGAAATTATAATATGAAAATCCTGCATCAACACATGTGATAACCACTAGGCCACGACCCAGACACCTTTGTTGTTTTTTAATCACCCTTGTGTTTTGACCTTCAGATAGGTCAGGTCATGTGTTTCTCCCCTGCTGTTTGGAGCTCCATGAGACATGTCTCTACAGCAGGGGGGAGAGGTGACTCTCACAGCCCCAAACTGGGCTCTCCTGCTGGGGTACATGATTCCAACACACACCCATCAGCGCGCTCTCAACATGGAGCCTCTCGCAGTGTTGAATGGCTGTTTCCACTGTGGGGGGAAAGTCATAGAGACTGAGGCTGGAGGATAGAGCATATTTTATAGTTATAATATTTTTATATCACATATAATTTTTCATATATATATATAAATAAATGAATACTTTTATTTAGCAAGAATACATTAAATTAGTCAAAAGTGACAATGATTTATATATTATAATTTATATATTGTTACAAATAAGCAATACATTTGTTACTGTACACACTTTGTTAACGTTAGTTAATGAAAATTCAAATTTTTGTTCATGTTAGCTCAGGTCCATTGAATAATATTAATAGATACACCTTTTGATTATTAAAATCTATTAGTAAATGTTAAAATTAACATTTAACTAAAATAATAATAATAATATTAAAATAGTAATAATAAAATTGTTAACTAATGTTAACAAAGTGAACCTTATTGTAAATATTGTAAAACAATAAATGTAATTATTATTAATCTATAAATTCTCTCTTTCCTTCAACTTGTCTTTTCATCATCTTTGACATCCAGTCAAAACCTCTTAAAGTTAGAGCTTGTTAGAGTCCCTGAGTACCTGTCAGTAAAGAAAGACCGAGACACATGACATCACAGACTTCCAGGAAGAAAAGGTCAGAAGATGAAAGGCGGCTCATGCTGGAGCCCTGGACTTCCTGTGGAAGTGGCCAAACACTGATGATTAACGAAGAACACACACACACGCATGCACGCACACACACACACACACACACACAAAAGAGTGAAAAAAACGATAGGCAAAAGGAGGAGAAAAGATGAGGTACAAGGTGCAATAAAGGTAATGTTTTTTGTAGAAGATTGAGTTTATACATCAGTGATGGTAAGTAATAAACTGTACCACAGATGTCATTTAATTTCTACATCAAAAACTCGCTTTCAGACCCATCGTGTGTGGATTTACCCCATAAATAAACCCTTAACAGGACATATTTGTGCTCAGAGTAGCTTTTAGTACTTGGTGAGTTCCAGCAGAGATACGACCTATTAACAGTAATTTGCCTTGCTGTGTAGACGCTATTTTACCCACAATGAGTATGTACTGAAAGAGGCCATTTCGCCCCTCTCCTCTCTTTGGTGTTGAAAGCCAGTTATAAATTGGATCAGTGTGGCTGTTTCCTTACATCTGAGGTGCTGTGTAATTCTGCTTTGGGCTTGTTAGAGTGTTTTAAGCCCCAGACGGTGATACCTCCAGGCCATTTTCTTAGCTTTTTTCCATCTCTCTCTCTCTTTCTCATACCTTCTGCCTTCATACTCACCTTTTCTTCTATATATGTTCTCTATGTGACCCCTGTATCTTTTCTTTTTTGCTATGTGTGTGTGTGTTTCCTGCAGTTTGAGCTGTTCCCAGCGGAGTGAGCAGAAGCAGTTGAGTGTCTGAGCGGTAATTAATTCTTAATTGGAACACTTGTTTATCTTTGTTGTTTGAAGATTCCAATGAGTTGCTGAAATACCCAGCGGGCCGTGTAGCTACGAGAGGGGCGGGGCTTTCAGCTGCGCTGCTTAATGCCAGTCTGCCTGCGTTTGTTTACATTAGGGAAAGATAGCAAGAGCGGGGCAAGTGAGCGAGAGAGAGGGAGTGCGATGCTTAATAGTGGCCGTATTTGAAATTACAAATTTGCACGGCGATGAGCCGTTGCTATGGAGAGATGGGAAAAGAGGAGACTTTAAATGAATTGCTTATGCAATATTGTGGTTTATTTCCATTACTGTTTCATGTTGTGTGAATGATTAATGGGTTATAGCAATGGAGATGTATGGAAAGATATGAAGACAATCACAGCACGAGCGATTGAGGGGGATGGATGTGTTTCATGACGAATTAGGGAAGTAGAGAAGACTTCAGAAATGAGGAGGCAACATCTTATATGCAGGATTGGGCTTTTCAGAATGTAAATTTGTGGTTAATTTTTTATTTTATGTTTATACAGTTTTCATATGGCACATGGGACATCATTTTAACTTACAGTTACATACTATAATATTTATATCCCTGTATGGTGTGGTGTAGCAATATTGCAGCATATTTTCTTTTACCTTTAAGAAAAAAACAACATAATTGATAGACATAATAGGGTAGTTTGTAATGTAATGAATGCTGTTTTAAAGTCTTATGATCTTTGATTTTCCCTTCAATACTTTTGGTAAGTTTCTTCTACGTTTTGCTGCATTTTTGATCAGTTTTGTTGAGGAAAATGACAAAATATGAAGATTATGGCAACTCTGTATTACAGTGGAATTACACTGACGTGTTTTCACATTTTTATAAGTGGCATCAATTATATTATTACAATTATTCATTTGCGTGGAAGTGATATATGATTAAATTGCATTTAGAAGTATGTACAAGTAACACTATTATGATTTATATTTTATATATGATTTATATTTCAGACAAAAATGAGCATGACAATGTTTTATGAAAGGTCAAGAAGTGCAAAGTTAGCTGTTTCATGTGACAATAGTGAGAAAAATGATTCTGAACTGCTTTTAGGAACAGTATTAGAACCCGTGATAATGATTTATTCGATTTTAGTTTGTATAAGAGTTCCAAGTGTATAAATACATAAATTAATTCAAGAAATTATGTTTAAGAAAAACTGCTTTTCAGACCATTTTCCATTATTGTACAACTTTGTCATATTCATGTAATTTTTTTTTATTAGGTGTATTTTATGTCAAAACACTGTTAGAACATAATATATACCATACATTGATAATATATTCTCATATATTACATATTATTTATTAGTATCAAGTTCCGTCAAGTTCTCATGTTTATGCGCTTTTAATCATTTTTTTTTTATAAGTGAAATAACTACAATTCTATGTATCTGTTATATGTAATTCAGCTATTATTTGTAATCATCTTTTTGGGCCATTAGTGAACAAGTCCTTGGTAAACTCTGTTGGTGCCATGAAGTTTGGAGAGATGGAGGTGGATTTAAAAAATTTTAACAGAGTGACCACTTAAACGGACTCACTCACAGATAATTTCATGTCATTTCAGGTTCAATGGTGAACTTGCTGTGAATGGTGAGTTGTTTACTTTGTACTTAGTCCATCTATTTCCATCAATTTGACCCATTCTGGCAGATTTGCAGAAAGGTTGCAAACTTGATAAGAGGCCATTATCTCACTGACAGGGTAATCAGCCAATCACAAGTGATATGTAGGCATCCTCTCACATATTCCGCTATTATCCCCCTCACAATCAGGTCACACTTTAGAGCTTCAACGAATGTTTTAGCCTCCTTCTGAAAGATTAGCCACTGGTGTCATTGTTGGTCACTTTAGAAAAACGGATGGTTTTTTCACACTATTTCATCTTTTATTTTTCGTAATATTTTTTGGTTTTATTTTTGTACTGTTGCTTATTTTCTCATCCACAATACCTTCCTTGCCTCCTTGGACGAAACATCCCTGAGAAACAGGGGCCTGAAGCAGCGGCCGGACCTGCTGGGATTGGTGCTTCAATGTAATTAAAGACAGGAAATTTAAACATTGTCCAGCCTGAAGCAATTCATTTGGGCCATTACCTTTCATTTCTCAACCGAACCTTCATATGCCACCTTTTTCAAGTTTTTCACACACTCACTGAATTGGTGTCTCTATATCTCTGTTCGTCTTCCTCATTAGCTTACTTTGAGCAAGCAGAGGAAGGTTGAGGAGAGAGAAAGAAAGCAAAAGAGAGAGTTAGTGTGTGTGTGAGAGAGAGAGAGAAAGAGAGAGAGAGAACAGTCTTGTCTATATTTATCACAGGCTGTACATGGAGCTGCCATGCCTAGTTTTAATAATACGGTATGATGAATGGATGTTTCCCACAGGTCAAAGAAAGAGTGGAGGGAACGGTGGCATAGGAAAAAGAAAGTCCTAAAACGAGAGCGTAAATGGTGATGTTTTGCATTTTTTCTGGAGTGTTTAATAGTCCGACTCTCCCTTTGTGTTTCTGAATAAGACAGAGCGTCGTATTCCAAGGGCCTGGAAGACGGCGGCTCCAGGGACCAAAGCCACTAACAGGCCTAACGGAGGCACACAGTCCACCAAGGGCTTTGATCACTGTTCTATTCATTGTTGCCTTGCCAACTTAGATTTATCACTCCCTCTTCAGGGGCCGTTTTACCCTGTAAATACAATCAACAACACAAAAACGAAATAAAATATAGCCCATCAGGAAGTAAATGCAATCGATAGCTAAGGTACGAGCAAAACAAAGTAATCAAATGAAGAAATAGGTAGGGTTTTCTTTTTGGAAGAGGAAGATTCTTCAGCATGTCAAAAATACTGCAGAGAAAATCTATATGAAGGCATTTATAGGGAAAGCGATTCTGATTGTTCTTGACTGCTAGACAGTTTATTAAAGAACAATAATGATAATTACAGCTGTCAGAGCCATGACTCAGTGGTGGATCACATGTTTATGACATGTTTGTTATCTGCTGCTTTCACTTATTTTGTGCTTGTTCTTTTTTTGTATTACTGTTTCTCACTTACCTCAGGCAATACAGGGCACTTTCCATGAAAAAGATGAAATATGGTAATTTTTTTCCCTTTACAGTCAAGTGTCAGTGAAAAGAAGTGCTTAACCTTGAGAAATCTTGGTCCACCTCAGTAGGTCAATATATATTTTAGATTATATTAGCCTAATTTAATATGTGGGTTGGTTTGTGGTTACTGCTAAACTTTTAACTTTTAAAAATATTTTAACCCTCTGGTGCTCCTAATTTAAAGGGTTAATTCACCCAAAAATGAAACTTCTGTTATTAATTACTCACCCTCATGTCGTTCCACACCCGTAAGACCTTCATTCATCTTCAAAACACAAATTAAGATATTTTCGATGAAATCCGAGAGGTATATGACTTTTCCATAGACAGCAATTTAACCACAACTTCCAAGGTCCAAAAAGGTACTAAAGACAATGTTAAAAAAGTCGACGTGACTGCAGTGGTTTAAACTTAATTTTATGATGCGACGAGAATACTTTTTGTGCGCAAAATCAAATCAAAAATAACAACTTTATTCAACAATATCTTCTCTTCTGTCATTCTCATATGCTGTTTACGTTCAGCGGTTAAATTGCTGTCTATGGATGAGTCATATACCTCTCGGATTTCATCAAAAAATATCTTAATTTGTGTTCTGAAGATGAACAAAGGTCTTACGGGTGTGGAACGTCATGAGAGTGAGTAATGACAGGTTTTTCATTTTTGTGTGAGCTAACCCTTTATTGGTCACACTCATACTCCTCTCGTACTTAAGGTACACTCATACTCCAAATAAACCATTATTTGTCAAGTGAGATACTCATGTCTTTATTAAGGACTCATCTGAAGGTCCAACGAGTGTGTCAGAACGAGGATGAGATGAATAAATGTAGGGCACAGATTTGTACATACTCGCAAATTTTATAAGCTTTCAGAGGCTAATTCTTCAAAAGGAAAAGTAATGGTGCCAAAAGTCACGCCATAAAGAAAAGAGCACATGCTTATTCTGTGTATCAGAGAAAGGGGTTGCAGCGGAGAGCAAACACACACACACACACACATAGCCTAACGTACGCTGACTCACCTGGATATTACAGCGTGGTTAGTGGAATCATTACACACCAGAGGGTCATATCGCACACACACATAGACGGCACAAAAACAGGGTTTGGAGGAAGGTTTCTCGTGTTTCTGGCCCTATTAGGAGGCCTGTAATTCAGAGTGCCATGAAGCTAATTGTCAATTACATCTGATCTATCAGTCTCAGTGCCAGAGCTGCCAAGACCTGCCAAGACGCTCTTGTCGTATCAAGCTTCACTTCTCCTTCTTTCTTACTCTTTTTCTTTCCTCTCCCACCTCTGAGCTCTTCACCTCTAGAGCTTTCCGAGCGTTCTCCTTCAAAGCAGGGCCATTGCACAGCAATTTGGCTCGGTGAAATGGAATTGTGTGCGTGTCCGTGAGAGAGAAACTCAGACAGAGAGAATGATTTGCTAGATATCGCTGCCTGTTCGTATTTATATTCCACACATAATCCAAAATGCGAGGGCAGAGCTCTTAAGTGTTTTGCTTGATAAGGCTTGTCGGGAGAACAAAAGTAGGTTGTATTACCGATTAATCTGGAAAAAAAAAAAAAAAAAAAACAATGGTAGACTATCACTATGCATCCCGCTAATGCAAATGGTATGTGTACGCTCTGTTTTTGTGTCCCGTGTGCTCTCCTGTTTACCTCACTTCTTTACGTCTGCCTTTCTCAGGTCTGCTGGAACAAATGAGAGGTACTTTAAAGCATTTAAAGCTGAATTGGCGTGAGGCAATGTGCTCAGTGGGGACCTGTGCATCCGTTCTCCCTTCGTGTGTTTAATGGGTTTGCATTAAATCGCCACTAAGTGCCTCCACCAATTTACCTCTCACAGCTCATCAATGGGAAACTAGAAAGAGAAGCAAATAAAAAGAAAAAAGGCCAGAGAATGTCTTTTAGATGAGGTTTAAAGGTTAATTATATTTAAAATGTTTGTATATACGTATTTCAATTTGATCAACGATAATACAGATTTAGGAGAGTGAGATGGTGCCAGAAGTGTCTTTTGATTGCGGTGTGTGTGTGTGTGTGTGTGTGTGTGTGTGTGTGTGTGTGTGTCTAGGGTCCACACTTGTTAGATGAAAAGTGAATGTTAGACAGTGTGAAATATTGATGCTCAGTGTCTCCCTGCTGTGCCCCCTGTTAAAGTTTCAAATGATTTTTAGTTTGGCAGCATCCTGAATTACCTCCAGTCTTACATAATCACATTACTTTTTTGCGTGTTTGTTGTTTATTTTATGTACTTTTATATTGTTTGTACATCATATTACTATGTTTGTATTTGTTATAAAATATAATAATAAATATATTATTCTTTTTATGAAGTATTTATAAAAGGGTTAGTTCCTGTCCTTGATTCTGATTGGTCAATAGCTGTGTTTTATTCACGATAAAACACGGCTATGACCGCTTCACCCAACAGTTCTGTGTATCACTACACAACACCCTTAGCAACCACTCTTAGCAACGTAAACTGTTTGTTCTCAGTTGATATTGTTCATTGAAGCTTACTGTGTTATGTAGAAGAGTATTGCAAGAAAAAGATCGAGTTTATTACCTGCATTCAGATTTAGCATTTTCCTTCAGGTCAGTCTATTTTCATAATAAAAAATCTGTTTAAATGTCCAATGTATTATCTCGTCCTTTTAACAGTTAAGGGGTTTTCCCGTGACTGACAGCGATAGTCAAAGCAATTGTCAGTTGCGTCTTGTTCCGTGTTCACAAAAATTCAGTCTTTTCAATATAAAAGTCTTCGCTACTGACTGACACACTCATAAAGACAGTCTTTGCTGCCATCTAATGGTGTAATAATGTAACTTCTGTTGCGGTTAACAGGTCAGGGACTATTTTTTCCGGCGGAAGGCTTTTAGTGAAAGTTTACTTCATGAAAGTTGCATTGATACATATTTTTGGCTTTAATATTTGTATTGTGTGGTAACTGTTTTATAAAAGCAATAAGGTACTCGAGGCTGTATCATGAATAGGTCACGGCTGAAGGGGTTGCACAACGCCCTTCAGCCGTGACTTATTCACGATACAGCACAGCTTTTCGTACCTTATTGCTTACATATACACTACTGTTCCAACGTTTTGGGTCATTCAGATTATTTGTTTTTGAAAGTGTCTTATGCTAATCAAGGATGCATTTATTTGATAAAAATACAGTAAAATAAAAACTGTAATATTGTGAAATATTACTACAATTTAAAATAATGCTTTTCTATTTTAAAATGTAAATTTTTCCTGTGATGGTAAAGATTTCAGCAGTCATTACTTTAGTCTTCAGTCACATGATCCTTCAGAAATCATTCTAATGCTGATTTGGGAAACATTTATTATTATTATCAATGTTGAAAACAGTTGTGTTTTCTTTCTGATCTTTTTTCAAGATTCTTTGATGAATAGAAAGTTCAAAACAACAGCATTTATTTGAAATAGAAATCCTTTGAAACATTTTAAATGCCTTTGATCAATTTAATGTGTCCTTGCTGAATAAAGTATTAATTTCTTTCTAAGAAAAAAAAAAATCTAACTGACCTCAAACTTTTGAATGGTAGTGTAGTGCTATTCCTTATTTGGTAGTGTATAACAAGTAAGGTGTAGCAGACAAAGAATCACAAAAGGGTTGATGTAGTTATCAAAAGAATTAATATAAATATAATGAAGCTGTCTACAAAAAATGTGCCTGGTTGTTGAAATGTTGCTTTGTTTCTATAAGAGATATAGCTATTATAAGCCAACAAAGTCAGGGAGACAAACATTATTTGTATTAGACTGCTGTTCAAAAAAAGAGAGAGCTTCAGGCAGCTAACAGTAACGCAGAAATCACATTTCTTTCCATATACCATAATTAGTTTCTTTTTTATGTAACAGTAGCTAATGTTTGCCTAACACTGATTAGCACATACAGGAAATCAACCGAACCACAGAAATGTGGGACACAGGACTTAGCGGCTCCGCTTGTCAACAATAAGGCTTTGAAATTGTGAGACGGGAATGCAGACGCATACAATGGTTATGAAAGACATCTCCTAATTGGATGTTGACATGCTCAAGTGAGCTGTGTGATACAGGAGGAGAAATGTAATGAATCTGCTAATTAGAGGTTAACTTGAAGTGTGCGTACAGCTGTCAGAAGTGTGTTTAGTTTTATGCTGATGACCACGTGCAGCTCCTCCCACTTGTTTGTCTAGACATTATGTATCATGTTTATTGTTTATTGTTAGTTTTGCATGATGCCTTGTGCCAAAGCATTGATGGCTGACCGTATTAGTCTGAATTTTGGCTCTTGTTCTGCTGACTTGCTAGTGTGTGTAGATAGTTGTTGTAATTATTCAGTTTCTTTAAGGGTGAGAGCAGTATGTGAGTTAATTGTTTTCTGCTGTGACCTGCACATTTCACCAGCGTGATCGCTTTTACAAGCTTGTATTTCAAAGCTTAATTACGGTCAGTTACGAGCTGCCATCGAGGCCTTGGAGGTGAACTGTGCGGCTAGATGTTTGTGGCCTCCCTGATTTTATGGCTGTTTAGCTTTGTATTAAATACAAGATGAAAGCCATTGCATTTATAGCAGGTGCATGGCGCTGATAATGACAGCCAGCGGTGATGTACTTAGACACAGTGCATTGTGGGGGATCAGGTGACACTGCCGCCTCCCTTTGGGAGTCTGTTTATTTTTATTTCAGTTTCAGCTTCCAAGTTTGAAGTTACAAATAATTGGATTGTTTCTCTTACAAAGCAACAAAATGACCTGTCATTGTAATTATGCTGACATTTACTGTGACCTCTTTCTGTACCAACCTGCCTTACCAGAGTGGCATTCACACCTTCCTGTTCCAGTTCTCTGAAGGTCAATAACCCCCCCAAAAACAAATTGCACCGGATCGAATGGTCTGGCATTGGAATCACTCGGACATGACACCATAAAATAATTAGAGGCATGTATTGATAATTCCTAAAGTGTTAATGTGCCTTAATTGAGTTCTATTTTTAGTGCACATGCTCTCCATCCGCTAAAGTAATGCTGTGTAAATGAGACTAGAGCACTTTATGCAGTTTCCTGTTAAATACATATCGACAGAGCTATACGTAGACCATTACCCTCAGATCTTTAATTAGTAGTGCTTTCTATGGTAAGCATCACTATTTTTCAAAACCCCCTAGTATTAAACTACATGTGCTCCAGGCATTAATGATGCTTCAAATTATGCAGCTTGTTGAGAACTTGAGTATGCTTTTTATTTTCTAAGAAATTGCAATTAAAATCTCTTAGATTATAGATTAAAATCTCATTGTGTTCACTCACACAACTTTTGTATTCCCCCGAGAAACTTTGCTTTTGCTCCCAAAACTTGTAATTTTGCAAGCGAACGCAAAGTTTCTTGGTGGAACGCAAAACATTTGTGAGAGAACGCAAAAGTATTGACATTTAAATTTCCTCCCATCTCATATTTCTTTCTCTCACCATGTCCCTTTAGGGCTGGGGTTCTCAACTCAGTTCTAATTATCAGTAATAGCCATTATAAAAGTATAAAGTAGCTATACAATAAGAAATAAAGACAAACAAACAATTCAGTCAAACATACAAAGTCAGCGCTCTAGTACAATGGAAAATTAAATAAATATATAAAGTTATGAAACTTAACTTTGCCCTCAGTCAAAACGATATGCCCTGGACCGAATTATAGATTCATGAGACCGAAGATCACCCGTTAGATATAAACAAGGCGAATTATATTTCATGTTTAACCACTACAGAGACATCAGAGCCAGCAGCAAACGTCAGAAGAACTAGCTGAGGTACGGTTGTTCTCTGCGGGGTACATGAGCGCTGAGCGCCCAGTGATCGCCTGGATCTCACAACTCCGAAAACATCAGATAAAATTTTCAAATGGGCGCTTTATAAATAAACCACAGATTTGAGCTTTAAACAACTACATTCTCACCTAAAAGACTCTGAAAACTACATTTTGTGACACAGTAACAGTAGTATTTTTTTAAATTACGCAGGTTTTCTCCTCCGCTATTGACGCTTGCTGGTTGGTGCGAGATGCATTCTGGGATACCTGGCTGTCTCAAGTCTGCACAAGTCAACTCTCGATGCATCCTCAATAAAAGAAGCGGAGCAAGAATGGGGATTTGAACTGTACTTGGCTTCATGTGAACTTTGAATTGGAACAATACTTGGGCAGCGAGTGATGACATTTCACAACTCCACAAGAACACAAGTACAGACAAAAGCGCATGTTGAGAAACGGCTCTAGAAAGTTATAGGTAGGTGAGTTTGATCAGGGTTGGAGCTAAACTCTGCAGTTAAGTGGATCTCGAGGGCCAGAGTTGAGAACCCCTGCTTTAGTGGCTCCATACAAACCTTTGAATGGTAATGTAAAAATCTAGTTAATATCATTCTACACAAGAATTACAATGATGCACATTCTAATTCTCAGTCAGTTCAGAGCTTGATAGATTCTCTGGTCAAATCCTGCACTGCTTTCATGGTCTGTCCCACCTTGTGCAACTTGTTCTGTCTTTATGTGCTACAGATACAGCTTTGCGATGGGGAATCTACTTGGATTACTTGAATGATGCAGGCTTATGGTCCTTCTGATGCTTTATTGATTGGGCTTTGGTCAGCCTCTGGAGAAGGCTGCTCTCTGGACTGCAGTGACGGATCTTGTTGTTTGAGGGTTTTGGTTCAATGCGTCCTAAACCGCAGCCTGTGTGGTGAGGTAATTTGTGGTTGTCAGAGTAATTGGGCAGAGCACAGGGGTTTGAAGACACACCACATCCCCAATCAAACCTGCGGATCATTTTCACAATGATATTTTTAATCATCAGGCCAGTTTTATATGTCTCTTCTTGGCAATTAAAATCACGATTTGGCCCATAATCATTCGTATTTCTCAGCTCAGAGGTTCATTAATAAAACACAGATCACAATCCTTTCATTCACTGCAACCAATTATAAGAAAATTCCTATCCTCCGTCCAATATCACATGTCTCTGTGCTAAAGGCATCTGATTGATGGTTTGTTATTTACTGTGGTGAAACTTTAGCCTCTGTACACAGACATTCTCAGTTTTATAGCTTTTGCGTTCGTCGCCCATTGCCCATCTGATCCAATCCTCCATCCAGCCTCTATTTAGGGGAGGAAACACGACCCATAAATCACCACTGTGCCCACGGACACCTCTCTTCTCTTAACTCTTTGTGATATATATGGGCCCGTGCGCTATAGCTGCCGTTATGGCAGGAGGAGCTCACGGAAAATTGGATATCAAGGCAAAGGGGGAAAACAGGAAATGGGCTTAAGGATAGCAATGTGATTGGGCCTGGGGGCAAGAGAGCAGAAATTAGCATAATACGCACAGTAGGATACTGAGATTGGCCCAGAACATGACAGCTGCATAGTAATTATTGCCCCTACTCTTTTCTCATAAATTCACAACGGGCAGTTGCATGAACACTCGCCCTTTTAATGGCACAATTCCCACAGCAGGAGGTGGAAGACTAGACGCTGAAACACATGAAGTTCAGCTTCGCGTTTATTTTTTCTGTATTGCTGATGGACAGAAAAGCACATGTAATGAAACTTGAAATGTCAGTTTATTTTCACTTTGTTTATAAATGTTGCTAATTAAATATATTGGTGCTGAATGGATGAAGTCAGCAGGTTATATCTTTATCTCACGGCCATCTGTTTGTTTATAAGTGAGGATTCAGTTAATAACCTGAAAAACGAAAGCAATGAATTGAATTTCACCTTTGCAAGTTAGCAATGAGAGGAGTTAAGCCAAAAATGAAAACGACCGTTCTTTCGATTGCTTTATGTGCGAAACAGACCTAAATTTAAGTCAGTAAATCTCTCTGCTCGATAAAAAAGGAAAGTTTAATGGGTTCAATGACTTAACAGATGCCTCAGAGCTTAATAAAATAACAGTTGCAATATTTTCCTGAACTGAATTAGACATTGGATCCCATCATGTTTGATGTAAATAATGATAAATACAGTTCATTAATGTGCATAATGTGCATAGTATTTCTAATATGGGGTCCAAAAATAGGAAGGAATTGACTGTTAGTTTGTTTATTTATTTGAATCTATTGTCTAATCTATAGTAGATTTATTTTCCTTTGTCAAAAAAAAAAAAAAATGTAAATGTAATTTTTTTAAAATGTAATTTAAAAAAATGTATTTGTTTACAGTTTAAGTAGCTTTGGCTAGAAGCATCTGACTGATGATGTACATTTACATTCTCATCTTGGCCAGAAAAATACCAAGAAATGTCTAACCTAATTAGATTAATTATGTTTTGATGGGGATTTTCATTAATATGTAAGTAAAAAGTAAATAGTGTTTCAGTTTACAGATCTTTTTTGATCTCAGTGTTTTTGGTACAGTCTGCCAAATCACTAGAGGAATCTGCAAATTGAGTTTAGATTAATTAGATGTTATCTCCATGGCCGGGTTTGGTGTGTCTTGTTATGAAGTATGCTACAGCCAGTTATTTCTGCTTTGCTTCTTACAACAAGGTTTGTATGGAGTAAAAAAAATGGGTAAATTGTGTAAAGAGGTGTAAACATGGAACAGAATATGCCGCAGTTATTTCACCAGAAAAATATCAATTCAGATTTGCCAAGCCCACAGGGTTTGGCGAATTTGGAAATAAAATCCCCCAGTTTCAGTTGCTAGTCCCTCCGTTACAGCCCACTCACACACACCAAGCCAAACTGACAAAACAAGTATCATCGCATATGCCAGGTTATGCAATATAGAGAGAAAAATACATGCTCTCACAGATGTCTGCGCGTTTACACATCATCCTGCATTACTGCTGGCTTGCATTTATTCAAATATATTTTTCATTCTACAAAGAGACAGTTTTCAGATGTATTGATATTTGAGGATTTGTAATGCCACTTTTTGTGTTTCTCCATGTGTGTGAATGCAATCTAATGAACTCTGAAATGGAACCTCTTTCAATGTTTGGGGTATAAAAGAAAAGAACATTTGTGTATTGATTGTGGGAACAAGAATCTGTAATATTTTATTAGATCTAATAACCCAGTCAGTGGTGAATGGAACTAAATGGATGGATTTTTTCCCTACTGGTTGAGTCGATAGAAAGGTGTCACCATTACTCGTTCACAGTACTGAAGTGACTGACTCCTAGAGGATGATAGCAGAACTACATGCTACTTGTATTTTTTATTGCATTCAAATTTTAAAGGGTTAGTTCACCCAAAAATGAAAATAATGTCATTTATTACTCCTCTTCATGTCGTTCTACACCCGTAAGACCTTCATTCATCTTCGGAACACAAATTAAGATATTTTGATTAAATCCGATGGCTCAGTGATTGCTCTGCATAGCCAGCAATTACACTTCCTCTCTCAAGATCCATAAAGGTACTAAAAACATATTTAAAAGTGAGTTCAGTGGTTCTACCTTATTATTATAAAGCGACGACTTTTTGCGCGCCAAAAAAACAAAATAACGACTTTTCAACAATATAGTGATGGGCCGATTTCAAAACACTGCTTCGGAGCTTTACGAATCGAATCAGTGATTCGGATCTCCTATCAAATGGCTAAACTGCTGAAATCACGTGACTATGGCGCTCTGAGTCACTGATTCGATTCATAAAGCTCCGAAGCAGTGTTTTGAAATCGCCCATCACTATATTGTTGAAAAGTCATTATTTTGTTTTTTTGGCACACAAAAAGTATTCTCGTCGCTTTATAAAATTAACATATAACCACTGTACTCACATGAACTGTTTTAAATATGTTTTTGGTACCTTTATGGATCTTGAGAGAGGACGTGTCATTGCTGGCTATGCAGGCCATCGGATTTAATCAAAATATCTAATTTGTGTTCCGAAGATGAATGAAGGCCTTACGGGTGTAGAACGACATGAGAGTGAGTAATAAATGACATTATTTTCATTTTTGGGTGAACTAATCCTTTAACAGACCATGCAAAATACAACTGTATACTAATGCTTAAACCTTATTTGTATATTTTTTTATATTTAAATTTGAATGTATAGTTTCTCCAATCGCAGTTTAATGTGCAGAGTAAACTATAAGTAACTCATTCCTTTGCTGATTTGCCAGACTCTGTAAATACAGGGACCCTGTGGCAAAATCAAGCATTTCTATTTGTCGGGCTGTACCATTTGTCAACATCTGGCTCAACCAATGGTGTGAGTGCAGGGGCAGGACCACCTATTTGTCTGATCAGTAGAACACAACTGTGCCCCTCCCACTTTTTCAGCAGCTTTGGTTACGGAAATATATATATTTAAAAGTGTTTGCTTAAGAGTTATAAGCCATGAACCAAACCAACCAGCTATGGGGTGAATCACAAGATTACTTTGAAACTTTGATTTGAACCGAAAGTATATCGAATAAAAAGACAAAGGTGCAAAAATGTGTACTTATTGGCTTTAAGTAGGGAAATAACTACAATTCCATGAAGCATTGCAAATTTAAAGGTGCAGTGTGTAAATTTTAGCGGCATCTAGTGGTGAGGTTGCGAACTGCAACCAACGGCAGCTCACCCCTCCCTTTCAAAGCAAAATAGAGAAGCTACGGTGGCCGTCTGGCCGACACAAGTCAAAGATGTCATTGTCTGAGACAGCAGAGAATACGTTAGCCAGTAAAGTAACAAGGTTTTTTCTTACTAACAAAGAACGGTCTCTACTTCTAATAAACCATATGACTTCTACTAGTACTTCTTCATGTGTATTCAACATAGTGACGATGCAAGCTGCCTCTAAAAACACAAACGATTTAGAAGAAGAACAACATCGTGACTAAACGTGCTCTGTAGTGTGTTTGTCCGTTTAGGGCTGCTGTAGAAACATGTCGGCGCAAAAAGACGACTTGGAATGGATGGGGGGACCCGCAGTGTATGTAGATATAAATGGCCCATTTTAAGGTAATAAATTCATAACGGTTCATTATGCAAGGTCTTTATACACCACTGAAAACATAGTTATGTATATTATATTGCATTTCTGTCAGTAGATCCTCCTAAATTGTATACATTGCACCTTTAAAAACAATATAGAACTATTGACTTAATGATGTTTATTATATAACAAAATTTTTATTGAATTATATTTGTGTTATGCATACAAATATTTAAGTAGTTTGAGAGCATATAGGGAAAATATAGTTTGTTGCAATTCTCTGGTAGGTGGAGATTTCTCTGCAGAATCATGGTTAATGTAGTTTTTCACCAGGAATCCCACTGCTGAGTATAGTTAAGTTGAAATAATATGAACTGATGGCTTCAACAAAAGCATATACCATTGATTATCAACCTTGTAGCTCACAGTAGGTCTGTTGAGAAAATTAATGGGATTTTTATTTCTGGAACCTGACTGTTGTACTCTATAGCAGAGAGGAAGGCACAAAGGGAGTAAGAGGAGGGTTTTTGAAACCTGTGGGGGAAACAAACAATCCTGGTGCAGGAACAGTATATATACTGCTAATACAATCACATATTGAAAAATTGACGTTGTTTTCTCATGCCGTTATCACCTGCTAGTCTGTATTAGTTTCACTCTTGCGTAAAACCTAGGGAATCAATTGTATCACTGTGTATCCTGTCATCGCCTATACTCAGTCTTAGGGCCTGTTTACACCTGGTCACTTCATGCGTTTTTACTGATCAGATAGCTACAGTGCTCAGTGTAAATGACTACACCCCCTTTGAAAAGTAACATTTTAAACAATATCTCAATGAATACAAAAACAATTTCCAAAATGTTGACAAGACTAAGTTAAATATTACATCTGTTTAACTTATAACATGAAAGTAAGGCTAATAATATAACTTAGATTACACATTTTTCAGTTTTACTCAAATTAGGGTGATGCAAAAATGAGTACACCCCACAACAAAAACTACTACATCTAGTACTTTGTATGGCCTCCATGATTTTTAATGACAGCACCAAGTAGCATGGTAGCATCTTCTCTTTCAGTATAGAGCAGTACATCTGTGAATTCATGATGCCATCAATGAAATGCAGCTCCCCGACACCAGCAGCACTCATGCAGCCCCACATACGGACAGTGCCACCACCATGTTTCACTGTAGGCACCATGCATTTTTCTTTGTATTCCTCACCTTTGCGACGCCATACAGTTTTGAAGCCATCAGTTCCAAAAACATTTATCTTCGTCTCACCTTTCTGGTGTAAAGAATTATTTTCTTTCTCAGGTCTTGTGACATTTCTCTTCCATGTGGTGCCATTGCTGACAGCATGAAATGGGAAGGGGTTTTAACACCCTTTTATAGTCAGCTGTCTGCTGGACACCTGTGTAATGAATAATTAGACTCACCTGTGGTTGAATTCTTGTTAAATTAGACATTTGTAGTCTAAAATTTAGCTTTGCTCCAGAGACTTTCAGTGAGGTGTACTCATTTTTGCATCACCCTAATTTGAGTAAAACTGAAAAATGTGTAATCTAAGTTATATTATTAGCCTTACTTTCATGTTATAAGTTAAACAGATGTAATATTCAATTTAGTCTTGTCAACATTTTGGAAATTGTTTTTGTATTCATTGAGATATTGTTTAAAATGTTACTTTACACTGAGCACTGTAGCTATCTGATCAGTAAAAACGCATGAAGTGACCAGGTGTAAACAGGCCCTAAGACTGAGTATAGGTGATGACAGGATACACAGTGATACAATTGATTCCCTAGGTTTTACGCAAGAGTGAAACTAATACAGACTAGCAGGTGATAACGGCATGAGAAAACAACGTTATATAAAACTTAGTCTTGTCAACATTTTGGAAATTGTTTTTGTGTTCATTGAGATATTGTTTAAAATGTTACTTTTCAAAGGGGGTGTACTCATTTACACTGAGCACTGTATCTGATTTATCAAAACCATTCCATTTACACTTGGCCACATAAATGTGTCTCCACAAAACGGATGTAAATCCAATCTTCAATTCCCGTGCTATATGCAGATTTAGGGGAGTTACCGAAAGCAACAAATATGAGCTGCATTTTATGATCATCAGCTAATTTCAAAATCATAGACTGCAATAAGAGAGAGCGTGGCAACAGCACTGGTAAGATCATTTAGTCTCAATACTTTTAATGAAGATGACTGTGTTTTGAGCATCTGCGACTTACTTTCAGTTTCATATGCAGCAGTTTGCACGTTGGCTTGCTGAAGAAATACTCAGCTGCTCATCTGCGGCGATACGTGTTGCAGTAGCACTATCATATCTGGCTATAACATGTAATTTAGCCTATAACGCTCTCACA
This sequence comes from Ctenopharyngodon idella, assembly GCF_019924925.1. Lineage (NCBI taxonomy): Eukaryota > Metazoa > Chordata > Actinopteri > Cypriniformes > Xenocyprididae > Ctenopharyngodon > Ctenopharyngodon idella. The sequence continues at coordinate 34,307,525 of NC_067224.1, forward strand.
CGTGTATTTTCTAGCATTTTTGGGAGTAAAATTTACATATGTGGTTTCAACAACCAGATGCATTTAGACTTATTCAGTTTTGACTGGAACACGTCCCAGACCAGTGGTTTGAGAGATCAGATTTAAAATCCATCTCGAATGCTTTTCAGAGGGCATTTAGACCTGGTCTTTTCACAATCGGATAGCTATCCGATCAGAGAAAATGCATGAAGTGACCAGGTGTAAACAGGCCCATATATCGTGAACTGATTGACTCCCACCCCCCAAAAAACACAAAAATACATTGCATCTAAGTTGATTCAGTTAATTTGTTTGAGAAATCTTCATTCTTCATAGCAGGATATCTTTTTGTCACATGTTGTTTATGCACTAATCTTTATGTCATTCCTATGTGAGAAGGATTCTTGTGCCTCGCAGATCCAATCAGTCATCTCTATCCACAGCACTTATAAAATGCATTCGGCCCAGACAGGTGACCAGTCAAAGAGCGTTATCCATGCCTTTGTCTGACCGAGCTTGCATTCTGCTGCCACGCTTCCCATTTGACAGAGACGATTTATAATGTCACGCCGACAGCGTGAAGTACAAGCTACCTCGTGCTATAACAGCATCATTCTCTTCTCCTCCACTTGAGAAGTGTGAAATTCATTAGTTGAATGGTTATAAAGAGATTAGGAATGTGACGTAATGGATATCAATTATGATTTATTCAGTCTGGTTGCATGAGAGAGCTGCAGCTGGATCTCTTGAATATGAAGAGGCGTGCAAGAGTGTGTGTTTGTATGCAGTGTTTGTGTTTGTGTGTCTTTTTATGAGGAAGCAGCTCATTCATGCAAAGATACTCAGAGAGTAGCGCTACTTCCAGTTTTTTAGAGGCTTATTACTGATGTCATCATACAAAATTGATTTCTTTTTTTTTTGTTGAGCTGTGTGGTTGTTTGGCTAGTAGGTATAGGTCTGCTTTGTTTTTTATTTTTACTGGTGTGTCAAAGCACATATTTTTAGTAATTTTTTTTTTTTTTTGGCTTTATGTGTTGCTAAGTGGAATAAAGTAGATATGAACCTATAGCCTTCATTCATTCATCATGTTTATCTGTCAGGACGCCAGATGAAAAACTGCTCATGTTGCAGCCAGGTAGATTTTTCCTCCTCTATTGTACTGTGTCTCCTCCTTACTTTTCCTCTCATTCCCATCCCTCTTTTAAACACACACACACACACACACACACACACAGGTTTGTTTTGCTATCAAAGTGAGGACATTTCATAGGCGTAATGGTTTTTATACTGTACAAACTGTACATTTTATCCCCCTACACTACCCCTACCCCTAAACCTACCCATCACAGAAAACATTCTGCATTTTTACTTTTTTAAAAAACATTGTTTAGTATGTTTTTAAAGCTATTTTAAATATGAGGACTCATGAAATGTCCTCATATTTCATGTTTACGACATAATACCAGTGTAATACCCATGTCATTATACAAATTTGTGTCCTCATAAATCACAAAAACGACAACAACAACAACAACACACACACACACACACACACACACACACACACACACACACACACACTGCTGTTTTCTCATTATCTCATAGTTGTATTTGTGATACACTTCTGGCCCCACATGTGTGTGTAGAAGATCTGTGAGTTTTCTGCCTGCCTGATTTTAATGCACATTTAATGCCTAAGCCATATAGGGCTCAACATCTGACAGAGTTTCATAAAAGTAGTATTCTGTATTCATTTAAGAGTCATTAGGGCGAATGCACTAAACAGTTGTGATATTCCTAAGTGGTATTTCAGTGTAAAAACCTGTTTCTTATTCACTAGCCACCTGCAGTCCAGTTTAACCAGGTATTATGATAGCAGCATGGGACTTTCATTTAAATCACTTCTTTTCAGCGTAAACATTCCCACATTTTATGTAAATTAGGCTTATGGATTTGCAGCTTATTCATAAAAGTAAGCACTGTTTACTTGCTGCAATTAACATTGCAATTAACATCACCTCCCACGGAAAGTAGCCGGTTAACTAAATTGTTTTTAAAGAGATGTTTGTGTACCTCACATGTAATCAAGTTCTTACTACTTTTCTAAGCAAAATGTTCAAAGTGTACATGAAGCTACAAATGAGCATTTCTGAGTAAACTCTGAAATCTCCAACAGATTTTTCATACATAAAATATAGTATACAGTATATTAAACATGAAAAGATTTCACTGGTTACATCTGGTTGGAGATTTCAGAGTTTACTGAAAAAATTTATTTGCAGCCTCATACTACTGCTAATGTTCAAAAGTAGAGAAGCAGAAATCATTCTATTATGTAACATTTCTCATTATCTATGTTGAAAATGGTTGTGCTGCTTATTTTTTTTTTTAATTCTTTGATGCATAGAAATTTCAATAGAACAGCATTTTCTTTTAAATATAGTTTTTGTAAGAGTGTAAAAGTTTTTACTGTCACTTTTGATAAGTTCATTACTGAATGAAAGAATTAATTAAAAAAAAAAATCATATAAATGTATGTTTATTGTACTATTCAATTCATGTTTTATGTTTAATACATTGTATAATATAATGCAAATGTGGCAAAGTGACTAGATTGGCATGAAAGGCATTCATTCAGATACTTGCAGAGCTGGTAAATGTGGTCTTGTACATTGCACATTTGTTTAGTACCGTATATGAGAAACAAAACATATGTTATTTTGATTTAAACACTGTAATTTAACAAAATAGCATATGTAACACTAAACAGAACCATAACAGAACTATCAACCATATTAATTACCAACAACCATTCTTTATAGTCTTTATAAGACCTTCAAACTTTGCATTATTATGTAGCAAAAACTAGTTCTGAAAAATTAATCAATTAAGCAAAATTTACTGAGGGCAACTCTTATTTTTTATTTCTAATCTCTCCTGGTCTCTCTCTGTGTCTGTCTGGTGGAGGTTTTGAGCTTCTCTTTGGATGGCGTTGTAATGACTCATTATCGCTATGGATACTGCGATAACTGACCTCTCCTCTCGGCGTAATTACCAGCCTTTTCATAAAGTTAAAATGTCAATTATGGCCACTACCAGGCCTCCTCCAAGCCCTCGCTCTCATTTTCTGTCTCTCGCGCTTTCTTTTTTCTCCAATAAAGGAGTGTTTTCTCCTGAGAGGAATGTGTTCTCATGCTAAATATTTATGCAGTAAATACTTGAGGAGATGAATTCAGAGAGACCCAAACCCACATGAAGACCCATTAACCCTCTCTGAATGTGATGAAATGATTGCATAATTGAGAATATGATAATTAATCTCTGTCAAAGCCGAGCAATCGTGAGATGCGAAACATCACAGTGCCAGCCGGCATCAGCTTTACATTAAAGAGACTTGCCTTCCCTGCACCTCAATTTAATGCAGATTGTTACTTTCAAATCAATTTACTTGTGTTTGTGGTGGATTTCAGCTGTATTTCATCCAACATTTTATTAGGATAGTGAAATGACAGGGCTGAAAAGTTCCCGAAAATTGATTTGGGAAAGTTTCAAATGTATTTCAAATTTGATATACATATATTATAATATTTAAATATACATCATTTAAATATTATGATATATTTAATGGGATTCATTTAAATGTACAGTATATATAAATTAAACAGCAAATGTCTCTTTCATATAGGACACAGAGATCCTGAACACAGCAATTCTGACTGGACGGCGTGTTGCCATGCCGGTAAAGGTTGTTACTGTGGAACAGGACGGAACGGTGAGAGAGGTGGATGACCCTGTGAGCTGCATCTCCACAGATGAGGACGTCCTCAAGGTGAGAGCTCTCCTGCTTTATTTTGTGTTACCTTCTTCATCCTCTGCCCCCCACTCTCCATCAAAAGTTTAGACAGGAGTGGGGCCTTGCATTGTCAATAGATTTTTATCTTGCAAAAAAGTAAAAGCGACAGGTTCCAGGGTGACTCAGGGAAGCCCAGGGTGGTTGCAGAAGATGAACAGACAAGAAAAACAGCGTGTACCTGTGAAAGTCGTTTTTTCCTCCGAAAAGCTTTTCTTTTTAGTGGGTTTGAGTTGCACACTCAGAAGTGCACACATACACAAAAAAGTCTGGAAATTTGTCTGGAAGACAAACGCAAGATGTGTCACATCACATGAAATGACTGAGCCAATGCAAACTAAGACATGAAAGGTGGCAGAACCGAAAAAAGAATGATGGAACTATAAGGATGAAAAATTCTGATGTAACAGGAAGAAACACCTTAAAAGATAAACAAACCATCCACGTCATACTTGTCTTATTATCTATTCAATTACTTATTCAATTTATGCAGTAATTATTGCTGAAGATGTTTACATGCACACTGCTCATTTTACTGGACTTGTGGCGTATTAAATCTTCCTGGTTTGGGGTTCACCTGATCCCAACTGACGTGTTTTTCAGATTTACATTTTCTTAAGTTTCAGTGTTCAAAAACAGTTAAATGTCAAGAGTTTAATGAAAGGGATTTTGAGTTTTTTTATTATTATTATTTGTTTAACCCTTAAAGACCTAGAGCATTTTTGGGGCACCTGACTCGCCTGCACTTTTCTCTGGTTTTCTAACCCATTCTAGCAGTCAGCATCAAGTGCCATATATCATTTTAAACAGGACAACTTGAAGTTTCATTTAAAGTGCCAATTTTACATTTATTTTGTCTGAGAATGGAAAAAATTCCCAGAATTTAAAAAAAAACGCCAGCAAAAATCTAGTGTTTTTCACTGTAAACTCACACAAAAATTCCTGAAGTTTGGATTTTTTCTTTTAAAAAGTTATATTTGGATGTTTTAAACTTTCAGATGAAATTTTGTCTAAATTGAACAATCTCTAAGCAAGTTATAGCCATTTGTTACAATATTACTCCAGATAAAACTACAATATTACTCTTTAGGGATAAACAGGTGTACTTTATTTATTGATAGTGTGTGTCCAAAAAAGACCAGGGAGTAAAATTAATACAGTTAGTGTTCTGTTATACAGCAGCACACTAAAGCAAAAGTGACTTATTAGAGAATTATATTTTCAATCTGAACATGAATAAAAACAAATAGTGTTGCAAGTAATGAAAACAAAATTGTCTTGTGCAACGAAAATAAAAAGAGTGCAAAGGTTTTTTCACAAAATACACACAAAATGAGAGACAAAAATATGTAGTTCAACTGAACTACTAATGTTAATGATCTTCACAAACTATAAAATAAGTATTTAGATAATATAACAACCAAACAGATCAGTCCTGTGGCTGTACTCCTCATGTTCGCGTCGCATGTGATTGCACCGGTTCACTGCGTAGAGACACGTTTGAAAACATAAATTGCAATAAGTTATCCGATGTAAAACTGTTTTATCCTCATTTTTGGTTCATGTTATGTCAAAGTCATGCTTTGTAACATGAGTGTTCTCATTCAAATCTGTTATTTTTGTGTTTGTTTTCATACACGCAGATACACGTGCACGCAAATACTTTCACTTTGCACTTATTCATACTTCCAAAGAAACATGATAGTATCGTGGTTCAAATGACCAGAACCTATGTTTATTGGTTGAGATGATGATGGTTTGAACCAATCTGGGCATAGGAGGCGGGACTAGGCATCAACAATCGTTCCTGTTTGGCTTAGAGGAACAAACCACATGCATTGCCTTTACGAATCAATGCTGCAGATTTTGATGACGTAACCAGTCTCACCACGGAGCCTCTGAATGTCAGAATGTGATAAATGCGATATTACTGGAAAGCAGAGAATCTCTTCTTTACCTTACATTCATACGGTACATAAAGTATACAGATTGGATTAGCGGTTCAAAAGCTATTAAACATTTAAGAACGATAGTTCTTTTTGGCCACCGGCGGCCGTGTCGGTTTTTGAGGGTTAAAGCAGGGGTGTCCAAAGTCAGTCCTGGAGGGCCACTGTAACACACCTGCAAACAAAACTGCATTTATTTTGCGGAAGAACATTGTTTTGGTTGTGCTTCGGCTCTGCGTGACTGTGCGGAAAAATATTGTAATCCTATTGATTGCTCATAAAACATTCAGTAATAGACTTCAGAGATAACCAGTTTAGATGGAAAGAATCTCAAGCTGACTAGCTGAAGACTTTACTGTAGCTTCACAATAATGCTTTACAATGAACTCTGTTAGAGACCTACATATAGCAGATTATCTGTTCAATAAAAAACCTTACTCACCCGTTGAGTAAAAAAATCTGCATCTCCTTTACAACATTTTAAATCCCTCAGTTCTCTCCATCTCCAAAAAGCCAAGCCAATCTTGATTCTCATTTTATTACAAGCTGTTGCATTCTCTTTTTGTCAGCAGACTCTCCTGTATTCTGCATTTTTTTAAAAGATGAGTGATTCCCCAGAGCTTTGAGATTTATCGTGCTCTATGTCAACCTTTCTTTCTTGTTGTGACAACTAACCTATGCCACTCCCACACCATACATGCATCAAAGTAGCCAGAACAACCTTTCTCTATGTACAGAAATGACAAGACTTGCACAGGCAAGTGACATGCGTAATTTCCAGCGAAAACATTCTAGTCAGGTAAAAAATATAAATACTTATAATAGGCTTACCATAGTGAAGCAGGGTAAGATAAAAACCTGTTTTAGAAGGATTGATGATGTATTGACGCATTATTTAAATTGTGTTAATTCTGAGCACAAAAAAGTTACATAATGTACCTTTTAAAAGAGAAAAAAAAAACTTTTCTGTGAGAGTTTTACTTATTACACAGCTTAAAGGTGCTGTATGTAAGTTTTTGACTGTACTAAAGCATAAAAATACCATAATATGTTTGCAGATATATAGGAAACATGCTGAGATCACATACTCATTTCTCAAAAAAACCAATGCAGCCTGTTATTTTACTTTGAAATGTGTGTTCTGTGTCGGAAAGTCTGTTTTTGTTTTGGTTTGTGCAAGACCACATGTTGCCAAATTACCCAATAGTATTTTGCCACCCCGGGTTACCAGTTGGCGGAAAACACATGCAGTGAATTGCAGCCGTAAAGCCAGCGAACAAACTGGGTCAGAGATTGCAGATTTTACCCGACCTAAAAAGCCTCAACATCCATCTAAAAATCTCTATGACCGGGAGCATATTAATATGCGGTATCAACTGATCATAAATCAATAAATCAACAGTGTGTAAGTCTCCTCGCCTTCCAATGTCAATTGAGCTCGCTCCTGTTGTGTGTACTCAAACTGGCAACCCGCTTGAGCATGGAGTCTGAGGAGGGGGCGGGGCAAACAATATTTTGAATTTGAACTGCAGTACCCATTTCAACCACTAGCTGTCATTCTTACATACCGCACCTTTAAGCTATTTACTTATGTTGCTTTCATAATAATGGATGTGCAAATTAAGCAAAGAATGTAATTCATTCATAATGTTACAAGAATCCTGAAAAAATGTTTCTTGTGCATCAAATCAGCATTACATTTGAAAATATATTTAAATTGAAAACAATATTATATTTCACAATATTACTGTTACATTAAATAAATGCAGCCTTAATAAGCACAAGAGACATTTTTCAAAAAAATTTTAAATCTTTTAATTAAAAATCAAAAACTTTTGAACCATAACACTGAATAAATTACTCTTACTCTTTTGTTATATATATATATATATATATATATATATATATACAGTGGGTACGGAAAGTATTCAGACCCCCTTAAATTTTTCACTCTTTGTTATATTACAGCCATTTGCTAAAATCATTTAAGTTCATTTTTTTCCCTCATTAATGTAGCTCTTCAGGCTGTTCCTTTGACCTCATGATTCTCATTTGCTCTGACATGCACTGTGAGCTGTAAGGTCTTATATAGACAGGTGTGTGGCTTTCCTAATCAAGTCCAATCAGTATAATCAAACACAGCTGGACTCAAATGAAGGTGTAGAACCATCTCAAGGATGATCAGAAGAAATGGACAGCACCTGAGTTAAATATATGAGTGTCACAGCAAAGGGTCTGAATACTTAGGACCATTTGATATTTCAGTTTTTCTTTTTTAATAAATCTGCAAAAATGTCAACAATTCTGTGTTTTTCTGTCAATATGGGGTGCTGTGTGTACATTAATGAGGAAAAAAAATGAACTTAAATGATTTTAGCAAATGGCTGCAATATAACAAAGAGTGAAAAATTTAAGGGGGTCTGAATACTTTCCGTACCCACTGTGTATATATATATATATATATATATATATATATATATATATATATATATATAACACATGCTTTTTGGGGCCGACAGTCAATTTTACCCTTGGGGGTTGCATGAAAGTAGCATCAGAGTCTGCGTTGTCATGCTCTCCTGAGCTCTGAGCTAATAACTGAACCTTCCCCGATGGGGCAATTTCCATTTACAAGCAGCAATATGTAGTTTAAATACAATCAATACCCGGTAACAATGAAAAACTCATTCCAGAGCTTTAATGCAAAGTTGAACAACAGAGCGTGTTATTAAGGGAATTACAGGATGCTCATTTTCTGTTGGTGTTGTTATAGGGGGAAAAGAGCATCAGGATAGGAAGAGAATCTGCTTCATGACAGAAACATGTGGTGGGGAAATTGCGGCAGGTGTACCTGTCTACTTGCGGGTGTCATAAAGATGTGTGCTTGAACTCCGGGTGACATGTGTGACAGGTGTAAACAGGAAACATGACAGTGTTGCAACTGAGGACGAGATCCAGAAGTGCACCGTCAGGATAAACTCAACTAAAGGAAATGTTCAAAAGGCTAACATATCCCAGCTTTATTTGTACAATATAAAAGTAGAAATAAACAAAGGAAAGTGGGTTATAGCAGAAAATAATGCTCACAAACATAATTTTACCACATTCAATTTCAATGGCGATAAATGAATTCATTCAGGGTGGAGCTAAAGGATAATGTCATCTTTTATAAAAGATGTCACCTTGTCACATTGCCACCCTGCAGGTTCAGGTGTGAATGCGATCTTATCTTTATCGCCGCACGCTGTGGTTAATCAGTTCCGCGTTTGTGTGGGTTGAAGGGCTCTCGTAATGATGGCTGATCAAATAAATAAAGGAGACGGCTAAAGAGATCCCATAGGCTTTAGCGCTCAAATCCCACTGTTTAACCAGCGTCTGTGAGAGCGAGGCCACGGCCTTAATTGGTTCCTGTGAAGACTCCCTCAGTAATGTCTGAGGTAATTGAATTTGACAAAGAACAAGAAGGACAGAGGCATGGAGGAAGGGGTGAGAGAGAGTGTGTGTGTGTATACACACTCAGACACATGGGGACACACAAAACAAAGAGGATTATAAGTCAATCTTTCACATCCTCAACCCTTTTTCTCAGTCTTTCACATTTTTTTTCTTACTCTGTTGTAACGTGTTCATTTATTGTGGAAAATCATTGGGTTTTTACTGTATCTTGGCTAGTGTAGACACTGCAGGTGTCCTCTATGTAAGAAAGAGCACGGTGTGGAGAGGTGTACGGTGCTAATCCGTTTAATAACTCATTCACTTTGCAGTGACAGGCGGGAAGATATCCGGCGAGCCCATAATCGTGTAAAACTCTGATCAGGTTAGGAGCATCAGACTGCTCCTATTCTCAGGTTCAGCTGAGCAAGACAGAAACAAAATATATTTGTCGAGAGAGGGTGTGTGTGTGTGTGTGTGTGTGTGTGTGTGTGTGTGTGTGTGTGTGTGTGTGTGTGCACGTTTTTGTGATTTATGAGGACACAAATTTGTATAATGACATGGGTATTACACTAGTATTATGACGTAAACATGAAATATGAGGACATTTTGTGAGTCCTCATATTTAAAATAGCTTTAAAAACATACTAAACAATTTTATTAAAAATGTAAAAATGCAGAATGTTTTCTGTGATGGGTAGGTTTAGGGGTAGGGGTAGTGTAGGGGGATAAAATGTACAGTTTGTACAGTATAAAAACCATTACGCCTATGGAATGTCCTCATTTTGATAGCAAAACAAAACTGTGTGTGTGTGTATTTTTAATTATTTCTCATCAGAAATCATTATTTGTTCAATCTTTCATTAAGATTACCAAGTCTTTTTTCTAAAGATGTTGTGGATCCTGAAGTGATTATTAATTTGTATTACTGACAACCCTGCAGATCTTTATGAAGGCTGAATTTCATTCTTTTGGGAAGAAAATGATGCTTATTATATCGCACAATAGGGGCTAGCTGTCACTTTTAACACCGGTGAATATTTTGTAGGGTGAGTTTATTTGTTAAAAGTCAATTTTTGTATAAGGCACGCCACATACCTCAAAGTCTTGGCTACAAAACAGCTATTGAACATTTCCACCATTTTTGTTCAAGGTTATGTGGTACAGTTCATTGAATACTTGTCACAAAAGTTGTCACAGTACAATCTGTCATTAAATAGACATTTATCCACCTTATTAGAATGCAAAAGTAAGCTATTTCCTGTGAATGTGCGAGACGTATGGGTAAATATATTATAGGTAAACAACTAGAAGAATAACAAATTCTCAATAAACTTTAAAGGGTTAGTTTAACCAAAAATGAAAATTCTGTCATTAATTACTCACCGTCATGTCGTTCCAAACCTGTAAAACCTTCTTTAATCTTTGGAACACAAATGAAGATATTTTTGATGAAATCCAAGAGCTTTCAATCCCTCCATTGGGAGCAACGCAGTTTACACATTCAAGGTCCAGAACGATAGGAAAGACATCATTAAAGTAATCCATGTGACTCCAGTTTAACTTTAATTTTATGAAGAGACGCAAGTGCTTTATTTGCACAAAAATAAATAAATAAATAATAAATAAATAAATAAATAATAATAATTGACCACTTTACAAAAATATTGACCTGCAGTGCAATCCAGTAGGGGGAGCACTACGAGGCATGTGTGTTGTGTTAACTCAAGACCGGAAGTTGTTCTGTGAACGCACTTTGGATAATATATATTTTTTTTTTCCGCGAACAAAGCACTTGCATGGATTACGATGTCTTTCTTATCGTTCTGGACCTTGAATGTGTAAATTGCGTTGCTCTCAATGGAGGGACTGAAAGCTCGCGACTTTCATCAAAAATATCTTAATTTGTGTTCCGAAGATAAACGAAGGTCTTACGGGTGTGTAACGGCATGAGGGTGAGTAATTAATGACAGAATTTTCATTTTTGGGTGAACTAACCCTTTAATAATAAATTACAATAACATGATAACAAATACTAATTTGAAACATCAAGCAGCCTAACAGACTGTTTTTGTACAGCGGCTGACATCACAGTCCTTGCATATTCAAGTTAACTGTATCCTCTCTTACATTAAAAATAAGATGGATAGGCTTTTTCAGATAAATTTAAACAGCAAAATGAAAAATTCAAATAAAATAATTTATATAAAATTGTAACATTTAAAACACATATGACAACTAAGCCCATTTCTTCTATAATGGTTACTGTTCTATTTTTTTACATGCCTGATTTTGACATGGTTAGGAAAGAGTAGGATGTTATAGCGCATAATCAGAAAAATTTCAATATAATGTGAACATAAACTGCTTATGACCCCCATAAACATCCCAGCCGCTAATCAATCACCGCAACGCCCTTTTAAAACTATATAGATCTAGCTTCTTTCTGAGCTTAGGATGTACAGTGGATATGGCTAAGCTCCCATAATACTGCCGTCTCTACCCAGTGGACCCGTAACTCACAACTAATGGACCCTGCGAGACCCTCCCAGGGGCTCTTTCCAGCTCTGGTAATAGCCTTTGACCTAACCTTCCTCTTTCTCTGAGCCCATGTGAGAAAGTGGGGAGGAAGCGGTTAACCTTCCTCCTCAAACCCTCATCTTCCCAACGGGAGCTATTAAACACATTTTTTAAAGCATTATCAGGGCTACCTGCTGCATGTGATGGCCAATAGAATTTTAACACATGACAGGGTATCCATTGGACACTTTTCCCCACAATCCTTAAAGGATTAATTCACTTTAGATTTGAAATTTCCTAATAATATATTTACCCCCATGTTATGCAAGATGTTTATGTCTTTCTTTCTTCAGTCGAAAAGAAATTAAGGTTTTTGAGGTAACATTCCAGGATTTTTCTCCATATAGTGGACTTCACCGGGGTACAACAGGTTGAAGGTCCAAATTGCAGCTTCAATGCAGCTTCAAAGGGCTCTACATGATCCCAGCTGAGGAATAAGGGTCTTGTCTAAACGATTGGTCATTTTCTAAAAAAACTAAAAATGAATATACTTTTTAACCACAAATGCTCATGTTGCACTGCTCTGCGATGCGCCACGTATTACGTAATCATGTTGGAAAGGGCACGTGTGACGTAGGTGGAAGTACCACGGTAGGGCGAAAAACTCAATCCCATTTCTGTTTTTTGTAAAGGGCATTTGAATTAGTCTTTGCATGTTCGCTTTGTAGACACTGGATCGGTACTTTTGCCTACGTCACGCGTGACCTTTCCAACGTGATTACGTAATGCGTGGTGCATCGCAGAGCAGTGCAAGATGAGCATTTGTGGATAAAAAGTATATACATTTTTATTTAATTTTAGAAAATGACCGATTGTTTTGCTAGACAAGACCCTTATTCCCATAACTCCACTATATTGAGAAAAATCCTGAAATGTTTTCCTCATAAATCTTAATTTCTTTTCGACTGAAGAAAAACATCTTGGATGAAATGGGGGTGAGTAAATTATCAGGAAATTTTAATTGTGAAGTGAACTAATCCTTTAAAATGGCTAACCATGCCATAGTATGCGCTGCTTAAGTTCTTGTATATTTATGTACTGTATATTATTTCCCAAACATAATACTGGCAGATACTGTGAGTTATCTGACATGCAGCACGCTGACAGACATATGGAAACTTTCTGTTATGTTAAAAGGCCTTTTCTCCTGAATTATTCAACAATATGCTGTTTTTTTTTCACCATAAACACCTTAGAACAAAGCTTCCATCTGTGTGTGATTGTGTGTGTGCGCAGATAAACAGCACTCAAACAGACGCCATGGAAAATGGGACTGGCATAGCTGCTGGTGCTGTGCTGTGATGGCAGTATTTTCTAATCAGACATGTTACAAGAGATTCACCTCACATGATATGATAGCATACTGTGTAAGTAACCAAATACGCACGCTCACACAGATGGAACAGCGCTTTAAGGTGTTTATGGGAAACAATGGCAGATTGTAGCTGAGATGCAGGGGTATCGGAGAAGAAAAGTGTCTGGAAGTTAACTTTCAATGTTTATTGATAAGTAAATACTTTTTTTTAGCCTATTCATTGCAGCGAACTTGTCCGGGTTTGAGGTCTTTTTGGCTTTATCGTTACTGCTGAACTGCTCCATTTTCTAAGGACACTATTTGTGGGAATATGTGTATCTTTTGACTTGTCTCAAAGAAGGGCTTTGTTTTTAGTTCATATCCCAAAGAGAATATGTAGATAAAGGTTTAGACCACTAATAATAATATCAGACATATTGGGGACACCCATGACTTATATACCTATGCAAATATTATGTAAATATGCCGCATATCAATTTCAGAAGTTTGAAAAAGACCTGACTTCCCATTCTAGGACAAACTGACTTGCAGAAATCAACCCGTCTGCCCCAAGTGTTTCAGAGAGGCGTACAAATTTGGACATTTTGTCATTATTTACTCTTAACCTCATGCTGTTTCATGTTTTGATGTGTTTTGAGGCACCAGGTTTGAATGTGCACAAGCATGAAAGAAATTTGAGAGCTATGCGATTTTTTTTTTTTTTTTTTTTTTTTTTTTTTTCCTCCATCCAGAATCGTGCAGCTCTATTACATGGGAACATTTTATTTCGAGTTCAACAGAATGAAAAAAAAAAAAAACATGCAGGTTTGATATGACATGTTTTTTATATATATATATAATTTTTTTTTTTTTTTTTTGAGTGCAGATTTGATGTCCCCATGGACTAGAGAGTTCATAACTCACTGATGACTGTGATTGCATGCTCTAGTAAAAGCAATTTTCATTGCTGAATGAATAAGCATTTAAGCATGTTTGGAATTAGCTGAAGCCACATCAACAAGAAACTTGCGCACAAATGGAAACTCTCTGATTAAAGATATGACTTAAGGTTATCACCACACTTTTGAACTCTCCTTTGCCTCTTTCTCTCCTACTCTGTTTATTAATCTTTCTTCGCCTCTGTGTTTCTCAGTGACGCTCTGATCATTTGCAGAGCTTTTAAGTCCCACGTCATGAATGCAAGGGAACAGGCAACGATGAGCACTATGATCAATCACAAAAAATCTAATTATGCTAAGCTAAGTACTTTGAGAGTGAACATAAGGAGAGAGAGAAAGGTTTATACTATGTGGGCCTAATATCAGAAATCTTACTCCGTAGATGTGCATTTTGAGAAATCACCTAAAGGGGAAGATTGACAGATGAAGTTTTAAACTCATAATGTACGTTTAACAGTGCCAAATCCCCCCACAAGGCACTATGGGAGTCTCTAACCACAGGCAGTGTCACATTTAGAACCTTGAATCTGAATTTATCGCCTTCTGCAGTGGAAATGCTCTAAATTCAAATTCAATTACTGTGTAAACTCTTTGGAAGAAAGGCAAGCTTGGAGGAGCGGGTAACTGTAACTTTATATCAGTGTTCATGTGAGTGCAAACTACAAACTAGTTCAGAGACCAAGCTGTTCTCAGCATTAATCTAGTTCATGGCCGGGGGTTTGGTTTATTGGTAGGGACATTTTAAATCAGTTAGACTATACAGATGTACACATGAATTCTAAATTCTGCAGTGTTTATGTATTGAATGTTTTCCTTTCATATAAACAGTATAGACACTTGAAACTGAAAATTCTATTTTAAAAAAGCATGTCATCTCAATAAGCTGTAGCGATGTATTTACACTACTGTTTGAATATTTTTAAACATTTCTTATGATTATCAAAGTTGAAAACAGTTATGCTGCTTAATATTTTTGTACTTTTATATTTTAATGCTTTTTGATACACAGAATTCTAGGATGAATAGAAAATTCTAAAGAATAGCATGTATTTTGAAAGAAATCTTTTGTAAAATTGTAAATGTTTTTACTGTCACGGATCAGTTTTATTTGATTTAATGCATCCTTGCTAAATAAAAGTATTTGGTTATAAAAAAAAAAAAAAAAAATCTTACTGACCCCAAACTTTTGAATAGTAGTGTAAGTAGTATTTACAGTATATAAAATAATTTGTTCGATTTCATACATAAACGATATATTTCAAATTATACAGTAGATGATGATTTGATCAGAGATGCATGTTCTTATGTAGTTTTATTTATTTTTTGTAAGATATTTCATAGTTTAATGAATAATTTAATTTATGAAAGGGAATAAAATATCTTCATTTTACAAATGAAAACATGATGCAGTACCAGGTTCATTAGAGCATAAGGAAGTTTAGATGCACACGTAACAATCTGCAGCATCATGCTGTAAAAGCAGTAAAAGTGAAGACGATCCCTAAGTGGGGTCATCTATCTGTTTTAAAAACCTTTCTTTACATCTGACCATTCCTCTGCAAGCAGTGAACCTGAGCTGTCCAGGAAATTGATTCCACCCCTTCCAGCTGATGCCCACCATCTTTGTCTTCCTTTTTCTTTTTGTCCTTTCTCTTTCTTTCTTATTCTTTCTCTCTCCCTCTCTTGCCTCCTCTTTGCCCCCTACCAATCTCTGTCTCTCTCTTCTCCTCCTCACCACGGCAGAGAGGCAAGTGCCAATTCTTCAGAGTAATTTGCGAGCTGGGCGGTTGATGGGATTGGTGGATTGCGGCACCTGGCGCTGTTTTGCATTGTCAGCCAAATAATCTGTGATTTATCACTCCAGAGATGAGCTGAGAGTGGAGGAAGACACAGAACAGGAAGAGTGGAATTGAAGTGGAGAAAAGAACAGAAAACTGACAGAAAAAGCAGCATTCTGCTGGAAGAAGAAATGAAGCAGAAAAGAGCTGCCGAGATCAACACAACGCATGATATTTTAATTGAGTAAAGTCATAAATACATATATCTGAATAACAGTTATAAAAAAGATGCTTTAGTTATTGTTTTGAAGTTTATGAAGTTTACTTCTTCATAAACTGTTTAATTGCTTTGTTTCCTTTAATAGTAGCATTTTTGCTAAAGGTATATTAATTCTTCCGTTTTTCATGTAACCTAATGTAGTCAGGTTGATTATAAAATGATACTTTTGATACAATGATACAGTTAATTCAAGAAGCACTTTTTTAGATTTAGGTATAAGTATAAATATAAATATAAATAAATATATACTTATATATTAGGTTTCTTCTTAAGTATTTATTTGTTTTGTCGTCCATGTGAGTTCTGTATGTTAAACTCATTCAGAAGGGGTTTTTCTCTATATTCTCTCCAAATTTCAGGTCCTAAATGTCCAAATGGGCCAAACACGATTCATTTTATAGAAGTATTAGAAAACTTCCAATTGTTTTTTGGGTTGTTCGCCTTTCTTGTTGAGACATAATTTTCTCTTTATAGTGCTCGTCTCCACAAAGAAACACTGGCCTTCATCTCTCTCTCATTGCCCAGTCTCCTCTCCCCCTCTCTTTAAAATAGAGACAGAGATTAAATCGATTTTTCAGTGTCATCAAATCCATGGCTCAGCTCTTTGGCTTTGACGAAGGGAAGTGTTTATACAGGTTCGTTCCGAAGTCATGAAATAATACGCCATCAGCCACAAGATGAGAGGAAAGGAGAGAGAAAACTGGATAAGCTAGGTATACAAGACTGAACAAGAGACCAGTGTCAAGGAATACTTGTGTTAATAATATATTATATTATTTGTGTTAATATGTTCTTTGTGGAAATGTGATCTGGTGTTTTCAAAGTTTTCATTGTCCCAGGGGCCGTTTGCACCTCATCCTTTTCAACTAAAAATAGAAAAAAATTAAGATTTGGCCATTCATTTACACGACAACGGTGTTTTGGGGGCCTTAAAATGCAAACTTTTGAAAATGAGTTTGAAAGTGCAAGTTTTTGAAAGTTTTTGAAAATGATACCATTATCGTCTCTGTGTAAACTACAAAAACGCAAATTTGTGAAAACGGTGACCTCATGTGTATTACGTGTTCAGTCTATAGGCACTGTAGAAGAATGCGTACTGTAGAAGCGTAGGGTTTCTTTACAAAGTGATATGGCCAACTACTGGCCTGGTATGCATAATACAGCATTTTTAGTCGTTTTCATAGATTCCTGTGAACGGGGATCTTTTGACAACGTTTTCATTTGTGCGCAGAACCTTTCAAAAACGCAAAGGAAAAGCTTTTCCATTTTTAGTACATTGATGTCATGTAAATGCACCCTCAGTGCGGCTCAGGTTACAGTGAATGTGCTGTGAGTTTAACGTACATTTGGAGCACAACGGGCATTGATTATGCACTGTTTTCCCATTTGAATAATTTGCTGATGGTTACAGCATTTAACTAGATTTGTCATGAGGTGCGTTTGTAAACCTGTTTTCACAAAAACTGCAATTTTCCGCAAAAATAAAAGCTGAAGGTTTCATCTCTTGCAAGTGGAGAAATTAGGACAAAAGGATCCCAAGTGTAATGTAAATTAAAACAATATACTCTTTATGAAATATTAATTTTTCATTTACATTTGTTTTGCAGTAAACATTAGTCTTAGGCATAATAACAATAATAATAATAATATAAAAATATTATTATTGCTATTATTATTATATTCTAATTGGTTGGCTTCCTAAAACACCAGTGTGAATATAATATAGACTGAGACACTATAGCACAGCTAAAAAGAAGTTTTATTCCACTTTAAAGTCCAGATACAAGTCAATGCAAAGACTTTTTGCTCAATTTGGACACCGAGCATGGGTTGGACCTCTTAATTTTGAACTCTAAAAGTGCACTATATTGATGCATTTAACTTTGAAATGTATTACATTTTCTTATATACGCACTGTCTTTGTACTGTTGCATGTGCATTTCATTTTGTAGATTTTCAAGTGTGCTATTTATACTAATCTAAATATTAAAGTCTTATTTCTTATAAGTCTTAAGTCTTATATTAAAATATGAAATTCTCCAACTGACTTAATGTAAAAATGTTGAGGATACAAAATCTAACCAGCGATGATAATGCCACTGCAATATTTGCATATACAACTATAGTTGCCATTTTATTTTAAAAATGGTGTCGCAATATACAGTATGTTGGTTCTCTCTTATTCAAACTGACGGAAAACACAATTCAAACAGTGTCATAATGGTAACAGTGGCCATTTCATTTTATTACCACTTTTATTTTTCTGCCTTGCGAGTACAGATTTTTCTAGTGCTATTTCTCTGGTGTTTCAATAAATGTAAATCTAGTCAAATAAGCTGCTTATTTGGAACTTTGGTGGTTTATACAATTATCAACCTCAGAGGAGAAGTGTGATGCTGTGTCCCAGCTTCCAAAATGTTTTTCTCATGTCGTGTTTTTGATGTTCTGATATGGCCACATGCCACTTTAGCTGCCATTTTCCTGTGTCATTAGCCTTGCGGTCCTCAGACCTGACACAGTCATTTCTGCTGCAGAGAATCTTAGAACAACACTGGAGATGATCAGAAAAATGGGTGGATTGAAAAAGGTGCAAATTGCAAGAACAGAGAAAGAAGCAGAGGTAGAGAAATTGAGCGTAGCGTCCTTGCAGGGAATTCTGGGTAATTGCTCTTTCAAGAGTTACACACATATACACAAAAACTTGAGGGCTTCTAGAGGGTGCCTTTTATCAACTGTCGTTGTCTGTGTTTGTGTGTCAGAACATTACATCCTATGTAAAAACATCCACAGCATGGGATCTGTTATACATCCTCTCAGGGTGTGTGTGTGTGTGTGTGTGTGTGTGTAGGTGGGTGTGTAAGAGAGACAGTGCATTTACTTTGATGAAATGACATTTATATCTCATATTTTCATTCTAATTGCTTGCGTTGAATAAATCATAGTGCATTTTAGTTGGTCTTGCTTTTAAAAGGGTCTTTGTTTAACTGTCTGTTTAGAATGGCAATTCAATCTATCTTTTTCTGTCTCTCTTGCTCTCCACCTCCCAGATCAAGTATTCCCAGATCTCTTGACATTATAATTTTTTTTCTAAATTTTTTGCCTCTGTTAATTTGGTTTAGTGAAAAGTGCACATTCAAGTACCAAACATATGGTGTACATCAGAATAAGGAATAAGAATGAAGGAATAATATAAGGAATAATATAAATATAAAATTAAGTTTATACTGTAACAATGACGTCTAGCCTTTCAGTATTTCTCAATTAAGTAATCATTGCTTCATGTTCTTAACAGTAAAGAGTCAGCAGTAATATATGCATAGAGCAAAGTTTTTCAGGTATCTTACCACAGTTAATGGCAAGTAAACATTCAGAAATTAGTAATCAAATGTAAAATAAAACTGCTTAAAAAATTGCATTGTATTGCAAAAAGTAGAAAAGCATGGTTTGACAGTACAAAAAATTGACTTGTTACTTGGTACAGTACTGCAAAAGACTGGTATTGTTACTTTTTATTATTATTATTATTATTCATCTAGTCAAGTGAATCAAGTGTGGTCTGCTCTGAATATCTGTGTTCACTGTTCTTATTTCTTCTCCAGCTCTCTTTCTCTCTCACTTTCATTGTTAGGTCATCATTATTAACAGGAGTATGCTAAGGAACATGTTTATGAAATAAAAGCACTTGGCAAACCACAAAAGCTTGAGCATTTTGAGCCGTACATGACACACATGCATGTTCATTTCAAATCTCAGTGTGCCCCTGTGGTGACCCTGAGCTGTAATAGTGAGATGTGACTGCTTCACGCTGCTTGAGCTTGTGTGTGTGTATATGTATGTGTGATTTACCGGTAGGAAAATGATGGTGCTCTGTTCGCCATGACAACGTCACACAGACACAGCCCATCAAAGTGTCATAAACGTCCAGCGGATACAGACCACCATTAATCACGACAGAGAGTAAAGAGGGCAAAATATAGAGAAAAGATGGGGATAAATGAAGTCCATATAAAAAAGAAGAGGAAAAAGACAGAGAGACTAACAAGGAGGCACTCACTAGGCTGTTTTCCCAGTTTTCACATAATTATGTGAAAAAGGTGCTCTCCATTTTCTTCAGATAAGTGTAATTGTGTATAGTGCTGGGGGAAAAAAAATATAGCAAATGCCACAGCCATTACAAAATCAACAAAACAATCACAACTGTTCGATCCACCTCTACTTCACTTTTCCATGTCTTTCTGTTTCTCTCGCACTGCAGGTATCTGTTGGTTGTGATGAGGTGTTGGTGAGTGGGAAAGAGATGAGGGGGCGTGTCTCTCTTCAAGTGAACTTTACCTACCTCTATATGACCAGCCAATTAGAGCTCACTGTTTGGGTGCCACGGTTACCGCTCCAGATTGAGGTCTCTAATGATAAGCTCAGCCAAGTCAAAGGATGGAGGGTGCCCATCATCACCAACAAGAGGTGTGTGTGTGTGTGTGAGCAAGCGAAAGGTTATATATATTTACATATATGACTGTGAGCATACATCTGAGGAGAAGGGCACACTGTTTTTAGCCACAGAGATCCAGCAACATCCCTTTCATTTTCATGGTATTTGCTCTGTGTTTGTGTGTGTGGATATATGTCTGTTTTTTTTTTTCACAGTCCAATTCTGCTTGTTGGCCTTCAGTCTGTCTGCTGGGCCCATTTTTCAATTTGGCCAATTTCTGTCTCTCTGCCTGTAACAACAAAACCACTGTTAACACCAGGAACCACATGCACACGCACACACACACCCCACGCAATGCTTCCCCCTAGGTGAACTGGAAATTTGAAGTAATCACAGTTTCAGAGAGAAAAATAAAAAGGAGGAAAAGAACAGACAAGGCAAGGAAAACAAAACAAATCCCAACAGAAAAAAAGCAGAGAAAACAATAATAATAATAATAAATTCAAAATAAAAAAGGAAAGGAAAGGAAAAGAAAATTGGATAATTGCTGGAGATCAGACTGTTTTCCTCAGTTCTAATCAGTCAGATAACCAGCTGCATCTTTTCCACACTTTCTTTCTTTTAATTGAATGTTTTAATTGGCAAGAGTGAAAATGAGATGTGAGAACAAGTAAATAATGATTTAAATGACCTCACTCAGAGCTGGAATATAGTGTACAGGCTGTTTGGACTCGTATTTTGGTATTTTTGTGTTGCTTTTTTCCTAATGTTTTGAGCTTGACAACCCCTGTCTCAGTTTTGTAAGGAAAAGTCCTTCATGGCCAATCTGCCTTGCATCTTTTGCTGAGTTTCATGTAAGAAAGAAAGTCATACAAGTTTGGAACAACATGAAAGTGTGTAAAAGATGTGTGAACTCTCCTTTTAAGGAAACCGTGAAGAACAAGGAGATTTTTTTTTTTTTTTTTTTTTTTTTTTGTAATACATTGTATTTTATTATTCTAATAATCTTATTACTAGTAAATCATTATTTCAACTTCAACAGCCCAACCCAAAATCAACCCATTTGTGTTTTGTTTATTGAATATTATGATTATACATAATAGCATTTCAATAATAATGTTTCTGCCCTTGTACATCAGGGCTTCTGTTTTCTAAACATGTAGATTTGAAATATCTTAACTTCTTTGCTTTCTATATTTCCCAGGCCGACCCGGGACAGTGAGGACGATGAGGAGGATGAGAGGAAGGGCAGAGGCTGTGCCCTGCAGTATCAGTATGCTCTGGTGCGTGTTCTCACACACTTCGTAGCCGAGCCAGCTGACCCTGGTGGGGAGCTTGTGCACATGCTGGGCTCTGATTGGTCAGCCGACATCACAGAGATGGTCCTGGATTTCCTAAAAGTGGAAGATACACGCATTGCTCGACTAATTGATGGAAGGGTGCTGGTGGGAAGAGACGTGGGCATGACCACTATACAGGTATCTATCTATCTATCTATTTATCTATCTATCTATCTATCCATCCATCCATCCTCTATCCATCCATCCATCCTCTATCTATCTATCTATCCATCCATCCATCCATCCATCCATCTATCTATCTATCTATCTATCTATCTATCTATCTATCTATCTATCCATCCATCCATCCATCCTCTATCCATCCATCCATCCTCTATCTATCTATCTAACTATCTAGTACAATATATGTGTTCCCTGGGAATCAAATCCATGCCTAGTTTATTCATAGTCAGTTTGTTTGACTGCATCTGTTTAGTGAGCAGCTCAGTTTTAAATAAAGTCGCCATACTTTATTTAGAGTATTCACCGTTGACAAATAAAGAAAGAACCTGAGAGATAGTAACACCTCCCTTGTCAAACGCACCGGAAATATTCACCCCTCATTGCAAAGATGTTATTGCGTGTGAGTGATAACAAGCACGTTTGCTTACAGGTGTTAAAATCTCAGCTGTGTTGAATGCTCATTCCAGAGTCAAGTGTTCTGTTGGGAACCCGTTGACTAAGAGGCCCCTGTGTGTTTATGTTCATTTTCTCTCCATGTGTGTTTTCATGTCTGTCAGTCTCAATTTGCACTTTATCATGTTTCACATGCTGGTCTAAATGTGTGATGGTTATATAAGACCTCGCATGTGGTTATGAGTTGGTTTTGTTTTTAGTTTTGTGTGGAATTCTCTCTATTCTTTTTCATGTTGTCTCTCTCCCTATCATTTAGGCTTTCGCCACCCCTTTGATTTGCTGCCATTTTTGTTATTTTTTCCTTTCCTCCCCTCAGCTTGGGAATCCTCATGGTGTCAGTTATGTCCACGCTAACAGAATATGATGCTCGACGATGACACGTTGATTCTGAGAGCTCTTTGTACACCTGTCACACTGCCTGTCTGTCATAGTAAAGCAATTGCAAAGAGTCAGTTTGTATCTCCTCGCCTTTGCTTTACTTTTGTAAGGATGGGAGATATTATATAATGGAAACAGGGACAGGAAAGATAGATAGATAGATAGATAGATAGATAGATAGATAGATAGATAGATAGGCACAGAGTGACACATGCATTTTATCTGCACTGTGTGAGGATTGGATCATTGGTGCCTCCATTTCTTTGTATTTCCCAGGTGATATCCCCTTTGTCTGACTCCATTCTGGCTGAGAAGGCCATCAGAGTGCTGGATGATAAAGTGACCATCAGTGATCTGGGAGTTCAGCTGGTGGGCTCTTTGAGTCTCTCGCTGCGGCCCAGTTCCACCAACAACAGAGCCTTCTACATCACAACCACTGCTCAGGACCTGTTGCACACACCCAAACAGGTGAGAGCCATGAGAAGTGACCACCAGAATAATTAATTTTACTATCATAAAGTACTCTGAATTGGAAGAATATGGAAGAAAATCATATAGACAGCCGTGAATTAGTTATGAAATTCTAAAAAGGGAAGTTCAGGCTGTTGTAGACATTGGGGGCTATTGTAAATTGGCTGGAGTGTTCTGGAACTAGATGTTGCAGTGTTGTAGAGGCTATAATCAATTGAATTGACTTGAAAATTTTAGAAATAAAAGTGGAAGAAATGTAGGTAATGCAAATGTCCTGTAATTTTCTGGAATTAGAAGTTGAGTCTATTGTAAATTAGATGGAATGTTTTAGGAAAATGTTTGCTATGTCACTTTGTTTGCAGCATCAAGCAGTATAATGGATTGTTTTTGTACAGCTAAAATAACCAAGAGCTGACAATGGAAGCCTTGTACATTCAAGTAACAAGAGCCAGAGCCCG
The DNA here is from genome assembly GCF_019924925.1 of Ctenopharyngodon idella. Taxonomy (NCBI): domain Eukaryota; kingdom Metazoa; phylum Chordata; class Actinopteri; order Cypriniformes; family Xenocyprididae; genus Ctenopharyngodon; species Ctenopharyngodon idella. The sequence continues at coordinate 34,331,356 of NC_067224.1, forward strand.
CTCTTAAATAAAAAATAAAATGGATAGAACCAAAAACTGAAGCTACCCTGAATTTATCTAAACATTCTAGAACTTTGAGGTTACTGTGAATTAGCTGGAATGTTCAAGAACTAGAACATGAGGCTGGGAGAACAAACTAAAATTGACAATTGCCTAAAGTTTTTAGGAATTAAGTTGAGGCCGGTGTGTTTATTTGAAAGAGCAGTGCAGTTTGAAAGCATTTGTTGGAAAACTTTTAAAGCTTAAACAGCTGCAAGGAAACCTGCTGATTAACAGAAGTGTCCACATGCAAGAGCTCTACATTAGAAATAGGCTCTAATATTGTGACACTTCAGAATAAATTTTCATTCATGCTACCTGGTTGAGTTTTTTTAAGGAGTCTGTGGCTAAGGAGAGAGTGAGAGATATTAGAGGCAAAATGTAGAGACTAAAATGTTCAATAAAAAGTCAAGTAAAGGAACAACTTGGAAAAAAGCAGACTGCTTTTCACATACTTTCCTGACCATGCAACATTTTAAACCAGTCATTGTAAAGCACACCTATCAACCTTCCACAGTCTCCCCTGCCAACAGTACAGATACCATTGCAGAAGTAATCCAGTATGCAAACACATTCTGCAAAATGGCCTCTGTTTGCTCTATTAACCCATGGCCCTTCAATTGAGGCACCGGTGTTCGTTTTGGCAGGCCTTATTGTAACTGAGAAGTGAATAGCTCTAATATTCTACTTCCTCCTACAGTGCTGTTTGAAATCATCTGATTAAAGTATTTAAAATAGCGGCTTTGCTAAAAATCGAAACGCTTTCCCTGGCTTCTGCCAGCGTTTTCCCACGCACAAGGCCCAAGGTTAACTATGAGTGAATGAGAGTGGGTGGGAAAACACTGCAAGAGTCTCATTTGGAGTTGTTGGCAATTACGGATATTAAGAAAAACGATTTTTGTCTCATTTGAAGAAGCTGCCAAAATCAAGGTGGCCACATATCTGGAGGTTGTTCTTGTACACTATTTTTGACACTAGCGTAGTTGATCTGCAGTTTGCGTTTTCACTCTCTCAAGCGTTTGTGATTAACTCCACACACTCCACATCCTATATAATTATAATCCAAATCCTATAATTACCTCTCTCTTTCCTAGCGTAGTATTTAGTATTTATTAAATTATATATGACTACATGTTTAGATAAGCTAAAATTAATTTGCACAGTTCGCAAGTTCTGCTACATATATTTTTGTGCGCTTCTGGAAAACTTGACTTGAAAACTTCACTCAAAAATAAAAATGGTGTCATTGTTTGCACACTTTAATGTCATTCTGAACTGTATGATTTTATTTCTTCTGTGGAAATTTTGAATAATAAACATGATTTTTTTTTCCCGTATATTGAAAGCATACAAGGTTTGAATATTCTACAAGGACAAATAAAGTCATATAGGTTTAGAACATGAGTAAACCATGACAGAATTTTGACTTTTGAGTGAACTATCCCTTTAAGGGAACTCTTTTCAGCCTCATAATACTGTTGAGTTGTGTTTCCCTGTAGTTGATGGTGATGAAAGATGCGAAACATCATTTGTTTCAGCAGGGAGTTATTCCAGAAGATGATACTGCCACCTTGAATTTGATGCTGTAACCAAAAAAATGGCATGCAGCTCCATTCTGTACTGTTAATGTAGTCTTTTTACTGCAGGACTTCCTGCTGGGCACGCACAGTCAAGTGAAGAGGAAGTTTATTGTTTTCAGCATGCCAACTTAATTGCCTCTTCCTTTTTATTTGATGTATAAATGACTGAGCCTTTTAAAGGTAAATCTTAACTTGTAGTGCTCCTGCATTTATCGTGGGAAATTTTTTAAAACATTTATTAAGAGAAATAATCTTGACAGCATGGCTATTAGATGTCAGTTCTAATCACAGGCAGTTTGTGCTTTGATTCACATGTTTAGGGATTTGAAATGTTTTCAGAGCAGAAACCCTCATTTTCACAATAAAATGGCATATACACTATATAAAACTTAACTCTCCTAAGACGACGACGCAGTACCTATATAAATAAGAATGCTTCTGTTTAACTAATTTAGTTTTGTTGTTAAAGGGATAGTTTACCAAAATGAAAATTCAGTCATCATTTCCATGCAATTACAATGAATGGATACTGAGTCTTGAAGAGGCTTCAAAAAGGATGTAAAACTCTGTAAAAGTATCATAAAAGTGGTCCATATGACTCATGCACTATACATAGTGACTAATCTTCTCCTTACCTTCTGTTAACCTGAGACTGAGTCATTGATTTGAGAAGCAGATTTGTAAGCAAATCATTCAGACTGGTTTTGTGAACTGGATCAGCCAATTCAATGAAAATATGAATCAAAAGGAAGTGCAAGCAGTACAGTTCAATGATTTCTCATCTTGTGTTTGACAAAAAAAGCTGTTTGAGTTTGAAACAACATTGGACTAAGTAAATGATGCCGAATTTACATTTTAGGCAAACTTATCCTTTAAACCATGTTTCTATTTCTCACCGACTCTCTGTTTTATTATAGGAGGCCATCATCAGTGCATGGATTCAGTACAGCGATGGCTCTGTGACCCCTCTCGACATCTATGACCCCAAAGACTTTACTCTAACCATCACCTCGCTGGATGAGAGCGTGGTCTCCACCTATCAGGAGCAATCCCAGCGCTGGCCTGTGATAGTGGCGGAAGGTGAGGGCCAGGGGGCGCTGCTGCGCGTGGAGATGATGATCTCAGAAATCTGCCAGAAATCCAAGAGGAAGAGCATTTTGGCAATGGGCATAGGAAGCGTACAGGTGAAGTTTGGACAGAACGACCTGGAGCAGAGGAGTGGAACTCAAGAGGAGAACAGTCTGGACAACAGCACAAATGAACAGAGACATAAGGTACTAGAACCGGATAAAACAAGTGGAGGAGATAGCTGGAAATACACAAACACAGCGGTAGAACGGGAAGAGTCGGTCCTGAAGAAAGTCAGCACGACAGCAAAGACTACGCTAACTAGTCGTTCCGGGGGCAACAAGCCTGGTGGGGGACAAAACAACAACCCTGTGGACTATACCAGTTACCCAGCACAGGTGGACCTACCTGGCGGGGCAGAGAGCGACTTGACCCAGGCTCCAAGAGGTCTGTCAGACCTAGAAATCGGCATGTACGCCCTGCTCGGAGTCTTTTGCCTTGCTATCCTTGTCTTCCTCATCAACTGTGTCAGTTTCGCATTCCGTTACCGCCACAAACAGCTTCCTGTTCTGGAGCAGGGCAACATGAACCACGCCCATGATTGGGTGTGGCTCGGCAACGAAGCGGACCTGATGGATCATCACGGCGATCATGGGCCGCTGGCACACAACGATGAGTGCACAACTGCGATAGATCGCAATGAGGGGTGCGAGGAGAGCAAGTACCTCCTCAACGGGAGCGGCGTTCAGAAAAGTGGCTCTTTGCACGGGCGCGGCATCCCCCATGTGCACTCTGATCCACGGTCTTGTTCGGGAAATGACCCCAGTGGAAAAGCTGAACCCCTTAACAACTCTCCCAGCGCTGCCAAGCGCAAAAGGGTCAAGTTTACTTCCTTTGCCACCGTACTACCAGACGAAGGTGGGCCATACACCAACTCCATCCTTATTGGGAATGAAGACGATATCAAGTGGGTCTGTCAAGACATAGACCTGGGACAGTCGGCCGAGCTTAGAAGCTACATGGAGAGACTGCAAGACAATCTGTAGAAGCTGGGAAGAGAAAGAAAGAAAGGGAAAGCGGGAGGGCGGACACACAAAAACTCACCAGAAATGCCTTTGCACTGTTGGGGGGGGACAAGAGGGAGGAATCATTAAAGAATAGATAGTGGATGCAGGGAGTAGAATAAAATCTATCGGGAGTCTCGAGTTAAGTAGGAAATTCACAGAAAGGGGAAACGGGTGAAGAGAGACTGGCACGTTCGCACTGGCTCCTACGATCGGTCCAGGTGGTGCAGAGAGAGCAGCTGCCAATTGGCTTGCGCAGGGACAGAATGCCAGTTACCGACACCCTGAATAAACAAGCCCAAACAAGACCAGCGAGAAAAAGAAAGGAAACAAACTTGACAGCTGTACAGAAAATCACACTCCATGAAAGTCAATGAACGTGGGTTGTTATTGCTAATGTAATTTAGTTTTTTGATTTATTTAGATTCAAATCATAGGATTGTGGACGGATACAACAGATCTTATTTTTTTTAGATAATCCCGGGCTTTTTCCAGATTAGTATGTAACTAGACCAAAACAGGCCCTCAAAGCACCCAGCTGGCCCCAGATCCAGGTGTGTGTTTGTTTTTTAACGCTTATTTTGTACTGTCTGTCCCTCCTGCGTGAATTCCAAGACGGGGTCGTGGACGTGTGGGATTCCCCCTGGCTGGAATCTGTACCAGCTATATCTGCACACTCACTGTTTAAGGAGTCGGTGAAAAACACCAAAACACCACAGTTCTCCCTCTCCATCTCTCCTCTGGGAGAAAATCACAAGACTTAGATGATGAAAAGCAACATGAGAATAAAGACTCCTTATGCACTGTCCATTTGATCAAGTGAATGTGGTAAAAAAAAAGGACTGAGGACTTCTTTTGAGCCCCATCGGGAGGTTGTTCGTTTGCACAATAAGAATAATACAGAAAGTGCATATAGTGGCCCTCAGCTGATCTGAGACTGGCCCATCTGACTGTATGTACAGCAACTGGTCCAGAAGTACAACCTGACAGTTTGAAGATGCGATGATGAACATGGGACGGACTGTGTAGAAATACAAGCCCACAAAATTGAGTTGTGTGTTATAAAACCATATGATTGCTGTGATAGAAAAATATACAGAGTAGATTTGGTCTATTACTCTCCAGTATGGTAAATGTATGAATGTTTCTCTTTTTATTGAGGCGAAATGTACATCATTTGCCCCCTTTTTACATGGCCGGAGCACCTCCCCATGGTTTTTACATGTCCTATAGGTTTTAAAGCAACTTTCTATTTCTGCCTCACTAACCCCAGCATTTACCCGGCTCCTTGAATCCTTGTTGTTTATATTACTGAAGAGTTGTAGGGAAGGACAGATGTGGAAACCTTCTCTTTGAAAGCTCAGGTGAAAATACGCTCACAGATGAACAGTGGTAGAATTGAAATGTAGACTGTAAGAATGCAATATTTATTTGTAAGTGTAATATGAGATAGGATGTAAATAAAATGATTCAAAATTTCTTGTGGACACTGAAAGAAGGCTGTTGCCTACATTTTCACAATCGACACACAGAAGAGTCATGGGGCCATTTGAGTGTTTCATATGTCCATTTGAATAAAAATGATAGGCGTTAATATGCTTAGACATGTTACAACGTCTGATTCCCCATTTGCACAGGGTCCAGTCTTTTCCTTTGATATATTATTTCTGTTTGTTTCAAAGGGGTTTCATTTAATTAAAACTACAGAAGAAGTAGGGGAGAGCAGTTACGTCTTCTCTTCAGAACGCGTACAGCAGTGGAGCGCGCACCGTTCACAAAAGCAGCTTGTGATTTCGTCCGCTGAAGTGCTGCTTTTCTATGGCGAGCAACTTTGGGCTTGTTCAGACAGCGACAAGTCAAGAATCTGAAGAAGAACGATTCAGTGTAATTGGCGTTCGGTGCCGCTTTATAAAGACGCAATCTGCTATTCACGCACTTGAACGCCATTTCAAAACATTTTTTTCTGCTGATCTCCCGTGCCCCCCCTGCAATACCCGTGCGCCCCACACTTTGAGAACCACTGACTTAAAGGGTTAGTTCACCCAAAAATTAAAATTCTGTCATTAATTACTCACCCTCATGTCGTTCCAAACCCGTAAGACTTTTTGTTCATCTTCGAAACACAAATTAAGATATTTTTGATAAAATCTGTTGTCTCAGTGAGGCCTCCATTGACAGCAAGTTAATTTACTCTTTCAAAAGCCCAGAAAGCTACTAAAGACGGTAACACTTTAGTATAGGGAACACATATAAACTATTAACTACGACTTTTCCCTCAATAAACTCATGATTTACTGCTTATTAATAGTTAGTAAGGTAGTTGTGAATTTTATGTATTGGGTAGGATTAAGAATGTAGAATAAGGTCATGCAGAATATGGCATTAATATGTGCTTAATAAGTACTAATAAATAGCCAATATTCTAGTAATATGTATGCTAATAAGCAACTAGTTAAAAAATCCTAAAATAAAGTGTTACTGCAAAGACATATTTAAAACAGTTCATGTGACTACAGTGGTTCAACCTTAATGTTATGAAGCGACAAGAATACTTTTTGTCTGCCAAAAAAAACAAAATAACTTTATTCAACAATATCTAGTGATGGGCGATTTCAAAACACTGATTCATGAAGCTTTACGAATCTTTTGTTTTGAATCAGTGGTTCGGAGCACCAAAGTCACGTGATTTCAGTAAACAAGGCTTCGTTACGGCATAAGTTTTTCAAAATTTTGTTGGTTCACGTGACTTTGGCAGTTTGATACGCACTTCGAACCACTGATTCGAAACAAAAGATTCATAAAGCTTCGAAGCTTCATGAAGCAGTGTTTTAAAATCGCCCATCACTAGATATTGTTGAATAAAGTTGTTATTTTGGTTTTTTTTGGCGCACAAAAGTATTCTTGTCGCTTCATAAGGTTGAACCACTGTAATCACATGAACTGTTTTAAATATGTCTTTAGTAGCTTTCTGGGCGTTTGAAAGTGTAAATTAATTTGCTGTCAGTGCAGGCCTCACTGAGCCATCAGATTTTATCAAAAATATCTTAATTTGAGCTCCGAAGAAGAACGAAGGTCTTACAGGTGTGGAACGACATGAGTAATTAATGACAGAATTTTCATTTTTGGGTGAACTAACCCTTTAAATATGTGATAAATTAATAAAACTGTATAGTTTTTTATTGCACAGACCTTCCATTGCAAAGGCGAGTGCATTGTGCATTTATTGAGTGTTACATTTATACCTGCTCTCCCCTATCAGAACTGCTCTTTGTCATAAGCGATGTGTAATTCCATCTATTCGACATGCTTAAAGATTACACTGAAACTGAAATACTTAAATATTGTGACGGTCGTTTAAAGCAGTGTTTTTCAACTCCAGTCCTCGGGGCCAACCTCCCAAAATGTTTTAGATGTCTCCCTATTCAACACACTAAGAAGCCGATGAGTGGAATCAGGTGTTTTAATTTGTGTAAAACATTCTGGTATGTGGGTCCCCTGGACTGGAGCTGAGAAACATTGGTTTAAGGGACAGCAGTTTAAGTTCAAGACAAAAAAATAATAACTTCATTCCAATAGCTACAAATTAATGGAGTGATTTTAACCCCCCCTTTTCCCCCTAAAACATACATACCTCATTTTATCGAGGTGAAGTGACGGGATATCTTGTTTTCCAGATTTCCTCATGGGATTGGTTTGACTTTTACTGTATGAAGTTTCATTTAGCTCTGGCCTTGACTCCCGGTACAGCAGAGCGACTGTTTTCTTATTACGTTGCTTGGTTTAAGCACTATCCAGTTAATTGTCAGTTGTGACTGTAAATTATGAAGAAACCATATAATAGAATGTGAGAGAGAGATGTTGAGCTCATGTGTTTGCCAAGGCCATCTCTGACACCTCTTCAAACAGAATAATATACTGGATTGTAACAATACCGCTCTTCATTCACCATCCACACGAGGCCTTAGATGCAGTGTCACAATGTCTAATGACTCAAGATGGAGAATATGAACTCATCTTTATTCCATACTCAGCCGCTTAGTAATATTCTGATGTGTTTTCAGATAGTCTATTCCTAAATACTCATTCAATATTCACATTTTCTCATAAACCATGTCATATTCTGATATGAGTACCTGTTTTTGTATAAACGTGTCCATCTGATAAAGCAACTTCATGTTCATGTATACAAATCTATATTTTCATATAAATACGTTTTAGCACCTGAAGACGCCATGATTTTGTACAAACATACAGATGTAAAAGCTGAAAGAATGACGTAACACCCCTGCAACGCTCTACGTTCTCATTTTACGGAAGTACCAATATCCGTTAACGTTAACGTCCCTTTGCTGGTATTTGTTCAGTATTACCCTCATTGTGTTCATGCTTTGTCATTAAAGTTGTTACCTACTGACATGGAATTTTTGTTTCTTTAGTTTTCCTTTAGTTTAAGCTTGTCCATTAACTTTTCAAATGTAAGCCAGCTACTAGCTAGCTATTCATGTCATATTATCTAGGCAGACCTGCACCGGATTATAGAATGTGTCCACCTCCAAAATACCAATTTAACTCCTGTTTAGGATTAAAAGTACATTAATATATCCTTTGCTCATTAAATATTTCAAATAATTTCTGAGATGTATCCGAGCTACAGTTGTGCATGATGTTTTTGATGCAGGTTTTGGCTCATGAGGGATGGAAATTTCGTTCTTCATACATATATATATATATATATATATATATAGTCTGTGATTCTGATGTCTTTTATTTTTCAGTGCAAGGAGAGCAGCTTTGATGTACACCAATGACTAAAGTTTTGGACGGTACACACCAGACATTCTATTAGCCCCAGTATTAGCATCAGCACAAGGTAAAGTTTGTGTGCAGTAAATTTTGGTGAGATGTACACCACTGTACACGTTTCATTTGGACTGTTTCAACAAAAGATGGCACAAAAATACTCTGTAATGAACCCTACTATCTTCCACTTGGACTTCAAAGTCATTTTTTGAAATTTGGACCCATTTTTCCCCTCTCAGAAAAGATGGAACTGTCATTATGCTGCTGGCGCAGAGAAAAGGTAAGGGGCTGCATTATCATTGTTTTACCAAATAGGTGTCATTAATTTAGTCAAGGGGGCTTTCACAGAATATTACATTATTTTGGGTACAAAAAAAATGCTGTTCACTAACATTCCCAGATATAGAACATACATACACACACACACACACACACACACACATATATATATATATATATATAAATTAGAAATTATGAAATTCTAAATTAATAACCTTAATAATATAGGCTTTTAAGAAGAATATTGAAACTGGTTATATGTTGTAAAGTTACTTTGAGGGATAGTTCACCCAAAAATGAAAATTATCACATGATTTACTGACCCTCAAGCCATCCTAGGTGTATATGACTATCTTCTTTCAGATGAACACAGTCAGAGATATATTTAAAAATATCCTTAGTCCTCAAGGTTTATAATGACAGTGAATGGGGGCGCCGAGTTTGGAACCAAAAATCCATCCATCCATAAAGAAAAAGTAATCTATACGACTCCAGGGGGTTAATAAAGGTCTTCTGAAGCGAAGCGATGCATTTTTGTTAGAAAAATATCCTTATTTAAAACTTTATAAATTCAAATAACTAGCTTCCGGCGGACGACCGTACGCAGAATGCGCAATTCGATTTGCGGTGGAAGAACATCCTTTGACCTGACGCACAACGTAATGACGAACGCGGAGGCGCAGAGGATAGAGCCAAAAAAAAAAAAAAAAAAAAAAAAAATCACCGGTCAGTCTAAAATTATATTTTTTAAAGAGAAATGTTGGAGGATTTTGATACAAGAGAAGAGCAGCTTAAATTTGTTGCACAGCTCTATTTGCTTGAACCGCGAGAGGCGTCTAAGCTTACGATACTCCTACATCCTGCATCATACATCGCGTCAGAGGATTACTCATTTGGCGCAAGCTGGGCGCAAGTGGACTTGCGCATCCTGTGTACGGTCGTCTGCCGGAAGCTAGTTATATGAATTTATAAAGTTGTAAATATGGATATGTTTCTTACAAAATCGCATTGCTTCGCTTCAGAAGGCCTTTATTAACCCACTGGAGTCGTATGGATTACTTGTTTTTATGGATGGATGCATTATTTTTGTCTTCAAAAATAATTCACAACCATTATAAACCTTGGAGGACTAAGGATATTTTTAAACATCTCCAATTGTGTTTGCCTGAAAGAAGATAGTCAACACTTAGGATGGCTTGAGGGTGAGTAAATCATGGGATAATATTCATTTTTTGGTGATTGGGTGATCTCTCTCTCTCTCTCTCTCTCTCTCTCTCTCTCTCTCTCTCTCAACCTCTCTCTCTCTCTGGCTTGGAATTACTGGCTCTGTAAAGATTGAAAACCCCAGTTTTAATCAATTGGACCATCCTGTTCTTTTAAAGAGCTTTCTAAGTGATTCAAAATGGAAAATTAGCTTCCCCTCACACATCTCTTTTTCCTTTTAAATCGTCTAATTTTCCAGTGACATAAAACAGATGGCTTAGTTTTTCTTGCTCTCTCAGCCACTCGGTTTTTTTTTTTTTCCTCCCTTCCTAAACAAATTCTATTCCAATTTAGTGGCTTCCATTAACATGTGTTTCTGCACAGGGCAGTGATTTACTGCTGGTATCAAATACATATTGCCAACCAAGTGAGACATGCAACCTTTCATTTTCACGCCGTCGCGTTACAAATTCGACATGCTACATTAACAAGAAAAATGGCTGTGTTTGGCAAAGCCAATGGGAAGTGGCCTGTGTCTTTAGATGACATTTCGTTTTCATTCCGCATTCATTACAGCGTGCTGTCACTGCCGTGCTTTAAGTTGTAAGAGTGTGAGTGTTTTGCTTTATCGCTGTGAGTCATCACGAATGTGTGTACGTGTTTGTGTTTGTCAGAAACACACAAATGTGGCACTGCTGAAGTGAAACAGACCAAACTGCCCCAAGTTGAACAAGGACCTTACCTGTGAATGACCACACTTGAGCCTTTGCCTATAAATGATGCTTCACAGAATATTAAAGTAATATGTTTCCATGAGGGGAAAGGAATTGCCCAGAGCAAGAACTTCACTTTTACTCTCTGAAATGAATGCACTTTATTTAAGGTTTTCAAATGATTGTGGTTCAGGACCCAGGTTTTATATTGGACACCAAGTGCTGACCCAGCAGAGTACCAGAATTCATTACCATACTACAGTAAACAAAAATGTTCTAAAAAAAACACACATTTGAAATATATATATATATATATATATATATATATATATATATATATATAGATAGATGGATAGACTTGTACTATCCAAACTATGCATTAAAGTATAGATTATATGCTTATATTTTATTATTTTCATTTTGCAGTTTTTTGCTCGCTTTATGCGACCCTATTAGAACAGACCTGTGACCCATTTCTTGGGTTGCAACTTGAGCAGTTGAGAACCACTCATTTACAGTATGTTTTTATGTGCGCTTTGAATAATGTTGTTTCTCAGAACATCAGCTTGATCATTTGCATTCATTCTGCAGTTTCAAGCACTCTTGACATGGTGATGTAAAAATTGAGAATTTTTTTTAAGCTGCTTCCCCAAAAAGTGTTTATTGAACCATAAAATGTGTTTAGAGAAATACAGACCTTTTTTCACTTATTATTATGAATATTGTCAAAAGAGTAGGATCAACAGTAACTTGCTGTTTTATGTAGTGTTGGAGGTAAAGCATTACAAGTAATATGAGTTACGTAATCAGATTACTTTTTCCAAGTAACAAGTAATGCATTACTTTTAAATTTACAACAGAATATCTGAGTTACTTTTTCAAGTAAGTAATGCAAATTACTTTGTTTTTCCATTTATTGACTGACACCTCTTCTGTCCCCATGTTGAGAGAAATCGGAAATAAGTGCAGAGGCATTGTGTGCACTGTGTGAACGTGATGCTTATTGTAGTTCTAGACTAAATGTGAGTATGCATTTACTCATCTAATTTGCACAAAACAGATTCAGTATAAAAACAGTGAAATGCAAACTCTGAATATTACACAAACCTGCAATAATGTTAAATAGCACAAATACACTCTATGTATTTAATCTCACTTTATTTACCATTGTCTTTGCTGCAGACCTTTGTTCATCCAAACTAATACGCAAAATTAGTTTAAATAAACATGACATTTGTGTTTCTTTTTCTTTTTATAGCTGAAGTAAGAGTTGAACTTTCTTTTCCTGCATCCTATTCTTCTGCAATCCAGAATGGCAGCACAGCTGAAAGGTTTGTTTGAGCTGTTTTGAGGCTTATTAATTTCACTTTTGGTGTGAAAGTATGGGATTAAATTCCCACCTAAAGTATTGCGGTCACGGATCAAAAAATAATAAGCGTGAATCAAAAATTTAAAAACAAATGCAAAAATATATTGCACAAACTAAAAAAAAAAAAAAAAAGCAAAATGATCAGGGGTGTGTTTCCCAAAAGCATCGTTAGCCAACTAACATCGCAAGTTCCATCGTTACTTACATAGATTAACGATTTGGTGTTTCCCGAAACCATAGTTCAAACGAACATTCGCAAACTGCATCGTAAACTTGTGTGGTTGGAGCGACAGCTCTCGAGCTGTGGGTAGAAGCATAGTTTCTTGTTTTTATGACATGTGGATTTAATAAATCCTTATCTTGAGCAAAAAAGGCAAGCTGACATTAAGTACAATGTGTATCTTTTATTTCGAATATATACAAATGTAATTTACATATTTTAATTTGTCAAGAGATTTAAAGCACCGTTTTTGAAGAGTGCGCATGTGCTTACGTCCTCTAGTACGTAAGAACAAGCATATGATTAAATCTGGAAATAAAGCAAAATAACTGAGGAAAATGAGAATTAGTCCTCTGATGCCATGTCCGTAATTTATAGCAAAAAATCTAGCATTAATTCAATCTCAAAAGGACTCATTTAAAGAAGCTATTATTCACCACCTGTGTGACGTCATTCACCAACGTGGCTGAACGACAAGGTTTGCGACAATACGGTTTCGGGAAACAGTCGTGACTAGCTAGTTGATTTGTTCAGCGATGCATCGTACTATGGTAGTGAAGCAGAGAGTTACATCGTTGTTCAGGAAACGCACCCCAGAATAGCAAACAACGTGGTCACGGATCAAAATATAATAAGCGTGAATAGAAAAATTAAAAGTGCATTTAAAAAAATAACAAGCATAAATCAAAACTAAACACATTAAAAATTATATTGCACAAATCTTAAACTTGTGTTTATGTGTTCTTAAAAGTTGTTTTCCTTTTATTACTCTGTACTTTGTGCTCTCTTACATTTTCTGCTCATATTTTACTCGCTTGTGCTGTTTTTTTTTGCTCTTCTTTCCACATTCTTCTCTTGCTTTTCCAGATGTTGCAGTTTGGGTTTCATGTAAATTAGGGCAGGCTTAAGCGTCACCATTGGTCCACTAGTTCTAGATGATACATGTTTCCTATACTAAAATGTTACCTATATTATATTATATTATCTTAAGTGGTAACACTTAATTGTTACTATTAACTTGTTGCTTATTGGCATGCATATTAATATGATATTAGCTGTTTATTAGTACTTATAAAGCACATATTAATGATTTATGCTGCATGACCTTCTACATCCCTACCCAATACCTAAACTTAACAACGACCTTACTAACTTTTAATAAGCAGTAATTAGGAGTTTATTGAGACAAAAGTCATAGTTAATAGTAAATAGTGAGAACTGGATCCAAAACTAAACCGTGACCATTACATTGCATTGCATTATATTAAAAATGCCAAACAGAAACATTTTTTACTAGTGGTCTCAAATATTTTGATCCCACTGTTTGCAGTAAGAAATCTTAGAGTTTGAATTCTGCCCTGGCTAATGACCCTTTTCAAATCCATAACTCACCCGAGACGTGGGTCACATTTCGCTCATGGTGTTTAACTGAATGAAGAGCATATTATAAAAACTGAGACTCAGGTCCACTTACTCTCATAGCAGAGAGCCGTTAGCAGACATCATAAAGTGCAGTGTTTCATGCTCCCTCGTTCTCTGTCCGTCCCCCGTACCTCATGCTCCATTACCTCCCCTGTGAGCAGAACGCAGAGAGCCCCGGTTATTCACTCTGTAATCTAGACAGCGACTTGTGTGTGTGTGTGTGTGTGTGTGTGTGGAGATTTAATGTGACGTTAAATGGAAAGCAGCCTTGCTAATTCAATCCTTACTTCAATGGAGTAAGGCCTGAGAGAGTTTGCCTCCGATGGTGTTTTAAGGCTCACAATGGCTCAGAAAAGAGCTCTATTAAAATCTCATTTTGTTCTTCTAAAGGTGCAGAACAAACTGAGACCTAGAGTTATGAGGGTTACCAATCCTAGGAAGTGCTTATTTGTCTGTTTAACAAACTAAATCTAAAGACATAATTTAGCTCAAAATTAAATGTATAAAGAAAATATGAGTGGTGCTTTTCTGTGCAAAACTGATGCTAGGGTGTTGCTATACAGTTGCTAAAGTTCTGTAATATCAGGAGAAATTACATAATTTGAAATCTGCCATATTTGATGTCGTGACATCACTTAATGTTAAATATTCACAACCTCAAACCCTTTATAGCAAATATGTTGATGTCAAAGGAAGCAGATGGAAAATGTTAAAGTGATAGTTCACCCAAAAATTAAAATTCTGTCATCATTTACTCACCCTCAGGTTGTTCCAAACCTGTATAAATTTCTTTGTTCTGCTGAGCACAAAGGAAGATATTTTGATGAAAGTTTGTAACCAGGCTGCTTTGGGGCACCATTGACTTCCATAGTAGGAAAATAAATACTATGGCAGTCAGTGGTGCCCCAGAACTGTTCTGTTACCCACATTCTTCAAAATATCTTCCTTTGTGTTCAACAGAACAAAGAAATTTATACAGGTTTGGAACAACCTGAGGGTGAGTAAATGATGACAGAATTTTCATTTTTGGGTGAACTATCCCTTTAAGAGCCCACTTGCAAAACGTCTAATATAACATAATGAAATATTTACTTATTTTGCATTAAATATGTATATGCTGCTTGCAAAAAAAAAAAAAAAAAAAAAAAAAATCAGAAAACAGCTACTTTAAATTACCAGCAGCAGAGAAAAATGTTTTGTGTCCACATAGCGTAGTTACATTATCAACCAGCAGGGGGCTAACTGGGCTATGCTAACCAGCCAAACTTTGACCCAACCCTTGGTTCTGACTGTTTTTTAGCACTTTATGTGGTTTATAGCTTATTCTCAAGGTGCAGCCTCAATTCTCTATGATATTCTTGTCCCCTTGGTTTTCATACTATTAAGGGGAGACTTTCAAATTCACTGTTCAAATTAATATTTCAAATTCACTATTTGGAAGTTAGTCTGGCCGAGTCCAACAACAAACGTCTAACCAATCAGCATTAGGGGGCGTATGACAGTCGAGCAGAGAGAACGAGCAAGAGGGAGATTTGAAAATAAGAAAGAAAAAAAACTGCAGAATGAGAAATGGGACACAATACAAAAGAGCTCAAAAGAATATCATTGCAATGAAGGTTTATGACTGGGCAAGCGCTTTAGGACCCGGTTTATGTTAGAAAAGCTTTCCAGCGCTGGAAAGAGCTAAGAGGGAAGGCCTGAAAACTGCTTTGATCCCGCTTCTCGTGTGAGTACACTGGGTTTTGATTGGAGCTGCTGTGCTGTTTGCGTCTAACAACGAACACTTTATTTACTCGTGTGTACTGTATGTTTATTTTTTGTGCTTCCTTGTCGTTCGTTCATCAACTGCGCTTTATTTTTCGTGAAGCATTTTCTTGTTGCGCGTCACCTGTGATAAACAGACACTCTCGCATTGCGTGTAACAGTGGCCAGATAGAGAGAGCTGTGCAGGTAAACCATTGAGCACCAACGGCCACTAGAGAATGAGGTGTTTATCGTCATTGGTAGTGCATTCGCCTCACATGCTAGCAGCGATCGGGCCGGGGTTCGAGACCAACTCGGAGCAGGGTGGTTAGGATTGGAGTGTGAGTTTTGGAGGCGGAGCAATGAAGAGAGGGGTGGGTTTGTTTGGGTTGATTTCAAATATCAACAATGTCAAATACCACTTACTGCACCTTTAAAGGTAAATAATACTGATTTATATATTGAAAATATGTTTAAAATCATGTACAGTCATGTGACATGATGATTTTACTCATCAGTAACATAATACAAGCTGCTTTATTATACATTAGAAGGGGTCGCTTTATGTGGTCGCCATTTTAAGATCTAAAATACAGCTAAATACAGCTCACTTGTAATCTCAATGTTTTAGACACTTCCCTTCAGGTTATAAATAAATCATGGCTGAATGAAAATAGACTATTTCTATGCAGTGGCAATAGTAACTAAAAAATGTTGGTTTTGAATGATGCTATTCATACTTTTCTGATTTTACTGCCAAAAATTTATAGGTGCATGTTTACCATATCGAAATGTTGCCCTTTAAAAACTATTGGGAGATTTGAGATAAGTTTATGCAGCCTGGTTTCATTGTTAATACGTAGGTATAAATACGTAACTTTCAAAGACACAAAACGTACATTTTTGTAAGTTTAGAAAGGGTCTGAAATGTACAATAATGACGTATTTATAGCACTAAAACGTAAAAATACGTTTTTTTTCAGTGAAAAATTTTAAAATATTTACGAATCTTTCATGTCATAAAGATAAATGTATAATTTCCCTTTTATCGTTTTGTAGATAACTGTAAGATCCCTAAACCCCATCCCGAACCCAAACATACCCATTTTATACAGAATATTAAAAGAATAAAACATAATGGACAGAAATGTTTAGGAAAATGACAATTTTAGTAAAAATATAACATTAAAACGATATTTTGAGCCACTAATCCTACCCATAACCATTTCTTAAAACTATACTGTTATAAATAAAAGAATAACAGACAAACAAGCGTGATCACAATAATTTATTTATTGTGAAAATGTCCAAAATGGCACCAAAAGTAGTTCAAATAATGATGAGTCGCAGTCCTCTCTGGCGGTAATAGTTTTTTATAGGGTACAGAGCAGAATTTAAGTTATTAATCCATGACAATATGAATCCGGCTTCTCTCTGTGAAGGCACGCACTCATTTCAAATGTCAATCCATTGAAACATGGCATGTGGCAATCTGTAACGAAGCAGGTGGAAACCAATGAGCGTTCGTGCCGTAAACCACGTCATAACGCTTCTCGAAGGACGCAACTTGAATCATAACTTGATTGACTTGGGCTTTGACTGTGACGGTCCCTGCTGAGAATGAAGATAAAGATTGATGGATAAAGGGCAGAATTTGTATCTGTTCCTTACAAGCATATGGATTCTAAGGATTTGGAGTACAGCAAACAAATAAAATTGATGTGATTTGTGAATTTATGTTGTGTTTTGGTGTATCTTATGGTTGTATTGTCAGTCGCTGGATAGGAAAAAACGCCTTCTGTGTCTCACAGCAAACAAACTAAATATTATATAGGCCGAATGGTTAAACAATTACAGAAATTTTATTCATTTTAAGGTTTCAAAGTTTAGTCTTGTTTAACACTATGTAATCCTCCGAAACGAGTTGCAGCACAAGTCACGAACAGAAATGTTATTTCATATTAAGTAGATGAGTAAACTGCATTCAATAAATTCGACTAAAAACATATATTGATATGACAATTGAATACAACAGATTTAAAACATTAATGCCACGATTTTAATATTAATACATGGGAATTCATACACATTCACACTTGGATACGTAAATGATTTACGTTTTATGTTAATACGCAAGTATTTTTACGTTTTAGTGCTATAAATACGCCAATATTGTGCGTTTTTGTGTGTATGAAAACGTAAGTAAATGTACGTGTGGTAGAACCACACTTTGTGTAAAAATATACACGTATTCTCATGAGATCATGTTGGTTTATGTGAGTATGTGTTTTTCATGGTCTCTCTGCATTTAAAAAATGGTGTTAACACTTTACAATAAGGTCCTATTAGTTAGCATTAATGCATTTACTAGCAATGAGCAATACATTTGTTACAATATTTATAATCTTTGTATACGTTAGTTAATAAAAATACAACTGTTCATTGCTTGTCCATTAAAACAAATTCAATTTTTGATTTCAATAATGTATTAGTAAATGGTAAAAATAATGTGATTAAGATTAATAAACGCTTTAGAAGATTAATAAATGCTTTCCATTGTTTGTTAATGCTAAAATTAACAAGTGGAACCTTATTGTAAAGTGTTACCAAAATTTTTAATACTTGTTTTGTGCGATGTTTATCTCTTTACCTCTTCACTTCACTCCTGATCTTCACCCACCACAAACCGTCTCTGGTTTGATCTTAAAATTCAGGTTCAATGTAAGTGTAAATTTTAGTCTGTTTCATCTTTAACACTTCTCACCCTTTTATCACTACTCTCTCCTTCCGCTAATGAACATTGTGTATTTATAGAGCCACAGCCTGAGAAGCAAGGGACAGTTTGTAGTGAAGTGAGAGATGAGTGAAAGATTGAGTTATTTGTGATTTATGAGGTATGTTCTGTAGCAATAAGTTCCCCTGTGAATTTCGCAGGTCCAGTTTCCTCTCTCTATTCAGAGGACATTGTGATTGAGCCATTAGAATGCTAAAACATCCACACGCCTCTTGATTAGTGTGCTAATAATGCAGCTTTGATATAGTCATTACACTGTGTTCCAAATTATTATGCAAGTGACATATAAGTAGGATTTCAGTACAATAAACATTCAGATTTTAGTTTTTCTAAGAAAGTGTTTGTTTGTTTATTTATCCATGTCTTTTTAGATAACTGGTATCAATCTCAGACAAAATAGTTTACCAGGTACTTAGGTAAATGGAAACCCTACTTGAAAATGTTCCACATTATTAAGCAAGTCACAGTTCTCATGCAATATGGGGAGGAAGAAAGATCTTTCTGAAGATGAAAAGCATGAAATGGTGCAATGTTGTGCAAAAGGCATGAAAACAACTAATATTGTGTGAAAATTGAATGGAGATTATCGAATTATCATAAGATTTGTGAGTGATTTAGAGCACAGCAGAACTCAGTCAGATAAAGGCTTATTAAGGAAAGTTCCTGTCAAAAAAATTAATTGTATTAAAAGGGCAGCTATAAAAAAAAAAAAGCCAGTGTTGAGCAGCAAACAGGTATTTGAAGCTGCTGGTGTCTGTGGAGTCTTGAGAACCTCTCCATGCAGGCTGGCAGTTGTGCGTAAAGATGCATTTCAGCCACCACTAACCAAACCTCACAAAGAGAAACATTTGCAGTGGGTTTAGAAAAAAAAAAAAAAAAAAAAAAAAAAATCAAACAAATGCTGTATCTTTGTACATTCTGTTCATAAAAGAATCCTGACAAAATTTCATGTTTTCCACAAAAATTATTAAGCAGCACAACTGTTTTCAGCATTAATAAGAAAGAATTCTTTGAGTAGCGAATTAGAATGATTTCTGAATGATCATGTCACACCGAAGATTAATGGCTGCTGTTTTTACTGTGTTTTTGATCAAATAAATGCAGCCTTGGTGAGCATAAGAGACCTCTTTCAAAACATTAAAACTATACTTGACCCCAAATCTTTGAACGGTAGTGTACATGCTAGTGTACTCCAAAACATCAACTTTCTGTGTAAGACTGTAAAAAATATAGACGTAGTGTCCGTGACGTCACCCGTAGATTTCTGTAAAGCATTTTTGAAGTCCATAAGCGGCCGTTGCCATCTTGGCAGCGCGTCATCGCCCGTCACTCCCGGATAACTGAAAATGGGCAAAGAGGCAGAACGTAGTTGGAACTGAGGCTCAAAGTGATCATGTTAGCAGGCTAAGGAGCTATCTATCTATCTTAGACACTATCTAAAATATTAATAAAGATAACAAGCTATATCATTTGAAAGTTCTAAAGGTTTACCGTCAATCTACGGTGTCTTTTTTATGATATAAATGCTCCAGCAACAGTAATATTGTAATTTGTGTCGGGTGTGCAAATGACAACACGCAAAATCAAAACGGGACTTCATACCTTTGTAATGAAATAGCGATCGTGAGATGAATCCAATCCGTCGCACTTGGGTAAAATGTCCATGAGTGTCCATTGAAAAACAAACAACACTTTTTGTCCAGAAAAGCGATAAATCCAAGAAATATTGATATATTGTCCATTGTTTGCATCACATTTCTTCGGAATGATCTGCTCTCCATCATCGTTCTTCAAGAAATTATGCAATCTGAGCAGCGTTTATGTTGTAAAACTGTATATGATCATATACATTGGACTCTCACAAACAAATGAGCCTGCGTCCAAAGTATAATTTTTCAAAATAGTGCAGCAGTTTTAGTTATAATATCCAAGCAGTGCTGTTGGATTTTGTGGTGTCTTGAGAGGCATATTCTCCAGCCTTTGTCATTGTAGTAAATCTGACGAACAAAACTTTTAGCCAATGCCAAGACGATCCAACAACGTGTGTTCTGTTTATCTTTCGCATGTGTGCACATGTGCACAGACGACCATAAACCGCACCGCAAGCCACATTATTTGATAATTGTATGAAATAATCCCGAAAAAAGTACAAACACGGCAGAGATGCCAAATTCAGCGGCTGGAATTAGCTGAGGTAACGTGACGGCTCACAGACAGCAGCGGCAATCCACCTGTCACTCAAGTGGCCACGCCCTTAATTATACAGAACTTTAAGGCTTAATATAATTTAAACGGATGAGTTTAAAAAAAATTCACCCCCCTCAGAGTTGTCATGAAGGGCAAAATTAGCTGTATAGACCAAAACCACAATTTGTACCAGGCTGTAAACATGTTTTTTCTGCTGTAAAGTTGGGCATTTTAACATGGTCTCTTTTAGAGCCTGTCCCTAGCGGCCAGTCGATGAATTGCAGTTTAAGTCACATCCGTATTGGTTTCAAGAGAAACTGGGGGAGGTTGCCGCTTGGTAAATACGCATCCTACTACAGCTGTATATTAAACATCAAATATGAACTGATTGGCTGGTTTTATGTCCCTTCACACAGCATTATTGCTTTAAAGGGATAGTTCATCAAAAACAACACAAAAGAAGATATTTTGAAGAATGTTGGTAACCAGACAGTTGATGGTAGCCATTGGCTTCCATAGTATTTGTTTTTTCCTATAATGCAAGTCAATGGCTACTGTCAACTGTTACTAACATTCTTCAGAATATCTTCTTTTTAGTTAAACAGAAGAAAGAAACTCTTACAAGTTTGGAACAACATCAGGGTGAGTAAATGATGACTGAATTTTTTAATAGCTACAAATTCACATTTCACTAAAATAGACCACCTTTCCTTAGTTCCCCAGCATCTTCTCTTATATGTTCTCCATATTCATAGGAGAGCTTTAGAGCCATTTAAATTTGAGCACTTCAGTGACATTTTAGCACTAGTAATTTAGGAAGTGTTGCCGCACACGTAAGGCATTTGAAATTCAGGACACTGAATTCTATCCCCACGTTCAGGCAATAAAATCCATAGTGAACTTCGTTCCACTGTGAACAGCTTATTAAAAAATCGGTCACCACTACATTCTCGACAGCAACGTGGGGTTACGACACAGAATGTCACTTTGCCATGATTAATCACACAAATATTGTAATCACACATACGTAGAGATTCGGAGCAGCTGAGCTGGGTGCTTTGTGCAAAGATAGATGGTGTCCTACACAGGGGGCAGGACACCACATAACCACCCACACGCTTCCCTCTCATTATAACGGGCCAATAAAAAAAGACAAATGATGTCTTAATAAGCACAGGACTTTGTTTGTCATCGGGCCCTGGGTAGTTTTTTTCGACAGAAATAGAACAAAGACTTTGGTATCCCATGGCACAGAGATGAGAGGAAGCTAACGGTTAGTTCTGCCCACCACCCGTGCCACAGTTTTTTCTCTCTCTCCTCTCCCCTGCTTTCCCATCTGCGTGATGTATAGCTTGTTTCAAACGCGGATTACTCAGATGTAGTGTTTTCCCTCGCTCGCTCCTGCTCTCTAAGATGCGGTTCTGTAAAGGATCTGAAACAGATTAACAGGCCCTATCCTCCCCGGCTGCGCAGCCAGTGTGGAAATGACTTTTCCATGGCTTGCTGAATGCTCATGCGAGTGAGGCATTTTTATTTTTTTGTTTTCGAGTGTTTGGGAAACAGCCATACTATTAGACTATTTCTCATGCATGGCCACGCAGCAGGTCAGATCCACTCCAACCCTGTTACACTGACTTGCCCTCACATATTGAATGAGTTATGAATGTCTGTCATATCCTGAAGGACAAGTGGGCATTTAGTAGCTTTGAACCCATTTTGAAGAAGTAACTATGTGAATGAAGCGCGTCGAACAGCTCACCTCAGCAGAAACCGCCTGTCAGACTCGTACGTTCGCTTCCCTTTTGTTTCACGTTTCTGCTTTTCCTCTCCTCTTCAATGGGGAAATCTAAACGTTTCTTATTGATAAACTCATAAATTGCTTCTTTATTGCTCCATAATAGCTCGCAGCAGGAAGCTTTTTTACTTAAACTAATTAAGGCAGGATAGATAAAGCCATATAAAAGCGAAGAATAAAACTTACGTGGTGAGTTTTAGCCTGGTGAAAGCTCTCTGCGAAAACACAGTCAGAGATTCAATTTTAAAATGCGGCGATGCCTGTAAATGTAGCGCTGTGCTCTTGGCACGCTATAGAGATAAGATGAAACAAAATGAAGGACATGACTGAATCCTGTTCCTGAAAGTTGGGCTTGCTTTTGTCGTTCTGCCTCATTAGGGTTTTCGTGTGGGTGTTTTTCGAACTGAATGTTTCCTTTTTCCAATTTCTGAAAAGTTTCAAACTATTGGCCTGAATCTTAGTTTCATACGCCCCTCCAAGTGTTTCAATTTTCACTGTTTACAATTTGTTTTATTCAAAATGTTGTCATGTACTTCTCTGATATAGGATTGTTAAACAGTTGCTATATACAGTGCTCAGCGTAAATGAGTACACCCCCTATGAAAAGTAACATTTTAAACAATATCTCAATGAACACAAAAACAATTTCCAAAATGTTGACAAGACTAAGTTTTATATAACATCTGTTTAACTTATAACATGAAAGTAAGGTTAATAATATAACTTAGAGAACAAAATTTTCAGTTTTACTCAAATTAGGGTGATGCAAAAATGAGTACACCCCACTGAAAGTCTCTGGAGCAAAGCTAAATTTTAGACTACAAATGTCTAATTTAACAAGAATTCAACCACAGGTGAATCTAATTATTCATTACACAGGTGTCCAGCAGACAGCTGACTATAAAAGGGTGTTAAAACCCCTTCGCATTTCATGCTGTCAGCAATGGCACCACATGGAAGAGAAATTTCACAAGACCTGAGAAAGAAAATAATTTCTTTACACCAGAAAGGTGAAGGTTACAAGAAGATCAGCAAAGCTTTACTTATCAGTCAGAATACTGTAGCAAAAGTGGTACAACAATTTTAAAAAGATGAAACTGCAACCATCTCACAGAGACGTCCAGGTCGTCCACGGAAGTTAACACCTCGACAGGAGCGTCTTCTGATGAGAAGGGTTGAAGAAAATCGGCATGCAAGTTCACTGCAGTTATCTAAAGAAGTAGAAAGCCAAACTGGGGTGACTATTTCCCGTGACACAATACAGCGTACACTGCAGAGGAATGGCATGCATGGGTGCCGTCCACGAAAGAAGCCTTTCCTAAAGCCCAGGCACAAAAAAGCCCGCCTAGAGTTTGCCAGGGCCCATGCTGACAAAGATGAAGACTACTGGGACTCTATATTCTGGAGTGATGAGACCAAGATAAATGTTTTTGGAACTGATGGCTTCAAAACTGTATGGCGTCGCAAAGGTAAGGAATACAAAGAAAAATGCATGGTGCCTACAGTGAAACATGGTGTCCTTATGTGGGGCTGCATGAGTGCTGCTGGTGTCGGGGAGCTGCATTTCATTGATGGCATCATGTCTACACAGATGTACTGCTCTATACTGAAAGAGAAGATGCTACCATCACTCCGTGCCCTTGGTCATCGTGCACTTTTCCAACATGACAATGGTCCTAAACACATACATCTAAGGCCACTGTTGGATTTTTGAAGAAAGACAGGGTGAAAGTGATTCATTGGCTCCTGATCTGAACCCAATCGAACACCTATGGGGAATTCTGAAGA
This sequence comes from Ctenopharyngodon idella, assembly GCF_019924925.1. Classification (NCBI taxonomy): domain Eukaryota; kingdom Metazoa; phylum Chordata; class Actinopteri; order Cypriniformes; family Xenocyprididae; genus Ctenopharyngodon; species Ctenopharyngodon idella. The sequence goes on from NC_067224.1 coordinate 34,355,420, forward strand.
GACGAGTTGAGCATCACTCTCCATCCAGCATCCGGTCTCTAAAAGAGGTTATTCTTGAAGAATGGAAAAAGACAAATGTCGCAAAATGTTGCCAACTTGTTCATTCCATGCCTTGAAGACCAATCGATCCAACAGACGAACTACTATAGCTCAAATTGCTCAAGTTAATGCTGGTTCTGATAGAAAGGTGTCAGAATACACAGTGCATCACAGTTTGTTGCGTATGGGGATGCATAGCCGCAGACCAGTTAGGGTGCCCATGCTGACCCCTGTCTACCGCCGAAAGCGCCAACAGTGGGCAAGGGAGCATAAAAACTGGACCACGGAGCAATGGAAGAAGGTGTCCTGGTCTGATGAATCATGTTTTCTTTTACATCACGTGGGTGGCCGGTTGCGTGTGCATGGCTTACCTGGGGAACACATGGCACCAGGATGCACTATGGGAAGACGGCAAGCCGGCGGAGGCAGTGTGATGTTTTGGGCTATGTTCTGCTGGGAAACCTTGGGTCCTGCCATCCATGTGGATGTTACTTTGACAAGTACCACCTACCTAAGCATTGTTGGAGACCATGTACACCCTTTCATGGAAACGGTATTCCCTGGTGGCTGTGGCCTCGTTCAGCAGGATAATGCACCCTGCCACAAAGCAAAAATGGTTTGGGAATGGTTTGAGGAGCACAACGAGTTTGAGGTGTTGACTTGGCCTCCAAATTCCTCAGATCTCAATCCAATCGAGTATCTGTGGGATGTGCTAAACAAACAAGTCCGATCCATGGAGGCCCCACCTCACAAGTTACAGGACTTAAAGGATTTGCTGCTAACATCTTGGTGCCAGATACCACAGCACACCTTCAGGGGTCTAGTGGAGTCCATGCCTCGACGAGTCAGGGCTGTTTTGGCAGCAAAAGGGGGACCAACACAATAGGTGGTCATAATGTTATATCTGATCGGTGTGTGATTATATATATATATATATCCAACACAATAGGTGGTCATAATGTTATATCTGATCGGTGTGTGATTATATATATATATAATCACACACCGATCAGATATAACATTATGACCACCTATTGTGTTGGTCCCCCTTATTTATATATATATATATATATATATATATATATATATATATATATATATATATATATATATATATACTTGTTGCGACGCGCCCTCAGTTGAAGAAGTAAAATATCATATATGACAACTGATTTATTATTAACTTATTAACTTCTGACTGTTCCAAGGCCTGCTTGATGTTTCTGATCTCTCTGCCTGATCTGCATGGAGAAAATTGTCAAGAAATACAATCTCAGGTCTCATTTGTATGAGAAATAAGCTGCTTTGAAATTCACTTCATAAATCAATATCTACACCCATAACTGTATATATTTCACAATTCATGGCTGTTAAACCACTTGTATTTGTTGTAACTGTTCGATCATCTGGCCAGTGATTCTGAGTTTACGATCTCTGCATTAAAGCATAACTTGAGGGTTAGATTGGTCAGCCATGCATTCATTTTCTCCATTAGTTTCACGCTGTGGAGGATAAAAAGTCAATTTTATGGAGACCAAATTCACCTTATATTGTTTTGTTACTATTTTCTAGAGCTTGAAAGTGTGTAGCTCCAAAACACAAATGATAAAATGCTTCTTTAGCAGATTCATTTCTACACCAATGTATTTTTCCACAGAAAATTGACCATTGCAAATATTGTTAGTCCAGAATAAGCCCTTGGGGTGGTTTCACTGCGGCAGTAAAAATTCGGTTCACCACTAAAACTTTTCATCCGTCAAAGTCAACACAGTGTCCCCATATCTCCCTCTATCTATGTATCTATCTATCCGTCCATCCATCTTCCTATTTTTCGTTAGCTGTGAGAATGTGTTATTGTGACCTTTGTGGATTTATTTTCTGTTGCACCACCAAGTACAAGGCCTGAACAATGGCACAAGTCTTATTGAGCTTCAGATCGTTCTCTTAGTCCCCTGCGTGTTTTCTTTCAGCTTTTCCCACCCTGAATACTGAATATAAAAGTAAGAAGAGAGAACATAAAATACCTTCCTAGAACATGGCGAATGAGAGATCTAGCAGGAAAATGTGAATAATGAGACCAGGATTTAACACTTTAATCAATGTTTGATTAATATTTAGCAATTTTCCTGCTGCAGGAAGGCCATTCTAATGGGATCTCTGCTGTTTCCTCCTTTGCTGCTTAAGCCCCAGGCTGGACAAATTACACCACTGTGCACGAAGCTCAGAAGACAGGAAGTGCACCCCGACATCCTACCAACCTGGTCTGGAATAGAACTAAATCCTTCATGAAAATCCACCCACAATACCACCATGTACAATCCGTCCCTAAAATGCGCTCTGTCGTTAATGCTCATTAGAACTAATTCGGCACTCTCTACACCCACTCTCACCCACAACAAAACCCTGCTGACAGGCCTTTCCAGGTTTACAACAGGTCAGCTTGTGAGGTACTTTCACAGAGGATTCATTTGCTCCGAGGTTGCTCTTACATAGCTCAAGAGGGTTCTTATATGTTTAATTTGAGTACCGCGATGCGACCGCAAAGGGCACTTTCACTTTCGCGATCAAAGGGCAGGGGCTCAAGCCTCCCTGTTGTGATTGGTCTACCGCTTACAGCGTGTCCGAAATGAAAGGCCTATTACCATATCTGAATTTCAGATCCGGAGGCTTCCTCAGCACTTGATACACAGTGATACGAACAGTAAGGATGGTGTCAGTTTTACTGTATCAGTTCGAGCCCAAGTCCTTAACCTTTGGAAGTGTATGGATTTGCAGCACAGAAAACAGACAAACCAGTCTCTTCCAGGCCTCAGCTAGAACTAGTGTCAAAGTAGACGTTGTTCACAAGCAGCCAGTGAAGACCATAGGCTAGAATTATGCAAATTTGTTACATTGTTAGGTATGTGAGACTGGAATTGCTGATGACTTGTTTCAGCAGTTCAGAATTGATTCTTACACTCTACACGAAAGGTAATATTCGAAAAAGCATAATCGGGGCACTCTATATTTTTCATCATTCTTAGTCACCTTTTTGCCTTGATTGGTTAATTTTAAATGGTCCTGAGGTGTGAAAAATAAAAATTTTAAAATAAAAATGTATTAAATTAAAATGAGCCAGGGTTATTATAATTAACTAAAACAAACGTTAACTGAAAAAAAATAACTTTTTCTTTTTTTCCTCCACCTAGTTGTTAAAATAGGAAAATAAAACAGAAAATATAAAACTAAAAACTAAAAAACTTTAGTAGTATCACAGTGATATTAAAATAACACTGATATGAGCTCGTAAAAACTGCATGCATAAATGTAAAAGAACTATAAACCTGGTGAGATTTGATTATTGGAGAAGTTTTACATTAAAGAGATCTCATATGTATGTTTTCTGTCTCTTTCAGTCTCCTTTGTTAATTCAAGGTTGAATAAGGTTGCCTGAAAATCTTGATTAAAGCTTAACGGTGAACGTTACACGTGTGTGAGTGCATGTTTGGGTGAAGTTTCATGCTTTTCCCACACTCTGATTTCTCCCCTCCATCTGTTTGCTCATTAATAAACTGACCTTGGAGAGTCAGTGTTAGACAGGCTGCTGGAGGATTTAAAGATTAGCTTGCCTCTCGCTTCAGTCTATCTTTTGTGCTCCACCTTTATGGAAGTATGATATGTTTATTGGCCTGCCAGACACACAAGAGAGAGTCATATAAAACTCCCACCAACAGCCTTCGCCTCCCTCTCCATATCTCATTTTTTGTCTTTCATCCATTATCTACTTCATCTCTCCCAACCCTTCATGCACTCTCTTTTATCCTGTGTCTTTTTCTTATTAATTTTCTCTGGCTTGTGCTTTTCTTTCTTTTCACTCTTATATGAAGTGCAGATTTACAGCTGATAATCAAAATCACCATCTTGCCTGTTCATCTTTCTGTCTTCATCTATTTCTGTTTCACTGTCTCTGCCTGTATATCTTAACACAGAGACACATACACACTCAGACTAACTTGTTATGTTTCAAATTAGATGTGACAAATAAAAACAAGGGGAAAAACAAAGCACTGGGATTTCAGGAAAAAAGTGAATCTAGTGATGCTTTTTTTTTTTTTTTTTTTTTTAATTATTAAAAGAATATTCACTTATTCACTATATTTTGCTTACATGAATGCTCATAGTGACCAAGGATTGTCAAAAAAAACCCAAAACAAAACAAAAAACACTATAAAAGCACTATAAAAATGATCCATATGACTTGTGTGTTATATTGCAAGTCATTCAAAGCTATACAATAGTTGTTTTTGAGAAATAGACTGAAATTTGAAAAACTGGTTACTTTTAACTCTTGTATGGAAAATGTGTGTGTGCGTGCGTTTTTGTGACATATCAGGACACAAATTTGTATAATGACATGGGAATGACATAGGTATTACAAGGAGATGGTGACTTATGAGGACATTACCCCATGTCCCCATTTTTCAAAAGGCTTATAAATCATACAGAATGAGTTTTTTTTTTTTTTTTTTTTTTGAGAAAGTAAAAATGTGCGGTTTCCTATGATGGGTAGGTTTAGGTGTAGGGTTGGTTTAGGGTGATAGAAAATACGGTTTGTACAGTATAAAAAACATTACGCCTATGGAATGTCCCCACAATTCACAAAAACAAATGTGTGTGTGTGTGTGTGTGTGTGTGTGTGTTTCACTGAAAAATAAGATCACATGGCTTGTGACAACATGAATAATGACAGATTTTTGGGGGCACTATTCTGTCCATTGTATTTTTGGGTATGTCATGTGTTGATGTAATTTGTTCAAAATATGATCAAATATGGAAGCTTGTTTCCACCATGGAATAAAAAAATACAAAAGGTAATTGCAACTTTTAATCTCACAATCCTGAGTTTATTTCTTGGAATTCTGACATGTAATTGCGACTTTATATCTTGCAATTCTGAGAAAAATGTCAGAATTGAGAGTTTATTTCTTGGAATTCTGACTTTATTTTTCAGAATTGCGACTTTATTTCTCAGAATTGAGAGTGTATAGGCTATCTCACAGTTCTGAGGAAAAAAAAGTCCAAATTATGAAATAAAAAGTCGCAATTACATTTTTTTATTTTTTATTCAGTGGTGGAAACAAGCTTCCATAATAACATGCATTTAGAAAATAGATTTTTAATTTTATGCCGACTTTATTAACAGGATAAGTGTATGTACATTTAAAATGTATGTACATCATTTCATACGACCACAGCTGTTTAAGTTTCTTAATTATGTTATATCAAAGTCCCTTTTCGTTCAGACTGTCAGTCAAAATGCAATTATTTGTGTATCCGATTGGAATCTGATCTAAAAATTTTAATATCCACACTGTGTATCGCAAGTGTTCAGATCTGATTTGTGTGTCCATGGCGCTTTTCCGTTTTCCAGAATATCTGCATTGGTTTCTATGGCAATGACGTTGCGTTCGTAGGTATACGCCAAAAACAACAACAACAGCAGCAGCAACATGGAGGGGTTTGCAATACAGATGTTGTCTTATTTACATCATGACAATGTGTAGCCGCCGGTGCTGGACTATTGCATTATGATGAGGCAACGGTAGAAACATAGGAGGCAGGTATGAGCAGCTTTATTCCGTGCTGTCGTCTCCCCCGGTCTCAAAACATGTCTCAGTTATAGCATATTGCTAATTTCTGCTCGTCCGGCACTTTGCAACAACACAGCCTTGTTTCTGCAGCGACTTTCAGCATGTTTCCTATAACAACGTCTGATGTTTACATTTTACGTGCTTAAGAAAGTCACATAAACCATGTGAAATCCGATCAGAGCGGTCAGGCTGAAATGGATTTCCAGAAAATCACATTTCATGTGGTTTTTGGCCGTTCAGATTTGCTAAATCTGATCGGATTTCAATCAGATATGCACAAAAATCGGATTTGGACTGACAGTCTGAACGAGGTGTTTAAGACAAGTCATTTCACTCTGCGGCCATCTTTGAAACGCCTCTGGGGCATGTAGCTGCAGCTCCTATCTCTTTGAATGGGGAAACATCAAATTCTCCAAAGCTGTTTGCCAAGCTTTCAATTAAATTTCAGATTTTAAATCACCAATGAAATCTGACAACAGCTGTCTTATACATTTTGTTTCTAAACACTCAAATCATGACAAAAAACTGTATTTTTCAGGCTAGATCAAGCTAATGCGCATGCGCAGTCCTAAATGCGCGTTTCTTGTGTCTCATTTCGGAGGCGCGAGTCTGACTGTTTCTATAGGAAACAGAGCTTCTAACGGCCGCTGCAGTGACGCGATGACTTTACCAATCGGCGATTGGCTCTTATTTAGAAGGCGGGACTTATTCCGCCATATTGCGCGTTACACTTTCTCCCAATCAAAACAATACGAGTGACGCGTCTTGTGTTATTCTATCCACCCGTTTCCGGGGGGACGCTACTGTAAAAAAGAACGTGGGTACAACTTCCGGTGAGGCGGCGGAAGTAGCATACCAATGGTATTTTGTGTGTTAATTAGCGAAGAGGCTAAGTGTTTTTCGGATCATTGTTTACTTTGTAAAGTTGCAAACCTTTATGAGAAATGTCGTTACGGCGGTCAGGGACATTTCAGTATAGTACATTTATTAGTTAATCAATAATATCACAATACAATAAACAATTTTTGTGCCCTTAATTGTTCTTTACTCACTTTCCACAAAAGTGCTGCTGCATGACTACAAGAGCGCCCTGGCCCTGCAATACATGAACAACCCGCTGTCTGTACTTCACCCGTCACTGATGCTAGCACCCAAGCCTTATGATGTGATACGTGTTGTGCGTGCCAGAGCCAGTCGCGTTCCCACTGTCATATATGCAATGCTAAAGGCTACTTATGCTAACCATTGCAATAATAATACACGTTTATGGAAAATACCAGAGACTGCTTGAGGAACGTACACAACTCATATATGATTATAATCATGTATTTATTTGGTTTAATGTTTTATCTGTCTCTTCCCTGTGCCTTTGTTGATACCGGACTAATGCATACACATATCTTTTCCCACACTCCAGTTAACTCGTATATCTCATAACTCCTGTTTTCTTCTCATGAGCTCCCTCTGTTGCTCTGACTGAAAGGATAACAGTATAGAGAGATGGAGAGATCGCTCAAACATCCTCGGATTGCAATCATCGCATAATTTAGAGGAAAATTAATAGAACTGCTCAGAAAAGTGACGATTTAGAAAATATTTCTAAATGTGTAAGCCTTTGGATTTAAAAGCCTTAATGGAGTTGTTTTGTGCATTCTTGTGATCGTAAATAAATGGAAGCAGAGGCAACTGAATATGTATGTGTTCTCTTTTTATGTCAATATAAATATCAGTTAGATTCAGCATGATTGATGTGCACTCCTGACATAAATGAATAAATTACTGTTACTGTAACATTTTTTTATTGTAAAATATTGTTCAAATATTGATGTTGGAATCATAAGTCTTTAAGTAAAGTTAAGTAAACATTCACAAGTTTGGATGGCTAAATCTTGAACCGGAAGACGCTCCAACTTTTGACGCAAGGCCTCATGGGGCATAGGAAACTTGTGGATAGTCTTTGGTTATATCCACTAAAACAGATCTTCCGAGTTTCTACCTGGGATCAGATTCTCAACATTTTGCACATCTATTTTACCAATCAAGCAGGTTTCTTAAAGAAATATACTGATAAATCTTGTACCGAAAGAAAGAAAAAAGTTCTGCACATTTATTAAAGAGGGTAAAATAGGTGAATGAGGTGAACAGCATGTGATGCATTTTCTCTGATGAATAGCAGTGTAGCTCAAAGGCTCTTTAGCATAATATTCAACAATAAATCAGCCCACAAGAGATGAAAAAGCCTTGCTCCAATATTGTAGCTCTGGGTGGCATACAGCATGATGTCTTCAGTGTTTTTTAGTACAGATTCCTGACTCTGGCCAGGTAAGTCATGCTTTGATAAACAACCCAACCCCATTCTCAACCTCCATCTATCTTAATGTTTTAGAAATCATCCAGCAGAGAGGCAGAACCACTTAATCTTAACAGGCCTTTAGGTGAAAGAGGGCCGAGCCAATGGTGTGTGAGCAATATGAGCTGGAAGGTCACAACATAGACGTGTAGATAGGCTCACTAAGACTATTACATCAACATTACTGAACGATGTCATAAAATGGCCATCAATTATCTGAAATTTACAGGCTGACAGGCTAAGTTGGCACAGGTATGTGGCGTCAGGAGGGGTTTGTGTGATGGGGGCTGGGAGAGGAGAGGGAAATGAACAGTGAAAACAGCTAAAAGGTGAGAACAGCTCCACTAATTTTTTAAGACATTCATTATCACCTGTGGCAATGCTTAAAGTGCTTGCTTTGATATCTAAGTCTCTCTCTTGCCATCACATACGCTTTAAGCTGTCTAAAAATAGAGGGAGTGACAAACTGGAAGGAACACCTAATTAAAGCAGATTTGGTTGTGGATAAAGCAAAACTGGCCAAAGCAGTGTGGTCGGAACCATACACACGAAACCAAAGGCAGCTGCCTTGATGACTTTCTGGCCACTAAAGAATATATTATTTTTTTTATATATTTATCGTAAATGACTAGGGGTTCTCAGCAAGTTTAAGATCCTCTATCAAAGTACATAATTTTAAGGCATTCTTTTCCTTCATTAGATTTAACTATGAGAAGTAATGACAGTTCCTTGTGAAAAACATATAAGTTTGGAAGTGTTTTCAGGAATCTGTTCTTGTGTAAAAAGAATTTCCCAAAAATAATAAATGTGTTAATTGCCAAGTCATGTGTTTCATCTTTCATAAACATACAAAATGCTACATTTTCAGGTTAATTCAGGTAAATCTTCAAATTTAGGAAATAACCAGTAATGCAATTCCTCCTAGAATGCATCGGCAAATTTACAATCATAAAACAGATGCTCTGTTGTTTCAATCTGATCAACACAAAAAGAGCAGCTGTTAACATCAAGACCAAATCGACATTTAAAAAATTCTCTGGAAGGATATTATCCATTAAGAATTTCAAAGTACACTTCCTTTGCTTTTAGTGGAGCTGGAAATTTAAGATATTTTGTTCTTAAAATCTTAAGTTCAATACTAAAAAATTTTGAAAGATTGAATTTTTATTTAAAGAAAAAGGATATGCTTTCAGGATTGTGGTATTAAAGGGGAGAACAATTGCTGCTGTGACTGGTATTCTTTACTAGTTTTTTTCCACAACAGCTACATCGACTATGTCATTAGTGCATATATGAATAACCATTTGAAGCATACTGCAGGTTTTATACGCAGCGAAAATAACATATTTGACCGAAATTCGAGCGAACTTTTATATGGTTGTCAACCAAAGGGACACTACATGGGACACTACATTTTATTCAAAAATAACTAAAATACATTTAGGCTTTAATGAGATTTCCCCAATAAATAGGCAAGAATAAACCTGTGTCCTCCATGATCTCTATTCTTTCTGCCAACAAAGCACTTAAATGTGACAAGCTTGTAATAACGACTTCAGAAGTGGGAAGTAGGAAATTTCTGATAGCATGTGAAGGCAGCATTAGTTATTTCTATCCCTCACAGCCTTCACTTTTTTTTTTTTTTTTGCAATACCTAACCTGATCTCATGAGAAACCCGAATTCATAGGAATTCACCAAAACGTAAAATAGTTTTCGAGTTGCCATGAGAGTTTGTTCTTCAATTCTAAGCCTAATTTTAAGTATTTTCATATAGAACTTGATTTTATGGGTAATAAATAGTCAATTCATATCTAAAATTTATGATAATGAATTGATCACTTGGCGTTTGACATTAAAATATGACACAGTTTTAGTTTCATATGGTTAGAAATAAAACTAAATGTAATAAATAAATAAATGCCACTGAAAATTAAGTCCATAGGACAAAAAGTGCCCCTTAATGGAAAATGTTATTTTCTGACACTGATTTGCGCTAACACTAGCCGCGTTTCCATTACCCTTTAAATTGCGCAAATTGAAATTGCTAATTGTAAATACGCTCAATGGAAACGTCAATTTCGCAAAAACTCCCATATATCGCAAAAAAGTTTTTTACGCTCTCATGAAGTGGTTTTTCAGGAAATTCAGAAAAGGAATATTTTGCAAAATGCAATGGAAACTGTTTTTTCGCATTTACAGGTCACCTGCCGTAAATGTCGATCATTCGTTAAAGGGTTAGTTCACCCAAAAATGAAAATAATGTAATTTATTACTCACCCTCATGCCGTTCTACACCCGTAAGACCTTCGTTCATCTTCGGAACACAAATTAAGATATTGTTGATGAAATCCGATGGCTCTGTGAGGCCTCTATTGAGAGCAAAGCCATTGAAACTCTCAAGGTCCATAAAGGTACTAAAAACATATTTGAAACAGTTCATGTGAGTTCGGTGGTTCTACCTTAATATTATAAAGTGACAAGAATACTTTATGTGCACCAAAAAAAACAAAATAACAACATTTCAACAATACCTAGTGATGGGCCGATTTCAAAACACTGCTTCAGAGCTTTACGAATCGAATCAGTGGATCGGAGCGCCAAAGTCACGTGATTTCAGCAGTTTAGCCGTTTGATAGGAGATCCGAATCACTAATTCGAAACAAAAGATTCATAAAGCTCAAAAGCTTCATGAAGCAGTGTTTTGAAATCGACCCATCACTAGATATTGTTGAAAAGTCGTTATTTTGGTTTTTTTGGCGCACAAAAAGCATTCTTGTCACTTTATAATATTAAGATAGAACCACTGAACTCAAATGAACTGTTTCAAAAATGTTTTAAGTACCTTTATGGACCTTGAGAGTTTCAATGGCTTTGCTCTCAATCAGATTTCATCAACAATATCTTAATTTTTGTTCTGAAGATGAACAAAGGTCTTACAGGTGTGGAACGGCATGAGGGTGAGTAATAAATTACATTATTTTCATTTTTGGGTGAACTAACCCTTTAAAGAGGGCGCGGTATGTTTGGACAGAAGACGAGAGTTCTTCATTAAACTCATAAAAGGCAAAAACAGGACTACTGGATTCTAAACAACAAAGAAATGCCACAATTTGATTTTATCAAGACCTTGAAGCAGATAGGAGGGAGAAACACCTCATATGTGTCCACTCCCAAGTATAAGGGGCTTTCCTTGCCATAAATGCTTGGATACGTCTCCTTTGATTAAAAATAATGGCTAGAGCAGTGGCTGGGATATATACGTAAACCTACCAACATCTGTTGCCATAATTTTTGTAATGACTTATCGAGAGAGGAAAAAAACATAACATCAGTTAATGGAAACGCCGTCATTTCACAATCTTTTTTTTATCGATATTTCTAAAATATCTCAAAAGTTTTGTGCAAATCTGTAATGGAAACACGGCTACTGATGCACGACAGTTATGCACATATGACTACCATTTGCATGGGTGTGATTCATTGCCATTGTCTCTTCCACATGAGTGCCCCCTTTAAAAAGCCTGCATGCTCTGCTGTTTACAGCAGGGCCTTAAAGTATCCCTCACGGAGCGATTAGCAGAATCTGCAAGCTGAGCATAATGAGAGACTTTGTGGCATTTCTTATTATTATTTTATGATTGTTAATCTCAGTGCATCTCTGTTACTCTGCAGCAGGCATCTGTAATGTCCTCTCTTAGGACCGAGGTATTTCTGCTGGGCTGGTAGTAAATAATCTCCCTGTGATTGTGCTGCGTGTTTATGGGCTATCAGAGACAGCTGGGCCAACTAAACTTAATCAGTTTATTAGTGGAGTGCTGAGGAAATGTGATATATGATGTCTAGGGTAATCAGAAGTCATCATGCTTCACTGCCCGGCCTCAAATTTCATAACAGTGCCAATTATTCCTCAGTTATTAATTATAAAACATATTTTCCTTTATTAGCGTTTCTATCGCCCGCGTTGTAGATTTTACTCTGGGAGAATGTGTACGGGAACAAAGCCAGTTGCCAGTACCTGTGGTAGTACATGAGAAGAGATAATTAGCTTCTCCCATCCTGCAAAGGGTTTTACACCTCTGTGGGAGTGCTTTGAGCTAGCTGGAAACTTGGATTGTGAAATCAACAGTCCTGGATTTGAACCAAGATATGCCATTTCGGGTAAAAAAAGAAAACTTAGCTGTATTATGCGAGTTTTCTTTTTGCAAGTCACGACCTAGCATGATGGCATCATTTCAGATGTCATAATAACTCTTTTCATCACGCTTATTTTTGCTTTGTGATGAGACGTGAGTGAGTTTGACTATATGTGCTCGGGGTCTTCGGCTGAGCCCATTTTCTTTTTGATCGTGTTTTCATTTCGGGTGAATTGCTGCAATTTCCCGGCTGATCTGACGGTGTGTTGGTGGCCTATGATCAGAAAGAGCAAGGAGTTTCAGAGTTTGGGGTTGCCAGAGGAAAAGGAGAAGTCCTCTTTGAAATTCCACTACACAATTACTTTCATTTGTAAACTTTCATTGTCTAACAGCTAGAGTGAGTGCAGCTCTATGTTTAGAAGATTAACTTCACATAAACATCTACATTGGGATTGTCTTGAAATCACTTGCTTTGCATACATTATGCCTGTAAGATTTGGTTCGGTCCATGTGACTGCCCTTTGAAAGGTCTTTTGTGTGTGTGTGTTTTCAGCATTTAAGATGCAATATTAGTTTTCTCACAGACAAAAAAGGTGAGTCATTTCTCGACTGGTGTATTTAAATGGAAAGTTTGTATGGATTTTAAGAACATGGACTTTTTATTTTGTTATTTTTAAGGAGATTTGCGAAATTTCCACCACAGCATCTTGTTCATGTTTAAAATGCAATTGTTTTTTTTTTTACTACTTCTTTTGAATCATGTGTAGCATGGCTACAAATAGCAACCCAGGCTCACTGGAAAATATACCTGTGGTGACATGCATTTTATATGATGGTGACAGAGTTTTATATGTGTATCTGATGACGTTGGTTGTTGTACGTAGGGGTGCTCGATATGACCAAATTCACGATGTGAGATTTTATTTCACGATAACGATATAAATAAAGTAGATTAAAAATAAATAAATATAAATAAATAAAATATATATATATATATGATACCTATATATACACATACATGCAAATACATATAGATTTAAAGATTTAAAAGAAAGTAAGTATAATGAACTATGCAAAAAGCATTTTAAATGTCTCCAACACATTTTATAATTACTCAGAAATCAAATATAGTTCACCCCCTTACACACGTTATCACGTCCATCAAAAACGTAGGCTGGCTGCTGGTTGGAATATTCAAACTAAAAATAACACACTCATATGGGCATGTCACTTCACTGAATACTTGCCATCTAAGAAATAAATATTTATTACTTTACGATCCATCTGTTTTCAAAGTCAACATCTTTTGAGTATCACGACATCGATGTCTGTCAAAAAATAACGTGCAAAATACACAGTAGTATTTATGAGAAGCAGGGGTCTGGCGAGTACACACATTTCTTGGAAAACCCACACTACCGGATGCTTTGAATGCATCGTTGCTTTCTGAGAAGAGGGAGGAAATGGTGGCCTGAAGCCGGGCATACACTGTGCGACTGTGAATTGGAATGATCATGGAACTGAGTGAAATACTTCACACTGTATGCTAAAGAGAATAAATGCCAATACAATTAAAAAACTCTGCCGGGTTAGTTCTTTATGCATGAACAACGCATTCTGATTCTGACATTCCTGATTTAAATTTAGAAAAAAATTTCAAACTTTTCAATGGAGACTCCTGGATTTGAGAATGTCTTTGTGTGGTCACCAATAACTCTGAGTTTCATACTCCAGGTTGACTGAAATTACTCTAGACTGCAGTTTTGGAACCTGCATACTTCGAGTAAGCAAGGTTTGAGTTAATCAACAGAGTTCAGGGTATATGTGGCAGTCAGTTAACCTTTCTCTCTGGAATACTCACCCCTGGTAACATAGAGAATGAGTAAACATTGTTCATTTACTACCGACATTGTAACAATACAAAGCAGGTTGAAAACTGGCAAAGTTACTCTTTAACTGATAATGTTAAAAGCAAACTTGAGATGGAAAAACCCATTTGCTGAAGCAACCGTGCCATGTTTGCTGCTACAAGTCTTTGAGCTCTTTTATGTTACTGTCAGTAATGTTCATTTCAGTTGGTAACTGCAGTGAATTGCATGTATATTTTTTGGAGATTTGGAAAAATGTAGGTAGTGGCAAGTTTTTCCAATGAGCCTGTGTTGCCAAAAAGCGAAGCTATTATTTTGACTATTTTTCAGTAGAGAGGTGATTGTCAGAATGAATCACTTTTTTGAAAGTTTGAATTATTCAAACAAGTTAGCAAAATAGTTTGAATCAATTTGTGATTCAGTTTGAGTAATTTATGCACTGAATTGTTTGAAATTGTTCCTCACTCCGTAAAACAGTACAGAGTTGAAAACACAGAGAATGCAATGTGCTGAATGAAGGTAATTTTACAATAACATGTATTAATAACAGTTGACTGTTTTTTATATTTCACAATTATTTAAGCTACTTCGTATTTTTAATGTGGCAAGCTACTTTTTCCATGTAGCTTGTACTAGCAACTTTTTCTCAGCCTTTTTAACTCGAAGACCCCCTGTTATCCAACACAATATTCAAAGGCCCCCTTTCTCCCACACAGGCTATATGTTAGGCTACAAAGCTGCTCATTTTCAAACTATATATATTTTTTTTAATTAATAGAAACTGGGAGCATTGATATGTTAAATTAATTACAATGATTCATATTATGATTCGAGAAATCAAGAACTGTATGTTCTTCTATAAGATAATTGAGGGACGAAAAAGGACATCTTGATTTTGTGATTTTTAGCTTTGTAATTTAGATTAGAGTTTTTGTTTATTTTAATATATTTATAATAATTTATTAATTTATTTTTTTGAGGCCCTCTGGTTGAGAACCACTGCTCTAATTGATAGCTTTCAACTTAGCTTAGCTAATCTTTCTGTAGATTAGTTTGTAGTTTAGCTAGCTACATATTTTGTGTTCCCAGCACTGCTCATTAATTCATCCTCCTAGTAATCAATTTATCTTATTTGAAAATTACAAGGTACTAAGTGTACAGGAGTGATCAGAGTGAAGGGCTTTATTTGATAATGACGGTCTGACTGTGAATTATCCTGCTTATTAATTATTCTATAATGTGAGAACTGCAGCGTGTCCACAATCACAGAGTTGTCTATTTATTCTGCAGTAGAGACTGTGGCTACTTATTAAATATATATGGATATGAAATGTTGATTTGAGTTGACATTATTTTCTTAGCTTACTTATAGAGACTGTGGAGGGACAGAACATGAGCACAACTATGTAGGATCATTATTCAGAAATATTTTACTGAATGCCACAATTGACCGATCAGAATCTAGTATTTTGTGCAATGAAACTATTTGCCTTTTTTTTTCTTTTTTTTTTTTCTGTAAATTCAATCTAACTCTCTGGTTGAATTAGCATCTCTGATTTGAGTTTGTTGAGGACAGTATTGTGTGGCTTTGAAACACAAAGCCGTATGAGGTGTATTTTAACCAGGTGCACTCATAAAAATAAAGGTTCTTTATCAGCATCTATGAAGAGACCTTAACATCCATGGAATCTTTTAATTCAACAAAAGGTTCTTTGTACTGAAAAAGGTTCTTTAGATTTTTAAGATGTTCTGCACACTAAGAAGAACTGTACAATGAAATGTTCTTTTGGGAACCAAAAATGTTTTTTCTGTGGCATCACCACCTTTTGGATCCTTTATTTTTATAGTATAGGCCTAAGGTTCATTAGAGCCTGTGTGTTGCTGCGCTTTGACAGCGTGTCAGCCGAGACGACAGCAGCTGGTGCACAACATCACCTGTGATGATGTGCCTCTAATCAAAGGCTTCCTCTTTGGAGGTGAGCCGTCTTAGATCTCACACCCTTAAAATAAGGACAGAGATCTTTATGAATATATAGCACACACAAGGCGCTCGTGCACACACAAAACCTGAAACAATGCTCAAAGATATTCTGCCCATGCAAAACCCTCTGGTATTCTCCTTCTTTTTTTTTTCCTGAAAAGTCCAGTTTAATTTCCATGGTGGTCCAGGATGGTTTAAGCTGCTTTGGTTCTCGTCTATCTGGAGGTTTAACAAAAAATGGTAAACCTGGCTGCATTGTCTTTCTGTTACTGATGCTTGACCAAGATTTGTTGGTTAAGATGCTGGTGGTGACATTACACAGTATTATATTATGTTATGTTATGTTATGTTATATTATATTATATTATATTATATTATATTACATTACATTATATTTTAGTCAAGTCATCTTTATTTCTATAGCACTTTATACAAAACAGAATGTTTCAAAGCAGCTTCACAGTAATAAACAGCAAATTAGAACTTCGTCATATATGAGACAGAAGAGCTGCTTTACAGCAGAATTGGAATTTATTGTTAATGATAATAATATTACATTAATGTTTTTTTTCCCTCTGTTTTCTGTCATTCTGTATCTGTATCCCTCTAATCTGAGAGTTATGTTACGTAAATAAGTGAACAGCTGTGTCAACCTGACTACATTGCTCTCATTGTCTTTGTCTCTTTCTCTGTCCTTCTGTTTCACAGAGGTACTTATAGCAGTTCACTTTTCTGCTGAGTGACACACACCTGAGACTTGAGCTGTGATTGTGTGAACGTTTGTGTTACCGATATACCATCCAGATGCCAAATTCAAATTCTGATTCTGACACATCCATGGCGGTTGCTGATCCAAGTTATCGAAGTTTGTTTGAAAGTCATTAAACCGTGTGCATGTGCACTCACACATGAGGGTTTGTCACCTAAGGTGTAGCCAATTAAACTTAAAAATACAGTCTATTACCTTCAAAATATCTTTAACAACTATCAGGTGACCTTTAAACAGCTGTTTACTTAGTTTTACCAGTTTCATTAGATGATCTTGGATTTGTTATACATGATTGATTATTCAATTTATTGATAATTATGATGATAAGAAAGAAAATTACAGTGGGAGATCTACTGAAATATCAAACCTTAAAATTTTACGTAGACTCAAAAAAATTCCTGGCAAATGTAAAATTTAAATAAATGGTTTAATACAGGGCTGTTTAAATATGCTTTGCTAAGTATAAAATTAGTTAACAAATGTAGCTGTTTGGCATTTACCAAACCTTACTGTTTAGAATTTAGAAGTTCATACTTTTAATTACTCAATTCACATTAGTTCTGAATTTATAATTTTAGGGATGCACTGATATGAAAATTTTGGCTGATACCGATAACTGATAATTCTTTATATTTGAAAGCAGATAACTGATATATTGGCCGATAATTCTAAGTCCAAATTTTATATAATTTTTGAGAGCCTGATTACAAAAACAAAAATCTCACAATTAAAAGCCATGTCCCAAGCACACAATTATAATGATGTTAAATTATATCATTATAATTTTATGTATCCTATATGGCAGTTTTGTGTTGCACATGTTGCGTTTAACTGTATTTTCCTTTATGGAGTGACTCCAATCTTATTTCAAGCAATTCAAAACCGTCATGATGAACAGTGCGCATCTGAAGTGTCTCAGCTGAAGGAAATAATCCATTATTTACCGGCTTTAATATATCGGCCATATTTTCTTATTGGGCTGATAATGATGACATTAAAAATTAACATATATCGTCCGATACCGATATGGTGGCCGATATATCGTGCATCCCTACATAATATGTACAGCATTTATACATTACTCAGTTCAGTTGGATGGAAATTTGTAGTACAGCTAAAATTTGTAAATCATAAAAAAAAATATATATATATATATATATATATATATATATATATATATATATATTTAATACATGTTTGACAATGCATTTTTGACAGTGGTCAAAACTGAAGCTTTATGTAGGCTATCTGCTGTGTAAGAACTCCATTTCTTTATAAGTAAAACTTTATTTGCTTTTTTTATATACATAATGTCTCCTATAGTAAGTCACTTGTATTTCTATGTAAACACTGACTCTGCATGTAGTACTATTTGAACTCTGTGGGACTTTAAGCTTTACATTTTTTGAGCATCTCAACACTGCAACATTGGCTCAACTAGTGATGTGAATTTCAAGCGGGACTACTTTTTTGTTTCTCAGTGAAAGACCGGAGTGAAGCAGTCATTATTATTGCAATTTTGTTTAATGACAGTACTGGTACAGAAATTACATACTGAGAATATTAATGGCTGGTTCGAGAGGTTTAAGTATTATAGTTGAAAAAAAAAAATGGATTTTTGGGGGCATGCTATTTAATATTTTATTTCTCAAAATAACCTCTCATGGATATGCAACTCTGTTCTTGTAATATAACAATGCATTTCACAAAATAATGCCCTGCATTAGCCTACAGATTTAGCCCTGTCCTTCTCAGAAATTTGCAAAAGTACGGAAAAAATGGAAGCCTTTTTTTTGGATGTCTTAGCTGGGTAAATTGACATTAAAGGACCATGGACCACAACATTTCCTGCATCCAACAGAAATAGTGTTCCAGATGTATTTTACGCAGTAGAGATTTTGAAAAATGGTTCATAGGTTGTGTCTGATTTTGGCTCAGCACTTATATTGGCTCATGACTGTTGCTCGAGATTTGCTCTCTCGGTGTAAATATTTGCAGGAACAAGTGCACTCAACTCTCTGTCTCTCGCTCTCTCTCTCACACACATTTTGAGCTGGGAAACCGTGAGAGGTGAGTTCAGAATGACACACACCTGACAACACTCCAGCGTCTGTCATCTCACCTCAACAGCATCTCTGCTTCATGCTGACATGCGTATTGGTCCATTTTTATGTATTGTAAGCATAACAAACACAACTGAACATATAAATGCTTAAAAAAAACACACATTAGAAAAAAAAAATCTGTAAAACTGGCATATGACATAAGAAAATGTCAGATTATTGCATATCATTTAGTGTGGTTGAAGCCACTGCAATTAATAGTAATGTTTTATGCACACTCGCTGTAGTAAAAGCATTATGCTGAATCAACACCATACTAACAGATCATCTATAAACATCTATAGGTATATAATATATTCCAGCAGCTCATGTTAAAATTTATATTTGATGACAGTAGGCATCCACATAGCTTTCACAGTACAGTAAAGGCCTGTCAGCATGACATATGCTGCAATTGGACCATTCTGTACAGCAAGACACATCTTAAAATGGATGTACGTGTGTGTAAATCCAGTATTTCAGCGTTTGACTGTGCGCACATGTATTCAGGGAGTGTTAAGCTATAAGGTGGCTTGCTGTTTTTCATGAAAATAAATGAAGCATGAGGAGGTACGCTGAGGTTTGCTGGGGTGTATGATCATGCAAGGTCTATCAGCCAGTCAGATTCAAGTATTTTTCCAAAGCTAGTTATAATGCTTGATAATTCACCGGCCATATATTTAAACACAGACACTTAATCTGCTCTCTTAAAGTAAATGAAACAGTGCTGTGATCAACAGAGCTGCTCTTTAACAGGCAGAAAATGGGACTCCCACTTTGTCCCCCACCCCAGCTCTCTTGGCTATTGTGCAGCTGTCAGCGCTAAGCTCCGCTGCCATGGAAGACACGCCATCGTAACGGCACACAACCATACAAGCACCTCTTCTGTGGCTAAACCTACAGAAATAGAGAAAGAAGAGAGAAGCCAAAGGGGAGACGAGAAGGCTTGTGCATGCAGCGGTGTGTGTACGTGTTATTAAATTTAAAGCCAGAGAAAGGGAAGGAGCAATGTGCAGAAACTACTTTGAAACTAGCTTTGCAAGCTACAAGCTAATTATAATTTAAAGGATTAGTTCACTTCAGAATTAAAATTTCCTGATAATTTACTCACCCCCATGTCATCCAGGATGTTTATGTCTTTCTTTCTTCAGTTGAAAAGAATTACGATTTTTGAGGAAAACATTCTAGGATTTTTCTTCATATAGTGGACTTCACCGGGGTACAACAGGTTGGAGGTCCAAATTGCAGTTTCAGTACAGCTTCAAAGGGCACTACACGATCCCAGCCAAGAAATAAGGGTCTTATCTAGCGAAACAATCAGTCATTTTCAAAAAAAAAAATTCTATACTTTTTAACCACAAATGCTTGTCTTGCACTGCTCTGTGATGCGGCACACATTACGTACTCACGTTGGAAAGGTCACGCGTGACGTATGCGAAAGTACCGATCCAGTGTCTACAAAGCGATCGTGCAAAGACTAAGTCAAACGTCCTTTACCAAAAAAGGTAAAACAACGATGTCGGATGATTTTGAAGTTGTAGAAGAAAATGAGATGGAGTTTTTCGCCCTACCGCAGTACTTCCGCCTGCGTCAAGCGTGACCTTTCCAACGTGATTACGTAATGCGTGGCGCATCGCAGAGCAGTGCAAGACGAGCATTTGTTGTTAAAAAGTATATACATTTTTATTATTTTTTTACTGAGGATAGCAACTTGCTGAAACGTCTGCTCATTTGTTTTTAATTCACATGCACTTTGCACTTTTTTGCACCATGCAATTTATAAAATAAATTATGTTTTTCTAGACCTCTTCAGTCTTCATTGGACTCAGTGTGCGGCCAGCTACCTTTTTTGTTTATGATCTATTATTTTTTTTAGAAAATGACCTGTCTTTCAATTTGGACCTCCAACCCGTTGGTAACTGTTGAAGTCCACTATATGGAGAAAAATCCTGGAATGTTTTCCTCAAAAACTTCAATTTCTTTTCGACTGAAGAAAGAAAGACATAAACATCTTGGATGACATGGGGGTGAGTAAATTATTAGGAAATTTTAATTAGCAAGTGAACTAATCCTTTAAAATAACTAGAGTCTACAGTCAAAAAGAAAAAAAGAAAAAAGCAGCTAGCTACACTACAGGCTGTTAACAAATAGTAGTTAACAACATTGATTTACTTAAATATTCTGCTAAAAAATGAAGGGAATCTAATTGGTGAATCAGAAGTTTGAATCTGTTCATTTACCAGCTAATTTATAATCATTTGCATTGTGTGATTCTAGCACAAATACAAATTCATGTTTTTAAATAGACAGTGAAATGTACATTTATTACCGTAGTGACAACTAAAATGTAAGCCCATTAAACTTTAGAGACGAATTCTTTTAGGTTCATATTGAATTCATGCAATAAGTTGGTTGATTTTGTTGTATTCAATCAATAACATGAAATATGTTCAGTTTCACCATATTTATTTAACATTTATATCAAAACTACCGGTCAAAATTTCGGAATAATTAAGATATTTCCCCATGTTTTTGAAAAACGTCTCTTATGCTCTCCAAGGCTGAATTTGTTTGATCAAAAATACAGTATAACAGTAATATTGTAAAATATTTTTACAATTTACAAGAGCTGTTTTCTATTTTAATATATTTTAAAATGTAATTTATTCCTTTGATGTCTAAATTTTCAGCAGCCATTAGTCCAGTCTTCATTTCTCAATATTACTGTTTTTACAGTATTTTTAAAGAAATGCAGCATTGAGAGAGGCTTATTTATATTATAAGAATTATTCATAAATACGTTAATACATTTTATATGCTATTACGTTCATATTGAATGTTTCAGCATATATTCAAACAGACAAACAAAATGTAAATGTTATGTACACATACCTTTGAATATTAATAAGATTAGGCATCATTTACATATGAACAGAGAGAGTCAGAAAAAATTGGGTGTTCCAGAGTTAAATATGAAAGAGAGGACCATTCAGTAAAGTGTGTTTGATTATTCCTCCAGCTCCCTCGGCCTCGCTGTGACATTAAAAACATCCAGCGATATAGTGTTTGGTCACACAACACTGCAACTCTCCAGAAAAAAAGAGCTTTCTACTGGAAAAGCATTGCTATTTTGAAGACAGCCGAGCTGCTGTCGCGCTTAGTGAGAAATGTGTTTAAGTTAGTTGCGTCACTACTTTTAGTTAGTTGCCAGCACTCTGTGGGAGACATTTTTTTCCTTCATCCATTAGGTTTAGTTTGTTAATATGGGGATTTGAAACTGAGGAACTGTGAGTCAAGAGTCGGCACACTCAGCTCCGCCTGTCCTGCTAACAGTGGCATAATTCACAAACCCACTGTAAAATCCTCACATGAAAGGAGATTATGAGACTCTCATTTAGTTCCACATCAGCGCAGAATATCTTCATTAGAGTTTCTAGTCTTTATGGTGAAAAACTATCAACAAAAAGTCACATTTGTTATATGTACTTAGACAAAGACATAAATCCTCTACGCTGTTCCTTGAAGTTGCCTTCCATAGTCTTAATTATACTGTGCTTGCTGTCATCCCCGTGGGTGATCCTCGACGTGGGAGAGCTCGAAGTTAGCAGTAACATTCATCATTTTAGCTTTTCATGACATTCGAACGGTTGACTAAGCTTAAACATATATTTGGCTTCCTCTCTCATGTACGTATACTCAGGCCTTCAGTGCTGCTGTGTGTCAGTCTCTCCTGGTTTACCTACCTCACAGGAACGTCTTCATTACCGAAGCTCTCTGTGGTTCTGCTGTGTGGACTTGTCTTGCAGTTCTTTGCGTGGGCTCCTCCGAAAACAAACACTCGCGCACATATAGAGAGTGTCAGGTTTGTCAGTAAAAGCGAGAGCTATTTATCTTCAATTAGTGGATCATTTGTTTTTACTTTTACATTCTCTGCAAATTAAAATGTTGCCTTCTTGCATTACTTTGTTAGTGAAGCTAATAAGAATTTGATAGAGCTAGGCTATATTTGTCATCAGGATTTTGTGGAGGCGATTTTCCGCCACATTTGAAAAAAAAAAAAAAAACATGATTGGTTAATCATAATTATGCAGGGGTTGAAATTTTGAGAAACTATGGCAAAGGTAAAAAGTCGAAATTATGACAAAAGTCAAGTTTTGGTCATAATTTTGGCTTATTATGTCATGAGATAAAATGTTAAAGTTAAAGTTGATTTTCTTGGTCATAATTATGTCTTTTTGCATAATTTTGGCTTAGTATGTTATAATTTTGACTTTTTATCTCATAATTATGATTAGACTTTTAGCTATTTATGCAATGTGGTATAATAGAAATAAATCAAATTAAATTAAATTAAAAGAGTTTTATCTAAAGAGAATGGCAGATAAATTTCACAAACCAGTTTAATAAATTCTCTACCCAGCTGTGGTGCTGACCAGATAGATTTGTATGATTAACTAGTTTGGGTCTAAGTAAGGGTGTAGGTTTTGGTGTTTTTTCCACATTGGTAGAGGCATTTCAAAATTCTTAAATGTCTGTGCCATTAACATTAACATGGCCAAAGTTTCAAAAAATGAGTTGGACGTATGACGAAGTATTTCTGTGCCAAATGAACTCCTTCAGGGTTCGTATAAGTTTCAGAACGTTTTTTTCGAGTATGGCCCTGTATGATGTCATAAAGGACGGAATTCCTTGTATGGGCACTTCTGCTGGAAGAGCGCACACACATCAACCAGAGGGAGAGCAAAAGCACGCCCATCAACGTGCTTCGTCGTGGTTACGTAAGTCGTCGGCAGCACTGCACTGGACTTGCTCGAGAAAGAATTGTCATTTTGTTTTTAGACCACGAAATCAACATTGTCACCAAAGAAGGGAGTTTTTGGTTGTGAGGGAAAGATAACCTTGTTCAGCTTCCCAAAGAACCCAGTGTTAAGGGAACAGTGGATGCAGTTTGTTCTCTGCATTTCGGTGACGAATGTTTTATAAACAAGGCCCGGTTTGACGCTGGATTTGCAGTCTGCAGATTGTTTGAAACTGAAAGATGGAGCGGTCCCAGCGATAAAAGATCCCAGTCATGAGTTGGAACCGCAGGCAGTAAGTACAACTGTATCACATGTCTGTGTTTTGTTGGCAATCAAAAGTTATCCAGAGATAATGCGAGTGACTCTTTAGCTCCGTCCACGGCACACCTTCAGGAGCTTGACTGTTTTCGGAAAGAAGCGGTACAGCTGTATCTGTATTTTATAAATCTAATAAAACTAAAGACTCCTCGGAGATATGAAGGATGCAATATATTACTCTATAGGTACTCAAGATTAACATGAGATTAGCAGAAACTGGATGTTTATGTCCCCTTTAAGTTAGATGTTGTATTGTGTAGCTGCTTTGAAACAATATGTATTGTGAAAAGCGCTATATAAATGAAGATGACTTGACTTGACTTTTCAGGTAGCAGCTATAAAAAAAATATGTTAATAATTAAAACATGATCATTATTTAACTAAAATGCTCAGCACCCATTATGGCAACACTGAGAATGCAATGTGTACTTGCTGCATTGTGTTTCAGAACGCAACAACGAAGTGAATTGTGTCGCTAGAAGCATCTGCATTCATACTTGCTGTAACGATCAGTCCAACTGAAGGCGAGTTGATGAACCCATGTGCAGTTTATTGAAATAAAATGACAAACAAACAAACAAAGCAACCACTTGACTTGAACATGAGCAGACTTGAACAGCAGGGTTACATTATCAATACACAACAAAGTAATATGGAAATCAAGACGCTTAAATACATGAACTTAGGGAACACATGACAAAGATAACCAATGGGCAAGTGACACAAGGAACAAGGGAACCAATGAGCAAACAGAACTCAGAAACACATGACCATAAACAGCCAATCAGCACATGACACATTGACTAAGGGAGCAAATGAGGAGCAAGGGAAGCATGACACAAACAAGCAACATGAATCAAACTACAAAATAAAAGACATGAAACAAGAACATGAAACAAAATTATACATTACACTTGCATAGAGTAGCTTTAGGGCCTTATTGTTGAAAATAGTGCAGGAGATATTTCTGATGTTAAAACCACAGTTGTGATACTCCCTCAGTAAGACTATCTATCTTTTGTAACTGATTTTCTTATAAATAATCACTTATTCATGAAATATATAACACCATGCTGAAATAAGAGCTAAACTAATGTGGCTGAACTTTTTAAAAATGTATTTATCAAATAAATCAAACATTTGTACAAACAAAGAGACATAAAAGCCAGTGGAGTAGAGTTACACAATGGAGGCATTTAGATTAATTTCAAGCTGTGCATATTCCATAAACATCAAGCTTGAGGAGAAATTACAGGCTTTTGAGTGACAGGTAAATATTAGCAATCAAAATGTGTCAGGTATTGGCATTGATTGTGTGTTAACTCCTCCCTGTTCGACCCACTTCCATCTCCGAGGTGTTTCCCCTCCGAGTGACCCCCCTGGAGCTCCATCTGTTGTAGCTCTTTGTGTTGTTCCCTGTAGAACTGAGTTGGAGGACAAGTTTATCACTTCAAATTCTGCCAACAGGAGGCTTTGTTTGGAAATGGCTTTGATTCTTCATCTTGCTCTCTGAATAAAAGCTCCAGCACACACAAATGACTCGGGGAAGAAACTTTGGGCTGGCACGCGTCTTTCCGTTTTGTCTAGAAAATGTATCTCTTTGGGAGTGCGAAAGGTTTGTATGGGTCACCTCTACAAACAGATTACGAATGCGTGATCATGATTGTCTTGCAATCCCTCTGGTTCGTTGCCAGTCTTTGAGATTGGTTTACTGAGAAAACAGAAATTATGTCAGTCAGTCATGTGTGGTGGATGTTTCCACAGTTTTCTCGGTTATCTAGTTCTGTGACCCCTGCCAAACCGGTGGTAAACTACTACATAATTAAACCAAAGCTTTAAAGAGGCTGTGTTATGCTCTTTTTGGAGGGATCTACTAGAATAGTTTTTCATGCTTGAATGTTAAAAAAACATATTATTTTTCACACATATGAAGCCCCTCCTTCTGAAAAGCACAATGTGCGCTGATTGTTTGGCTGGACCAGTGTGTTGTGATTGGTCAACTGCTTTGAGCTTGTTTGGAAAATGTCACGCCCCTTACCATGAACGCAAGTTTCAACACACTACTAATGCAACTCAACCTCGCCTGTTTTTTTGTGTGTGCTGTAGGCGGGAATTATTTAAATGAGGATATTGTGCCGTCTACGTTCCTGGAAGAAAACTCAAGACTACAATTGAGGCATTTCAGGGAGTTCAGAAACAGTGCTTACTAGGGATGTTAACGATTAATCGACGATTGATTAATTGTCGATAATACATTTAATCTATAAAACCTATCGATCGTCGATTAAGCAGGTTCACGCACGTGCATGCTGCTCAGCCATGAAACACGTAAAGCAGACACGAGGAAAAATGAAGCAAGCACACCGGAGTTATGTTTGAGACCATTTTACAGCTAGAGTTACATGTACATTTGCGTTATTTTGTGCAGATATAATTTGTAATATTATGTTTATTTTGTATATCTGATTAATCTCATTTAGGATGTGGTTTTTTTAGTTAAATAACGCGCTAGCAAAGTGCTCCAGTTTACCGGTGTTCATTCAGCATTTCAGCTGCGCAGCTCAAACAGCAATGCACGACTAATAAATATGATTGGGACTGTCATATTACATAAGATTAATGAGAACAATATTTTAAATAATCGTTGTGAATTCATTGGGTTTAGTTGCCGTTTTCAGCGCGTTGTTCCAGGAAGAGTGCATCCACAACAGTACATTCAAGCAAGCATCATGTTTTTTTTTTTTTTTAATCCATATCCAGTTTTTTGTTTAATGTCAATGGTAACCAAAATAGTTTCAAAATATCTTATTTTGTGTTCCGCAGAGGAAAGAAAGCTACAGGTTTTGAATGACATGAGGGTGAGCAAATAATGGAAGAATTTTCATTTTTGGGTGAAATATCCCTTTAAAGTTACAATAATTAATATACTTGAAATAGCATTTAAGGAACCAAATGAGCATTTGCATATATAGAAGAAAAAATAAAAATTGTCTGCATAAGTCCCCCCCCCCCAAAAAAACATTCTGTTTATTTTAAGGTTTAAATAAGATTTTGAACGCCAGATTTTCAGTGTGATCTGAAGCTTTTGGACCCCTCTGTAGGATTTGTAGATGCAGACTGTTCTTAGAAGTGGATTGTTTTGTTTTGCTCACAGATCTCACGGTATACAGTACGTGAGCCAACTAATGCAAAATAAGAATTAATACAAAAGCTTCACACTTAGTGACACCAAAGTATATTTCTGGATAAAAAGTGACAGCCAATGAAAAGCGCTTCATTAAATTCCCACATTTTTTTAGATGCTGAAAGTCTCGGAGGTACTTTAATGCATTTTAAGTTAGAAATGTACGTGTATCAAGCAACCATGACTTCAAAAGAATCTAGCTAGTTTTAGCTCTCTAACTCTCTCAATGTTGTGTTCAGTGACTAAAGTAAAAAAAATGATAAATGTAGATGTGAATATATGTATACTGCACTTAATTATGCCATTTTTAAAGGGGAACCCACTTTTACTCCTAAATAGAGCTGCAAGATTATCGTTAGAAGATTGTGATCTCGATTCAAAAACACTCATGATCTTATTCCTAAATGACAACGCCTGTGTCTAAAAAAACTGTGTTGGCGCTGCTGCTGACCCAGAGAAAGCAGTTGTCATGTATGAAACAACTTAACAAACAGTCTTTTCAACAACACAGTGACAGTATCGTTAAATGTGTTTTTACATTTATCATGTTATGTTTATATGATCATTTTTAGTTGTTAAAAATCTGATACTGATTGATAGAGGTCTTAAGACTTTCCCTTTCTAAAAAAGTGTTGCTTTTAACACATTTGTATATGGAAATGGCTGCTTCACCTTTTAGCTACAGGAGTTGTAATTTCCTTTGTAATATTTCTTTTTCCGAGGCTTTCTGATGCTTTACAACTGCCTATTTTGTTTGTTCTGTAATTGTCTCCCATTTTTCTCCTCTTCTGATGTTCAGGTAACCACAGACAAGCACTTTTTATCCAGCCTGAAAATGCATTTCCCTCCTTTGTAAATCAGTAAATGTTTTGCTGCATTATGGGTATTTTTATAGGCGGACGTGTGGCATGCTTTGATCCATTGACTCTCTCTACTCTCTCTCTCTCTCTCTCTCTGGGGTTGGTAATATTTATTGTTTTTTTATTAATGTTTTTGAAAGATGTACATGCTCACCATGGCTGCATTTATTTGATGAAATATACAGTAATTACAATTTAAAATAATTGTTTTGTATTTTAATTTTTTTTTTTTTCATGTGATGGCAAAGCTGAATTTTCAGCATCATTACCCCAGTCTTCAGTGTCGCATGATCCTTCAGAAATCATTCTAATATGCTGATTTGCTGCTCAAGTTGGAAAAAAAAAAACAGTTGTGCTGCTTAATATTTTCGTGTAAAATACAGTTTACACAAAAACATTAAAACCCCAAACTTTTGAATGGTAATTGTTACATATATTCATTATTACTTTTGTAGACCTTTAGGATTGCGATTGGCCATCTAGTATTACCGCAACTGTCCTCTAGCGTTGTGGCGATAACGAGAGCCAGATGCATGTTGGGAAGGAGATGGAATCATCTGGAGATGTCAGGCTTGGCTTCCTGCATGGAGGCAGCGTGTATGTCTTTGCCAGACTGGAGAATGAAGTCTTTGATCACTGCGTTGGGCAAAGCTTTAGTGCCCCCCTCTGCCAATTAGCAGGGCAGTGTCCCAACTGTCTCCTGCCAGTCATCTCTGCCAGTTTGGATGATTACGGCTCGCTGTGCCACCACCCAGGTCAGAGAGGGCGCAACGATGTCACAGACTATGCTTCCTTGAAAAAGACAGAATGTGTCTCCTTCTTAAACTCAGAGAGCTGTGGCTTTATTGGCTTGTTTTACCGCTGTCCATTCCCTTTTTAGGGTCTATCTCAGCACTGCAGTGGCTTTTCTGTCAGCTCTCGTTCTTTGTTGCATTTGAACAAGGCCAAGTGGTTTAGCGCTTGTGGCGTTCAGGTCTAGAGGGGTTGTGCGACTCTTTCGCGATAGATGCTTCCGCTGCCTATTATGTTTCAGTGAGGCATGTTGACATTTCTGGAGCATTTTAGAGATGTTATGTTTAAACGTTACCCATGGGTGTATTCCTGGTAAGAGACAGGCATTAGGAACGGTTTGGGAATGTAAATCTGTCATAATAGCTTGGCATGCATTTTTAAAAGCCTGTTGTGTTTTGAGGGGTATAAAACAGCTGTGGAGAGACACTCTGTATGTGTGTGTGCGAGTGCTGGCAGGTTTTCAGGCTTTTATGATGAAAAAAATAAAAATGGTGGCCTGTCACTGGGAATGAAAGATTTTAGCGTTGATGGAAACTTGTGTATGTGTTGACACGCACATTTACGTGCTTATATTTAGATAGAATTAGACAGAGGCTACCCTGTTTTCTATGGCTCAACCTAAACATCTGGCATTTAAAAAAACAGCTCACAGGCAAATGTTTAGTTTTTTTTTTTTTTTTTTTTCTTTTTTTTTTTTTAATGCATTTCATTTATGGGTTGGAGTAAGACTCTTAAGACCCTTAAAGACGGAAAAGTTTGTGACACCAGTCTCTTAAAGAGTGATTTAAAACAGTGATTCACAGTTGGCAGTGACTACCTAACATCCCACCTACCTTCCTCCCCTACTGTATATGGTACACATCAAGTCTGTTGCACATGATAAATGTCAATTGCAATGACTAATTCTGTGGCCAATCGTGATGCAGCAAGTTTGCACTGGTGTTTCCCAGCCTTCCTTATTTCCTAACTAAATGGGGCCTTTAGACACAATATGGCAAGTTGGGTGCCATTGTGATGGGACAAATTGCAAATAACCATCTAAGTAACCTTTAGATAACCAGAGGCTCATTTTTCTTTTCTTTTTTTTTTTTTTTTTTTTACCAAGGCCAGTTTTGAGAATGATTCGAGAATTCACGGAAGCAGCTCTGGTGGAAACCTTCAGATGACATGCAGATTATATCTACATCTTTCTAAGTTACCGAACCCGTGTTCAGTGATAGCGTTCAGTGGCTCTCTAGCACTGTATGACAATAAAGAAAACAGTCCGGTTCCATTCAGACTGTGGCTTTGCTAAAAATGCAGTTGTGATTCCTGAAAATGTATGGGTGTGAGTTCGGTTATAGAACAATAAAAAATATTATTTTTGTGTAGCTAGTAGGCCCCTCCCCAGTGTAGGCCTCTGGACCATTCGTGACACTGCAAGCTTCAGTGCTGATATGAGATATACCAAAGAGATGAAGATTATTGGTAAATAGATCAAATTACGATCTGTTTATCACATTTTCATCAAAGCTATATTATATAGCTTCAGAATAATATATTTTGATTTTATTAAATGTTTATTGTGCTTTTTCTGTCTTTTTGGAGCGGTCAGTCAGGTTCTCTTTCAGTAATATATTGGATATTTTCCATATTTATGCTTGCGTTCAAAAGTTTGGGCTCAGTAAGTTTTTTTTTTTTTTTTTTTTTTTTTTTAATTAATAATTTTATTAAAAAAGGATGCATTAAATTGAGTGTGTAAAGTGACAGTAAGGACATTTATAATGTTACAGAAGATTTCTATTTCAAATAACTGCCGTTCTTTTGAACTTTCTGTTCATCAAAGAATCCTGGAAAAAATGTATAAAAAATGTATATGTTTTCCACAAAAATATTAAGAAGCACAACCCTTTTTAACATTGTTAAATAAATGTTTATTGAGCACAAAATCATCATATTAGAATGATTTAAGGATCATGTGACACTGAAGACTGGACTAATGATGCTAAAAAATCAGATTTGCCATCACAGGAATAAATTACATTTTAAAATATATTAAAACAAAAAACGGTTCTTTTAAATTGTAATAATATTTCACAGTATTACTGTTTTTACTGCATTTTTGATCAAATTAATGCCTTGGCAAGCAGAGATTTATCGACCCTTAACTTTTGAACAGTAGTGCATATTCAGTATTATTTATTGTTTATTACAAAAGAGCAGCCAGTATATTTTCCATGGAAGAAAAAAAGTCATATGGGTTTGGAATGACCACAGGGTGATAAATGATGACAGAATTTTCATTTTTGGGTGAACTATCGCTTTAAGATCCAATTTTCATTGTCCTTCCCCTTGATCTTTACTCTGGTATTTCACTATGATTGTATCCCATCTCAGCTGACTCTCTTGCAAGCTTTCATTTCATCCTCCTCTCTGGTCTCAACACAGGTATTTGCCACCCCTCCACATTCTCTGTGCAGTTTATAGCAAGCAAATGAAAACACTGATGGGAAAACCTCTAAGTGAGTTTGAAACAACCATAAACAAGCTTGCCTCAGACCTAAAAAAAATGAAAGCTTTGCCCAATCTGTTTTTAAACTCTTCTGACAGGAACATAGCATGCTTTAATTAGTTAGATATTTAGATCTTTGTTTTCTTTAACTGCAGCGAGCTGCTGCTCCGTTGCGTTTGTCAATATCGCTCCTTTCTTCCAGGTCCTGAAAATTCTCTTTTCACACTGAAAAAACAAGCCCTTTTATGTAAATACTCTAACGGCTGGGTAGATTGATCAAAACCACTTTGACGCTCTTAAATCTGTGATTAGGCTTGTCGGAAAGTTCCTTGCAATATTAATTTTTCACGGTAGCCTTGAATTGTTTCCTCTAAATTGTTTTTTCTCAGTCAAATACTCTTTTAACCACAGAGTCCACTGGGGAAATGAATGGGAACAAACAGTCTAAAACTCAAACATGCTGCAGAGACTATTAACTAGTCTGTTACTATAGATCAAACCCACACAGAGATGTGTACAGTACCAGAAGCTGTAAGAAATATTGAATGTGACTAAAGTAAACAGTGCAGAATTTCAGATATTTCATATTTAACACACCCCTCAATATATTGCAAACCTTGATTCTCATTGTTTTAATAAAGAATAGATATAATAAATATATAATGTTGATGTTGATACAGTATATAAAGGCAAAATATATGATGTTTTACAGACCCCCCCCCCCATCAAATTGATCATAAATGACTGTAACATTTATGTAACATAATGTACAACATTTATAATGTTACAATAGATTTCTGTTTAAAATTAATGTTGTTTTATACTTTCTATTCATTTTATACTTTCTATTCATATCAATCCGGAAAATCCTTTTAACCTTGTCAGAAACATTGAAAAATCTTACCAATCCCAAACTCTCGAATGAGCAATGTCACACTCGTAGCCGTGCAATATGGCTGTATATCAGCATGGCTGTGATTCGGCCCTAGGTAATCACAGCGTGCTGATATAGAGCCATATCACATGGCTACGAGTGTGGTATTGCATTTATACAACAGTTCGACAGCACAAGTGTTTAAATAAATAAGAACAACAACGGAGTGTCTTTAAAAACCCTCTTTTGTGCAGAACTACTTCCTTCCACCACGGATTCAAATCTCAAGTTGACAGTTTAACAGTTGAGTCCAAGCCTCTGTTACTAATTCTAAAATGTCACTTCAGAACTAGCTTCATTGAAGCTTATTGTATTATGTAGAGTCGAGTATTATGAGAGAGAGAGATCGACTAAACTTTCACTGATACTATTGACAGACCCTTTCTCAATACCAAATACGGCACATTATTTAGTAAGGAATAATTGACGACGGGCCATTGAATTCTTAGAAAATAATGCACACCCGAGGTGGTAATGCGGCCATGATAGCAGAATAATACCATTGATACAGTTATTAACACGCTTGAGAGAGAGAGAGAGAGAGAGAGCACGTGAATTAGCCTACCTGAGTGTCTGTGCCTCTCTCACGGCAGCACTGTCTCTACTAATAGTGAAATGAAATTATAAGTTTATCTACCTCAAGAATCGCAGTTATTACCTTGTTGGTGAGTCAAATTTACTGATTAATTCATCAGAGCAGCTCTGACAAAATGTTTCTGTGCGAGTGTGTGTGCGTACTATACAGTACGTGTGTACGTTTGAAAGAGAGAGCGAGAGAGAGAGTGCGAGAGCTTTCAGGACACAATAAAACGTATTTTGTGGCAAAAACCATGACAATAATTTGTCGTTTTCATCCTATTGTTTCCTATATTTATTTGCTTGGTCGGTGTCGTTGTGGGTTTTGGTTCTTTTGTGGTTGTACGCTGTAAGGACCTATTGAGATAACTGAAAACATTTGGCAAAGTAATATGGAACTGCAATGCGGTCAAGACCTGCCTAGAACTACTTTAGCCGTGCGTTTCCCTGAAAATAATTGCACACCTTAGAACGTTGATCAACCAATCAGATTCGAGCATTCAACACCACCATAGTATAATATAAAATAATATTTATTGAACAATATTTAAATTAACAACAATAGCCATTATGAAAGACATAAACACAAGCAAACAATTCAGTCAAATGTACAAAAGTAGCACTCCCCTACAGGATTTAAGTTAAATATAGCCTAAATATAAAGTTAATAAATGTAATTTTCCCCTTAACCCAAATCGTTTTGCTCTGGAACAAGTAATAGATTAATAAGACCAAAGATTGCCCATTTGATATACCCCAAATGAATATATTTTTAAACCACTATTTACATAAAAGCCAGCAGCAAATACCCTAATGTCTGGCCGAGATGAAGCTGTTCTCTGCGGGTACATGAGCTCTGAATGACCGCTGACGGCCTGGAACTCGCATCTGCAAAAGCGTCTAAACAAATTATAAAATAGGTGCTATGTTTATATATGAGTCACATATTTGATGTCTAAATAACTACATTCTCGCCTAAAAAGCTCTTTAAACTACATTTTGTGACATAACAACAGTAGTATTTATAAAAAATATGGTAGATTTGTTTGACCGCCATGACAGCCGCTGCAATCGGAGTGATACAAATGGTGAAGCGGTACCAGTGCTGATACTGGGAGAATATTGCTCGGCTCCCAGCCAATCAGATTCGAGATCCAGAAAGAACTGTTGTATAAATTTTAATAAATCATGATATTGAATTATCTATTGTGATATTTATCAAAAAACATACTACTATGGTACCATGTCTGAAAAGCCATGATAATACCATGATATTATTATTATCATTATACATTTTATTTATAGGTACCTAACATGACACTGAAGGACACCTTACAAACATTATAAAACAATTAACATTAAATAACGATTATCCTCAGTACAGCCTGAACAGACTGGATACAAATACACATAAAAGCCTGCCTAAAAATGAGCCTTAAGACGAGATTTAAAAACAAGAAGACTTTCACTATTTTGCACATCCTTTGGAAGCAAGCTCCATAAATAGGGAGCTACATAACTAAAGGCTCGGGACTCCATAGAAGTTGTGTGAGTTGGAGGGAGAACAAGAATGAGTGCAGAAGACAATCTTAAGGTACAAGGGTGTAGATGTGATGAAGGGGCAAGATTATTGAGTGCCTTGTAAGGAGTAGGATCTTAGAATCAATACGGTATTTAACCGGAAACCAATGCAAGTGTCGGGAGTAATATGTTCAGTTATAGGAGTTCTGCAGATAATTTGTGCATGATATCGTTGTTGTTTATCATCACAATCAGTACACGAAAGTAGTTAAGAACACTTAAGTAATTAAAGCTTTTACTACAATATTAAATAGTTAAAAGCATAAGAGCAAGATAATTCGTTAAATTGTATTTAGGGCATGTGAAATGGTACTCACAGCACCTAATCTCTTTAGCTGTATGTGTCTGCTGTTACCTAGTAGTCTCCTCACATTTGTCCTTATCATCTGAAATGCCCTCACATGTACCCACAAACATACACACATCCAGGTCTGTTTTTCGAGAACGGCCTGAGGGAGGCAGCGTCTTTAATTTGAGCTGTGCAGGCAGGTGGAGGAGATAATGTCTGTGGGAGGAGAGAAATTCCAGCCACCGCTTCTTCTCCAAATAGCTGCCAGGGGAAGGAACGGAAACTTGACGTAATGGATAAACTAATCAACCTGCCAGAGGACACTGTGTTATATCCTCATAAAGACTGGGTTATTCACATCTCTGTGCTAGTTGCTGATTAGCATTGATGCTACATGCCACTTAGCATTAGCTGTAACGTTTCTCTTCTGGTGAGAGAAAAAAAGCCCAGCAGGACAGAAATATAGTGTCGTAACACGAAGTATATGTACACATGTAATAAAAGGTAATACTTCTCACGTCAAACTTTTAAGAGCCCTCTAAAATATAATAAACATCTATCATACAAAAAAAAAAAAAAACTTTTTTGTCCAAAGGCCTTAACAATAATAAAAAAACAAAGATATGAAATCCAAAGTATGTAAGGTAGTACAACTAGATCTCTTTTATTGAATCCAAAAGGTTTTAATTATATTTTGCTACATGTAAAGGTATTTTAAAGATTTTAAAGTGTTAAAAAGGTCATTCGGTTTAACTGTCCAAAGGCCAATACAGCCATTTCATTTGTGATTAAAATATCTTAAAATGTAATAAATGTATGTTTTTTATTCTGGCATGATTTTATAACATCATATATCAACATAGTGCAAAATGGTATTAAAATTATGTGTAGAAGTTATTGCTTTGTTATAAGAAAGAATGT
This sequence comes from Ctenopharyngodon idella, assembly GCF_019924925.1. Classification (NCBI taxonomy): domain Eukaryota; kingdom Metazoa; phylum Chordata; class Actinopteri; order Cypriniformes; family Xenocyprididae; genus Ctenopharyngodon; species Ctenopharyngodon idella. The sequence goes on from NC_067224.1 coordinate 34,391,038, forward strand.
CAGAAAAAATGAATTTCATTGATGTCATTCGGAGTAACCAATATAAAGAGACCATTTTGGATCAAGTCATGCGGTCAATATCATGTGACAGGATGGGACATCCTTCAGACACCTGCAAAGGACCACATGGTTATGAAGTAAAGTAACTAACTCTCTTTTAACTATTTGAAAAAATCATGTTTTCACTTGATCATACGCATGTTGCGAAACTTCAGGTCAGGTTCAGTACAACCGCTATAAAACACTATAAAATCTTGTAATATTTTATAAACTTGTACTAAATATAAAATGTTTGATTGTCCTTTTGCTAGCTAGCTAGTTAGATATCAGCCTGTTTGCATTGTTTGAAAATATCGTCATTCGGTGTAACCAAAAGTGTCATTCAGTAAAAGCGAAAGTTTGGTAAAACTGAATGACTTTTTTTTTGGTGACAAATTTTGTCCATCTTGTAAAAAATGACAAAAGCAGTGTTAATTGATTATAAAAACCACATAATCTCATTGTTAACACTTAATAAAACTTCAAAATTAATTATATCTCTATTATGTTTTTTTTTTTTACACTTTTAAAAACATTATTCATCAAATATATATATATATATATATATATGTCTGTAATTTATGCTAACCCACAGCTTCTGTTCAAGAGAAGCCATGTGACCTTAAAGATATGGAGAATATGCAGTATATTATATAACTTAGAACTTAAAGAACTTGTACATGTAGTACTCTTGATTACTTTTTTTTTTAAAAAAAGGTGTTTTTTTGGATTCAGTAGTATTCAAGTACTTGTGACTGTACATATTTACTACTTTAGTCGTTTAGAAGAAGGCTATTTGTGCTTTCTACAACTTCCTTTTGACTTGTCGGCAGTTTTATAAATGAAATGCACCTATTAAAGTTCACAAGTGTACTAGACGGTTCATGACCTAATTACACAAAAGACAGTATTTAAAATCAAGTTTAAAATGGCTTCATCAGATTTACAAAGATTGAACTCCACTTCCTCTGATTAATGAAAATAATAATGACTTTATTTCTTGTGCTTAGTCAAGTCCACTTGTCATTTCCTTTCATGCAGTTAACTGTTAACTTCCCATCAGCTAAGCTTTTAAATGGTATCAAAGTATAAGCGCAAAATCTTTTTTCCCTCATATAGTTTCCGTATGATTTACTACAGACTTGCATATAATATATTTTAAATGATAAAACAATGGATACATAACTAATCCCATTTAAATGAATTTAGTTATTACTTCATGGTGCGATAGAGCACAGGACAGTGTTGTAAAACCATATAAATCCCCCTACATTATACTGTCTTTGTCAAGTCTCTCAGCTTTGTGCAAGGAAGGTGACTTGCCAATACCTCTGTGTTCTTTCTGAACTACCTGGACCTGAGGCAAAAACTAAAAATAGGCACTGTAATCCAATATAGCGTGTGAAAAAAAAGAAGAAATCTGATATTTTTCCCATTGAAGAGGCATATGAGACTGGCCCACTCAGCGATATGAGACATGAGGGGGATGCTCATGGTAGCACAACACAACACAATAAGAGATATTGTTTGTGTGTGTGTGTGTGTGCTATTATTCATGTGAAGGATTTTCATGTGGTGGTTTAAAAAGCAACTCTTTTATGAAAAGTGCCATGGGATTTTTTTTTTATGACCACATAGAGTCAAGACCTCAGTTTAACATTTAATTCGAAAGACAGGATGAGACAAGGCTATCAGTAATGTTTACTTGTTTTCCTTTGCTTTTTATGGATGACCTTTATTTTGAAGTGTTTTCACGTGTTTTGTAATTGCTTGTGTTTCCCCTTTCCTTATAAATTGTTTCCAGGTGTCTTGTGTACAATTATCATTTGTGTTGGTCTTGTCTCCTGTCAAGTGTTTGTGAGGAATTGAATGGTTCATGGTTTGTGCATGTCTTGTGATGTTCTTGGTTCAGAATTAAAGGGTTAGTTCACCCAAAAATGAAGATTCTGTCATTAAGTACTCACCCTCATGTCGTTCCACACCTGTAAGTCCTTCGTTCATCTTCAGAAAACACAAATTACGATATTTTTCAATAAATCCAATGGCTCAGTGAGGCCTGCATTGCCAGCAAGACAATTAACACTTGCAATGTCCATAAAGCTACTAAAGATGTATTTAAAACATTTCATGTGACTACAGTGGTTCAACCTTAATGTTATGAAGCGATGAGAATACTTTTTGTGGGCCAAAAAATAACAAACAAAATAACTTTATTCAACAATATCTAGTGATGGCTGATTTCAAAACACTGCTTCATGAAGTTTCGATGCTTTACGAATCTTTTCGAATCAGTGGTACGGAGCGCGTATCAAACTGCCAAAGTTACGTAAGTTACGTAAGTTTCAGTAAACGAGGCTTCGTTACTTAATAAGTGTTTCGAAATTTCAATGGTTCACCATTGAAGTAATCATGACTTTGGCAGTCTGATACACGCTCCGAATCGCTGATTCGAAACAAAAGATTCGTAAAGCTTCTAAGCTTCTCGTCGCTTCATAACATTAAGTTTGAACCACTGTAGTCACATGAACTGTTTTAAATACGTCTTTAGTAGCTTTCTGGGCATTGAAAGTGTTAAAGGATTAGTTCACTTTCAAATGAAAATTAGCCCAAGCTTTACTCACCCTCAAGCCATCCTAGGTGTGTATGACTTTCTTCTTTCTGATGAACATAATCGAAGAAATATTAATACTTTTTTTTCACATCTAAATTTCCATCCACATATATAAAATTCCATCCACATCTATCCATCATAAACATGCACTCCACGCATCTCCGGGGGGTTAATAAAGGCCTTCTAAAGCGAAGTGATGCGTTTGTATAAAAAAAAATCCATATTTAAACAAGTTATGAAGTCAAATATCTAGCTTCTGCCAGAACACCTTCCATATTCAAATTACGGAAAAACGGAACTGGCGCTGTATTAGTTCTGTAAGTTCAATAGAGAAGGTGTAGGACCAACAGCGTAAGCTTTTTGAAGAATACAGAAGGCGGTCTGGCGGAAGCACTTGCAAGGTGAGCATTTGCGTTTATAAAGCATATACATTTTTATTTTTTTTTAGAAAATGACCGATTGTTTCGCTAGATAAGACCCTTATTCCTCGTCTGGTATCGTTTAAAGCCCTTTGAAGCTGCACTGAAACTGTAATTTTGACCTTCAACCGTTTGGGGTCCGTTGAAGTCCACTATAAGGAGAATAATCCTGGAATGTTTTCATCAAAAACCTTAATTTCTTTTCGACTGAAGAAAGAAAGACATAAACATCTTGGATGACATGGGGGTGAGTAAATTATCAGGAAATTTTCATTTGAAAGTGAACTAATCCTTTAATTGTCTTGCTGGCAATGCAGGCCTCACTGAGCCATCGGATATTATGAAAAATATCTTGATTTGTGTTTTCCAAAGATGAACGAAGATCTTACGGGTGCGGAATGACATGTGGGTGAGTAATTAATGACAGAATTTTCATTTTTGGGTGAACTAACCCTTTAAGTTAGGTTTTTTTTAAAAAAAAATATTGTTTATTTGTGTAGATTTTTAGAATGCAGAGTAGTTTATTAAAAAAATCAGCCCAATTTTCACTTTGGTCTGAACAAAAACGGTGGACAGGCTAAAAAAAAAAAAAAAAAAAAAAAAAAAAAATCCACTCTCTGACAGTAGGTGGCGCTTATGGAGGCTTGCGCCAGTAAACACGTCATCAGAGAAGAAAAGAGATGTCATAGCAAGAGGGAGGTGAAGTTATTTTGACTAAAGATTATGAGGGCACATGAATTTTAAAAAAGTAACAATGTGCACGGATAAATAATTTATAATAAATACTGCAATATTCCATAAAAATTATAAATTGTCAATTTTGATTTCATGGTGACTTTAAGTACTTTGTAAACTAAGTGACTGTGAAAGCTGCCAAAGAAACCATTAATCTTTGCTTGCAATCGCCTCATCGTCCACACTTTCTCTTTAAGTTGTGTCCAGTCAGTGAAGTCATAAATTGATTTAATGACTGGACCCCCTGGCATTGCTGTAAGTGCTCTTCAACAAAGAGGCGAATGTTTTCTGTCCAGTTAGTCCCTCTGCTATCCGGGGCCGGTGTATCACCGGGTTTGTTCATGCGGTGCATGTTCAACCGCCGCGCTGCAGTGCACTCCCATAATAGCCTGGAACAAATAGATACACATTGTATGTGTTTGTTTTTCCGGAGTCAGGGAAGCGCTTTGTCATAAACCCCCACCTACTGACATCATTAGAATAACACAAAGTGACAAACTGAATACTTCCTCTCCATTCTTTTTCATTTCTGTCTCAGACCGCCTCTCTCTCTATAGCAGGTCTCTCAAATTTAAATCCCTTGTTTTCCAAACAGCCGTGTTATTGCTTATCCCCAACTTCTTGTCACTGATTGCCCTCAAGATTCACAAAAATCCAATTTAAGGCTTGTCTTTACCCCTGCTCCCATCCTCCCTGTTGTGAGACGCAAGACAGTGGTGTCACTGCTGTAATTAAACGCTGAATCGCTGATCCGTTGATGTTAGCATGAGACAGCGGGTGGAGTGGTCGCTGCAGTAATGGCCCCATTAGAATTTCAGAAATCCCCTTATCGCCACTGAGATGCCGGGAGCTCTGTCACTTCCCCTCTGCCGCTACGCTCCAGCTGTAAGCATTTTAACGGCACATTCGTCAAGAACCGTAATGAATTCTCGTAGTTATGCGCACTGTCAGAGGAATCAGTGGAGCTGAAAAGGGGGAAAAGTGTGTTTGTGTGCAAGTGTACTCAAGATAGATGCCAGCAGTGCATATATTTTGACATTATATAGGCCAGAAAATGTTACACAGTCCTTACAAACCAGAAAAGACCTAACAGGTTTTTTGGTTGCAATATTGATTAGAATATAGTGCAATAATGCCTTAGAATTCATAAAAAAAAGATTTTTGGCACTTGTTCAATTTACTTAAAATGAGCTAAGGCAACACAATTCTTTAACATTTTCTCACAGCTTAGTTTCATTACTTAAATTGTTGACGTAAGTCCCAGCACGCTTTGCATGAGACTGGATCGGAGAGTAGATGTTGAATTTAAAGTCACCATGAAATCAAAATTGACTATTTTTATTATTTTTTTTATGAAATACTGCAGTATTTATTTTAAATGATTAATTCCTGTACATCATAATAGGGCTTTCAAATTAAAATTTGAATTTCAAATATTTGTCAAATTCAAAATAAAAGTCCACATTCAAATGCAAAAATGCCTTATTAGTGGTGCACAAGATGCAATGTTAATATGATGAGAATGTAAGAGTCATTGTTGCGTTTAATGTTTTCGGTAACACTTTACAATAAGGTTTCATTAGTAACATTAAGGCAGGAACACACCAAGCCGACGGCGACGAACTAGTGGCGACGAAAGCAGACTGCAGGGTTGGCTCATGTCGGCAGCATCTGGGTCCAAAGTTGCCCTGACACACTAAACCGGCGCTCGACGGCCAAGTACCATGTCCGTTCTGCGCCTGCGTAAGAAGAAATGCCTTTCTTCTCCGACGCCGATTCGACATGTCAGCTGTGTCTCATTTCATTTAATTTCGAAGGCTGCATCCTCCAGAGGACGCATCCTGTGAAGGATGCAGTATATGGAGTGTCCTTAACCAGAATTAAACGAGACGTCCTTTGTAGGACACACGGGCAGGAAAGGAAACAGGAAGTATTACGTTGCTATGCCAACACGTTCACGATAGTGTCGTTGTGCTCTCACAACAGTCGAATGAATGAAAATTATTTATAAATTTGGAAAGTAATTTGAAAAGAAAATGTATTTACTTGTTTTATTTTGGTTAATGCTTGAGAAGCTGCGGTGTATGTACAACAGATATCTGTTACAGACACAAAGGAGGATATTAAGAAGAACGAAGTTTAAAACAAAAACAAGCTTGAAGCTACTTACATTTAAACACCACATTTTCGCTTGTACATGTACATCTGCCGACGCTGCCATTTTTTTTTTTTTTTTTTTCAAATAAATGACGGTTAACAGCGACGCAAAGAATTGTGGGCTATCTGCAGCAGCGAAGAATACACCTCATGCATCCTCCGAATTCCTGTGAAAGAAGGCCGCATTCGAAGGTCGTATTCGGAGAGTCCTACTTACTTTTCTGAAATGATACAGCCTCAATTACGTATGCAACCTTCAAATGCGTCCTCCGGAGGATGCAGCCTTTGAAATGAGACACAGCTGTCGATTCGGCCGAAAAAAAGCCGACGAGGACCAACTTTAGCCGACGGTGCGGAACACACTGAGAAAACTTAATTGGCCGACAAACAAAAACTGCCCGACGGCTGACCGTCGGCTTGGTGTGTTCCTGCCTTTAGTTAACATGACTTAAGAATGAACAATATTCTACAGCATTTATTAATCTTAGTTAATGTTATTTTCAACATTTACTAATACATTATTAAAATGAAATGTTGTATTTTTTAACATTAGTTTATGCACTGTGAACTAACATGAACAAACAATGAACAGCTGGATTCACTAACATTAATAAAGATTAATAAATACTGTAACAAATTTATTGCTTATTGTTAGTTCATGTTATTTAATACATTAACTAATGTTAACAACTGAACCTTATTGTAAAGTGTTACCATGTTTATGTTATCCAGTTGAACTTATTAAATGCGTTGAACTCACTAAATTGCAGAAATAGAGAAGCTCAATGTGGAGAAGATCTTGGTTATGGTTACCGTAATTGTCCTCAAATACTTTTTGTTATCTGTTTAGCATTTTAGGGTGCTTAAGTCTGCTGTGTAAAAGCATATTGAGAGTCTTTATTTTAAAAGAAGGTCAGTGTCCTGCTGAGTCTGATTGCCACTGCAATTAAAATCATATAGGAGAGAGAAAGAAATGGAAAGAGAGAGAGAGAGAAAGAGAGAGGTATAGTGACAATAGCCAAGTTTCCATCTAGTTTGTTATAGACAAAGTGAATATGCTTTTAAAAAAGTTTGTAAAACTTGCTGTCTCCAGCCTGTTTCCATCCAAATAGCCTTTTACAGATAAAATGGTGTGTGTGATGTAATCCCTAAAAGAACCACATTGTTGCATTAGTTTTGTTGTATTTTTCCCTTAAGCTGTTTCCATACATAATTTTGTGTATATCGCAAATTATATATCTTTCGCATCCCAATTATTTGTAAAATGTAAAGAGTAATGAGATTGAAATTCGCCATTTTACTGCTTACTATTTTCACAAATAATATTATTAAATTAGGAAATATTAGGAAATATCAGAAGAAGACGGCGAAATGGAGCAGCTTGTCTGACAGGACTGCATGAAACTGCTTTTATGTGATGAAACCCATGGGTATGGACACAGGGCAGCTCATTTTGTATTGTCCTATATGCCAATTTTTTGGGGTCTGTAAAAAAGATTGGTACAGTAAAATGTTCTTTGCATATAGCAACAATCTTTAACAATCTACCCTTGGAACAAGTGTCACTTTGTTACATTTTTCTGATTAGACTGTATATTGAAAAGAATGCTTGGTAATAGGTCTATCATTTTTAAAATGTAAGAAACAACTGCCTATTCTGAAAAATATTGTTGCAATTAGCCATCACAACTTAAAAATTTGTGTTAGAATAACTTTCCTGGACTTAACGGAAATATCCAAGTTGTCACTTAACTTCACATTTTAATTTGACTAAATGTTTTTAACGCAGCATGTTGAAACAACATTTTTTTTTACAGTGTACCAGAATGCAATTTGACCTTTTCATCTTCAGAACAAAATGAATACATTTTAACTTGAAACATTACTAAATAAAAGGAACATCAAATAATCAGGGAAAAAAAATATGTACTTAGGCAAAAATTACAAAAATAAGCATGAATGATGTTTGATAACTGTTCCACTGAAGCTGAGTCAGTTTTCTGTACCCAAGTGCAGTTTATTCCATGATTCAAAATGTGCACAAAACAAAACGATGACTTGAAAGTAAACATAACTTGAACAAACAAACTATACATAGTAAAGCATGATGTGACATGGCATGACATGAAACTCACAAAAGTACACAACAGCATCCAAGGATGACAAAGTTAGAGAAAAAAACATAAGGGCAACATAAGGGCTATAAATACACAGACTACTGATGAGCAAATGAGCAACACCTAAATGCAATTAAACAATAGACCAATGAGAACGTAACACAAATGAAAACAGTAGCACATGATGGCATGAACAAGGAAAAATGTGGGAATCACCTGACATGGAAAAAAAAAAGAACCCAACCAAACACCAGACTAAGGTAGTCTTATTCTTACCAAATACCAATAGTAATAAAATAATTAATTAAATACAATGTAATAAGAAGAATATAATAATTTAATTCCTTAACAGGCTTTAATTGTGTCGACTCTTGAGAAATTTAAATAACCTATCATAGAAAAAAGAAAAAAACTAACTACTCTTTCCAAAAACACAGAAAAAACGAGTTTCAAACAAAAGGGCAGGTCTCTCCTACAGTTCTACCACATTCTAAATGAATCAAACGACAGCTGTAAATTGAAAGAAACACTCAAAGCACTAAGAGAACATTTTGGTCTAGCGGCTAGCAGGAAATCTGGAACAGTGCGAATGGCCCAGAGTCGCAGCAGCTCACTTCCGTCAAGCAGAAGAGACATTTTAAAATGACCACCAGCTGAACACCCAATTACCACTGGCAGGTGGCACCACAATTGACAAATCAGCGGCTATCTGAAACTCAAAAGAGCAACAATGAAAGAACACACAAAAGTTATCAGAACATAATAAAAAATTTAAAAAAAACTCGTAACACACTTGTAACACTCTATTTTGAGTATGTAGATTAAATAAACTTTTAAATTTTGTGTCCAGCAGCTCTTTTAGTTCTGATATTTTATTCTAAAACATGAAAAGTGTAATTTCACTTCTTGTTTTATTTTTAAAAAAGCTTTAACAGGCATTTAACATGTTAATCGCAGAACTGAAAGAAAGGCTAAGAAGGAGCATGTTGTATTTAACTTACAAAAAGTAGAATTATAAGATAAAATAGCACCTTACTTTAATCAATGAATTCAACACAAATCTGATTGAAATTATAAATGGAACTGTTAAGAATGAACTGAGCTGTGAGAGATACTATTGGAGTTCACTCTAATTGCAATCGATAGCTGATTTTAGAAGCTTTTATGTGCACTAATGCAGAAAATAATATAAAAAGTTTTAGTTTAAGTGAGTTCAGTTTGCAGCTTGCATCATCTTTAACTAAAAAACTTGTTTAATCTTAAATATTAAAGGTTGGCAGTGTTTTTCAGAAACACTTTTTGTTATACTGGTTGAAACTGTCTTCACGACCTAAAAGCAATCAATAATAGAAGTGGTCTACATATTAAAAAATATACATATATCTTCTGTGGAAGTCTCGGGACCAAAAAATGTTCGTCCAATCATTGCATCTGGTCCAAATCACGCTGGAATTATGTGTTTCAGTGGCAACACTATCAACGCCCAAAATGAATCTGCAGCAGTCAGGTGGTAAAAGTCAGCGCTCTGGTTGTTTTTGTTCATAATTATTGTAATGTTACGTGCTTTGAGACATGAGGTTATTTAATGGCATCTCTCGTGTCCCTTTGCAGACTCTGCTCTGGCTGTGCGGGTTCATGTGTTTTGGAGGAGGCGTGGTTTTGAAGAGTGCTCTGAAGGGAGAGTGGGATCTTATGCTTTCAAAGCTAGCTTGCTATTGCTAGCCTCTCCGAAATTGCCTACTCTACCTTTAAAGCAAAGAGGTTCATATTAACATTAAAAAAGATCATATTCCTCACAATTCAGGTTTTAAAAATGTGGGAACTCCTCAATTTTCTTTTTATTGCAATGACATAATATAACACCCAGAGCTTTAGTAGAATATCCACTGCTTGGAACTGTGTGGAACGCAGTGGGCTGAAGCTTTTGGCCTATAATATAGCTGCCACAGCTGTAGCAGGCTAATTATCTGTTGGTGGCAGCTGTTACCTCTCCAGTCTAGCCTTTGAAAGGTCAACGTTCCTCTCTCATGAGTAGAAGAACAATGGCACTGGGCAACTAATAATGACTTTGGTGGTTGTGTATGCGGTTCCATTCAAATACTAGCTTTGCTATTAGCTATAGCCCATTGATTTTGGATGGATGGATGGATGGATGGATGGATAGATAGATAGATAGATATGCATATAAACACAGACACACACATTTATATCTATATATAAGAGATATATATATATATATATATATATATCTTTTCTAGCTATTTGTTTGCTGCTTCTAAACACAAGCTGTTCTTTTCAAACTTAAAAAAAAACACATGTAAAACAGCTGCTTTATTTGACTAAATAGGCTAGTATGTGTATTTAAGTGTTTATTTACAATGACTCCCATTTACCAGCTACATACAATGTATATAGATCGTTGTGCTCCTAATAACATTAGGTTTGATTACACAAGTATCCTTAAAGGGCAATGGCTTTTGAGAGATAACTCTCCTTCTCTTCAAAAGCACCACCCCCGCATCTCAGTTTCCTCTCTTCACATTTCCTTTCCTCTGGTTTCTTCCTTTCATCATAGGACTTCATATTGATCTGACTTTGTGGATGGCTTTTGCTCCCTCTACATAATCATGAAAGTTGAATAAAAAGTAAATAGGTTATAGCAGGTACAGAAAACCCCACTGTACAACTTTGAAATATACAGTAGGGGGCTAAAAGTTTGAGATCACATTGAAATCTAGGATGCAAAATCTACTTTAAACCTAGAAATAAGTTTAAATTAAAGTGAGGAAATGTTATGAGAATAATGCACTGTTAATCAAATTTGTGACATTGATCATGCGAACTCTTTTGCAGGAAAGATCAGATTTTCTTGCTTCTATTAATGCAGATACTGTTTTGATCATTCTCAATTCAAACAAGTGGATTTCATTCTTGAGTGCTTATTTAAAGCAAAATTGTGGCAACCTAAATACTGAGAAGTTCTCGAATTTGTGATAATTTGTCTTATTTGACTTTTCACAGAAATTGATGATATAATGATGTGTTTATATTTGTGTGTGTGTGTGTGTGTTTATAGTTTGGCAATTTGTAGTTTAGGCCTATCAAATATTGCAAAATATACATTTTATAAATATCAAGTGTTCATTTTATCCTCAAAAAAGTCAGCAGTATTTGGCCTTAAAGGGATAGTTCATCCTAAAATTAAAATTCTGTCATCATTTACTCAACCTCAAGTTGTTCTAAACCTTTATAAATTTCTTTCTTCTGTTGAACGCAAAAGAAGATACTTTGAAGAATGTCAGTAACCAAACAGTTGATGGACCCCATTGACCTCCATAGTATTTTTTTCCATACTATAGAAGTCAATGGGGTCCATCACCAGGCTGGTTACCTATATTCTTCAAAGTATTTTCTTTTGCGTTCAGCAGAAGAAATAAATTCATACAGGTTTGGAACAATTTGAGGGTGAGTAAAAAATATTTTTTGGGTGAGCTATCCCTTTAAGTGATTTGTAAAATGATGTCATTAAACAAATATTATTTCAAATACTTAATTTAAAATTATTTAAATTAGCCTACTTCCTTAATTTTGATTTTACATAAATTTGGGGATTCAATATGTTCTCTTGAGATCAGGGGAGTGAGGTTTACGTGCACAGCGACTATAAATATATATGACTTGTAAATTGATTAAAAATTATAAATTGATCTCAGTTCCCTGTGATTAATTGTGACATAACGTAAGACATCAACATAAAAGAACTATTTAAAATAATTTAAGGAAATAATATTAATATTTTAAATAATGTTTAACGACATCTTACTACCAAGTATTATCATGAACAAATACATCAAACCAAAACCAGTTGTGTGCATTTGTCTGTTAGTTGCATTTCATAATGAGGATGTGTTTCACATTCATTAAGTGTTGGTAGACTGTGCGTGCATTGACTCATTTTGCCTGTTTTTGCTGTTTCTCGGACCACACGCTGCTGGTTCGGTCAATGTCCTGACTGAGCTGTATACCTGAAGTGCAGCATCTATATTGGTTGTGATGCACCTCCCGAGCAGGAGGCCAAGCCAGAACACCTGCACAACCTCAATACAATCACAGCACATAAATTCAAACACACTTTCATTCCCCGTGTCGAGCGGAGGCCGGGCAGGCTGTAGAAGTGGAGAGAGGGCATCTGAATCCCTCTCGTCATCTTTATACAAGAGTCACTCACTCTTTTTTATGGGTTCAGCGAGTCGTGCAAGGAAAGAAACAGTTTATTGATTTTAGATTTGGCAGAAGGGGAGGGGAGGTGGAGGGAGCTCAGTCTTGCCTTTCCTCCCTGTTTCCTGCTGTCTGAAAAGGGATTTTCGTCCGATCTGGCAGCCAAGAAGGTGGAGGGGGGTGGTGAGATCGTTCATCAGAACATCTATCTTTCAGCATATACTAGCAGGGACAAGATAGGCCTCCTGCCAGAGAAAGAGAGGGAGGAAGTGATGTAATATGTATTAGGCTCACTATGCATTAATTGGCATCCGTTTACAATACAGAAATGCTAACAGTATTGATGACTAAACAGATGTCTTTTGCAATGACCTGACCCCTTTTTTTCTTTCCTGAAGTCCTTTTAAGACACAGCACCTTACACAAAGTAAATCTTTGCAAAGTATTGATATTGTGTGAGGTGAATTTGATGGAGACTACATATGAATTTTGGGATTATATGGCCTAAAAAAATGGTTCTCAAAGTGTGGGCTCATGAGAGACTTCCTTAGTTCTCAAATCTTCTTCACTTTCACACATTCAAATATACCACATTGACCACAGATGTGGGAATCAAATTTTGCATGGAGTTTCGTATTCTCCGCCACCTTCTTATATGGTGTTAAAGGATTAGTTCAGAATTAAAATTTCCTGATAATTTACTCACCCCCATGTAATCCAAGATGTTCATGTCTTTCTTTCTTCAGTCGAAAAGAAATAAAGGTTTTTGAGGAAAACATTTCAGGATTTTTCTCCATATAGTGGACTTTGCCAAAGGTTTGAAGGTCCAAACTGCAGTTTTAATCCAGCTTCAACGGGCTCCAGCCGAGAAATAAGGATCTTATCTAGTGAAACGATGTTCTAAAAAAAAATAATAATAAAAAAAAAATACTTTTTAACCACAAATGCTCATCCATGACTTCACATTATGTAATCACGTTGGAAAGGTCATGTGTGACGTAGGTGGAAGACTAAGTCAAACGGCCTTTACAAAAAAAGGTAAAACAAGGATGTCGGGCGTTTTTGAAGTTGGAGGAGAAAATTATACTTCATAGAAAATGATTGGTACTTCTGCCTACATCAAGCGTGACCTTCCAATGTGAATATGTAATGTGTATAGTCGTGGACACGCATCGCAAAGCCAGTGCAAGACCAGCATTTGTGGTTAAAAATTTTTTTTTTAGAAAATGACCGATCGTTTTGCTAGACAAGACCCTTATTCCTCGGCTGGGATCGAATAGAGCCCTTTGAAGCTGCATTGAAACTGCAATTTGGACCTTGAACCCGTTGGTTCCCATTGAAGTCCACTATATGGAGAAAAATCCTGGAATGTTTTCCTCAAAAAATGTAATTTCTTTTCGACTGAAGAAAGAAAGACATGAACGTTTTGGATGACATGGGGTGAGTTTGTTTGGGATGATTTCAAATATCAACAGTGTTTCACAGAAATTGCTTACTGCACCTTTAATATTGCTCTTGCAAAGCAGCATCACTATTTATTTATTTATTTATCATGGGATATTGCAAGAGCCTTTTTTTTTTGCAATAGAGAAACTAACAATAATATAGGCCTACTAAAACTAAGAGTTAATTCAGGTTTGTTTGTTTGTTATTCATCCAGAAAAAATAAAATTAAAAAATTAAGATAATTATTTTTTAAATGAAAAACTTAACATAATTAACAATATCTAATGTTAGCTAAATTTAAATAAAAAATATTTAGGGTAGAAACTTTTTCTTGTTTTGGAAATTATGAGAACAACTGGCCTAAGATGTGTTGCGATAGATTGAGCAGCAAGGATAGTCAGGGTGGTGAAGAGGGCAACCTGTGTCAGCAGTGGCCTGGATGATACATTGATGACCATAAAAATGTCCATTAAAACTTTACATACATTTTAAATATGTGATAAAAACCAACTAAACTATTCACCATCATGCTTTTGTATGAAAAAGTCATTTGTATCATAAAGTTTTAGAGTGAGAAACTCCTGGTTTTATAGAAATGCATTTTCTGAAACCACCTTTGGGTGACTTCCTGTCTAGAGGAATACAGTATGTACATTTTTTGCCTATACTATTAAGCTCTGGAGCAGAAATTCAGCACTTTCCTATGCTGAAACTGCCACCATAATAGATCTATTGGACCTGAAGTGGAAGTAGATGGGACTCCCTATGGATTTGCTTTCTGTCTCACTGATAGCTTGCATGCATTGCTCAGTTGTGCCTTTTACTGACTTTTTATTTTGTGCCTTTTTACTGAGTGGGTGGACACTCTTCGCCCAGTGTAGACCTCAACATATAAAGAAAGTGCAAATGGGGTTTGTGCATAGACTTTGTTTAGAGAGTCTTCCCACACTGTTTTGTGTTCTATCCGTCTTTTTGTCAGTAGTAGAAGTGAGTTGGAGAAACACTTTGTCCTTACTAAATCTACGTTTAAATTAGAAACTGTCACACAATAGCCTCTTTATCCCAACTTCAAACTTAATCAACACTAATTTTGTTAATGTAGTGATTTTCATTGACTTAGAGCTGTCTCTGCTCTGTGTATTAGATTTTAAAACAGAAGTGTGTATTTTTTATGTTAAAATACTAAGCATAAATTTCTGTTTAAGATGAAGAGTATCACTTAAAGTACCTATTTAAATGTGCATGATGGACCAGGATTTTGCTAAAGAAAAGGAAAATAGCTTCAAATGTGCAGTAGAAGCGCTGACATATCCTGAAGTCTTTTTCTTTGAGTAGAAAATGTTTTCTGTGCTTCCTCAAGTTCCTCGAATTTGGTTTGTTCTGCACATTGTACGTTGACACCATATCTTTGAAACAGGCTTGTTCTCGACAAGATAGACTTTGCTGAACAAAGAGAATCAAACGTGTCAATAAAAGCCAGAGCTTTATGGAGCTCAGCCCAGAATATTAAACATGGCCAATTCCAGCTGTCTGCATGAAGCCCGACTGTTTCCTATCTGAATGCTCAGTTTTTCCACATAATTAGTCTTGCGTTTGGTTGGAGATTATTGAGGACTGCTGATATGTGTTCAACCCCAGGTCATAAACCCATGTCAAACGTTTGGCTGCTGGTAATGTTAGCTGACCAGAGTGTATTGGTTCATAAAGGCCAGGAAAATCTAAGTGTAATCAATAAGGTTAAATGAATTTGACCTCATCAAGTGTTTAATCCAGATGCCAGATGTCATAATGACTTTGAAACAGATTGTTATTACAGATGATGACAGATGTGCCGTTTATGAGTGCCTAAACATATGCACGTGCAAGCATTTGAATGAGTGTGCTTGTTATCACCTCCAAAGAATGTCGTTTTTCAGAGAAACTCTGTAATGATTCCGCTAATTAACACAATTACATTAATTGTGTGAAATATGTTATTGCACCCATACTGTGTGTATTTTAGGAATCTCTCACTTCACCCGCCAAATATTCAATAAACACTCAACTCATTTGAACAAACTGCAACTTTTTCTTTTCGGGTCGAGAGAGAACGCTGCAGAAAAGATCCTTCTGGAATGCTATTATGATGATTTCAGCATTTACATTTAGATGGAAGAAGTTTTTGAAAGGGAAGAAATTTTCCTCTTCTGAGAATTCTCAGAAAATGATTTGTCAGTTGAACACATTTTCAGGTCTATGCCGACCAAAGGAAAGTTTCAGAAAAGCTCACCTACTGATTCAAGCCCGGAGCCAACATTAATGTATATGAGGTCCTGAACTGTGTTATGTCTGACACTAGATTGAATTCGACAACAAAACAAGGTCTTAGTAATAGTGGTCAGACAATCTGGACTTTCCAATGGTAATAGAATTTAATTAAAGCAGCTCAGATGTAAAAATATATCCTATCATTAAAAAAAGATTATTTAGATAAAATATTAAAATTTACATTTTAATAAAAAAAATTATGTACACAATATTTAAAAATATAAATAAATATAATTGTACAAACTGTGTGTATTTATATAAATATTTATGTATTATGTAAACAGTTTTGTCTTTATATTCTCCTTTCTTTTATTCTCACTCATCCGCTCTCAAGATTAAAGATACCAAGAAACATTGCAGGCATGATAAACAAGTTTACATTGCCAAAACATTAATAAACATTACACATACACCCGCACACATATGTACACATAATGGAGGTATCAGTGATCTGTTCTTTGAAATTTCATCTTGGTATATATATACATTTTTTATAAGTATTCTATTTATATGCAAAGTGTGCAGACCGCTTTTAGACAGCATTCTTCCAGATGTATTTTACCTCAGCTATGGGAGTATTTCATTGTGTTTGAAATTCTTTGTGGTGGTTTATAAAAATAGGAATGGAAACTTCTGCTAATTTGCATGTAGTTTGTAGATGGCAATGAGGTCAAGAAGAGCAGGTTCTTGGGCAAGAGCACTTTACTGAATAAATATATAGATCCGTATCAAATATTTGTTAGTTAAAATGGGCTAGTGGTAGAATTTTTGTTAAGCGTGCCAGAGGATCTGGATTCTAATCCATCATCGTATAGCTTTTTTTCCCTTCCTCATTAAAAGCAAAGATTTTTTTAATCCGTGATAATATATCAAAAGCAGGGAGGGACACGTTAATGTGCATTTTGTTTTGTGATTTCACAGGAACAAATAGAGAGTCCACAACGGCGTTAAGCGATAGTTTAAAGCGCTCTTCTGTGTGAAGACTGCACAGTGTGCATGAGTGTCAAGAGAACACTGTTGTGCCACTGATAGCAGGAGCAACGAGCACTCAGCATGATTTCAAAAACAACACATCCCAGCGCCAGATCGCCTCTTATTTAACACAAACGAATGAACTGCTAATCAACTAGAGATGTTTCTTTTGTATTAGTATACATCCGTGCCATGAGATATTTCAAAAAGTGGTACAATATCGACCTTAGCAAAAAATAAATGGTGGGGATATGTCCCACCTGCAAATTACACCTATGCCTATGTAACGGACGTAGACCGGTAAGAGACTGCGGTCTTTAGCCTCCTTGTTAGAGCACCCGACTCCCATGCTGGCGGACCTTGGTTCAAGTCCCGCTTAGAGCGGGCGGTTCGAAAAGGAGTTACATTAGTGCCGTGACCCGGATGGGAGTGAGGTTTAGGGGGGTGAGTGTAACGGACATAGGCTGGTAAGAGCTGCATGTGTAAACCTCACTCCCCTGATCTCAAGAGGCACTCTAGCGACTGATGCTAGAGACTGTGGTCTTTAGCCTCCTTGTTAGAGCACCCGACTTCCATGCCGGCGGACCAGGGTTCAAGTCCCGCTTAGAACGGGTGGTTCGAACCGGAGGGGTTACATTGGTGCCGTGACCCAGATGGGAGTGAGGTTTAGGGGGGTGAGTATAACGGACATAGGCCAGTAAGAGTTGTGCGTGTAAACCTCACTTTAGCCTCCTTAGCACCCGACTCCTATGCCGGCGGACCTGTCAATGTTGACTGAATTTTGCACAGGACTTTTCTAAGTACAGGGTAGTTCATAGTACTCAGATGTTTGCCTGCTTACTTAGTAGTAGGAACGGAATGCATTTCTATGCCTTGCTGTAATTGCTGTCCAATGTCTTAAGTGTTGGTCTTTTTTAGTTTTTAATAATTTAATTTAGTGTAATTGAGTTTCAATCTGGGGCCATGCCAAAAATATTTTGCTGAATGAATAGCTGCAAGAATCCCCCCCCCCCCCCCCCCCCCTTTTATCTCTCTCTCTCTCTCTCTCTCTCTCTCTCTCTCTCTCTCTCTCTCCCCTTTTCAATTCATGTTAAAAGTCAACATGAATTGCTGTTTGCAACCCATTTTGCTTAATGCAAGACATCTCTCTTTGAAATAAGACAAAATTATAGGGCAGGACTTTATTTTAACCTTTGGTAATTATTTGAATGCTGAAAAGTGGATGTTGAATACCAGAAGAGAGCCTAAATAGATATTTGGCTGAGAGGATGAGTGAGTTTAAAAATTACAAAAGTAAACTTTTTATTAATTTATTTTTTATTCTTTTTTTTTTGTTTTTAAACCTGCACTGATGAATCATTCACAATAATGTGTTTTAAAAATTGTAAATTTGACTTTAAACTTACAAAGTGTTCAATGTTAAACATGTTGGGTGTCTTTAAGAAGATTTCAGAAATTTTCCTTTAGTGTTGCATTGAAAGCATTTAATTTCTTTTCAATATAGCACTTCATTCCTCTGTATAGTTTCTCTTGTATGTAGAGCTATTATCTTATCGCACAGATGAAGATATAAGAACTCAACCTGTGCACAATTTTATCAGTTCTGAAACAGCAAGTATTAATAATGTATCTGTATGAATTCCATATAAACCTGTCTGATAGAGTGCTGATTTTCACATACTTTTTTTGCTCCACATGCAGGCTCAAAGATTTATACATCAAGTGATAATAATCTTGCACTAAAAGGCTTTTCTATTCCGCCAAATCACCTGAGGTAAGGTACAGCTGGTACATCTTCGAGAATACTGATGATTCTGTCCAATTTCCGTATCTAATGCACACACACATGATTCCATCATGTTCCCTCTTTATCAGATTTGTTGTCAAGAGGTGAGCTGTGTTTGTGTGTGTACGTGTGGTGGAGGTTGGCAGCCATTACTCGGTTCTTCGGAAGCACCTGTCTCCATGACGATAACAACCCTGCCCTCCTTTGTCTACATTAAGGTGAGAGCCGCATCCTCAGAAGCACATGAGCGGAGGACAGGAAAAAAGAAAGATAAGACTGTTTTTCTCTGTATGCCCCCGCTCCTCATTCTAGTGTGCTTTTTCTCCCCCCTATTGTGTCTTTTCACTCTTTTTATCAGCTTCTGAAGAAAAATGTGGCCGTGCCAAGTCAGAATTAAGTTTTACAGCACTCGTATCTGTGTCTTTTATGGAGGGAGCAGAACTCAAATGTGAGGTACAAATTCCTTGCAAATTGGTTCAGAAGGCATTTATCTTTAAGAAGAGAGAAGATGAGCGTAGAGAGGAGGGGAGTTAGAATAAGACACTTTGTAAAAGTTACCTCGGTGAATTCGCCTTCTCTTGCTGATAGATGAGCCTTCTTCACCTCTATTGAAACGCAGTGTGATGAATGGGCAGGTCATTGATTCTGGCATCGGAAACACGTCCTCCACCCTTATGCATATTCTCCATAGGATACAGCAGATCACACGGGTCCAACACATCCATCACTCGCAGGTGATCATTGTCAAAATCTCAGTGACTCATACAATAATATGATGGGCAGAAAGAGGGTTGGGTATCCGGTTCGTCTGGATGTTGTCTTAGGAAGTTTGTGATGTAAACATTTTCGGTTGTTATAGCAGGGCTACAAGATATTTGTGCCAGCAATTTTACATAATAGCCATTTGAAGTTATATGCCAGTTTGTTTCTTAACTAATTTGATTAATTAATTTGATCATGCTTTGATGCTTGGATTCTGCTTCAAAAAGAATGTAGAGAATAAATAAAAACATTATTTTTCTTGTTTTTCAGACTGTTTTTCTACTGTAATACTGTAGAAAAAACTGTAAAGTAAGAATATTTTTATTGGAATCTGAATTACAAGCAGTGCAACAAATACTTCCATTATATTTACATACTTGAAATATTATATCATTATTTTCTTAACATTGCAAGGAAATATTACTATATTACATTAAGAGAAAGATGCATAATTGTCATAATAATGTTTCAATGAAAAAAAAAGGAGGCTTCATTGTCATTGCAAAAAAAAAAAAAAAAAAAATTGGGGGTAAAATATCCAGACGTGTTTGACAGGTTTTCTGAGACTCACCTTTGTAACACATTTTTATATTTAGTTCCTCACATTTTGTGACACATTCAACCCTGAAACATGCTGATTCTTTTTATTCACTGCTTAGTAGTTTTTTTTTTAGAACGTTTTGAACATTCACAGTGTCAAATGGATTATCGATGAACTTTACAGTATTATTAAAGGATAATTTATGAACGAAGTAAGGTTATGAGTCCATTTGTTTGACATGTCTGTAAAAAAAAAAAACTTTATGTATTGTTTTATTAAAATAGAGGGTCAAATTTTTTTTCTGTGAAATGACTCGAACAAACTACATTTCCTGTTGCTATAATGTCAGGTGTGTGTGTGTGTGCGTGTGCAGTAGCAGATGTGGATGTGTATACATGTTAGGCTAGGCAGACATCAAATATGTGGGTGACTGCTTGTGTAGACACACATGGTATACACCTCTGTTTGTGTCTGTTTGCTCTGTGTGTGTGTGTGTGTTTGCACTTCTTGTATCTGTGATGAGGTGACAGCACCTAACGTTAATTGGACCGTCTTCCTGTTTCTGTCTTTCTAACAGCTTGTCTTCTTCCTTTTGCCCCCTCTATCTTCTCTCCCTTTGTAAAGAGAAGCATACATTTTTCAGAATCCATCCTACTTGTTTCTTTGATCAAAATAACACACACATACACAAAAACTAAACAAAGCTCTAATTGTCTTGTAATAGTCTTAGAAAAAAAAAAATGAAATATAAAACATTTCCAGAAAAACAAATGACTGTAAATGTAATTATTATACTATATTATATTATATTATAAAATTTCACAGTAATTTCATCGTGTGTGTGTGTGTGTGTGTGTGTGCGCGCATTTTTGTGACATATCAGGACACAAATTTGTATAATGACATGGGTATGACATAGGTATTACAAGGAGAGGGTGACTTATGAGGACATTACCCCATGTCCCCATTTTTCAAAAGGCTTCTAAATCATACAGAATGAGTGTTTTTGAGAAAGTAAAAATGTGCAGTTTCCTGTGATGGGTAGGTTTAGGTGTAGGGTTGGTGTAGGGCGATAGAAATTACAGTTTGTACAGTACAAAAACCATTACGCCTCTGGAATGTCCCCACAATTCACAAAAACAAACGTGTGTGTTTGTGTGTATTTGTGACATGTTTTTATGTGACATGTTTTAATTTCTGAAGTTCAATTGATGTTGTAAATATAATGCCAATTATAATCTCATAATGATCCACCACTGAAGATTTAACAGGATGAACAGGAGCCCATCTCACCACCATGGCACATTTTGTGATAAGAATATGCAAACAAAAGCATACTATACTGATTAAAATGCATTTATGTGTATTTATTTTGAATGCACACTCTAATAAATGCTGGATTGTTTCAACCCAAATTTGGGTAAAATATGGACAAACCCAACCGTTGGGTTAAATTTTTTAATTAAATTTTTAACCCAACAGTTGGGTTTGTCCATATTTGACCCAAATTTGGGTTAAAACAACCCAACATTTTTTAGAGTGCAGTAGCAGTCTAAATGGATTTTTAGAAATTCACAATCTGATCAATCTCAGATATTTTTATTTACACAGCCCAATAAGTATTTAAAGACATTACATATCTGATTTTTTTTTTCTTTTAATAAGACACATTCATCACTTTAATGAGGCTTTATTAGTTTGAGAGTGTGTATTTAACAACTTGTTACACATTTGACAAATTCAAATACAGCGTAAAGCTGAAACAGGTTTTGTCGCTTGTTCAGAAAGAACCTAGAACTTTATAATAACTTTTGTTAACTTGCTTTACAGATTATTAGCATTACAGGGCTGCTTAAATCCACCACAAAAAGCTGTTTTTTGTTTTTTTTTGAAGAAGAAGAAGAACTCATAAGCATGGTTGCTTGCTGTGTGGCCTCATCTTTTGTATAGACAGAAATGGCCAATTTGACCTCTGTATCTCTAAGTTGTCTGTCAGACCATTAGCTTCCCTAACACTGCTCCTCTCTCGTCTTCCCGATTTATTCATCCACCAAAGAGGGCGGGGTCATCATCTCCCCCAGTCTCTCTCTCTCTCTCTCTCTCTCTCTCTCTCTTTACCCTCTCCTCATATTAATCAAGACTCTAGACTGTTCCACAGGCTCCAATTCCACTTCAAAGCCAAACCATTTCCTGCAGTCTGAAAGGCCTGTCATCTCCGTGTATGAGAGAGAGAGGGAGGAAGAGAGATGTGAGATGAGTGGGAGGAAGGCAGGCAAACCGATAAAGCATATCCTAGAGATGCATGTGCAGAAGGTCTGCACCACCCGGGAAGCCAAAGTACGTTGGGATATGTGTGCACTTCAGAGGTTGGACGAAAAAAAAAATAAAATCAAATTCATTCTCTTGCTCCCGCTCTTTTTCCCTCTATCTCTCTCTTTGAATTCCCCAGAAGTGTAAGTGGTGGTATCCTCATGTTCGCTAGCTCTGCATGAATTACATTGCATCCCGTGTGCCATTGTTGTGATAATGGGTAAAGTTATCTTCAAAGCGGAATGGGGAGCGCCGCGGGGTCGGAGAGAGGCAGCCTTCACACCGCTCCTAATCCGTGAAATTACACCTGCCACCCGCCTCCACGCCAGCCACATTCCTAAAACTATTAAAATTAACAAAAGTTTCAGATAGAGACTTAATTAACATCCTGGCCTCTCTAGAAGCACCTTGCAAGCTCAGGTACTCTTTCATGTTTGTGAGAGAAAGGGAAGAAAGAAAGAAAAAACTGCGCTAAATTAGATTTGGTTGAGATATTGCCGAGGGCTTGAGGGTTCATGCGCACCTGCTTGGCGCTTTGAGGAGATTAAACGAAACGGACGTCTTTTTGAACATGTTCTCTCTTTTACGTCATTAATGCCGCTTCTGTGAGTGCCATTCTACTGGTTATGTGCAGTAAAAACGAAGTAAATGTAATATACTCTATTGAGTGTTACATGTTATTAATTCCAAGAGCGCAAGATAGCAAACTGATCAAATTAGCTTACAAGTCACTAAAATAATTTATCAAACTACACTAAATACTAGCAACGACTTTATTGCTACCAAGCAGTGGTAACAATAGAGTCTTGCAGTATTTCAGTATTTATTATAAATGATTTGTCCGTGCACATCATTATTATTTTTTTAAATTCATGTGCCCTTATAATCTTTATAAAAAATAACTTCCCCTTCCTCTTGCAGGGACATATCTTCTCTGATGACGTGTTTACTTGTGTGAGGGTTGGACAATCTGCCACTCACATTAGATCAGCAATACTCCAATCAATTCCCGATGGTCAAAAACAAGTCACGTCCTACAATTTTTTTTTTTCTTGTTCGAGAAGCCGTTACACTTGGATATACGTCAGAAAAGACTTTCGACTTCCATTTCATGCCAACTTTAAGGCCTCATAGGTAGTATGACGTTCCCAGAATGCATTGCAATAGCTTGTGTATATATACTCTAGCGTTCAAAAGTTTGGGGTCAGTACGTTTTTTGTTTTTGAATGAAATTAATAATTTTACTCAGCAAGGACAAATCAAAGTGATCAATAGTAACAGTAAAGACTTTTAAATTGGTGCAGGAATATATTTTCAAATAAATACTGTTCTTTTGAACTTTTTATTCATCACAGAATCCTGAAAAATATATATCACAATTTCCACAAAAAATATTTAGCTGCACAACTGTTTCAACATTGATAATAATAAGAAATATTTCTTGATCAGCATATTAGAATGATTTCTGAAATTTAATGTGACACTGAAGACTGGAGTAATAATATTTCACAATATTGCTGTTTTACTGTATTTTTTGATTAAATAAATGCAGCAAAAACATTAAAAAATCTTACCAACACCAAGCTTTTGAACTGTACAATATTGTGTATATTTAGCCAGTGCATATTTTAACCATTACGCTATCTTTGTCCCTTTGCTAACACCATGCTCTGAAGCAACCTTCCTCCTAACTAGCAGACTTTACTGTCAGGCTAATTGTGTTCACACTCTATGAAGCAAATGAATATTATTGATGGACCTGCCACAGCTAATTAATCAGAAACTGATATATATAATGATTTCTGCTTCAGACTGACAAAATGGTTATTCGTTTTACTAAGTATGGTACTATGTGTGGAATATGGCCAATACACTTTCACAGCAGATTAAGAAGCTACATTTAAAACGCCGTCACAAGGGCCTTCTTGGGTTTCCATCTGTATGTTGACACAATTGATAAATAATGAGAGTGATTTGTGTGTAATTTGTAGGTGTGTGTAATTAGGGAGTCAATGAGTGTAACACCACTGTGGTTTGATGGGAAAATCAATTTTTACCCTTGGGATATTTATAGTTAGAAACACTTTGGTCAGCCGAGTTGAATTTTACAGGAATATCATAATATTTTTTTATTTATCACAATAAGTTTTTTAAATTTTAATAAAATGAAAACTAAAAGACTTTCAAATAGAACATAGATAACATAACAAATGTTTAAATGGAGAAATGTTACACTTTTATCCACTAAATGAGCTCATTTCAAATTTGATGCCTGCTACAGGTATCAAAAAAGTTGGTACGGGGGCAACAAATGGCTAAAAAAGCAAGAAATTTTTAAAAGATTCAGCTGGGAGAACATCTAGCAACTAATTAAGTTAATTGATATCAGGTGTGTAACATGATTAGCTATAAAAAGAATGTCTTTAAAAACAATGTTCCTCAACGTCAAATTGCAAAGGCTTTGCAAATCTCATAATCTACTGTGAATAACATCATCAAAAGTTTCAGAGAAACTGGAGAAATCTCTGTGCGTGAGGGACAAGGCCGAAGACATTTATTGAATGCCTGTGGTCTTCGGGCCCTCAGACGACACTGCATCACTCATCGGCATGACTGTGTCAATGACATTACTAAACGGGCCCAGGAATACTTCCAGAAACCACTGTCAGAAAACACAATCCGCCGTGCCATCTGCAGATGCCAACTAAAGCTCTATCAGGCAAAAAGGAAGCCATATGTGAACATGGTCCAGAAGTGCCGTTGTGTCCTGTGGGCCAAGGCTCATTTAAAATGGACTGTTTCAAAGTGGAAAAGTGTTCTATGGTCAGACGAGTCCAAATTTGACATTCTTGTTGGAAATCATGGATACCATGTCCTCTGGGCTAAAGACCTTCCAGCGTTATCAGCATTCAGTCCAAAAGCCAGCATCTCTGATGGTATGGGGGTGCATAAGTGCATACGGTATGGGCAGCTTGCATGTTTTGGAAGGCACTATGAATGCTGAAAGGTATATAAAGGTTTTAGAGCAACATATGCTCCCCTCCAGACAACATCTATTTCAAGGATGGCCTTGTGTATTTCAGCAGGACAATGCAAAACCACATACTGCAGCTATTACAATAGCATGGCTTCGTCATAGAAGAGTCCGGGTGCTGAATTGGCCTGCCTGCAG
The DNA here is from genome assembly GCF_019924925.1 of Ctenopharyngodon idella. Classification (NCBI taxonomy): domain Eukaryota; kingdom Metazoa; phylum Chordata; class Actinopteri; order Cypriniformes; family Xenocyprididae; genus Ctenopharyngodon; species Ctenopharyngodon idella. Next base: position 34,416,630 of record NC_067224.1, read on the forward strand.
TCCAGATCTTTCACCTATAGAGAGCATTTGGCACATCATTAAACGAAAAATACGACCACGAACTCTTCAGCAGCTGGAAACCTTTATCAGGCAAGAATGGGACCAAATTCTAACACCAAAACTTCAGAAACTCAAAACCTCGATGCCCAGACGTCTTCAAACTTTTTTGAAAAGAAGAGGAGATGTTACACCAAACATGCCCCCGTCCCAACTATTTTGAGACCCGTAGCAGGCATCAAATTTGAAATGAGCTCATTTTGTGCATAAAATCTGTTATGTTATCTATGTTCTATTGTGAATAAAATATCGGCTCATGTGATTTGAAAGTCTTTTAGTTTTCATTTTATTCAAATTTAAAAAAACGTCCCAACATTTCCGGAATTCGGGTTGTAGATTATGCTGTCTATCACCTGTTGTGTGTGTTTGTGTGTGTGTGTGTGTGAGTGTGTGTGTGTGTTTGGTCATTCAGGCTCCTCCCACTATAACACCTTGATCTGCCCATGTTTGTAAACCATCATCAGAATAAGAGTTAGGTTGTTGGATTGGACTACTTCCAAGCACCTCACATAGAAGTGTGTAGAGCGATAGCCAGGCCCACATGGAATCTGCACACACAAAAGTCTGCAGAAATCTCCACATCCCACGTCCCTTGTGTTAATTTATTAAATATTTTGGCCAAATTTATTATATTTTCAGCTCTCAATGAGAATGACACATTTACTATGTTACATCCATCCAAACCATCCACTGATTTTAATCTGTAGTTTTACCGGAAGATCGAATTATGACATTTTGATTAAAAATCAAGGTTAAAACCATTTAAAAATAAATAAATAAATAAAACGTATGCATGGATGAATCATAACGAATAAGATCAATAACATTCATTACAAAAATACATACATTTTCATTTCATGCCTGTTTCAAAGAAATTGACTATCCTTGTGACTCCATTGACTTTTATAATATGGACAACTGAAACATTCTTCTAAATATCTTCTTTTATGCTCCACAGAAGAAAGAAAGCCATATGAGTGTAGACGATTTGGGAGTGAGTAAATGATCAGAGGATTTTCAGTTACGAAGGAACCATCCCTTTAATACTCTTAAAGCCAAGACTTTGCACCCTGAAATTAATCAAAGTTAGCACCATTATGAATTAAAACAACATCATTTGTTGCTCCCTCCTTTGAGCAGGACCTTCTAGGCCTATGTGCTCCACAGGCAAGTCTTAACAAATTGCCACTCTGCTTTGGTCCACTCCGTGTCGATTTCAAGCCCCACTCTTTATGGAAGCAACCTGTTGCTGATGTGTTCCTCCATCAGTGCAGCAGGTGGTCAAGCTAACGATGCTATCACACGCACACTGACGGCACTAAGCTGACAGCTCTGTGTCTAGGCTCTCACTGCACTCTCCTGCTGCCAGATCCGAGACTGACCTTGATAATGTCCTCATTAATCAGCAAGAGCTCGGAAAATTCCTATAATTTCAGTATGAGCTGAAAGCTAAGAGGCTGCATTGCATTACTTTACCACTAACCTCTTGATCTAGCAATTTAGATGCATTTGGAGGCTATAAGTGTTTAAACAGTCTATGTGGGAATGTGTGTGAGCTAATATTAGAGTGGATGGTCAAAACAAGGCTGGACAGCATCTTTTATCCAGTGCTACAGTGTTAGATATGATGGGTCCAGATGTGAGATTGTGTGTGTTTTTTTTCTTTGACTTAAAGGTTTGGACCTAGAGCAGCAACTTTTTATCATTTATGAATCTCGGCTTGAGCTCAGAGCAATAAATAATTAGAGCCATCTGCTGGGAGTTAGTGTCATTCTGCAGCAGTAAATGCTGATCGCTGGATCCAGATGCCTTTGAAAGCACATTTCCTTTCAACTGTCATAGCGTGCGGCTCAAAAGGGCTTCGACGCCGTTAGTACAAATTCAAAGCGATGGTTGGATTCATCAGGTAAATACAACATGAATTTATTAATGAAGAATCTTTGGCTCAGTTTTACATGTCAGAGTGAGTCTCACTGAGTTATAAAACAGGAAATGGCGGGTCAGCCATTGAGAATCTGAAACAGTTTAGTAACAGTACAGTACAATACATCATCTTTAGGTAAAATACTGTATGTAAAGTTACGTGTGTGTGTGTGTGTGTGTGTACTGGACGTGAAAAAATATATAATTTAAAACTGCAAATAATTCATGACTGACTGCGAATGTGATAGATGGACTAGTTAGGACCCCTTTTTCATAGCCGTTTCTTTGTAAATAGCTTATTTTATGGCTGTGCCACACTGGCTTTATTGCACCATGTTGAATGATGAAACCTCTGTTTCCTTTATAGAGAGGTGACAGTTGTGTGCACAGTAAATTGGTATTTACAGCTTGATTATGGAGTAAAATTAGGGTACTGTATGTTCGTTCTTTTGTTTAAAGGGTTAGTTCACCCAAAAATGAAAATTCTTCAGAACACAAATTAAATATTTTTGATAAAATCCGATGGCTCTGTGAGGCCTCAATTGCCAGCAAGATAGTTAACACTTTCAAATTCCCAGAAAGCTACTAAAGACATATTTGAAACAGTTTATGTGATTACAGTGGTTCAACCTTAATGTTATGAAGTGCCGAGAATACTTTTTGTGTGGCAAAAAAACAAAATAATGACTTTATTCAACAATATCTAGTGATGGGCGATTTTAAAACACTGCGTCATGAAGCTTCGAAGCTTTGCGAATTTTTTGTTTCAAATCAGTGGTTCGGAGCGTGTATCAAACTGCCAAAGTCATGTGATTTCAATAAACGAGGCTTCGTTACGTCATAAGTGTTTCGAAATTTCAAAGGTTCACCACTTGGGGCCGTGATTTTGGCAGTTTGATACATGCTCCGAGCCACTGATTCGAAACAAAAAATTCATAAAGCTTCGAAGCTTCATGAAGCAGTGTTTTGAAATCACCCATCACTAGATGTTGTTGAATAAAGTCGTTATTTTGTTTTTCTGGCGCACAAAGTATGAGCCATCGGATTTGATCAAAAATATCTTAATTTGTGTTCCGAAGATGAACGAAGGTCTTACGGGTGTGGAACGACATGAGGGTGAGTAATTAATGACAGAAATTTCATTTTTGGGTGAACTAACCCTTTAAGCAAATGGGGTTGGGGGAATTGGAATTTGAATTAAAATAAAATATCTGTCTGTCTATCTTCCGTATCTGCCTGTCTGGCTGGCTTTGAAAATTACAGTGATATGAATTTTTTTGAATTGCACTCATTTTAATTCTAATTCTTTACATTCAAATTTTAATTGCAATTGTGCATCTCAGTTTAGTTCAAATTCAAGAACAGAAATTAATTTTAGGGTGCTTTCACACTTGGTTAGATTGCCTGGACCAAACCCGAGTTTGATTGCTCCCCCCTCCCCCTGGACTGTGTTCACATTATATTATTTGGGTCCGAACCACGGTTTGTTTGCGTCATCAAACCAGCAGCTGTTTACTCCATTGCTTAGTAACGACGGCGCAGGAGAAGGCGGCAAAATGCATAACGTTGCTCTCCTCTCTTTTATATTTTTGTTTTTGAACCGTTGGTTTTGTTAATAACAGCACTTGCCTCTATCTGCCGTGAATGTAGAACGCTAAAGGCGAGCAGAAATGAGAAAGGCTACACTACAGTCGTAGCCTAATGGTTAGTGGTTAGCACCGGCAGGAAATGACTGAGTTGCTCTTGAGCAAGGCACCGAACCCCCAATCGCTCCCCGGGTGCCACAGCATAAAGGCTGCCCACTGCTCCGGGTGTGTATCACGGTTTGCAGTGTGTGTGTGTTCACTACTCACTGCTCTGCTCCTAATGTGTGTGCACTAACTTGGATGGGTTAAATGCAGAGGACAAATTCCGAGTATGGGTTACCATACTTGGCCTTCACGTGTCACTTTCACTTTTTCACTTTCACTTACAGCTCTCTGCTTGCAGCACGTCAGTCACGCTCATCGGGAAAGTGAGTGAAACACACACACAAACACACATTTTTATCAAATACGGCATTAATAGCGGTTCACTTCCGCAATTCGGTACGTTTGCGTTCAGATCAGAAGCAAACCGTACCGGAGTTCATTTGAACCACACCCCAGACCACCCTATTTAAGCGGACTCGGGTACGGTTCGCGGGTGCGCACCCAAGTTCAGAAGACAGTGTTCACATCATCCAAACGTACCGAACTCTGACGTCAATCGAACCCAGGTGCGCACCAAAAGTGCTAATGTGAAAGCACCCTTAAAGGCATTTTCAATTCAGTACTGAATGTCTGGTCCAAAATGAGATACAGTAGGCGACATGTAAGTGTATCTAAGCAATGCTTCAATCTATAGAGGAATACTGTATATCTCTAATGCTTTGCATTGATCTTTTTAGGTACAGTAACTGCTGGATATTTGTGACAGGTGTCTGGTATTTTTAATTAATTTTTTCTGGTGCAATTTTCTATTTCCTCAAATTTCACTGACAGTTTCTGATTGCTAATCACATCCAGTCGTTTGTGTTATTGTAACATGTAACTGCTATCAGGGCAAACAGAATGACCTATTTTTTCAAACATAAACTTGCCATTAGCCAGGTAACACAGTCTGATTCATACAGTATGTAGCCAGGGTAAAATAGCGAGAATTCCTACATAATTGGGATCTTGAGAAAGACCACTGACCAACTACCATGGGAGTGCTACTGCTAAAAATGAATACCACATTGGTGTGCAAAAAATAACGCAGAGGCCAAATTTGTTAAAAACTGTAACATTGTTGCTGAGGAAGTTTATTGGAGAAGTTTTTCTGTTTGAAGGCAAGTTTTACTCTCCATAGTATTTTGCACAGAATGTCATTATGTTCTAATAATAATAAATATCTTGAGGATTTTACATATGTAATTTCTTTTAAAGTTAGTGTTTTGCACATATAATACTCATTAACTGAATTTGGGTTAGTAGATGTTAGATCCAAATCATTGTTTAAGCTCTTCGAATCACTTCTTTTTGTAAGCTGTTTGCAATGCAGTGCTAACAAATACTAGGCATAATTGTGTGATTTACATTGATGTGTAAATGCATGTAAAGCAGCACCTACTGTATATAGTGACCATTTTGTGATGTATTGTGAAGTGACGCATTCTTGGAAAGCAATAGCCTTGTGTACAGTTTTGTTTTTATGTAAGCACAATTTATCGATCCTTTTTACAGGCCATGTAAAGATTTGTTGTTACTTTGCTTGATATTATTTGCTTTGCTTGTTAATGGAAGTGCTGGAAGAGTTTGCTACTAACTCTAAAGCTAAATACACCCTGCGCTCGTTCATTTAACGACACACTTTATTACTTACGGTAATCTTACAAAATGGAATTACACAGAGAATTCACATTTTAACAATGTTGTTTTAATGTTAACATGGTCAAACCCACACAGGATGCAGAGATATTATACTTCTGACAATGTTGTCCTGCATCTGTATATCGTTATATTGTTAATGACAAGAGCCATCAAATGTAATTACATTCTGCATTAGGCTTACTGTTTATATATCATACAGCCCATAATATGTAAATACCATAATTATTTATCCTTCCCTGCAGTGCATAACTCACTCACTCATGGGTTGACTCTGATTATCACAGTTAAGAGATTCCTCCTCAAAACTATCTTCTACACTGTTTCCAGATTAAATGCACAAGTCCTCATTTCAATTGAATGTAACACTGGTTCATTAAGTTCATGATTTATGTAAGTCTTTCTTTTTTCTTTAAAATCCTTCTTCTCCTTCCAAAATCTCCTAATTTAGTAGAAAATGTATGAGACTATTACTTCTGGCCACAGTGTTGTAACAACATCATTAATAAAGATGACTTTTCAACAGTAATTTGTTAAACTGCAAAGCTTTTGTTTTAATAAACAAATAAGCATTTAAATCAATGTGAAAAAAAGAAATCACAGAAATAATAAATATAAGAAAATGAGGGGAGAAACAGAAAATATATATAAATAAATGTTTGGCTTGTTATTAATATTCAACTATTTTTATTTAATTAGTCATGTTTGCTGTTGTTCCAAATAGAATGATGTGACCAACATCCTGATTACGAGTGTAGTGTTGCTTTTATACAACAGTTCATTTTAGACACAGTATTACCAATTACTTTGTCTGTTTTTGCTCCGTCAAACAGGAAAAGCTCCAACTGAAGCTACGACAGAATTCGGGGCCATTCACACAGAATGTGATTTTGCAGTTAAAAAAGTGAGATGCAGGTCAGTGAACAAAAAAAAGAAAAGAAAATTGTTTAAATAGACAAAAAAAAAAAAAAAAATGGAAAAGTAGTGCAGCGGAATGCAGAAACACGTTTTGTGTGAATGGGCCCTTAGTTTGCATGTATCTTATCAACATATTCCTAACACCGTGACACGGCACGACACGCGATAAGAGGTTAATCAGAGTTTTTGTCCTAACCAGCCGCAACAGCGATATACGACATCTATTTCTGCAATCTCGCGCTGGGAACAACAACATACATTTTCATTTACTCAGTATGTGTTTTTAATAATGTTAAAGGGGTGGTTGATTATGATTTCAATTTTTTAACTTTAGTTAGTGTGTAATGTTGCTGTTAGAGCATAAACAACATCTGCAAAGTTACAACACTCAAAGTTTAAAGCAAAGGGAAATATTTTCTTTTAAAGAATTCGCTATACGGCCGGTAGGGACTACAATGAGCTTCTTCCCGGGTTGGTGACATCACTAACCCTAAAATTTACATAAACCCTGTCCCCGAGAACACGCAACAAAGGGGGTGAGGCCATGTTATTGCCATACAGTACGTAACACAAATGCAATAGCATGTCATAAAAGCAAGATGACAACATAAGTTATAACTGTAATTAAACTAAACTATACGTGTTCTATCTTCATGCAGCATATATTCTCTGGCTCTGTAGGCATCTTACAACAGTTCCCACACGAGTGATTTATAGATTATCATGACAGAATATGCTAATCAATAACTTTAAGATAGTTAACTCCACATCAGCTATATAAATTCATCAACTAACCATTCAGAAACGTCCTGTTGCATTCTACATGAGTCTCTCCATCATTGTCCGACTCCGGTTTAAACATAAAAGGCTAAACAGTTTCTGACATTTCCAGTGAGTCTTCATGAGGTAATCGGCACTGCTAAGCTAACACGAGCTCTTGAAACTCCACCCTCTTCTTGAGAGCAGCAGCTCATTGGCATTTAAAGGGACACACACAAAAACGGAACGTTTTTGCTCAGCCTCAATAAGTGACATATTTAACATGCTATAAAAAATGATCTGTAGGGTATTTTGAGCTGAAACTTCACATACGCACTCTGGGGACTTTACATCTTGTAAAAGTGCCATTATATGACCCCTTTAAAAATGGTTTAATAGCACAATATGTAAGTTTTTTTCCAAAAACCCCTAGAACAATGTGTGTTTTGTTGACTTGTGTACTTACATTATCCCAAATGTTTCCAAGAATGTTTAAATCCAGAAAAATAAGCAATTTTAACCAAGACACAGACCATGTCCATGCGTCGCCTATCAATGACATCATACCTGTTTTACCCTCGGTTTCTGGTTTTATTTTGTAGAAACCATGGAAACACCAAAGACACTTTAATATATTATGTGTTTTATTAGACAGGTGAGCAACTGTTTGGATGGATACATTCATCGACAGAAAACTAATCATGTTATTATAGCTCAACACAGCAAGTCTTATTGTTTAAATCTCTTTTTTTTTTTGATTTACAGCGAGTACCATGTTTTACCATACCTAATATCGATCTAGCTTACTGCAGTGTGCATTAAGTGTCTCATAGTAGCCGCCAAGCGAACGCAGAGTAGCACTATAACAATTTTCAACACACAAATTGATCTAATGTGATAAAACAGCACTGCTTTAACGATAATATTGCTGTGTTACCCCACATACGCTTGACCGGAAAAAGCGGAAGCTGTTCCACTGCTCTCGAGACGTGTGTCGCGCTCGTCTCTCATTAGCAATTGCTCTAACAGCCTCGTTTTGCTCGCACAGCACTCAGCCCTGCTCTGCTTCATACTACAGTAATGTTAATAATCTTATCCATGAACATGATTTCTGCCGATTCCCATCCCTATTCTCTTCCACCGGCTGTAGACGTGAAGACAACACCTCGTCATCAAGCTACGCCTTTGTTTTTAATAAGCGACCCCTGGCAGCGAAAATTTACATAGTGTGCCTTTAGTATTTATGAATTTGATTATACTTATCCATTTCGTTGTGAGTGCAGTGCGTTTGCAGAGACTCTGTCCACACTCTCTTCTGACTGGCTGATTTTTGACTGATTTTGTCACGTCTCGTAGTCGTGTCACATCTGGTGTGGACAGACAAATTGCTTGTCACTGGAATCTGGTTAAAACACGGTGTTTTCGAAAGAATCGGTTGAGTGAATGAATCAGTGACTCATAAAGATAGTGTCTGCATCCAAAATCAAATGCTTCCCTACTATATAATAGGCAAAACATAGTATGTGAAAGAGTAGTATGTCAGAATTTACAGTATTTATAAAACAGTAGGCAAAAACTACCTGAATATCTGATGCACATCTGATAGACGCTTTACTTTCCCAAGATGCAACTGGCACTGGTAGGTCACATGACAATTACAACATGATACATGTAGTATATCCAGATTGCATTCATAATATTTAGAACATACTTTTTTAACAGTCATTAAGTAATTACATAGCCAAAAAAATAAGGTACCTATTCAAGACCTGAAATAACCGTCGTAAAATTAGCATTTATATGTGACATATTATTCAAGGCTAATAGATATTTGCCACACCGAAGGGCCCGATGTTGTTCAGATAAATGTCATCTTGGGAATAAGCCATAACCTGTACCAACGGGAAAAATGAGTTTTGACCTACAGATGCTACATTACAATAAATGTCTTTCTTGCATTACAGAAAGACTTTTCTGTTTCACCTGACCCAGTGCCTTACTGTGATCGTTTAAAACGATTTGACTGTCTGTCGGCAAGAGAGAGCGAGAGTGATAAAGAGAGCTTCAGGGCTCAGAGTGGATATGTCATCTCCCTACTCTGTCTTTATTTTTCCGAAGAAAGACGGAGAGAGAGAGAAATAAAGGTTAAGTGACAGGGCCGGTCTGCATAGACATTGACTGAAGAAAAATAATCAGAAACAGAGATGGTGGGGAAAAAACAGAAGTCATTTAGAATTCTTTGACCAGGACACAAGGCCGCTGTTACGTGTGTGTGTTGAGGCTGGATAAGCATGAGATAGATGATATGCTGAAGTGTGTGTGACAGGTTGGGAGGTGCGCGTCTGTCCGCGCATGTGTGTGCAGGAGAGTGAGACTTTTGTTTGAGCGGGTGCCGATCCCATCCATCTCACTTAGTGAGCACGCATCCACATGTCAGCGTCAGCGGCATGGCAGCCTGCCCCAGAGGCCTTTGTGAGAATCTGATAAACACATCCGGTAGGGACCCACGCGCCCACGTGCGTGCATCTGTCTGGCCTGCCAAAGTCATCAGGGCCACCAGGAAATGGCATTCAAATGGCATCAGATGAAACGTCTGTTTGTGGGAATATTCATTTATTAGTCAGGGTTAAAATGATAAAAAGGCTTCAAGCTGTTCAGGCTTCGGCATGACCACAATATCTGCACTCTGCCTCTCACACGGAAATATGTGACATCTTAAACTTCTAAATATACAGATTTCACATTTGGCTCAGTAAAACTCTAATCAAATGGCTGCATGATTCATCGAAATAAAACCGAAATCACGATATGGCTTAGTGCGTTTATCAAATCTCAAAGGTTGTGATTTAATTAAATAAATATATGCTCTGCGTGTTTCAGAGTGAAGTGTGGCACTGTGTTCTTACACATGAGCAACTCCTTATTCGTCTGTGTTTGCAGCATCTCAGAGCAGCTCGGTTTGTAGTGAATGCTGATCCAGCTCTGCACAAACTCCATCTCTGCATCTACTTTGATTTTTGGTTATTATTATTATTATAATATTATTATTATTATTATAAATAATATTTTATAGCCATATTTATATATAATCACAATATTCTGGACAAATTGTTCAGCCCTACAAACAAGCACAGCAATTTGGGATTGTTTTTTTACTTTACATTTTTATCAAAAAAAAATTTCTTCTTTTTTTTTCTTTCCCCTCCCCAGATCATGCAGCCCTACAGAGAAGTGCAGCATTGCAGTATGGGTGTGTTGGTGTCACTCTTTCCTAGTGGGCAGACTGGTGTGTAATTGCATGTCAAAAGCAGAACTGTCTTTGATAGAAAACTGGGGGACTGGAGTACAGACAGCTCATACCGTACAAGTAGTAAGCCTGCTATATTTGCATGTCATTTGAATAAATCAGTGAACATATACTAAATAAATCCCAGCAATCTATATGTATTTAGTGTTTGTGTCAAACTATGCCCAGAGAAAAAACTTGTAATGATTTAGATTAGACTCTCAGAGAGTAGAGACATTTATCTGTTTGCATTGCAACAGAGTTTTATTTCTGATCAGAAATCGGTTTAACTTTTAGTAATTAGCTTTTAGTAATTAGCATGACATTTTTCATTGTTAACAAGCAAATATATTTTAAAAACTATATACGGTAACACTTTAGTTTAGGGTCTAATTGTCTCTATTAACTAGTTAATAGAGCATGCATATTACTAGGGTATTGGCTGTTTATTAGTACTTATAAAGCACATATTAATGCCTTATTCTGCATGACCATATTCTACATGATCATATTCTATATCTTGGGGCAGTCATGGCAAAATGGTTAGAGTTTGACTTGTAACCTGAAACGACTGCCCTTGAACAAGGAACCTAACCCCCAATCACTCCCCGGGTGCCGTAGTGAATGGCTGCCCACTGCTCCGTGTTTGTGTGTGTGTGTGTGTGTGTGTGTTCACTGCTCATTGCTCCTAATGTGTGTGCACTAACTTGGATGGGTTAAACGCAGAGGACAAATTCTGAGTATGGGTTACTATACTTGGCCTTCACGTTACTTCACTTCACTACAGTACATCCCTTAATCCTACCCAATTCCTAAACTTAACAACTTCCTTACTAACTATTAATAAGTAGTAATTAGGAGTTTACTAAGGCAAAAGTTGTAGTTAATAGTTAGTTAATAGTGAGAATTGGACCCTAATCTAAAGTGTGACCCAATATTCTTTTTCAGAATATTTAATAAAAGAATTTCAGTGTGAAGTGTAAGAGATAATAAAGTCGTTTGTAGCTAGATTTTTGACTATTGAATGTCTGGTCCACTTTACAGATTATTTTGGCTAAAAATAGCCAATTTACTTAATAGGTTCTCTAACCAATATATAGCGCAACAAAGTGTTAACTGTCTTTGAGTGTATAACACTGTCAAAATTAGCGGAAAATTTAGACTTAGAATTTCATTCCGTTTAAAATTAAGAAGTAACTGAATATATAGAGGGAATGCACGTGATGTCACCGCCGACCGTTGTGACTGCGGTTATGCCCACTGAGTGGTTTTCAGAGTGAATGCCACGAAAAACACACAAAAAACGGAAAAAAACGGGAAATGGCTGTGCGATTGACTGTACAAATAGATTTGACATAAAATCTGAGGTATATTTTGACAGACTGCCGAAAGCTACTGAAAAGAGAAGTAAATGGATTACTGCAATTCACAGAAACAATTGGACTCCTGGCAGAGAAACATGGATTTACAGTTATCATTTTGTGTCAAAAATGTTGGATTTTGGGGTAAAATCATACTCTATATATTGTATTGTTATATATTGCATTGACAACTCATCAATTAAATATTTACCATCTTATATTCTTCATAATTGGGTGTTTTTAAATAAACACTGACAAAAAATACAAGTTTTAGGGCTGGATGATATGACGTTATATATAACATTGATATAAGTGATCACTGGGATTTAGACCTACCTATATTGTATTTATATAAAGCGTTCACAGGCAGATATGTATTTTCCCGGCGTCGAAATCAGGCATATCTAAATGTCAGGAAGCACGTATTCTGGCTGCATGTCAATATCCATGGATTAGGTTTCTTTGGCATGTTATAAGGAACACATTCAAGCCCAACCTTTAGTGTAATTGTTTGTTTTACTTGCATTTTTGCAGTTTCCCCTATTAAATCCAGTCATGCAGCAGGCTCTTTTGCCACCCAGTCCAGGGGAGCATGTTTCGGTGGGAAAGTGGCGCCAATGCATTCCCTCTATAATGGAATGTACAGTTGTGCTTGAGAATATTCTGTTTACATGCTACTAAGGGCCTCTTTCTGTATTTTATTTTTTTTTTAAGATTTTTTTTCAGCCACCCAAGTTGTAGATTAAAACTTGCTAGTTTGAAAAACACAATTTTTGTGTTCGATATGCATCAAGCGGTCAGGAAACAAACTGTAGGTGGTTTGTGCTCTGGGATACTTTTGGTCTTTCAAAGTGTGTCCAAAAGTACAGAGGCTGTGGTCTGATTCTCATAATTTTGATATTTTACCACATTTGTTCTTCTAGTTTCAGTTTTAACTTTGAGATATAGAAGGTTATTTTGTGTTTCCCTTATTTCAGAGGGAAATCTCTCTCTTTCACCCCACTCTCTCTCTCTTTCTCTGCAGCGTGGGGGTTTGGGGAAGTGTTCACGGTCTCAGGCGGTATAGAGGTGTTTCATTTTCTCTGGATAATGGTCCTGGAGCAGTATGGTTTCAGCTGTAACACATGTGCATGAACACACACATACACAAGCTCAAATGAACGGGAAAACAATTTGCTTAAATGGAACCAGCGTTAAAATTATGCAACAGTGTAACAAAGCGTCGAGAGGGAGGAAGCTGGTTGAAAGGTTTCCTTGTATTATATCAAAAACATAGTGTTTACTGCAAACAGATCCAGCACACAACACACTACATGTACTGCATCCCAATATGTTTTTCTTTGACATATTTCAGTTTCAAATGCAATTCTGAATCAGCCGAGAGCTTCAAGAAACGTCTGTGAGGCATGTCTGAATTAATTTGCCATCTTACAGTAAAAATATTGAATTTGGGAGCAAGCACAGTACTGTCTGTATTTTATTTTATTTTATTTTTTTATACAGGGTTTTATATTTAACATCAAATGAATTATTTGTTGTTGTCAGTGTCTTTTACACATAAAATAAACTTTGCTGCCTGCACACTGAATGAAAATTCAGATTTTAAAGGTCTGGAAACAGTTTTGTAATATTTTTAATTTAGATTTTTTATTTTTGAATGTGAAAAATTGAAAAGAGTTTTGTAGTGTAAACATACAAATTGCATTAAATTAAAAGCCAAACAAACATTTCAGCACATTGCTTTCTTCACTGCTTAGCAAATACTAAAAATTCAGAGTGTTGAATGTTTTCTTTGTGTTGGTCCGGTTTTTAATTCAGTACACATTCAGTGCACTCTTTTTCACTTTTTGCCTGGCCCCGTTAGTCTGAATCTTCATTAATTGTGCAGATAGCATTGCTTGTTTTGTGAAAGTGTTTTGTTTTTATAAATGCATATGTTTTTTATTTGTTAAAAGTTTTTTTTTTTTTAAATAAACAAAATATTTGTATTACATAGGGGTAGGAATCCATGATTCAATCAATTTAGATTCAGCAGCGGCTATTTACACTATTTTCTAAATGATAGATGCTAGTTACACTAAGTGCAAATAGCTGTAGATTCTATTTACACAAAGTGAAAATAGCAACATTTTCTTAGCGATATGCTATTTACACTAGGTGAAAATAGCGATAGATTCTATTTACACCATGTAAAAGTATCAGTTCTTTGCAATAAGAGTAAATACATAGTAATTAGATGCTATCTATACTTTATATTGGCAGATACTATTTGCACCTCATTATTTTTGTACATTAACAGGATGCAATAATATCATAGAGCGTAAATTATTATATTTATTAAAATTATTAAATGGATGCTGCCTTATTGGGAGAATAAAAACCCTCCCTACACCTTTCCCTAACCCTACCCAATAAACACTTTTAATATTATTAAACACTTGTTTGCAGTTTATTTCCACTTTTAGAACATTATTTTCATTTTTATTGAAAATAAATGCAAGCTTGGCAAAAGGCGGATTCGAACCTGCGTCGATTGTGTTAAAAGCCTGGTCTGCGAGCCTTACTCGCTACTGCTGCACCACGAAGACATTGAATTCAGCATGTCTTTTTTAAAACTTGAGTGGCCCAACCAGATATTGGTGGGCGGAGCTAATGTAAATAGTGTTTGCCAACAAGGGATGCTATTTGCACTTAGTGTAAATAGACACTCCGATTCCAAAAACATACAACAGTACTAAGATTGGCTGTCTGACTGACACGTAAAGCAACCAATCACAGTTTGTTTTGTTGAGCTTCATATTTAGGGGCATGAGCAGTGGCCTAGCATCTGGGCATGCACATGCATATGGGCCCGGGCAGATTGGGGGCCCATATGCACATATTCAAAAAAAAATTCATATGGGCCCAGGACTGACTTGACACAACATCTTGTCACAATGGCTTTGTTTCCAGGCGGACAGTTAAAGAACGCAACACACACGTCTCCCGGAAATCCTGTAGTATTCATCCAATTAGATGACGACTTCAAAACTCCCAAAGTGTTTCCCATTTTGTGTGCCTTTTGCATCAGACGTTCAGCCAACGGTCCATCTGAGGCTGAGACTAAGGTAAAATCTAGTTAGTATATGTGCATCTAACCAGATGTTACCATTAGAAATCAAATTCAAAATCGATTCTGAATTAATCTGTTTATCCCATTCTAGCCACCAACAAAATGCAAAAACTAAACTTCCGGTTTCCTCTTAACTACATTTTCTCCTGTTCAGCAAACACCTCTTTAAGATGCTTTCATTGATCTCACCATATTTCTCATTCCCTTGCCACAGCAACTCCAGATGTGCAAAATCACTTCCTCTGAATCGCCAGTAATTCCTCTCCTTCCTCTGCTAATCAGAAGGTGAGAGTATGTCAAACCGATTTGGCTTTAATTGGTCTGATGGTAAATTTCTGATTTGTCATGCCCAATTATTTCTTATTAATTTCCATATCCAATGACTCTGTGGTGCACAGCCCACTCAGCAGCTGGTGTCAGAGTAAAATTGGACAGATTTAGAGATTTTCAGTCTTGTTATTTATCCCCCTTATCAATATGTCATCTGGAGATTGGACACATCAGAATGACTTGAGGGGGAGAAATCATCTACTGCCATGTTTGCTTCACATCAAACTGTGAGACTGGCACAAACAGAGGTCTGTACAGACTGTTCTGAGTACAAGGAGTCATTGTTGAGTTCTGCTGCGGTTTTAATGAAGACTAGTCCCTTTGTGATTATTTATGCCAATGCAATTGAGGTCAGCTCAAAGACTCTAACCGATATGATGATTCTGATGTGATGGAAGATTAGCAATGATTGTTTTATTTTGTACGTATTTGTGAGCACTGAATGCATTTAGATGGAATTAATTTTAATTCTGTACTGTAAAAATCAATAGCAGCTCTGTTTCTAAATGGGAAAAATGTGGTTTGTGAGGAAAGAGTGCTTTTAAGAATATATTTTTGCCCATGTAAATGGATGGCTAAATCTTGTATAACCCTGTGGAATATATTTGCTCAAGGATATCTTGTTTACTTGCTGTTTGTTTAAATATTCAGTGCCATGAACTTTCAAAAACTCCAGTGATTAATTCTTCTTTGTAAGTAGAACTGCTTATCGATACACATTTTATGATTCACAGAAATAACATTAGATTTCAATTTAATTTCATTAGATATTGATTAACTTGGTACATTACAAAAAAAATATATATATATTTTTACAAATTAACAACAGGGCCCAAGCTATGCAGTTCAAATGTTATTTATTTAGCAGATTTAAAGGGTTAGTTCACCCAAAAATGAAATTTCTGTCATTAAAGTTTCAATGTGTAAATTTTAGGAGGATCTATTGACAGAAATGCAATATAATAAACATAACTTGTTTTTAGTGGTGTACAAAGACCTTACATAATGAACCATTATGTTTTATTACCTTAGAATGAACCATTTCTATCCCCTTACATGTTAAGTCGCCATTTTGCTCCGGCATGTTTCTACAGTAGCCTTAAACGGACAAACTGATCTACAGAGCACGTTTGCTTGACTGGCTACTCTCTGCTCTCTCAGACGAAGACATATTTGTCCTGTGTTGGCCACCGTAGCTTCTCTATATTGCAGTTCGCAACCTCACTGCTAGATGCCGCTAAAATTTACACACTGCACCTTTAAGTACTCACCCTCATGTCATTCCAAACCCGTAAGACATTCGTTCATCTTCGGAACACAAATTAGGATATTTTTGATGAAATCCAAGAGGTTTTTTTTTTATCCCCAATAGAAAGCAATATAATTAGAGTCATTCAAGGTCCAGAAAAGTACTAAAAACATTGTTAAAATAGTCAACATGACTATGGTGGTTTAACCTTAATGTTATGAAGCAACGAGAATACTTTTTGTGCGCAAACACAGCTTGTACGCATTTGATGCAGTGAACGCAGTTCAGCGCTTCCATGTTTACGTTTGAACGCCGGCTCAGTATTGGCAGACGCTGTTCACGTGAGCAGCATGACACATGCGTGTGATGCTGACACTGGAGCTGGCCAATAATGAGCCGGCATTCTGAGGTAAACACAGAAGCGCTGAACTGCGTTCACTGCGTCAACTGCGTACGAGTTTGACAGGGTAGAGAAGAAATTGTTGAATAAAGTCATTATTTTTGTTTTGTTTTTGTGCACAAAAAGTATTCTCGATGCTTCATAGGGGTGTACTCACACTAGGCGCTCTGAACCGTGCCCGAGCGTGTTTGACCTCCAAAGCCTGGTTCGTTTGACAAGTGTGATCGCTCTGTTCCGTGCCCGGGCGCGGTTCGTTTAGCCGTCCCAGGCCCGCTTGGAAGAGGTGGGCCAGAGCGAGGTTCGGTTGGGCTCGAGCGCGGTTCGCATGCAGTATGAGCGCTAACCGTGCCAGAGCACGGAACAGTTACCACTTTTGTGTGCGCTACTGTCATAATTATGATGGCAAACATCTTTATTACTACTTTGATAGTACACTTATCAATTCATGTAATTAATTCGAGTGTATTTAGGTTTATAACGAATCTGATTCTCACCTTATTGATGAACTGCAAATTCCTCCATCAACGTCAGCTGCCTTCGTAATAATCCTCTGATACGTGCTATTGAAAAACGCTGCACGGCATAAATTATAAATAGCCTATATATTAGGCAGTATCTTAGCGAAAGTGCATTTCTTCCTGTTTTCTTCCATTCAAAAAGTTGCATCGTATATAAGACGTAAGCGTGCTTCGGCCTGGAACGTTAAATGCAAGCGTGAGCGCAGGCCAGCGGGGGAGTGGGGAGGGGGGACAATCGCGCTCAGGCTCGGTTCAAGGCAGCCGTGCCTATTGTAAGTACACCCTAAGGTTGAACCACTGTAGTCACGTTGACTATTTTAACAATGTCTTTAGTACTTGACTTTGAATGACGGTAATTACGTTGCTTTCTATTGGGGATTGGATTTCATCAAAAATGTCTTAATTTGTGTTCTGAAGATGAACAAAGGTTTTACGGGTTTGGAACGACATGAGGGTGAGTAATTAATGACAGAAATTTCATTTTTGGGTGAACTAACCCTTTAACAATCAACACAACCAAAAGCAAAGCTTTACATTGAATTTCCTGTGTGAAACCTTTATTATAAAAAAATTATAAATTCTTTATTTATGAACACCTCAGTAATAAACTCCCATGAAAAAGTATAGAAAAGCTCTGAATGGAAATGCAGTAAAATACAAGACTCTAGTTATTTGTTCGAGAACCAGAATCGCACTACACTGGTTGTGCTGTGTATTTTTGATTCACTAAGAAGAACCTCTTTATAAGAGTCATTTGTTCATGACATTGGATGTTGTTGTGTGCCGATTGTGAAGACAACTCAACTGAAAAATGTGTTTTTCTGTCATTATTTTGTGGTACATGCCCTTTTAATCACATTTAGTTTGGACTTAAAGAGTTAGTTCACCCAAAAATTTAAATTCTGTCATTAATTACTCACCCTCATGTCGTTCTACACCTCTAAGACCTTTGTTTATCTTCGGAACACAAATGAAGATGTTTTTGATAAAATTCGATGGCTCAGTGAGGCCTCCATCGGCAGCAAGTTAATTTACATTTTCAAACACCCAGAAGGGTATTAAAACATATTTAAAACAGTTCATGTGACTACAGTGGTTCTATTTTGATATTATAAAGACGAGAATATTTTTTTGTGCACCAAAAAAACCCAAAAACAACTTTATTCAACAATATCTAGTGATGTCCAATTTCAAAACACTGCTTCGAATATTTGTTTCGAATCAGTGATTCGGATCGTGTGTCAAACTGCCAAACTGCTGAAATAACATGACTTTGGCGCTCCGAACCACTGATTCGAAACAGAAGATTCGAAGCAGTGTTTTGAAATCGGACATCACTAGATATTGTTGAAAAGTTGTTATTTTGTTTTTTTGGTGCACAAAAAGTATTCTTGTCACTTAATAATATCAAGGTAGAACCACTGTACTCACATGAACTGTTTTAAATATGTTTTAGTACCTTACTGGGCATTTGAAAGTGTAAAATAACTTGCTGTCTATGCAGGCCTCACTGAGCCATCGGATTTCATCAAAAATATCTTAATTTGTGTTCGAAGATGAACGAAGGTCATACAGGTGTGGAACGACATGAGGGTGAGTAATAAATTACATTATTTTCATTTTTGGGTGAACTAACCCTTTAAACTCGGATAAAATATAACTTACTTTTGCTGTAACACTGTTTTCAACAGCAGTGGTGTGACGCCGCTGAGAAGCACATGAAAACGCTGTCGTAGTAAAAAACTGATCTTGGGATTTTAGGAATCGATATCGAGATTATATTATGAAAGACATCAATTGAAATATCAATATTTATAAGCAGCCCACATTGGAAGTTTAACATGTGGCAGCCTATAAACAAAATGATAAGTCCCATCAGATTGATAAAAACCCTTGCACCATGACTCTCGGGTCAACCAATCAGATCAGAGCTATCAGTTCTGAGTGAGGTCTTGGCATTTTTATGCAATATTCATCAGACGGTCAGTGAACAGTCTGTGAGTGGGCTGTCTGAAACCCAGAGCTGATCCCAGCAATCAAAGTTTAAATTACGCATGTATTTGAGTATGCACTGAGTATGTGAACCGCTAAATTGATACCACTTATTTGTAGCTTGTGTTTTCCTGTCTATATTAACAGACTTGCAAGGTTAAGATACACATTGTGCATTATCCTTATCCACACACGCCTACTGTAAGCACGTGAGCCTGTATTTACAGACAGTACGTGTGTTCGCATGGCACAACTCATTAAAAGAGTATTAGCGCTTGTATTTGTCCAGTGCTGTCATATGGGTTCGGCAGGCCTGCGTTCAGGGGAAGCAGATGGCAGGAGGGTTAGTGAGATCCGAACACTCCAAATCTCATTAAGTCTTGTTTCATCCCTCTGCAGTTTACTCTTGTGAACACTCATCCGGAAGCCTCGGAAATGCCAGAGTGCATTTATATCAAACGTTAGACTGAGATTTGTGTCCTTTGGCAGGGGAGAGTGACACAGGAGAAAGAGTGAGGCCGCATCTGGTCTTAAAGTGCCAGATTCTTATCCAGACCTGTCCAATAAATGATGTTTATCATGCAAATGCTAAACAATCATTTTCTGTGTGTTTATGCAGGTTTACCTGTTTAAGATTATGTATCACTGCCTGTTCCCTGCATGTCAGATGCCAGAGTTGTTGTCAAAGGCCTGTTCTTTTTTTCTCTTTACGGTGGTGTTGTTGAAACTGCTAGGGACGTAAGGTTACTTTGATATGATTGCCTTGCAGGAATATCCACCCCTGGTGGGAAATGACCAACACCTCACTGGTAACGAGTGAGAGAGAACGATTGAGTGATACCTGAGGTGTTTGCTGCTGTAGATCAACACAGAGGCCAAATAAGGTGAAGGGGCATTTAACCCTCTGATGCATGAATTATTAAACAGGAAACAAAGAATACCTAATTTTTTTTTTTCATTGTTTTTATTTGAATGTTTTATTTCAGAACAAGAATATAATCATTCCTAATCTTTTTTTAAGAGTTTTATTTTTTCACATTTGTCTGTACTGTAGTGGATACCACATATATATGGTTGCAATGTAGGTGTTGTATAGGTGCTGTAAAATATATATTATAAAACGGATAGTTCCGGCCCTTGATTCTGATTGGTTGAGTCACGTTCGAAGCCGTTGTAAAATTCCCGAAAACATACAGCTGACCGCATTACATAAGTATCGCTGCGCCACTGAATGTGTATGTTGCTGCGTCTGTCTTAGCAACGTAAACATATGTTTGTTCTCTATTGAATTTGTTCATTGAAGCTTACTGCATTATGTAGAAGAGCATTGTGAGAGAGATATTGAGTGACCAAGAGTATTACCTGCATTCAAATTTAGCATTTTCCTTCAGGTCAGCCCTATGTTCATAATAAAAAATGCGTTTGAATGTCCACTGCGATCTTGTCCTTTTAACATGTAATGGGTTTTCCGTGCCCTGCTGACACTGACAGCGCTAGTCAAAGCATTTGTCATTAGCGTCTTGTTCCGTGTTCACAACAAGTTTCAATATAAAAGTCTTTGCGACTGAGTGACTCGCTCATAAAAACAATCTTTGCTGCCATCTAATGGCGTAATAAATGTAACTTCTGTTGCTGTTCACGGTCAGGGACTATTGTTTCCAGCGGAAGGAAGCCTTTTAATGATTTTACTTCATGAAAGTTGCATTGATACACAAATCTGTCTGTGATTACATGAAGAAAGAGATGAAACTGATACAAACTAAATCCAGATCAACTGTGGCCGTGTCTCCAAGACGCTTGAAGAAACCGACCTGCAAAGCTACAGTACTGTGAAGAGTTTTAGACACTTGATTATAAGATTATATATATATTATATATTGTAAGATTATATATATATTATATATTTATAAAATGATCTGTCCACTTTAGCATGCATGCATCAGAAGGTTAAATCCAGCATTATTTTTTGCTGGTAATATAGACTGTGTGGGCCTTCACTTTCATCCTGCATGTAATGAGATGCATCCCAATTACAACAGTAAACAAGGTGTCACAACAAGCACAACATATTGCAATGTTTTCATTAAAATATAATTTCTTTCTAAATAATTATATTCAAGTTTAGGAAGCAATTAATCATTTGCCTAACAATTTCTTCCCAAGTGATTCATGGTATACAGTGCTTCTGGAGCAACCTGGGGCCAGGTGCCTTGTTCACTGTCACAATAAAGGGTTAAATAGACCTTGTTCAGAGCAGTGCCATGACAGGTATGAAAGTGAGGCTGTGACGGATAGGCTTACCATGTTTTCAATGGCATCTGCAGTTAAAAGCCATATAAAGCTCCTAGATCACTTATAATTTTCCAGACAGCTCATGTTGTCTGGAGTTTTGTCTACTGAAATTTCTTGGAAAAATATTTTTGCAGTGTTTCATCAGCAGAACAATCCAAAACCACATTAAAAAACAGTACAACCCACTGAAGAGATGTATGTCTGTCCATCCCATCAAAGATGGTGGTGCCTTGAATAAGGTCTATTGTGGTGGAATAAGGGTGGCTTCAAACTCACCAGTCTATGGGCCCTATTTTAACAATCTAAGCGCATGGTCTAAAGTACACAGCGCAAGTGCACTTAGGGCGTGTCCAAATCCACTTTTGCTAGTTTAACGACGGGAAAAATGGTTGGGGCGCCCGGCACTTGGTCTAAAAGGGTTGTCCCTATTCTCTTAATGAGTAACGGGTGTGTTTTGGGCGTAACCAGTTGTGCCCATGCCGTGGCAGATTCACTATTTACATGGCGGAATTTGCAAGCAGAAAAACTGAACATTTCTCTAGCAAGGAAACTCTGCTCGTGTGTGAGGTTAAAGTGTGCAAGCAAACAATCTACGAGACAAGCCAGATTCCACCAAAGCATTTTTATCTTTATGCACACAGTAATAATCTTTTACATTGTAGTCCCTATTTTTAATATTTGGCATGTTCGTGTGCTGCTGCGTGTCCCTGTGTGTGTAATAAGCAGAGTATACGCGCGTTGTGCATTACTAACATGCTCTTTAAATAACAAAAAAAAAATATATATATATTGCGCAGTCTGTTTCAGTTGCCTCAAAATAGCAACATGCCAACAATGCACCTGAACACACCTCGTTATCAGATCAGCATGCCCATGGGCGCACAAATGCATTTGCTATTTAAACAATGTGGCGCAGCATGTGAAAATGATAACTGCGTCGGGCTGAGAGTAGAAAAAAACACTGGCACCGCATTGCTCCGGGTGTATGATAGGGCCCTATATCTTTAACCACTAGGCCAAAACCTCCCCCAGTTTCCACTGTATCATTTTGTCCCTTTTGAAGGAGAGAAGCTTTGATTCAGTGGGTGTTTTTAGTAGAATCCCTCCCTTAACCCTTTACATCCAATTGATGCTTCCACACTGCTTCAGACTGCAGTCAATGACCTGATTTCACCTAACACAGTAAGACTGTCTTTTCCTACTTGGATATTCAAGACATATACAGTGGGTACGGAAAGTATTCAGACCCCCTTAAATTTTTCACTTTTTGTTATATTGCAGCCATTTGCTAAAATCATTTAAGTTCATTTTTTTTCCTCATTAATGTACACACAGCACCCCATATTGACAGAAAAACACAGAATTGTTGACATTTTTGCAGATTTATTAAAAAAGAAAAACTAAAATATCACATGGTCCTAAGTATTCAGACCCTTTGCTGTGACACTCATATATTTAACTCAGGTGCTGTCCATTTCTTCTGATCATCCTTGAGATGGTTCTACACCTTCATTTGAGTCCAGCTGTGTTTGATTATACTGATTGGTCTTGATTAGGAAAGCCACAGACCTGTCTATACAAGACCTTACAGCTCACAGTGCATGTCAGAGCAAATGAGAATCATGAGGTCAAAGGAACTGCCTGAAGAGCTCAGAAACAGAATTGTGGCAAGGTACAGATCTGGCCAAGGTTACAAAAAAATTTATGCTGCACTTAAGCTTCCTAAGAGCACAGTGGCCTCCATAATCCTTAAATGGAAGACATTTGGGACGACCAGAACCCTTCCTAGAGCTGGCCGTCCGGCCAAACTGAGCTATCGGGGGAGAAGAGCCTTGGTGAGAGAGGTAAAAAAGAACCCAAAAATCACTGTGGCTGAGCTCCAGAGATGCAGTCGGGAGATGGGAGAAAGTTGTAGAAAGTCAACCATCACTACAGCCCTCCACCAGTCGGGGCTTTATGGCAGAGTGGCCCAACGGAAGCCTCTCCTCAGTGCAAGACACATGAAAGCCTGCATGGAGTTTGCTAAGATGGTGAGAAATAAGATTCTCTGGTCTGATGAGACCAAGATAGAACTTTTTGGCCTTAATTCTAAGCGGTATGTGTGGAGAAAACCAGGCACTGCTCATCACCTGTCCAATACAGTCCCAACAGTGAAGCATGGTGGTGGCAGCATCATGCTGTGGGGGTGTTTTTCAGCTGCAGGGACAGGACGACTGGTTGCAATCGAGGGAAAGATGAATGCGGCCAAGTACAGGGATATCCTGGACGAAAACCTTCTCCAGAGTGCTCAGGACCTCAGACTGGGCCGAAGGTTTACCTTCCAACAAGACAATGACCCTAAGCACACAGCTAAAATAACGAAGGAGTGGCTTCACAACAACTCCGTGACTGTTCTTGAATGGCCCAGCCAGAGCCCTGGCTTAAACCCAATTGAGCATCTCTGGAGAGACCTAAAAATGGCTGTCCACCAATGTTTATCATCCAACCTGACAGAACTGGAGAGGATCTGCAAGGAGGCATGGCAGAGGATCCCCAAATCCAGGTGTGAAAAACTTGTTGCATCTTTCCCAAAAAGACTCATGGCTGTATTAGATCAAAAGGGTGCTTCTACTAAATACTGAGCAAAGGGTCTGAATACTTAGGACCATGTGATATTTCAGTTTTTCTTTTTTAATAAATCTGCAAAAATGTCAACAATTCTGTGTTTTTCTGTCAATATGGGGTGCTGTGTGTACATTAATGAGGAAAAAAAATGAACTTAAATTATTTTAGCAAATGGCTGCAATATAACAAAGAGTGAAAAATTTAAGGGGGTCTGAATACTTTCCGTACCCACTGTACATGACTGAGAGATTGAGATGTGATTTAGTTGATGATGCTGAACACAAACTGATATTTTATCCACAGTTCAACTAGATGTTGTAAGTCTCTCCCTTGAGCTTTCTGCAGAGCTGTAGCTTCCAGGTTCTTTCTTTACTACAATGAAGAGAGAGTGTTTTTTTATATATATATATTTTTTTTGGGTCTCTTTAGTAAAAGTAACGCTTATTGCAGCACTATTGTATCCTTTGGCCTGTGGATACACAGGTGTGACAGACAGAGACGTAAAGAGAAACAAGAAAAACAGCAAGAACAAGGAAGGTGATTCCTTTGATGTTCTCATATCGCCAGCCCCCTTTAAGTCCCCACATTTTTTCATTCCTTTGCCCTTATCTAATTTCTTTTTTGTTCACACGCAGGCAGAATGACAAAATTCCAGAGCAACTTAAGTTAACCTAAACTTTTCAGACATACCTCCCACTCACCTCCACTACAAAACTCATTTCAGAGAACTTAATTACTAAATTAAAGCATGTTTTTGCAAATTGGAAGCCATTATGTAAACCAAATATAAATAATTGCAGTAGGTTTTCTTCTTTTACCATTTGAAAATGCCATTCATTTGACCTTCATTAAGTGATAAATTACCACATACGGCAAAAATCTTTTATATGTGTATATATATATTATGTGGCATTATCAACCAATTATGAAATGAGGAGGCAAAGTCCTCACAGTTTTTCATTTATTTATTTTTAAAAAAATCAAATGTAAATTCATGTCAGTTACTCTTAATGTTGTCACATTTTCCTCGTTAAATGAGCATTACAACATCAAAAAAAGAAACCAAATACAATTCTATTCTGTATTTTTACATTAACAATGTAATTAATGTTCTATTTATTAAAACCCAGTCAATCTCATCAAGTTAGTGTTTTAAGCATTTTTAAGTTTATTCCAAACTAATAACTAAAGGCAGTAACAATTTAAACAGTATATTTTATTTGTATATTGATGTTCATCTGTTCTTTTTAATAGTCAACTTATTTCGGATCATCAGTCATCAAGCTTGGTAAACACTGTCACAGACACGAAGATGTATCTTTAATTTCACCAAGCTGATTGCTCACTAAAACCCCCCACAGTCATCATGTTTTCAGGTCTTTTCAAGTTTGATTTTGATGTGACATAAAGCGGTCATTTAAGTGGGTGAGCTGTTTACTTACTTTGTAATTAGTCTTGCCATTGAAGCCATCATTTTGTTCATTCAGACTGATGCTCGGAACGCTCAATCACATCCAATCATAGCGCGATGGAGGCATTGCCTCCTCTCTCGTGACTTTCCCCCATTCATTCTCAATTACCCCCCACTAAACCCACCGCACGCTTTAGGGCGTCTGTTGATTCTCTATGAGCTGAGAGGAGGCACGAGAGACTCCTGCTGTAACTTTACCTGCGGGTGTCGCTATTGGACAGTGTTCCTTTAGAAAAAATGAATGACTTATACAGTACACTAATTATTGTCACATTTTGTAATATTTGCATTGTTTTATTTTTGTAATATGGATAATTTTCTCATCCTGTTTTATTTATTTGTTTATTTTATTTTTTTGAGGAGGCACTGCCTCCCTTGCCTCGTTGGAGGAAATGCCCCTGATGTGTGTGTGTGTGTGTGTGTGTGTGTGTGTGCGTGTGCGTGTATGCATTCACTAAAACATCTTGAAAATATGTATGTATATTTATTTAAAAATCTGTACAAGCAATAATTTGTTGCTTTTTTTTATATATATATAATTATAACTGAAAATATTTTTCTTGTCATGTCTGATTATATTTGAGTGTTTAGAGACAACTGGGCTTTTTTTAATACAGTTTTGCTTTTCATTTATTAAAGATGCACTGAAACTCATGTGGCATTATCAGCCAATTAATCTATTTGGAAGTTTAACCATATTTGGAATAAATAACCCTTCTGGACGTTTTTTTTTTTTTTTTTTTTTTTTAATCTGATTGTTTTGGTGTTGTGTCTTTCACTAAGGACTTCAGCTAAGTGTGTGTATGTGTGTGTGTGTGTGTGTGTGTGTGTGTGTGTGTGTTTAAGGGCTCATTGTTCTGTAATGAAATGAATCCCTAAAGTGCTCCGGGTTGCATTTGTTATGTTGTCAAATACTTTCCTCCCACGTTTAACAGTCACGCATGCACGCATATACTTTATATTCCCCCATGAAGGCAGCTCATTGTTTCGTAATCCCGGCCCTCCTTAACGGGACATTAAAAAGCTGGGATTACACAGTGTCACGTTGTTCTGTTCTGTCTGCAGTAATTATGGCATTTTATGGCATTTTATGCACTTTTACAGAAGGATTAGCTTTCCTGTAGCATCAGTTTTAAAGAGTTTTACTGAGAATGACTGCCTGCTTTACTACGACGTAGGTCACCAGAACATAAACGCATGGATTTGAGAAAGCGTGAAAGAAAAACTAGGCATTTGATAAAGCATGTATTGGTTAATTCATTGGGGTCTAATCTGTGTTTGTCAATCGTAGGTTTTAGGTTGATTTTATTTGGCATCATTGCTCATTGACCTAAATATAAGAGATTTTAGCAGTGTATTCAGTTTGCATGTGAAAGAAATGCAAATGAACCAGCAATTCACAAAGACTGAAAGCTCTAAGTAGAGGGCCTTTTGATGCTTTGACAGTTTGCAGAAAAATTTTTAATTTCTTACACGTGTTAACAATTACTGCCTTTCAACTGCAGCCTTGCACAGAAGCCTCCTGATGGTCGTTGCTGTGCCTAATGACGTCTGAAGGGTCTCTGAAAACAGCTACTTTGAGAGACATTTTGGAAACCCACCCCACTCAACACTGGTTATGAAAATCTTATGGGCATATGATAGACTAGTTGATGTGTTTCCTTCATGAATATATCCAGCAGCAGGTCAGGTGTGCTTTAGAAATATTTATGGCAACCGAATGTGGTCCAAACGTTAAAGAATAAATAATCTCAGAAAATGATTTCTGAACTGGATGAACTCCTCTGGATTGCGCTATGTCCAGAACTAAATGTTATTGTTCCTTAAGAACAGCTACAGAATAAAGGAATGACTTTATTATTTCTGGGAAACATGCCCATAACAATTTATTTCTATATAAATGTTCACACATTTCTTTATTTTGTATAGTTTTAACAAGATCGACAAACACATCTCTAAAAATATTATAATAAAAGCTTGGCTGCGGAGCAGCACATATAAATACAATTTCACTAGCTCTGTTATCCAAGAGTAAGAGTCGCCCCCACCACCTGCTCTCTGTTATATAGCAGGTTTTGGTTTAAACCTGCTTGTCTTTGAAACAGTCTCATGGGAGTAATTAAAATATTGTCTCATCCCGTGGAATGTTTTTAGAAGTTTCCATGGCTGACAGATGGTCCGTAGGTACCACAACAAGAGTTGCCTTTTGTCTTGGACGATTGAACATTTGAAACAAATGGCACCAAGCAATTGCCAAGAATTTACCAGTAATGAGATTGGGAGGGTGGGATGTGGATTTCAGATCGCCAGGAAGCCATTTTATTAAGGGTAGAGACTGGGTAGTAATTAAAGAAGGATTTCACAAAGAACCCCTAAAATCAAAACCTTCAATAGCATCAGCTATAATTTGGACTGCACCAAGAGTTCACCTTTAAGGTTTTCAACTAAGACTTTTCATGCCTAAGATACAGGTATTTGCTTTTAGAATTATATAGTAGCACTGTATGCACTCTGTGTTTTTTATTTTCTTCAGATAACCTAAAAATGTGCTTCATGTGGTAACATGATGGTGGTAAAATGTTATTTTATTTAACTAAATCAACCTGCCAAATTAGGTTATGCCAACAAAATTATGAGTTAGATCAAGCTGAAACAGATTCTAAAAGCAGCAATAAGGTTTTTTTTTTTCTCAGTATGGCCATGATTTTGCCTCTTCATACTGAAAAACTGAAAACAGACAGTTGTTGCCCTAAGGATCTTTAAAATTATTTTCGTTATCATTTACTTTCACATCCTCTCAAAGTCTGGAGAGTGCCCCCCGGTTTAGGCTTGGAGTTATTGCATAAGTATTCAGGTTGAGTTGGTGAAATGAAATAATATATTTGACTTGAATTAAACCAGTTAATTTAGATGTTACCACATGAAACATCATTTTGGATATTTGGCAAAAACATGAAATTTTGCATGAAAAATAGTGGCAGCAAAGGAAGTGATGCTTGGAATGGGAGTAAATGAAATATGAGAGACTAGAGAATTGTAGCATGTTTGTCGAGTACTGCTGCCCATTACATTAGAGTAAGGACACATAGCATGTAATACAATGACTAGCTAACTGTTGTGCTTTCAGAAGCTGTTCTATGTCTGATAATTACTCAAATCACAAATCAAATGTTTAAGTAGGTAAAATCAAAACAAGTTTGGCTGTGAGAATCAAGAGATTTATTTGCAAAAAGTTATTCTCAATTGATTGAAGTCTGCCGTTTCAGCACCACGGACAGAGACATATGTACCAGGTAGCACATACTCAACAAAAGAGATATTTGTGTATATGAAGCCTGAGTACTGCATTGCAGAAACGAGTATATTGCACGGTTATGGTTCTTGTTTTGTATTTTTATCAATTTGTATGTTCAACATTCTTTACAAAGCTTTGTAGCTTTGTAGTACACATTCACTTAAAGGGAAAGTTCATCGTAGTTTATTACTTACTCATCCTTGTGTCATTCCAAACCTGTATGAGTTTCTTGATACTGCACAACGCAAAACTTTTATTTTATTTAACTATTTTTAAGTAAATATGTAGACAAAAAAAAAGCAGTGAAACATTTTAAAATATGTTCTTATGTGATCCAAAAACATACATGTTTGGAACGACATGAGGTTCAGTAAATGATGACATAATTTAAAAAAAATATCCCTCTACCTTACAAGAGAAATTTATAGTATACAAGACTACCCTTCAAAACTTTCAGGTCAGTAAAAAATTTTTTCAAGAATTTAATAATTTATTCAACATGGATTAATTTTAGTGCTGCTGACTTTTACATTGTTACCAAAAAAAAAAAATGTTTCTTGACCACCAAATCAAAAGATTATGTGACAATGAAGACTGGAGTAATGGCTGCTAAAATTCAGCTTTGTCATCACAGGAATAAATTACATTTTAGAATATATTAAAATAGAAAACAGTTATTGTAAAGCGTAATACTATTTCACAATATTACTGTTTTTACTAGGGGTGTAACAATTCACTTGTTTTCTTGATGCATCTGCATCGATCTTGAAACATGGATTTTTGAATCGTGAATCGCTAATTTCAGTTATTTATTGATTTTAAGAATCGAATGATTTGAATCGATTTGATAGAGATTTAATGCTTTAAAATATATTCTAACAATGGACAATTTTTTTTTTTGCCCCACTTTCTGACCCCTGAAGGTCGATGTGTAATTCACACCCAGACTAAGACACATTAAGGGAAGCATTTAAATAATCCTATGAATCCACTTTTAAAAAAATACAGAATCGAATTGTTAATCGGATCGAATTTTATTGTGAATTGTCTCGAATTGGATCATTCTGAATTAGCAAAAATCGCTCTTGAATCAAATTGAAAACATGTGAATCGAATCAACCCAAAGACTCACAGAACTAGTTTTTACAGTATTTTTAATTAAGTAAATTCAACCTTCGTGAGGATAAAAGACTTCTTTCAAAAACATTAAAAAACTTACTGAACCCAAACTTTTGAACGGTAGTTTATGTATATATACTGCATAAATACTGTAATTCATGCAACCAGTCAGTTTTTGCATTTACAGTATCCATTATAGACTAGGGATTGCCCACTCAGTAAAAAACGATTGAGTAATTTAACCCTCATTTGCCCCAGAGGTAC
Organism: Ctenopharyngodon idella; assembly: GCF_019924925.1. NCBI lineage: Eukaryota > Metazoa > Chordata > Actinopteri > Cypriniformes > Xenocyprididae > Ctenopharyngodon > Ctenopharyngodon idella. The sequence goes on from NC_067224.1 coordinate 34,446,969, forward strand.
TCCATGACCACTCATTGGGAAGGACCATAGCTGAATACAAGAACTGCCAAAGAAGGTGGCAATGACTTGAATTGTTGTGGAATTACATTAAATATAGCAACAGATTACCTGATTATGAAACTAACAGTAACCCAGTTATCAAGGCTTTGCTTTCAATCTCACAGCATAGGATGCCCCAGAGGCCTTACTTTGCATGTTTAACTGCCTGCACAATGCTTATGATGACTGCTGCACAGCTGGAGTTTGATTTAGACGGAAAGGTGCTATGCATCATATTGTAACATAATGCCACAGTGACTCATACTGCTAGTCTGGTTGAGGAGATACAGAGAGACAGCAATTGAAAATGATATCCTTACAAATAGGCCCCTGCTGCAGTAAACATTTGGTGTCCTGTCCATTAAAGGAACCGGTTTCTTTTTAGCTCAAGTATCTCAGATAATGAGTCTAGATTGGGCCTTAGAGCAAGTAAACCGGCTGTATCTGTATCTACGAAGGCTGTGCGAGCGATACGCCAGTTATCTGCAGGAGGTCTGTGATGAATCAGAGCCGGTCTATGTGTGTAGTGCGGAAGGCATTGCCGACATTCATTCTGCGTGCAACAAGAAAAGCCACAGTCTAGCTGCTGGAACATGCCCACTTCACAATCCATTAAATCACCCCAGCCCTTCTGAGGAAATAGCAAATGAGAAAAGTACAAAAAAGGAGGAGAAATATGATTACTTTGGCTGGTGACAGACAACTCTGACTGACAAATGGCCTCTCAAAGTGAAGGTAGATTGTTACTTATTGATTGGCATTTACAGTGCAATGCAGGAAACTGTGGTAAGAATAATAAATGAAAACAAGAAAGCAGACAGACGATAACAGATGAGTGTTTGAACGAGAAAGAAGGATAATGTGGTGCAGCTGTCCCTCTTGTTAAAAGCTCAGCTTGTTTGTTATCAGAGTTGCAGCGGTATACCGGTATGAACACATACGATTATCATGTCATGTACATTTGCTTATCTATGGTATTGGGGAAAAAAAATAAACCAGATGGAAAATTTCACCTGCGCATGTGCAACTTCTTTCCACTTGACGGCGCAAAATGGCAACTTAACATGTAAAGCCCGGAACACACCAAGCCGACGCCGATGAACTAGTGGCGACGAAAGCAGATTGCAAGGTTGGCTCGCATCGGCAGCGTCTGGCTCCAAAGTTGCCCTGACACACCAAATCGACGAAACTGACGCCCAAGTAGCACGTTTCCTTCTGCGCCTGCATAAGATTAAATGCCTTTCCGTACCAGCACGTAGCAGTAGCTGAACAGCAAATCAGAATGATCAGATGTCCGGACTGACCGACGAGCTCAGACGCCGATTCAACATGTCGAATCGGTCGAAAAAAAAGCCGCCGAGGACCAACTTCAGCCGACTTGGTCGGCTTGGTTTGTTCCGGGCTTAAGGGGACCCGCGTTGTATGTGGATAGAAATGGCTCATTCTGAGGTAATAAAAACATAACAGTTCATTATGTAATGTCTTTATACACCACTGAAAACATATCTATGTATATTATATTGCATTTCTGTCAATAGATCCTCCTAAAATGTACACACTGCACCTTTAAAGTCCCCCTGTAGTCAGTAATTGTATCCCTTAAAATTCATCTTTGATCACCAAAATTACATATTTAAACATTTTTTTCCTGTTTCATGCCTTAAAATAGCTTGAATGTAACTCTACACCATTGCTTCTTTGCTTTTTACATGCAGCTCTATGAATATGCTAATTAGCCCCGCCTCCACTCACTTGCACAAGCTCAGAGATCCACTCGATCAACTTAAACACTGTACAATGGTATCGTTTTTTACAACGTCGGACACGTAACGGTAATTAATATGATTAGCCTTTTGCTTGACTATGTTATCAAACAGCTAATAATGTGTTGCTAATGTTACACAAACCCATTCACAAGTCAGACAGCTGCCTTATAAAAATCAGTATCCTTAGAAACGCTTTGAACATGGAGAAAGGCATAGTTCATCATTACACTGTATACAATACAATACACATCATACACCCGGGGCCTCTTTTATAAAATGTTGCGCAGAAACCGTCCTAAATTTGATCTTACGATCATTTCTCAGATGTGCGTACGTGTGATTCATAGAATGAATGTACACACAGAAATCGAGCATACGCCTCTCTTTCAGATGTGAAATCTATAAATCGCAAATGATCTTGAACTTGCACGCAGCTGAATGGTTTCAGTTCTCCATGTTGTAAACGACACTTAATTAATGTCATTTACATATAAAAGATCACCAGTCATCGTCCAAATCCTTTAATTTAGAATGGTGAGTTGCAAGAATAGCTTAAATTTCCAAAAACCTGCAGTAATCTGACAAGGAAAAGTGCGTACGTCTGCTCAGACCCTGACGTGGCGCTAAGCACTTTTCCACGTTAAAGGCTGTTTTTATAAATATGAGCGTTGGCGTGGATTTAAGTGTATGCACACTCTAAGATCAAATCTGTGCGTACGCACGCTTTATAAATGAGGCCCCAGCTGTATTACTAAATCTACCCGATTTTTCATATCAACAAAAAAATATACCGGGATAACCTTCTCTTGAGACTCCCCTGCTTCAGATCGATCATAGTAATGCTAAAGTATGCTAAAGCCCGCCGGTACGTTGACGGGATTGGTTACAAGATAGTTTGTGACATCAGAAACACCAATAATTTCAAACCGCGTTTTTGAAACTGTCTTTAGATCACTGCAGTGTTAAAGACAAAATACTCGGCAATGCTGTTGACTTATGAATTTGCACATGGTTCGTCTTAAAGCATATAAAAAACACCACATAGACATACAAACAACATTAAAAACGTAATTTTTTTGTCCACGCCTTTTAAGCACTAATTTTTAAGCAATAATAATTTAGTTTTTAAAGTCAAAAGAGGGTTTGCGCTGGCGCAAGCTGTTAGTAAATCTGGCCCTTCTACTACTTCTACTACTACTACTACTTCTACTACTACTAATAATAATAATTGATTACTTAAATGTCCAAACATTTTCCATTTCAGAAGAGTCATTTTGTTTGTGAATTGGACATAACGCACAGTGTTTGTTTTTTTGTTGCAGGAAACACTAGCACTCTAACAACTGACACATGTGGACGCATGCAAAGCTTTTCTGATTATCAGGTATCATGTAGTTATATTATAAATTACTGTTGCACTTTTTTTTGACCATTTTAATCACAGTCTGAAGCATCGCAAGACATCACATTGTATTGTTCTATATTGTTGCTGGCACGTTGCTAGGGTGTTCTGGGTGGTTGTTAGGTGCTTGCTTACTGGCCCAAGTCTCTCTAGGATTTTTTTTTATTTATTTTTTTTACCCGTTTTATTATCCATAAGGGAAAATTTTTTGGTTTTTGTCACTAACCATAAGTATGATACTTGCCTTACCAACCTGCATTAATGGCTCAATTATACTTGGTTATATTGGGTATATATGGCTCACAAATATTAATATCATTTTCAAACAGAAACACATTTATTAGAAGATTTTAGGATAAATAAAGTGCTATATACTGTGTTTTAACAGTATGGGAAGAGGACTTGATCTGAAAGACCATGTTTTATGTTCTTGATGTGACTGTTCTAAACTTTTGTTTTGCTTACACAATGTACTGTCCTTGACATTTGTTGGCTTCGTCACTCTATGCGATTTATGCTTATTCAGACATTCAGTAATGATTTTAAAAGCTTTGAAAGCCTGTATTGAAGTTCAAAGTGATGTTTTTGTGCAAATGTCTGTTTCAGACACGAGAAATAGTGATCAGTTATTATGTCTACTGTACGGTATATGCAGCCAGAGATAGAAGCATGCTCTTACATATTATTTTCTGAGCCATTATCTAAAGGCACTGCCTGCCATTTGCTGAGCAGCGGAGAAAAAACATGAGCATGTTGAGCTATTCATTACCAAAATTGATTTATTTACATCCCAAGAGGAATCTTGTGGCCTGCTCTTCTCCATATAGATCTGATCTGGGGGACTGAGATAGCAGCTACATAAATATTGAACAGAATATTAATGCGTTCATTACTGGACTGCTCAGTATTTGGGTTTCAAGAGTTTAGATGGAAGGCTGGCCCACTCAGAGCCATCAGCCGACCCTCAAAGGCATTCGGGTCATAAAACGATGAGGGGCGCAGCTGCCAGACAGAGAAAAACAGCATGTTCATATTGCTGACAGTGACTTATGTGTCATTGGCTGGAAAGTGTTGCTGACTAATAAATTTTGATGATATTAAAGACCCAATAAAATCTAAATTTCATTTTTATGGCTTTTAGTCCATATCTGTTTTCTTTAAAGTCATCCATTTTCTGGAAGGAAAAGAAAACTGATTTAGAATCATAATTTTCATTCATTCATTCATTCATTCATTTGTGTGTTTTGATTTTTTTTTTTAAAATAAATTATATTCTTAATGATCTTGTCCAACAGTGGAGGGAGGGAGGGTGCTCTGGAGGTCGACGAGAAGATGGCGATGTACAGGGAACTGAAGCAGTTGGCAGAGGGGAACACCATGGTGGAGCCGACGGAGGAAGGAGCCAGGGTGCAGCCTTGGTGGATGGTCTGGGTAGACCCTGTGGAGACACAGGTAGAGCATAAAGGACGTCGGACCAGGGCGACACTGACTGTCCAGAAGCCCAAGGTGGAACCAGGGTGACAATGGACCAAGGCGTAGCCGGAGGGACGAGGGAACCTGAGGGATGACGAACCATGGGGGACCCAAGGGAGTGCAGAGCAAACGGGCTGACAGGCCGAGGTGGAGTCATAGGCCTGGAGGCCCAAGGTGAACAATTCTTGTTAAACTCAATTGAGGGTTGGTTATTCTGTCACGGTTTTGTGGTAACCAACAACACACATAAAGAAGAAATACTGTTTAAATAGTCTTTAATAATAAACTCAAGAATGCAGGAGATTGCTAGGCGCACACAGTAGAAAAGAAAATCACACATTAAATAAAGACAATAACCTACAGAGGACTGAACTGAACAGGGAGTGTATATGCAAGAGATAACAAGGTAACTAAATGAGATACAGGTGATAATTATAAGTAACAATAGAAACAAACAAGGACATAATCAGAAACCAAGAAACTGAAACTAAAGAGAGCAGGGAAACAGGAACTAAAAGAAACAGAACAGAAAATCAAAATACAAGTCCATAGAACCAAACATAACTGTTACAGATATTATTATATTATATTATATTATATTATATTATTGCAACAGTTTTAGTTGTGTTTTGTTCTGTTTAGTTCATGTCTAGAGTTTGTTTTTCATTGGTCACATGTTCCCCTTTGTTCTCAGTTTCCCGCCACTTGTTTGTCTCCATGGTTTCTGATTTGATTAGTGTTTAAGTTCAAGTGTGTCTAGTTAATTAGTCTCGTTTGGTCCTCTGTTCTCCTTGTATTTAAGCCCTGTGTTTGTTCAGTTCCATTGTCAGTTCTTAGTTACACCTATGTTGTTGTTCTGTTCCATTGTTCCTGTATCTCTGAGTTTTGTTCATTAAACACCTGCTGCTACATTTAGATCCTGCTTCCTCCTTGTTTTCAACAATGCCTGACAATTATATTATATTAATCTATCTATCTATCCATAGTTCTGTTTATTGTTCTATCTACAGCTCTATCTTTAATTTATATATATAAAAATAAGTTTTTAATATATACAATCATGTTTTCCATCCATCCATCCATCCATGATTTATATATATATATATATATATAAATCTGCCAGTGGCACAAGAAAAAATACTTAAGATACATTCTCTGAAAACAAACCTTAATATCTTGTAGATTTGCTTATTAGGTAGATTTGTCATGTCGTAACTAAAAAAATAAAATAATTTATCACTGAATAATCTATGACCTTAGGAGATTTCTTTTATATTTCACTTTCAAACATGAAGGCTTTCCCACATACACAACTTAAACTCCAGTTTGCATTTGAAAATATATTTTCCCAATTCAAAAGTAGCATCAAACATCAAAAGAAATCATTCCCACATTTGAATTTGTGGCTTTGGCAGTCAGAACAGTTCCCCTGTGTAGATGTTACAGCAGCGTCTATACCTGACACCTAAAAAAGTGCTGTCATATTAGATAACGACTAAAGCATTGTAGCTGCATAACACTGAACTGATACTGACAGGTTAAAGTGAGTTTTTGTTCAGAAAAACTCCACTGAGTGTCAGGAAAAGAGGACAGCAGTTTCAAACAGGAGGGAGGGAGGAAGAGAGATAAAGGCCTTGGCAATTATCCTGGATTCAAATCTGTAATTAATGTTAGTTTATCTTCCTTTCAGTTTAGTGGGAAAGTAGCGAAAGACAGATTGTAGATCTCCTGCGTTAATTGTAATCTCAGCTGAATTTTGCCTTGTAAAAAACACTAAGACATGGGGAAAATCAATGCCGTCTGATTGCTCTCTATGATTCAAGAGCCCACTTGATAAAACATGCAGTGAAAGCGACTTTATGCATTGTATTTCTGTTTTTTCTCATGGGACGGGGCAGTTTTGGGCCAAACCTGGCAATTCATCAAGTTCTTCAAAGGAGGGGTTGTTGTTGTTGATTGAACTCTTAATTCAAAATGACAGAGAAAATAATGTCATTCAGCTTGATCTATGATTTTGATGAAACATAGTGATCTCTTGTGAGTTGGGTACTATTGGAAACCACCACAATAACTATTACAAAATCAAGTGGTCCTTTTTTTTCTCTTTACAAGGCCTAAATGAGATTGATGTTAAGTCTTTTTGGTTTCAGAATTTACAGATTCTTACATTTAGTAGCTAAATACAGTTGTATTTAGTAGCTCAGTCAAAATACAAAGATTTTCTATCGTGTGAATTTGTTAAAAGGGATTATACTTGAGAAGGTACTCTATTTATGACTTTTGAGTTTTATTATTATTCTTGACGTTGTTTGGTGTTGATTAGTATCGAGATTTGATGATGTCATTACCTGCCTCTTTGTAGCTGAAGTTCGTTCCACAGAGGAGTTTTGCCTGATGAAAACAGAAGTGATCGAAACTTTGCTTTACGCTACCATTCTTAAAGTTTGAGGTTGGTAAAATTTGTTTAATATTTTTAAAAGAAGTTTTTTTATGCTCACCAATGCTGCACGTATTTAAATAAACATACAGAACAAATTGTGAAATATTATTTCAATTTAAAATATTTTTAAATAAGTTTTATGTATTCCTGTGATGTCAAAGCTGAATTTTCTGCATCATTACTCGTCTTCAGTGTCACATGATCCTTCAAAAATCATTCAAATATGCAGATTTGGTGCTCAAGAAACATTGAAAACAGTTGCTTTATGTTTATGTTGATACTGTGATACATTTTTTCAGGATTCTTTGTTGAACAGAAAGTTCAAAAGAACATAATCAGTCTTTACTGTTACTTTTGATCAAATTAATGCTGATTTTTTTTTTTTTGTTTTAGCCTGAAAACATTTGATTCTTCTGAGCCATGACTTTTAGTGCACAACAACACAAAATACACAGTTTTGCATGCGGAGGAAATATGAAATGTTGCTGGGTAAGCATGTGGTTTTAACAGGTAGAATCTGCAGGTATCCTTGTTATGAATACATTATGAGGGGGTCAACCCAGTTTAGGGCCAGACAGATAATTCTCTCTCTCTCTCTCTTTCCTTGTTTCTCTCTCTTTCTCTTTGTCTCTGCCACTGTTGAGAGAAAAATCTGCTGACTCTAAACCTTTCCCTCAGAGAAAAATGGGGATCCAAAAACAATAGCACAAAATACAATTTGCATCTGCGCCCCTGAGCCAGTGGGATTTAGTGTTCGCTCACGAAACTTGTGCAATCCAACCTTATTTAAACAACAGCCATAGTCTTAATACTGCACATTTCACCCCATCTCAGTCTATTAGTCTGGAGGATGTGTTTTGCTTTTGTAGCACATAAATAACATAACAGTGTTGTTGTGATTGTGCTGTGATTATTCACTACTGTTATGATGCTAGAGCTGAGTATAGGACTTCACTTATTATTATTAGGTGAGTTACTGTACATCATCTGGGCTCCATCCATGAATTTCACCTCAAAATCAAAAGAAATCAGAATTTATATATATATATATATATATATATAATTTATTAACATATTTAGTTTTAAAAGTGCAGTGCGTACATTCTAGCGGCATCTAGCAGTGAGGTTGCGAGCTGCAACCAACTGCGCTCACCCCTCCCTTTCAAAGCACATAGAGGAGCTACGGTGGCCGTCTGGCCGACACAAGACAGATGTCGTCGTCTGATACAGCAGAGAGTACGTTAGCCAGTCAAGCAGTGAGGTTTCTTCTTACTTCTAACAAAGAACGGTCTCTACTTCTAATAAACCAGACGACTACTAATACTGCTACTACTTCTTCGTGCGCATTCAACGTAGTGACAATGCAAGCTGCCTCTAAAAACACGAACGATTTAGAAGAAGAAGAAGAAGAACATAGTGACAAAACGCGCTCTGTAGAGCAGATTGTCCATTTAGGGGTACTGTAGAAACATTATGGCACAAAATGGCTACTTAACATGTAAGGGGACCTGCGGTGTATGCAGATAGAAATGGCTCATTCTAACATAATAAAAACATAATGGCTCATAATGTAAGGTCTTTATACACCACTGAAAACATAGTTATGTATATTATATTGCATTATTATTATTATTGTTATTTATTTTTATTTATTTTTTGCATATAATTAAATTATATGGTGTGTGTGTGTGTACACATATGGACACATATACATATATGGTTGCATTCCAATAATGAAAATAGTAGTTTTGGTTGTTATCAATATAATGTCACAATTTTTAATTTTATAAAATAATTTATAATTTTATAATTTAATTCTAAACATTTATAGAAATTTTATAACTTAATTTACATTTTTTTTCTTTTGATTTTTGATGACATTTGACCTGAACATGTTTTTGTGAGATTCATTCATATCTTCCATTGAAATAAGAGCAAGTTGGACATCCCATCATGTTCCTGCTGGGTGCAGAGACAGACGGTTGAGATCAGTGAGTTAATCAGTGATGTGGACACTATATTAAGTCAAAAGTGTCTTTTCTGGACATGAAATGTGAAGGCTATGAAATAAAAGGCAGCGTATATCGCCCCATTGACCATGCCACAACGACAGGTGCGTGAAATTTTATGTCATTGCCTAATGAATTCTTTACTGTAATGAAACAGCCTCACGGTCAGGTGTGCCCGCTAACTCTGTCCTGCTGTGAGACGTCTCTCAAGGGGACAGATGGTGTGAGTCTCCAGGCTTTACATTGGATCCGTAGGTCTAACGAGGATTCTTTAAAACAATGGAGCACCATCTGGGAGCAGTAAGGGGGACTTGTTAGCTGGCTAAGGACCCTGTACTGTGTCATCCTGCCTCCCGTCAATGAAGTTAATGACCACACACAGCGTGTCTGAGAAACACCACCATGTTTTTTATTAGATTTTGCTAAGGCAGCCACAGGGGCTCTGACTGAAGCTGTTTTGTGTCCTCTACTGCACAGACGGATTGAAGGTTTGATTGTCTATCAAAAGAGATCTTTGATGTGAAAAATAATCACGCTGCGGCCTTAGATGATCTCTTTCCTCGCTGATCTATTCATAGAAAGTTTATGTGGCATGGTCATAAAAAGCAGATAATCATAATTAGATAAAAGCTGCATTTTTATTTATTTATTATTGGTGCATTGGCTTTTAAATTGTGGATCAATGCAGAGCCAAGCGCCTCTCAGAGGTTAAACAGTACTTTATTGAAAATTAAATGAGGAAAATGGCAAAGAAATGGATGACCTACTTCTTTTGGTAATTCAGGATGTGCTGAATGGCTCCAGTTATCAGTTTAGAAAAGAGAAGAGGAAAAAAAAGGGGGGGATCTTAATTGAAATGCTGTTGTGTGCCATTCATTTGTATGGGGGAGTATGAATAGCTGTCACTGAGTCAGACGGAGAGAGTTAAAGCAAGATAAAAAATAGTGAGACAGCCAATGCAGTGTGGATGTTAACACTAACAGGTCCTTGAAGTGAGGTGACACAGACCAAAAACTCTTCTTCTGAATTCATTCCAGGATGACTCAATACTGGGCACCACCCATAGAAAATGACATTTTTCTCTTCAGTGAGCAACAGAATGAACCTATCATGTCACATAATGTGACTCATTTACATGGGCATTTAAACAGCAGGCACTTTTATCCAATATAAATCAGAAAAGCACAAGGAATTATATAATGTTTGTAAGTTTGAATGTAAGTTTTTATGAAGTGATACATAGGGACATCTGGTCACTCTGTGTTTGGCCATATATTTGTCCCTACAATTTAATTAGTAAAATCTGGGTTTATGTGATGCCTTAGTGAAATGCAAATTTATCAACCCCAGTTGCAGGGCAATCATGGGTGCGTTTCCCGAAAGCATCTTTAGTCAGCTACACTGTAAAAAAGAAAGGTTGGTTTTACTTAAAAAAAAAATGGTTGCCTTAAAATTTTTAGTTCATTGAAATTAAAAATTTGAGTTAATACTGTACAATGAAGGCAATTGGTTTAATCAACAGTGTAGTAAAGTTTGTTAATACAGGAAGAAGGAGGCGGGAACTGGCGAACTTTAAACATAACTTTAATAATATTCAAAATAAACAAACAACAAAACGAAAGTAAAATGTAAAACCATAAAATAAATCCAGGCCTGGTCCTCTCTCGTCCTTCAATGTCATCGCTCCCCATTTATGCTTCCGGAGCTCCTCCATGAGAGATTCAAGACCTGTGCAACGCGCAGTGGACTCTCGTTAACACTCGCGCCACCGGCCTCGCACCGTTCCCTCACGGCTCTCGCCCACCCTGCTCGTCACAAACAGAAACTCAATATTATGTTATCTGAACCACATGAAAAAATGAAAAAATGTTGTGATAACAAATCATGAAAATAATTTTTTACAGTGTATGGTCCTAAGTCCCATTGAACTCTATTGGTAGTGACGGAACTTGCGACCATAGTTTGCTTTGGGAAACACACCCCAGATCGAATCATTTGTAAATGGGTTGTTTCAGCCTCACACGGAGCTTGTTTTGGTCATTTTCAGCTGGATTTGAATGAAGTGCTTATCGAAAACAACTTTTTTTTTGCTGCGTACCAGAAGAACCTGGATGTGTTGCTACTGAAGGTTTGTCATTTTATCTATTACCATTGCTGCAAAACTGAATAAAGGATGAAGCAGAGTAGTAGAACAACTGATAAGAGGGAAAGAGGTGTTTTGTTCTGCAAAAGGCATTATGTGTCTTTTTTATGGTTAAGGATTAAGGGTTTTGACAGATGAGGGGGAATGGCAGGATACAAACCTGCATCACAGCTCAGTGTTTCTGAAACACATTTGATAAGTTATTTTTTGAGTTTAATTGGTAAGGACTATATGTTAGCTGATGAAAAGTGGAAACTGCAAAGCACTGAAATATGCATACAGTCTAGAATGAAAGAAATGCACACACGCATACTGTTTCTGTTTTCCAGGGAAACTCTGCCTGTGATTGCTGTTTTCAAACACTGTGTACATTCACTGCATTTTAGCATACTGTGTGGATAATGCTCTCATAGGGTAATTTCAAGGCAGCACTTGATGACTGGTCCACAGGGGCTATTTGAGGGCACACAGAAAGTGGTTTATGGCTGATCAGATTTTACCAATTTTCAACCAGCTTTGTATTGTTACAATGTCGGTATATGTAAATGAACAATGTGTACTCTCTCTTTCTCTGTGTCATCTGTACCCAGATATCCCCATTTATTTGTCAGCAAAACTTCACCAGTTGACATAAAACGCATCATTTTGACAGCTACAGTGCTTTTGTTAAAACTACAGGCTGAACTTCCCCATTTAGTATTCCTATCATAGGACAATCGTATTGACAGAGGAGTGCCTCTAGGGCTGGGCGGTATGACGTTGTCGTTACCACGAAATAAAGTGTCTATCGTTCGAGATTTTACTATATAGTTTATTTGTATGTAAATATATCTGCCTAGCACAGTACTACTTAAAGTTATACATGTAAGAGTGATAAAGAAACATGCATGAATAAGAAAATAAAGAATGGGACATGCTTGATGTTGAGAGTTATTAGAGAATTTAAGTGCAATAAGCTGTGGAAAAGAACTCCATGCGGTTGGTGCTTGCGCTGACGGACACACACCCGAAGCGTGCGCACAGAAAGCCAACTCTCTGAGACGGCACGAGGTCGTGAATTCTGTTCTCTTTCGCGTCTTATTGTGCTTGAAAGGTCAGATAGACACACAATAATGTCAAAATGCCCATTGTGCAAAGTATTCACGTAAACATAGTCAAATTAACATAAACAATTCAGTGAAAACCAGATGTGTGTCAGTATATTGGATCAGTGCTTTCGTTCTTAAAGGGACAGCAGCCTAGTAAACTGCTGTCTGTCTCATTAATTTGTATCTTTGCTCTATTGTATTTGTCCTACTGTTTGCTTCTTTGTTCTTATTTTTAATAACAGAAAAAAAAATAAAAATAGCTATATTGAGATATATATTGTTATTGTGGAATAAAATTTCTCATACCATGAAATAAGATTTGGTCATATCGCCCACCCCTAGGTCAAAAGTGCTTTATGGGTGTTGAAGTTTTTGACAAGAAAGAGTGCCACAGTCTGTTTAAAAATATTTTTTCGCCTTCATAGACAACTTTTATTAGATGGCCATCTTGCCAACAATGAATTACCCCTTTAACTTCTGCTTTTTTGTGCAGGAAAAATGGGAAGCTTAAGGATTTGAGTGAGTTTGACAAGGGCCAAATTGTGATGGCTAGACGACTGGGTCAGAGCATCTCCAAAACTGCAGCTCTTGTGGGGTGTTCCCGATCTGCAGTGGTCAGTATCTATAAAAAGTGGTTCAAGGAAGGAACAGTGGTGAACCGGCGACAGGGTCATGGGCGGCCAAGGCTCATTGATGCATGTGGGGAGCAAAGACTGGCCCGTGTGGTCAGATCCAACGGACAAACTACTGTAGCTCAAATTGCTCAAGAAGTTAATGCTGGTTCTGATAGAAAGGTGTCACAGCGCATCGCAGTTTGTTGTGTATGGGGCTGCATAGCTGCAGACCAGTTAGGGTGCCCATGCTGACCCCTGTCCACCCCCTGAAAGCGCCAACAGTGGGCACGTGAGCATCAGAACTGGACCACGGAGCAATGGAAGAAGGTGACCTGGTCTGATGAATCACGTTTTCTTTTACATCACGTGGATGGCCAGGTGCGTGTGCGTCGCTTACCTGGGGAATACATGGCGCCAGGATGCAATATGGGAAGACAGCAAGCCGGCAAGCCGGCGGAGGCAGTGTGATGTTTTGGGCAATGTTCTGCTGGGAAACCTTGGGTCCTGCCATCCATGTGGATGTTACTTTGACACGTACCACCTACCTAAGCATTGTTGCAGACCATGTACACCCTTTCATGGAAACGGTATTCCCTGGTGGCTGTGGCCTCTTTCAGCAGGATAATGCGCCTTGCAACAAAGCAAAAATGGTTCAGGAATGGTTTGAGGAGCACAACAATGAGTTTGAAGTGTTGACTTGTCCTCCAAATTCCCCAGATCTTAATCCAGTTGAGAATCTGTGGGATGTGCTGAACAAACAAGTCCGATCCATGGAGGCCCCACCTCGCACCTTACAGGACTTAAAGGATCTGCTGCTAACATCTTGGTGCCAGATACCACAGCACACCTTCAGGGGTCTAGTGGAGTCCATGCCTCGATAAGTCAGGGCTGTTTTGGCAGCAAAATGGGACCAACACAATATTAGGAAGATGGTCATAACGTTATGCCTGATCGGTGTATAATCACACGTATCATTTGTATATACTATTTAGCTTTAATTAGGTTTATTTTAATTAACAAAAAAAAGATTTTTAAAAGTTTTAGTTAGGGATCCACCGATACGTGCTGACTGTTATAACCAAACAGGCTGTTTGAATGCTGAATGTGCCACAGCGGAACTTTATTTTAACAATGTTGACTTAAGATGACTTGGAATATAGTGCACAAAAACTTTTGTGGTGCTTTATAATCTGTTAGAGTTCCATTGTACTGCCTAGGTACACATACCTTTCAAAAGAGACCAAAACCATGCATATACTCCAAAGAGATCTTCAAGAACAGCATGCAAATTTACTTTGAGTATGCTTTTTTTTAGGCGTTTTAGGCAAATTTTACAGGGATGCTACGGGGAAAATGTTTATAATGTTTTTTTGTTTTGTTCTGTTTTGTTTTTGTGGTGCTTAACAGTAATAACCATGAGTACGCATGGATCATCCTACTGACCGAAAGCTTTGGAGCTTTACGAATCGAATCAGTGGTTCGGAGTGCCAAAGTCACGTGATTTCAGCAATTTGGTGGTTTGACACGTGATCCAAATCACTAATTCAGCTCAAAAGATTCATAACGCTCCGGAGCAGTGTTTTGAAATCGGCCATCACTAGATGTTGTTAAAAAGTCGTTATTTTGTTTTTTTGCCGCACAAAAAATATTCTCGTTGCTTTATAATATTAAGGTAGAACCACTGTACTCACATGAACTGTTTTAAATATGTTTTTAGTACCTTTATGGATATTGAGAGAGGAAGTACCATTGCTGTCTATGCAGGCCTCACTGAGCCATCGGATTTAAACAAAAATATCTTAATTTGTGTTCCGAAGATGAACGAAGGTCTTACGGTTGTAGAGCGACATGAGTGTGAGTAATTAATAACATTATTTTCATTTTTGGGTGAACTAACATTTTAAATATTCAAAAATAGGCATTGGAAATGTAATATATAAAACATTTTGGGGTTGAATTTCATAATTTATGCTGTGAAATTTCAGGCATACCACCTAGCCCTGTACACACAAATAAATATTCACAACTCAGATGCCCATTGTGACTAGAACAGGCCAAAAACAATATTATAAATGCTTTTTCAAAGCTCAATAAACTACAGAGCTGCTTCTTATTTTCCCTCTCCTATAGGAATTTCAGACTCAACAATATAGATTTCTTCTGTAGCACCTAATATATCCAAACGCCAATACACATCCCCAGCACACACACACACACACAGAGACCACCTGAAAGAAATGATCAGACAATCTTCTTCAATCTTCTATACAGTGTGATGAAAGAGCAGACAGATTGATAAACAGCAGCAGAGGCAATAGATCGGCAGTGACTTTGCAGGGGGAAATTGTGAAGAACTTCCCAGCGTTCCAAGATTGTCCGTCACACCGCAGTCTGAGCTGGCGATAATGGAGAAAATGTGTTTGACATTGTTCAACACGACAGAGCAATCACTTTAGATGGCACTTGATTCCGCTATTCCTCACTGCACCCGCGCCTTTTTCCTGTAGCGTGCGGCATGTTTGCTTTTGCAGGGGCCGTGGAGCTCACACTTGAGACACACTGTCATGAATCCCAAATAAAGCACCAAAGGAAAGCCCTACAGACCGACGACTTTTATGCAGACACGTTACGATGCAATTTGTCTTTGTGCGTTGCTCGTGATGTAAGGACAGAGTTCAACACAAATTGAGCTAATTAACAAGCGCAGGCTGAATTTGTGCTCTGCTTATTTCCCCAAAGTATAGATATGAAAATAATGATGACTGTACGCTATTTGTGTGCATTTGTTCTGACTAATCGGAGATTCAAAGTCTAATTACATTTTTTTAGAGTTTTAAAAATTAATTTGACATTTAACAAAAATTAAATGAAATTTATTTTATTGTTTTTTTTTTAAATATTTAAAAACAGTAAATAAAAAAATAAAAGATATGATTAAGAAATATTTTAGAGTCTACACTATTTCTAGGTCACTATTTTGTGACATTGATCATGTGAAACTCATGATGCTCTTTGGATCATTTTCAAATCATGCTGCACTCTTAGAAGAAAAGGTTATATACAGTAGAACCTTAAAGAGTTCTGTCATGTGCTTCATATTTAAAACCTTTTAAGGCCAATTCACACCACGGCGACAGACGGCACTTGGTTGAGTTTTGTTGGATCAGTGTGTTACGTGTCGGAGTCTGTTGGCGTCTGTCTGAGCGTGTTTTTGCCGATTGAACATGTTGGTCTGAGAAGTGAGGTGCTGTAATCTGGTCACTGTTGGCGTTGGTCGGCATTTGTCGGTGCAGTGTGAATTGGTTTTTTGGGGTTCTCATCATAGGATCACTTTATGGATTTAGTTTTAATTAATTTTGTTTTAATTCATCTTTAATGTTAATGAAATTTAATGGATTAAACTGATTTGTATACCTATAACTTGTTAATCATTTAAGACATATCTCATTATATTGTCAGGTTCCTCAAGTTCTGTGCTATGGACTCTTATTTTAATATTCTGTTTCGTTTCCTGTAGTTCCTGTTTTCCTGCTCTGTTGCAGTTTCCAGAGATTGTCTTATTATTGGGAGATTATAAGGGTCCGTTGCTCTACCATTAGAAAAAGTGTAACGGCTAACTTGGATCACTTGTGCCTTGATAACCAATCACATTATAGCCTTGACATCATTGAATTTCATTCATAGTTGTGCGACTGTCAATCACTGTTTGGGGATACCATAGGCGTTACGCTTTTTTCGGGCTAAGTTTGCAGGCTTGCCTTCAAGTGGCTTTGTCGGATTCATTGGTTACTGATTATGTCCTTGTTTGTTTCTATTGTTATATCTGTTTCACCTGTGTAGTTTGGTTTCCTTTTTCTTACCCTGTATTTATAACCCTGTGTTTTAGTTGTTTTTTGTCAGTTCTTGTTTATGGATTATGTTGGTTTTGCGATTACTCCTACATTTCTCCTGAGTTCTGTTACAGATTCTAAATAAACTAAAGACTGTTGTTACTCCAGTATCTCATGCACACTACAAATCAACCCGTGACATACACCGATCAGGCATAACATTATGACCACCTTCCTAATATTGTGTTGGTCCCACTTTTGCTGCCAAAACAGCCCTGACCCATCGAGGCATGTTCTCCACTAGACCCCTGAAGGTGTGCTGTGGTATCTGGCACCAAGATGTTAGCAGCAGATCCTTTCAGTTCTATAAGTTGCGAGGTGGGGCCTCCATAGATGGAACTTGTTTGTTCAGCACATCACACAGATGTTCGATTGGATTGAGATCTGGGGAATTTGGAAGCCAAGTCAACACCTCAAACTCATTGTTTTGCTCCTCAAACCATTCCTGAACCATTTTTGCTTTGTGGCAGGGTGCATTATCCTGCTGAAAGAGGCCACAGCCACCAGGGAATACCATTTCCATGAAAGGGTGTACATGGTCTCCAACAATGCTTAGGTAGGTGGTACGTGTCAAAGTAACATCCACATGGATGGCAGGACTCAAGGTTTCCCAGCAGAACATTGCCCAAAGCATCACACTGCCTCTGCCGGCTTGCCTTCTTCCCATAGTGCATCCTGGTGCCATGTGTTCCCCAGGTAAGCGACGCACACGCACCCGGCCACCCACGTGATGTAAAAGAAAACGTGATTCATCAGACCAGGTCACCTTCTTCCATTGCTCTGTGGTCCAGTTCTGATGCTCACGTGCCCACTGTTGGAGCTTCCGGCGGTGGAGAGGGGTCAGCATGGGCACCCTGACTGGTCTGCAGCTATGCAGCCCCATACGCAACAAACTGCGATGCACTGTGTATTCTGACACCTTTCTATCAGAACCAGCATTAACTTCTTGAGCAATCTGAGCTACAGTAGCTCGTCTGTTGGATCAGACCACACGGGCCAGCCTTCACTCACCATGTGCATCATTGTGTCTTGGCCGCCCATGACCCTGTCACCGGTTCACCACTGTTCCTTCCTTGGACCACTTTTGATAGATTCTGACCACTGCAGACCGGGAACACCCCACAAGAGCTACAGTTTTGGAGATGCTCTGACCGAGTAGTCTAGCCATCACAGTTTGGCCCTTGTCAAACTTGCTCAAATCCTTACACTTACCCATTTTTCCTGCTTCTAACACATCAACTTTGAGGACAAAATGTTCACTTGCTGCCTCATATATATTTCACCCACTAACAGGTGCCGTGATGAAGAGACAATCAGTGTTATTTACTTCACCTGTCAGTGGTCATAATGTTATGCCTGATCCGTGTATATGCTGTAGGACCTTTTTGGAATAAGGTGTTCTTTCAAAATCAATAACCCTAGGGTTCTATATAGAAACTAGTAGTTTGTGCAGCTTGAGTGCTGCTGTCATTAAAGCAAAAGTGGGAATACTGAGAAGTTCTGAAATTAATTTTAATTTTTCACTCAAATTGTTATGCTGATAATATAATTGGTAATGAAAAAAAAAACAGTATTAAATTAGAAATTAAATTAGCTTTTTCACAAGAATTTTAAACCCCACTGTATGTGTGCACCAATTCAATTGCATATATATGTGTGTGTGTGTGTGTGTGTGTGTGTGTTTGGATAGACAAGCTCGTTTATCAAAGCCAAAGTTTTTGTCACTGTCAAACAAAAGTAAGAAAAGAACAGAGTTTTTTCCCTCCATCTGGGTGTGCTCTGCCCTCTCGCTGAGGGAACGGCACAGCTCTGTTAGTTCTAGGGCTCCCCTGCTGCGTGTGTTCCCTCCCAAGGTTTTTTTTTTTTTTTCTTCTCTGTATCTTTGTTTTTTCACATCAAGGTTCTTCCAGACTTCTGAGAGAAAGAAATTCAAGTATAAAATGTAGCTCAATATGCATGCCCATCAATTTGCATGACACACTTTTGTCAAATTTTAATAAGAATTAGCAGTATTTCAGCAGACTTTTTGATGCTGTACAAAATGGGTTTTACAGCAAATTTGTCTATCATTATCTTTTGTTGTAATATGACAGATGAGAATAAAGTGTTTTTAGTCTTAACCTTTAAATTAATTGTCTATAAATCGCATACTGCATTTCATACAGTATAACATTTTAGATGCAGTTCAATTCTTTAATAGTAGGTGAAGCATTAAAGATCTTGAATTAACAATGAACAACAGTTTTTTTAATCTAGATTAATATTAACTCCTCTTCATTCAAAATACATTTCATTTATGCATTTATATGTAATATTTATAATATTTATACTTAAAATTAGTGCTGTCAAATCGATTAATTGCAATTAATCGCATCCAACATAAAAGTTTGTGTTTACATAATATATGTGTGTGTGTATATGTTATTTACAGTATATATGTAGTATATATAGTATATATACAGTAAATACTGACACTTTGGGCCCAATTTGGACATTTTCACTTAGGGGTGTACTCACTTTTGTGGCCAGCGGTTTAGACATTAATTGCTGTGTGTTGAGTTATTTTGAGGGGACAGCAAATTTACACTGTTATACAAGCTGTACACTCACTACTGTACAAAGTGTCATTACTTCAGTGTTATCACATGAAAAAATATAATAAACTATTTACAAAAATGTGAGGGGTGTAATCACTTCTGTGAGATACTGTATATTATGTAAACATAAACTACCCTACTTGACAGCTCTACTTAAAATGTTAAAAAATGCATTGTACAACTTAAAATTAAGCTAGATAATAATAATAATACATTAAAAAAAACTATGTAAAGGTGTTGCTCATTGTTAGTTTATGATACCTACAGTAATGTTGAAACTTATTGTAAAATAATACCACAATCTCTTATAAAATGCAGAAGTTTTTTCATAATTGTTATTTTTCTTGTGTATGGTAGTGTCCAATTAATGCTTTTCACTAATAGAACAGGGAAAATAGTGTTAAAGTCACGAATTTCCCACAGATGTGATATTAATAGCTGTCTGTGAGCCTTCGCTGTTGCAGGGGGTTCTGGGTAATGAACGGCATCTCTGCTGGGGAATTTACTGGAACAGATCCAGTAAAAGAATCTCAGACCAGACACCTGCTCAAACATCTGTGAGCGGTGACCTCTGTAGCTCACCTTTACTCTATCAAAACAGACAAACCCAAGCCAACTCACACACAAAACCGCTCGTCTGCATGAGTGCGCACAGAGACGCGTACACAAACAGACTTGATCACATTTGCACAAGCATGCAAGTGCAATGTATTACTGGGTGGGAATGATTCGCTGCACATTTGGTTTAAAAAAATGTATTGCAGCGACCTCTCCGAGCATTTCTATTGTAGAGGAAACATCCAGTTATTCCACCAGAGCTCTATCTGTGCTGCAGACTTGCGTCAGGCATCTTTAAATGCCGTGTCGCCACTTACGCCACACTGCACTTCACATTTGGTTTTTCCTCAATCTGTGAAAGAGAGAGGATGATTTCTGTGTTCATAGTGGATGGAGAAGTGAATGGATTCTGTGTACTGAATACAGATGAGAAGTGGTTTCATCTGTAGAGCGGATGAGAGAACCACTGCGGCCCCTTCATCTTCATCTTTTACAGAGTAGTTCTTCTTAGACGTGCAACAACTCAGGAGCTCAGGAACTTCAGGAGCTTGTTTTACAAAAGGTTTTACTTTTTTTGTTGTCTTTTCTACAATGGAGAGATTTTAGCTATACACAAATGGTCTCTGGGATGTTTGTTTGGTGCAGCTGTACCATAAAAGTCATATAAGAGCCATTTCGGTCCAATTGCCTTCGTATCAAGGAAAGCTTTTCAAATGGAATTTCATCAGAGATTCACTGAATCACTTCCCTCTCATTTATGTCATGGTGAAATTAGTAGTTTAATATTTACATAACTAATTCACCCATGCTAACCACCCGAACCTTGATCCAGTGCATGATGTAACACATGGTTTTGTGCAATTGTTATGTTTTTGACTTGGTTTCCAGTAAAAATATCTAAAAGGCCTTAAAGGGATAGTTAACCCAAAAAAGAAAATTATTCCATGATTTACTTACCCTCAAGCCATGTGTATATACATGATCTTCTTTCAGACAAACATAATCGGAGATATATTTAAAAAATATCCTTAGTCTTCCAAGATTTATAATGGTTGTGAATGAAATTCTGAAGACAAAAAAATGCATCCATCCATAAAAAAAATGAATCCATCCAACTCTAGGGGGTTAATAAAGGCCTTCTAAAAAATGAATCGATGCATTTGTGTAAGACAAGTATCCTTATTTAAAACTTTATGAAGTAAAATAACGAGCTTCCGGCGTGACAGCCATACGCATTCGACATACGTCCAAAAAGCGCTAACTTCCGCGACGTAGTACACAATGCCATGACGTTCTACACGACGCCTGTCATGGCATATAAAATAAGGATACTTAGGGTACTTGTCTTACACAAACGCATCGATTCGCTTCAGAAGGCCTTTATTAACCCCCTTGGAATTGGATGGATTAATTTTTTTATGGATGGATGCATTTTTTTTGCATTTGGGCCCCCATTCACAACCATTATAAACCTTGGAGGACTAAGGATATTTTTAAATATATCTCCGATTGTGAGGGTGAGTAAATCATGGGATACTTTTCATTTTTGGGTGAACTATCCCTCTAACATCAGCTACATTTATTTGAGAAGAAACGCTGCGTAAGATAATAACATTTTTAAAATGAGTGTATTTTGTCTTTGACTTGCAATGGCGGTCTTAAACGAACGTAAACAAAAATGTACTCTTGTTAAAGATACATTCTCTGAATATCTTTGTGCAATATCTTGTAAATCTATTTGATTTTAAGGCCTTTTAGATATTTTAACTGGAAAACAAAAGAACAAAGGACAATATTTTTTGGTTTGCACTGTTTCATGGATGCCACCCGGCAAGTGACACTGTTGAAATTCTCCCCGTTAAAAAATATTTAAACAATTTATCACTAACAGAACAATCAATAAAAAGCCAGTAGTTGTATGTCATGCACCCGCCTTAGGTCTCTGGTTTCACTGACTGCTCTTGCTGAGAAAAACCTGACTATGTGCTGCCACAGAGTGGCATTAACCAGCTTTCTGTTCTTCCCTTCATCTCTCTCAGTTCTCATTGACGAGAGGGAATGGGCCTCAGGGTTTTAGCCTCTGATGAGAAATTGCCCTCGTCCCCTGGGCACCTGAACAAGCCGTGGCCCTCTCCTACCCAGCATCCCCCTATGTCTCCCCAAATATGCCTTCGCTTTCATCATCCGCGAAAAACAAATAGCCACGGCCAAACCTGGGACAATCATTTATTTGGCTAATTTTTTTTTCAGCGACCTTACAGAACAGGACATTTTATTTGTACCTGCGTTGATAGATGTGCTGGCAGTTTTCTGATTACGACGCAATTCGATCAGGCTTTTGTGAAAGTAATAAGAATAAATGTCCGACTGTAAACCTTCAGGTACAGACACAAAATCATTTTAGAAATTGGAGTTACTGTGAAGGGAGTTTCAAATATGAAAGACACTTTTTTTAAAACCGTTATTTTATTTTTATTGATTTTATGTTGTCCTCATCATTCTGTTAGCACATTACAGGCTTCTGTTATAGTCCTGATGTCTTTAGAAATATAATTTAAAGGGGTCATAATCATATCTTGACAAATCCAATTTTACTTGCTAATTTGATATAAAAGGGTTCATTGTTCTATGAAAACTAGGAATGCAAGATACATGGTACCATATCAGTCTGAGATTTTAATTTATTTTTATAGGTTGACAATAACAATAAATTATATATCTAATCTCAGCTGTGAAGACACTAAATCAGAACCATTGAACTGGTATATAATTGTGCCTGCTTATTTCCCTTTTTTGGCATTTAGATTTTTACCAAATTGGCATTTGGTAGACACTTTTATCCAAAGTGACTTATACTGCATTCAAGATATACTGTACGTTTTAATGATTCAGTTGTAATTTATTTAGACAAAGTAGAATTTTCAGTATCAGTATTAATCAGTACTGTATATAATATATATAGCAGTATTCAGCCATAACATAAAAGTAATTATCGGCTAATCGGTATCATCCAGAATTTTAATATTGTGCATCCCTAATAAAACTGGGTCAATGACGTGACGTTTTTTTTTTTTTTTTTGTTTTTTTTTTCATAGGCCTTAATAATAATACAAAAAAAAGATATGACATCCAAAGTATGTAAGGTAGTACAACTAGATCTCTTTTATTGAATCCAAAAGGTTTGAATTATATTTTGCTACATATAAAGGTATTTTAAAGATTTTGAAGTGTCAAAAGGTCATTCGGTTTAAAAGCCCAATACAGCCATTTCATTTGTGATTAAAATATCTTAAAATGTAATAAATGTATATATTTTTTATTCTGGCATGATGTTATAACATCACATATCAAAATAGTGCAACATGGTATTAAAATTATGTGTAGAAGTCGTTGCTTTGCTATGAGAAAGAATGTCTGGAAAAGTGAATTTCATTGATGTCATTCGGACTAACCAATATAAAGAGAGACCATTTAGGATCAAGTCATGCGGTCAATATCATGCAACAGGATGTGACATCTTTCAGACACATGCAAAGGACCACATAGTTGTAACTAACTCTTTCTTAACTATTTGAAAAATTCATGTTTTCACTTGCTCATAAACATGTCCCAAAACATCAGGTCATCCGGTGCAACTGATATAAAACATGGAAAATGTTGTAATATTTTAAAAACTATTAAAGTATAAAATATTAGATTGTCCTTTTGCTAGCTAACTAGCTACTAGTTGGCTAGATATCAGCCTGTTTACATTGTTTGAAAATATCGTCATGCAGTATAACCAAAAGTGTCATCCAGTAAAACCGAAATTTTGGTTAAACCGAATGACTTTTTTGGTGACAAATTTTGTCCATCTTGGAAAAAAATGACAAAAGCAGTGTTAATTGATTATAAAACCCACATAATCTCATTGTTAACATTTAATAAAACTTAAAATTCAAAATAAATTATATCTCCATTATGTTTTTTTACACTTTTAAAAACCTTATTCGTCAGTGACCCACCTGCTTCTTTGCATATCCTTTCAGAATATGTTAACATTAGAAAAAAGTTTATTACCAGAGCTGTGAAAAAAAGTGCAGTTTTAAGTTTGTGCTATTATTAACATTGAATATGGTCAGATTTTATTGTGCATGATATACATTCTGGTAGTAAAATGGACACAAAAGTTTGGTGCATCTTTCATTTATTTTATGTTCAAGTTTTAAAATGTGTAGTTTTCAGGTGTGAAAATGTCTTTAATGTAAATAATGTGCAGAATTACAGAAAATTACAGAAAACACTTTTTCACAGCACTGAAAGGCTTTGATTTTGACAGGTTATGTGGTACATTTCAGTGCAGATTGTTTTGTGTTCCCAACACTTTGAAATCCAGACTGTTGTTGAAGTATGACATTTGACTCTACAGCAATCTTGCAGTGCATTAGCCAAGCTGTGCAACAAACCACTGTCACTCATTTTACATGTCATCAGGGTGTTTATGTATGAATCTTAAAGGCACAGTGACAGTTTTAATTTGGCCTGTTTAATTCTCAGACTGAAAGTGAAAAATGGTTATAATTCAATTATGCCTGGTTTGGGTGCAAAAAATAACTACTAATATCATAGGTGGAAAATAATCATCCCTTTAAATTAGAATTAAATGAAAAATAAATGACATTTATAAGTCTCTAGATAAGGATGATGTAAAATAAGCATTTAATGATGACATTTGGTGACAGTAGTAGTCTTATTATTTAGTCTTGTGTGTGTTTTGATGAAGCCTCCAATAAATCCATATTTCATTTACATTCATATGTACAGTCTCTCTCTTTCCCTCCGGCTTATTTTTTTCTTTCATGTCAAACATCCCAGAGCTTCCAATAGCAATAAGACTGTTCAGTTAAGCAGGAACCACTGATCAATATTTACAGACAGCTGAGGGATTTATAAGATGTCATGTTAAACGGCCCCACACTTGTATCATGTTTCCTACTGGACTAAAACTGTTTCTGCTATTCTGTGCCACAGTATTAAAATAAGTTAATATTCGTATATAGCGGGGAAAGTTTTCCTCAGTTGATGGTTCTGATTTTGTCTTTGTGGTCGTTGGGCAGGGTGCGTAATGACCTGTTGAGACAGTCAACGTAGAATGGCTGCCTGTGATTGACAGCAATGCAACAGTCTATTTGAGGAGAGGAGTGAGCATTTAATCGGAGTAATGTGTTTTGTCAATGCCGAAATCATTTAGGCGATAAATAGAGAGTTATTGTCAAGCTACAGAGGTTGTGATTGCTGGCTTGGATGGTTTGGGCAGTGGAGAAGCCATTGAAGGATAATTTGTCTGTCAGATTGCATTTGAAGAGAAGGTGCCAGATATTATCAGGCAAAGGCTTTGCTATCTCTGGCTCAGGCTTGCATGGATGAATGTTCTCACGATAAATAGGGCAGAGAGAGATGCTTTGAAAGACGCTCTGTGGGTCTTTGAAGACATCATTCATGTCTGGATCCTAAAAATATGTTGTATCTGTTTTTGTTTTAATAAAAAAACTTTCCTCATGTTAAAAGAGATCATTAGGTAACGTTCATCATTAATGAATGCTTTAATGTCTGTATCCTTGTGTTTGTAGACTCAGTGTTAACGATGGTTATGAATTTCTCATATTTGGCTTATTAAAGTTGTTTAGAAATCTACAGTTTAAACCTAAGTTGTGTAAATTAATGTCAAATGTGTTGGCTGGGTAATGCTAAACAACATGGGAATCAGTTTAAATTTTGCAATTGCATTTATTTGCCTTTTATTTTATATTTTGATCAAGTAAATTTTTGTATAAGTAAATTTATGCATTTATAATCTAAATGATTTATATACAACCTGTATCAGCTCCATCCTATTTCATTTTAATTACATTTTTTAAAGTAGTTGAAGCATTTTAATTCAAACAGGTTAAAAAGAAAAATAATATTCTACAACAGCAAAAAAAGGGAAAGATTATTCAACAAATACTAAACAATATGAGTTAAAGGAGATGGTATGTGTGTGCGTGATAGTCAATTCCACAATTGTAACTTATACACTCTCCCTTTTGTCCAACAGAAGCAAATGAGGAAAGTATACAGGGTTATAATTCACATTGTCTGCTCAGACATGATATTTCTAGTTTCTTTAACATTTAGGTGAGTAATTTTCTTGTAACTTCTGTCATGTAGGATATGGCGGTATGTATGATGGAACATCCTTGTACCTAATTTCAAAGTAGTTAAACTAATGTTGTTTCAACATGTCATGGTCTCCCTTGACTGTACATATATCAAAAAATAACACTTCAACTGGTTTATTAAAAGTGCAGTGTATCATTTAGCTACAAACAAAATTGCAACCTTCGGTAACATTTATATAAGTATACAATAATAAAGTACTTACAAATCATTTGCAAACGGTTAGTTCATAGTTAATTCATAGTTTATATATTGTAGTCTCTACATTGTTAGTATATTAACAGGCTATATACAAATAGTGAGTTCCTCATTCATTGTCACTGTAATTAACACAATTAATTTTGTGTAATTAGCTCATATGTAAAGAGTTAGATAATGTTTTTATGCTTCGTTAACAACTGATTAACTGTAAATAGTTCTCACTTTACAACCCAAATTCCAGAAATGTTGGGACATTTTTTTTAAAATTTGAATAAAATAAAAACTAAAAGACTTTCAAATCACATGAGCCAATATTTTATTCACAATAGAACATAGATAACATAAATGTTCAAACTGAGAAATTTTACACTTTTATCCACTAAATGAGCTCATTTCAAATTTGATGCCGGCTACAGGTCTCAAAAAAGTTGGGACGGGGGCAACAAATGGCTAAAAAAGCAAGAAATTTTGAAAAGATTCAGCTGGGAGAACATCTAGCAACTAATTAAGTTAATTGATATCAGGTCTGTAACATGATTAGCTATAAAAGGGATGTCTTAGAGAGGCAGAGTCTCTCAGAAGTAAAGATGGGCAGAGGCTCTCCAATCTGTGAAAGAGTGCATAAAAAGATTGTGGAATACTTTAAAAACAATGTTCCTCAACGTCAAATTTCAAAGACTTTGCAAATCTCATCATCTACAGTGCATAACATCATAAAAAGATTCAGAGAAACTGGAGAAATCTCTGTGCGTAAGGGACAAGGCCGAAGACATTTATTGGATGCCCATGGTCTTCGGGCCCTCAGACAACACATGATTGTGTCAATGACATTACTAAATGGGCCCAGAAACCACTGTCGGTAAACACAATCCACGTGCCATCTGCAGATGCCAACTTAAGCTCTATCATGCAAAAAGGAAGCCATATGTGAACATGGTCAAGAAGCGCCGTTGTGTCCTGTGGGCCAAGGCTCATTTAAAATGGACTGTTTCAAAGTGAAAAAGTGTTCTATGGTCAGATGAGTCCAAATTTTACATTCTTGTTGGAAATCACGGACGCTGTGTTCTCCAGGCTAAAGAGGAGGGAGATCATCCAGCGTGTTATCAGTGTTCAGTTCAAAAGCCAGCATCTCTGATGGTATGGGGGTGCATAAGTGCATACGGTATGGGCTGCTCGCATGTTTTGGAAGGCACTATGAATGCTGAAAGGTATATAAAGGTTTTAGAGCAACATATGCTCCCCTCCAGACAACGTCTATTTCAGGGAAGGCCTTGTCTATTTCAGCAGGACAATGCAAAACCACATACTGCAGCGATTATAATAGCATGGCTTAGTCGTAGAAGAGTCCGGGTGCTGAATTGTCCTGCCTGCAGTCCAGATCTTTCACCTATAGAGAAAAATATGCCAAAGACGACCACAAATTCTTCAGCAGCTGGAAACCTTTATCAGGCAAGAATGGGACAAAATTTCAACACCAAAACTCCAGAAACATATAACCTCGATGCCCAGACGTCTTCACACTGTTTTGAAAAGAAGTGGAGATGCTACACCATGGTAAACATGCCCCCGTCCCAACTATTTTGAGACCTGTAGCAGGCATCAAATTTGAAATGAGCTCATTTTGTGCATAAAAATTGTAAAATTTCTCAGTTTAAACATTTGTTATGTTATCTATGTTCTATTGTGAATAAAATATTGGAATAAAGTATTAAGTGTTCCTTAAAGGCACAATATGTAAGATTTTTTTTAAATTAAAATATCCAAAAACCACTAGAGCAGTATTATATATTTTGTTGACTTGTGTACTTGCATTATCCCAAACGTTTTCAACAATGTTTAAATCCAGAGAAATCAGCAATTTTAACCAGGACATGGACCGTGTCATTTTTTATTGTTTGAATCGCTTGTTTTCCTGATTTACCACGAGTACCATGTTTTTTGCCTCAGAGACAACACTATTTTGTCAAGTGGCTAACATAGTATAAACAGAGAGAGATTTCTCCATCATACAATATATTTTTAAACCAATTGCATGTCATTTAGCAACAAAAGTCATCCCGTTTTTATTTATATGACATTCTAATATCGATCTAGATTACTGCAAAATGCAACAAGTCTCTCATACCAGCCACCGAGTGAACACACAGAGTAACGTTATAACATAACTTTCAACACACTCAAATGTATTTAGTATGATTGTTTTAACTATGTAAAACAGCGCTGCATTACCCCGCAACAAAAAGAGCGGAAGCGGCCGATTGCAGCATAAGCATGATAAACTCCCTCGCTGGACTAACGCAGCTCTTGGCCCGCCCTGCTTCATACCACAGTAATGTTAATAAAACTTTAATACATTAGCTCATCCATGAACATGATTTCGGCCTGAGTCCATCAGATTGCTTTAATCGGCTGTGGAGGTGAACACGACAACTCCCATGATTCCACGTTCATTCATGGCGTCATCAAGCAACGCCTTTGTTTTGAATAAGTGACCTCTAGCGGTGAAAATTACATATTGTGCCTTAAAAAAATCACTATGTCTAATAAATTTGGTTTAAAGCACTTCATTAATGACATTTTCCCATTTTCCGTGACCTAATCTAAACTGAGAACTATTTACTCCTAATAACCAGTTAACAATTCCTTTACCACAAGCTAATTAAACAATAATAATTGTGTTAATTACAGTGACAGTGAATGAAGAACTCACTATTTGTATAAAGCCTGTTAATATTTTAACAATTTAGAGACTGATTTGCAAGTACTTTATTACTGTATAGTTATTATAAAGTGTTACCCAACCTTCTTGTTTGAAACAATAGCATTGGCTGAACCAATGGTGTGAGGACAGTCTGTTTGTCCAAACAGTGGAAGACGAGCTGCGTTTATGAAACCCGTTTGTTCAATTCCATTCGGTTCTGCTAGTGGCTCCAAAATTACACACTTTGCTTTACACATGTTAATTTTTTATAGTAAATGCAGTGCTAAATGCACAATCCTTTTGAGAGAAACAACTATTGAGCATTGTAAATTGCATTATTGCTTGGCCTAAAGGGGCAGACCATGCCAGTGTGACTTATCAGTCGTCCTTATTCTACAGAATGAGAAGCTGTGACAACATGACCACAGGGGCTGCAACAAGCCACAGCAATTTGGAATGGTGCGCACCACTTTGTTCTGCAGCCTGCAGCAGTGGAAGAAGAATGTTTGACTGATTCGTAAGGCTTGTTTCGGGGAACAAGTACACATGCAATGTTCACATTCCGACTGCATTGTTGTGGCTCGGAGAGAGGCGCAGGGACAGATAGGTGGAAAGGAAAAGAAAGAGAAGGACAGTAATTATAACCGCACTTCACCTGTACTTCGAAGCTTTTAACATAGTCAGCAATAGGACAATCATCTGGCCAGGAGGCTAGTGTCTCTAAATTGCCTTTCCTTATAATTGTCCCTCGAATACTGCAGTGATTATGCTTTTGAAATGCATAGCTCTTTCCTTCTATCATAAGATAGCTGGCTTATGTTGGGCCACTTCATAGTCTTATTTCACCCACCCGGTTCTTATTTCTTAATTGTAGAGTGTCCTGATTTTTATATCTCTCTGCATGACAATTAGGAATTTAACAAGCACAGTATTTATTAATTTTTTTGTTGTTGTTGCTGATGGTGAAACTGCATAAAATATTCTTATGTATATTCAGTTGTTGCACAGGTGCTCCACATTCTGTGCTTAGGTTTAAACTACTTTTTCTTTCAACTGTTTTTGTTGCTAAACTGGTGCTAGAAATTCTAGTTACTGGTTCAATTCCCAGGAAACATATGTGCTGATGAAATGTGTCTTTGAATTGCATATTTGAAGTTGAATTTAACCCAGAAAATTCCCAACAGTTAGATGGAGTGATGAAAGACCTCTGTGTAATTTCTTTTTAGTGACAGTTACACAAACATTGACATGGGAAATCTAGTGTTCGCATGTAGTGCTAACACAAGCTTCAGTATTACTTTATTAAACTTCTGTTTGTGCTACAGACATGAATGACAGCTCATGCAAACTGTTGATGAGAAATGTACAATACTTTTCTAAGCAATATTACTTGGCAGACAATACAACAGGCAAAAAATTAAAAATTAAAAATCTGTAAACATGCACTGCAGCTATATAACAGAGACTTACAGTATGCTTGGGCTTTTAACTGTCACTCCAACCATTGAGTAACACCTAACAACAATCCAGAATACTCAAGAAACCACATAGCAATAGAGTGCTGCAGGAATGAGCTCTAAAACCTGCAAATGATCAGCATATTTACACTTCCGGCTCCATCTTCCCGAAGTCAGTGGGGTTTTTGAATGGGTTTTTGGTTAAATGCCTGAAATAAGGTATGTGGTTAACACAAGCGCAAGATAATTTCATGTTTTATTCTATGACATTAAATGCATCTGAATGGGACTCCTGGGGCCTCATTTATAAAATGTTGCGCAGAAACCATCCTAAATTTGATCTTACGATCATTTCTCAGATGTGCGTACGTGTGATTCATAGAATGAACATACACACAGAAAATGAGCGTACGCCTCTCTTTCAGATGTGAAATCTATAAATCACAAATGATCTTGAATTTGTGCGCAGCTGAATGGTTTCAGTTCTCTGTGTTGGAAATTAATGTCATTTACATACAAGATAATTTAATTTAGAATGGCGAGCTGAAAGAATAGCTTAGATTTCCAAAAACCTGCAGTAATCTGACAAGGAAAAGTGCGTACGTCTGCTCAGACCCTGACGTGGTGCTAAGCACTTTTCCACGTCAAAGATAGTTTTTATAAATATGAGCGTTGGCGTGGATTTAAGCGCACGCACACTCTAAGATCAAATCTGTGCATACATACACTTAAATAAATGAGGCCCAAGAGGTTGTTGGGGACATTAAACGTCATTACGCCAAACAGGAAAACTCAAACTTGTCTACTCAACATTCTTACAGCCTCGTTGTGTTTATATTTGTGCTAACTATTTTTACTCATACTTTCCAACTTTTTAGAGAAGTAAAGACTAAAAAGTTGTCGAAAGATTAGTGGCGGGAATGTTGAAATTGTGTAAACATGGTGGTTTTTTTATAGCCTTTAAATATTTACTTCTGATGATTGTGTTTAGGTAGTTTTCATTTGTGAAGATTATCTTGATTTAAAAAAACATGATAGAATCATAAACTTTTGTTGGTCAATGGAAAAGTTCTGCTGGCTTTTTGTTGAGAGAACCATACAGGTTGATGTTAACTTCCAGCCTAAAAAAATATGTATCCCATCTCTGTAGCACTTTGTGTAGCACAACACCCTGATAATGTTTTGTACATTATTTATATACTATTATAATTTGTATTTGTAAGTATTATATATAAGTATATATGTTATATTTATATATAAGTATTATTATATACTATTATAATGTTTATTAATATTTTGAATTCATTTTTATATTTATATTTTCAATTTTCAAGTTTTAGTATTTTTATGTGCTTTTGTCATTTTCAGTAGTTTTTTTTTTAAATATTCCTATTTAGCTTAAACATGTATATATATATATATATATATATATATATATATATATATATTAGGGGTGTAACAGTACATGTAACCATCATGGTACGGACGTCACGGTTCGGTTCATGCAGTTAGACGACGAATACAGTCAGACACAGGTGACTTACACTCCAATCCAAAAGGGGGCGCGCACACACAGTAATGTAAGTGAGGATAGCAAAATAAAGTAAACTGTGACATATTATACCCAAAAATTCTTCATACAGTGGACTATCAGTAAAATTTATAAAAATTTGGAACCAAAAATTATTCAGACACTTTGACCTGACCATGTTTTACTTAAGTGTTATCTGACATAATTAAGATTATTTTTTTCTGACATAGTTAAACTCTGAGATCTTGTCATATTTTATTACCATTTTTTTAAACTATAGTGAATAAGCTGTATTAATGAACGAAATGTTCAAGGTGTCTGAATAAATTTTGGTTTGACTGTATATATATATATATATATATATATTAGAGGGGGTTTAATATATATATATATATATATATATATATATATATATATTAGAGCTTCAATTTTAGTTAGATATCAAGGCAACATTTCTAATTTTCTTTTAAGTTTTTCATTTTTTTTTATTTTTTATTTCATTTATTTCAGCTTTTTTATTTCAGTTACTGAAAACAGTTCTTAAAATTTTTAGTGTTAATTTTGGAACTATAAATAAATGTGAAAAACCCACAGTTGTCCAGTATTGTAAGTTATTGACTTCAAGGATCACAAGCACATCAGCATGTTGTGATATCAGTCTTGTACAGTGTGGAACGCTAGATATAGCAACCTTTTTCATTTAGTAGATCATACTGTACAACAGACACACTTTTTAATTAAAGTTGAACTTTAATGTACATCTCTTTATATTTGCAGTGTAGCAGTTTGTGTCTGCAAGTACAGATGACAGGAATACAGATATCATCTGTAAGAGCGACAAGTCTCAAAGTCATCAGAGGAGCCGGAGGGCGTTCTGTGCTGTGTTTCATGTTGAGGAGGTTTCTGTGTGGAAATGAGGCCACACGCACAGCTTTTCTCTTGTTTGTATCTACCACATGACGTTTGAGGCTGTGGGGGAAAACAGCATATGAAAATAAAAACATTTTACATTGAATTAACATGCTCACTAGAGAAAAAACAGTCTGTCTCAGTAAGTTGATGAGGAAGTGTGTGGAGTGAGGAAGCGAGTCTATCTGTGTCTCTCTCACCCTTACCTTTCACTTTCCCTAATAAGAGATGGCCAATTAAAGCCTTTTAGAGCCACAGTCTGATCAATACTCTCCCAGGATCTTCCTAAAGAGAGCGAGCGAAAGAGAGGGTTATATTTATGATCCCATTCCTTCTCAGTCCCCGGAGAGAGAGCAGCTATTGAAAGATTCGTATTGACTTTCCATGCAGGGCTTTCATCTTGTTTTATTGCATTGTGGCACGGTGTAGTTTGGCTGTGGGTGATGAAGGGGTGGAGGGGAATGGATAGGGTGTCGAGCTGAAAGAGAGGAGTCTGGGATCTCTCGGGCTCCGCCACTGCAGGGAGCTCTATTACGGAGAGAAGGAGACGGCCACAAGAGGGGGGCATTTTAAACAACGCTGCGTAAACTCAAAACACCAGGCTAGCAACCCACAACCGTGATCCCAGGTGTGTGTGTGTGTGTGGTTGTGTAACACAGCAAGGGTTGAATGCATGTGAGGTGTATCGGGTTAGAAAATGGCTGTCTGTGTTTTTTGTGAGAGCGAAGATTAAAGTGTTATTTTACCCAAACATTTTAATTCTGTCATCATTTATTCACCCTCATGTCATTCCAAACCCGTAAGACTTTGTTAATCTTCAGAACACAAATGATGATATTTTAATGAAATCTGAGAGATTTCTGTCCCTCCATTGACAGTCTATGCAACTACCATTTTGACGCTTCAGAAATTTCATAAAGAGATCATAAAACTAATCCGTATGAATTGAGCGGTTTAGTCCAAATTTTCTGAAGAGATTTGATCGCTTTATATATTAAATAGATTGAATTTAGCAATTTAGCGAACACAATCACAAGCTCAACCATACTTGTTTGATGCACGAGAACAAACCTCATTGGTTCTTGTGTAAGCTCAAACGTGCTGCGTAACACACAAGAATGAACATTATTGGTTTTCGTATGTCAAGCAAGCATGAGCTTAGTGAGCTATGAGCTAGTGTACATTGAAGAATGTTTATATGTGAATAAAATGAGAAAATAATGACAGAATTTTCATGTTTGGGTGAACTAACCCTTTGCACCAAAGAAGATCTGCAATATATATATTTTTTACCTTTCATATGAGCCAGCAAAACATTTGCTGTTATACAATGAAATATTTATGAACTACCGTTCAAAAGTTTGGGTCGGTGGCTCACCAAGGTTGCATTATTTGATCAAAAATATAATAAAAACAGAATTATTATTAAAATATATTATTAAATTTAGAATAACAATTTCTTAACGATTTAAAATGTAGTGATGGAAAATCTGAATTTTCAGCATCATTATTCCAGTCTTCAGTGGCACATGATCCTTCAGAAATTATTCTAATATGCTGATTTAGAGACATTTCTTATTATTATCAAAGTTAACTGTTAAAAACAGTTGTGCTGTTTTTATGGAAACTGTGTTGGAAATGCCAGCTGGAAATAGGTACCTTTCTACACTGTATTTGGGAATGTAGTTTGGTCAGACCATTTTGGATACAAGTTATGAATGTTATAAGTTGCTGATATGGCTCCAAAATATCTTTAACTCCTAAATTATGCCTATTAGGTGACAAGTCCCAAATACCAAATGTTTCAAAAGGTGTATTTTCTGTTATTATGGTATGTATCATAGTGGCCAGCACAATTATTTTAAGACAATGGAAGACAGTGAGAGCCCCAGAATTGTTTTATTTTGTATCTTGTACTTATTTTGTATTTTCTTTTATTGTTAATAAAAAAAATGTTAATTTCCACTCAATCACACCAGCTCAGAGATCCAATCATTGACAATCACACATTAATGTGATTGGTTAGAAGATAGTCTGTGACGTCAGAAACACCAGCAATTTCAAACCGCGTTGTGTTTAATACACTGCAGTTTTAAGGAGAAAATACTCAGCAATGGTGTTGACTTATGAATTTGCACATGGTTTGTCTTAAAGCATATTAAAACACCACATAGACATATAGACAACTTAAAAACTTGATTTTCACTACAAGGAGACTTTAAAAAAAACTAACCCCAAACCTTTGAACTGTAGCGTATGTTGTTTAAATATTTATAAGTGACGAAGTATTTTTGACAGCTAAATTTGAATGACTGTCAATGGCCACAGAATGATGTAGTTACAGCATCTACCAGCAGGGGCTAACTGGACCATGTTAACCAGTTGACTCAATGGGCTCTTTATTAATATTGTGGTCTGCACTTTCGTTCAGAGTTCAAGATTTGTGAGCATGCCCAAGAGAACCTTTCCCGAATTAATATAGGCCTACATATTAACTGTTTAACCAGATTGTCATAACCTAACACATTTTAGCAAATATTCTGTAAGATGGCATAAGACTGTATTAATCTGAAATACTTTTTTTTAATTCAGAATCCAAAGTAAATTTTTATTCATAACTGCACATGTCTATAGAAAAGTAATCCTGGGCTTTAGGAGATTATTTGGGAATTGTCTAGCACACATTTTGGAAAAAGGAGGAGAAGTTTTTCTTCAAGCATTAAAAAGAAATGTAATCAATTCACAGATGGATGAGGCAATTAAACATTCAGAATAGATGTACTTTCCATGAAGCATGAATAAGTCTTAAGCGGTAGTTCACCCTAAAATAAAAAAAAAAAATTCTATAATTTTCTCAACCTCATGTCATTCCAAATCTCTATGACTTTCTTTCTTCTGTGAAACAAAGATAATTTAGAAAAAAAAAAAAAAAAAACTTTTTTATTTTATTTTATTTATTGTTTATCAACTAAATAAGGAAGAAGAAAGAGGGAAAATCACAATGCATTATTTTGGATTGCACTGAGAGAAGGTTAAAGAATGATTAGACGGATAGAAGTCCCATAGCAGTTGTCTGAGGAGCGCAGAAGTCCCTGGTGTGAAATGTGCACTAGCTGATCAATATTCCTGTCAGGCTGCATTAATCTCCATATAGAATGTCACCTTAATGCCAGAGATACACAGTGGTTTCTACTGCTGGGACGCCTGTTAAAAGTGTGGATGAGAGCCAGTGTTTAACTGATGCTTCGTCTGCATTGCCAATCTCAGGGTAGTTTTAAGCCAGCGCTTCACTATTTTTGCTACTTTTAAGAATGGACATTCAAAAATAGAATTTTCAAGTTTAAAGTTCTTCTGTTTGTATCTTCCCATAGAAAAAGTAAATTACTCAAATTGCCTTCTGTGTCAACATTTTCTGGTTTTATTTCTCTTCAGGAATTTTTGGAGAAATTGTTGATTCAAGAGACTTTTGAGAGTTATATACTAAGCTTGATTATTCCCATAATCTGTCTAACTTTTGCATCCTGCAAGACATCCAAAGTAAGCTCTTTGCTTTTCAGCATCAGACTTTATCAAAGGGACATGCACTTAGAGGCCTGTTGAGCCTTCTGCCGATTAGCATGCAACAAACAGGCCTTCAGTTGTCATGGGAACTGCGATCAAGAGGTTAACTGCAGTCATTACATCTACTCAGAATCACGGACAGTTGCAAACAGAGTTTCTTAGATTTTAGCGGAACCCAAACTGCATATAGAAGACACTCTGTGCTGCTAACAACTTTAATATGTTCACATAAATACTGGTGTAGCCAAACAGACAGAACTCTGAGTTTTTGTTATTGCGTGTCGGTGACAGTTAAACAACAGATCCGCAAACCTTTGCAGCGGCTGCTATGAATAAACACACAAAGGGGATCTGAAAGAAGTGCTGTGATGATTCTGTGGGAAAGTGCAATTAAAACGAGAAAAACACACTGGGTTGCTCGTTGCCTCCCTCTAGAGATTAGTGTTCTGCCTTAATCAAGTGTGGATGAATATAGATTTTTTAAGGGGCTTATTTACCTTTTTATATGGAGACTTTCTCTTTCTCTTCAGTGTGTTAGAGGTATTCTTGTATCCCAGTGGGAAATGGGAAAGAATATTTTGGATGCATTCCAGCTGAAATCCCCACCTGATTAGATTTAATAAGCTTATGGGCCAATCGTAATATGTTTGAAAAGATATTGAGGAAGCCTTTCAAAAACCTCTCTTAATACTACAAAAGGACAATAAAATTGGTGCTCAGAGACACAATTTATAAACATAATGTCAAGTTAATGGATATGTAAATTAGTTTACAATCCAGTTTAAAGAAATCAGAGCATTGTGACTGCACTCCAAAGGAACAATTTTTGTTTTGCTCAATTTACTTAATTAAAATGAACTAATGTGAGTATTTTGTACACATTTACGTTGTGTGCAATCCATTTAAACTTGTAAAGCTGAAGTTTACTTAATCCATTTGCACTACAAGAATCGTTTACATTGGTGTTATTGTAGCATTGATGAAAAGAGACTGGGTGTATCTTTTTATCATGATTTGCATGGGACAAAATAAGGAGTAAAAGTTGAAATTAAGTATTATTTTTAAGTATAATGTTATGTAATTTTAGAAGTGGTTAGAAGAGTAATACAAAACAGTACATTTATGCTTTATATTGCTTTATTCGGTTGCACCATTTGTTCTTAGGGCAGAACTTAGCTAGGTCATAAGCTCGCTGTAAAGTAATGCTTAGTCGCATAATATGACATTTACCCTCAGTGATCTAATAGCAGCCATCAAATGTGACCCTGGACCACAAAACCAGTCATAAGTCACACGGGTATATTTGTAGCAATAGCCAACAATACATTGTATGGGTCAAAATTATCGATTTTTATTTTATGCCAAAAATCATTAGGATATTAAGTAAAGATTATGTTCCATTAAGATATTTTGTAAATTTCCTACCGTAAATATATCAAAAAATTATTTTTGTGAGTGGATATGCATTGCTAAGGACTTCATCTGGACAACTTTAAAGGCCATTTTTTCAATAGTTTGCTGTTTTTGCGCCCTCAGATTCCAGATTTTCAAATAGTTGTATCTCTGCCAAATATTGTCCTATGCATCAATGGTAAGCTTATTTATTCAGCTTTCAGATGACGTATAAATCTCAATTTCAAAAAGTTGACCCTTATGACTGGTTTTGTGGTCCAGAGTCAAATATATGTCTAAAGAATTGAGATCTGTCAGGTAAAACAAGAGCTTATTGATGGAGATCAGTCTGTCTGCTGTTTTATTCCAACTGTTACTCCTGATCGGAGGCTTCAGTAAATATTTAGTTTACACGTAGAGTTTCACTTCAACTAAGTTTAGTATATTTGATCGAAAATGACTAAAGAGCACCAGAGGGTTAAACTGAGGTGGCAGAAGTCACTCATTTTCATATCCAGTGTTGCTTGAAACACATATTTTTCCGTAGTTGTTAAAACCGCTCTTTTCCACACAGCGAAAATGCATGGTGATCCCCTTTCACACTAAATGAAAGCTGTACCACTAGACTAACACATTTTATATAATCAACTCTTAAAAACTTTTTTCTTTTTTCTCCCCCTTTGGCATGTCTTATTTTTCAGGACTGTTGCCCCTTCAAAAAGCAGTGCATGATGCCCCTGAGAATATGTGCTTAATTCATCAGCATGATTCTACCTGCACCACTGCTATTCCAACAGATTCCTGAAGTGACCAGGGCATGGTGTACATCTATAGTACGTAAACTCTATAAGCTGTTAAGCTAGATAACCTTTCTTAATGGTTAAAATCTTCTCTTTTTTTCTTTTTACAGCGAAAAAAAAAAAAAAAAAATGTAGAAATGATTGGAAACCTCTCCTCGCAGAGGATCACTTGGTAATGGATTTGATTTGTAAAAGGCTTGATAGCATTTCTATGGAAATGGAACATGCTTGATGTTCAACTCTTCATGTCATGACACAGAGAGATTTTAGGCAAGCAATTTTCCTTAGTAGTTTTCAGGAGACCTCTTCAGAAAGGCCATAAATAGTGTAATCACAGTTTATGGCTCGGAGTTATTTTTGGATAAGCAGCAAAATTACTAGAACATTGTGCTTTTTCTGATTTTTATTTATTCAGTTGGTTATCTCAGACATTCGCTCCAACTAATGTCTTAATATCTTTTAGGAAAGACTGTGTGGGTTACAAGCCATAAACATCAAACTACAGGGTGCATCTTTGATTAATAGGTGCTTCGTGCACACGGTTCTTATAAACTAGTTAGAGGCTTCCCTTTTATTTGGGCCTGGCAAACTGATCCATGGCTAATGTGCAGCAATCCAGTGGCATGTATCATTGCGAGCCGAGGGAAAGATGTTAGCTGGGGACTTATTTGAGTAGAACGCTGACAGCATGACGAGAAAGATCGAGAGTTTGGGAATAAACTTAGCCATATCATTAGGCAAAAAAGTTCATCAGAAGTTACACTTGGAATTTAAAAATAATGTTTGCTGAAGTAGAAGTGTCCACAAACTGATCCACAAAATGTTACCACATCTGCTCTACTCTACTTTTTTCAATCTACGCATAAGTAAAGTTTCACAGACATAGAGTAATGTTACTTAATATTCAGCTGGGAATGCAACCAAACAAATGTAATCATTCATGTGAACTAAATCATGCGTTCACATTAAATGTCTTTCCTAATGTTTGAAGGATTGCATACACAGTTACTGGCAGTTTCTGGCAGGTTCTGACTCCTCTATAATTGTTATTTTGATGTCTGAGATTAAATATTAATTTTAATCTCTGCTTGGAAACATTGGAAAAGATGACTTAAATAAGAAAAAAGATTAAGAATTGCTGTAGCATACAAGTTTATGTTTTAATGGAATTATTCTTAAGATCTTATCAAATTATGTTACCTGTCATTCATTTGAATTCAATTTAAATGATCACCTTGAACTCATTTCATCTTTCAGAATAATTCTCTTTTACTACTCCTTAAATTGAGTTCATTTGGTAAACTGTCTATCAGCGAATTGCACTTTTTGAGCATTACAGACCACGCTTTTTCAGCTTAATAAGATGCTTCTGAAATTCATAGCGTTGCACATATGATGGTGCCACTTCTGCGGGGGTCACCAAAGACAACGTGCTGATGTGTTTATTTCTTCTTACCATGAAAAATTTCATCCTGCTTCGTTGGCTCAGCGGCGCCTGGAGACCTGACATCAATTTCAGCCTGTCTTACGATATGCAACAGAGAAATATTTACTTCTGGATAGCTGGGACCTCTGTGCCATGAAGGTTGCATGCTGTATGGTATCTCTTCTCCACTGCATCTGGACTTTCACCTGCTGTTGTTTGTATTCAAGGGTGGGTGTGTTATTTCGGTTCATCTTTCACTTTCCTCGCAATCTTGTTACTTAAAGCTGAGGGGGTCAAAGTTTCGATCTGAATCGTCATGAGCTGACCACTGCCAAAGCCTCTGAGAGTTTGGATGTATTACGTTAGCCCTCAAGGGTGCTGTCTATTTATTTCATTTGTCAATTTCTATAGATGAGATGGGGGAAGAAGGTAGAGAAGATTTGTTCAAGCACTGTGAAAAATGAAAGTGTGTCTCAAGCCTTTATGATTTTCTGTATTTTTTTTTTTTCTGAAACCAAACAAACAGCAAAAAGTGGAAAACTGCCATGTAGATATGAGTAATACATATGTGTCTGTACATCCTTAAAGGGTTAGTTCACCCAAAAATGAAAATTCTGTCATTAAGTACTCACCGTCATGTCGTTCCAAACCTGTAAGACTTCGTTCATCTTCAGAACACAAATTAATACTTGAGCTTCCGTTTACACAACTGGTGTGTGACTTGATGAATGTTTATATGTGAATAAAAGCCTAAATTCAATCTGTCCATCATATAAAGCAATCTAGTCTCTTCGGAAAATTTGGACTAAGCTACTCATTAAATCACTTTATGAACTTTTTGAAGCGTCAAATTGGTACTTATGTAGCTGGAGGGACAGAAAGCTCTCAGATTTCATTAAAAATATCTTAAATTGTGTTCCGAAGATGAACGAGTCTTATGGGTTTGGAACGACATGAGGGTAATTAATGACAGAATTTCATTTTTGGGTTAACTAACCTTTTAATTTGTGTCGAATATTAATCAAAATTGTATGGGTTTAGAAAGACATGAGGGTGAGTAAATGATGATTGTCCAACTACCCCTAAAACCCACCACCAAAAAAACACTATTTTCTGGCATAAATAGAATTGGTTACAATTTTGTTTGAGTGCTAAATTACATGTATGCAAAAGAACAAAAGGAA
The DNA here is from genome assembly GCF_019924925.1 of Ctenopharyngodon idella. NCBI lineage: Eukaryota > Metazoa > Chordata > Actinopteri > Cypriniformes > Xenocyprididae > Ctenopharyngodon > Ctenopharyngodon idella. The sequence continues at coordinate 34,488,348 of NC_067224.1, forward strand.
AATGCATTAGAAAGTAATTTCTTGCACCATCTTGCGTCATTTATTGAAGTGTAGAAGGAAAACCTTCTCCATCTCCTGTCACTTGTCGGGACTGTGTTCAGTTTAACTGCAATGAGCTGCTTCAGTACCTCAGTTCAGACTTAGAGAGAAAGAAAGAAAGAAAGAGAGAGTCTCCAAGGTGATTATAATAGTTAAAGGTTAATTTGAGTGTTGGAGCCCCAGGGCAGAGCTCTGAATAGAGCAGTATGGACTCAGACACAGAACCCCGAGCCGATTTAATTACAGAGAACAAGCTCCACTCACACGGTGGAAAAGGGCACTCACAAAATGATGCCCTCTCAAGTGGAGCGTACTGAAAGGTGATGGTCTCTAAGATGACGCTCAGAAGTGTTGTGGGAGATGAAACCTTGAGAGCCAGCTGTTCTTAAACATCCCATCTGCTCTGCAGGGGTGCGATCAAGATGTGTTGCCTACGGTGGCCCTAGACGCCTCTAATTTCGAAACCATGATTGCCAGTCTCCCAAGTCAGAAGTGAGACCTTCATTGATGTGGGATATCTGCAATAACAATTTGTCAAATCTGTACACATTAACTTTCGGTTCTGGGCAGTAACAACAATCGACACTGTGTTTGCACTAGTTTAATTCTTACATATAAATATTTGTTAAAGTTGCAGAAGGTGATCTGGGAAATGCTAATATTAGCCTGCTAGCATTGAAAGCATATGATCCCACCCTCCCTGCAAATCGCCGTCCAAAGCCATGCCTTCTCCAAAACACATGAACACACACAGCTGCTCTCGGCAAAGCGTCACGAGACGGCTTAAATTACCTCATGTCTCAAAGCACATAACATTACAATAATAATGAATAACTTAGAAAGCTTGTACCTGACTACTGCAGATTCATTTTGTTGTTGATACTGTTGACATGGGTACGCATAATTCAGAGTCTGATGTGAACAGCTCCAGTTAGAATGTCACGGGTTGCCATCTCTTAATTACGCTAGTTATGGTGTGAACACAGCATAGTCTCATTGTTTTGATTCGGTAGGAACTGTAAAAGGTGGCTGCTGATTGTTTGCAGTGCTCCGTGACTGACGTCTGTCTGTTCTGCTTAGCATGAAATGCGCTGATGACGTATGATGCCTGCGTGAACAGGGTGCGCGAGGGTATGTAACAACATACGTTGACAGGCAGGTAGGACATTGTATTATTTCATTCGGACCGAATATAATAATTGGATGAACATTTTATGGTCCTACGCCTTCCACAGACAATATATTATAAAAATACATTTAGACCATTTAACATAGCGATTGCTATCAGGATATGAGGAGACTTTCAGCCAGTATAACAAAAAATGTTTCTGTAGAGAATTATTTTTGGCTTATTCATATTTCCAGCACCTTGTGGAATCCATGCCATGAAGAAATAAGGCAGTTCTGAAGGCAAAAGCGGGTCCAACCTGATACTAGCCAGGTGTACTTAATCAAGTGGCTGGAGAGTGTAAATGTCTTTACTGTCACTTTTGATGTTTATGCATCCTTGCTGAATAAAAACATGAATTTCTTATTTAAAATATGAAAAATAATTGCTTACAACCCAAAAAAAGTAATATAAAAATGTGTTAAAATATTGTCTCGTCTTATTCTTATGAACCCAATATTGTGTATTGTCTCGTCTCATGAGCTCAGGGTGCATTTACATTACAACAATGTGCTAAAAACTGCTTTTTTGGCGTACAGACAATAGCGTTGTCAAAACAATCCCCATTCACACAGATTCGCAAAAATAACTAAAAACGCTATATTATGCTGCCAGGCTAGTAGATGGCGATGTCATTTTGTAAAGAAACACCATGCGCCTATAGACTGAACACGTAATACTCATGCACATGATGTCACCATTTTCACAAATTTGCATTTTTGTTGTCTACAAGGGGACCAAAATAGCATCATTTTCAAAAATTTGCACTTTGAAACCCGTTTTCAAATGATTGCATTTTCAGACCCCCAAAACGCCGCTGTTGAGTAAATGAATGGCCACAACTCACAAAAACGTTTTCCATTTTTAGTTGAAAAGGTGTTATGTAAACGAACCCCTAAGTGTATTGTCACAGCCCTACATATTATATTATTGTATTAAAATAAATTATATAGGCCTATTAAAATAGAATATAACATTTTATATAATAAAAATATTACATATATACGACCAACTATGTGCCAGCCATGTTTGTTTGCATTACAGTGAATTGCAGTTTGGGAGTCAGAACTTGGTAGGGCAAAGATTTTTTATTATTTTTTATTATTATCACCATAGAAACCATTGTGTATGGATACAAACCCTAATCTTTTCTCTTTATACTTCTATGATTGTTTTCTACAATATGTTACTGACATTCAAATGCATATTGTGTGGTTGGAAAGATTGTTTGAGCCAGTTCTTCTCTCTGAATTAATGACAGCGCAAGTGCAGAAAAAAGTCCAGTTCTCGCTATTAATATTATTAAGATATTGGCTGATTATTAGTACTTATAAATCACATATTATTTGCCATATTCTGCATCACCATATTCTACATCCCTTAATCCTACCCAATACCTAAACTTAACAACTACCTTACTAACTATTAATAAGCTGTAATTAGGAGTTTATTGAGGCAAAAGTAGTAGTTAATAGTTAGTTAAAGGGGGACTCAGTAGTATTTCAAATACACTGTTTGGAAGTTAGTCGGGTCGAGTCCAACAACAAAAGTCTAACCAATCAGCATTAGGGGGCATATGACGGTCGGGGAGAGAGAACGAGCAAGAGGGAGATTTGAAAATAAGAAAAAAAAAACTGCAGAACAAGAGATGGGACACAATACAAAAGAGCTCAAAAGAATATCACTGGAATGAAGGTTTATGACTGGGCAAGCGCTTTAGGACCCGCGTTTATCTTAGAAAAGCTTTCCAGGGCTGGAGAGAGCTAAGTGGGAAGGCCTGAAAACAGACGCGGAGGATTCCGCTTCTCATGTGAGTAACACAGTTTTGATTGTCCAGAGCTGCTGTGCTGTTTGCGACTGACAACAAACACTTTGTATTGTGTACTGTACGTTCATTTTTTGTGCTTCCTTGTTGTTCGTTCATTAACTGCGCTTTATTTTTCGTGAAGCATTTTGTTGTGCATCAGTTGTGATAAACAGACATCCACTCGCATCCACTTGCGTGTGTAACAATGGCCAGATAGTGAGAGTTTTGCTGTTAAACCACTGCACACTGAGGAGCGCTAGAGAATGCGGTGTTTAGCGTCATTGTTAATGCACTCGCCTCGCATGTCAGCGGCGATCGGGCGGGGTTCGAGACCGACTCAGAGCAGGGTGTTTAGGATTGGAGTGCGAGTTTTGGAGGCAGAGCAATGAAGAGAGGGGTGGGTTTGTTTGGGTTGATTTCAAATATCGACAATGTCCAACAGCGTTGTTCAAATTCTACTTCGAGCACCTTTAATAGTGAGAATTGGGCCCTAATCTAAACTGCGATTTTTCTTTTCCTTTTGTTTTCCTTGTCTGGTTAAATAATATGTAACTCACCTGTAAGCAAACTCACCACTTGTGTCTATAGTGTCGTCCTATTCTCTCTCACACACTTTCAGTCTCTTTCACACACTGTCACATGGTCTCTATCTCTTCGCACATTTTCTCTCTCTCTCTGTGCCTTTACCTGAGGGCCTTCAGTCCAGCAGGAGTAACTTAATCTTGTCGGGTGCGTCTGGGTCAAGTGTCTAATCTGGTCTCGGATGAAAAGCAAACTGAAATCGTTGGCGCAAGCACACACGTCCAGCCTGGTGGAATTGGTTTCTTTTGCATTTTCGAGTGTGTCATTTATATTTCATTGGAGGGGAAGGACAAGGTATTAAATTGATGTGGCTGGGTAGAGGATGCTGGGGAAAGGATTGACCACCCAACGGGCCCGGCTCAGTGTAATCAGGGTCAAACATACAATTTAGAACATGGTCCAGAACATCACTGCTCATTACACTGACGTGAGCAGAGCTGCATCCACGCAGGGGGACGTGCCTAGTGCTGTAGGGGTTTAAAGACTAGAAAAAAAAATTCTCTTTTGGCTCCTGATCCCAAAGTGATTTGAGCTGGCCGAATGAGAAATGTGAGATAAAGATAGAAGTTTTAAGCTAGCAGTGAGGCTGAGGATGTTGTTGTTGCAGGTATGTGCTTGTACTGTAGCAGAAGGACAGGGCCAGTGGTGATGATTATAATATTTTCACTGCGTTTTTTTTATTTTTTTGGAAGAGAGATAATAAAGTCACAGTTGATAGTGTGACATAACGAAATGTCACTTGAGCCACACGCAAATACACAGAGAAATACATTCAATCTAAAGTTCAACTCATTCACCTCTGTCTCTTTCTTTATTTCTCTCTCACTCTCTTAAAGGAATATTACCCTAAAGTGACATTTCTGACATGGCTTAGGCTACCTGTCTATTTTTTAAATGCATGTCATTGATCTTATTATGATCTATACATTTTTGCATGTGTTTTAATTTTTTTTTTTTTTTTTTTATACCTATAATTTGTAATTAGAATGTCATAACTGAATCTTCTGGTGAAACAACAGACTTCTCTCTGGTAACGTATGACTTAAAACCCGCACTTGCATGCTCTCATTCATCTGCCTCTGTTTTTGAGCGCAATGTCCACATCTCAAAATCCTGTCATGTTTCTTGATAATCTGTTACACTTGGATGTATGTTGCAATACGGAAGAAAAGATCTGCCGCTGCTTGAGCAAATTAATTCATACAAAATCTTTTTGTGAGAAATAGACTGACATTTAAAGGTACACAATGTAACTTTTGGCCCTCTAGCGGTTAAAAAAACAAAACTGTATCCATTTTGCAGAAGAACATTGTTTTGTCACCTGCACAAGCCTTGTCTTGAACATTGGGGGGACCAATTTTTTTATAAAAAAGTTTTTTTTAGAAATTCTAAGTCTTATTCTAGTTGGGAAATAATCATTTTTGAACCATTTGCAAATAATATTTGCATTAAAATATGCACACATGTTAGGCTACTTTTATTTGTATGCCTTAATGTGTCGTAAACATAAAAGTCGTAAACATCCAGATCCAGGGGGTGGAGATGGGTAGGTTTAGATCCAGGGGCTGGAGACGGGTAGGTTTAGGGATATGTAAAGTGGGAGGAGTTGGATCTAGATCCCCCTGGATCTCGTGTTCTGCAGTGAGGACCATCTCGACAATTTGGCCATTTCTAATTATTGAGGGGACCGCTACAACAACCATAATGAAATGACCCTTCACAATAGATAATGCTTTACAATAAACTCTGTTAGAGAGCTACATATGGCAATATATCTGTTCAATAAAATACCTTACTCACCTGCTGAGTAAGGTATGCTTTTATAACATTCTCGCCCTCCCCAAAAAAAACCAAGCCAATGATTCTTGTTTTATTATGAGCTCTGTCGTGTTTTGGAAGAAGGACTGATGATGTATTGACTCATTATTTAAATTTTGCTCATTTTGAACAACAACAAAAAAAAGTTACATAGTGAACAAAAAAATCTTGCCTCTCAGCCACAGACCTCAAATCTCAGTTGTACATGTATTCAAACTCGGTGCATCATGACCTGTGAGAGCCAATGGCAGTGCATCACAATGCTCCAAGTTTGAATATTCACAAGTGAGATATAGCAAAGATTTAGATTTTCTGTGTATAACACAGATGCAAAATGATGATCTGTATCATGGCTTCAGAAGAATTATAACATATATGACTTATAAGAGTACTTTTATAATACCTTTATGGTGCTTTTTTGAGCTTGACAGGATACAATATTTTGTTGTATGGAAGAAACAGCACAAAGATTTTTACAAAACATTTCCTTTTTTTTGTCAAAATATCTTCTTTTATAAAATTTTATTTTGGAATGACATGATGGTGAGTAAACAATAACAGAATTTTCATAATTGGGTGAACTATCTCTTTAACAGTTGGAAAAGATTTTAGAAAGATGGAAAACTGAAGAAAGAACAGTGAGAGGGAGATAAAGCTGTTTTGCTTGAAAAGGTGAAAATGAAGACCCATTTAGATTAAGAAAATGGATGGAGCGAGGAACGTTTGGCCTAATGTCTTTGTAAACAGGATGTTGACAGTTCAATCTGAGCTTTATTCGAGCGCACAGATCAAGATAAAGACTCTATTTGCACTATTACTACAGCAACTTCACTTTCAATCTCCTTTACACATATTCTCTCCACTTTTTTGCTCATTTTGTGTTTCCTGCAAAATGAACAAGCACCAACCTGCAGTAATATAGTTGTTCAGCTATTAGAGGGTTTTGAGAAGCAAGTAATATCAGAGGCAAACTCATCACCTCATGTGATCTTGCAAATGAGACACTGTTATAGTCTATCCCAGAATCCTCCTCCTCGCACAATGAGAGAGAACAGAACAGTGTCATGTTAATGAGAAAGAGAGATGAATATGTTTGATGAAGCATGTCAGAAACAGGTAAGGTTACACGAGCAAGCGTGTTCGGGATCCTGCAGGTGTGATATCGGCAAATGCAAGTCTATTCTCCTAGTTAATGAAAGCAGATCGGACTTTCTGTCCGCCGGCTCTGTCTGATAACACCAAAAAGGAAGAACACATCCGAATGCTGCAGCTCTCAGTGGGAGATTCACAAGTGGAGAACACACACACACACACACACACACACACACACACACACACACACACACACACAGCTGTCCGCAGGTTGTCAGGACGTTGGAGATGTCGGCAGGGTGAAAGCTAAATCAGACTTTAAATGACAGACTCACTGCTGGATTTCAGGGGCTGTTACCTTAGAAAATTTCTCAGAAAGACCATGCACTGTGAATCTTACCTTATTCATTAAAACAAATTCAATACAGATAACATCACAAGTAGTATTCTTTCAAACATGACTGAATAGTAATTGAACAGACATTGTGTGAGTGTAATAATAAATACTGTACCATTCCAGCAGAGAGCTTATTTTTGTTAAAACTAATACTGTGAACATGTTTGATCCTCCGGCTGATTTACAAAAATTTCATTGCTCACATGTTTCTTGCTCATAGCTTGGAAGACTTAATGAACCTTTCAGTTCAGCATTGTGCCAGCATTTTCATAAAAATAAAAACACTTTATTCATGCATTCTTTTTTATCAACACTTGAATGTAGGTACGTTTCTGAGAAAAAAAAAACAAACAAACAAAACATTTGGAACAAAAAGCTGAGAAAATCACATTTTTGTCAAAGACTACGTCCGGACGATAGACTGTAAAAAAAAGATGGATGATGCAACTTCACTCTCTTCCATTGTAGTAACTGAAGCCACCAGTGTGCCAAAATGGCGCTGACATCTTGAGTCTCAAATCTGCGCGTAGTGAACTTGGAGTCCAAGTCTGTGCAGTAGTGAATGCGGAGTGGAGCTGCGATACCAAGGTCCTGCCCACAGAATTGGTTAATACTGCAGAACAACTCATTATGTCAGTGTGAAATAAACAGTTCTGGACATGTAGAAATAAAAGTTAAAGCTCCAATCTCCTACCGAAGATCCAGAAAAGAGTCAGTTTGTGCTTCAGTGACTACTTCACTCAGAGAAGCTGTCAATCTCAGCTGTCAATCAGGATGTCAAAACCCGTGTTTTTATAGCATCAAATAACTAACTAAAACTTATTTAAAGAACAAACACTTTAACTAACATCAGCGTGATAAAAACTTCCTAAAATGACAGAAACCATCTTTGGAAAAAAATATTTGATGTGCAATTTGACTGTTCAGTTTGTGTCCCATTACATTACATGGAGAGGGCGGGGTTTATGACCTATACTGCATCCAGCCACCTGGGGGCGATCAAGACACTTTGGCTTCACTTTTCAGGACTTGCATGGCACGCTTGGTCCGAATCAGATTCAGAATGATGATCAAAACATAGATTGAGTAGACTGCATCCATCAACACCCCCAAAGCTTACACAGTCCTATACCTCTTCCTGGGTTGACATTTCATTCGGTAACATTAAGCAGTTTTGATTTAACTGCTGTTTATTGTTTGATGAATATGTTATTTTACAATCGGATAAGCAATGCATTATTGCTAGTTTCAGCTTCTTCTTCGCCTGTGTTTTGATCTGGAGATTCTGTACTCTTTCAAAAGATGCTTAATAGTTTTTATTATTATTTTGAATTACCTCTTATTTGTGTATTTTTAGTTTTCACTTTAATATTTAGGTTAATTTTTAGTAATTTTGTTATGTACTTTTGTCATTTTTATTAGTTTTTGTTCTTTCAAAATAGTACTATTTAGATTTTTTTTTTTTTTTCAGTTTTTGTTTTAGTTAAATTATTAAAATTACTATTAAAATAGTAATTTTAGTTCTTCAACTTAAACTTATTTCACTTAAAGTAACATTTCTAATTTTCATTTAGTTGAACAAAAATGTTTTCAATAGTTTTATAATACAATAACAATCCTGGTATGAATGAACACGTTTATATTAAATGCCACCATCTTCTCTTTTATTCCTTTTCAAATCTTTTATACCAAGATACAGGTCTTTCCTTTCCATCATATGCTGCATGAGACACCCAGGGACATATTTCCTGGTCATGGTGATTTGGGCACTGACTTCCTCTGGGGTTTTGCATGCAAAAAAAGTCTGTGAGTAAGCAGAAATGCTGTTAAGTGCAGGAGGTCTGAGTGAGAGTGCTCCGGGCATGTGCAGAACGTCATCTCTCTGCAACAGTGAGTAAACAAAGTGTTTTGACTTCTGCCACGAGGAATAGACTGTGTCGGCAACGTCTGCCTCTCTCACCTTCTTTCTTCTCTCTGTTTCTTTCCCTTCTCCCTTTCTCTCTTTTTCCTTCCTCACTGTCTCCAAGGAACCATCATATCCACTTTTCCTGTTTTCTCTACTTGCAAATAATGAAAAAATGGCTGATAATTAAAGGAATATATGAATGTGAACACAAGAATCTGCAACCAACAGATTAACTGTGACTTACACTGTTTAATTGCTAGAGTCTATACTGGAGCAAATTTGCATTTATGTGTGTCTCTGTATGTGTGGCAAAATGCCAAGCGGCTTCCAGCCATCTCCCTCGGAGAGTGTTTCTGGGAGTGTAAATTCTGAGATGAGACAGCTGAAAGCACTGAATGCACACATGTTAAAGGTACAGGAACTAAACAAAGTCATTCATTCAAATTGCTCTGTTGTTCTGAGCTGTTCTGAGAACAGTTTTTCGGACCCTTAAGCCTTAAAAATTTGAAAAACCTTTTTAAACACTGAATACGTTCAGAGATAAGAAATACACCTGTGTGAACTTGAGTAGAACAGACTTTGTAAAGCCACTAAAATCACCTTGAAATCAGCTAAAATTATTGCTTTAAATGGCTCATAAAAGCATATCATTTGTTTGCAGATGCAACTTTTGTATTTTGTTGTCTAATGCAATACACTATTTTAAAGAAATTAGTACTTCTTTCAACAAGGATGGATTCAGTTGACCAAAGTGACAGTAAAGACTATAAAACAATGTATCACTGTCTCCACAAAAATATTAAGCAGCACAACTGTTTTCATCATTGGTAATAAGAAATGTTTCTTGAGCATTTTATGATTTCTGAAGGATCATGTAACACTGAAGACTGGTGAAATGAAAATTCAGCTTCTCAGCCGTCACAGGAATACTGTAAATGGCATTTTAAAACAGTTATTTTAAATTGTAATAATATTACATAATATTACTGTTTTGATCAAATAAATCCAGCCTTGGTGAGCATAAGATACTTCTTTCAAAATCATTAAAAAAATCTTACCGACCCCACACTTTTGAACGGTAGTGTACATTATCAATTTGGTTCCTGGGAATCGAACCCATGACCTTACTGTTGCTAGCACCATGTTCTACCACTTGAACTACAGGAGAAGTATGGATCATCATCCTGTTAATTTATTTACTTTTTTTAATTACATACCTATATTGGGTTTTAGTCTCTTCAAAATTGTAAACCCTGCTGTACTGTAGATGTTAAACTTATTGTTGTATTGTGCATGCTTGGACACATTTCTTGGTGGTTCTCATGTGGGTGACATTCAGTTTTAACAGATTCCTTTCGTCTTTCATTGTTTACTCACTCCTTTTATACAGTCAGCTTAATAATCAAATGGTAAAAAGAACCAATTTTATATCCACTTTATATTGGATATAAATAATTAATATAGTCCACAACGCCTCAGTCTGTTTTGGTAATAAACCAAAACTATTTTTGGCTTCTAAAATAACAGTGTAATTTTACATTTAATTTGATATCACTGATGTCACAGACCTCATAAACCAATGCTAATTACTAAGAGTAATTAAGGTTCTTAAAATCCATTGATATTCATGATATCCTCTCTTATCTGGATTACTATAATGGAAGTGAAAATTGACATAAGCTTGAAACTTTGCCTAGTTTCCTCAAGGTACACAGGGAGGAAGTGTGAACCTGTGTGGTTCTCTCAGAACACTATGAGATTCATGTTTTTCACCCTCTCACAGTTACACGTAATTATTTTCTTCCTCTTTTAAATCATGCCTTAATCCATCCCTTGCTCTCTCTCTCTCTCTCTCTCTCTCGTTCTCTGTCTGTGTATTAATCACAGAGGCTAAATAAAAGCATGCAAAAAGGTCACAGTGTTAATTAAGAAACCGCCCGGTGCTTTTGTCATTTTGGATCAGGTGGAGTGAACATAGGAGTCTACACACACACTCCTAGAAACCACTGCACTATTATTCTGTCAGCCAACACACACACATAAACACAGAAGGTGCTACATCACAGAGGCTTGTCCTAATTAAAGAAGGCCTGTTCTCCATGCGGTGATGCTCTTGGCAGTGGCACACCTCTATCCAGCCAAGCTAATGCCAATCTTAATTACATCTCTGATTCAGCAGAGAGAGCGCACATACACTCACACCGCTGTCTGCACTTCACGCAGCATACTACACAAACACTCAGAAGTCTGCTTTCAGTATCTTCATTTAGATAAAACACAAGTCATTAAGGAACTGAGGGTTGGTTAGAGCATCCTGGACCCAACACAATCTTATGGCAATTCATAACTATTTTACATTTTGGTGAATTGGTGGTTAATTCATTTGAATTTGTACAGTCTCATTTGTACAGTTTCATATGATCTCAATCATACCTTTTCATATGATCTGCTTACACCTCAGTGGTGGTTAGGTTTAGGGTTAGGGGCATTTCTGCTTGCTTTTTTAAAAAACAAAACAAAAAAAAACAAACGATTCTCATTGTACGAAAATCGCCATCTCATAAATTAGTTACATTTTCCCATGAGATTGGGTTGACTGGACCCCCATATAAATGGGGAAAAAGCGTGAGGGTCTTGTTCTTTTTCAGTGAATTAAAAATAAAAAAAAATTAAAAAAAATCCCAGTGGTATTATTGCACTGGTAGTGTGATTGTTTTTCATTTATCCAACCTTTAATCAGTGATCTGAAATTGATCTTCTGTCAGAAAGTTGAAAACACAGCCAAATACACTATGTTTTGTGGGACGTTTACAGGCAGACTGGCACCATGGAGCCTCGTCTTCAGGTGATTACTGGTCACAAATCATCATTGATTTATGATTGTTCTTGCATTTGTGTTACCATATCTCTTTAACAATCTTTGTTTGCCTTTGCAGGTAATTTTATAGGTACTGTTAAAAGGGAACCTATTATGCCCCTTTTTACAAGATGTAATATAAGTCTCAGGTGTCCCCAGAATGTGTCTGTGAAGTTTCAGCTCAAAATACCCCACAGATCATTTATTATACCATGTTGTAAATGGTTTTTGTGCATGTATCTTTAAATGCAAATGAGCTGCTGCTCCCCAACCTGCTTTCCAGAAGAGGGTGGAGCCTGAACATCTTGTGCCTCTGCCAAAAACTAACAAAACATCTGTTTGATTTTAATTTCCATCTCTATCGTGGCCACGCTCACGTGACATTGCAAAAGTTAATGAAAGTTAATTATTTGCATGCGTTTTAAAGCCATAACAGTTTAATCTTTTGATATATGGTTTTCTGAGCGCACACATCCAAAGCATGCGCACAGAAAGCTGGCTGTCAGACCACACGTCCTGTGAGTATTAAAGGTGACCTATTATGCCCCTTTTGACAAGATGTAATATAATTCTCTGGTGTCCCCAGAATGTGTCTGTGAAGTTTCAGCTCAAAATACCCCACAGATCATTTATTATAGCTTGTCAAATTTGCCCCAATTTGGGTGTGAGCAAAATAAAGCCGTTTTTGTGGGTGGGTTGCTTTAAATGCAAATGAGCTGCTGCTCCCCGCCCCCAAGCTCGCTCGTCATTCCAATACACTGAGGCATACATAATACAGAAGCTAACACAGCAAATATAACTCGCAAAATGGATCATTACAAACTATTCTTGATGCAGCATATAACATAGGTATGGCATGTATTTTGTGGATGTTTGCTAAAATTCGATTCTGAATGATTTTGATAGCATGCTGCACGGCTAACGTGGCTAAAGCTACACATTGTTGGAGAGACTCAATAAGAATGGAGATGTGTTTATGAATTATACAGACTACACGTGTTTTTGGGTTAAAAATGAAAATAGCGAAATGGCTCTGGTCTGTATGAATACAGTAAAAAACAATGGTAACTTTAGCCACATTTAACAGTACATTAGCAACGTGCTAACTAAACACATTCAGGAAGACAATTTACAAACATCACAAAATAAATATATATTAAATTGGATCAGTTGGTATCGATCCATCTTTGAGAATCAATTTCTGTGCAAATCCTGTTTTACTGACTATCATGTGAAGCATTCTAGCGTTAATGACTTACACATACTGCTATATGAATTCATCAAGCCACATTCCCTTCATAAGTAAAATTGCATCACTGCGTCCTTAGTGGCTCAGATGCCAGGGAGTTTATGGAGACTCATATGTTTGCTATTATAGCCGTTAACAGATCAGTGATAATGTTTACATAGCTGAGACATATCACAAGCTCAGAGACGGTCGTTCTTGAGTGCTGCTGTCCTGCAGAGTTTTGCTCTGACCCAACTCGTCTTCCTTCACGTAGCTTTAGTAATCCTGAAGACATTAAGTGTGTTTGATCAGGGTTGTAGCTAAACTGCGGGACAGCTGCTGCTGCTTCACTCCAGGACCAGTGTTACTCGTCGCTTGCGAAAACAATGGCGGCGCCGTGGGTGGAAACATACAGATTCAGAGGGCGGTAATATTATAATAAGATCCCCTTCCTACGTCACAAGGGGAGCAAAATCAGAAGGCTCAATTTGCCTCATGCTTTCAGAGAAAGGCTTACCAAAACAAAGTTACTGGGTTGTCCTTTTTTCACATTTTCTGTGCTGGTAGATGCACCAGAGACCCAATTATAGCACTTAAAAAAAGTCAGATTTTCATGATATGACCCCTTTAAACTGATTTCTCTTACACGTCTTATTGCACTTGTAGGGGAATTTACAGCTAAAGACCCAAAGACCAGATATGATGAATGACGACCCAGAGTCAGAGTTTAAAAAAAATAAATTGAAGAAACTTTTACTGAAGAATAGTTTGCAGTTTCATCAGCAGAGGTCAGCTTCAATATTTAGCAAGGAGTTTGTAGGCTGCTCCGTGTACATTCAAAACAGCAGCAATTATACTCTAACAGAGCCCACTAACTACATCATTACTTCAGGTGAAAATTATTCTGATTGGCTAAGAAATAGATAAAAATTAGAAATTGATAGACATAAGCATGTCTCCATAGATTATACAGATGACAACAAGACCATGGTTCAGACCATGGTCACAGAACTGCTCTTCTAGGCTCCAACTTGTTGTATCATCCAGGGTGCCAGTTGTTCATCTTTCACCAATAATAATCAGCAACAAGAATACCATCACACATACATAGATACAAAGGATGTGTAGCTTCTCCAAAGTTGAAGCTGGTTGAACAAGATACCGAGATAGCAACTTTGTGCCGGCCCAGATCTGGCCTACATCTGCCACGTATGGTATGATGATCTGGGCCACGTGTGGCGTGGAATAATGGCACTTGGGCGGACTGCTTCTGTTTGCCAGATCTGAGCCACAAGCAGGCCATAGCAATGCCATATGTCAGCCAAGAGCAAAGAAATAAACCAGAATTGGATCTTATTTGAGCCACGAAATCTTTATATAATATTTATAGAATCATCTTAGCATTAACAAGCTTGTTAACAAGCAGAATCACTGAAGGAAAGAAGAGAACAGAAAAAACAAACAAACAGAAACAAAAGCTACAACTGACTTCAGCCACAGCCTTAGATGAAATCAACTGAAGATAAAAGAAGACATTAAATCTCTCCAGATCTCAGGAGAGAAGGATTAAACAACTCAACAAACAGCATTACAGCTTCAAATATTACTCACCAGATAGACTTTATTTCTGTCATTCATCTACAGAATTTCTTATTGAGAATTAACAAAAGTTTAACGCTCATGTTTTTCATTTGAAGTCACCATAATGGTGACTGGTGTTTCCATTAGTTGGGCTCTTAACTCTTATAATATGTTTGTTTTTTGTGGCTGCTGTTGCAGTGTCTCAAACACAATTGCAGTAGCAAGGAAAGCTAAAATTTGATCAGATGATAATTTTTAGCTATTGATGGTTTTATAATCATCCTGAATCGCAGAAGACATTTGAATTTAATTATTGTGTTGTACCATTAATACATTTGAATTACAAACCCTGTTTTACTGTAACATGAGATCACACTGTATTGCAGAAATCAGTTAGAAGATTGAAGATAAAAAAATAAAAAAAAACGAGCAGAAAACAGTAATCTACTATGACAAACACAGAAATTAGTTTATTTTTCAGATAAAAAGTAGAGAAAAGTGAACTCAGAGGAAGGCAGATTCGAATGCGCTGTGATCGCGGTAAGTGCCGAGACTGCAACCATACTCGCTCCTGCTGCGCCACTGAAGACATTTCATTTTGTGCATCTGTTTAATACATGGAGCTAGTATTAGTATTAGGAGCTAGTAGTTAACGTTTGCTAACAAGAGACACTATTTGCACTTACTGTAAATATACACTCCGTTAGGCTTGTGAAAAGTTAACAAATAAACCAAATCTAATAGATAAACTATGAAGCTAACTGAAAGAGCAATACTGGCAATTAGCACAAAACTATATAGTTATGTAATTGCTAAATAAGTTAATTATTAGGCCACATATTAGAAGTATGAATTAGTAGAGAAGTATGAATTAGTAGAATATCCAGTAGGCTATTATGAAAACTACATAGAATTAACGCCTATAGGGTATTTATGACAACCTTTTACGGTAATATGTAGCATTTATGGGCTACATAAATTTAACCTCAATAAAGGTTAGCCTGGCATGAATGCAAATTCCCATGATAAACCTCTGGGATTTTGGAGCACCAACTTGTAACAGTAGGTCAACATAACTACAATGCGTTCTTTAATTGATTCCGTGTCTTATTCTGCCCTCTAGTGGCTAATATCGAAAGAGAAAATGTTGCTATCGTCACTTAGTGTAAATAGAATGTATTGCTATTTTCACTTAGTGTATATTTTATCATTAACAGAATATAATAATATCATCGAGTGTAAGTGATTATATTTAGGCTATTAAAATAATTAAATGGATGCTGCCTTATTGGGAGAATAAAAACCCACCCAACACCTTTCCCTAACCCTACCCAATAAATACTTATTATTAAATAATAATATAATATTATTATATATTAATATATAATATTAATAAACATTCTTTAGGCAGTTTATTTCCACTTTTAGAACATTATTTAAATTTTTATTGAAAATAAATGCCTTTCTGATGTGATATGTGATGGAAATTAGTGAAGGGCGATCTCGGCAAAAGGCGGATTCGAACCCGCGGCGATCGCGGTAGAAGTCAAGATTGCGAACCGACTCGCTATTGCTGCGCAACTGAAAACGTTGTCCTGCAATTATGTTTATTACACATAACGACTTATGTCGAAACAACAACTTAATATGTCGAAATAACGAGATTTTATTTTTTTTCCCCACCACAAGTTTTCTTTCCCCCCACCATGCGGTTCAGGGCCACCGTAAAAACCATTATTTTAACTTGTAATAATATTTCACAATATTACTCTTTTTTCCGTGCTTTTTTAATACAAATGCAGGCTTGATGAGCATATGAGACTTCTTTCAAAAACATTAAAAATAGTAATGAGTGCTTCCATGTAAGTTGTAAGAACTAAATAAAGTATATCATTTGTGATGTGAAACTAACTAACTATCTGAATGGTATGTGATGTAGGGATTATTTTTGCCCCAGGGTTACACCCCTTATTTTCTGGGGTTTATTTTAACCCTTTATTCAGTACAGTTTATGGCGACTGTACTGGGGCGTTGGGCAGTATGTGATGTGCTGTAGGAACTATTTTACACCAGGGTTACACCCCTTATATTCTGGGGTTTATTTTAACCCTTTATACAGTACAGCTTATTGCGACTGTACTGGGGCGTTAGGACCCACTCAGGCCACAGGTTGATCAGACCTGGCCTTTCTAACACCTCTTCCAGCAGCTACCCAGTCTCCCAGGAGGTCTCCCATCCAGCTAGAGACCGGGCTCAACCCTGCTTAGCTTCAGTGGGTGTGCAGGTGAAAGCTTCAGGTTGACCGCTGCAGGCAGGGGCGTCAATTGGGTATAGCGGGGTATGGCGATTGCCACCTTGGCTGCCTGGGCAAGTCAATGCAACTGCTCTATGTTTATTCATTAGATGCAGGAATAACGGAGTTATATTACTACGTGTAACATATCATTTGTATTGTTAAAACAGAAAAGTAAGTAAATTAAAGCGAGCTGGTTGTTATATTCGTGTCATGTGAAATCATCGGCGCTACCAATTTGTTTACATAACGTGATTTTGCAGCGTTGAGTATTGTAGCCAATCAAAGGCATTTCTGTTGAAAATAATGACCAGAGGTGTTTAAATTACCGGTAGTGAGAATCTGCTCAGTAGCTTAAAACGCTGAATGAATTTATATTTAACGCAAGTGCAAGTTCGGCACGTGTACAAATCCTCTCATTGTAACATACAAAGCGGAGACACGACGTAAATAAATGATACATTGGTTAAAACGGGAGTTTTCGCGCTCAAGTTCACGTTGAACTGACAGCGATTATAAAGGAAGCGCTCTTTACCCCATGTCCTAACCAGACGCGACGCGACGCCACGATACGCGATGAAAAGTATCTTTTCAAGTTAATCAGAGTTTTTGCCCTAACCAGACGCGACGCGACGCCACGACGATTCTATTTTAGAAACGGTTTCTATTTTTCTGCGACGTCGCGGCTGGAACAACAACACAAAGTATGGCAATAATCTCAGATACTGTTTATGTGCTTTATTTATGTTAAAATCGTCTAATGTAACTTTGAATATCATTTAGTGCTTCCAGCTTTGTGGCCGTAGTTACTAAAAGCAGCAATGGATAATTCACCTCAGATTTTATCAAATAAAACAAATGTTTGCAAGAATGTTCAAACTGAGAACAAACAAGTGTATTCTATGACAAAGATTGGTTTATTGACTTTTAGTTTAACAAATGAGGACAATTTTTGTTGGATGAACAAAAATGTTTTTGCTAATAGTATTAAAAGTTAACTTTAAATTGGATAATATTCAGACTTTTGAGCTTTGAAGTGCTGGAAAAGTTGTGTGAAGAAAGTGGGACTGTAACGTCGAGCCGAAGGAGTAAGATTGGATGACGTCACCAGGATTTTGGTGAATTGACGACACTGGCTACAGGGCTTCTCAAGCATCTTTCCAACCATAGACCCTCTTATGTAGCAAAAATATATGGGAATATAATGGGATATATTACATAATACTAATTTCCATATATGGTAAACTAGTGCTTATATTTTTGTGTATATATTGCAGTGTACTGCAGTATTCCCATGTATGGCTATATATTGATACACTATTTAGACATAAAGACAAAATAGCTTTTATTTATTTATCCTTTATTGTGCATATATATTGCACATACATGTTCCCATATAAATGTGAATGTATACACACATTAATGGAATGAGTTACAGCAGATTTCTTGTTCCCAGCATGCTTTGCTTCTGACTGTTAAAGGAAGGGTCAGTGTTGAAATGAAGAGTTATTTCATGCGTTTTGCTCTCTGTTATACCTATCTAATAGTGTTAAATGTTCTATTATTTTGGAATTTAAAATGGTTTCTGGTATGTCTGAGTTTTTAGGGTTACCATTATGCTGAAGAGTAGAGCCTGTGGTTAGGCTAAAATATGTACAAACATATGTCGTTTATGTAAAAACATGAAAAGTTATGATTGGTTTTTGGTGAATGGTTTAGTACTTGCAGATGTGCTTATGCTTTTGTTAACTAATTACATAAAAATATATAATGTTAAAATTCACAAAATATAAAGGGAATAGTGATATATTGCCATGTGTGTATGTACTACTTATGTCAGTTTTGTTCCAACCCTAATCAAGTTCTTCAGTATTATTAGAAACTTACAAGCAGGTGTGAGTTGGAGCTGGTTGGAGCTAAACTCTGCAGGGCTGTGGCCCTCCAGGAACTGAGTCTGAGACCACTGGGTTATATGTTTATAAATAAATTTATAAATATGCAGTACCACATTTTTTATGATTTTTAAATTTTTATGAATTAAGGCCCGGTTTCACAAACAGGGCTTAGCCTAAGCCAGGATTAGGCCTTAGTTCAATTGGGGCATTTAAGTACTTTTATAAATGTTCACTAGGGGAAAACATTACTGGTGTGCATCTTCAGACAAAACAATGGCACTGAGACACTGGCTCTGACACATTTTAAGTCAGTGCAAGTTACTTTCAGTTAAAACAGTTCAAACATGCATTTTAGTCTAGGACTAGCTTAAGCCTTGTCTTTAAACCTGGGGAATATCTTTCAAGATCTCAGCTTTTGACTAAACAGATTGACTTCATTACAGTCACCATTAAAGTGGTTAGTATTTGCTTTAGTTGACATAGATAATGTTTTAATCAGTCTGGCATTGCTATGGCCTGCTTGTGCCTCAGATCTGGCAAACAGGAATGGTCTGCTCAAGTGTCTCTGGGCACAAAGTTGCTATCTGGGTTGTAACAAAATAAAACCAACACTGAAAACCAACTGTCATTAAAATCTTGTGATGAAAAACTAAACCTCATTGAAATGTCGTAATGGAACAAAACAGACCATCCTTGAAATCTCGTGAAGGAACAAAAACAACCATCATCGAAATCTCGTGAAAGAACAAAAACAACCATCATTGAAATCTCATAAAGGAACAAAACTGACTGTCTTTTAAATCTCATAACAGAAGAAAACCGACCATCATTGAAAACTGACAGTCATTGAAATCTCGTAACCGAACAAAACCGACCGTCACTGAAATCTCATAAAGGAACAAAACCGACTGTCATTGAAATCTTGTAAAGGAGCAAAACCAACCGTCATTGAGATCTTGTAATGAAACAAATCTGACAGTCATTGAAATCTCATAACCCAGCAAAACCGACCATTATTGAAATCTCATAACCTGACAAGATTGACCATCATTGAAATCTCATAACCGAATAAACCAACTGTCATTAAAATCTTGTTAAAAACAAAACAAAACAAAAAAACATACCATATTTAGATCTCGTAACTGAACAAAATTGACTGAAAATGAAAACCAACTATCGTTGAAATCTCGTAAAGGAACAAAACTGGCCAGCATTGAGATCTCGTAGCCGAACAAAACCGGCCCTCACTAAAATCTTATGACCGAATAAAACAGACGTCATTGAAATCTCGTAACCGAATAAAACCGATCATCACTAAAATCTCGTAAAGAAACAAAACAGACTGTCTTTGAAATCTCGTAAAAGAACAAAACCGACTGACACTGAAAACCGACCGTCATTGGGATCTCGTAACCGAACAAAACTGACCATCATTGAAGTCTTGTAACAGAACAAAACTAGCTGTCATCTCGTTAAGAAGCAAAGCTGACCGCCATTAAAATCTCATTAAGAAATAAAACCAAGTGCCATTTAAATCTCATAATGGAAAAAAAAACGGCCTTTATTTAAATCTTGTAAAGGAATAAAATCGACTCATTGAAATCTCATTACAAAACAAAACCAACAGTTTGAATCATTTCATACTTGACTGTCATTGAAATCTCATAACGGAATAAAACTGACCATCTTTGGTATGTTGTAAAGGAACAAAACCAACCGTCACTGAAATCTCATAATGAAACTAAACCGACCGTCTTTAAAATCTCATAACCCAGCAAAACCGACCATCATTGAGATCTTGTAAAAGAACAAAACAGGCCGTCATTGAAATCTTGTAAAGGAACAAAACCGACTGTCATTGAGATCTCGTAACTGAACAAATAAACTTTTGAATGACTGACAATGAAAACCGACTGTCATTAAAATATTGTTAGAAAACAAAACTAAGTGGCATTGAAATCTTGTAAAGCAACAAAACTGACTGTCATTGAGATCTAATAAAGGATCAAAATCAAAATCAATCATTGAAATTTTTATAAAGAAACAAAACCAACTGTCTTTGAAATCTCGTAAAGGAATAAAGAAAAACAGAATCAGAAAAAAAACAACCATCGTCGAGATCTCATAAAGGAACAAAACCGACTGTCTTTGAAAAATCGTAAAAGAACAAAGGAACATATTCAAGCAACTTTGAAATCCCATAACAGAACAAAACCAACTGACACTGAAAACTGACCGCCATTGAGATCTTGTAACTGAATCTTGTAACTGAACAAAACCTACCATCATTAAAATCTCGTAAAGGAAATAGTAGGGCATTCATGTGCAATTTTTACCTAGGAAGCTCATATTTACGATAATTCAGAGAGCACGTAAAGGCAGCATTAGTACTGTTTTATTAGAGTATTTTTGGTGTGAATAACTTTGCTGCAAAAAAAAGTTCTTCAATACAATATCATGTATGAACTTGTGTGAACAAGCTCTTCTTTCAGACATCTGTTCGTGCTCCTGACCCCATCACTTGACTCTTAAGAATACAGCAGGGCCATAATGCACATGACTATATGCCTCCTTTAGCACGCTTATGACCCTGATCTCCAACCATTCTCTCATCTTTATGCCTCTCCAATCTTTAGACCAGAGTCGTGCCCTTTGGACTCTCCCCAGCGATGGCTGTCACAGCCTATGGAAGTAATGGGCCTGAGTTACAACTCCCACCTTGATCAGCTAGTGACATAATGAAGAGATTCTCTGTCTCTCTCATTTTCTTTCTTTCTTCTATCTCCCTTTCTGATTTTTTCCCTCTTCCCTCCATATTTTTATCTTTGTGAGCACTTTATCATTTCAGCCTTGCTGTCAGGGTGATATTGCTACTTGTCTCTGTGGGTTCTCTCTCGCTCTGTCTCTCCCGATCCAGGATTTGTATCCTTCTGTTTTAATGGTGCCAGTGAGTGAACCGCAAACAATAATGAGGTAAGTGCAAGATTTGTCTGGATCGGGAGCTTGGCTTTGGCCCCTGGGTATGAATCCATTTGCCCCCAGGACAGATTTTACACAGTCACCAAGTGCAACAAAGATGTTGATCCAGGAACAACATTCCAATCAACCAATCAGATTTGAGGGACAGGTTTACAGTTTATGCCAAGTTTAGGATTACAACCAGGGTTAGGTGATTCATTTCCCTCTGATTTTTGAGATAACTTATGGGTAAGGTTAGGTTTAGGTAGGGATATGATTACATTTTTTTGACAGGAATTATGTTCCAAGATCAACAAAATATTTCATTCACAGTACCGGGAAATAATTCTTTTTCTTACCAGCAGCTCTCATAAACTGCCAGTACTCTCTGTTTCTTTAACTTATTGAATACTGCATTAAAGGTAGGGTGTTTCACAAACACTTTTTGTTATATTTCTTGAAACTCTCCTCACATCCTGATAGCAATCAATAACAGAAGTGGTCTAAATATTAAAAAAATGTACATACATCTTCTGTGGAAGTCTCAGGGCCAAAAAACATTCATCCAATCATTGTATTTGGTCCGAATGCAATGATAGGATGCCCTACCTGCCTGTCAATTTATGTATTTCCATACCTCCACACACCCTGCTCACACAGACATCACACGCCATCAACGTGTTCCCTGAGGCTATGCAGAGTTGTAGACAGACAGTCACTGAGCGCCACAAACAAACAGCAGCCACCTTTTACAGTTCCTCCTGAACCACAAGCTTATGCTGTGTTCACGTCATGTCAGATCTATGCATTTCTATGGCAGCACTATCAACGGCGAAATGAATCTGCAGCAGTCAGGTGGTAAAAGTCAGCTCTCTTGAAGTTGTTTTCATTCCTTATTATTGTAATGTTATGTGCTTTGAAACATGAGGTAATTTAACAGCATCACTTGTGACGCTTTGCGGACTCTGCTCTGGCTGTGCGGGTTCATGTGTTTTGAAGGAGGCGTGGCTTTGGAGAGCGCTCTGAAGGGAGGGTGGGATCTTATGCTTTCAAAGTTAGCTTGCTATTGATAGCCTCTCTGTAACTGCCTTTCCTACCTTTAAATTTGATGCATATTGTAGCTAGATTTGGTCAAGAAATATCCGTTCAGATATTCTAGGGCACTCTGACCAATTTCTCCTCTTGATTTAATGTGACGTTTAGGAGAGGGCAGTAAATTGTGCACCAAAAGTGATAGTTTGGCTACCTAGTTTACCTAATGGTGCAGTAAGCGATTTCTGAGAAACACTGTTGATATCTATCATTGCTTTGCCCCCAGAATAAAGAACACACTATGCAACACAAGACAACGAGTGTCCACTTAAAATTGACAAAATTGTGTTTTAAATTGAACAAAATATCTAGCTCACTAAATATTTAAAAGATGAAATTGTATTATATTTTTAATATATAATAAAGTGAACATAAGGGTTTTTTTCTAAAATGAAACAACTGGCAGTTTATCAAGAACTGTGTTTCATGTGCGGATATATTTTTTCCCCCTTCTCCAATTGAAATTTTTCAATTAAAAAAAAAAAAAAAATGTTTTAATTGGGAGTCAGTTTATAATTTTGTTCCTGTGTCCTCAATTTCACTTTCAGTTGTGTCTTCTGTAATATATACATACTGTAATACATAATAACAAAAGCCAGGTCCTTAATGACATCATCCTGTAGGAACTGACGTTTTACCCATTTCTTTTTTCTTTTTTTTTCATAGAGTTCTTTTTATAGAAAAAACAACACAAGCATGTTTATTTTTAAGCAGTTACAGAGTTCAGAGGGAATGAATGGAATGACCCAGTAGATAGAGTTGCATGTGATTTTACACAAAAATATGATCTCTCAATATATTTTTTTATATATTTTGATGCCATTTTCTATATTCAGATCTCATTTCTTTGTATCCTTTCTGAAAAAGCATCTGTGCAGCTCTCTTCCCTGTAGCTGCTTGTTTTCTGTTCATTTTTCTCTAATGACACGCAGGCATCTATTGACCTATATCTTTGCTGCTAATTGGGAGGCAGGAGTGTGAAGTGATGATTCTTTGCGTGAAGATGCACAGCAGTGAGTAATGCGCTTCTCTTTCCATCCAATGGAATAGCTCGCCTCTTTAGGTCAATACTCCAGAGAGACAGAGAGAGAAAACAGAGAACAAGGGAGAACCACAGAGAACCATAGACCCCAAGTTCAAAAGTCTCATTCTTCATTCTCTCTGTCACTGCTGTTCACTTTTCTTTGTTTCTCTGACTTTCACACTGTTTTTCCACTCAGTTCCTGTCAGCGGTGTGTGTTTGTGTTAAAGTTACCGTGACCTCTCTAGAACATGACATGGGGATCTTGGACAACTACTGAAGTCTTTAATGAGGCTTCAGCAGCTTCTATAGCAAAAAGACACATAACCAAATAAAAACATTTGGTACATTTTAAACAACTGCATGTGTTTAAATGCATAATTAAATGCATTTCAATTTTAATTAATAATCGTTTTATTATAATCATTTGAATCATTATTGATTGATTGATTGATGTTGCCATAAACTTATTGCAAAGAAAATTCCCCCTGGAACAACAAAATATTTGTCACATCTGTTTTTGATTCATGTCATGTGATTTCCCTGATCTCCTCATGTGTTCTGGATATGTGTTTGCTTGTTTCATGTATGATGTGCTGATTGGTTCTTAAGTACGTGTCGTTTTCACATCAGGGGCACGTTCACGCTCAAACCGGTGCGCAACATTTTGCTACGTTTTCCGGGTTGAACGACATGTTTCCTGGAAACGGTGTGCAACAGGTTTGAGATATGTTTTCTCTTGTTTGGTGGGTGTGTCAGAAATACAAGGCAAGCGGCAAGATGTATATAAAGCATGCGGTATTAAAGATACAGCGCACACAATGGGTATTAATGTAACATAAAAATACTATACTTATATATTTTGCTGTTGTATTGTGAAGTGACACTTTCATAAACTTTTCTATACTCCTCTGATTATATAATGGTAAATATTACAATATCATAGCACAACAATAGTGATCAGCAATAATGATAAGCCTAATACTCACAATAAAAATAATATAGATCAACACAGTCTCGGAGGAAAGAAGTGGATTATCCTTCACCTGAAATGTTTGTCTTTTCATGCTGAAATGCAAGGCAAATGTTGTATCACAATAATTAGAAGTTTCCACAAATCCCTTCACTCGATTGGGATGTTCTCTTTTATTCCGGACGGCAAGGGCAGTGACTGTAACATCGAGCGTATTTTGCAGTATTAAACACATATTTATACCGATTTAATCAGGCTCCGAAAATTCTTCAAAAAGAACACAAAGAATGGCCTTCTCAGCTGCCATAGTTGCAACTCTTGCGTCTTCAGAACAGGGTGTTCAACGCACCACCGTTTCCGTTTAAAAAACGTTTTGCAACGTTTTGTCGGGGCTGAACGCAGCCTAGTTGTCATAGTCATGTGTTCCCCTGAATCATGTATGTTTGCCTTGTTGTCGTGTATTGAAGTAAGTTGTTCCATGTTTCCATGTGTCTGGTCTGTTTATATTCTAGTCATATTCTAGTATATTCTAGTTTGTTTTATGCTTTGGATTTTGTTTATGGGTGTATCTCAATCAGCTCCCTGGTTCAGTAGTCAGGGCACTGATCAGGGAGTCGGCCATTTTAAGGGCTGTCTCAATTGCAAAATCCTAGCAGTGCACTGAAACATTTGCTCCCTAAAAAGTCCCACAATGCACCTTGAAAACTAGGGAGCATCAGTGTTCCCTTAAGTTCTGAAACGATAGATGTTTCTTTAAATGCAAACTAAAAAAATTATTTAATTATATTTCAGCATAAACATACATCACAAGCCTATTGCAAACATGAGGGCTTAAGTACATGATTTAGGGGAACACATGACTATGACAACCAACGAAAACAAGACACATGTACTAAAGAACCAATCAGAACATCACACGTGAAACAAGAAAACACATGACCAGAACACATGAGGAGATCAAGGAATCACATGAAATGAACCAAAAACAAGTGACAATATTGGAACCTAATGATTTTTTATGATGTTCTTTTCTTTTGATAGTTCTTGATTTATTTATTTTTTTTCCACCAATGTGGACGGCACAATTAGCACGTCTTATTTTCTGTCGTCTCCATGTAAATCGATTTAAGTGTGTTCATTGATTCTTCCTATTTAAAATCAGTGTAATTGCACATATGTCATATGACCTGCCTCACAGAAAAACTGTGGCTAATATACAATATAGAAAGTTAGGCACCATTTTGATGTGATCTTGAGTCCAGTACGGAGTAACTGTGTGGATAAACGTATGAGCAAGGATTAAAAGTGTAGTGTGGTGTGAAAAATGAGCAGTCCAATTTCTGGCCTTGCGCTGGTCCTGTCTTCATTGTTACAAGTGCAGTTAACTGACTTTCCTTGAGTTTCAAGAAAAAGACTCAATTGTACTCTGGAGATGCCGCACTTTTAGCGACTGATGCAGAGCAGGGCCTGTCCATTTGTCTCTGCCGGAGAGAATGGGACTTTGACGGTTTGGAGAGCGGCAGAATTCCCCAGGAGAGGAATTGTATGACTGCGCTACAGACTCAAGGACTTTGACTTGTAACCCCTTGGGATTTCACTCTAGAGATTGGTGAGAGCACTTACTTTCCTTTAGATCAGAAACCAAGTACTATCAAGATCAATATGATATTGATATCAATATGTATACCTCTATTAAATTAAAGGTTTTGTCTATAAAATGAATAATTATATAATTAAATAAAATTGATGAAACTAGTTTGATTCTACTCGCTCTGAGTGGGATTCGAACCAGCATTTCCAGCATGGTAGGCAGGCGCAGGGTCTAGCCTCAGTTGCTATGCTTTTCTTGAGGCTATGGGATTGAGGTTTACCTGCACAGCTCTTTACTAGCTGGCCTCTGTTACACTTACCCCATTAAACCTCACTCCCATCTAAGTCACAGCATTAGTGTAACTGGTCTGGTTATACTTGCACCTGTCTGAGTGGGATTCAAACCAGCAGGGGAGAGGGCTTGTGCTTGTGTATTCTGCCTGTGAGGAGGGGTGAAGTTTGAATGTTGTGTTTACTGAAAATCCCGCATATAGTGCACCTTTAATTTTATTAAATTTTTTTTATTTGTTAAACAGAACTGTCTTTTATTATATCGGTTTTTGACACCAATTTTAAATGGTATAAACAAGCTAAATTGGGCATTACAGTGATTTATTTAGGGCAGCACCTCAAGTGGCTTATTGTTTTGATACAGTCTATTAGGCAAACAACACATTTCAATGGACTGTTAATTGTTAATATGAGGGATGTTTTGTCTTCACAAGGAAACTTGCCATTTTTCGATCCCTTAATAGTGTTAAAATGTTCAAATTAATGTGTATCCCTTAAATTTCAGAGGAAAAATGTCTTTTTAGGATTTGTTTTAATTCTCATTTTTGAAAACACTTTCATACCACAGCAACTTGCAAGAAAACTCGTATCATATTACTTGCAATTAACTGGAGAGAGATCAAGAGAAATGATTATATTTTCTTTAAAATTATATTTTCTGAGAACATCCACTAGCTTGTGTGAATTAGGGTCATGTGTGTGATCTGGTGCTCTTATTTCATGAGGCATATTTTCTGTCGATGTACTGGGGTTGCCTTCAGCCACATTTGACATAATAAAACAGCTATAGTGACCCCACCAGTGTTGTACATGCATTATGACTCACTGTCTATCACCTCCTGACTGCCTGCGTTTCATAATTCACGCTGTGTCTAATAGAAAACCTGCCTCTGGTCCTGTAAGACATCCAGAGAGATGGAAGTGAGGAGAGGGCATAGTCTTTAACAAATAACCCTGTGTAAAAGATAAAAGATGGGCCGCAAACTCTAACCAAGGACACTCCATCTCCATAAAGGAGTGGGGCGGAAGCAGATTTATTCGCTCATCTACCAGTGAGAAGGATGCCCAACCAATCACATGAGATGGAGAGTTGTCACATATGGGATACAGAGGAAGAAACAAATCCTGGGGAAGAGTGTAGTTTAAGAGCACAGTTGAATGTGCTTTAAAGGGAAGGTTAAAAACGTAAATCCACGTACCTCAGGGATGGCAAATTTTTGTCCAGGAGGGCCACTGTCCTGCAGACTTTAGCTCCAACCCTGATGAAAAACTCACCTGCCTGTAGCTTTCTGGTAATCCTGAAGACATTGATTAGCTTGTTCATGTGTGTTGGAGGGTCAGGGCTGGAACTAAACTCTGCAGGGCAGTGGCCCTCAAGGACCAAAATTGCCTTTCCCTGATGTACGCTGAGACAAGCAAAATGGTGGTAATATTACTCCTAACAAAAATATGCCAGGTTTTGTATTTCAGTGGTTTTCTGGTGATTAAACCTGAGTCTTTGTGTTCACTTACATATTTTTTCATCATTAAAAAGGTTTTAGCATTAAACAATGAGTAGAACACTCATATCAGTCAGCCAATAAAAACTTACTTTTATATCCTTGACATGGAGTGAGTCATGAGGAATTCTGTGGAACACAGAAGATATTTTGAAATATGTTGAAATATGTGAATAGCTCATTTCTGCCAATAGTTACAAAAAATGCTTGTTTTTGCATAATGTTTCATCCAGGCCACTAGGTGTCAGTACAAGCCAACAATAACAAGTCAACAGAAACAAAAAAAATTTTTTTTTGAGTGAACACAAAACAGAGTGAACATTTGTTGACTTTTTTCTTTCTTTGATTACATTCGTTTATTTTAGGCACATCAAAGATGTTCGTATCGCAATTAACACTAGATGTTAATATCCGTAATGAATGAAACATCATAATATTTTTTGACTCAAGTCTTCTGGTTGCCTTGACAGGAATTCTTTTGTGGCTTACAACCTTCATTTTAGTATTTACTCGCCTCTTTAATCAGCCCTTACTTGTTAAATCATTTGTATGTCTTTGTTGGTGTAAATCAGTTGGGATTATTGTAGATATTATGTTTATCATTGTGGTATAAAAGGGTGAAATTTTCAAAGCTCTAATATCTTCAGCAGAGCTGTAGTTCTACAGTACGTAATTAGTGTGAAATTTGATTGATGAAGAACCTAATTAGGTGACTAAATAGCAATTAGCTAATCATCTAGACATAGTGAGAAAGATAATGTCACTGAGAATGAGCAGATTTTACCCAGCACAGGTTTTTATTATCAATCTGTCAGTATTATCAAATAAAGTATCTCCGAGTGTCTTCATCAGGGTGCTTTTCATTTTTTTTAATCTGTTTTTTTATAGGAAGGCTGCAGTTATTCCAACTCAGGCTCATTGCAAAAACTTGCCTGTGGCAACATTTCTGCAAAATAATATTGCATTGCTTCTTGCAAGTTTTGTGATACTTTTTAAAGTGAAAAGTCCAGTGAGTGCCGCTGAAAGTGTGTTCAGTTTTATCTGAAACAGATAGCAGTTCAGAAATGAAATGTCTGTGTGAGTGGTGCTAATAAAAGTGTTGATAGTGTTAACAAAAGCAAATGTGAGATAGACCATGTTATTTTGAGCACTTTTTTTTCTCATGATTCGTGTTTGACGGGACTCGTACCTGAGGCCTCTGAATTGCCAGTGCTGTACCAGGTGAGGTGCTGAGGAAGTTTATTATGTCAGAAAAGTTATATAAATGGAGCTGGTTATGTGATGCAAACATCAATGTATTAGTTTACAAATCATGCACTTTTGAGGTCATAACAAGGACTCTCAAGAAAATAAGTCTTTATTAATAGTTAATCTGCCCTTGTTCTCATATTTTGTGACCAGGAATAACAGTGATTGGCGTTTTACTGCCACTAGTGTTCATTTCAGCTGGAAACCGCAGTGAATTGTAAGTATATGTACGTTTTTCGAGTTTTGCAAAAATGTAGAGGCGTTTTTCCAATTATGTTTTTCTTGTCCTTTTGATGTCTCAGTAATAGCACTTTGGATTGGAAAATACAATTTAATTTATTGCATCATATTTAAAATATGTGTATTTTTCACTTGTATTTTATAATTATTATTTTTTTATTTATTTTTTTACATTCAGGACCCTGAGGATGAGCTGAAACTGTGGTTGCTTCGGGATTTCCTTGTCTCCAGAGAACACAACACTCATCATAGCACATCCCCTGCCTTATTCATGTCATCTTGGGATGGGTCGAGGTATTTAGACATCAAAATCACTACCAGATGCCTGCAGTAAGGAAAAGTCACCCTCTGTGTTTTTACAAGACAAAGAAAAACTATGACTCTGATAGTCACAATAATTAATTCCCTAGGATTAAATTTACACGCATGTTTGCTATTAAGATTAAATACAATGAGCCAAGTATTAATGAAAGTGTCGCACATTATATTTATGTTGTCCTTGAATGATCTGTCATTACTTTCAGGAACACAACATTTTTTTGAATATGTTACAATTCTGAGCTAACACTAAATACGCAGCAGCTAGTTTCGTGGTGATGAGCTTTTGCAAATGATTAACACTTTGTCTGATATCCTGTTCATCTGGAACACAGACTTCTGACAAGTTTTACAGATAATGCCGAACTGAGATCATTAATTTAAATTCATATCATTATAATGAAGTAACTCTAACGAGCCGGTTTAGGGTATTAACTGAACTCACCACCCTATTACAATATTAATGAGTTCTACAGAAGGAACTGGAGTGTAAAATGGAGAGATCTTTGAAAATAATGGACCATATTCAAGCACATATTTCATAATTTTCTCCAAAAGGTAGCACCTCAAAGGAAGTGACACTAAATGAACTGAGTTCCTGTTCTTAGTGTCAGCCATGATGATAAAATGGCATATATTTGATCGAAGTAGGTGCTTTTTGTTGCATTTCCCATAGAATAGAAGCAAAGATTGCTATGAGATCTGTTCCTAAGGATGTTTGCTAAGAGTGCTTGACTTTACAAAGATACAAATGTTCCAATATTAATGACAAACAATAAACTAATCATTTGTTTTAGTGCCGTGGCCCAGAGTAATGGCATTTGGTTGTTGCCTACGGTTTTTGTTGCTTTGGTTAATAAGATATGTTTCCAAAGGCTGATGGATTTCTATTTTAACTCTTCTCATGTCTTCACATCACTTGCTGCATGGTACACCACTTTTCCCACACATTTCCATTTGATAAAGCATTTGTTTCAAGGTTACATTCTTGCCTTAGAGAACTTGCTTATGAACAATACATTAAATATAGACAGCTTAAGCAGCATTCAGTTGACCTCATTTTAAAGGGCATGCATTCCTCAAGAATGTCCCACAGGGATCAGAAGCAATGCTGCTGGAGGATCATTGTTTATTCTTTGCATGAGTTTACTAGGTGTCTGCATATTCATAAACAGGCTTTGACAATGATGTTTTATTTTCCAAAAACCAAAGACTGTGTCCTTGAAGTTTTTTAATTCTTCCTTGTTTAACATTTAAAGCTACGGTAGACTTAATTATGGGCACTTAAACCACCTTTAAAGTGTGTGAACTTTAAAGTGTGTGAACATTATGTAACAAAATATGAAACCAACTGGCAGTTTTCTTTAATAGCATGTTTAACTTGCTAAATGTTTCATAAAAAAAGTTTGTTAGGTTTTAAATGATAAAATAATATATATATTATTCAAAATTAAGACGTAGAAATATATATTTGAACACTGTCTGGTTGTCAAACGTTAGTGGATCATGTCTATAAGTTAATGTGATTAACTACACCAGTGGTTACTCTGGTAGGACACCTTTTTGAACTTAAGGAGAACTGATTTCATACATGCAGTAACATTATTTCAGGACGATTTGGTTAAAAGTAATCTGGAAATAGCTTAGAAAAATTTTAGTAGTTCTAAGAAAATGTAATAAGCAAAACCATAACCTAAACCCCAATCACTCCCCAGGCGCCGCAGCAAAAATGGCTGCCCACTGCTCCGGGTGTGTGTTGTGTGAAATGCACAGCACAAATTCTGAGTATGGCTACACGTCACGCCACTTTCACTTTCACTTTCAATAGTTAATATATTTTCTCGTAATTGTCAAAAACTGCTCAAAGGTTGAGGATCCAAATGCAGTAGTTTATTAAAGGGTAATCCAAAGACATAATCCAAAAAAAAAAAAAAAAAAAAAAAAAAAAAAACAGGCAAAGGCAAAATCCATCATAAACATCAGGCAGGAAACTCAGGCAAACAAGGAAATCCAGAAAACAGGAAAAACCATGGAAAATAAAATAAATGGAGCACTCAGAAATGCAGTAGTGACACATACAAGACAGAATGAACCAGACTTATATAGGCAGAGACTGATAAGGTAATGAGAACCAGCTGAGAACAAATCAAGCATGATGAGGACGGGCAGTAAGTTATGGGAAATGTAGTTTGTGAGAGTATAACTATAATCTGGTTGGTGTGCTATCTCTGGTGGCTATCAGTCAGCTGATCGTGCCAGCTGGAGTGCCCTTAAGGAGCGTATTGCAGACACTCCTAAAGCAGACACAGAAATCCAGGAGGGGGTGGGATGGAGGTTCATGTCCATGGAATGGAGGAGGGACTAGAGACGGAGGCACAGCAGGTGGCCAGGGCGAAGCAGGATGGGCAAGTGACCAGGGTGAAGCTGATGGGATTGAAGACCATCTCAGTGAAGCTGAAAACCACCATGGCGGAGCAGATGACCATCACAGCTGACCACCACAGCTGAGCAGGGCTGATCCCCACGACAGAGCAGAAGACTACCACAGCAGATCAGATAAGACTGAAGACCCCCACGGTTCAGCAGATGGGCCTGAAGACACCCTTGGCAGAGAAAAAGACCACCACAGCAGAGCAGGTGGGGCTGGAGACCACCAAGTTTTAGCTGAGGATCTCCGAAGTGGAGCAGGCAGAGCTGATGACCCCCAGGGTAGATCCGGTGGAACTGTAACACAGAGCACAGACTGATTAGGGTTGGCCTTAGGGGCTGGGTCAGAACAGGCAAGTCATAACGGAACCAGCAGGGTGTTCCAGGTTGATCTCTGTGGTCATCTCAAGGCAGACAAGAAATTCATAAATGACCTCTGTGGTCATGTCGGGACAGGCAGGAAGTTCAGGAATGACCTCCGTGATCATATCTGGGCAAACAAGAAGTTCATGGGCGACCTCCGTGGTTACATCAATACAGACATGAAACTCTGGAATGACTTCTGTTTCATGTTAGGACAGACAGGAAACTCTGAGACAACATCAGTGGTCACATCAGGGCAGACAGGAAACTCTGGGATGACCTCTGTGGTCATGTCAGGACAGACAGGAAACTCTGGGACAAACTCTGTGGTCGCACCAAGGCAGACGGGAAGTTCACAGACTGGAACCGACACATGGCTGAGCTCTGGGGCAGGAGTGGGCTCTGAAGCGGACTCATGGGCTAAAGTGGGCTCTGGAACAGACTCCTAGGCTGAAGCAGGTTCTGGAGCAGACTCATGGGCTAGAGTGGGCTCTGGAGCAGACATTATGCTCTCCAGGCTTATTGTAAAACATTCTGAGAACAACATTCCCTGAAACATCCTTAGAATGTTATTTTTACTTGATGAACATTTTCATATTTTCAAAATGACTGAATGGAATGTTCCTCTAACATTCACATAAACCAAGAAAAAACATTCTTAATCCATTTAAAAAACATTTGAAACTTAACATTTGAAAACATTCAGAAATAATGTTTTAATAACTTAATGCAAATGATAGCAAAACATTCTAGGAACATATCTTTTGTTAGATGGAACTATAAATCATGAAATCTGCTTTCTCGCTAATGGCTAGCTTTCATTGGCATCTGCAATGCATGTGGAGCTCATTTGACGACTGTCTGTAAGAGGGCCGACTTGTCAGTAAAGTCCATCAAACCCAGAAAGTCATGTCTGTAGATACTATAATGTTTGACTGGCATCCCCTTTGAGAGCTTAAGGACTTAAGGATCATGCTGGCTGTGCTAAACCATTAGCAAAACCGTACATGAAATGTCAGATATTCCAAACCCTGCCTTAGCTGAGACAGCATGTTAGAAAGAGAGAGCAGAAGTCCTACAGACATGTCTGTACAGTGATTTTTACACTTCCAACTGCCATTATTTTTTGAAAGTCTTCTCAATTGTGTTTACATGAGGTAAATTCAGGATTTACTGGTTGGAAGTTGTTGGTGATTTTGTTGTCAAAATTGTAAATGTCTGTTTCTCCCACCACCCCAGAGAAAATTCACAAGGGAATTATTTACTGTTCAGGATGCTTTTTATGACAGTTCATGAAGTAGTGACGTTGCATTGTGAATGATTCATTATCTTGAATCAGATCTTTTCAGTGAATCAGTTTATTCTGTTCAAAATTGTCTGAATGATTTGTTCATAAATTGCTTGAATAAAATATTATCAGCGAAAAACAGCATAAATTTTTTAGTTTGTTTCTACCACAAAACAGAATTTAGACTTGAAATATAGTGCATGAGTCATATGATTTAGTACGGCCTAAGGGGACCTGGTAATGGGAAAAAATATCAGATGGGAGGGGAAAATTATGTTTGAATGATTTTGCGTTCACCCGAAAAATTTTGCATTTGCTCAAAGAAGCACTGAAATATAGTTTTCCCTCCCACAACATATTATTTCCATCACCTGTTTTGTGTTCATTTGCAATAATTTGCAACTGAACGCAAAGTTTATCAGGGAAACGCAAAAGTTTTGCAAAACATTTTTCCTCCCATCTCATTTTTTCCCCCATCACCCTGTCCTTTTAGAGGCTCCATAATTTAGTCTCCACTCATTGTAATTGCATAAAAACATTAATGTGAATCCTTTCCCTATCATCACATCCTATCAGCGATTCCGTAAAAAAAAAAAAAAAAGGATATGATACAGGTTTTGAAGGACATGAGGGTGTGTAAATGATGACAGAATGCTCATTTTTAAGCAAACTATCCTTTTAACATTGAAGTTACCGGAAACATCACTCAAAATATGAAAAACAAGCTGTGATGGAAGTAGAGCCACGAAAGTAATGAAATAGGGAAAAAATCAAGCCTGGAAACTCCGTAAGATCAAATGGCCCTGTGGCGTTGCCTCCTCTGACAGGTGAGTAAACAGAAGGTGCTCATTATAATGCGTACCTGCTCGGATTTCACACTGAGAGACACAGGGGATGAGAGAGCGCGAACACCACGGCGTGTTACATAAGCGCGTGGCGCATTAGCAATGCAGATTCGCTGCGTTTTTTTTTTTTTTTTTTACGCCAAATCAGTCAGCGTTGGCGCTTTAAGAGCGTGTGACTGTTAATCTCTGTTTAACGTCCGTGTTCCGCAGCACGAGCCCTTCGACCCCCATTCCTCACGTACACAAACATTCTTCTAACCATCCGCCCGTGTTTGTCACTCTCACCTCACTTTGATGTAGTTTATGAAAATTGACTTTACAAGGACCGCGTTTTATGTTCCTCCTTTATTGGCTAGGCTAGCATCCGCTGCTCTATCGTTGTGTATGTGTGTACGTGTCAGACAGACAAGTATGTGATTAATAGCTCTCTTGGTCTCTGGCTGGCTCATTTTTCAGAGCTGTTGTTTAAGACCTGTGGCTCTTCTCTTGGCGAGATGTAGATGCGTTTCCCCTTGCTGTTTATTGATATTCTGTTTCCCTAAATACGGACCTATTTGTCTCTGCTGTCTCCCCCAACCCCACCCGTACACTTGACCTGAGCGGATGGGCGGATTGGAGAGGAGAGGAGAGGAGGTGGTGAGGGGCAGAAAGAGAAAACTATCTGTGATTGATAGGCAATCTCAGTGCCTGTGGCGTCTGGAGAATCACCAAGGTGACGGTGAGTGGTTTTCCTTTGGCTTCCTCTCGTGCTTGGTTGTACTAATCACACTGTGTGTCGTCGTGCTGGAGTGTGTGTGAATGTGTGCTTCTGACTGTTTGGGAGAAAGTGATAGAGAGAAAGAGAGTTGATGTGTTTGTGTGTGATGCTCTGAATCTAATGCAGAAGAACAGCTGATGAAGAGCACAGAGCTTGTGGTGACCCTCTATCTTGGGTGTACATCTGATTCTGTTTTTTCACCTTTACAGTATTTCTGGGACAAAAGGAAAACCCCCAGGTAACGATTTCCTCATAAATTTTTATTTTTCTCCATCTCCGCTATCAGTACAGCATTGTTTCCACAACCCCTTCTACAAGTGTGCCCCTCTACAATAATAAATGTGCCCTTTAGTAATGCATTCTGGCACCAACTCTGCAAATACAGCACTTCCCCACTGTTTACAACCTTCCAAGATTAAAAAAGCCAAAGGATACAAAAAAAAAAAAAAAACATTGACTCAGCCAATGAGCATCTGTTTTTTAGCTGTTATCTTGCAATGTTGCAATGTTATTAGAAGCTCAACCTTGTTGAGCTATGTTGTGTTCTAGTCTAGAATAATGTAGATCTTGCTTGCTTAAAAAAATGCAAAACTAGAATAACAGGATTGGAAAAGTCATCAGTCCCCTGATTTGATACTTCGTAGAGCCGCCTTTTGCTTTAATTACAGCCATTAATCTTTTTGGATATGTTTGTACTAGCTTTGCACATCTAGATTGGGGAATATTTGCCCATTCTTCCTTGCAGAAGTTCAGTCGAATTCTGTGCTGAGTGGCAATGGACTGGTCTCTTCAAGTCCATCCACAGATTTTCTATTGAATGTCGAATTCTATCTACACTATATTGCCAAAAGTTTTGGGACGCCTAAATTTTTTAGGCCACTGTGATTTTACGTGGCCTACTACTTCGTGGTTGAGTTGCTGTTGTTCCCAATTGCTTCCACTTTATGATACCACTAACAGTTGACCGTGGAATATTTAGTAGTGAGGAAATTTCACAAATGGACTTATTGCACAGGTGGAAACCTATCATGGTACCACGCTTGAATTCACTGAGCTCCTGAGAGCAACCCATTCTTTCACAAATGTTTGTAGAAGCAGTTTGCATGCCTAGGTTCTTGATTTTATATACCTGTGGCCATGGAAGTGATTGGAACACCTGAATTCAATGATTTGGAGGGGTGTCCCAATACTTTTGGCAATATAGTGTATCTATGTTTAGCATCATTGTTGTGTTGGAAGGTGAATGACCTGCCCATCTTCAGCTGTCTAGCAGAGGAATGCAGGTTTTCCTCAAGAATTTGGATGTACTCAGCAGCATCCATTTTCCCTTCAATCCTGACCAATCGCCCAGCCCCCTCTGAAGAGAAACACCCCCACAACATAATGCTGCCAGCACCATGCTTCACAGAAGTTATGGTGTGTTTTGGGTGGTGTGCTGTGTTTGCTTTTCAACACTTGGAATTCAGTCCAAAAAGGTCAATTTTGGTCTCATCAGACCAAAGCACCTATTGCCAGATAGTGTCAAAGTCTTCCAGGTGTGTTTTTGCATTGCCCAAAATTGCCTGAGTGTGGCACTTTTTCAGGAAAGGCTTCTTTCTTGCCACCCTGCAATAGAGGCCAGCTTTGTGTAAAGCTTGTGAGATAATTGTCACATGCACCAACTGACCAGTCCCAGCCATAAAGCCTTGTAAGTCCTTCAGAGTTGCCTTTGGCCTCCTGGTAGCTTTTATGATCAGTGTCCTCCTCGCTCAGTCATGAAGTTTGGACGGATGGCCTGATCTGGGCAATGTGTTGGTGGTGCCATACGCTTTCCAATTCTTAATGATGCTCTGAACAGTACTCAGAGGGATAGCTAAAGCCTTCAAAATGTTTTTGTAGCCTTCTTCTAACTTGTGCCTTTCTACAACTTTATGCCAGAGGCCTTTTGAAAACACTTTCCCAACCATGGTGAATTCTTTGCAGTACTATGCACTACTACAGCTGGTTTTATTCTGAAGTAATCAAAACCACTTCAGTTGATGTCAGGTGGGGCAATTAGCCTGGTGTTTGATCTGGAAGTTGATTGGTTGCACCTGAGCAAGTTTATAATTGTATACTCTAAAGGCCCAGGTATACTTCACTTTCCATGCCCAGACGCGCCTCGCGCAGTTGTGTCCGCACATCTTTCAAAGTATACTCGACCACAGATGCGCGTGGATCACCGAGTTTGACACGTGCAGTACAATTTTTTTCTATACTCTTACCAGACATTGTGTCGTCAACGGGACTTTCTCTGGGCAGGATTGGAGAAGAAAAATAGTGCATCCACCACTGCATCATAGTTCAGGAGATACACCAAGAGAATAGGAATCAAAAACGATGGAGAAGGTTATGCTTCTAAGTTTCCTTTTCTTGTTTTTGAATCGCTCTTTCCACACTCTTTTTCGACGACTGCACATTGTGCTCAGTACTGTGCATATTTCCACCTAGTGGACTCTTCTGTCCTGCTTGCGCATGCGCTATTGTACGCACAGTCTTGAAATTTGGGCTGCACATGGACGGGGCCCTCCAGATGACGAAAATTATGTGCATGAACACGGACGGCCAAAGTATACTTTGGGCTTAAGGGGCTGATCACTTTACCAAACCAGGTATTTCACTAATTAATATATAATAATACTCCAGAATGTTTTAAAATGTTAATTTCACTTTGATGAGTGAGGGTTATAATGTATACATACAGCTCAAAAAAGTTAGACTTGATTCATTTTATTTTCCAGTGTGTAATGTGACAACAGGTAAAGATTTTCACAGGGTGTCTGCGCCAATAGCCTAGTGGGCAGTGCACCGATATATAGCGCAGTTGTGCTTTGAGTGTCCTGAGTTTGAGTCCCGGCTAATGGGCCTTTCCTGATCCAGTCCTCCTTCTCTCTCTCTCCAACTTCGTATCCTGTCATAATAAAGGCAAAAATGCCAAAAAAAAGAAAAAAAAAAGAAAGATTTTCACAGGGTATAGGGTCAATTATTAAATATTAATGTCAATTATTTACTAGTAGATCATGTACATTAGTGATGGGAGTTTGGTTGTAAACTATTATTTTTAAAAGGAAAGTTCACCCAAATATTACAATTTTGCCACCATATACTCCTCCTCATGTCATTCCAAACCCATATTACTTTCTTTTGTGTAATACAGAATAAGATTTTTTGAAAAATGTATACTGGTCTTTTCCATGCAATTACAATGAATGGCTTTCAAGCTTCAAAAAAAGGACTCAGAAGCATCATTTAAAAAGCATCATAAAAGTGATCCATATGACCTAAGCAGCATATTCCATGACTTTTTGTCATATGCTAGCTTTGTGTGAGAGTTGAACTCCAGAACCTGAATTGTCAAATTCAGACCAGTTTTGTGAGTTTATTAAAATATCTTTTTCAAAATAAATACATGTTCATGATTTGATTTTTCTTGCATGAATGTGAATGACCTTTTAAAATCTTCAAACACACAGCTTTGGAATAGCATTAAGTAAATGATATATTTGGATTATATAGACTTGGTCACACAACATAATGTGACCAATGGAGGTCTTGTAGTAGTTTTTCATGTTTATTTTTTTTATTTTATTTTTTTTTTTTTTTTCACTCAAAAATGCCTGTATATAAAAAAGTTTTAAAAAGCCTCCAGCACAAACCACAAGCACCTCACTTTGCTTTGTGATCGCATAGCCGTAAGCGAGAAGAGGCTCCAATCCAGTTTTGTGTTGTTCCAGTCAGCATGTCTGATCACACAGACAGACATTTTTCCTCAGAGCTTACTCACAAGAGTCAGAGCAGTTTATTCTCATGAAAGGTGTGTTGTTTGAAATGCAATGATATGCATTGCAGCCATTTATGAAGATGACTGATATCATACTGCATTACTTCAGACTCCACAATGTGTTTCTAATGACCTCTAACCCCTCATAAAGCTCAGATAAGCAGTGTAGTGCAGCTTAGTATAGAGTTAGTAAAACCTTATCTAATGACAAACACACGTTCCTCGGAGAGAGAGAGAGATTGTGGTGAGGGATGAAAAAACCGGATGAACTTTGATGGAACATGTTCTTACAGACTCTGTAAAGGTCCCAGTCCTTGAAACTCAAAGCTTGGTTTTGTACTTGAACAAAGTCCAGAATTACAGACAGAAAGGATGGAGACCCACAGCATGCCCAAGTGTCTTCATTACAGGTTTCTCGAGCCACCAATGGTCAAACCGAACAGTATACAATCAATTTCAAAACTAAGCAGTATTTTACAAACAATGCTGCTTGTTCCAAATACTAGTGTGATGGTGAATTTCATGATTGCTCCTCCAGGGAGCTCTCACAGGCCAGATAGTGACAATTATGCTTGTTGAATTTCAGAAAATGAGCAATGGCAGAAGGTTCCAATCAATGAGCGTTCAAAGAAAATGTATGCTTGCTGTGTTTACCAATCCGCTCGGTAAGAAAGAATCTTCAAAGAAAATGCATTTTAAAGTAAAATGCAGAGGAGAATCACTGTTGTTGCTCTTTGTATGTCACTGTATTGATTACATTCCAATTTACCGTTACCTGAGCACAGAACACGGTTCTAAATTACGGGGCAAAATTACATTTTTCGATCAGTCGATAAGCTTTATTTAAAGACTCTAAAGAAACTCTGTACAGTTATTTCCAGTGGTGCTTCTGTTTGTATGCACAATAAATGTTTTATTTGAAAACATATATTGTAATGATTATAAATAAATTAAACAATGTGCAATTCTTTACAGTAGAAAGTCCTCTGAAAAAGTTGTGTTATGGATAAAGTTAGTTGCTATAAGTATATATATATTAGTTTTATTTTATATACTGTATTTTATAAATAAATATATTGAGATTATGAACAAAAATGCTATTTAAGAGTTTAGCTCCAACCCTAATTAAACACACCTGAAGCTAATCAAGGTCTTTAGGATTACTAAAGTTACAGGCAGGTGAGTGTTTTTTTCAGGGTTGGAGCTAAACTCTGCATGACAATGGCCATCCAGGATCAACGTTCCCCACCCCTGCTCTACACCCTTGCCTCATTTAATATACACTGATCTATAAATATGATAATTAGCCCCGCCTCCACTCACTTGCATGAGCTCAGAGATCCACTCGGTCAACTTACTGAGGTAAACGCAGCACAATGGTATTACTTTTTACAACGTCGGACACATAACGGTAATTAATATGATTAGCTTTTGCTTGACTATGTTATCAAACAGCTAATAATGTGTTGCTAATGTTACACAAACATTTACGAGTCAGACAGCTGCCTTCTAACAATCGGTATCCTTAGAAACACTTTGAACAACTCAGAACGTCAGTGAAGAAAGGCATATAGTTCATCATAACATCATAATATGGATCATACGCCCGCCATATTGCTAAATCTACCCGATTTTTTTAATATCAATAGACAAATATACCTGGATAACCTTCTTTAGAGACTCCATTGCGCAGTCAGTTAATGATATGCTAAAGCCCGCTGGCACGTTGATGTGATTGGTTACAAGGTAGTTTGTGACGTCAGAAACACCAGCGATTTCAAACCGTGGGTTTGAGACTGTCTTAAAGATTATTAAAAACACCACATAGACATATAGACACCATTAAAAACTTGATTTTCAGAACAGGGGTCTTTAAAAACAATCAAGATAGCCAAAGTGCAATTTGATATTTGAGCGCTTTTTTCTCTTTCTTTTTGTTAAGCAATACCAGACAATTTGGATTGTGTGAGAAGAACTTTAAGAATAAAATGTACTTTAAAATTGTATAATTCATACACTGTTCTCCAAGATAATATTTGTTTCTGTATGTGAGACGACTTTACATTTTATCATTTAGTGGATGCTTTTAATGCTTTTTTCTAATGAGGAAAAGCACAAGCTATTTATCAAAAATCAGTCAACCACATTAGCAGTGATGCAATGCCAAATTTCAGTATTAAACCAGTGAAACATGACTCTATTTTCTCTATATTATACTTGTGAATTATTTAATGCCCTGTATACACATTAAATCTGAGAATATTGAGCGTTTTAGTGTCAAAAGTGGCAGATGACCAATCAGCAATCAAGGCCACAAGACCGAAATGACAAGCGTTTCCCTCCACATCTAATGCAGAGCAAGTGAGTCAGAGTCTCAGAGCTCTGGGGGCCTTTCTCCAAATGACAAACTGTGACAGAACGAGAAATACATGCTTATTAATCTAATCCATGTAAA
Organism: Ctenopharyngodon idella; assembly: GCF_019924925.1. Classification (NCBI taxonomy): domain Eukaryota; kingdom Metazoa; phylum Chordata; class Actinopteri; order Cypriniformes; family Xenocyprididae; genus Ctenopharyngodon; species Ctenopharyngodon idella. The sequence continues at coordinate 34,530,175 of NC_067224.1, forward strand.
GGGGAACAGCAACATCCAGAGGGTTTAAAGAAGGAGACATTCTAAATCAGTCTGAAATTGTATTAAGAGAATTAGATTATATGATCAAGAGGCTCAACCGTTGTTACCCTTCAAATACAATAACAAGTAAACATGAGAATTAATTCATTGGTTTGTATTCAACCACCTGAATAACTGCAATGACAACAATTCCTGTTCATCGCAGCAGGGGGGGATTTTTTGTGGAATAGAAAGAAACTTTGACATATTCTGAGAGCTGAAAAAAAAAAGTATAGACAGCGTGGAAGAAAACCAGGCCTATATCCACTAATACTGTAATATAGGATCAGTCAGTCAGAACAGGTCTCAGCTTCATAGACATTAATTTGGCTGGAATAGGATACACCTCACTTGGCTCTCAATAAAGGACGATCGAGGGCTCTTGACCGAGGCTTCGTAAATTTAAAGAAGACAAGACAAGACTTGTATACAAATGACTTTGTAAAGCTGACATGCTCGTCCATGTCCCTCAAAACAGAAAAAATTCAGACATCTTCCTTCTCTCCTCTCACACAAAGTTACTCCTTATCTGAAGAGCCGTGCTTTGTGTGCTATTACGAATTGTATTATTGCTTTGTTGGCTGGTAATTCAATTAAACTGATGGCATCTTTGCAATTAAGCATTTCCATTATTTCAGCGCGCTGAATGGTGATGAGTTGGTCGGAATATTCAGCATGGTGAGCTGAAATGGAGTTCTGACGTGAAAGAGATAAGGCTGGCTGTCCAAAGTTACGCACTTGGTATTGTTCTGCGTCTGAAGAACAAGAGATGACTCTATGCATACGAAGAGGGAAAAAAGTCCACTCAAGGGTTTGCAGCTGCTTTCCGAAATTGCACTTTAACATGTTCATTTCCAATGTGGCTGGGAGAGATTTAGGGCCCTATCATACACCCGGCAGGTACCAGGCATGATGCAAGTGTTTTTTGCTAGTTTCAGCCCAACGCAGTTATCATTTTCATGTCCAAAATAAATAGCAAATGCATTTGCACCCATTTCTTCAGCTTTTCCGCTTGCAAATTCCACCATGTAAATAGTGAATCCGCCATGGCGTGAGCGCAACTGGCTTTTAAAGGAAATGGGAGATGAGACTCTGATTGGTTTATTGCACGTTACGCCCAAAACACTCAATAAACGTGAAAAAGTAACTTGCGTTACTTATTTGAAAAAGTAACTTAGATATTTTGTTGTAAATTGAAAGAGTAATGCGTTACTTTAATAGTTACTTGAAAAAGTAATCTGATTACATAACTCAAGTTACTTGTAATGCGTTACCCCCAACACTGGTTGCCATGCACATCTTTTTGCAAGGATGTCATTGCTGATTTTTAATAAAGTAACAGCAAGAATAACTTAAATTGCTATTGATGAATATGATCTTGATATTTCATACATTATTTACAGAAAAATATGTTTGAAAATGTGTGTAACAAATATGATACAGAAAGCACTTGAGGTATGTTTCTTTCTGTCCTGTTTTTTATAAATTAAGTTATTCTTCATTATTATATTTCATTATTTGTATCTTATTTACACACACACACACATATATACAGTACTGTGCAAACGTCTTAGGCCACCACCAGCTTTGTTGTTTTTAGCAAAGTTTTAATGACCATCCATATTTATTTTTTGGTCTTTATTACAATACAAACAGAAAATACAGCAAATATGTACACACATGTAAAAAAAAAAAAAAAAAAAAAAGAATTGCTTCTTTAAGCAAAAATCAGTATTTAGTGTGACCTCCTGGACTTCTTCCAGTTTCTCAAAGAAAACAAATCTGAGAAACTTTTCCATTCCATTTAGGTTTAAGAGAGCTGGTTCCTGCTATTGCTCAAGTGTAAGGGGAGGTCACTAAATACTTGCCACTTTAGCCTAAAGAAGTCATTTTTTTCTGACGTTTTCTGTTTTTTAATCCTGCATACAAATTTCCTGTATTTTCTGGTTAGATTCTAGTAAAGAGACTGGGAAATAATTATATATGGTCATTATACCATTGCTAAAACAACATCTAATGGTGGCCTTAGACTTTTGCACAGTACTGTATATAAAATGTAAATAGGATATAAATTATATGAATACAAATATGGAACAAAAGAATATGATACAAAAACACATGGAAAACTTATTTTATATAAGTTGTTTTATATTCAGTATATGGTTCCATTAAAAAAAAAAAAATCCTGACTAGTATAGTAATAATAATTTACAGGGTTAACTTGGTTGATCCATGTGAAACTGGGCAGTCCCATTCTAGATCGCTGGTGGTCTGTCCCTCTAAAGGCACTGCAATGTTTAATCACTTTTCATGTTGTTGCGAATATGAGCTTCCTTTCCACTCTACATGAGACCTTTTATTCAGGCTCGTTGGCCCTGGAGATAATTCACCTAAACAGGCATTTGACTAGTCAAGCATTGAAAGTTTTTCCTCACCATTGAATGACACTGATATGTAAATGGGGCATTAAACCTTTGCCCAATTATCATCGTCCCATAATTGTTGTGGAAGAGCTACATGGAGCAATATAATTAAGTTATCCAGCTGGGCTCATGGTTTCCAAGCACATTAACTATTAAGTAAAAAAAATTAAGCATACGTTTGAATTATAAAACAAGCGCTGAAAGCTTGGCAGGTCGAGAGGAATGTCACTTTTCTTTTGGACTTTAGATGGTAAAAACTATGTAGTCTGTTCTGAATTGGCACACAGAAGAGAAATATCTGCAGAGGCGCTGTGCCTGGCTTAGATACCATGATGATGAGTTTTTCCCTTTTTTCTGATGAAGTTTTGGAGAGCAGCCACATGTCAGTTACGTCAATTAACAGCAAAGACCCAATTAATTAATCTTCCATTACATTCTTGCTGAACCGGCACTTCACTCCAAACCAACTTTCAGTATAACTCTATTTCTCTCTTCACAAATGAATGTGTTTTCAAAGAGTCCGTCTCATTGGCAGTCCAGAGCATGTCAAAAAATCTTAAATTAATAGTGTATAGTGATTCTCAACTGGTGGGTCATGACCTAAATATAAGTCGCGGATCTGTCTGATTGGTTCATAAGCACCAAAAAAAAAAAAAAAAAACTATTCTAAATGCAAATAATAAAACGCAAGTATGTCAATGACCATGTCACTGGATTTGTTTTGTGATCTTCCCTTGAGTTTTAGAAAAAAAAAATTGGTGTTCATTTCCATGAATTTGTTTAAAGCTGCAGTCCGTAACTATTTTTTGGTTAAAAATGATCCAAAATAAATTTTTGAGCAAATACATAACCAGCCAGTGTTCTATCTCCTTACCCTAGCCTGATTCACAGCGGTAAGGTTTTTCTAATTCGAGTGGTACTGGTGGGTTTCCACAGGAAATTCGAGCACGCAGCCGTTCATCTTTGCTTCTTTACATCACGTCTGTTTACATAAAGAAGGAGTCCCAGCTAGTAGGCTATATCGCATGTGAGGATGCTGCAAGTGGCGGATCATTTATAGCCTTTTCTCACAGCAGCTGGAATAATTAAACTTATCATTTTGATGGTGGATTGTATGGTATGACAAATTAACGTTAGAGATTAGACTGTACAGAAATTGAAATCTACAGGTAACGCTAATACACACTAAATACGCGTAGTCACGCAATGCTGATGTTGTTAACGTCAACAATTTGAGAACAAAGTATAATAATAATAATAATAATAATTTGCACAGTTTGATGTGATATGAGCTAAGCGATCGTTAGATTTAATCACCCTTGGTAGCGCGATTTATTGTAATGCTTTTTTTTCTCAGTTGGCCACAACAAAAGTGGCAGACATGTTACTTGTTCAGATGACATTTTCCAGTGAAAATTCTTATTTTGGTCATACTTCCAAGACTACAGTCTGTGATTCTGAAGTACAGTATCCACCAGTGCGGTGACTGACAGCCACACATTCTCCTCAAAACATTAGATTCATCCACGCTGAGGACCGGTGCCAATGCATAGATGATAATTCCACAAATAACTGCAATTGCAGGTTTTAAACAGAGATGGCGACAAAGAGGCAAAACGTACGGACTGCAACATTAAACTATCCATTTCAATCAATCGATTCAAATCTAATTCTGAAAAAAATACCCATGTGGTATTTTTTATGTATCGATAAGCTACATTTACCCACATATATTTAAATATATATACTGTGTTTAGTTATATTCATGCATTTAAATAAGCATGATTTGTTTTGTGCAGTGAATTATTGACTGCCTTCATGAGACCACTGAAATTCAGCTGACATTTAGAGGCTACAATTGTCTATTTTCCTTCTCATCCTGTTAAAGAGGCCATATTATGCCATTTTACAGTCTTGATTTTGTTTTTGGGGTCTACTGAAATAGGTTTTCATGCTTGAATGTTCAAAAAACACATTATTTTTCACATATATTACATTGCAGCACCTCTCTTCTCAGTCTGTCAGTAACGCTCTGTTTAGTTCCTGTCTCTGTGAAGCCCGTCCATCTAAAAAGCACAATGTGCTCTGGTCGGCTGGACCAGTGTGTTGTGATTGATCAACTGCTTTGAGCGTGTTTCAGTAATGTCACGCCCCTTACCATAAATGCAAGTTTCAATACACTACTAATGCAACTCAACCAGACCTCACCCATTTTTTGTGTATGTCTTAGACGGGAATTATTTAAATGAGGATATTGTGCCACCTATGTTACTGGAAGAAAACTCAAGACTACAATGAAGGTGTTTCAGGGAGTTCAGAAACAGTGCTTATTGATGTAGAGAATAACTCCCGTTGGAGTGGACTTTGTGTATTGAAACTTTGCAGACCTTTTTCATGCTCAAACAGCAACATTTTGTAGGAAACTTTTGTACAATCAACAATTCTGCTTTAGGTCGCCACTTGATGTCCAATGTAAAGTCCTGAAGCAAAACCAGTTGAGAACCATTGGTCTTCGTCAGCACTGTATGTATGTTCCACGCTAATAAAGACAAATGAACACACAGCTCTTATTCAAACAAGTCACATTCAACACTCTCTCACCTACCTATGAGAAAATGAATCAATCTGTGAACAGAGCAAATCATTAATTAACCACAAAGCAGCCTGTTTAATGAAGGACCTTGAGTTCAGAGAAGTGTTATCAAGTGCACATCAGCTTGTCATCACCTGATCAACACCTCAACAAGCCTTGTGATTGTCTTAATATATCCAGACCGGCAGACCTCACACCTGATCACTAATAAATCCACCTCATACATTTTTATGGCATGTTCCCATTCCTCTCTTTCCTTCTTTATCTCTCTCGTTCCTTCTCTCTCTCTTTCTCAGCTGCCTTAGTAATGGGCTACATCAATCCTTTCTTACCCTTCGAATAGAAATGTAAATTTCTGTCTGCCTATTAATTTCTGTTAACCCAGGAGGCGTTGGGCTCATTAATCGTGGCCAGGGGCAGGGCTCCTCGATAGCTGCGAGTGATGAAACGCACAGTGTGAGGGCAGATGGGGGGGTCCAGATAACTGAAGACTACATATGTACAGATGACAAGGTGGTTCAGCATAGAGGACCAGTGTCAATGGCTGTAGCAGCAGGAAGCACTACAGAGTCTTTAAATTTTCAAGCACAGACAACAAGGCAGATACAACTTTAACATTTTATTTCATATATATACATATGCATACACTACAAAGTTTAGGCTCTGTAAGATTTGTTAATGTTTTTGAAAGAAGTATTTTATGCTCATCAAGACAGCATTTACATGTATATGATCAAAAATACAGAAAATATAGAATACAGAACATAATAATAATAATAATAAATGTTTCATAAGCAGCGAATCATCATATCAGAATGATTTCTGAAGGATCATGTGACACTGAAGACTGAAGAAATGATGCTGAAAATTCAGCTTTGCCATCACAGTAAAAAAAAAAATACATTTTTAAATGTATTAAAACAGAAAACAATTTTAAATTGTAATAATATTTCACAATATTACTGTTTTAACTATATTTTGATTAAATAAATGCAGTCTTAGTGAACAAAAAAGACATTTTTCAAAAACATTAAAAAATGTTAATGTTTCCAAACTTTTGACAGGCACTGTAATTGTTAAAATACAAATACTATGACTGTCAATCAATAATTTATTGATATTGATTTAATTAATCAAATTAATGACAACTGATCAATATTTGCTGAGAAAAGCCTCCAAATTAAGATAATTCAAAGACAATAAAATTTTATTTTAAGTTATCTTGATTCATTCATTATTTTATGCAACTTTTATTTTTTTAATAAAAATAGAATTTATTTATTGTTATTTTATTACTATTATTGTTAATTGCACAAACCTGGTATTGAATACTATGAATAGTACTATTCCTAAAATGTTCCTCTATTGTAAATTGCTTTAGATAAAAGCATCTACTAAATGTAAATATGAATTAATGTTAATATGACAACCCCTAAAACATTTTGCCTGCTTTCATAATGGAGTTTTAGTTATACGCATCTCTGAATGTGATTTCGGTGATCGAATTGTAAAATGTTTTAGACCCTGATTACATCTGTATTTAGCGCTGACCATTTGTGATTGGACTCAAGATGTATAATTTCTGTTAATTCCTGACTCATTTTTATTACATTCATTCATCAAACACATTCTCGATGGTCCTTAAACAAATGATTAGCATCAAACACTCGGTTAGAACATGTAATGGGAAACGTTTAGCCTGTTAGCAGTGAGATGACACCAGCAGGGGGCTAATAGATCGAAAGCCTTTATGACTGCATTTGGTATGATCTTGCTTGTGAAATCACATGATGAAAAGCATAATTTTAATGTAGTGGATATTATCAAACCACTGAAGAGTCTCTCTTTCCGTTTTTTTTTTTTTAACTTCTGATGGTCCACCAGCAAATTCGCAAACCCAACGGCACAATTCAGAGTCTAAATCAGAACAAGGCAGATGCCCGATTCACTTTGCAGAACATTTTCCCACACAATTACTGAAACCCAAGACATGATGACTGCTTAAAGTAGCTCATATTTCCGATCCAATTCTGAGAGCCTCTTTCTCTCCCTCTATGAAATCATGCTGGGAGAGAGAATCTGAATTGAGTTTTGATATCTGTGCCAGTGAGCTGATCCACAGATGACACCCACAGCACACAAGAGCCATTCCGGCTTAACAAAGACAGACCAACAACTCTTCTCGTCTAGCGCTGTTCGACAGGACAGAGCATGCCACATATCTGCTGCCAGCCTGCCACTCAACACACTCGGACAGCATGGATTTGGGTGGATATGAAATACGATACGCAGTGTTTGGGCTAGAAATATTAAAGGGATAGTTCACCCAAAAATGATAAATCTGTCATTAATTACCCTCATGTCGTTCCAAACCCGTAAGTCTTTCATTCATCTTCGGAACACAAGTGAAGATCTTTTTGATGAAATCTGAGAGAGTTCTGTTCCTCCATAGACAGCAACTGACAATTTGAAGCTTCAAAAAGTTCATGAAGAGATTGTTAAAACTAATCCATATGAATTGAGTGGTTTAGTCCAAATTTTCTGAAGAGACACGATGGCTTTATATGATGAACAGATTGAATTTAGGCTTTTATTCACATATAAACATTCATCAACTCACACAAGAGATGGTAAACAGAAGCTCAAGCATGTTCGCTTGATGTGCGAGAACCAATGAGGTTAATTCTCGTGTGTTACGCAGCACGTTTGAGCTTCTGCAAGAGGTTTGTTCTCGTGCATCAAGCAGGTCTATTGAGCTTCTGTTTATGTTTGCTGATCAAGGTTTATGTGAATAAATTATCTGTTCATCATATAAAGCGATCCAATCTCTTCAGAAAATTTGGACTAAACTGCTCAATTCCTATGGATTAGTTTTACGATCTCTTTATGAACTTTCTGAAGCGTCAAAGTGTCAGTTGCGTAGTTGTCTATGGAGGGACAGAAAGCTCTCCGATTTCATCAAAAAGATCTTCATTTGTGTTCCGAAAATGAACGAAAGTCTTACGGGTTTAGAATGACATCAGGGTGAGTAATTCATATTTTGGGTGAACTATCCCTTTAAGGAAATCATTAACACTATGTTAAATATATATAAAAGTTATGCAATCATCTTGACTACCTAGTCTATGACCTTGAACATTGACGCTTGTGTATGTGGGCATCTATCCTTGTTGTTTGCAATGCTATTCAGTCGAGTTTCTGTACAGTACAGCTAGCCTTGAAACTTTTACCCATGTATAGAATGTAAACTGACCAATAGATGCATTTAAATCAAAGTTTTTTGTGACAATTTTATATATGTTATATATACTTCATGATTATATATAAATGTTGGCTCAAAATGCATTTGATTTTTTTATTTTATGATGAAACTCATAAATGAAACTTTTATGACAAACATTGCCACAGTTCATTCTTGTCATGAATAAAAGTTTATTCCTGGGAGGCAATACCACATGGCAAATCCTCAAAAAAGTAATAATGATAAAATGTAGTGAAAAAAAATAAGCCTGGAAATTTGAACTCTCACAAATGATGTTTTCTCATTTTTTTCAGGTTTAATCGGGTCATGATCACCTGATATGAGGCCTGTTGTTTAGATTGAGCAGACCAGCTCACGTTTTTTTTTTTTTTCTTTTTTTTCTCTTTCAGCATTTTGATTGATTAGACCGAGTTTGTTTGAGCAGAACATATAAAAGTGATAGAAAACGCATTTAAAAGCCTCTGACTTTGTAAACTTGTGGACGTATTTATGTGGACAAACTTTTCTGTTGAAAGCCTGCAGTAGACAGCCGTGAGTAAATTTCTTTTACATGTATTCTACTGTGCATTCTGTGGCTTTCTTGCTCCCTCTTGTGGCCTGGTCTTAAAGTTCAGTCCAGACGTTTAATTTTTTAAAGACACCTCGTTTTTTAGACACAAGTTTTCATTACACTTTTTTGAAAGGCTATTCTCATTGAAATCTAATGTTTGGCTGTGGCTAAATTTATTTTTGCAAGCACCTCACATTTAATCACAGGATTATTTGGAAAGAGCCGTGTTCAAACAGTCATACACCAGTGGAAACCAGCAAACACAGATGCACGCCAGTGAAGCGCATCCGATTTCACCCTAATCTCCTCCTCATCTTTGCTCATTCTTTTCTACGACCTTTCATGCTCTGCTATATTATGACACGCACAGACCATTGATACAAAATTCACACATCTATCACCAAAACATGCCTAGATGCTCATTGATTGGATCCTTTCACAGAATAATTCCCTTTGCACCAAAACAGATCATCTCTCACCTAATACCTTCTTGTTTCCACAATGCAGCCACTTAACAGAAACCACAGAATGAGAATGAGGCAGCCAAAGAGAAGCTTAATGTGTGCCTGTGGGTCACATGTGACTGATTTTGCCAAGCAGAAGAAGTTCTTGGATTTATCTCAGGTAGTCCCTACCAATATTTCTTGTGGTCATATTTGTGACTGAATAATGTCCCATGTCTTCATCTGTAAAATGATATGGTTTTATTTCCCTTCATAAATAAAAAATAACAGGTACCAGGAATGTTGACAAGCACACAGATGAGCACTTATAATAAGACATGTTTGACATCACTAACCCTAAAATTTACATAAATCTTGCCCCCGAGAACACGCAACAAAGGGGGTGAGGCCATGTTGAGCTGCTTTAGAGAAGAGGATTAGTTGTTGTAGTAGAGTGTTGTTACCATGCCGTCATTTTACCCCGGACTGCTTCACAATCCAGGTTCAATTCAATGCTGAATTTGCACAAAAGATTAACATGACGGCACATGCTAATCGATGAGTTGAATCAACTCCACATCAACTACAATTAGGGGCAAATCTGACAAGTTATAATAAATGATCTGTGGGGTATTTTGAGCTGAAACTTCACAGACACATTCTGGGGGCACCAGAGACTTATATTACATCTTGTAAAAGAGGCATTATAGGTCCCCTTTAAAGATATTTTTATTTCTTACATTTACATTACATTTAAGGTACAAAATGTAACCATAAAATTAATAATTAGTAACTCTGACCATTTATTGCTTAGTACACTTAAGTTGAGACAAGTGTCATGCCAAGAAACAATATCTGAACAAACTTTAGTTTACATAACCATTCTTGATGCATTCTTAAAGCCTCAAGATTAGCTAAATTTGCATGTATAAATTGCATATTTGCATACAAATTGCAAATGGACATGTTAAATTGCATTCTTATGCTGTTTACAATATTTTATAAAGATTTTAAAATGTTATTAGCATTGTTAAAACTACACTTATGCCCTTGCTTATGTTGTTCCAGGACCAACAAAAGATGTTGACCCAGGAACACATCATACTTGGCAAAGTCAATGTGGATGCCAATACATCAGAGTTGCTTGAATTCCTCCCTGCATGTCTGCAGTCTCAACTGACTGTCAGGTTAAAATCCAGTTACAGACAGCAAGTCGGCTCGGAGGGAGCTCGCCAATCACACGAGGGTCAGATTCTGACCTTTCCTTCCCATGCCCAACGCCGAACCTGTTGGCTTCACACCTCAAATGGACACCTAAATGGTTTTGTATAACGGCACTTACATTGATTACAGCCATATTTCCTCTAGAGCTTCACAGCCAGAGGAGAATCTCACATTCAATTACAGAAAACTTGTTTCATTGATTTTTCGTTTGGTGCTCACAGCTGCGAGTTAGAGTGCAAACGCGTATGTTAGTGAATGTCCGCTGAAGCGTCCCTCACTGTCCTTGAGACCCGGGAAAGCTTCAGTTCTGCTATTAACAAACAGTGGCTCTGAAAGAGGCCGCTCTCGTGTTCACCTGTGAAATGTGCTCTGGGTAATTTACTGAATGAGTATTGAGCGGTTGAAGATATGGACACTGCAGTTGTCTCCCGTTCATCAGTTCATCTTTCACAGTGCTCAGTCAAGTAGTGGATATTACACAGCCATGACTCCATGTGTTCATTCAGACAGTAGATATCAGGCTTTTGAATGACATTGTAGTCTGATTCTTTCTATGCATTGTAGAGAAGTCTCACTGCAGTTTTTTTCAGTCCAGATCCATTTCTGTGAAGGAAATTGTGATAAATCATTTTAGTTCCTCTTCAGTTTTCTTTGTAAATGTGCACTCAACAGTTTTTCCTACAGAAATCTGTTTTTGCACTCATAATTGAGCATAACAATATAAACAATACTATTTGTTTTTTAAATAAGCGTTTTTTTATTTTTTTATTTAAATACCATTTTGTGAATATTTATATACACAATAAAGATCCAGTCAGTAAGTCAGAATCAGTGAATGTTTCAGCAAGTAAGATTGATTCAAACTCTTGAGTCTTTTTAACTGATTCATTTAAATAACCGGCTCAATAATTTGTGAATCGGACTACACTGGTCATGCTGTATTATCGTTTTTGACATTAACCACCAGACAATTAATAGACTGATGTCTTTTCTCTTCATTGTCTTTGGTACTCTTTTATCATTTAGACTGTAAACTAACATTTTGTGTATTGATTTAATAATAAAAAACACCAAATCACTGCACTATTTATTTCTAGCAGGCATAACTGTATCAGGAGTCCAATCACTGTCTGCACTCCCATTGGCTGGTGATTAAATACAGAAAGTATATTTGTGTTATTTATCATATTTATTTATTGTGTAATATTCTGAGTTTGCATTTCACTGTTTTTATTCATTTTAAGAAATACTGAATCTGTTTTTGTGCAAGTAAGATGAGTAAATGCCTGCTCACCTTTGTCTAGAACTGCAGTACCCATCATGTTTACACAGCAAACATAACACCTCTGCACTTATTCCCGATTTCTCTCAGCATGGGGACTGGAGAGGTGTCAGCCCTGACAGCAACATAGTGTCAGGCCAGATCCGGCCCACATCTGGTACATGTGGATTACACACGGACCAGATGTGGGCCGGATCTGGGCCACACTATGTTGCTGTCTGGGAGTCGATAAATGGGAAAACATAACTTGCTTTACTTATTTTAAGAAGTAGCTCAGATATTTTGTTGTAAATCTAAAAGTAATGCATTACTTTATTGGTTACTTGAAAAAAAGTAATCTGATTACGTAACTCACATTACTTGAAATGCGTTACCCCCAAAACTGCCAATCACAACAGACTGGGCCATCTGACCAATATAGAGCAGAGTAGGCTTTCAGAAAGGAGGGGTTTAGAGAGACCCAATCCTTTATCGAACTGTTTCAGACACTGAGAAAAGAGATGATGATGCTACGTATATTTTGAGAAAATTAAAGTGTTTTTTTTTTTTTTTACCTTGGATGCATGTTAAATTCTTGTAGGAGGCCTCCAAAGCAAAATTAATAATCTTTAAAATAGCATAACAGGGACTCTTTAAATTCTGCTCAACCATGTTGCATCGCTCAGCAAAACACCTTAAATCACCAATTGAAAATGAATGATTTTCGGTCACTTCCAAATCACCTTTTAAGATGTACATATACCGCTTTCATTCAAGCGCAATTTTGATCCCGATATGTTGTTGCCATTTCCATGTACTGATCTGTGAAAGAATATCCTGGCCTCATTGTGTTCCATATTGAAACGTTTCTGATTTCCCCGCCATGAGATAAAGACATTTGAATAATGATACAATATTATCACGCTCTGTGATGACATGCAGGCTGATGGCTATCAACAGCTGGCCACAGATATTTCCATAGAATTTGAAAGGTTCTCTGCAACAAATTCCAAATCTGCTTTGGGCACATTGTATTAGCATACAAATACAGGAAAAACCTTGCACGCCGGTATAAGGGTGAAATATAATCTCAAAGAAATGTATTCTCTTGCTATACAAGTTTGATAGTGGTACGCTAACATGGTTTTGATTGAATTTTTGACTTGCAGCATACGTCTACACAGGTAAACAATGGCCTCTATTCATCCAAAGAGAAATCAGTGAAGTTACATGGCTCAGGAAGTAAAGCGCTGGAGCAATCAGCAAAGGTAATCGGAAAGTGCTCTGTGGCTGTATGGTTTTAAAACATTGCTATTAGTCTTCAGATCTGACCCGTGCTGAAATACTGCAGGGTGAGCTTGAGCCCAGATGCAGTCTGAATGATTTACCTCCCGTCGCTTGTGTTTCACTAGAGGTTACAGCTACTCCGCAGAGCATGAACAAAGCTCAAGCGAAGTGAAGGGAAAGAATGACAGAGATGGATAAAGGAGGTCAAAAACAAGAGAGAGAGACTTTCCCCCCACACCTGGTCTCTCCATTTGTCCCTCAGGATGTGGAAAGATATGCATTCAAGCAGAGATATAACAAATAAGCGATAAACAAATTCTGAAAAATGGCACAGGCTAAATCCAGCGTGTCTAGAAAGCTCAAGAGTTGAGGGCATATTAAGTGACAATTTACCCAGAAGTTCAAGAAAAAGTTTGCGGGTGAAGTTGGAATAGTTTATTTGGGAATACAATGGAGGAGCAATTGGATTTGGAATCTGTGAAGTAAACGCATGGTTTGACTGATAGCATGAACTGGCTAGAACATTCTGTTCACATGTTTAATTCCAATCAAAGCCTCTATTTGTTCGAGCCAATGTTAGCCGCCCTCTTATGGCTTTGAGGGCTTTGTTGGGCTTTGTTGGTGTTGTTGAGTTTTAAAAGAGAACACTCTCTCATGCAATCCGTGGCCTCATTGGCCTTCATCACTGCTAACTGATCACAGTGGTTTCTGAAGAGTGTGGATTACCATATGTTTATTGTTAAAAAATAAAGGATGAACATGTTGCAGTCTGTTACAGAATTAATAGCAATTCTGTTCTGTTTCTGCTTTCATTTTTGGACTACTTTTATGGTTGTGCAACAACGTAAATTGAGAATGCTTTTTAATAGAGTTGGGGTACACAAACTTTTCACGAACTCAGACTTGTCAAGGACTCGGATGCATTTTTACTCGGACTTGACTCAAGCTCAAGCGTTTGGGACTTGAAAAATATTCCAGAGTCCAGGGATTTGGTGAAATATGCTTGGGACAGTTGACGGAATTGTCACTGGCCAGATCGGGTCAGTACTGCATTGTCACGAAAGTCAATCATTCGCATGTGTTTTTAAGTATTGCCTGTCAATTTGATACTTGCAAGCTGTCTAAGATAAGTTTCTATGCACTCACGCACACAGAAAGCATATCAGTCAGCGTTCAAATGCTGAATTAAGTTCTCTTTCACATCTTATTGTGTTTCTACACACCTAAATACACAAAACAGTATGTCAAAATGCCAGTCTCAGTGAGTATTCAGTAAACACAGTTAGTTATGTCTTAAGTGAACGTAAACAGTTTAATAACTTTAATAATGATAATTTATATTTAAAGCATAGAGTGAAGATTATGTGATTTAATTCCTTTACATTTACTTTATTAAATGTCTGTAGTAAGCTATTTCTGTAGTAGCCTATAACATACCATAAACTGTATTTCATTTATATTTTTAATTAATATATTTATTTGTCCTTTTGCTTGAACATTTTTACTTACATTAGTTGGGCTAGCATTAGTTTTTTTCTGTAGTAATGAAATTACTTTTACAAAACATGGTGGCAGCTTCTAGTTTCAAATGAAGAGAATGTTCCTAACATCTTTGAAGCAGTAGTTTACATGGGTCAAAACTTAAAAACAATAACAAAAAATCCCTATTGTTTTTCATATACTAATTATTACTATACCTTTTTACAATGGTAAATATGGAAGTATACAGAAATTATATGCAGGTGTGGCTCGTGTATTACGCAGGCATGGCAAAGCCCTACCAAAATATTCATCAACTTGAAAACATGATATCTATACAATAAACTTCCAATAATGTAATTTGTTAATCATAAATACATTAAGAAATTATACAGTTTTGAGTTGGCCCTGAGTTTATACCTAATACCTGAGTTTGGACCTTTATACACAGTGCATGTCATTGTAAAGACTGTAGGTCTGTCCCCTCCCCTGTCCCGTTTACCACTGCATTTTCAGCTCTTCAGGTCCCAATACGCTGTTCCCATTCACCAAGCTACCCTGATTACCACCCCCCACCTTGAATTCATAAATTAATATCAATGGATTAGTCAAGTCCCACCCTATAGCTTTTTACATTCAAAAAGCTGTTTCACTTAGAAATGTCACAATACAGAAATCAAGTCAGCCATAACTTCCACTACATGACTTTAAGTTTGCTGAGCAAACCAAAATGCAATAGATTGTAAATAGACATTTATTAATTATATATATTTTATAATATGGTGAAATTAATAAATGTAAATTTGTAAACTGCATTTCCCAGAGCTCATTTACCTTTGGTACATTCCACTTCCTGGCATTTCAATTCATCTTCCTGTAAGCTGTGACCAATTCAATTAAAAATCCAACACATTAAAGGTGCAATATGTAATAATTTTGCAGTAAAATATCAAAAAACCACTAGGCTAGTGTTATATATTTTGTTCACTTGAGTACTTACAATATCCCAAATGTTTGCAACTATTTGTAAATCGTGAGAAAATTGCAATTTTAACCAATGATACGGGACGTGTGGTGAGTCGCCTGTCAATTGCGTCAAACCCGCGTTACCCTCGGTTTCCGGTTTTATTTTGTAGAAACCATGGAAACACCAAAGACGCTTTAATATTTACATGTTTTAATAGACAAGGGAACAGCTGTTTTGATATATTTGTAGACAGGAAACTAATTATTGTTATATAGCTCAACACATTTAGTCTAATTTTCTTGATTTTTTCCAAGTACCATGCTTTTACCATGCCTCAGAGAAAAACACTATTTTGTGAAGTAGCTAACATAGCATAATCAGATGCAGCTTTATTTTTAGTAACAGTAATACAGCATTTTCTCCATCATACAATGTTTTAAAATTAATTGCATGCCATTTATCAACACAAGCCATCCAGCATTTATTAATATGATATTCTAAAATCGATTTGGTTTACTGCAGTGTGTAACAAGTGTCTCACAGCAGCCACCGAGCGAACGCACAGAGTAACGTTATAACATTTTCAACACACTCAAATGTATCTAATCTGATAAACAGAGCTGTGTTACCTCATACTCATGACCGGAAAAGCGGAAGCGGCGCCGGCGCCGGCGACTGTGGCATAGTAAAAGTTCCGCTGCTCGCGGCGTGTGTTGCGCAATCGCTCCATCGGCCTTGTTCAGCTCTGCTTCATACTACAATAATGTTAATAATCGCATCCATGAACATGATTTCTTCCCGAGTCCTATCCCAATTCTTTTCCACCGGCCGTTGAGGTGAAGACCACATGTCCCAAGATTCTGCGCTCAAACTTGGCGTCATCAAGTTACGCCTTTGTTTTGTATAGGCCTCTAGCGGACAGAAAATATTACATATTGCACCTTTAAATGAAAAGCAGCAAAATATTCTGACTTTTTATGTTTGTTTGTTTGTTTGTTTGTTTGTTTTTTGAAGCTTGGCACCCCAGCATTCAATGTATATAAAAAACAGCAACATTCCCTATGTTGCCTAACATCTTTTGTGTTCAGTAGAAGAAAGAAAGTTGATGTTACAATGTAGTTGTCAGTTGTAGTACAAATTCTGGCGTTTATACTGATGGAATGGCTGAAAAAAGGTTAACCCTTTCAGCTTTGATTTATGGTTTGACTGCAAAAAGTATAATGACTTAAATAAGGGAAATCAGAGTTTTTCTTGCCTGCAGCCATTTAGTGATGCTTCAGGTTAAAGAGTTTGGCTACTCTTGATAAGGAGCATGAACAGGGAGAGAGATAAATGATCCATCAGACAGAGGTCACATTGGCCACACTGTCAATCAATTGATCTTCTATACTAGCACCGCCCTTCCCCACCCCTCTCATACATAATTCATGATGTGGCAATGGATTTAAAACAAGGCACTAATTATTTATACAAGGCAGACACTACAGCTTAACAACTCATCAGGATGAGATAAATTATACTGTTCCCTCACTAGCATATGCTCTTACCCATAAACTTCTTATCTGTTGGCTAAAACTGCTTGTTCCTCACTTGCTCAGCTATGGCTCTTTTATAACATATGGCCCAAGCTATTCATGGCAATTAGTGCTAAAACAACACACATGGGCATAAAAGTATTGTGTCTGTACAACAACTTCATAACAATTGACTTTTTGTGCACTCTAGTGTGTATTTTATTTTCATGGTTTGTTAAACATTTGAACAAATGATTAAAATAGCAATATTATGTACCCTATTGAATACAAACCAGCATTAATATATGGAAAGCATTTCTCAGGGGCATTAAGTGATGTGGGAAAGAAAACTGGTCTCAGATCTGAAAAACTCCATTGGGAGACACTATGGTGCAATATTTAAGCACTGGTCTGAGATCAGGGATTAAAGTGGCAAAGGCAGGACGTTTTCATTGCAAGGTGTGCGAGTGAAGGCTGAAGATCTCCTGTGGGGATTGTGTAATGAGAGAGGAGTCACAGGGGGCCGTACAGAGAAGAATCCCCCCGCTCGTATTAGCAAGCTAACAGCCTGATTATTCACCACATCTACTGACTGACTTGGGTCACCTCATCACTCTACCTGGAAGCGAGACAGAGAGAAAGAGAAGGAAAAGAAAGGCAAACTCTCTTTTAATTTGTAATTGTGTCCATGGATTATAAAAAGGATATTTCCTGGTTGGTGAATAGTTGTGCTACAATCCATAGTATAGTAACACCCATGAGTCACGACCATCATTTCACTGCACAGCACTAATAGCTTTATTTGTGATTTGTTATTTTGGGGGCAAATTTTACTAAATTCACTTCAAGTTTTTGACCACTACACTGTAAAACTCAATAAGTTCAGAATACTCTAAACATTTGAGGAAACCTATTACCTCTAAAACTCTTTTTAAGTTAGTAGAAATTAATTTTTTTTGTGACAAGTGTAGCGGGGCGAGAGCTGTGGAAGCGGAGCAAGGACAGTGTAGTGCACAGGTGTCTCTCATTAAAATCTTCACGGTTAAATGTTAGATAGCAAATAACACTTACTATTATAACTATCAAAGACACTGTCATTATATACTTGCATGTATATAATAAAAAAAAAAAAGAGAGTACAACATAGAGTATATATGGTCTTGGTTTTGCAGCCCATCCTCAACCTAACCACAGGCTCTACTCTTCACCACAATGGTAACCCTACAAAACTAACATAACAGAACCCCCTGTAAATCCCAACATTAAACACTAACTTGTAACTCCCTATGTTAATCTTGTGCAAAAACACACAAAATGACACTTAATTTCAACATTTATTTATACAGTCTGACGCAAAACATGCTGGGAATTAGAAATCTGCTGCAACTCAACTCAATCCTATTAAGTATAGCTTTCTACAATGAAATTTTGAGTTCATGCAACTTTTTTCTATTAAGTACAATGAACTTTAAACATTTTTTGAGTGAAACAAACTCATTTCATCTAATTAATTTCACGGTTCGGTTTTACAGTGTACTTTTTATCTTCATCACAGACTGCACCTTGTTCACAAAAGTCAAAGATATTAGTCTGCCGCAAATTCCATTGTACTTTTATATGAGAGGAATTTAGTTTATGCATGTTTTCTATTATGGCAACATTAATCAAGTCATAATTTTGAAGATTAAGACTTTTTAAATATAATTTTTCAAAATATCAGGGGACTTTTTAGGCTGATGAAAGACACCACTGATCTGAGGCAAGTTCTCTCTTACACACCATGCCATTGAAATGTTTTCCATATACAGTATTAATGCTGATTTGTATTTAATAGAGTACAAAATATTGCTATATATAATTACTATATATAATTAAATACATTGTGTCTTTAGCAAACTATACAACTTTTCAATTAACAATTTTTTTGTACACTATTGTATATTTTATACCATGTTTAACAAAATAATTATTAAAGCGATATGATGTGTGTTTATGTTCATTTATAATTCAAGGATTATATAATTAAATATATATTTTAATTTTATATCATGTAATTTTCATTTTTAAAAAGTATATAATATAGGATATACTCTATAGCTATTCAATTAAGAGAAATCTTACATATTTAAATATATTTTTGTTTTGTATTGTTTTGTTTTTTTTGTTTGTTTGTTTTTTGTTCTTTTCTTGTGCACAGTCCATTTGACATGGACTACAAGGCTCAAAACTCAGTTTTTGAGTTCATGGGGTACTGAATGAGAAGGGTGAACAACACTCTTCAGCTGTGACTACAGTATATTCACAAAGTAATAAATATTGCTCAAATAATTAAGAGGTGACTGAGACCATAGTGTTCAAACTCTACTCCCATCACATCAGTCTACTGCAGGTGCTTCTGAGATCATTGTACATAAATATAAACTTTGAGAAGGAATCAAACACAGCTGTTTTAAAAAAACCTGAGAGCTCTAGTGTGGTTCATCTGGCCATCTGTACGTGATGTATAATAGCACTGATCCAGTCTGACTGCTGTCAGATTACGGGCCCTACAGCCAATGTTTTTAACAGACAAGACAGTGCGGAATGAACAGGTTGTAGAACATGACATTTCTTTCACACTCTGATTATTGTGTGCGTGCATGGGTCTGTTTGTTTGTTGTGGGCTGCAAAGTCTGAGTGTTCATCAGAAATCCGCAACAACCCAGCAGAGGGTATAATTTACATTGATTGCATTTGAATACTCTCTGACACACACTCCTTGACAATTCTCCTTTCTTTCTTTCTTTCTTTCTTTCTTTCTTTCTTTCTTTCTTTCTTTCTTTTCATTCTTTCTTTCTTTCTTTCTTTCTGTTCTTCATTCTTCCACAATTGCTTTCTGTTTCACAGTTTTTTACTAAGCAGGTTGGGACAAGTATGTTGGCAGTCAGACAGATTGGTTACTACCCTGGGGTTTGGGGGTTTGCTAGGAAAGTTAGCTGATAGTGTCCATACCTTCTTTCATTCCTACTCTCAAAAAAAAAGAAAAAAAAAAAGAAACAAAAGCTGTCACTGGGGCGGTACCCTTTTAAAAGGTACACCTTTGTACTATATTTACCCCTAAATGGTGCATATTAGTATCTTACATGTACATATTAGTACCTAAAGTGCACATATTATAGACATTCAGGCCAGAGGATTGTTTTCATAGTTCTTATAACTATTGGGGGAAGTACCTGCTTTTTGGTGTGTCACAGCACAGGAACTGGCCACAATTTTAGTTATAGGAACACCTTTTGGGGGGGACTAAATTTGCTCCTACTTCAGAGTAGGGTCTAACCCAGCACAACAGGAACCAGTGACGTAACTGGTCAAAAGCATGCCATACAAAACACTGGTACCCACGATTAAACACACACAAACTAACTCCACGAACATGGAAAACAGCAATAGATTGACCAACGGCGAAGTCCAGGCACTTCTCAACCAATCACGCCATCCTCCAGTTGTGCACGCTGTTGAATGCCATGCTTATGATGTTGCTGTCTGCTGGCTTACATCACTTTAGAGTTCCTACTGGCGGTGCGAATGCAACCAGGAAAATGGCTCTGGGAAAATGTTGGTGTTCGGGGACTGCCCTGGTGGCTATTCCTATAACTGAGTTCCTATAACTACCCAGTGCGAAAGCCCCTAATAGTACCTAAAGCTGCATTTCCACCAAAATTACCCGGAACAATTTGTCCCAGGAACTTTTTCCCAGAAACTTATGACATATTACTAGCTGCGTTTCCATAGTGATCTAAAGTACCGTGAAGATAGTCCGGTGACGTAGGACTGCACGCGACTTTCCAGTTCCCGCTGGATTTCGTCCTCCGCATATAAGCTTAATAAAGCCTGAACCTCATTGTAAAATGCTGCGTGGAGTCAACCAATCAAAATGCTGCATGAACTCAACCAATCAGCATGTTCAGTGCCCAAGTTCCACCCCCGAAAGTTCCGGAACTTTGAAAAAGTACTACCTCGCGAGCAGGGACTTTCTGAGGGGAGATTTTTTACCCGGAACTTCATTTAGACCCTGGTTCCTGTGGTCAAAACACACCGAGTACCACCAAAGTTCGTAGTTCCTGGGGAAAGTTCCTGCGGTGGAAACGTGGCTTAAATGAAACTGAAACAATTATTATTAGTTGTCTAATAATCTGATTTGGACTGATGGTGATCAGTGTTGTTATTGTTAACTAAAAAATACTAAAATTGAAATTTAAAAAATTACTAAACCTTAAGCTAAAAAAAAAAACTCTAATTACAAATATTAATAAATACTATATAATAGTATATAAAATATAATAAAACAACACAAATTGCAATATGGCTTTCCTGCTGAAAAGACCCACAAAGCTTGGACCTCAAACATTACGTGATCTAGCGTAACTGATGTAAAACTGTGCATGTAAACACTCTTGTGTTTTTCTTGTGAAGTGAACAGCTTTTTATGGTCAAGGCAGAAGGTCTTTATCAAACAAAACAAACAATGTACCCGAGCACAAAAAGCAGACTGTTTGTTTGTCTGTAACTCAGTCTTGAAACTCGCTTAACATTCAGCAGAGCAGAGGCTGATGGATTTAATTATGATTCCGTCCATGTGAGTGTGTGAATGATTTCTCAACATTCCAGAATGCAAATAGCAGGAGAGAAGGGAATTGTGCTTGATGGGAATCAGGCAGAGAAAAGAGAGAGTGTGGGGGGTGCTGGGGGGTATTGCATGTCTGATTAGTTGGAAAGCGGTTTGCAAATTATAGTTTAACCGGCTTATGGTATAAGTGCATATCGGCAGCCAAAAAGTGACAAGAACAGGATGCATGACTCATGATGTGGGTGAAATGTGACGATCATTCTCCTTTCTAAATAATATTACAGGAATGCAACTGTCAGATTACATGGCACTGTCTATGATACATGACCTTTTATATGACCTTTTTCAACAAATGGTCGATGAAAGGAGGTGCTTAACTTTAGAAAATGTTGATTGTCAAACTAATTATATGAGTTGTTTTTCAGCTCAGTTCAGTAACTTCCCAAAAACCATTTTTTCTTACAACAACTTGAAAAACAGAGTTGACAGATGCAATCATCACAAAAAATATACATTAGAAATTAAGAAAATTGAATTTTTTAGGCCTACTTGTATGTTCAATGTGCTGTAAAAAGGGTACAGTTGATTGAGCTTATTGATTTGTGCACCTAAAAATGTTTTTAGGACATTATACTACAGGAGTTAAATGCTTGATTCTGATTGCTAAAGCTAAAGTAGTTCCAAGCAGGTCTTGACTGCATTACAGTTCCATATCATTTTGCCAAATGATTTCAGTTATTTCAAAGGTCTTTACAGCCTACAACAGCAAATAAACCAAAACCCACAAATACACTTACCAATCAAATAAATATAACAAACAATAGGATAAAAATTACAGACTATTTATATGTTTATAAATACTAAACTATCTATGGAAAGCACGCTCTTTCGCTCTCTCTCTCATAAAAATGCACAGACATACAGTACAGACACACACTCGTAAACATTCACAGTACACACAGGAACTTGTCAGCACTGCCCTACGACTTTATCAATAATATAATAAAATGACAATTCTATACAATTATATATAAGTTTTCTATACAAGCAGACTACTCTCATCTCTCCAGTTCTTATCTTTGAATGTTACAGGTGAGTAAGAATTACTCAACTTATGTGATTTTATGAAGATTACTGCTCTGTTTTTCTATATATGGGCAATTCTACAGAACTGGTTCAAAGTCAGAGTTGGAAATGTCTTGAAATTTTTTTTTTTTTTTTTTTTCTACAAATTTTCTATGTATACAAATTGTATAAATTGTAGTGACAATTTTAGATACTTTTGAGCCTAGCTCAAAGATGCTAATCAGCACATGGTTACCTAGCACAGTTCTGAACAGTTGTATACAGAAAAAAAAAACAACTAAATTTTATCAGATAACACTCGAAAACCGATGTCACAACCAAAACTTCACCACATGTTTCGGTAGTGACAATTTTAGATACTTTTGAACCTAGCTCAAAGATGCTAATCAGCACATGGTTAGCTAGCACAGTTCTGAACAGTTGTATACAGAAAAAAAAAAAAAAAACTAAATTTTATCAGATAACACTCGAAAACCAATGTCACAACCAAAACTTTACCGCATGTTTCGGTAGTGACAATTTTAGATACTTTTGAGCCTAGCTCAAAGATGCTAATCAGCACATGGTTAGCTAGCACAGTTCTGAACAGTTGTATACAGAAAAAAAAAAAAAAAAAAAAAAAAAATTTTATCAGATAACCCTCGAAAACCGATGTCACAACCAAAACTTCACCACATGTTTCGGTAGTGACAATTTTAGATACTTTTGAGCCTAGCTCAAAGATTCTAATCAGCACGTGGTTACCTAGCACAGTTCTGAAGAGTTGTACACACATAAAAACTAAATTTTATGAAATAACACCCAAAAAAGTTTGCCTAATTGCAGAAAAAGGGTCTTTGGTAGTGACATTCCTTAAAGTTACACACAGATTTTCAGACTTTTGAACACATTTAACTCAAAATGATGGTACCTATCTACTATGAAAGAGAGGCTATGAGAGGGAGGGACACAGGAATATTTCCTGATCAAAAATGTAGGGGTGTGGTTAAAATCAGTCTCAGCCAATTGACTAAAACAAACACTGTTTCGGTAGTGACATGAAAATGCAGGACACGTTTTTTGTTTTGTTTTTTTTTTTACATAAAGTTTAATGATTTAAAAATAAAATAAATATATTTTTAACTTCACTTTTTTCAAAAAAAAAAAAAATCAAAAATATATTTTTAAAAACAACAATGGAAAAAATTGCAAAAAATATTTCAATATCCTTTTCACAAGTTGCAATTTAGGGGTTAGGGTTCGGGACAGCCACCTGCCAATTGAAAGGTACCCAATAAATGATGATTTTATATATATTAAGCTTACTGATATTTTAAATATTATTGTGGGATCTTAGTAAACATCTAAAATTTGAATACTTAAATGCTTTTTAAATGTGTTTTTTTTTTGGTTGTGGGACAGCAGTTTGCACCAATTCTGTAGAATGGCCCATATATTTTTTAAAGTTTATTGCTTTATATATTTATGTCAAAAGATCCTAGTCATTTTTTCTTCCTTTGCTTAAAGACTCCAGATGGAGGTAAAGAGTTTGTTGTGTCTGACAGTGCAGTTTGTGCTCTAAAGTCTATCATGTATCATATTTAAATAATAAAAATCCAACTTTGATTGATTTGCCTTGAAAAATGTATTTGTGTTTGTATGTGATCAATCTGGCTCTTCTAACAGCCAGATGACTGTGCTTTTGATTAACTGTCCAACAATCATTTGATTGACTGATCCTTGTTTTGTCTTCTGGCAATGTCACCATGTCAATATTCTCAAAATACAAGTGCTGGTCTTGTCCTGGAGAATCTGCAGAGAGGAAACCAAACAGGTGCTCAGCAAAACCTTCAGTCCTCACAGACTTCCCCGCTGTTGTGTATTTATATAAGAGTGATTCGAGAACTGCATCCGCCCACCTACCCCCTGTCTGTCTCTCAGATCCAAGATCTTATCAGATGAAACTGAAGTGTTGGACCAGTGCCCGCACAGACATACAGAAACCTTTAAGTCCAGATAAGAGATATAGACATTTCAGATTAGTGCTGACAGTGTTCAACACTCTGAAGCATGTCAAGTGCTTCTACCCAACAGGAAATGTCTGTGAGTATGTGCTCCTGACAAAAAGCCTGTATAGGAGGGTACAACTGGCTACAGGCCCTTTCGATTGAATTTCTCCCCGCTTTCCTAAACACTAGTTTGTCGCTTCAAACGGATCCATGAGGCATTGTGTGCAATGACAAAAGCTTAATATAATGTCTTGTCCTAAACGCTACTTTATATTACTCTCCAAATGGCATTTTGTTTTAAAAATCCAATCATCAAGTCCCCGCCCTAAATTTTTTATTTTTCAATGATCCGTTTCACTCAGATGTACAGTATGTCACGATACAAAAGAAAAGGTCTGTCACTACTTCCATTTCATCGTGACTTTAAGAGTTTGGCTCTCTAAGACCTTCTGAAGCTCTGGAGTTCTTAGAGGGCAAATCATGTTCCATTTTGAAAGAAAGCCACAACATGAACAGAACAGCTGGAAAACAACAGTTCATTCCATCTTAGTCAAAGCAACAGTTACATGCTGGTCCTTCAGAAACCTGTTATGGGTATTAATTACAATCAGCAAGTGAAGGAGTAAAAGTACTAAATTGTTGCAGTGACAATGAAAGAAATTAATTGTGGAGAGCATTATGGATATAAGCGAGATTGACGTCAGATCAGTATAGTGTTGATTAAAGGGGAATGTTTGCTGTTCTTCTTTTGTGAATGATTTGGACAGGTACCAATTGGTATGGTCACACCTTGATGCCTAAATTAGACAGCAATCCATTCTGTATCGTATCATAGATAGATATGTCAGAATTTTCTAAGGCTAGCAATTATTATAACAGTGGTGTGATGAAAGTTATTAAATGTGTGAAGTCATGAAATATTTACCTTTTTTTTCTTGTATATTTAACTTTTCTTTAACTGTAGGATGAGAAATGCAAAAATAAATATGCTATATATAATAAAAAAGTATTCTTACAAAGCAAAAAAAGTAATTATTCAAAAAATATAAATAAATATATAATGTCAGAAATAAGTCATTTTACCACATGTTTGACCCTTAACTGAGGTTAAAACACTGTAAAATATGACCTTGAGTGACTTGTTTTTATAAAACAGATACATTTTAAAATATGATTGATAACAAAGTCCCTTTCAAGGAAAGTCTGTTCACTCAGCTATTTCGGGCAACCAAGACCAAGTCCTATTTGAATGGAGGATACCTGAAATCTCAAAAACTGCTTGCCAAACTCACAATTAAATAACATATTTCAAATTAGCAACAAAATCTGACATGAATTGACCCATAGATGTTGTTTCTTATGCTCAAATAGCGTTAAAAAAGCTTCCTAACAGAGACCAGATTTTGAGGGAGGACCTGATTTGTCACCACACCAGAGCTTCTAATGGCAGATGCAGTGACGAAATTACTTTACCAATCAGGGATTGGCTCTTTTTTTTAGAAGACGGGACGTATTCCCCCATACTGCGCATTGCAGATTCTCCCATTCATAAGTAATAGGACAGCACTATCTTTGTTAAATCAGAATAAATAACTTTTTCATCAATGAATTCAGTAACCTAACTAAGCAATGCAGTAGTCTGGTGCCTTAATATAAAATTCAAGTGATGCGATGATTTGCAGGTGTGCATGTGTATTGCTAGCCTTATTTTGCAGATGAATAAACATTGAATGTGTGAAGTATTAATGTTTGCAGTCCTCATTCTAGGAAGTTGTAGTTCTTGTCAGTAAGTCAAGGAGGACAGCAGGGCCAGAGGCCACAGTGTCATTGTGTGTGCCAGTCTGAGGGACGGCGTTAATATATTTTACTCTAAGCCTTTTCAACACCAGGATTTATATTGTATTAAAGCCAGTCCTGACACTGAGGTTGCTTCTCTCCAAGCTTCAACCTTGAGAGCAATGGCAGTGTCCCTCTCCCGCAGCTCTCTCGAGGGACGGAAAAAAATGAGGACGTAACAAGAGAAGTGAGAGGTGTAGATGGACTGCCATCATGTGGCACTGCTGCCCACTGCTTCTGCAGAGAGAGGAGAAACTGACCCAGAGACGGCTCACCTTACACTGGTCTACTGTGTGTGCGTGTGTGTGTGTGTGTGTGTGTATCTCTCTCTCTCTCTCTCTCTCTCTCTCTCTCTATATATATATATATATATATATATATATAAATTTTTCATCTAATATTTATATTTTATGTTATTTCAGCTGTCAATTACCATAAACAATTTTTAAATGTTTTAGTTAATAGCAACACTGATATATAGCCCATACTTAGGCCTATATTTATATTCTTTTTATGTATTTTATTAAAATATTTTTTCACTGAATAATAATGTGGTGTTGATTCAGTAACCACTCTGACAACTTAATTTGGTGAAGAATTCATCAGACTAATTCAAAATAAATGTTGATTGTTGGTGAATGGGTCTACAGTTGCGCTGTATGTTCTTTCACTAAAAATAAACGATTTTAAGGAGTCATATCATATGTTTATGAATTGGACTATGCTGATTGTGCGGTATGTTTTGATTCAAAAGAATCGGTTCATAGGAGTCATGTTGTGTGCAGCTCGAGAGGACAGGACATTACTGTTATTTCTCAGTACAAGGCCTTTTTGTCTCAACACATTCAGTACTAACTGCTAACTCTGTAGATTCAGCCAGTTTGGGAAAGTTACTTTTAAAAGTAATGCATTACAATATTGCATTACTCCCTAAAAAAGTAACTAATTGCGTTACTTAGTTACTTAGTTAATTGTGTTACATTACTTTTGCGTTACCTTTTCTCACCTAGACTGGGCTTGCTTTTTTGTTTTTTAATAACAACAAAAAGTTATATTTTTGGCAAATGTTAATGCCCTTTCACACCAAAAGTGAAATAAATAAGCCTCAGGCTGAAGCATATTTACGCCTGTACAGTAGAGGGCGCAGCTCAAACAAACCTTTCAGCTGTGCTGCCATTCTGGATTAAAGAAGAATAGGACACAGCAGAAGGAAGTTCAACACTCTTATTTCTAAATCTAATCTAAAGTAATTTTTGCTTATTAGTGTGATTGAATTAGGTCACTGAAGGAAGGCAGCAAAGACATTGGTTAATAAAGTGAGATTAAATACATAAAGTATATTTGTGTAATTTAATATAATTAATTATTACAGGTTTGTATAAAATTCTGAGATTGAATTTCACTGTTTTTATTCATTTTGAGGAATACCAAATGTTTTCGTGCAAGTGAGATGAGTAAATTTGCATGTTAATCTAGAACTACAATAACCATCATGTTCACACACAGCGCACACAACAGCTCTGCACTTTTTTCTCTCAACACGGGGACAGGCGAGCTGTCAGTCAATAAATTTGAAAAAGTAACTTGCATTACTTATTTAAAAAAAGTAACTTAGATATTTTGTTGTAAATTGAAAAAGTAATGTTACTTTACTAGTGACTTGAAAAAGTAATCTGATTACGTAACTCAAGTTACCTGTAATGCTTAACCCCTAACACTGGTTTCAGCAGGGCAACTTCATCCCAGGGTAAAGTATGAACCCAGTATCTATGATTACATGAATCCATTCTAAACTTCAAAGCTACTGCTTCCATTATTCGTTAGGTTCATTGTTTAAAAAAAAAATACTGTTCTGTTTTCTGTTCTTCACTTGAAGATAAACTAGTTTTGCAGTTGAAGTCTAAATAATGAAGATTGAGAGTGGAATTCATAACTTCAAAGCTCATTTTCCTGTGAGTGTTCAAATAGATTTAAGTGAAACCTTGTCCAGCTTCACTACAGTGCACAGCTGTCATATCCATCAAAGCTGTCGACAGGTTGAGATGGTAAGAGACTCGGCCCTCGACAGCCTCTCTGTGGTGAGATCTCCCGTGAGGTTTCCTCTCTGACAGATGGACCACTCATTGACCTCCACTGTCTGTTTCTGCTAAAGGCAGCATGGCCTAAATGTCACCTGTCCATTCATAATTCATACAAACTCAAATAAACAAACATTTTAGCTCATTTTTGATAGGCTTTTATCACAAAGTATTAGTTTTTCAAAGTTTTGAAAAATTAGATCACAGCAATAGCAAACCACAATGATCCAATCAATTCCCAATGGACAAAATAAAAATCCTGCCCTACATTTTTTATTGTTCAAGAAGAAAAGACAATCGCAACTTCCATTTCATGCCGACTTTAAATATTGTCACCTTGTGTTCAACAGACAGTCACAAAGCCATGTAGAGTGACATCTTGAGGTGTCAGGTTTGACGTGCAAATGAAAATAAGATTTGGCAGAAGAATTTCTGATAAATATTGTTTCGTTCCTCACACAAAGCTATTGCATAACTCCAAAAGAATTGGAAAGTACATTCTTACAAAGAAAAAGTTGTATATACAGTACAACCCTAAAGGGTTCTGTCAGGTACTTCATATATAGAACATTTTAGATTTAGTATATTTGTGTGTGTGTTAATTTTGTTTTAGTTCATTTTTAATTTTAATGAAATTTTCTGAAAAACAGCTCGCAAATCATAAAAAAAGAAAAGGAAAAAAAAGAAATAACCTGTTGAACATGAAAGAATTCTGCAATCATTTGACATTTCTCCTCATATAGAAACTTTTTGGCATAAAGGGTTCTTTAAAATTGTCAAGAATGCTAGGGTTCTATATAGAACCCCATTGAACCTTGGTGCATCAATGAGTCACGCTACTTTTATGGTACTTTTTTTTTTTTTTTTTTTAAGAGGTCAACAGCTACAGTCCCCACAAAAACAGCTTGGAAATTCTGCTAAAAATCTTTTGTGTTCCACACATGAAAGTCAAGAATGACCTGAGGGTGAGTAAATCAATTTTTTAGTGAGCTTTTTCTTTAAATGTACTCAGGAATGAACAATAAGCATCTAATACATGTTTAATTTCCTGTCTGCCTCATTTTCCCTCTTCACACACAGAGTCAGCCAGAGTAGTAAGCTATTAGTCTTCGCACTGGTTTGAGAGGTGAAAGTTTGAGAGTGTGTAAATCATGAAATGTGCTGTGTGTGAGGTTTCAGGCTGTGCGGTTTTTGAGGGGACGGCTTTTAAATTGTGTTTAGCTCAGAGTCAGACCTTGTGAGATGTAGGCAGCACATGTGTCACTTCCACTCATCCTCCTGTCTCTCCTCTCCTGTCTCCCTCAATCTAAAGGCACAGTATATTCTCACTCTATACTATAGCCGGATTGCTTTGTTTTTAGATTTCATATTGTCAAACTAATATCTTTTTGTCATCTGATGCAATGACAGTCATGCCTTTTTAAGTGTGGCTTGCATTTTTGGGGCCATTGTACACTATTGTACACTACTGTTCAAATGTTTGGGGTCAGTAAGATTTTTTATTGTTTCTGAAATGCTTTTTTTTTTTATCAATTTAATGCGTCTTTGCTAAATAAAAGTATTAATTAATTTAATCTTTTGATATGTATCTGGTATGATTTGTCCCTGTTTGCGAGCTACTTTAGTAAATATTAAAAAATGGCATTTTGGCATTTTCTAACATTTATATAAATGTTCAACAGATCAACAGGATTAGAGACATTTCAGAAAACACTCTGCTCTGATCTACAGCACTGAAAAAGCATTTCAGCCCCAGAGAGCTGACACTTAAAGCCCTTAGGCAAGGCCTCTGGACTGATATGGTGAGCAGAGAAATGTGAATTAGAAATTAAGGCTTTTGAACACTGAACACAGACATGTCTGATTTATATAAGAGGTATATTGTCCATGCTAGAGGTCTCATTATGAATTACTTTGTGTGTGTGTTAATGTGGATCTCAGGTGTTTTTCCTCTAGTGTTAAAACGCAGCTGTTCCTGCTTTTAAGAGACTTTTCCGTCGTTCACACAATGCTAAGCCATCCATTAAATGCTAAACCATCCAGTAGGGTCAAACCTCTTGGCCACTTGAAAAGAAAGTTGTTTACGCTTGATGAGTGTTACATTTATGTTTATGCACATTCTGAAAATTGAAAGCTTTTGCATTAATGTGAATATTCTGTATGCACATGCTGTGGATACTGTGGCATTTATGAAGGTCACAACTTGTGTGGGTTTGATATACAAAAAAAGCAAACAAACTTGAGACATGCCAGTTAACACAAGTTAATGATTATCATTCTAGTTCAAGAGAAGCAAGATTCAGTAGGATTTTGGTGTACCCTTACAAAGATGCTATAGTATTCCATTAGTCAGAATAATCACATACATTCATAATAATTTAAAAGAATTTATAAAACAGTTAGTTCCTGTCCTTGATTCTGATTGGTCAATAGCTGTGTTTTATTCACGATAAAACACGGCTATGACCACTTCACCCAACAACAGTTCTGTGTATCACTACACAACACCCTTAGCAACGTAAACTGTATGTTCTTTATTTATATTGTTCATTGAAGCTTACTGTATTATGTAGAAGAGTATAACCCTGCTGAAAAATCCAGCTAAAACCGGCCTAAGCTGGTCAGGCTGGTTTTAGCTGGTCTCCCAGCCTGGTCATAGCTGGTTTTAGAGGGGTTTTGGTTAGCTAGGAGACTGGGAGGCTGGGAGACCAGCTTAAACCAGCTGAACACCAGCTAACCCAGGCTGGGAGACCAGCTAAAACCAGCTTCTTACAGCTTAAACCAGCTAAGACCAGCCAACCAGCTTCCAGGCTGGTTTTAGCTGGATTTTTCAGCAGGGAATTGTGAGAAAGAGAGATAAATTGCTCAATAAAATACCTCACTCACCTATTGAGTATTAAAAACGCCATCTGTGCATCTCTTTTACAACATTTTAAATCCCTCAGTTATCGCCATCTCCAAAAAGCCAACCTAATTTCGATTCTTGTTTTATTACGAGCTCTGTCATGTTCTCTTTTTGCAAGTAGACTCTCCTCTGTTTAGTGTTTAAAAAAAAAAAAAAAAAGAAGAAAAAAAGGGTGATTTCCTGGCGTTTCGAGATCCTATGTGAACCTTTCTCGATCATTGTGACAACTAACCTATGCCACTCCCACAGCATACATGTGTCAAAGTAGCTGGAGCAACTTACCATAGTGAATCAGGGTAAGACAAAAACTTTTGGAAGGAGGACTGATGATGTATGGGCTCATTACTTTTTTTTTTTTTTGTTAACTTTGAACAAAAAAAGTTATGGTGTACCTTTAACTGTTTGCAAAATTGATATAAGAAATCTTTCTTGATCACCAAGTCATCATCATTTTATTTATGAAGGATCATGTGACACTGAAGGCTGCTGAAAATTCAGCTTTGCCTTCACAAGAAATTATTCAAACATTAAAATAGAAAGGTTATTTTTAATTGTAATATTTCACAATATTGCTGTTTTTACTATATTTATCATCAAATAAATGCAACTTTGGTAAGTGAACATACAATTTTGCCATCTCCAAACTTTTGAACAGTAGTGCACATATTTGAATTAAGTCATGTGTCACACTTATATTAGCAGGATTCGGATTATATTTCTATCAACTTAAACGATGCAGATTCTAGAAAAAGTTTCCAACCAACAGGTTTCTTTTTTGGCTTTTTTTTTTTTTTTTTTTTTTTTTGGCTAAAGCCCATTTCTACTTTTAGAGAGTGTTAATTTTGGACTCCACAGAAACACCAGATCACCAACACCAGATTGTTTAACATCAGATCTCTACTACCACCACCTGCTCAAAACAAGGTAGTACTAAATAAGAATGAATAAAAATGTCTTGATTTTAGTAATTTTGTGCCACCACAGCAAATATATCACCAAAAGCAAATATTACACATGAGAGAGAGAGAGAGAGAAAGAACAGAGCAACAGATTTTAGAACTGGTAAATTGTTTATTCCTTATTAATTGAAGGTTTACCATTTTCTTAATTTTATAGAAAACGGAGAAAAAAATTGCCTTTTACAAACATTTACAAATAAATGACAAGTGGCTGTACAAATAGGAACTGAAGGAGAAAGACAAAAAGAAAGGAGGGAGGGAGAGTTGGATCACCACTATCAACTTTTAGTTGAGAAGTAAAAACATCCAGTTTTAAGATGACTGCCATGCAAACTTTGTGCTTCATCAAAATTATCCCAAAATTCAAGTTATCCCATCCTTTCTTCTTTCTTACCACCGGCACAAAGTTTACAAACATAATTAATAAATTCATTTAACAAATTAATTCTTAAAAAAAGCATCATTATTTTTGTCCATTTTATTAGTGTCCATGTCTGCGTTATAGACAGTGCTGTCAGTGAAAGCTAAGGCAGATTGTTAGCACATGTACAGGCCAGGAAGAGGGTCGGGGTGAAACACCAAAAGGTCAAAGGTGAAGTGCTATTTCATACGCAGCAATTCGAGCTGATCCTGGTACTCGGTGAAGAGTCTCTGGAACCGCAAATTCTGACCAATCACAGGCAGCACCTCTGTCAGCAGATCCCTCTTTCTCAGACCCTGAAATAGACACAGAAGATAGTGAAGCCTTGTTAATTCTGTAAACATGCTTGAATGTTCAAAAAACACATTATTTTCCACATATTTTACATTATTACATCACATCTCTTCCCAGTCTGTCACTAACGCTCTGTTTAGTTCCTGTCTCTATTAAGCCCCTCCTTCTGAAAAGCACAATGTGCTCTGATTGGTTGGCTAGACCATTGTGTTGTGATTGGTCAACCACTTCGAGTGCGTTTCTGAAATATCACATCCCTTACCATAACCACAAGTTTCAACACAATACTAACGCAACTCAACCAGACGTCGCCCCTTTTTTATGTATGCCTTAGGCTAGAATTATTTAAATAAGGGATTATTATTGTGATGTGTACGTTCCCAGAAGAAAATTTAAAAGACTACAATTGAGGCATTTCAGGGAGTTCAGAAACAGTGCTTACTGATATAGAGAATAACTCACTTTGGACTTCCTTTTACTTGCTCAAACTGCAACATTATACACTAAAGAAAGTTGAAAAAGTAAAAAAGCATAATAGGTCCTCTTTAAGTAAAAAGGAAAAAATAATACCAGGACTGTCGGCTCCCAAGAGCTGCTACTGGATTTGTGAACTGGTCCCAGTAAATCCTGACATAGTTCCCTTAACCTCTGCTCATAACCTGCAAAGATACACAGAGTTATTTCTCAATGCCAAGGACAGAAAGTGGGCAGCATTTCAATTTCTAATGGACCCTCTTGGCTCTTTTTTTTTTTTTTTTTTTTTTTTTTTTTAAACCAGCTGAACACCTTCTCACTCACCCTCGTTTACGAGGAAACGTGCGTAGATGAGAAGCCAGTGCCTGTACTCGCTTGCTGAGAGGAGGATTAGGGTGGAGGAGAGCTGGTTCTCCAAGAAGGCCAGAGTTATTCCCTGCTGCAAATGGTGAGGAGTAGAAGACAAGCGAGATGCCAACCGCCCCGCACTGAGATAGACAAAAGTGAGACAGTTACTCTACAAGGCTGATTGTCATCCAATCAGAAAGCAGCATTAGCAAAGCACAGCAATCACCATTACCTCAGATTACGGCCCTGTGTGAGGGCCAGTGGCCCCATGGAGCCCAGAGCATCCTGAGAGGACAAGCAATTGCGGAAGTCTGCACACTGTACCAGAGAGTCCTGCTTATCTGCGATCAAATTCCTGTTAGATATGAAGAGAAAAGACAGAAATATCAGAGACAGAACAATCATAGTGGCCCCAAAAAGTATTTAGACAGCAGTCCACAACACAATTCACTCATGAAAACAACATTCTGGTTGTTACATGTTAATGGAACTTGACTTAATATATGGTTTGTGCATCACTCACCAGGTCTCCAGCGATGAGTTGAAGCAGTATGTTTTTCCATTTGACAACGCCACCACAGCTACACCTTGCTGGGTCAAAAGAGACTGACTAACTGTGGCGTCTGTGCCTGGAGTGAGAGAGAGATAAGGTATAATATTTCAATTGATTTAAGATAAAGAATTCATTTGTCAAATTGTTGCTGCCCATCATTTTCACAGGCAAACTCTTTTGTCATGTAATTCAGTACTTCTATGCTATACTACCATTCAAAAGTTTGTGGTACGTAATATTTTTAAATGTTTTTTTTTTTTTTTTTTTTAAAGTCTCTTACGCTTGCAAAGGCTGCATTTATTTGATCCAAAAAAAAAAAAAGAGCCAAAGATACTAGCCACTCAGCATTTTCACTGGCCACAATTTTGACATTGATACCATGGGGAAAAACTGCCATATAGATATTTTTAATATCTTATAACTGGCAGCAGGTATATTAGGCTGCTGTCACTTTAAGGCCTGATGCACTGATCCATTATACTGTTGCATGTGCTTTCATTCTCAACTGTTTACATTCACTTACAACATAACTGACTGTGTTTATGTGAATACTCACCAAGACACATTTTTTTAACATTATTTTGTGTGTATTTGACTGTTTAAGCGCAATAAGCAGTGAAAAAGAACTCAATTTAGTACTGAGAGGCGGCTTTATGCACACACACGTTGGGTGTAAGCACAAAATCTGCGGGAATGAGTAAAATTATGAACAATACGCACAATCCCATGCCGAAATTCAAGCCCTTTAACACCAACAATATTCATCCACAGCAAGTGACTGCGTTACACACCACTGCTGAAATCCACCTTCATTTGGCGGGTTGGAGGGTGTTAATCTCAAGCCCTGTTGTGGAGTATTATTACAATTTAAAATAACATCTATTTTAATATAAATTGTAATTTATTCCTGCAATGCTGAATCATAGTGTAAGCATCATTACTTCAGTCTTAAGTGTCACATGATCCTTCAGAAATCATTCTAATATGCTGATTTGGTGCTCAAGAAACATTTCTTATTATCAATTTTGAAAACAGCTGCTTAATATTTTTGTGGAAGGTGTGATACATTTTGTTGATCAGAATTCGACGAATAGAAAAGTTCAAATGAACAGCATTTATTTGAAAAAGAAATCTTTATAAATGCAATGCAACATTTTTATAAATAAAAAAAGGTTCACTGTCATTTTTGTTCAATTTAATCTGGTCTTACTGAATAAAAGTATTAAATTCTTTACAAAAAAATGGTATATTTTGATGGTTTTTTAAATTCAATTTTAAAACTAAAATATGGCAAAAAGCTACTGCAGAACATGAGTAGGAACACCTACATTTGCTTTAAGATAATGTCTAAATGAAGAGTTCTCAGCATCATAGTTAAAAAGTGTTCAGAAATGTTCAGAACAGTTCTGTTCACTTACATGAAAGTTACCACCTGTGATCACTCTTTCTTTTTTTTTGGAAAGTGTTTGCCTTGACTCTTATACAGTCTCTCTTTTTTTAAAAACACATTTAACAAGTGATAAAATGTTTCTCCAGCCTACGTAACAATAATATCTAATATGTTTTTGAAAATCTATGAACAGTAAAATTCATACTTTTTGCAGAAATCTCCTGTTAATTCCTATGGCATGTTTTGCAAACAGTTTGCTACAGTAAATAAGAGGGTGGAGCTTAGCAAAGGGTCAATTAATAAGCTCCACTTAAAGATATAAAAAGAAGGAAGAGCTTATTAAAGGGATAGCTGACCCAAAAATGAAAATTCTGTCATCATTTACTCATCCTCAAGTTGTTCCAGAATGTTAATAACCAAGCAGATCTTGCCCCCCATT
Source organism: Ctenopharyngodon idella (assembly GCF_019924925.1). NCBI lineage: Eukaryota > Metazoa > Chordata > Actinopteri > Cypriniformes > Xenocyprididae > Ctenopharyngodon > Ctenopharyngodon idella. The sequence goes on from NC_067224.1 coordinate 34,566,594, forward strand.
GTCTACCATAGTAGGAAAAAAAAAAAAAATACTATGGTAGTCAAAGGGGGGGGTGAGATCTGCTTGGTTACAAACATTCTTCCAAATATCTTTCCTTTCAGCAGAACAAAGAAATGTATACAGGTTTGGAACAACTTGAGGGTGAGTAAAGGATGACAGAATTTTCATTTTTGGGTCAACTATCCCTTTAACTTATTCAAGAAAAACAAAAAAACAAAAAAACTAAAAACACACCTGATAAGATTGGATTCAGAGATTCATTTTTGACCAAAGCTGTCTGTTTCTGAACATCCCTGCAGAAAAAAAGACAATACCAGCCATTAAACATCATGTCTAGATCTTTCAGATTTTACTTAATCACTGACCACTGAAAAAAAAAAAAAAAAAAAAAAAAAAAAAAAAAAGAGGTCACAAATCAACCTGACTGCTGTTATAAATACAGCCACATTTTAACAAACAAATGACTTCTCCTGACTTTTCTATTGAGAAACGGAGAGGATGGGTCAGTACCAGACAGAAAGCATGGCTGATGCCGTCAGCGCCATGACGAAGTGGCCTGAGCAATGAAGTGCTGACATGGGGGCGGGCAGCATGATGGATGGAATCAGTCTCCGTCCACATGCAGTGAAGACAGAAAGTGTGCGGTCCTCGCATGCTACGGCAACAACATCGCTATGAAAAGATAGAGAAGGTAGTTTTAGTTGAAATGTCAAAATCGGGTGTAAACCAGTGTGTTTTAATACGCGTTACATGCTCACCTGCTCCCCGTGGCTATGATGATGCGACTGGGCAGCAGCGTGTCCCACTCTTTGCCCTCTCTGCTCCATTTGAGCTGACTGAGACGAGCTCCAGACACTACAGAGACCTCGTTCTCCACCTCCAGATATGTGACGGAGTCTGTGCCCACCTAAACACGCAAGTAAAAAAAAAAAAAAAACTGATTTAAGTCCATGTAAATTTTGCCTTTATTATTAGCTTAATTGAATCCTCTAACAGCTTATTTATTCTTGAGCTTAATGTTTACACAATATGATCTGTCGAGAGCATTAATTGTAAACGCAGGACTGATATCTTGGGAGTAGAGAGTGCTTGCACCATACCTGAGTGCTGAATGATTTCTGTATGGATGGGGTAGGAAGTTTTAACACCACTACAGGTGTTGCTATTCGAGAAGGCTCTTTCTCCACTGAGACTGGAGTCTACAAAAGAAGAGAACAATTAGAAATCAGTAAACAAAATTCATCTTTGATGCCAGTCACATAAGAGACTCTCAGGTCTTTTCTTTATACTATACAGATTATAGATTACAGCAGTCATAGTCGACTAGTGTAAATTTTTTCTTATAATTTTATATATATTATGTACAAAAATATATACAAATAAACATACATTTGTACACTATTGTTCAAAACTTTGTGGTCAGTAAGATTTTTTAATTAATACTTATTTAGTAAGGATTAAATTTATATTTCAAATAAATGCTGCTTGTTTGAACTTTTTATTCATAAAAGAATTATGAAAAAAGTATCACGGTTTCCACAAAAATACCAAGTAGCACAAATTATAATAATTGATGATAAGAAATATTTATTGAGCACCAAATCAGCTTATTAGAATGATTTCTGAAGGATCATGTGACACTGAAGACTGGAGTAATGATGCTGAAAATTCAGCTTTGCCATCACAAGAATACATTATTTTATTTTAAAATAGAAAACAGTTATTTTAAACTGTAATAATATTTCAAAATATTATTTTTTACTGTATTTATAATGAATGAATGTAGTCTTGGTGAGCAAAAAAAATATCTTACTGACCCCAAACTGTTGAACAGTACTGTATAATATGTATAAAAATGCTGTATGTAAATAAATATATTTATATAAAAATCATATTTATTTATCAGGCTAACAGCATGCTGCGATTTAACAGTTACACAGTTTGCACAGCAAAACCCTCTGAGAAAAGATCTGAACAGGCCAATCAGTAGATTTCAAAACTGTTGTTTTACAAACATCTCTTTTGAAAGAGAAAATGGCACCTGTGGGAAGGGCTGTGATACGGGCATCATTTTGGCATCTTTCCTTGGCCTTCCCTTCTTCCTCTTCTCTACCACCTCTCCTCCCTCCATCTCTCCCTTCCTCTTGGCCATAGAGAGTGATTTCACCATGATTTTGTCCTCACTGTCACTGCTGGTTTCATCTTTTACTTTCGGCTCCTTCACAGAGGTGCTGTCTTTTCCCCTAAGAAAAAAAAACACAAAACAACTTTAGTTTTTAAGTTCAGTTTAGAAGATGACACCAGTTACCATGGAGACATTATTACCTGTCAAGTGGGGTGATGCCTATAGTGACGGGTACGCTAGTGACCCCTGGTGTGGCCTTTGACCTTTCAGTGAATCGAGAGTCCAGCGCTTTCATGGGCTCGATTTTGGAGGCAGACGTCAACAGCAGAGTCGATTTCATAGCGATTGAGTTTACAGGTGCAGTTCCACTAAAAGAAAGACCAGAGACAATAAAAGAAATTTGAAAGACAGAGGGGAAATGGGACATGACCGCTACATTGCATACATATACACTTACCTCTCCTTGTTTTCTTCCGCAGTTTTGTTGGGAGAGGTAGTGGTGGGGTCGTGGGAGGGTCGCAGGCCGAGTGAGTTGGCCGTGCTGGAATCTGAGGAGATCTGAGGTGTGAGCTGGGTAGATGCGGATGACCCCGGCAAGATTGGCACGCTGTTAAACAATGCTGGTGAGAAGTCCCTGGGCAAAAGAACGAGAGATTCAGCCTCTGAACGCATGCAGTGGTATAGGTAAGTGATAATTTTAGACGTGTTGTTGTGCACGTTCGTTACCCCGTGTCGAGCTGTGCGATGCAGAGAGGTGTGATTCTTCTTCTCCCATCTGCGGTTCTAGTCTCCACTTGCTTCTTTAAGAGGTTCTGCCCAATCCAAACAAACGTGCCATTTTTTAAAGCAGACGAAGTAAAATATACAATCTTGTCACTGTAACTATTTACATAATGACTTGAAAGCTGGCATTTTAATTCATGTATAATAATTGAAGTCCTGAAAACATGTTCTGTGGCAACAAAAGTGTAAATATTCAAGCTCTCTAAACCACTATGTTACCATGGTATTAAATTATACATAAATACACAGATTCATACATAGACAGGGAAACAGACAGATGTGCATGTATGCAAGTCTATGCAAATTATTTAATATCACACACCCACACATTATGTCTTTTGCATGTAATATGCAGGTTGCACTTTACAGTACGTGCACTTACATGTACTTACAGTGTACTTAACTAAAAAGTTATTTGGGTAATATAAGGTAACTACATGGGTTAAGCTTAGATTTACGGGTAGGTTCAGGATTAGTTATTACCCAATTATTGTAATCACTATAATAAGTACATGAGTATGTACATGTGGAACAGGACTGTAAAATAAAGTGCTACCAATATGCATGTAAACTATTAAATATTACATAACCACTCATTATGTGTATTAGGGCTTGGCATTATGATTCTGCTATTTCATTTACACCTACTGTAGTCCCAAAATGTACTTAGACACTTTTGGACTCTTAAGCCACATATGAAATATATGAATTTCATACATTTAGATACCTAACGCCATGTGTCACCCAAAACATTTTAGCCAGCTGAAAACGCCAGGCGCTCTTCTGAAAATGGCTAGCTGCAGGTGCTTGACAGCTCTTAGTACTGCCTTTTTTTTTTCTTTTCAGGGGTGCTTTTTTTGCTATGATACAGAATATGGAAGTATTAGTAATATCTGATTTCACAGATAGTTTGTTTCGGAATATATAAATGTCGACACAATGTAAAGTACTTGCTCTGGCCCTTGTTTTGAATGAAGAGATGGCTGAACCACATAGAAAGAGAGAAAGGCTGGTCAGTATGGTATTTGCCCCGCCCCTCTACACTGTGATTGGACAGCTGGGTAAAAAGTGATGGTGATAAGCACTGCGTTTTACCCAAAGTTGTACATTTTTCAAATCTGGCAAATGGCAAAAATCGATATGCTGCTGGCATTTTTAAATACGTAGTGCTCCCATTGAAAACAATTTTTTTTAAAAATATGCCGGCTTTGGTGGACACAGCATAAATATCAAACCAATTGGCGTCTGCAAGGAAATTATTCTAGACAATTTGGATTTTAAAAATCTGACAGAGAGCAGAAAACTACACTTAGTAAACTTGCAAGTCAGCCATTGCTGGAGTTGTAAATATGAGTAACCAAATTATTTTCCAAAATCATTTTTTAGTATATAAACTATGTTAATCATTTGCTGTGTGTATTGTTGTGTATTCTTTCTTCTGACCTTCCTGATGTCCTCCAGGGACTCTCCATTGAGCACATTAGTGAGTTTGTGCGTCTGGTTCTCAGGACCGCTTCCCTGTGCTCCATTAGGGTTCGGGTTTCCCTGCCGTTCCTGCTGATACTTGAGCATTTCTGGGTTCTCAATGATTGTGCTGGAAAGCTGCGACTCCATTGTGATGGCCAGACTCTTTCCATAGATGTTCTGATGAATAGAATTCTACAGAAAGATATACAGAAATCTTACTTCGGAGACTCAAGACTTTTCCGACACCTTGCTAGTTTGTTTGCGCGCATGCATGCAGTGTTGAAGAGTAACTAATTAAAAGTATCGAAGTTTTTAATCCATTTACATTCTTCAGTAACATGACAGTAGCTCAGCTGATTTTAAAACAGTGTGGCTTTTCCCCTCTAACAAGCTACTTTTTCCCCCAACTAGGAGCAGCGTAGCACAGCAAAATCCTGCATTGCTGTTTTTGTCACAATGCATTGAGCGAACCGAGGCAATCAGCAAACACTCGCCTTGTCTTGTGCATCCCTTTACGTGGAGATTTAATTCACGTAAGCAAATTTGTTCAATCAGACTGTTTTATTTAAACAAATAGTTCAAAAATAATTAATTAATTAATTAATGCGTGCAACATAAATATCACTTTTTTGTGCCAAATAAACACTCTTTTTTCAATAATATAATATTATAATTATATAACTGAAGAGTTATTGTTGCCTTAAAAACTGCAATGTCAGCTACTTTTGTTAGTTAACTTGGTAGTTTTTCCCACACTGGGGTGTGTGTGTGTTTTCTCCACCTTTTCTTCTTCATTCAAGGGATCTCCCAGTTCATCCTGCGAGAAGTCCAGGAAGGCCACAGTCCCATCCATGGAGCACACTAGGAGTCCCAGCCCATTCAGTGTCCTGAGCGATACAATCCGTTCACAATTCTCATGTAAGACCAGCAGTCGTCAGTTGCCAACTACAATGTCTACAATGCTTTACAAAGCTTGGAAAATAGAAAAGCGTTTTTCTTACCATGTAATATCCATTATAGATTTATCAAAGAGGTCATGGATGACAACCAGGGGACGCTTGAGTGAGGTGAGCTGAAAAACAAGAGCAGGACAACTGATTCAAGGTGTGTTATCTTAATATTCAGAAATCCTACCCTTACACCGCGTGAAGAAATGTCATTTTTCAGTCCTCATTGAAAGCAAAATACTGTGTAAAACAACAACAAAATGAATCAGAACATATTATGTGAAGCTTTGGACCACTCCACTCCACAGCCCAGAGGGACTGACAAAATGTATTGTCATGGTTGCAGCTGGTTAGGACAAAAACTTGTTAACATGAACGAGATGTGATTTATTGCCTTCTCTTGTCAGTTGTCCGTTTTAACATTAAACAATATTTTTGAGTACAGCGTAACTACAATATTGTTTACATTACAGTTTGAGGTCAGTAACATTTTTCTGAAAGAAATTACTTTTTAACTTCTTTTTTTTTACTAAATTTTTTTTTTTAGCAAGGATGCATTTAATTGATCAAAAGTGACAGAAGACTTTTTTTAAACAGAGTTCTACACAGCTTTTACATTTTACATTACAAAAGATTATATTTCAAAATAAATGCTGTTCTTTTAAACTTTCTATTCATTAAGAAACGAAGCCAATACTGAGTCGGCATCCTGACGAAGATCCTGGAAGCCTGCACTGTCTATACAACATAAACAGCGTAGGAGACTGACAGGGGAGAGATGAAATTGTTGAATAAAGTTGTTATTTTTGTTTTGTTTTTACACACAAAATGTATTCTCTATGCTTCCTAACATTAAGGTTGAACCACTGTAGTCACATTTACTATTTTAATGATGTATTTACTACTTTTGCTTTCTATGGGGGATAAAAAAAATAAATAAATAAATAAAAAAAAACCTCTCGGATTTCATCAAAAATACCTTAATTTGTGTTGCAAAGATGAACGAAGGTCTTACGGGTTTGGAACAACATGAGTAATTAATGACAGAAATTTCATTTTTTGGATGAACTAACCCTTTAAACAGCACAACCCTTTTCAACATTGATAATGATAAGAAATGTTTTTTAACACCAAATGAATGATTTCTAAAAGGATCATGTGACACTGAAGAATGGAGTAATGGATGAAAATTCTGCTGAAAATTTAGCTTTGCCATCACAGGAATAAATTACATTTTAAAATATTTTATAATAGAAATCAGTTTTGAATTTGTAGTAATATTTCACTATATTAGTGTTTTTACTGCATTTTTTAACAAATAAATTTAGCATAACAAGTGCAAAAAAAAATCCTTAACCCCTGCACATAATCACAACAACCAATCAGCGAATGTGGCTGATGAAGGGTAAAAAAAAAATAAGGGTTGATAGTTAGAAGTCTCTTACCCATACAGAAAGTGAGCGGTCCTTACTACCCACAGCACAGCAGCAGTACGGGCAGCTGGGTTTGGGTGTGCTACCATTCTTCTGTTTTTTCTTAAAGATCTTAGGATTAAACTTCTGCAGAGAGATGGAGAGGAATTCATAAACAATTCAGTAAGAGATAAGAATTAAATTATAAAGCTTGGCCAACTATAAAAATGATCATGATTTCATCAAAACAAAAACATATACTGCAGTACAAACCACAATGGAGATTTCATTGCATGCTTTTCTGTAAAATATGAACGATTTGAGCCAACACTTACCACCACTGTAACAGCTTTTCGATGACCCACAAAATCCATGTTGGTTTTCCAGCCGTCACGTTCGATGATCTGAGCTGTGGGCCCAGAATTATTCATGGCGTGAGCTGAAACCAGGTACTGACCATCTGGAGACCAGCTCAGCCTCAGGACGTGTGTGGTGCCGCCACACTGAATCAAAGCAAGAGAGAAGGAAAAAAGAGAGAATGCAGGGTCAAGTGAATCTAAACAATTTAAAGATGACAAAAATAAGCAAATCGAAAATAAGATAAACAAAAAAGTAAATACAATCCCAAACTAGCATTTCTAGCCAGCAGTCTGAAGTCTTACTTCACTAAAGGGTTTGGTGATGTTTGTCTCCAGCTGCCAGTCCATGGTCCTCCAGACCTTCAGACTATGGTCGTCTGCCTGGGAGGCGATGTACTTTCCAACTGGGTCCCACGTCAGGCCTTTCACCAGCCCTGTGTGTCCCTTTAAAGTCATCACAATGTCTGTGGCATACACAGACAAAAGCAAATTCAAAAATGCAGTCTTTGATGCTTTGATTATGAACTGAATTTATTGATACAGAAGCCAAACCTCTATAAAATTCCCTGACCAAAAACATCCAAGATGTTATTAGAGTGGCCATAACAGTATTTAGTCACTTAAGCCACACTTAAAGGGTTAGTTCACCCAATAATGAATCATCGATTACTCATTTTCATGTTGTTCCATACCTATAAGACTTTCATTAATCCTCGAAAGACAAACTAAGATATTTTAAATGAATCTGAGAGATTTCTGTCCCTCTATTGAAGGTCTAAAAGTCAAAACTCTGACACTTCAAAACATTCATAAAGAGATTGTAAAATAAATTCATATGAATTCAGCAGTTTAATCCAAGAGGCACGATCACTTATATGATGGAACAGATTTAATTTTAGGCTTTTATTCACATATAAACAATAAACATTGATGAGCAAACGTACATAGAGCACTCAAATTTGGTAAACAGAAGCTCAAGCATGAGAACCAATAAGGTTCATTCTTGCATGTCACACCAGCACGCTTCCGCAAGAACCAATGGTGTTTGTTCCTGCACGTCAAGCAAGTTGATCTTCTTTTTACTATTTAAGTGCTCCATATATCTAAATTAAATCTGTTTATCATATAAAGTGATCATGTCTCTTTAGAAGACTTAGATTAAACACTCAGATTTCATTAAAAATTTGTTCATTTGTGTTTCGAAGATGAATGAATGTCTTACGGGTTTGGAACTACATGAGAGAGTAATTGACAGATTTTTCATTTTCGGGTGAACTAACCCTTTAATGTCATTGCATTAGAAACATATCAAACCCAAGTGCCATCTGCAAACAAAGGACGCAAGACTTTTTCTTAGATCCAAATTCACTTTTCACCTGGAAATTTTCGAGCGTTCCATATAACGATGGTATTATCCACACTGCAGGACGCGAGCCAGACATCATGAGGTGACCAGGCGACATCCATTACATCTGAATCAGATTGAGAGAAAACACCACATGTGCTTCACACAATGCCAAAACCGAGGACAATATCCAGCAATCACACAGGCAGCATATTTCTCCTCACCTCCCGTGTGGTTCCTCAGAATCATGACGCACCTCCACTGTTCCACATTAGCCAGTTTACTGCTGGATCCAAACACCGTGCTTGGACCTATGAAACTGTTTAACAAAAGAAATACCACAAAATACCTCAAAGGTCTGCGCGTGGATGCATGTGTGGCATCTGTTTGTGTCTTATAAACAAAATAAAGTCAACAATCTGCATTCAAAAGTAGTGAAATAAACAGTGCATTCTCATTCTGTCTACTGGAATACATATAAAAAAAAATATATTTTTAGTGTCACATCCTTATTTTTAAAAACTTTCCTATTCAAATATATATATATATATATATATAAATAAAAAATATTAATATTACTAGAACATTTCAAAAAGTTTTTTTAAATGTTGGAACTAATCACAAAACTAACTGATTACACAAAACTCACTGTTTTACTAATTCTTTTTGTTTTCTTTAAAGATGCAGTAAGCAATTTCTGAGAAACAACACAGTTGTTAGGGGGCGTATCCACTCACGATGGGGAGCAGAGAGGGAGTGAGCAAGAGGGAGATTTGAAGAAAGACTGTAGAAAGAGAGATGGCTGAGAGACATTACAAAAGAGAAAAGGTCAGAGGAATATCACTGGAAAAAGAAGGGTTATGATCAGGCAAGATCTTTAGGACCCGCGTTAATATTAGAAAAGCTTTCCCGTGCTGGATAGACCAAAGCGGGAAAGCCTGAAAATGGACGGGGAGGTTGCGTTGTTTCCGCTCCATATGTAAGTAAGTAACATTGGTTTTGCTTTGTTTAACAGAACCAAGATAAGCTGTTGTTGTAATGTTAGCTATAGTAACAGGAGAGTTTTGAGTGTCATTGTTTGTCTGGAGCATTATTTTGCTTTGCTTTCAGCTATGACAAAGAGACATCCACTCTTGCATTGCATGTTTGGGCATTTTGGGGTCGGAGCAATGAAGGAAGGGGTGTGTTTGTTTACACTGTCCATACCGGATGCGAGTGTTGCGATGCGGCGTGACAAAAGACAATGGAACCAGTTATAATTAGTGATGTTGTCTACACTGGATGCAGCACAACGTGGGCGACAAATCTCCGACAGTAAACTGATGCCTCGTTCTATTTATGACATACTGATATGAAGTACAAATGCTTTGCAATGGGCGCTTTGTCACGTCCAGTGTAGACAGCCTTTAGCTGTTGCGATGCAAGCGACAACGGACATGTCTGGTGTAGACACAGTATTAGGGTTAATTTCAAATATCAAGTGTTTCTTAGAAATTGCTTACTGCACCTTTAATTGTTATATAATTTCGATCAATGAGAAGTGTTTTAAAGTTGGAGAAAAAAAATGTCAGTTTTACTCACGCCGCTCTCTTCCACACCATAACCAGTTTGTCATCTCCTCCTGACGCCAGGTATAAGCCATTATTTGACCAGCGCACACAATTCACACATGCTGAAATGCACAAAGTTACATAAAACATTTGATTAGATACTGAATATTCATCAGTGTCACACATTCTGTCTCACATTCTGTCAGTGCAGTTCATATCCAAAGGAGTTTAAAATACATTTAAGTGAGAAGATACAATCTAGACAGTCTCTGAATTTTTCTTTTGAATGTTGGAAGCAAAAAATGTGTCTAAATGCAACAAAATGAAGTATTACGAGAGCAACAATTTACAAATGTTCTTTATTACTTCATGGCCTGGTTTCATAGACAGGGCTTAGATTAAGCCAGGATTAGGCCTGAGTTCAATTAGGGCATTTAAGTATTTTTTTTATAAACGTGCCTTAGAAAAAAAAAAAAAAACATTACTGGTGTGCATCTTGAGACAAAACAATGACATATTTTAAAGATATGCCAGTGCAAGTTGCTTTCAGTTCAAATAGCTCAAACATGCATTTTAAGCCTTGTCTGTGAAACAGGGGATATAGATAAACAGGTCATACCTAAGTGATTGTCCATCTGACAAAGCAATTTGGGAATATTCTCGTTCTTCTCGTCCTCCTCTCGAAGAACCGGGGCCATATTCCAGATGACCACTTTCCCAGAGTCCTCACCTGTCAATCAGCATAGAAAATATTAGTTCCTAAAGACAAACTGTTAAACTAGCACTGAAATTAAACTACCTTCTACAAAATAAATAAATAAATAAATAAATAAAACTGAAAGCTACACTATAGTTAGCTAAAGAATAACAGGAAAATATATGTTAGAGGGTTTGAATTTTCACCTTGGCCACCTGTAGCAAACTTAGTTCCATCTGGATGGATATCAACTGAGAATATCGGTTTACCTGAAAACAAAAACACTCTTACAACACAATGTCTAACGTAGTCAAAGAGTCAAAAAATATGCAATGATAGAACACAACAAATGTACTGTATACAATACATGCAGTTCAAAGCAGGTTAAAAAGCAAATATGGCTACATTAGCATATAACAGATATAAACAATGTCACAAGCTTAATTTAATCGGTTAATTATGACCAGATAATCTCTTAAATTACATAAATGACTTAATTTTCACAGTGCAATAACAGCTATCAGCTCCAGCTTGATCGACCCATGTCACAGGTCTGCCTGCCTGTCTTTTGCAACTTCAAAATGGGTGGTGTGCAGTGTGCACATCATATATTCATTGGTTAGGCTTCTTAAAAACCAGCCAAGCTCAAAAAACAGCCGGTTACTATGATTGTTGTTGCGCTAAAATGTGCAGAAAAGAATCCGAGCGCAAGCACAACACTGCAGAAGAGACCAGATCCGTCCCTCTACATAACAAAAGCGCAAGTTGAAGCCCCGGATTCTTGCACAAACACACACACACACAGTCGGGCTGCTGCTCTCACCATTGTGATTGACCCAACTCGGCTTCAAGAGCTTCATCTTTACGCTGATCTATTATAAAACCGCCGTTTGCAACCCGCGATCTCCCTCTACGCTTCCGAGGAGAATCGTTTCCAGCGTCCGCCCGCCCGCCCGGCCGTTTAAGTGCTGCGGCTCATCCGTTACTTTGTTGCTCAGTTGAACTCCATGTCTGTCTCTCTCTCTCTCACATCACTCTGAGCGTGAAGCTGCAGCAACTGAAGTCACGCCGGAAGTTCGCCGTCTTCTTCGAAGTTCCCTTGGAAACAAAGAATGAACGTGTTTGTTCCTTATTTACATTCATTCGTTTAGCAGAAGCGTCATGGAAAATGATTTACAAATGAGGAAAAACACAAACACAAGCGTCTAAATAAGCTAGTTATGTCAGCAGTCACATTATTTAAGTATACCTCAATAATAGAAAGACTGAGGTCAATAACCATTAAGGACCATGATATTACCATTTTTGGACATGTGGCATAGTATCGTATTCTTTGAAATAACATTGTGTTTTGTGGTCAATGATTTTGTATTCAAAGGGATTTCACTTCACAAAATTGTATAACTTCATATTCCCACGGGATGACTTATGTAAAGTGCCAAGTGGCATGATATAAGTAAGGTGGTAGCCTTGATAGTGTATCGGTCACCTTCAGGACAGTCTCAAGTATTACCTATAGTTATTGCAGTAGGTAAATGTAAAAAGTTACAGCAATAAGAGAAATATTGATAGATTTTGAAAAAAAGCCCATTACCACTGAAATATACTATGAAGGGTGAACCTGACCTTCAAACTCTATGCCCTGTTCAAAATCCCCGTCAAAAGTGGGTAGTGTTTCTATATAGTCGTCCTCCACACTCCTGTTTCATCTAAATTTTTAGCATTTACAGATAAGTCATTTAAATAAAGAAAACACGTCAGTTGATAACTTATAGGGTCCTGATTTTTTGTACATCCCTAAAAAGATTTATTTATTAATTATTTATTTATTTTGCCTTTGTTGTTGGTAGGGTTTGAAATGAACGTCCCAAAATTTCAGAAATAAACCAGATAATCGAATAAACCAGATTATCAAGTCAAGTCACCTTTATTTATATGGGGCTTTTTACAGTACAGATTGTTTCAAAGCAGCTTTACAGTGATAACAGGAAATGAATGCAACAAAGATCGTCACAGCTTAGATTTAAATATATTTATTACAAAACAAAATACAATACAATATTCAATAATTAGTGTCCAAAATCTTCATTATTCATAATTGAGCAATATGTTTCTAGTTTATAGACAAAAAGGTTTTTTTTGGTCCAGCCAAATTTTATATATATGTGTTTATAAAAGAGAAAACAATGATTGACATTTTCTTTGAGGACAATAAAATTTCATGTAATGTCAAATACGCAAGTGCGTAACAGTACAGTAAAGATTAGATTTCTTTAATGATTACAGAAACCTCCTATTATGGCTGGAAAGGACCATATAGCTCATGATAAAGCAATATATATATATATATATATATATATATATTTTTTTTTTTTTATTTATTTATTTTTAACTACTTTAGTGTTTACCACTGGGTGGCGAGCGCACATCTTTTCATGTGCGTGAATGTATAAAGTACAGAAACAGAAATCGAAATACAGAGAATGCGGATACAAATCAGGGTTACACAAGATGGGCGGAGCTTGATGAGTCACGATGAATGATTGGACCACACAGCGCCCCCTGTCAAAAACTTAATACGTTTACCATCGACAGATGCCATTCTAGCTAGTTCTCTTTCACAAGTGCAGGCAGGAAAAAAAAACGAACCGCAGAAGAAGAACTCCACTCAATTTGTTTACATCAGGAGGAGGTGACAGGACGTAGCCTATTCTGACAGTATGGCTCAAACTTTCAGTCTATGACTTAATATGACTTATAACATCAACTGACAGGGAGCCATGGGCGCTTTAGCTTGTCTTTCTGTACTGTGCTCATTGTGGCTTTGCCCGCTAGTTTCTAGCGAACAGGTAGCATTTGTAGAGGTGTTTCTGGAAGACCATCAGGATGTTTTTCAGGGTGAGGTGGTCCAGGGGAGTATGGAGAACGACCCTATGGAAAACCACAGCAAAAAGAAACATGACCTTAAAGGAGACCTCATATTAGTAAGTTATCAATGCTTACAAATAGATACTTGACATTGCGAGTTATTTTCACTACTCTGAATGTCTGTTTTTTGCAATGGCTGTACAATAGGACATGCATTATGTACTATATTTGCATTTTAACACTTTTCTCGTGTGCTGGGTCAGCACTGTGATATAAAAATCATGTGTCAAATATTAAACATCAGTGACATGCTTCTTTTTGTCTATGCAGATAAAAGATGAAGCTCTTGAAAGCAACAGTGAAAGCAGTGATGGGAAGGATCAGAACCCATGGATTGGACTGGTACCTGTCCAGATGGAGGAAGGCACAGTTTCCAGCAACAGCAACCAGGAGTCATTTGCTGCCTCTGTGGTCAATAAGGTATTCTTGGTAAAAACTGAAACATGATGACAAGGTAGCACTGATCAAACTGACGGCTCTGTCCTCCATAGATGAAGCGTGCTCTTGTGTTTGGTGCATCTGCATTGATCATACTGGCTTTAAACCAGAATACTGTCAGAGAGGTGAGGGCTTTGCTGGTCTGTTCCATACACTTTTAGTTTATGGGAAAATGGTTATTAGATGAGTATGAAAAAAAGAAAACTGTTCTTCTTCTACAGATGGATCTCTCCCAGGTCCTCTCAAAGCCAATCATTGTTATTCAAACATCAGAAAATGTCACTAAGCTCATTGGAGCACTCCTCAGGTAATCGTAAGTCATTACATTATCAGTATTCTTTTGAATAAACAATATACTGGATTTAGAAATTTAATTTTTTTTCTATTTTTTATTCAATTAGGGGCCTTCATGCAACAGCGAAAATCACTTATAAGACTTTTCTACAGGATAGCCTGGTAAGATTTCACTGATAATAAGCTTCTGTGCAGCATAGTTTCATGCTTGTTATGGTTTATTAGTGTACAAGTGTGATATTTCTATATGCGGTGTCAAAGGGGGCCACCTTGACCCTGTGGTCCAGCTGTGGCCGTTCAAGAGGAGGGTTGTATGGGGAATGGCAGGGGGTCATCTGCACCGGGGAGACCAACTCTCAGGTTCAGGTATGAGCATTATGAAGACATCTCATATCATCTAGGGCACTATCATAGCCTTACTGCTGGAGCTGCACGATTTATCACTAAAAGATCATGATCTCAGTTCATACACCTATGCAATCTTATTCCTAAATGGCAACAATTCGGCTATGTTTATTAAACCCTTGAAAAGTACGCTCATAGCAAACATTCAAATCTGCGTTGGTGCTGCTGCTGACGACCTAGAGAGAGCAGTTGTCATGTAAAGGTAGGAAACAGCTTCACAAACAGTCTTTTCAACCACAAAGAATCATTATTTCTGTGTTACAATAATTCGAATTAACACAGAAGTACTAGGATAAAAGTTTATAGTTCGGATATAAACGTTGATTCATCCAGTAATGAAAATTTTAAATAATTCATTCAAATCAATTAAACAGACTGAAGCAATTAACATTTTGTCAGAACCTCTAGTAAATTACACGCTATTTTGTTTAGTTCTATACAAAATTTTAGAATTGTGATCTCTATTTTAAACAAACAAACAAAAAATCGTGATTCTCAATTTATCCAGAATCGTGCAGCTCTACTTACAGCTCAAAATATTTCAGCACTGTCATGTATGTAATCCTCTTATGTTTTTTAATACTGCATGTCACCTTTATTGGTCAGTAAGGAGTATTTCTCTTCTTTTTTCTTTCTTTTTGTCCGTGTGCCCAGAAATATCTCCAGCAGCTTTGGAACACTGTTGTTTTGGTGGCCCTTGTCCTCTCCACAGGGGTCATAGTTCAAGCTCGCTGGCAGTACCAGGACAACCAGTTTAATGATGATTTAGAGGTGAAGGCTGTTTTTGTGACAGATTCATTCTGAAGTAAGAAAATTTGATTTAAAACACTAATATTACTGTGCGGAAAAAGCAACGTTAAGTGAAGACTGGGAGGAAATCCAGTCATAAACATATTATACCATTCAAAAGTTTGGGGTCTCAAATAAATGCTGTTCTTTTCATCAAGAAATCCTGGGGAGATAAAAAAAAGTTACAGTTTCCACAAAAATAATTAGCACCACAAGTGTTTTTTAACATTGATAATAATAAGAAATGTTTCTTGAGCACCAAATCAGCATATTAGAATGATTTAGATGATTTCGCTTTGCCATCACATGAATAACTACTTAGATAAAATATTAAAATTATATAAAATATATTAAAAGTTCATTTAAAAATGTAATAATATTTCAAAAAAATTAAATTATGTAATTTTGATACAATTTCTGATCAAATAAATGCAGCCTTGGTGAGCATAAGAGACTTCTTTGGAAATCATTAAAAAATCTTACCAATCCCAAACTTTTGAACAGTAGTCTATACATTGTACATGGTTTATAATATAAAAAAAAAATAAACTATTTTTCTTACAGTCAAACCTAAAGCAAGATATTTTAAAGAGATTATCAGCATTGAAGACAAGGACATACCGGCAGCCCAAAGTGAGGTGTGACCCAACACAAACTCAGCTGGTGGAGACGGACAGTTGTGCAGTTTGTCTGGAGCAATACAACAACAACCAGGTGACATATTCTACCCTTTCTTATGCTTTTGCTCGGTAGTTATTATTCTTTCATAAAGAGAGACAGTCTATCAGGAGTTTGATCACTGCTCTATTTGGGTGTGTTTTAGTGTTTGAGGGTGTTACCGTGCCTCCATGAGTTCCACAGAGATTGTGTGGATCCCTGGCTACTCCTCCAGCAGACATGCCCTCTCTGCAAACGTAGCGTGCTTGGTGAGAAAGACACAAATATTATCAACCATTATTACTTGCTCATCTATCTATATATTTTTGCTCCATGCAAACTGTATTTGACCTGAACTTTTCCTGCTCTTATTCTGTTCCTCCCAGGTAATTTTTATTGAGCTGGACCAGGACGGATTCTGGACTAGGAAATAGTGGAATTGGATTGACTCTTCTGATTCAGACTTTTTAAGGCAACTAAATCCCTCCTCTTCACTGTAAAGTCAGATTACCTCCATGGTAATGATCTTTGACCTTTCCAAAGACTATACCTTGAGTTCTTTTAAGAGACCCCAAGAGTCAGGGCTAGTTCCTGATCTTTGGGTCAGACCACTTGAGAAGTTCCTTGAAGGTAGGTCCTTGTACACGGGATCAGTTCTTTTGCACACAGATGAGTACTTTAGTTACATTTGTTGAACCGGCTCAGCAGTTTACAGATACACAAATTGTGAATTCATATGCACAGCAAAAAAACAAAAGTAATGATTCAGATCTCTTCAAAATAAGGGGGAATCATACACACTCTGAAGTCTCAAATTTTTGTTTAAACAAGGGTTGGCATGAAGTAAAAAAAAAAAGACAAAGTAAGAAATAGCATTCATTCACACATTGCATAAGAAACAAGTATCAATAGATTATCATTTAACCTTTTCCTCTGACATGATACCAGGGCTGGTGCCCAACCTGGCCCTGTTCCACTGAAAAAAAAAAAAAAAAGATAAAGTTCTTGCCTGGAGCTGGTCCTAACCTTGAAGTTGTGGTCTTGACATTTTTTAAGACCATATAAAAAGAATTTTAAGCAGAAACATAATGCAGTTCAGAGGACCACACATTTCATGCAGGAAAAAATATATAAAGGCCACGTTTTACTCATTTGTTCCCATGTTTTAATTTGTGGCCACGTTGTACTGATTTGTTGCTCATTTTAGTTAAATTGTGGCCATGACTTAACTCAACTAAAATGAGGGAATAAATTTGTACAATGTGGCTATGATTTACCTAATATCGATTTACCTAACATTTCATGATTTGCCTAATAATTACCTAAAACGAGGGGGAGGGGGATGTTGTGGGAATGAATACTTAATACATGGCCATGAAATCTTGTTTTTTTTTTTCTGCATGTCAAGTATGGGGCTCTATAGTGTACGAGTGCCAAACAATGTAGTGCCATTGTTTGGCTTTGACAGCTAAACCCCCAGCTCCAGCACTAGCTCCAATTCAGTAGAAAAGGGGCATGTTATTCAATTCTGTTACTCCAAACTACCCAGTAAAGTGAAAGATACATGAAAGGAGTATCTGTATTCCATACAATGAGCTTCTTGCTACACAGAGCGACTTTCACTATTAAGATGATTTATAAGGGACTATAAGTACATTTACATGCATTCGTTAATTTTAGTTTCAAGTGGTCTTTTTTAAATGTCATGTAAATGCTTTAATTTCTTTCACAAAAAAAAAAAAAACCTTTGGGAAGGTACTGTAGGTTTGTTAATCCAACAAAGCAAAAACCTGACTGGCATTTCAGTCAGACTATGGGTACGTTTACACGACAACGATATGCTTAAAACGGAGAAGTTTCCTTTGAGTTTTCCGCGTACAGACGACAGACACCATTGTCCAAACTATACGAATCCGTAAAAATGACTAAAAACGCTTATTCTGCTGGCAGGCCATAAGATGGCGATGAAACGCTATAGATTGAACATGTAACGCGCATGTGCATGACGTCATCGTTTTCACAGATTCGCGTTTTTGTTGTTTACACGGATACCGTTTTCAGGCACCCAAAACGCCGTTGTCATGTAAATGAACGGCCAAAACGCATTAAAAGATTTACGTTTTTAGTTGAAAACAGTGTCGTGTAAACAGCCCACTTTTATTCAACAAGGATGCATTATTGATCAAAAGTGACAGTAAAACACTTATAATGTTCCAAAAGATTTCTGTTTCATTTAAAAGCTGTTCTATTCAACTTTCCATTCATCAAAGAATCCTGAAAAAAAAAAAAAAAGAATCTGTTTCCTCAAAAAAAAAAAAAAAAAAAAAAAACTCTTTCCAACAGTGATTTCTGAAGGATCATGCAACACAAAGGACTTAAGTAAATGATGCTAAAACTTCAGCTTTGCCATTACAGGAATAAATATATACTTGAAAATACATCTTTTTAATTTTAATATTGTAATAATATTTAACAATATTATGGTTTTGTTGTATTTTTGATCAAATAAATGCAGCCGTGGTGAATATAAGAAATGTCTTTCAAAAACATTAAACCAATCTTATAGAAAATATTAAAAGGGTTAAATACATGTCTTAAATACAAGTATTTAAGACATGTATTTAATCCTTTTTAATATTCGAATATGCATTGATTCACATATACTTGGATGGACAGATAAGTACTGTAGCTCGACTACGCAAAAACCTGCTGTAGCTTGATATTATCTGCGCATGTAAATGTACTTAATGATATAGAATATAGGAATAAGGAATCTCAAGGAAGCCAATCAGAGCATCTCATTAAATTAAATCACAATCTATGCTTATGCCAAATTTGAGGAACTTCCCCCATCCCAGCTATCATGTGTCATCTCAGGAGGGCATTGGCCAGACAGAAAAACAACCACTACATCTCAAAAAAAAAAAAAAAAAAAAAAAAAATGCATTAAACACTGACACAAATAGGAACAACAATGTGAGAGTCTTAATAAGAACAGTATTTATTCATTTTTATCTTCCTAATGTTTCCTAAGCATTATTAAATATGCTTTCTGTTACAAAATGCTTTGAATTTATCTTAGCAAGTAGAAATATGCTGCTCTACATGGCAAGAGAACATTGCCTGTTTGAAGTCTATATGAGAAAAATGACATCACTCTCTTCCAGAGTGACGAATGCTTACAGCCTTTGGCACAGTATGATTAATGTGTTGAATCAGACTTTGCAGCCAGTCTGTACAACCTCAAATGGGAAAGTTTCTCAAAAGACTGCTCTTATGTCAAGTCTTAATCGCTTTCTGAACCTTTAGAGAACTGGAACAGGATCTTCTGAGCTCCATTTTTGCTTTAATAGTGTAATGTACCGCATCTTTTGTAGAAATTTATTTTAGATGCTACATTCTCAAACCTGATGTTCCTTTATTTATTTATTGAATTTTACTTAACAGTGCAATAACTGTTTGTACCTCTCCTCTGTTCAATAAACTTGTGTGTTACAGGGCAGAAGACATGGCTCCTTTGCCTTTTACAACACTTTGTTTCCTTGTCATACAGTGTTGACTGTCACTATCAAAAACATTTTAAAAAAATGATTAACTTGATCCCTTTAAAGACTCACATCCCTGTGCATTTTACCAAGCGCTTCAAACCTCAATTAGCCTGTTTTTATATTGATTTATACTTCAGAAAATAAACTCATCAAGAACTAATTTTCAATCTGAAAGAAATAATAGGCCTATGTAATAGACCAGTGTCATCTCAATACGCCTCAATCTCATTTACATGAAGAGCTACAGTTAACCTCGGGTACTTCATTCTGCTTTTTTTTTATCTCTCCAAGAACTGTGTAATGTGCTGTTCTTGATTTAAAAGTCTTAAGAAGGGATCATGCCCTTGTTCCTCTTCCTGTCAGCCATTGTTCTGCGACTGTGATTGGCTCCTCTGCTCTTGTTCGCCTCCTTCCTACGGCGGTCCAAAACGGTCTCCTGTGCCTGTCCCCGCCCCTTTGGACCACCTACCACATGACTTGCTGGTGGGGGTCTGTAGCTATCAGAAAAACCAAATAAAATCAATTAATGACCTACTGATCGATGTTTTGTAGGTTAGTTAGATAACAACCATTGCAAATGTGCAGTGTAACTATGGCTACTTTCACACTGTCAAATTTTTAGGATTGACAACTGCATTTGCTTACAGGTGTGAGTCTTGAAATGTCCTTTTCACACAGCAACTTACAATAGCATCTCAAATACTATTTGTATGAACTTATAATGGGCGTCAAGCCCATTTTCTCTTACCAGTTTCCATCGCAACAGTGATCAAAGTAATATCAAAGATGGTGATGTCCATTAAACGGAGAAATCGTATCACTTTTGACATGACAAGAGCCACGATTTCATCCATCAAATCTTCATTAATTGACAGCAGTTTTTATATCTCGGTGGAGAGCGGAGCATTCGAGTTACGCTTAGAACACAAAACTGACAGGAGCAGCTCCGGTGGAGACTGCATCTAAAACCTTCACATGACACACAGCTCATATCTCTGTCACTTACCAAAAAGTTGCCAAAAGCGAAACCACACATGAAAACAGTACACACACGTTTGTGCAGTGCAGAGCTGCTCTCTCGCACTGTATGGCGTGACAGACAACTAGTTTTCAAATACAGAACTGACAACTGTATTCTGTTGCTGTGTGAACGTGGCCTATGATTCCAGTCCAGTCTGTTCTCAAACTTACCCTTTCCTGCTTTGCATAGCAGCTCTCCTGGCCTCGGCTCTCTCTCTGAGGACTGCTGGGTCCTGGACAAAGTGATCCTTCCTCGCAGCCTCATTCTGATCAAAATGACATAGGACAAGATCATTGTAAAATGGAAATGTGCATTATGTGAGAACCTGGAATTTTAATGTATGACTGATCAGTCTATTTCCTATTAACAGGAAAAGAGAAAAACAAAAAAGGCAAGTACTGAAAGTACCATATGATCTATCACACGCACCAAAACACCTGCGTAAGGGTGAATTAAAAACAATGAATTTAAAATAAAAGAGAAAGTGATTCATTCAAACCTTTTCCTCTTCTTCCTCCTCGTCTTCCTCTTCCTCCTGAGCCTTTTTGCCTGTTCTTAGGACTTGTGGGATAGTAAACGGCCTAAAGGACGAATACTTGGATGTTAATTTAAATGTAAATAAAAAAAATTCCACAATTTGGGGGGGGGAAAAATTATTTGTAATTTTTCTGGTAATTTGCAATTGCAATATAATCTGTTTAAAAAGAAAAAAAAAAGCTCCAGGTTTGTTGCGTTTGTAGGGCTGCACAATTTTGTGATTATATATCAATATATTAAAAATAATAATAATTATTATACTATAAAATAATTATTACTAAATATATATTTTATTAATTTAAGAAATATTACTATTGTAATATTTCACAGTAAAATATAAGTATAATAATATAATATTAAAAAATATATATTATATTATATATATTATAAATACTTAAAGGATTAATTCACTTCAGAATTGAAATTTCCTGATAATTTACTCACCCCCATGTCATCCATGATGTTTATGTCTTTCTTTCTTCAGTCGAAAAGAAATTAAGGTTTTTGAGGAAAATTGTTTGGAAAATGTTTTCCTCAAAAACCTTAATTTCTTTTTGACTGAAGAAAGAAAGACATGAACATCTTGGATGACATGTGGGTGATTAAATTATCAGGAAATTTTTAATTCTGAAGTGAACTAATCCTTTAAAGTCTTAATTTCTTCATTTTCAAACATTAAACCATCAAGCTTTTATTTTGGCTAAAAACCACAGGGAGCCCTTAAAGCTTCTCTTTTGTTGACAACAGCCAGTTTATAAGCACTTCTCATTACAAGTTTGGAAAAATGGTTGGCATGTTGCGTTCCCAAATGCACATAAGTGCCCCAAACTCAGAGCACATGCAGAGATTAGTTTTTGTTCTTATTAAGACCTTTGAATCTGAACATTGGAGAGGGATGCATTCCTCTCAATATCTATAATGGTAAATGCAAGCAGGAAGTGGAAAAGGATTCGTATTATGTACATCGGTCACAGCTCATACCTTCGGTTCAACAGTTCATCTTCTTCATCCAGATCATTTGCTCCTATTTGGTTTATATCATACGTGTCGTCATATTCGTCTTCATAATCATCCATGCTGAAAGCATTATCACGGTCTCCAGAGGGCTCATTCGTTATGGGAATCTCATCCACCACTGTCTGGTAGGCTTGATATCTCGCTCGCTGCTCTTCTATGTGCTGCTTGTCATTGAGCGTGGCACGTACACTCTCCCCCTGTCTGGAATATGCAGAGATTTTCATTTCAAGCTGACACAAACCATCTTTTACAGCTTGAGCTGAATATTTCATAAGTTCACTTTATGTCTACTCTGTCAGTTTACGCTGTACTTGTCAAAGACTATTTTCTCTTGACTAACTGGTTTTTAATTAAATATTCAGTGGCTTGTTTGACTAAACAGTCTAAAATTACAGAATAATGTACTGCAGGGCAGGATGGGGTAATGTTTCTTTAAGTGGGAAGAATTGTTACTGAATTTTAACATGGGCTCACAGAACCTACCTCCGGCCTTTCCATATGCGACTCATGTCCAATTGGTCACGGTGGAACACGTCAAACTCATCATCATTAAACACATTTGATCTTGTGCTCAAAACCGAGGGAAGCTCCTTCTTCACAGGCCTACAGGGCAACATTACAGAGACAATAAGCAACTATGAAGTGGACCTTAATTGAACCATAAATCCTTGGGTAACAGTTTACAATAAGTTAACATTAGTGAATTACATTATTTAACATGAACTAACAATGAAAAACACTTCTAAAATATTTATTGATCTTAGTTAATGCTAATTTCAATATTTACTAATACATTATTAAAATCAAAGTTATTATTCAATGAACCAGAGCTAAAATGAAATAATGAACAGTTGTATTTTTATTAATTAACTTTACATGGATGAATAAACACGCAACAAATGTATTGCTCATTGTTAATTAATGCATTAACTAATGGGACCTTATTGTAAGTGTTACCAATCTTTGTATACAAAAGACTTCAGTTGGACTTTACCTGGCCATTGCCCTGTCCAGTTTGTCAAGAGAAGGTGACAGTTTATCTTCCAGGATGTTGTTTATGACAAGTTCAGAATTGTAGCCGTACTCCTCCAAACATGCCAGAATGAATCCCTCTCCCAAGTCCGGAAGCAGCTCTAGGATATGGTCCAGCAGAGACTCCAGTTCTCCAGCACTTATTGTGCACACTGCCCCCTATAGACCCCAGAAAAAACATAGAACAAAATAATTTTTTATTTCACGAGCAGGTGCTAAAAATGTATTTTCCAACACTGTTGTAGAATTTTTTAGCAGCTAATGAACTCACATTGTCACCCTTACGAGGAATGTGAGTCATAGCTTCTGCTCCTCTCAACTCCTCTCTGACTCCCAACGCTCCTGCTCCTTCCTTCTGGGAAGCTGCTAAATCTCTGCTGGTCTTGCTCTTGGCTCCTACACTGTGATTGGCTGATGAGATTGCAGAGGGGAAGCTTCTCTTTTTCCCCACACACTCCCAGGCAGACTCTACACCCTGCAACAGGTAAGACGTCCTGGTGTCATCTCTGAGTGGGCAAATCAAGGAGAATCGCAGAAAATCGTAGAAAAGAGTTTAAAAAATTAGGGAAAGATGCATTATTCTGATTCTCAGTTGCAGAAAAAAGTAAAGACAGGATTTGAAAAGCAAGTCAGACAATGTGCTTTGTGGCTCTCTACTTGCACAACAGGCTAAACTGGCATTGAATTGATGGCATAGACATTGTTTATGCAGCAATAACCTCACTGACATTTTATGTTCCGCCTCTGCTGTCAGTGATTCTTTACATGGCAACGGTGATGAAGTGAACTTTGTACATACATGGTAGGTATTGGAGGAAATGAGCACTTGTAATGGTATCAGTGCATCAATAATTTCCAGGCATGTAGGAAAACCATTAGAAATCGGGACAGGTTATTTCTGGAATCATTGAGGTCATCTTCTCTGAAGCAGAAGCCTGAAAGATGCCAGAATGCTTCCCCTTTTATTACTTTAAAAATCAGCATACAGTGTTCTATACGGTGACCATAGTAAAGGATACAAATGAGGGAAGGCCTGCTGAAGGAGACTGATGTCATCCGCTATAGGGAACTGTTCATCATAATCTGCCAAGAATCTGAGAGATAAAGTGACAAACAGTGCAATAAGAATGCAATTGTGTTTAGTTGTCGGCTGTGATAGATTACATATACAACCATATACTTAGTGAGAAATTTTTGCATAATTTACCTTTTCTCTTGAAGGAAAGCTGTGAAGTTCTGTAGAAGATCTTCTACAAAGGATGCCACGTTTTCAGAGCTGTTAAAATGATTAATGCTTAGGATCAAGGATATTTGGTATTCATTCTTGTTTTTGCCTAATCTAATGAGGTTTAAAAGCATGTCTTTTTTTCCTCACCCCTCGAGTATGGGCTGTAAACACGAGTGTTGGAGCAGCAGGTGAGCAATCTCCACCATTTTCTTTCTGGAATGAGATACTCGTCTCCACATGTCCTCCTGTAAACTGAGACAAATTGCAACTTGTTAAACTTATCTTTACAAATTTGCAAAAGAGTAGCAGTAGTAAAGATTTTAATGCCATGTCAGCAGCTGAGGCTATAAGATACACCAGAGTTGTATAAACACAATTCATTGTCTGTAGGTTTGTAAGAGAACACATCAGTCAAGTTTGTAATTCTAACCTTTTATTGAAATTTCTCTTCTTCACTGCCTTTTCCAGGTCTGGAACTACCATCTCATAGAATGATGATAATCTACATTGAGAGATGCTCTGTTCATTATTTTTGTATCAGTAATATTAGGTATGAATTTCTGCCTTTGAGGACACTGTGTGAATTATAGTCAGTATGTGGATGTATTTGTGACACCTGTTAAGAAAGCTGTGTTGTTTGAAGGTAGAACAAGCCTCAGGGAAGATGTCTAGGAAAGAGTGGATAGTAGTGCAGGTATCGCACATGTACAACACCAAGTCTGCAAGCTCCTATGAGACATAAACGTAACACATATTTAAATATAGGCATTATATTCCTGCCCGTGAGGACACCTTGAATTATATGCAGAGTCAGTATTTGTGAAAACGGTTAAGAGAGATGTTTTGGTTACCTCCTCTGACATGGTCATGGAAGTTTGGCATCTGTTTGAATTCAGTTTGAGTGGTTGACCGGCTCCTGTGTCCTCTGACTGAATACCACACTGCTGTAATATTGAGTCAAACACCTAGAATGCACACGCACAGATTTTAGGAAGTTCAGCAGACCCTGAAAAATCAAAGCATTTAGAAGTGTTGATTGTGTCACATGATCACATGGAATACCTGGATGATTGAAGGTATAGTCTCATTTAGGTCTCCATAATAACTGGGCTGTTGAGTAAAAATGTTCTCTGGAAAAAATTGGGAAATTTTGGTTTTAAATATGGAAACATTCAAACAAATATGAGTGATAAAAATCAGATATGTTATAAAGGTACTTCAAATTATAAGTATGTACTATAAGATTATTGTAAGATTTTATTACCGATCATTTTATGTAGCAGTTGGGAATTTCCTTTTCCAAACAGCACACACAGATCCAGAATTTTGGGAATGTCAAATAGGTAGTTGTTGTAAATAATTTCTGCAAACACTGCAGGGGTAATGAAGTTCTCCTGAGGAAGAAAACAAAACAATATTTTCAATTTTGAATCCCACTGAATGCCAAAAAAACTGCCCGGCCAAAAAAAGTTGCTGTTTGGATTTAAAAAGGAAAATGCTTAAAGAGTCTATGTTTGGATCATTATTGCAGTGATTATTATGTTTCTAGCATGTTATATGTTTGGCAACAGTTCTTCTAACCCTAATTGATGGCGTGTGTAGCTTTTTATTTTGTAAACAACCATGTAGGAAGATCATGGCCATATTCCAGGATGACAATGTCAAGATTCACAAGGCTCAAATTGTGAAGGAATGGTTAGGAGAGAGCATGAAGACATATTTCCATCAGGAGGTGCATCAATTTTTGCTTAAGATCTTGTATTGACAATGCAAGAGGTGAGCACTCTGTGAAGTCTATTCCAGCACATCCCAAAGTCTTTAATGAATTTAAGGTCTGGACTCAGAGGTGCCAATTCATGTGTGAAAATGATTCTTCATGCTCCCTCCAAACCATTCTTTCACAATTTGAGTCTGGTGAATCTTGACATTGTCATCCTGGAATATGGCCATGATGTGTCTTCCTACATGGTTGTTTAAGAAATGAAAAGCTATACACTCTATCAGTTAGGGTTAGAAGAACTGTTGCCAAACATATCACATGCTAGAAACATAATAAATCACAGCAATAATGATCCAATCATAGAATCTTAAGTATTGGCCTTTTTAAATCCAAACCAACTATTTTTGGGCAGGGAAGTGTATATTACCATCATATTAACTGAATGTAATTTAATACAAAACCACCAGCACACATTTACGCTACTGTTCAAAAGGTTGGGGTCAGAAATATATTTTCTTTTCTTTTAAAGTAAAATACTTTTATAATGTTACAAATAATAAAATCAAATAAATGCTGTTCTTTTCACCTTTCTATTCATCAAAGAATCCTGAAAAAATATATATCATGGTTTCCACAAAAATATTAAGCAATACAACCATTTTCATCATTAATAAGAAACATTTCTTGAGCACCAAATCAGCATATTAGAATGATTTCTGAAGGATCATGTGAAACTGAAGACTGGAGTAAAAGCTGTGGAAAATTCAGCTTTGCCATCACAGGAATAAGTTACATTTTAAAATATATAATAGAAAACAAGCATTTTAAAATGTAATAATATTTCACATTATTACGTTTTACTTTTCTGTATCCAAAACACTTAAACAAATAATATAGTTAGTTACACAATATAATTTATGTAATAAAACAGTTTATCTTCACCTTAGACTCTTTGTGCGTAGCCATCCTGAGGAAGACCATGAACACAGAGCGGTGAATGTTCCTCTGCATGTCGGCTACAGCTGGACTAGACGAGAGACCAGATGGGTCCAAACTGCGAGGAGCATGTCTCAAATAAGAGTCCAAGCACCTCTGTAATGACTCATCAAATACCACCTAAAGGGAGAAAGGATAAAAGGAAACAGTATGACAGCTGTCTAGCTAAATAATCTAAGTGTCCAAAAACAACATTATTATTCTATTGGGCTGTACCACAATCTTCATTATCTGTACTATCAGAGTTTTTCTTTGTCAGGACAAGTAACATTTATTTTAGAGATTCCAACCTGACACCAGAATTTGTCGTGAGGTAAAGCCAGCAGCCACTCCAGATCATCTGAGATGAACTGAGCATGTTCCAGGAACTCCTCCACCAGTGCAGGTGTGCCATCCTCAGGTGGGGGCTTAAAGATTAAGAAACATCTCTCTTCTTTACGATCAGGGTGCTTGTGGGAGAGATTCAGGTGGCAGCATTATTCAAACTGTTAATAAAAGAACTGTACTATAGTGATGGATCAGGTTTACTCTAGGTGGACGCTGTAAAGAGTCTGTAAAGCAAATGTAAAGCAAAACATTCACTCACCAGTGCTGGTAAAGTGCGTTCTTTGCCCTGTGGTCCAAAGGGCTCAGTCACATGCAGTTCATCTAAAGGCACTTTTGCACAGGCCATTTCACCTGCCCAGGTAGGAACAGACCTGCCCTGAAGAAAATATCCAATGGATGTACCTCCTGATAAAACATACAGTAAAAGACAAGTACTCGTTTACTTTGTCTGAACTGCGTGTAAATGATTCGACAGGAGTTAAATGGTGGTTTAAAAGATGTTGTTAGTGCTGGTTTATGCTCATAGACTTGGCCTAAGAATTTTGAGTTGTTATTATTTTGATTGACAGGTTTAATGTCTATAGATGGCCTCGTTGACCGGCTAAGTGTCAGAGATCCACAATCAGCGAGAAGGTTGACAACACCATAAACATATTTTGTCATTGTAGAGATTGTCTAAACAACAGTCACATTTAATTTTAGTTTTTGTTATTTCATTTTAGACAAATGCAGCTGTCTAACTATGAGATGACTGGCTGTCTGGCTACAGAATTAGCGAGCCGGCTAATGCTGCCCGTGTTAGTGAGCTCAGCATCTTTACTAAAGACAACACGACCAAACAACAGCAGTTTTCATTATTTGCAAATGATTTTAGTAAAAGACAGACATTAATAAAAACGGCACAGTTTTGTTGACTGTTACTAAAAATGAACAGAACCACAAATGAGGGGGAAACTGAAAAAAAGTTAGCTTTCTTGCGTTTAAATAACAAATAGCTTTGTTCATTTTAACAGCACAGTATAAAAATAATTTAGATTAAAAACCAAGTGATAAAAATGTCACCTCTTGACTGAATCTTTCAACAGATGTTTAACAGCTCCAACTCAAGGCATCAGATCTATCAGCGTGGATATCCGGTCTACTCTACTCGTGCTGGCGAGATTTCAAAATAAAAGTCATAAAATAAAAACTGTTCTTTGAATCGCCGTAGAGCGTCGTTTGACTAGTGGATCGATGGAGAAGATATATAAACACCACAAAAAAACTTACTTCACTGACAAAGGTTCAACTTTAAGTTTCATCAAGTTATCATGTGCTATGTAGAGGAAATAATCTGTTGAGAAACATATGAGTGGGGAAAAAAAACATCCATCCATCCATCATCTATTTATCTGTCTATGTTTCAACCCCATTCAGACTCTCAGTCAACCCCAGGTACCCTAAAGAGCTAGTTTATCCTGGGAACACAAAATTTTTCATTATAAGAATATTAACTACTACTACTACATCATACCTTACTTAACAGGTACTTAGGTATACGTTTAGATTTGAATTGATAAAAATGTCATTAAAATGTAAGTTTTCCTGATGTGTCATAAGACAACTTTGAATATATATATATATATATAAATTTCTTAAAATAAAAAACGCTGGCGAACAGATTTCGTTCTTTTGACGGATATGATATAGCAGGCTACTTTCTTTTAGGATCAGTATGGGAAGGTATTTTGACAAAAGATAAGTATTTTCATTGGTTTTCACTTGATAATACTTTACATATCAAATAACTTTAGAAACAGTTTTAAAGATACATGTTTAACATAAAAAAATGTTTTGTGCAGTGGGCAGGTGACCTGAGGTAACAGTTCGAGGCTCAGGGTTGCCAGGTTTTCCCAACAAAACCCGCCAAATTGCTAATCAAACTAGCCCAATCGCGTTTTGAGGGGTAAAATCCACGTTTGTCCCCTGGTACAATTCTCATTCCAGCCAGGGGCTAAATATCATGTTATTCGGTGTCGCTTCAACCCGCGGACATGAAAAACAACCCGCGGAAACAGTGTTAAAGTAGCCCAATTCCGCGGGAAAACCAAGGACTTGGCAACACTGTCGAGGCTGTTTTATATGAATTCTTTTAGTCACATTCATTTATTTATTTTCATTATTTAATGTGAACGTTGTTGTTTTTCCAGTGTTTTGGCTGTACAATGATTAAGTAGCTGTATAGTTACAAGTAGAGCACATTATAAACCTACTGCTCTTAACGTTTTTAGATTTTTTTCACGCGGTATTTCTTGAAACGCTGACCAGTGGTCGTAAGCTGTTCACTGGAAGTTTTATAATAGCCTACATATTCCTTACGTTACATACATTTCTTTATTTTCATTAGTCACTGTGAACGTTGTTGTTTGTCGAATTTATTAGCTGAACAACGACTAAATGCATAATCGGAAGTAACAACAACCATTGAATAAAAATAATTATAAAATATAAGATAAAGATGAAAAATGTAAAACAGTAATACAGGCTACTATCACTATATTGCTCTGCTTCTGCTTGTAACATTCTGACTATTTGCAACAATTTGCCACCAGAGGTCACACGGGAACCACAAACTTACAAACACATTGAAAGTTTGGTTTTGTACTGGGCGCCTTCTGTATCCAAACTCAATCTTTCAAATTTCAATGAACTGCCATATGTTTTCATTAATATGATTTTAAACAACAAGGGCTTCATATGGACGATTTCCCTTTAGGACTGGTGTGTGTCAATTCCACCCCGTGCCGTGTGTGATTTCTCCATCATTAGCAAAAGCCCAAGTCCCTTTTTACGCTGCTTACAATCCTCAAGACACGACAAGGCCCCACTGATGGAGCGCGCGTGTGTCGCCTCCTCTATTTGCGTAGCGGAGGCTCCACCTTTCAAGCATTGCAGTGACCTCAGCTGTGGGCTGAATTGAGCTGGGTGGGATTTTCAGGCTCGTATTCCCGATCGCGCATTCAAGGATCACGATTTAACGGTGTATGTGACGGAGCGAATAAGCGTTTAGCCGGCTCGCGCTGAACGGTGCAGGATTTGTGTTTGTGTTTGCGTGCATCTAACGATAGGGATCCAATAAACGAGGAATGTGGGATTTACAGAATGCCCAACAGCGTTGGAAAAAGATTTAAACCCACCAAATACATCCCGGTGTCCACTGCCGCCACTCTTCTGGTGGGATCCACTACTTTATTCTTCGTTTTCACGTAAGTTTGCGGGGATTTTTCTTCTTTTTTTCAGTGGTGATCGTAAGCTGTTCACTGGAATAAGTTTTATGCCAGTTAAATGGCCACAGGGCCTGTGGTTTGACTGTGAACCTGAACTATTTCTCTGATTTCTTAATTTAGACATAGACAGTTAATGTGCATTTAGAAGTGTGCATTTTGGGGGGGTCTTCAAATGCTTGATGATACCGGTCATTTCTGTTGAGAATTCACATGTGAAATGAGTTTAGCAGAAAACTGGTTGTCTGAAAATATTTATACTATAAAATACTCATTCATAGACTAAGTTAGAGACTGAGCTCATCTTCAGCATATACTGCCTTTTTAGTGGAAGCTTGTAGACATTTTTGTTCTTGTTCATTCATTGCAATGATTTGTGAGTGCACTGTAATGTAAGGGGGATGTGATTTCACTGTGATAGGTTTTGACATCCACATAGTTTCATTGTAACGTCACAGAAAGATGTGTTTGTAGCTGTTGCTTAAATGTGTGTGTGTGTGTGTATGTGTGCATTGATCTTTGCTTCAAAAGCTTTCTCTTACAACGTAAGGCTAAAGTCATTACAAAAGATCACCATAAAGTGATCTTTGTAAGTGTATTGATGGCCAGGAAGTTGCTTTAGGTTGAATCATTCATCAAGCAGTGAGCAGATTGTTACAGGCTTTGATTTACTCTAGCAGTTGTTTGAAGAATCAACATTAGATTCAGATTATTCTCATTCAGATTACAGTTCAGAGTACATGTCTTTATTTGATCATCTATCAGGCATAAACTCACTTGCTTTTGGTATATTTTGTAGAATAAGAATCCTGCAAATTGGACTTAATGGACAGCTTTTTTTTTTTCTTTGCTTTTTTTTTTAAACCACTTTCAACACCTTTTTTCTAAGCTAGTTCATTTGGAATAGTACTGTGGTGTAACATTAATTAATTTTTAAAAGTACAAATATAAGGTCATAAAGCCTGCATAATAATTGTAAAGGATTTAACAAAATCTATTGTGTAAAATATTGTAGATGTACTGCAGGACATGTCAACATCCCAGAAGTATTTCATGCCAACTAACCAGCTGCTTTTGATTTTAGAGATGAGTATATAGGGGCTTGTAGGACTTAGGCCCTGTTTACACCTGGTATTAAGATGCAATTTGGTTGATCGGATCACAAGTAGACAAAGGAGACACATACCTGTTACACTTGGTATTTTAATCTGTCACTTTTGTCCACTTTCATCAACAACTGTCCTGATTTCTTCAAGGGGAGGGTCTATGGGCGGGTGTATGTATGAGTTTTTTTTTTTTCAGATCTTTCAATATAATGCACAAAATAAGCTTGTGCAATTTACATATGAACGCGCCCAGAGACGACGAAAAAAACAAACGGAGAGCATCAGCTTTCATTTCTGCTCTGATAGGCGCAAGACCAGACCAAATGCTGTCAGTGCGTGTTAAATATCAGGAATGGTGAGAGAACATTGTGCTTGGTATGTTTCTCGTCTTCAAACCAAACTTGGGTCTTCAGCCGACAAGGTTTAAATCCCATCTGGCTAGCACGCCTCCCATAATGTTTATGCATTAGGTCAGTAGATGAAGAGTAGGCGTCTTTTGTGGCTGTTCAAACACTACGAAAGCAATCCAGTTGAATGCATTTTCGACTACCTCTGGAAGTGGTCGAAAGTGGCTCAAAACAAGCTCAAAACGTTTTAAACCCCGTTTACACCTGTATTTAGCGTCGTCCACTTGTGATCCGATGGACCAAAATGCATCTTAATACCAGGTGTAAACAGGGCCTTAGAGAAAAATTCACCTACATGTGATGTCTAAAATAAGTTAATTTTTCAAATTGTCCCACCCTTAAACTTTTATAAAGTTGTCTACTGGTTTGGGAGCATGAGCCCTGAGCAGATGGATGATCTCTGGATTAAGAGCTCGTCCCATTGCTCTTTGATACTCTGGATTAATATACTGTTTTGGAAACAGGGGTAGACCTTTACATGCTAAATTCCCAATGCAAATAATAGGAAACAGACTGGTTTTTCAGTTTCCTCTGGTAGCCATTGTGAAGGTAGATCTGTGTCGAGCCTCAGACCTCAAAACCTCAATGCCATCTGTATTTAAAACGGCACTCAGGTGCAGCATTAAAGCTAATGTCAGTACCTAAGGCCATGCTTGTTCACTGACTGCTCACTAGAGAACAGTTGATAGACCTTCAAGGCAACAAAGGCTGTGTGATGACTTTCTCTCGAATGTGAGAAGTAATGGGGGATAAGGGTGTTGTCAGGCATGTACACCGATCTTAACAAGGTCGTTCTCAGTTCGTTTTCCCATATGGCCTCACTACATCACTGCATTTATGTCAAGGGCAGTGGTGTGGAGTGAGGAGACTTGTGATGTGTAGACTTTGTAATCTTCCCACATATCTTTTGTCCATTTGTTTATGACGTGTACTTAAAATGGCTTCACCAATTTTTAAGATATTGTATTTGTTATTAGCATCTTTTGAGATTTAATTTCTGAAAATTTGCTTGGTGAACAAGCAAAGGAAAGAAGTTTAGTCCCTCATTTTCACAGAGAATGAACTGCTGAAGTGCTCTTAAGAAACATCACATAAGTGTAGAAAGAAAATTAAACTTTAGAATTAGTCTCTTGGCAAGTATGACTAGAACTGCTTTTAGCAGTAATTCAAAAGACAAATTACGAAGTAGCAGCGTTGAGGTCTGCATTCAGTGCTGATAAATTTTCTAGAAATAGTATTCTACCATGATGTTTGGTATTTTTGCTTTAGAATAATTTGCTTCTGGTGCATGTTGATTATCTTTGAAAAAAAAAAAAAAAAGAAGATTTGAAATCTTTTTAAATGGCTTGACTATAGCAGTTTCTCCTTCCAGCCAATGAAAAGAAAGCATATCAGTGTGAACTATCAGATAGTGACCCCCTTTTAATTTGTGTCTAACCTCTTTCCCTTGTTCCCTTATGGGGGACAGATTGGATTAGCAGCGGTCGTATGCAGATGTCCTGTGGTCTGTAGTATTTCTAAACATTATGGTGACATAATGGACTATAGTTTAAATTTAAGGCCTTTAATGAAGCGCTCATCTCCATTTATATTAATCTTCATTCCCTGCTGTGCTTTCTTGTTAATGGGCCTGTAATATTTGTATGCTCTTCTGTTAGATTTTGTGATAAACACTTGCACCCTGTGTAAGTATGTGCACACACAAATACAATACAAACTCTTGTAAATTCAGTGTTTGTAAGAAAATGTAATCTAAATGTGAATGAGAGGAGGACTTCAGTTGTGATAACACACATAGACACTGCTTTTGTTTAGCAAAATGTCAGGGAAAGAACAATATTTGGCTGATGAATTGCACATAATTCTGTTGAAAATGAATCTGTCAGGTCGGAGACGCAAACAGAGCAGAACAGTGGTGATTATTAGTGTGCCATTCAGAACCTGCAGCGAGCAGAGAGACGGAGTGATAAGCAAAACGGAAAGAGAATGACGAAAGTGGTTTTAATGGTAGAGATGAATACTGCCCACAGTCACAAAGAAGGTTTGACAACAAATGTAGCACAAATGTATTCACTCACTCACTCACTCACTCACTCCATTCCATTCCATTCCTTTTATATGGATAAAACAGTTATTTCAGAATATCTTCTTTTTATTCTGCTGAAAAGGATGAGTAAATTGTGACAGAATTTTCATTTTTCAGTGAAAAAACATATTAGACTTTGTTGCCTTTTCCTTCTTGTCTCACAGAAGGATTGCATTCAACTAACAACCCATAGTCCCAAATCTCTTAAAAGTCTTTCATCATCACATCTTCTCTACTATCTGCAGCATTATTCATATGAGTAGCTTGGATATGGATAAGTGATTTTAGTTTCAATCTAGGTCATTTTTTGTTTTCAGTTGAACAGTGCTGTGCTGCTGTCAGTGTTGGTGAGTATCCATGAATCTGCAATTATAACTTATTAAAATCAGGACTGGGACTGAGAAAGAATTCAGAAGTATAGCTCCCATAATTCCATGTGATTTTTTTTTTTTTTTTTTTTTTTTTTTTTTCCCAATAGGAATGTAAGGTTCATTACAAGAAATAGATGGCAGAAATAGTTATTGATCTGTGTTGTGTTTCCCTTTTATATGCACAGAAATATGGAGAAAGGGAAAGCTTAACCTCAGATCTGTAACTGTTCATAAAGGCTCTGTGAATACAGGCCATAAACTTTAATTATAACCATGAGCAGTTTGTGGATTTGGCTACAGTTTTCTAAGTCTCATTCATTTAAAATGATTTGTATTTTTTTTGCATCCCCTAGAGGAAACTATGGAAGATAAAAGTTAAACTCTTCTGAAACGTTTTCATTGCTGTTATCGGTGCAGTTTCTGTTTAATGCAGCATATGTTGGAGTTATCTGTGTAATGAATGCAAAAACTGTGTATAATTAAATAAGCAAATATCTACCACTCTTCAGGTGTAAGTTACCACTAATGAAAATGAGAATTGGTTGGTCTGACAGCTGTTAAATTCACCGTGACTATTGAAAATACTCTTGATAATGAAGCTATTTAGCCTTTATATCTGTGTCTTAAGTATTTGTTTAGATTTCAACCACTGCGAAACAAAAATTAAATCATATCTTTTCCTTTCAGATCCCTGCAAGCCTGTTTAAAACAATAGAACCTACTATGACTCACTCTCACCCTATGTGGAACTCGTATTAGAATGGATGTGGGAATCTAATTTTGGATGTCATAGCTCATGTATTCTTAGCTAGAGGCTACATGACAGTAATGAGATCAAATCATTTTCCCCATGTTAGTTGACATTAAGTAAAGCCGGTTCTCATGAAGATTGATTCAAATGATGGTGTTAATTTGGTATAGATTGCTGTTGCTTAAACTAGTCTGTCCACCCTCTGAGAAATACAATTATACCCCATTATCAGTTACACCAATGCATGACCATAAATTTCTAACGTAACATTTTGACACCTGCAGCTGTTAGCTCTCAGTCGAGAGATGAATGATAGATGTGCATGGGCCTTTTTGCTTCCCTATACACTACCATTCAGATTTCAGAATGTTGGGGTTGGTGAGATTTTTTTTTTTTAATGTTTTTGAAACAGTAAGAGAACACAGAACACGTTTTTGCAGTTAAAAATGTGAGACGCAGGTTAGTGGAAGGAAAAAAGTGCAAGGTCTAGAGACGCGTTTTTAAAACTTCTTTTATCTTGAGCGTAGCATTTTTAGAATGCTGTGTCATCGTTAAAGACATCTGTCTAGGCTAGCGCATGTTTACATTGAAATACTATGGAAAAGAAGCGTTGTGTAATGGAAAAATGCAATGGCCCCTAAGAAAAAGTCTCTTATTCTCACCAAGGCTGCATTTATTTGATCAAAATACAGTTAAAAAAAAATAATATTGTGAAATATTATTACAATTTATTTACAAATTTACAATTTCTATTTAAATATATCTTTTAAATTGTAATTTATTCCTGTGGTGGTAAAGGTGAATTTTCAGCATCATTACTCCAGTCTTCAGTGTCACATGATCCTTCAGAAATCATTTTAATATGCTGATTTGGAGCTCATGAAACATTTCTTATTATGACTGTAGAAATCAGTTGTGCTGCTTTTTTTTGTGTGAACAGTGATACTTTTTTTCCTGGATTATTTGATGAACAGAAAGTTTAAAAGAGAAACATTTATTTCTTTGTAACAATGTAAAAGTCTTGTACTGTCACACTTGATCAATTTAATGCATCCTTGCTGGATAAAATAATTATTTCTTTAAAAGAAAAAACAAACTTACACTACCTTTAAAGGTTTAGTTCACCCAAAAATGAAAATTCTGTCATCAGTTACTCACCCTCGTGTCGTTCCACACCCGTAAGACCTTCGTTCATCTTCGGATCACAAATTAAGATATTTTTGATAAAATCCGATGGCTAAGTGAGGCCTGCATTGCCAGCAAGACAATTAACACTTTGAATGCCCAGAAAGCCATTAAAGACGTATTTAAAAGTTCATGTGACTACAGTGGTTCAACCTTAATATTATACAGCGACGAGAATACTTTTTGTGCACAAAAAAAAAAAAAAAAAAATAACGACTTTATTCAACAATATCTAGTGATGGGCGATCTCAAAACACTGCTTCATGAAGCTTCGAAGCTTTACGAATCTTTTGTTTCAAATCAGTGGTTCGGAGCGTGAATCAAACTGCCAAAGTCACGTGAACCATTGAAACTTCGAAACACTTATGACGTAATGAAACCTCGTTTACTGAAATCACGTGACTTTTACGCACCGAGCCTCTGATTCAAAAGTAACACAATATTGTAACGCATTACTTTTAAAAGTAACTGTCCCCAACAACCCTGGTCATAATATATGATAAACAATTGAGTGATGCTTCTTATTTAGTTTCATTGTTTTTCTGATGAGGCTGGCAATTACAAACTGTTGATTCTGTATGCGTGGCTAAACCATTGGACCTGTTTTTATTGATTGTTGATGCAACTTTCAGATGATCATCAATGAGCAACATTACATCGAAACATTATTTGTCTGTATATTGAGTCTTTGAGAATGAGTCAGACAAATAAATACTAGGCCATTTTATCTTATTTCAGCCAGCCTTCCCCATCACTATGCCTCTTCCAGGTTCAGATAATGTAGACAGATCAGTGTGCCATCCATGAAAGGCATTTTGAGTGGATCTATTGGAGATTTTTCATTATACAAAAATATTTGAGCACAGATTGCAGTGATTAACCAATCAGATTCAGTATTCCAGAGAGCCATGTAATAATTTTATACGATGCTTACATTTAACGAAGAAAAGCGGTGCTGCAAATTAATAAAGAAATGCCCATTTTGTTATAACTCTAAATATCTATAGCTGCAGGCTGAAAAAGACTTCAAAGAATCAGGCAAAAACTGAAGCTTTTTCTTACAGAAAAACTTTATTTGGTGGTCAGTTAGTAAAACTGTAAACTGTGTTGACTTTTAACTATCTGAGAATTTAGTGCTGAAAAGAGATCTGTGTGCACATGGTTCTCCATCCAGTATGACAAATCCTACTGTCACTGCACAGCTAGTGCTCCTCTAATAGAATTGTGTTCCGATGCTTTTCCCAGTGAAAGAAAATTTTCTGACACCGTTTCCCCTGAAGACAGCACAGCAGGGTGTTGACATCTGTAATGTGCCATGGCAGAAGTGACAACAGATGAAGCCGCCACTATGGCTGGCCGAAAAACAGACATTATTGAAATGAACACTGTGAAGAAGACGTGAACTTTTGATTTTTTTTTTTTTTTTTTTTTTTTTTCATGAACCTTAAGTACACAAAACTTAATTTTGAGATAGACACTGAACGTAATGATGGATGAGTGAGTCAGATGTTGATTCAGTAACTGCTCTGAGGTCGTTCAGTGGAGGATTTGTCCAACTGATTCAAACCAGGAACTAATTTGATTCATTTAAAAGAACTCATAAGAGTCATTTGTTTGTGAATCAGACTTCACTGATTCGCACTGTTTTTGTTTGTGCCATATCAGTTGAAAGACTTGTTAAATTATTTTTGGTAAACTTTTTATCTTTAACCTTTTATCGCATTTAATTCTGACTCAACTCTCTGGTAAAATATAATTTCTTTTGCCAAGACGCTCAGCAGTGGTAAAGTGCAAGAAATACTGCTTCCAATTTCTGAGCAGCTAAGTGTGTCATAACCTGCATTCTAGTAATTTAATAAGAAAGCTGAACGTGTTTCATTTGTTTCAGATTCTTAGCTTTTTATGTCAAAAATCACCTGCTTATTTTTAAATATGGTGTTTAAAACTGTAAAAGTAAAATTACCATACTTAGGGTTATTTTAGGGGAAACTGATTTTATGAATGAGACAGTTATAGTAGTATTATATTGAATAATATTGCATTTGAATTTTGAAGTGTGTAATTTTCTGTTATTGTGTGAATAATTTGAAGGTAACAAGACATGGAATATCTAACTCCCTAGATTATTTGCTTCCTCATAGTAGTTTTCCCTCTCATTAAAAGATGGAGAATCCCTGCTGTACACACTTCTGAGACTCATAATGAACTTAATTGTCCTGCTGGGCTTTGGTTTGCTTCATCTGCCCCAGTAGATCTGTCTGTTTTTGGCCGGTACTTTCCATTCATTCACCAGCATAAATTCATTTTAGATGGTGCAGGGATTTACATTCGGAATTTAGACGCTTCATTCAATTGAGACCAGGTTATTGCTGTGTTATTATACACAAAAGGCTCCTGACCCCACACTAGAGCTAAAAATATGGCTTTTCTGCCGCGCCTCTGTTGGCTTTCGTAATCATAGCCTGCTTGGAAATCTTCCCCAAAACACAGAGGCTGCCTGTGCAGACCGGTTGGGGTAACTGGAGCTCTCAGTGTGTGTTTGTGTGTGTGTGTGTGTGTGTGTGTGAGGATGTATGTTACCTCTGAGGTGAAAAGGGCAGCAATGGAGCAGGAGGGGGAGGAAGTGGAGCAGGAGAAGGAGAGAGGTGGCAGGCAGGAAAGGAGCTGAGTGAGTAGGGCTACTCCTTTTTCTCCATCCCCCTTTCCAACCATTCATCTGCCCACTGGCTGGAAAAGCCTCCGACTCTTTTACGAACATGTGGAACACATTTAACCACCTCAGCTGCGCCCACCCGAGCTGTCTCCACCCTCCTTTCTCTTACTCTTTTCCACCCATTCTGCACGCTCTGCCATTTACGCCAACTATTTCACTGCATTTGCAGTATTGCATTCTTGTTTGATTAAAAGAGAAGTATGTCATAGTTTTTGCCCTTTGCTGTATTTCAAAGCGGCAAAGGGCAAAAAAAGAATAAAATAAACTAATAAATCTGAAAAATGAGTAATGAGCTCTTAGGTTTTTCGGTGTTTCAAAACTTAACTTTTAATTTAAATACTTATGCATCCTTTCGGATAAAGTCTTTTCTATGGAAACCCGTTTCTGCCACTAAATAAACACAGTAATTGCACCTTTTTATCTCAGAATTCTGACTTTTTTTCTCACAATTGCGAGTTATAAAGTCAGAATTCTGAGATATAAACTCGCAGTTGCGTGATATAGTCACAATTCTGACTTTTTCTCGAAATTCTGACTTTTTTTCTCGCAATTGCGTGATATAGTCACAATTCTGACTTTTTCTCGAAATTCTGACTTTTTTTCCTCACAATTGCGAGATATAAAGTCAGAATTCTGAGGTATAAACTTGCAATTGCGTGATATAGTCACAATTCTGACTTTTTTCTCGCAACTGTGTGAGATATAAACTAACAATTGTGTGAAACTTTTTCTCGCAATTCTGACTTTATATCAAGCAATTGCAAGTTTATATCTCAGAATTGTTACTTTTTATCACGCAATTGCGAGTTTATATCTCAGAATTGTGAGACACGCAATTGCGAGATAAAAAGTCAGAATTCTGAGATAAAAAGTCACAATTACTGTTTTTATTTTTTTATTTAGTGACGGAAACGGGCTTCCATACTTTTCATTCAAATCCTACTATTATAAACCCAGAAATTGGATCCACATGGAGACTGTCACATCAGAGAGAAGGTGCCGTCACTCAGACTGTTAAAAGCATCTCAGAGGTGCCACTGGTCTCTGGTGCTTTGATGTAAGAGATGTAAAGGCCAGCATGACCCCTTTGAGTTTATTTTATTTATATACAATACGTTATATCAGTGGTGGTGGGCCACTATGGAATTTTTCATAGACTGGACTGAGGCCATTATCTAGAGATCAAGGAGCGATGTATGGAGCAGAGCAGATGCTTTCAGTTTATAATTGTAGTATCCTTTGTCCAACTGAAGTAAAAAAATACAGCATAAAACACAACATTGTGCATTTTAATGCACCTTTTCTGAATAAAAAAGATTTCTTACAAAAATCTTACTGTGACCCCAGGCTTTTGAATGTTAGTCAGTGTGTCATCAGAACTTTAAAATAACACAAATGGAAATATGTATTGTAGTGGCCAAAAAGAGACGTGAATGCATTTAGTAAACAGATGCTGTCATAATGAATTGGTGTTGATTGTGCAATGCTCAGAAATGAGTTCAGTTCTTGGTTTGGTGCATAGATTATAATATTGCAGAATGAATTTAATTGAATTTGACTTTCATCAGTAGTGTGAGAACTGTGTCTTGTCTGTGACAGAGGGTATGATGGCGTGTATATATAGCCTATATATGTGTGTGTGTGTGTAAGATATCCTTTTTGATTGGCTCATCTGTATTCATCACCTTACACGGTTATGTCATTTTCAATCAAGCCAGTTTGAAGCAAAGGAATAAATGAAACTCAAAAGAAGCCAAAACGAGAAGTGGCCCTAGAGCCCTAGAGTAAAGTGCTCTGTCGTTTGTCAGCCCAGTGCTCCGACAGAATAAAATCACCAATGCAAATCCATTCAATTTGACTGTAAAATTCTGGAAGGCGCCCACAATTATAGCTTTATCCTGACCAACAGACTGCTGAATGCCATTGTGAGTCAGAGTTTGGTGTTTTCTTTCACAACAAAATTTTGCTATGCTTCAACACAGTCTTTGTAAGAATTTGATTGCATTTCAAGCAAGACAGAAGATGAGGCATGCTGCCTCAGGTTCGATTTTAAGCAAACGTCTTTTTTTTTTTCACTTGATAACCGAAATGAATAGTGCTTTTGGTTTCATAGAGTATAGTATAGTGCCCTTGCTTGAATAGGAACGCAAATGCTACGTTTACACAGATTTATCCTCCTTCACTTGGTCTTGAGTAGGGTTGCAAAATTCTGGGAGTTTTCAAAGTTGGAAACTTTCCATGGGAATAACGGGACTTAATGGGAATAAACTGGAAATTTGCAAAATTGCAGGTTAGCCTATGACAGGGAACTTAAATTTAGTTGAAATAAAAACATCTTGTAGCATAATATTGGTTAAACAACCAGATTTAATGCAAATTCAGTTGAATTCTACCCTGCACATTTCTCAATCACATGCACACAGCACACTACTAACTGTAGGGCTATTGAGGCCACACCCCCTGCATGCACTGTGCATTCCTTCATCACTTGCACAGATAATTTCTAGAATCCTGGGGCCTCATTTATAAAACGTGCATACACACAGATTTGAATATTGAGCGTACGCTAAAATCCAATGTTCATATTTATAAAAAAGGTCTTTGACATTGAAAAGTGCTTAGCGCCATGTCATGTTCTAAGCAGATGTACGCAATTTTCTTTATGGCAGAGAGTCGGAGTACTGCAGGTATTTGAAAATCTAAGCAATTCTTGCTGCTCGCCGTTCTCAAGTAAAGGATTTAGATGTTGGCTGGTGCTCTTTTATATGCAAATTACATTAATTTGGGGGCATTTACAAGGTGGAGATCTAAAACTATTCAGCTGCGCGCAATTTAAAGACGCATGTTTTTTTGAGAAATGATCGTAAGATCAAATGTAAGATGGTTTCTACACAACATTTTGTAAATGCGGCCCCTGGTCACTGGAATCAGAGGATTTATTTTTCTTTTTTTGAAAATTTCCAAAATTCCCCAGCTTAACTTCCCATGGAAAGTTTCCGGAAATTTTCTGCCCCTTTGCAGCCCTAGTCTTGAGATTCACTGTATCCATACTAGCATACTAAAATCCGATTTTTCGGCACTGTCGCATACTACACTCTTAAAAGTAAAGGTTCCAAAAAGAGTGCTTTTACAGCAATGCCATACAAGAACCATTTTTGGATCCCAAAAGAACCTTTTAGTGTACATTTTGTAAAGGAACCATCTTTTTTTTCTTTGTCTGAAGAACATTTTAGTAATCAAAAGAAACTGTATCCACTATAAAGAACCTTTTGCCTAATGGAAAGATTCCATGAATGTTAAAGGTTCTTCATGGAACCATATGCCAATAAGGAACTTTTATTTTTAAGGGTGTGCATCATGACACAAGCATATTATGTTTTCTTTTCAATGGAAATTCCAGGTATTTGAAAGAGCCGTACATTTACCTTCTAGGAAAAGTCTAGGGCAACATCTTATTTTCTGCTCCAGACGAGCTTTGGTGTAAAAGCTTTTACGGTAAGCCCTGATTGGGTTGTATAGGTGGAAAGGACCAGATAGAAGGAGGATCTTGTCTTATCTCTGCTGGCTTGTTTGTTTTCCTCTCCTCTGGGACATAATTGTCAGAGAGTATGGCTAGAAGGCCTTTTTTTCCTTTTCAGATCTTTACTTTTGCCCTTTTGTTTCTTGCCGTCTCCTGCAGTCTTAAACAGCCTGTTGGGACGTGTCCTTTACTCAGTTTCATTCTCAAGATCACGCATGTTCATTTATGTTCCAGTATGTGGACTAAATAAGCTGAGGAAGATATTGTTGTGGCTGACATCCATGATCTTTCATGGGCATCACAGTGGGAATTCTAGCTGAGCTACTATTTTCCTAATCAATTCAGGATAAAAGAATGAAGCACATTTGACCTCTTTAGTCTATATTGTTGCTGTAGTTCTTTTTTATGGTCTAAAATGATTTTGATCATGTTGAAAGAAAATCCATTTGTTCAAAAGAATTTTGCACACTGTAAGTGATACTATACTGGGTGGGTGTGTACTGTATACATGCCTTGCGGGGTTGATCAATTTTATTGATCTTCCATGTGCGTGTTTGTGTTTATATGA
Source organism: Ctenopharyngodon idella (assembly GCF_019924925.1). Lineage (NCBI taxonomy): Eukaryota > Metazoa > Chordata > Actinopteri > Cypriniformes > Xenocyprididae > Ctenopharyngodon > Ctenopharyngodon idella. Next base: position 34,610,186 of record NC_067224.1, read on the forward strand.
CTGTGTTTATATCGGGTAAATCTAGAATATGAGGGGGTGTGTGTGTGCACACACTAAATTGATCCTATAGTTCCACTCCTGTTATATTTAGTATCAGGTGTCTACATGACATTTGCTTGGCATTCACACACATTCAGCCTGTAATATAGAGCTTATCCCTGTCATTGTCTTTAAGTGACACATGTTTCTCCCTAATTTCCTTTTATAAGCAAGACCTGCTCTGTTAGCTCTGACTATATGGTGTTGTTATTCCATATTTACTTAAAGGGTTAGTTCATCCAAAAATTAAAATTCTGTCATTAATTACTCACCCTCGTGTCGTTCCACACCCGTAAGACCTTCGTTCATCTTCAGAACACAAATTAAGATATTTTTGATAAAATCCGATGGCTCAGTGAGGCCTGCATTGCCAGCAAGTTAATTTACACTTTCACTACCCAGAAAGCTACTAAAGACATATTTAAAACCGTTCATGTGACTACAGTGGTTCAACCTTAATGTTATGAAGCGACGAGAATACTTTTTGAGCACCAAAAAAACAAAATAACTTTATTCAACAATATCTAGTGATAGGCAATTTCAAAACACTGATTCATGAAGCTTTGAAGCTTTACGAATATTTTGTTTCAAATCATTGTTTCGGAGAGCCAAAATCACGAGATTTCAATAAACAAGGCTTCATTACGTCATAAGTGTTTCGAAATTTCAATAGTTCATGTGACTTTGGCGCATTCCGAACCACTAATTCAAAACAAAAGATTTGTAAAGCTTCGAAGCTTCATGAAGCAGTGTTTTGAAATCGCTCATCACTAGATATTGTTGAATAAAGTCACTATTTTGTTTTTGTTTTTTGGCGCACAAAAAGTATTCTCGTCGCTTTATTATATTAAGGTTGAACCACTGTAGTCACATGAACTGTTTTAAATATGTCTTTAGTAGCTTTCTGGGCATTGAAAAAGGAAATGATCTTGCTGGCAATGCAGGCCTCACTGAGCCATCAGATTTAAAAAAAAAAAATATATATATAAATGACATAATTTTCATTTTTGGGTGAACCCTTTAAAGTAAATATTAGACCTACACAAAAGTTTGGGTCCAGTAAGGTGTTTTTTTTTTTTTTAAGAAATTTTGCATCAAATTGATCAAAAGTGACTTTGATTCAAATAAATGCTGTTCTTTTGAGCTTTCTATTCATCAGTGAATCTTAAAAAATGCAGCACGACCATTCTCAACATTGATGATGATAATAAGAAATTATTCTTGAGCACCAAGTTAGATTTTTAAAGGATCATGTGACACTGAAGACTGGAATAATGATGCTGAAAATTCAGCTTTGCCATCACAGGAATAAATTACATTTTAAAATATATTAAAATTTTAAAAAGTTGTCATGAAATTAAAAAACATTTATTTTAAATTATAATAATATTTCACATAAAAGCTGTTTTACTGTATTTTTGACCAACTAAATGCAGCCTTAGTGAGTATAAGAGACTTCCTTCAAAAATCTTACCAATCCCAAACTTTTTAACAGTATTTGTGTGTTAGGTAAAGTGGTTTGAATGTGTCAGAGTCGGTGTGTGTGTATGTGTGGTGTGGGCAGGTGGGTGTCAAAGGTCTGATCTGGATAGTGTGGACAGCTGACCCCACTCAACAGTGTGTGTCTAGTTGAGTGTTAGGAGGACTGAAAACAACAGCTAAAGAAATAGACAGGGTCAACAGTCTTGTCCTGTTGTTTTTGCAGTTGTGCTCGCTTGAATCAGCAAAGCGTTTAGAGTGTTGCTGACAGAACAGTAAATATATATTCACAAGTCTGATATATTGAATTTTCCTGCTGTCACTTTGCCTCTCTAATGTGGGGCCAATCATCAATCACCATGGTTCCCACTCTAAGCCAAATGTCAAATTCCCTGACTTTTCCCTGACTTTCACTGACTAAAAAGTTGAATTTCCATGACCTATAATAAATGGAAAAACAGGCCACTGTTGTGCTGAGCACTGAGCAGACAAAAATCAGCCCCAGACAGAATTTTAAATCCATCCATTTGCAAGCTTTATTTACTTGTTCACAGATGTTTTTAGTACAAAACTAAGTTAAACACTCATACACACTACTTTTTTGCGCTTTCAAGTAAACTAAAAACTAAAAATTTAAATCGATAAACAAAATCCCTGATATTCTATGACTTGGACAAAAAAAATATAAAATTCCCTGACTTTCAATGTCTGGAATAGACCTTTTAAAATTCCATGATATTCCAGAAATTCCATGACACGTGGGAACCCTGAATCACGAAATGGGCTTGAGTTATGGGCTATTGAGTTAATTCAGAGAAAACCAATATGGAACCCATGGACAAATCTATTTAGAGCCCATAATGGGGCTTATTTAGGCCCTGTTTACACCTGGTATTAAGATGCATTTTGGTAGATCGGATCTCAAGTGGACGACAGAGACACATACCCCTTAACTCCTGGTGTTTTAATCTGTCTCTTTTGTCCACTTTCAACCGCTTCTGTCCTGATTTCTTCGAGGGGAGGGTCTATGGTCGAGTAAGTGTATGGGTTTTTTTCAGATCTTTCGATTTAATGGACTAAATAAGCTTGCGTAATTTACAAATGAATGTGTCCAGAGGAGACGGAACAACATGGAGAGCATCAGCTTTTGTTTCTGCTCTGACTGCCACAAGACCACGCCAAACGCTGTGAACATTGTGCTTGGTAAGTTTTTCATCTTCAAACCAAACTTGGGTCTTCAGCCAACAAAGTTTAAATTCCATTTGGCTAGTGCGCTTTCCATAATGTTTACTCGTTAGGTCACTACAGTAGCGAGCTCTTTTGCACTGTTCGAATGCATTAGACCACATGAGCGTCTACACTATGAAAGCGATCCAGTCAAATGTGTTTTCGACTAACTCTGGAAGTGGTCAAAAGTGGGCAGTCTCAAAACGTTTAACACCCTGTTTACACCTGTATTTAGCTTTGTCCACTTGTGATCCGATCGACCAAAATGCATCCTAATATCAGGTGTAAACAGAGCCTTAGATAGGGCTGACATGAATCCAAACCCGTGTAGGGCCAGTAACTCAAGTCCATATCGTGCCTACATTGCCCCCACCATGAAATATTGGCTTGGAATTAAAGTCCAGCTGCCAACACTTATGCAATGACAATTTAGCGTTTTTAAAGTGTACACTTTTGAGTGTTAATCGAGATTGAATTGATATAATCAAAACCTTGCCTTGAAAATGTTTTGGAAGGGTGACAAAAGATTCGATGATAAGGTGAGGTGAGTTTCCATTATCTGCTGCTGCACAGTTTAGTAGTGGCCTTTTCAGCATAATTACAGTCCATTTATGGGCAGTAGTTAGTTAGAAAAAGCCCTTTGCAGTGTTTGTGCTCAAATACTGGTGTTATAGTGAGGTTTAGTGGGAGGGCAGCCTTGGGATAAAAAGTGGAAGCCAAGCGTTTTGTGTTCTTCTAAGTGGAAAAGATTTTTGTGTGTGTGTGAATGCACACACAACCAGTGTTTAAATCATCATTATGAATGAGGTTATGGATATGGATAGAGTGTAAAGCTCTTGCTAATTAAACTCAGATATGTGAGAGGGAGACAGAGACTTGGAAAATTTTCCTCATCGCATGAGAGCTGAGCTTGAATCAAACAAACAGAACCTCAAAACCACAAGCCTGTTTAAATCTTCTGAAAGTAATTAATGGCTTTTATTCTTTCAAAATAATTCATGATGCAATAGTTGGTGTCATTTTTGCAGAAATTCATTCATTGTTAGTGTTTAACACACTGCATAGTCTTGAATGCTTTTGTTTAGGCCCTGACCCTTGACCTTGAGATTTAGGCATGTCAGTGCTTTTATTTATCTACTTGTTGCTTCTAATCTTACATTTTCTTTTAAATTACAGATTAACCTTGAGCTTTTTATGTAGTTTCTTTATAGTATTTTTATAGTTTTTGTGAACAATGAAGCTTCGCTCTTGAACGAAACAACATATAACTAGATTTATCTGCATATATAAGTAGCTGCTCTTGCTCTGCACCGCTTTGCTCACAAGTACATGATGTGACAGAAAAATGGTTGGTTGAAAACCCTGTGCTTTTCAGACAGCTGTAGTTTCGAGACTGTCAAGTTGTGTATGCAGGTGTATGAGACATTCCTCTGATCCATGAAGAACACATCCACTCGTGAATGTCAAGCCTGCCAGTGCAGTGAGAAAGAACTTATGGTCTCTTCACTGCCACCCATCATTGCGTCAAACAGTAACGATCCCGTATAGATCTGGAGATTTTTTATGCCAACAGGTATTACTCTTATATAATATATTCATGGCACTATAATCTCTAATAGATCTGTTATTTACTGCTATAGCCACAGACAATAGAATAAATGACACTATAATTTTGTTGTCTATTTCCAGCATAGTTTCTGGTTTTACATCCCACCTCTGACATTGTTATTCTTGCAGTGAGGAAGAAATCCTATTCTCAGATGTTCTTGCAGGGTACTGAATAACACGCCTAATGATTCTTTCCACTTACTGCCTACAGTGTCCTCGTTTTAACTCAAGAGCTGCTTTGTCTTTTTTCTGAAAACCTGATTAAACATCACTGCAGCCTCCCACGATGCCGTGCGAGAGTTTAACCCAAGGACTAACCAAGGCGTTGGACATAAGTGTTCTCTTGGATGCATGACAAGGACAGTCATACCCTTAGAGGCCATTCAGGAGTTTCGTTTTGGAACAGCACGGTAACTGTGTGTGGTGTCTGGTTGAGTGCACACTATTTTTAAGCCTCTCAGAACAGGAGCAAGGCACCGTTTCTTCTTAAAATATAGCAGCTAGGCCCGCAAGCGACTGTCAGCCATGGGACACATTAACTGCCTTCACTTAGTCTGCAAGGTCTCTTCTTTATCATATATAATAAAATATAACTATTACTTTTAATTCAAAATCTTACTTCTCTTTTTCTCGTTGTCTCTTTCTTTCCAGAGTCCCCGTGGGTCCTAAATAAGTCTTAAAAATCATAAATTCATTTTTATCAAATTGAAGGCCATGAAAAGTCTTATACAGTATATCTTAACATGGTAAAGAAAAGCCTTAATTATTATTTCAAAAGGTCTTAAATTAGGGCATGAAAAAAACAGGAATCACAATATGGCTAAATATATTGATTTAACTTCAAAAGGCGATGATTGAATAAAATAAATGTGAGCTCCGCACATTCCAAAGTATAAACATGGTGCTGTTGCATGTTCGCAATCAATGAATAGCACACATGGGAGTGATTGCTTATGATCTACTGCTGATGCATTATGACAGTGTTTACTTTATGGTGATACCTGATGTCATACCTGCAAATTCATTGGCTTCATTGACAGTTTGTACGGTATAAAAACCATTACATCTATAGAGAGTCCCTGTAAACCATATATACGTGTGTGTGTGTGTGTGTGTGTGTGTGTTTGTGTGTGTGTGTGATGAATCTTGTCGGCCAGTTGTCACTCAAGCAATATGAAATTAATAAACGTGTGAAGGAATACTCAGATGAGAATAAATTACTGATTAAAAAGTAAAGTTTATCAGAGCTTTCCACTAGCATTCACATACACGCATTCTCTGTTTATGTGTGGTGTGAAGATGACTCTGTACAAAGGAGATTGTAACAGCTACTTTCTAGATGGCAGCCTGCCAAACCTTATCTCCCTACCCATGCCTGGCAGAAGCCCTCGCTCTCTCTCTCTCTCTCTCTATATATATATATATATATATATATATATATATATATATATATATATATATATATATAATATGGTCAATCAGAGTGATGCTGTGCACTTTATGGTCTTTCAAACATGCGTATGGCTTTTATGCAAAAATGCATTTTGCCATCAGTTTAACCAACACTATCAGCTATCAGCTTGTTTTTCTCTGAAAATACCATTTGGCCATAAGCATCCCGTTTGGTGCAAAATATTAAAATATTCTAAAAAATCTTCTTAATAAATGTGAAGTTTCATATTTGCCGTACCATATGGCATGCATGACCCAATTAACTTCATATGCTGAAGGTATAATATTACAAAAGAATCAAAAGCCATGCCTCTTCCAAATATCAAAGCCATGCCTCTTCCAAAACACATGAACGCGCACAGCCAAGTCTGCAAAGCGTCACGAGAGACGATGTTAAACTACCTCATGTTCTCAAAGCACATAACATTACAATAATAATGAACATAAAGCGACTCTTACTTGTACCGCCTGACTGCTGCAGATTCATTTCGCCGTTGATAGTGTTGCCGTAGAAATGCATAATTCCGAGTCTGAGGATATGAACTTCTAAGAGTAGAATGTCATGGGTTGCCATCTCTTAATTACGGTAATGACAACATGTGCTGAACGCAGCTTAAGCTTGTTGTTTTCGAACCAAATGCAATGATTGGCCAAAATTTTTTTGGTCCTGACTGAGACTTCCACAGAAGATATATGTACGTTTTTTTTTATATATATATTTAGACCACTTCTATTATTGATTGCTATCAGGATGTGAAGAGAGTTTTTTTTTTTTAATCTGTAAAATAAAGTGTTTATAAAAACATTGCCCACCCTACCTTTAAACAGCACAACTGTTTTCAATATTGATAATAATAAGAGATGTTTCTTGAAGACCAAAGATGTGATGATTTCTGGCTTGATGACTAAATGGCCCATTATAAAATCACAAGCATTATTCAAACTTTGCATCAACTGAAACAACACACACACAGTATCTAGAAGTGGATGTGTTTCTGAAGCAGCTGCCACACCTCTTGACTTGAGCTTCTCCCTTCAGAGATGGCAGCAGATTTTTCCAGCCTGCTGCATATGCTACAGCACCTGCTGTAAACACTGCATTTGAAAACATCTTGATGTGTCGAGATGAGCATAATGAAAGAAGCAGATGGGAATGGGATTTTAGCAGCACCATCAGAAACACACCTGTTGTTCTGTGTGAAGCATTTCTGCTTCCTAGAGAAAACCTGAAGGCTTGTGCTGACGTGGCTAACCCTTAGCTTTGAGAAACCTCAAAAAATGGGAAACCCCTTTGTAAATAAGAAGATTAATGCTAAAAAATGTTTTCAAACTCATATAAGCATTTGATATGTCCCTTTCTACGAATTTTTTCTCAAATTTTTGCTTTCAGTTCAGCAGCTGAAATCTCTTTTCCTAATGAAGGGAAAGGTTAGCCACTCAAAGCTAACAGCACAAGCCAACTGGGTTGGTTTGTTTAAAGAATTTGGCTGAATGAGTTGCCCACAAATTACCAACAACCAATTTGTTCAGTCTTTTCTTTTTTTTTTTTAGCCAGACATTTTAGATGAGAGGATTTTATATCTTATCCTATTATACGGATAAAGCCTATTATACGCACTGTCTCCTTATCTGTCGAAACCTTTCACATCAGCGGTCAGAGTATGACTGATGCCATAATTGTGGTGTCCAGTTTGACCATAGTCCTCATCCTTGGTGTTGTGTTATTGGTACATAATTTTACAGAATTTTTTCTTGTCTGACTGATGTTTTTGATATGTTTTGCCTCCTGCCCTTTTGTAATTTACCAACTGTGTCAGCACTTTCCATAGAGTGACTTATCTTACATCTGTCAAGCCACTGCCCTCAGGTGACTTGAGTTCACAGCTCTGAATAATGGCAGGCAGAAAATGGAAAGTGCTTCCTCCTATTTTTTATTGTTTATATTCTTATTCTGTCCTACAATGTTTATGCCACGATGTTTGACCTCCATTCATAGGGTCAAAGGTCAACACTTGTGAAAATTCACCTCTGAGCATGTGTTTTTTGGCTGTCTATGGTACTCCTCAGGTCAGGAAAATGCCCTCGTTGCCCTCTTCTCTCTTTGTGTTGGATATCATAAAACACTCAAGTTGACTTTATGAAGCACTATTTACCCGGCATATATAGGATAAAGGTGGATTTCATGCCGTTTAGGAAGAATTTTCAATCAAGTTATCGAGCTTTTGTTAGTCAATATTTAATCTACACTACCGTTCAAACGTTTGGGGTTTGCAGCCAATGGAGGAACTGATGTCCCTCAGATTTCATCAAAAAGATCTTCATTTGGGTTCTGAAGATAAACGAAAGTCTTATTAGTTTGGAACGACATGAGGGTGAGTAATTAGTGACATAATTTTCATTTTGGGGTGAACTGACCCTTTAACCCCAGGTAGATTTGGCCTATAGTAAGTTCATGGCCATTCTACAACAATTTCCTGTTGTTAAATCATGTTTGCTCAGACTGAATTGGGTTACTGCAACATGGAACTGAGAATAAACAGAGACCACGTTATCTCAGTTTAGACCTTGTGATCATAAATTAATGTTAGGTAGGAGTGCATCTTGACACTCCATACAGATTTCCTTCTCTTTTCCCGTCCTCTCTTTTTCATGTAGTTAAGTCCCCTGTCTTCTTTCTTCTTTTTTTTTTTTTTTCTGACTTCTCATGCAGCTGGTTTGAATACAGATCCTCTCTACCATCTCTCTCTCTTTTTTCGTCTCTTGTGAAGATGGATGGGTTCAGAGCGGAAGTGGAGTGCAAGGCTTTTGGGTCACTAATTAAAATCTCCAGACAGCCCATTGAAACTCTAACACTTGACATCCATCATGGTGTCAAACCTCCTACATATGATAATGAATGGTCTCAGATGAAATCTCATGAATTTGTGAGATTGTGTGTGTGTGTGTGTGTGTGTGTGTAGGGGGGGTCTTTTAATTTTTTTTTTATCTATAATGAAAAACAGATGCGGTGATGGAACAGATTTTATCAGACTATTCATGTTTTCTCCACCCTCTCTGTCTTCTTTTTCCATTACCTACTGGGTTTTAAATGTGACCTGTGTTCAAAAGTAGATCTATTGTGCATTAGAGGATCTGCATCAAAACATACGCACAGATGTGGTGCTTACATGTGTAATAAAGACACTAATGAATGTTTTAGAAGCCTATATGTTTAGCAGTGATTCCAAATATCTGGATTATTCATTTCAGCTGGATGAATTTTTTTTTAAGTTTAATGAATGACAAGAGAAGTTAGAATGAAACTGAATATGACATGTTTCCACAAATAGAGAGGTTGCTTGGTGACAGGATTCCAAAGAAAACAGCTGGCTGGAGTTTGCTGCCCATATTGCAGGAAAAAAACATTCTGGCCTTTTGATTGTCCAGTTGTGTTGTACCTTGATAATTGGTTCAGTCTTATGACTCTTCTCACACATTGGATTATGGCTATGTTCGGAATGGCGTACTACTCTTAATATTTACTATAGTATACAGTACATATACTGTGCACAGAATCCAAAAACTTTCTTGTATATTCTAGTAATACCCAGGTGACATAGTACATTTGCCAAAATGTGCAGTTTGTTATCTTTAAAGTAAAACATGCTGTGATTATTATTATTTCTTTTAAAAAGTAAAAAATACTTAAATTGTTTCTTGAAAACTACAGGGAAAATATTTTAGGTATTTAATTAATTTTATAAATATTTAAATAATACAAAAAACATGCAATGATTATTTAAATAAATAAGCAAACGTAAAACAAAAAAAAAATTACTATATTTTTTCTTGTTTTTTTTTTTTTTTTCTTGACTTTTGAATAAATAATTCAAGTAAAATATGCCATGATTACTTAAATATTATCATCCTCTTCACTTTAAAAACTGCAGGACAAATATTTATTTATTTATTTTATAAATAAATAATATATATTTAAATAAATCAAGTAAAACATGATTATTTAATTAAATAATACAACTATTTAAATAAATAAATACTCTTGAATTTATACTGCATTCTGATTATTTGGTCAAATCTTGATACTTTTGCATCTCCCCCCAAAAAAAGTATTTAAAAAATAAAAATAACCACTTTTATTACTTTGATAACTCGTCACCACCTGCTAAATTAGGCAATGAATCTAATGAAATCATCAAACTGTTTGAAATGTTTATCATTGCATATTACATACTTTTTTTCTGTACTGCAGAGCATGTAGTTATGTATATATGCTAGTATTCCATTGCGAACACAGCCTAATGTTTTTGACATCAAGCAGAGCGCACTGATCCTTGTGTTTCCACTGAGCATTCATGTAAAATACCTCTGGGCAGTTCTCTAAGTCATTTGTGACCCTTATCATGTGTGTTAACAAAACACAAGCGCTCTGTGTAAACAAAGCCGAGTGCCCAGTGCATGCTGACTCAACCTTTGCAGAGCAGTCGTGATGTAACTAGAGCATTTAAGGAACTAAATCTAAGAGCATTCCAAAGTCAATTAATTTATTCAGTTGATGATTAATTATGTTAAGGACTAGTGCCTTATATCACCTTGGAAGCAAACACGATGAGTAAGACTATAAGAAATCTGTGTGTGAGTAAAGACAGAAAGCAAAGAATAAAAATAGAAGGCCAAGAGCCCAGCATGAAATATGAAGTGCGATAAATTTTCTGAATGTAATTTAACATTTGTTATGGAAAGATACAGTTTATGTACAATCCATCTGGGTGACAAAATGCAGATATGAAAACTTTACATATGTTAAATTCTCCAGCAATACATCACCCAGTGCAAGGACAACTGATAGTATAAATAGACCATGTATTGTATGTGTGTTCTTGTATACATGGTTTATGAGGACACAAATGTGTATAATGACATGGATATTACAACGTAAACATGGTTTATGAGGACACTTCCTGTGTCAGTTTTCTGTGATGAGTATGTTTAGGGGTAGGGGTAGTGTAGGGGGATAGAATATACAGTTTTTACAGTATAAAAACCATTATCTCCCTTTGCTTTGAACTTTGAGCGTCGTAACTTTGCAGATGTTGTTTGTGCTCAAACAGCAACATCACACACTAACTAAAGTTAAAAAAGTGAAATCATAATCAACCACCCCTTTAAAAAATGGTAATAAAATATGACAAGATCTCAGAGTTAAACTGTGTCAGAAAAAATAATCTTAATTATGTAAGATAACACTTAAGCAAAACATGGTGAGGTCAAAGTGTCTGAATAATTTTTGGTTCCAAATTTTTATCAGTTTTACTGGTAGTCCACTGTATGAAGAATTTTTGGGTATAATATGTCACAGTTTACTTTATTTTGCTATCCTCACATAAATGAACTATAGTGCCCTACACCCACTAGTAAAAATATATCAAAAATATCAAAAATGTCTGAATAATGTTTGGTTTGACTGTATTATGAAGGCTTTTAATATATTTGAATGGTGTGCAGCTTTTTCTGTACTTTCTTGTCATTCCCAAAAACGGACCGGTTTTGTTCACAGAGAGAGAACGGCCCCATGGGAAGGCATGACTCAAAACTTAAATATAAAACTGGGTGTAGTGCCTTAATAGTGCTCTGCTCTGAGAACAGCACAAATCAGACTTTAATGGAGGCAAGGGAGAATTTTTATGGACACTTCTCTTTCTCTTGCTTCATGAAAATAGCACTCTGTCCTCTTTTAAAAATCAGCAAAAATAAACTTTTTTTTTTTTTTTTTTTTTTTTTAAGCTCGTCTTTATAGTGACTTGTTCAGTATTGTTTGGTAAAATCTTTATGTCTAAGGCGTTAGAGACAGGAATATTCTGTCTTAAAAACAAGTTAAGCTCATTTTTGGCATGCATGTACAAATGCATGTAATGCATTTGCTTTATGCATGCAAATGCTTTTTTATTATTATTATTATTATTGATTTGGCAAATTTCAACAATTTTTCACTCAGTTTTGCCACATGAGCAACATTAAGTTGTTTTGCTCACGTTTTAATCACTTTTTGAATAATAATAATAAATAAATTATTATATTATATTGTATTATATTAATTGTCATGAGCACAAATGTGACATTTAATTTGATTTTAGAGCTACAGTGGAGATGAACATGATCAGTCAGTAATAAGTAGGGATGTAACGATACCCTCATGTCAGAATTCGTTACATATCACGATACTGAACTCACAATACGATATTATTGCAATTCTTCAAGACATATGATAAAAGGTTAACAAAAAATGAACTGTTGATTAAAATGCTAAATTTGGTATTACAGTGGGGGTGGAAATGAATAGGCTTTGGTAACCCAATGCACAGGACAATGTTGACACCAGAATAAAAATATTCATGATTCTGAAGCTGAAAATACAGAAAAATACGAATATGCTTGCACTCTGTCATTGACTAGATACATTTAAAATAATGTAGGCCACTTTTTACTGAAGACACAAGGCATTTGGCATTATCAGTCAGGACCCACAAATATTCCCCCATTGCATTATTATACATTATATTCAACATTATATATAGTAGTTTAATGTAGTACTGACACTAAAACAAATTTTTTTCTCACACAGTAATTTTCATTTTGGGTGAACTATACACAGTACATATTGTCACTATCCACAATACATATTGTTGCATTTTTGTATTGAGATATATTGTGACACGACATATTGTTACACCCCTAGTAACAAGTTAAATTTGGGTCTGTTCCTTACACAAATCTGGATGGTTTTCTGGACTTTAGTTGTGACGGTTTTGAGAGGATATTTAAGTGTGCAGTTCTGTGATGCTAACACAAAAAGCCATGCTGTTGACTCTGTCTCCATTTTATGTTTTTCACATGGATGACTGCTTTTTTTAATAAACAGATGCTACTATTATAGGGCACTGACCACAGCAATTCTGTGTATTACTGGTCATATTTTATAGGTGAGCATTCAGAGACGCTTAATCTCGGGTATTAACTCAGATTCCTGTTCAATCCTTTCAAACAGGCCTCTACTGTGTACTGCGATATAAGGCAGGCTGTATTTAATTTTTTTTTTAAATAAATTAAACCTGCTTTTAGACTCGACTTTAAACAAGGACCTACTCACAACCCTGTTGCATTTGCTCTAATGGCATCAAGAATTCTAGGTGATGTTTATTTTTTTCTGCACCACCACACGAGATATATAACCTTTGGCTTCTGCACTCACAACCCTAAATTTTGACCATTATGGTCTTAATCACAAAGCTAGTTGTTTCAGAATGCAGGTCTTTTTTAGGACAGAAACTCCCCAAACCTTTTTTTTTTTTTTTTTTTTTCCACAGGGGAGGCTAACTGGCTTCTAGCCTCCTACCTGCTGCTGGCTCTTGCCTGTCATAGTTTCCACTGTGGGAGGAACGCTGCTTCACTCAAAAGAGCCCCATTCATGCTAAACCTTTTGAGACGGAGATAGAGAGAGTTTGTGTTAGCCATTCAGGCTTTACTTTGAGGGATGAGGAAGCCTGTAGATAAGAAGAGAGTTGAAACGCAGTTTTGGGCCCCTTTATGAGATGAAATGAACGATTGAATGATCATGGTAAGGGGCATTTTTCCCCATTGAAATCTGTTGCAAATTCCATCTCATGATTGTTTCATGCAGAGGTCATATTTCCTTCATGGTTCAACAGTTGTATTTTAGAGTTAGAGGTGTATGCTGGCCTGCAACAGTTAAGTTTTCAGGTTCTGTTATAGACAGCATTTTATTTCAGCTGCACATGGTCTGTGAAGCATTTCTCCATCTATCTGTCCATCTATAGATAGATACATAGATCAATTGTTCATTCGTTTCACCTGTCTGTCGTTTGTTCTAACTGTCTATCATATTTGTCTGTCTATCGTATCTATCTATCATTTGTTCGTTCTGTCTATTGTATCTTTCTATCATTTGTTCGTTCTGTCTATCGTATCTATCATTTGTTTGTTCTGTCTGTCTGTCGTATCTATCGTTTGTTTTGTCTGTCTGTCGTATCTATCGTTTGTTTTTTCTGTCTGACTCGTATATCGTTCGTTCGTTCTATCGTATCTGTCATTTGTTTGTTTTGTCTGTCGTATCTATCATTTGTTCGTTTTGTCTGTCTGTCGTATCTATCATTTGTTCATTCTGTCTGTCTATCGTATCTATGTGTTCGTTTTGTCTGTCTATTGTTGGATCGTTCTGTCTATTGTGTCTGTCTTTCGTTCATTCCTTCTGTCTATCTTATCTATTGTTCATTCATTTGTTCTGTCTGTCGTATCTATTGTTTGATCCTTCTGTCTGTATATTGTATCTATCGTTCGTTCGTTCTGTCTGTCTATCGTATCTATCATTTGTTCATTCGTTCTGTCTGTCTATTATATCTATAGTTTGTTTGTTTGTTCTGTCTGTCATTTGTTCATTCGTTCTGTCTATCATCTATCTTTTGATCATTCTGTCTGTCATATCTATAGTTTGTTTGTTTGGTCTGTCTGTATCTATCGTTCGTTTGTTCGTTCTGTCTGTATCATATCTATCTTTTGATCATTCTGTCTCTATCTATCATATCTATAATTTGTTTGTTCTGTCTGTCTATCGTATCTATCGTTCGTTCATTTGTTCTGTCTGTCATATCTATCGTTTGATCATTCTGTCTATCGTATCTGTCGTTCGTTCTGTCTATTGTATCTATCGTTTGATCGTTCTGTTTCCCTATCTATTGTTCATTCGTTCTGTCTCTATATTGCATCTATCGTTTGTTCATTCATTCTTCTGTCTATCATATCTGTCTTTTGATTATTCTGTCTATCATATCTATAATTCATTTGTTTGTTCTGTCTGTCTATCGTTCGTTTGTTCTTTCTGTCTGTCTATCGTATCTATCGTTCATTCATTTGTTCTGTGTCATATCTATCGTTTGATCACTCTGTTTGCCTATCTATTCGTTCGTTCTGTCTCTATACCGTATCTATCGTTTGTTCATTCGTTCTTCTGTCTATCATATCTGTCTTTTGATCATTCTGTCTATCATATCTATAATTCGTTTGTTTGTTCTGTCTGTCTATCGTATATCGTTCGTTCATTTGTTCTGACTATTGTATCTATCGTTTGATCGTTCTGTTTGCCTATCTATTGTTCATTCGTTCTGTCTATCATATCTATTGTTCGTTCTGTTTGTCTAAAGTATCTAATGTTCGTTTGTTCATTTGTTCGTTTGTTTCTGTCTGTCTGTCGATAGATGGATATTTAAAGTTCTATCATTATGTCTTTCATTCTGTCTGTCATTCATTCTGTCTGTGTATCAATCTGTCATTCTATCTTTCTGTTGTTCCATCCGTCTATATCTGCCTATCATTCTGTCTTCTCCTCGCAGATTTATTTTCTGTCACTCATCTGAACATCTGCTGATCTTTACTGAATAAGTCAAGTAATTTGCTAAGTGCCCTGGTCAATCATTTATCTCTGCTGAAAGAAGAGATGCTAAAGGAAGGGAAGTAGCGGATGTTAGTTGCTCATTGGCCATTATGCTCACAGGTGCACTGGAGTATTTCCATTTCTAAAAGCCTAAATTATAAATTGGTCAATCTTTAGATTGTGTGCTTGTGTTCATCGATACGCCAGTGTATTGCTCTCATTGGTGTTGGATCTTTTTTGGACATGATAATTAAACCGTTTTAAACCCTAATTAAACCCTGATCACTGTATTCATCCACATGCTGTGTTTCTTCCTCTTTTAATATAGGTTCACTAACATGGTGCTTTCTGTTGGCCTCCAAAACATCTCAAACCCTAGTCATAATCACAACATACCAGGAGTGGCAGTACAAAGACGGCCCTATTAATTTATGTTCAGCCCTTGCTGCAAGTTTGACTCATTTCTTTGGATGAGCACGTGGCCAAACAATACATATCCTCCACGTCATCGTTCATGCAGAGACAGAGAGCAGTCACAACACAGAAACAGCTGCTCTGTACATTCAGTTAAGTGTCTTGCTCAAGGGCATAATGACTGAGCAAGGTTTGAACCCACGTCTCAGTGTTTACTGCACAGTCTCAATAGCATGAATATCCCAGTTATGCCCACAGAGACTGTTCGTACCGTGCTGTTTATATGACTCTGGGTGGAGTCCCTGCATCTGCGTGTATACTAAACATTTCTGCTGAGATAATGAGAGGTCAGAGCTCTGACACGTAAAGGTTAGCATTCATTTTGCGTAACCTTGCATATTATCTGTGAAACCTTTGTCAGTGACGTCACTTTATAGTAGTGAAAAAAAATGCATTTAAAAATGATGGAATGAGCTGCTATGGAAAAATTGTGCAAGAGAACTTCATATAAAACGCTTCAAACGAGGTCATAAAAAACAACACACATGTGAGTTGCCTCTTTTTGTTTATCTGATGAGAAAATAAGGTGATCAGCAGTTTGTGATGTGTTTTACAAAGTGAAGTTGGATCAGACCACATGTAGTGTGGGAATTGTGCTGGCAGATTTTCAGTGAACAATGCATGTTATAGCTCTATTGTGCATCAGTAATCTGTGCCTCCCATTGTGTCCATGCAGAAGAAGGATTGTTCTCAAAGCTGTAGTCCCACGATTCACGCAAATCCCTTCATCATCTCCTCCAGCTGCAACGTAAGAGCTCCCCAAAATGAATGAGACTCTTATACCCGTTCTCACTACATGAGTATTGTAGTTATCTGGGAAGAAGTTCCAGATGAAGACTATGAATAATATTGCCAGTGTTACATATTAAACCGTGTTCACTGTGTATGAAATTAAAATAAGGGTAATTAGAGGCATGTTATTTTGCATCTGTTTTGTACTGAAAGACCCCCTGTGGTGAAAATCAAGTTTTTAATGTTGTTTATGTCTATGTGGTGCTTTTAATATGCTTTAAGACAAACCGTGTGCGAATTCATCAGTCACCATTGCTCCTTAAAATTGCAGTGTACCAAAGACAAGTGTACGCTGTTTCCTACCATCACAAACATGTAACCAATCCCATCAACGTGTGGGTTGGGGCTTTTCCACATTGAGCACAAGAACACCTTTAAGAAGGGAAAGAAAAAATCAGGTGCATATAGCGATATAATGGGCGAATTATGTATATGATGTATATTACAATGTTGTGATGAACTATGATGCCTTTCTCCACTGACTTTCTATGATATTCAAAGTGTTTCTAAGGATGCTGATTTTTAGAAGGCAGCTGTCTGACTCTGAGCTGTCAGATTACCTGTTTGATAATGTAGTCAAGCCAAAGGCTAATCATATCAATGTGTCCGACGTTGTTGTGAGCAATACATACATCGACTTGTAGATGACCCTAAGTAATTCGCTCTTCCTCCTCATCTTCTGAATCAGTTTCTGGTTCAAACATATATGGCTGATTCAACCAATATTTCCACTTGTCATTGTGTAGCTTTTACTACAGCTGACCAAGTGGGTCAGGTAGTTGAGCTGGTTTAATTGAGAGGAGGCGGGGACTAATTTGCATATTCATAAATTTTAGAATGCATTTAACATTATAGAATATGTTCAATGGAGGTAAAAGTGCTACCAGTACTACTGAAAAGCATAATTAAGTCAGCAAAAATATTTAATAAATAAAAGGGCTTTTCACACTGAGCTTAACCCCGGGTTATCGTCGTTCTAAACACCGCTTTTAACCCCGGGTAAAGGAACATTTCACACTTGTAATTTAGAAGTGGGATTAGCACCACTTTTTACCCGGGGTTATAAAACCCTGCTCCGGAGCAGGGTTAGCACCACTTTTGCGGTGTTAACCCCTAATTGCGGTGCCAAACAGTGTGAAGCGATGCGGTGTTAGAATGTTACAGCCAGACGCTTAGCAATGGATAACCAATAGCGTGCCTCATATCCACATGCTTTAGACAATCACAGAAACACTGTGCATTGTATATAAACAGTAAATTCAGTGTTTGAGTCTAAAAATGTCAAATGCTGACAGTAAACGCAACAATTTGAGTGAAGAGACCATTTCATTTTTACCTTTATAGTCCAAAATGTTCATTCAGTATAAATTCAATAATACAGTTGGCAATACGAGGATGCGTAATGCTAAAGCTAACTAGCCTATGTAAACAGGTCGCGTGCTGCGTTTATCCAATCAATGACACTGACGCTGCAAATATGCAAATAAGAACATTAACCCAGGGTTTAGGAATGTACAATGTGAAACGTCAGCTTATGAATACCCAGGACTAATTGTTAACCCCGGGTAAATTATGAGCAGTGTGAAACTTGAAGCAAGATAACCCAGGATTCCGTTTACTTGGGCTTCAGAATGACCCTGGGAAAAATCTGTGTGAGCCAACTATGCCTGATTTTTATATAAACCTATGTTTCCCCACTTTTTTTTCTCATTGTGCAATTGATTAATGTGCAGAAATACTGGAAGAATTGAATTTCCATCAGAGGAGTGTTAAAGTTTTACTGCAGGTGAGCAGTGAAGTTTTAACTCCTGAAACTTTCTATAAATGTTCTACAGAAAGTGCAGTCTGTCGATCTCCCTCGGATTTTGTGCTGATTTTGCTGTGTACAGTCACTCAGCATTCACTGACATTTCTGCCGACCAAAAGGAGAGAATGCGCTCTGATTTGGTGTCCTATTTTTGTGTGCGTCTGTGGGGAGAGAAAGCAGAGCATCTCTTTGACGCACACCTCCTGATTTCTTGACTTCCCTTTAACTCTTCTCATGGGAAGACATTACGCTCTTTCCTGTCTGTTTCCCTCAGAGGAGTACGTCTGCCATTCCATCATCCTGCTTTTATTCCCGTTTTTCTCTCACAGCATAGAAATATTTCAGCATCTCCATTCCTCTTTTTGTGTATGTTCTGAGTTGTGGTGCTCAAGAGTATCAGTTTTTCCTCTTTGTCTCTTTCTCTCTTTCAGTCTAGGTTTTGTGCATTAGCTTTGAACGTTTTCTCTCTCTTTCTCTCTCTCTCTCTCTCTCTCTCTCTCTCTCTCTCTCTCTCTCTCTCTCTCTCTCTCTCTCTCTCTCTCTCTCCCTCCCCCTCTGGTGAGGCTGAGCGCATTTTGCTCATTCCACACAGGTCCCTCTTTTATGTATTCCAGTCTAAATCTTTAAGTTTTAAATTGAAGTATTATTTTAATTATTTATAATAAAATTATCTTATTTATATTTCAGATCCATGGTCTAATTCTGCTTCTATCTGTGAGACATAATGCATGCATGCGTTTTTAACAAATCAGATAAATTTATTTGCATTTATGTTTTGTTTTTTGTTAATTCATCAATTTTATCAAGATTGGTGAGTTTTTGTTTTAAAGGGGTCAAGAATTGATGACCAGCTGTTCCTACTGCAGCCAAGCTGCAAAACATCAGGGGCGTGATATCACAACCTTGATTAGATTAACATAGTAACATAATAATAAGATTTTTTTTTTTTTAAGAAATTAATACTTTTATTCAGCAAGGATGCATTAAATTGACCAAAAGTGACAGAAAAAAAAAAATTCATAATGTTTTTATAGAAAAACATTTCTAGAAATAAATGCTGTTCTTTTGAACATTCTATTAATCAAAGAATCCTGAAAGAAAGTATCACTGTTTCCACAAAATTATTAACTGTTTTCAACATTGATAATAGTAATAAATGTTCTTGAGCACCATATCAGCATGTTAGAATGATTTCTGAAAGATCATGTGACACTGAAGACTGGAGTAATGGCTGAGAAAAATTTAGCTTTGCCATCACAGGAATAAATTACATTTTAAGGTATAATAAAATATAAAAAGTGGAGTAATATTTGTAGTGTAATATTTCACAAAATTTCTTTTTTACTGTATTTTCAATTAAATAAATGCATGATTTGTCAACATAAAAGGCTTCTTTCAAAACATTTAAACATCTTACTGATCTCAAATTTTGAACAATAGTGTATGCAATGTCTGACATGTTTACATATGAACCAGAGATAGGTCATGATGGTCAACTAATCAAAACAGTTGGTTAGAGGTTGACTTTTTTTTTTCATCCAGCTTCCAGCCTGAACTATGCTGTTTGCTTTTATGTACAAGATTATTCAAAATTCAGATAATTTACATATAAACATTTTAAAGGCAGAGCAGCAAAAACAGCCTGACTGATTAAATTACTAAATTCTGACTGTGTTTGATGCAAGAAGCCTTAAAGGGATAGTTCACCCAAATATGAAAATTATACCATAATTTGCTCACCCTCAAGCCTAGGTGTACATGACTATCTTCTTTCAGACAAACACAATTATTAAAAAGTATCCTGGCTCTTCCAAGCTTTATAATGGTAGTGAATGGGGGGAGAGATTTTGAAGCCCAAAAAATGCATCCATCCATCATAAAAATAATCCATAAGGCTCCAGGGGGTTAATAAAGGCCTTCTGAAGCGAAGCTTTTCTCTGTAAAATTTCTCATTTTAGACTTCTAATTTGTGACCGGTGTTTTGTTTTGCTCTGTCCTCTGCGCTTCTGTGTTCATCATTGCGTCATGCGTCAGGTCAGGGGTTACTCTTCCGCCGCAAATCGTATGGCCGTCTGCCGGAAGCTAGTTATTATAGTTAATAAAGTTTTAAATATGGATATTTTTATTACAAAAACCCATTGCTTCGCTTCAGAAGGCCTTTATTAACCTCCTGGAGCCGTGTGGATATCTTATATGATGGATGGATGCACTTTTTGGGCTTCAAAATCTTGTTCATTACCATTTTAAAGCTTGGAAGAGCTGAAAGAAGATCGTCATATACACCTAGGATGGCTTGAGGGTGAGTAAAACATGGGATAATTTTCATTTTTGGGTGAACTATCCCTTTAACTAACATTATAAATGTCCTTGAGGACAAAAGTTAGATGGTACTAATACAGCCACTTTAATAGGTTAGTCTTTGCACACTTTTATGTGTGGAGGAAAATTGCTCACTCATGTCTTAGAGACTTAGTTTTAACTAAAGCACCGTCAGAGCTGTACAAACCCATGAGGGGAGCGTGTCTGAGGTATTAATACATCAAAAGAGTGATTCTATTCCTGAGATTGTATCTCATCCCTCGGTAAAGGATTTGCTAAATCTGTCTCTTAATTATGCTAATATATTATCATTTGTTAAGGGAAAGCACAGCGGTGATTAGTGATTTTCAATACTGCTCAAGTAGTTTTTCTCATGTTGCTCATCTGATAATATGCTGCTCTTAAAGAAAGATGATTAGACTGAAATTGTGATTAAAAATGTGCTCTTTGTGTGTAGGGCTCCAGAATAAAGTGCCAGACCTTTTACTACAGTGTCAGAATGTCTCCCGTGTGGCACTCAGAAATGTGTTTTATTGCCATTTGACCTCTGACCCAAAAACTGTCACTGGAAAACTTAAGCTTGGCATTTTTCCCTGCAGTTATTTCTTCCCTCACAGAGAGCGTGTATTCATTTTCATCATGTCTTATTGAACAGCTCTGAGGCTGGTCTTTGTGCAGCGGAGAACATTACAGAATGTCAGAATTGAGACAAATTGGATGGAGGCCACGGGAAAGGAGCAATTATGGGAGATTTCGCAGTGCCTACTGTAGGACCAGAAGCAATATTCACATGACATTTCATTATGAGAGTACAGTTTCTGGAAAGCTGAAGGTGATTTTTATATCTAAAAATCTATATATACACTATATTGCCAAAAGTTTTGGGACGCCTGCCTTTACGTGCTCATGAACTTTAATGACATCCCATTCTTAATCCGTAGGGTTTAATATGGAGTTGGCCCACCCTTTGCAGCTATAACAGCTTCAACTCTTCTGGGAAGGCTTTCCACAAGGTTTAGGAGTGTGTTTATGGGAATTTTTGACCATTCTTCTAGAAGCGCATTTGTGAGGTCAGGCAGTGATGTTGAACGAGAAGGCCTGGCTCACAGTCTCCGCTCTAATTCATCCCAAAGGTGTTCTGTCGGGTTGATGTCAGGACTCTGTGCAGGCCAGTCAAGTTCCTCCACACCAAACTCGCTCATCCATGTCTTTATGGACCTTGCTTTGTGCACTGGTGCGCAGTCATGTTGGAACAGGAAGGGGCCATCCCAAAACTGTTTCCACAAAGTTGGGTGCATGAAATTGTCCAAAATGTCTTGGTATGTTGAAGCATTAAGAGTTCCTTTCACTGGAACTAAGGGGCCAAGCCCAACCCCTGAAAAACCACCCCACACCATAATCCCCCCTCCACCAAACTTTACACTTGGCACAATGCAGTCAGACAACCACTGTTCTCTTGGCAACCGCCAAACCAAGACTCGTCCATCGGATTGCCAGTCAGAGAAGCGTGATTCGTCACTCCAGAGAACACGTCTCCACTGCTCTAGAGTCCAGTGGCGGCGTGCTTTACACCACTGCATCCGACGCTTTGCATTGCACTTGGTGATGTAAGGCTTGGATGCAGCTGCTCTGCCATGGAAACCCATTCCATGAAGCTCTCTACGCACTGTTCTTGAGCTAATCTGAAGGTCACACGAAGTTTGGAGGTCTGTAGCTATTGACTCTGCAGAAAGTTGGCGACTTCTGCGCACTTTGCGCCTCAGCATCCGCTGACCCCGCTCTGTGATTTTACATGGCCTACCACTTCGTAGCTGAGTTGCTGTTGTTCCCAATTGCTTCCACTTTGTTATGATACCACTAACAGTTGACCGTGGAATATTTATTAGTGAGGAAATTTCACGAATGGACTTATTGAACAGGTGGCAACCTATCACGGTACCACTCTTGAATTCACTGAGCTCCTGAGAGCGACCCATTCTTTCACAAATGTTTGTAGAAGCAGTCTGCATGCCTAGGTGCTTGATTTTATACACCTGTGGCCATGGAAGTGATTGGAACACCTGAATTCAATGATTTGGAGGGGTGTCCCAATACTTTTGGCAATATAGTGTGTGTCAGACAATCACATTTGAATTTATTGTGCTCAGTTCTCCTTGACTTGACTTGACTTGATTAATTTTTTGAGCTGCCGTTATTGCCCTCGATGTCAATCATCCTCATTTGGAGAGAGAGGAGGTGATCTCAGAAGTGCCAAAGTAAACAATCTGCCTTTCTCTCTCTCTCTCGTCTATCAGCAACTCCTGCTGGAACAAAGGCAGTTCCTCTTTGAGACTGAAGTTTTGAGAGATTTCCACTGAGCGGTCATTAGTGCTGCAGCCAAACTGATTTCCTTCCATTCTTATGTGGGGAAATGTCTCGGACACATCTTAATGAGTAGATTAGATAGATGGAGAGGAAAATTTGGAGCGAGAGAGAGACAGCGATTAGGTTCATTCCTCATCTGTTTCTTCTCCTCTCAGTTTTATTCACCGTCCTTTCAAGAGGCCTGCGATCAGAACACACTAATTGCAGTGGGCGTTTTTGTGCTATTTATGCTTTTGTTATACATTGTTAGGACGCCTCACACATTTGTGCTTTGTTTAATGAGTATATGGGATTATTATGCAAAATCATATCCTGGCAGATTTGATTTACATGCAAATTAAAACCAAAAAAATCTTCAAAGGAAACTTCCTGTGTCTTAGATGTTCTTCTAATTAAATATGATTATTAATATGTTTGCACAAAATATTTCCGAGCATCTTGCATAATATTCATGCTCTCTATGAGTCATTCAGGTCAAGGGTTTCTGGATTGTTGAATATAATAGCCTTTAGTGCTTAGAAACATGGTAAGATCTCCTGTGTAAAATTGACTGCTGTGGTCAGGCAGTTTTACCCATGATTCTCAGCTAAAGTAAGCCAGAATGCTTGATTCTGTTCTTTTTGCAGTGCACATGTTAATGCCAAGAAGAGATGAGAATTGTGGATGAAGAGATTTCTCTCTTTCTCATAAGAATTCGCTCACAGTCTCTGTCTTTCTATGCTTCATTCCTCTGTTGGGGTGGATGGATTTGTGTGCTGTAAATAGAAACACCTGTTCAGCAGAGATTAACAGGAAGCAAAGGGTTATTCTGGGCATAAGGAGGTGTCCTGTGTGTTTGTTCTGTAGGTTCTGCCTAGTGCTGAAACAGTATGGAGGTTAGAAGATCAGATTGGCTGAAAGAGAGAGAGAGAGAGAGAGAGACTGTATGCCCCCATAGAACAGGAGAACACACATATAGGGAGGTATTTTTGAACATTAAAAGTGACTGTGGCCAATTACTCGCTCCAGATGATGGGCATGTGTTTAAATATTTGGGTATGGCCATTGATACAGTCCTGAATATGGTAAAATGATTAATTTTTTAAATCTAATGCCAGTTTGGGTAATGCTGTCTTCTATTTTGGATGTTCTGAGTTTGACACATTTGTTGTAGTCCACTGAAATGCCAACTTGTTTGGCGCTCCATTTGGCACACTTGACTTGAAAACAGTGTGTGTCTGAATGGGCACGTGTGGTGAGCTATTTATAACCATATAGCTGTTCTTTGCTGGCTTAAGTTGTGCCACACGTTCATACAGTAAGTGGGAGCGCCTACACTGGGTTCATTTTCCTTCAGCCTTTCTTAGTTTTGTAATATATGGTTATTTGTGCATTTTTAGATGCAATGCTAGATAGTTGATGCAACACTTACATAGTCAGAAAATTAAAAAAAAGAGATAATATACTGAAGACTTTTAGCAACGCCTCAGATTTTTTATTGCAGGTGTTCTTCTCGACATATCAGCTTGTGCAACATAATGAAATATTTGTGTATGCACTTTTAAGAATATCAGCTTGGTTGAACACACACACACACACACACACACACACACACACACACACGTTTGTTTTTGTGAATTGTGGGGACATTCCATAGGCGTAATGTTTTTTATACTGTACAAACCGTATTTTCTATCAACCTACACCAACCCTACACCTAAACCTACCCATCACAGGAAACTGTGCACATTTTTACTTTCTCACAAAAACTCATTCTGTATGATTTATAAGCCTTTTAAAAAATATGGGGACATGGGGTAATGTCCTCATAAGTCACCCTCTCTTTGTAATACCTATGTCATACCCATGTCATTATACAAATTTGTGTCCTGATATGTAACAAAAACGCACACACACACACACACACACAACTGTTTGCCCTCTTTCTAAACCACTCACTCCATCTCTCTGTCTCTGTCCAGATGGCTTAGTGTGGGTTTTGGCCCAGACACACATTGGTTCAGACATGCACACACACACACTCTCACACACATACAGTAATCAGTTTAATAAGGAACCAGGCCACCAGGCTCTTAAAACACTATTTACACTATATGTTACATCTGACATTGAGTTCTGAGATGGTTGTCATTTCTGTAATGTTCCTAGAAAAAACCCCTTTACATCAGCTTTTTTAAACTATCCAAGCACATGGCCAGCACATTGCCTTTGTATTGTCTGATTGTTTGACAAAAATATATTTTATTATGAGAGGGGGGGAAAAAAATATAATTTTTTTCCCTTTACAAGAAAATATATTATCCAGCTGCTCTCTCTCTTCAATGTTTTTTTTATTACTAAGGATGTCATTTTTATGGCATTCTCACACTGTCTCTGCAGCATAGTGTATTTCAGTTACTATCATCATATTTTATGTTTGTTTATTTCAATTTCAGGTAAATCCAGTATTACATAATTCATTGTGTTTCCCTCATACAAGACCAAAGCAATGATTTAGAAATCACAAGATTAACTTTAAGTTTTAGTTTTTTTTTATTTATGCAAGCATGTTTGATTTATCTATCTATCTATCTATTAGGGGTGTAACGGTACACAAAAATGATGATTCGGTACATACCTCGGTTTTGAAGTCAAGGTTCTGTACGGGTTCGGTACAGCAGGGTGAGAAAACAAATTTTGTTTTCTTTTTTTTTATTAAACAATGTTTTACTGAACTAACTGTCTCTGTCTTTAAATGTATTCAATTAAAATTTTCTTAAGGATAAAAAAATCTATCTCTGCTAATGCTGTAAACTATTAGGGAGCCCTTCCTTGCACATTACTATAATAAAGGTTACAATTAACAACAGAGCCCAAATTATTAAATTCAGTTGCTATTTAATTTTAGATATAATCATCAAAACTCAAATAATAATAAAAAATGTATGTATTGTAAACATGTAAATTACATATAAGGAAGTTTTTGCATTAACTTCTATTTCTCCAATTCATTGTTGAAATATAATCATTTACACAGTGGCTGTCATAAATTGTTTTCATGACAGATTTATTTAGACCTTAAAGGTAAATATAGGTAAAATATAATTAATATATAGACTAATATATTGCATATATTTAACAGTTCGTTTCTCTAGCGAACTAACAAGCTGTTGACACTGAATGGCTTTTCTGAGGCAAATGTAATACTACGTGACATATTGTTTACAAACTGTTTTACTGACATCTTTCTGCAGTTGAAACACTGATTGAGCGATTACACGAGATATGATACGTTTCAGTAAGTTGTACTGTATCTTTCAACATACCTTCATGTTCCTTCTGTAGTAATGAAGAGGAAGAGATGATCACTCACGCTCTGCGCTGCCGTTTGAACTGAGGCGCCTATACAGCGATCTGCTAGCCACATCAAAAAAACTACAAAACGGCATTTATTGTTTGAATTTCGTGATAAAATGGACAGAATTTGAAAGATGGCACTTTGTTTCTAATGGAAAGTAACAAAACACAGAGCTTATTGCGATTATTGGTGGTTAATGCTTAAAATAGGTTAGGCTAAAAAGCATTACTGTGCGCGCCCCCTTCTGGATTGGAGTGTGGATCGCCTGTGACTGACTGTATTCATCATCCGTTACACCCCTACTAACTAACTAACTAACTAACTAATCTACCCACATTTCTTTTTTTTTTTTCTTTTTTTTTTTAAATTTGGTGTTCCTCATTTTAAGCAAGTGTTTCTTATCTGTTGGACCAGTCCAGAACCAATCATACTTCATATTCATACTTTTTTTTTTTGTTCATAGACATATTTACAGACAGACAATCTCTCTCCCTCTCTCCCTCCTTCCCTCTGTAGTTCATGATAGATAGATTGTCTATTATGAGTTCTGATTACTAAAGCGAGTTATTGTGTCTCTTTGCGGCCCTCAGCATGTGAAAGCTCCCCATTGTTCTGAAGGTCTCTCTCCCCTCCCTCAGCCCCCTCTACTTTGATAATACGGGTCATGACAAGCGGTATCTTTCTACAGTCTTTTTTATTACATACAGAAACACCCAGCTGGATTGTCTTATTTTAAATTTAGAGGCTTTGTTTGCGTGTGATCAGTCTGAGCAGACAGACAGGAAGGAAGGTGATATTGCCGAGCTGTCATCATGAGTTTGTATTAACGTCGTCATCTTTTTAATTCATAATGCTTTTGTGCACATTTTTTCCTATATGGATATGGTATAGTCAACATTACAGCTATATTTATCAACCGATATACTGTTCTGCCACATTTGTGTTCCAGATGTAGTGTACCTCAGCCAATGTCGCCATATCTTGCTGTTTTCCACCACAGCGAAACAACCCATGATAGTAAATCAGGCTTCTGCGTTGTACATGCTTACAATGATTCTGTTCCCACTATATGTGCTTGTGTGCTGGCATAGTGTGTGCATGTGTGTGTAGACCAGGCCTAATGTGCTTTTAATATGCATGAAGCTATGTAGAGAAAGCAGTAAATCAGAGGAAAAGGAGAAGTTCTGCTAGACCAAAACATGATTGTGTAACTTGGCGGGAACTGATCCAGGAACAGACCTACTCATGCACTAATCAAAAACTGTAAGAGAACAGAGCCAAACTATCTGTATTTAACATCAGAGCTGTAGTGTAGTGATATGCATAAAGTGATAAGTCTAGAAATATAAGTATATAATATAATATATATATATATAATATCTGATATTATTTTAATCTCCAATCTGTTGTTTAGCAGTTTGGGTAGTTCTTTAATGCTTCACTAACTATCAGAAGACACTAACCAGGTTTAAAGTCCAGTTGCGCAGATAGGGTTCGTTGTAACACTGCATTACAATGTGCCCCGCTATTAGAGCTATACTGTTCTATACAGTTACGATGTAACTGGCATAATTAACTTTTATGAATTTCTGTTGAGAAGCTATGGAAAAAAAGATGAATAAAGACTGAGAGGAAGAACCTGAACAATCAGAAAATATTATTTGTTCAGCATTTGTACTGTCTCGTCTATTTGTCTCGTGTTCTGTGAGAGCTGTGAGTAGAGGGAGAGGAGTGTTTTTGTTCAGCTCTGTGTTTTTCTGAATGTCTGAATATGTTTCTTCATCTGTTTGGGTGTATTGTTTTGACCAGTGCTGTATAGCTGTGTTTTGCAGTGTGTTCATTGTCAAACTACAAAATTATTTAAATTTGAATTTCTAAAAAATATGCTATTATTTTATATGAAAAAATAATTATTGTCTTTTATTGACAAAATATTTTAGTTTGTCATGTATATTTTTTTAATTAAGTCAGATAAAATTTTTAGCTGCCATATGGTCATGTTACAACGTGCCCCATCACATGTTACAATGTGCCCCACCTATGGGGCATGTTGTCACATTTCACTTCCCTTCTTTCAGGGTAAATAAAGAAAAAAGTATACACTGTATTAATGAAACAAAGCCACATATTTGTACCAGACATGTGTGAAATTAATGTGGAACAAAAGAAATTCCCTGAACCATAAGTAGATTTACACAAACTGAGAAAGTCAAGTGGTCTCAAACTCAATTCCTGGAGGGCCACAGCTTTCAACCCTGACTCTCATTAACCCTTTCACTTAACCTTTTTTTTTTTTTTTACAGAAACAGCAAAAAATAGGATTGGATTGTTATGAAGTGTTATGAAAATCACATTCGAACTAGCATCTACATACCACATCAGCACTATAGCTTAATCTGATTCAAAATAATATATAATCTGTACATATATCTGCATGCATATGCATGTGTGTGTGTGTGTGTGTGTGTGTACTGTGTGTATACTGTTTCTCGAGGTGTAGTGAACACACAGCAGGTTTCAGATCAGTGATTTTTGATCTCATTCATTCTGTTGGACAGCTTTATAGAAATGCTAGCATTTGACTCATGGACCTTATCTTCTCTTAACAAACACTCAGCTGAATTGAGTCTGACACTAAGCAGCAGTTGAGTAAACATTGGTTGACCGTGCAGATTTTCCCCCCCTCTCACTTAGACTCATTCTGTCTGGACTTCCGTTCAGGAAGTGGCTAGAAAATGGTTGAGGTCTATTTTCCAGCTACTTGGATTTGTTCACTGATATGCCAGAAGATATGTGTGTGTCTACACATTCGTGTTTGTGTGCAAATGTGTGTAGTTTTAGCAGAGGATGCACAAATAAATAGTGTCTCTTAAGGTCAAGGAGAAAGAAGATATTAAGTCCCAGTACTTGGCAGCCACTCCATCTGGGTCATTCTCCAAGCCAATCTAAATGCCTAGGTGTCAGAAGAATGGATGAGGTTTTATTCTTATCACTGCTGAAGATTTTGATTTTCCTCAGTGACTCAAATCTTTTAAGTCAGTGCTCTAAAGAGATTTGTTCAGTGACTTTTTTTTGGCAGTTATGCCATTATGCCAGTAGGTGGTGTGAATGTCTTTTGTGTGTGTTTTGAGTGAGTGACTGAATCATTCACTCCAATGATTTGCTGTAAAGCAGTTCATCATGATGAAAACAATTGTTATTTGTAATTAAATTGTAATTAAAAATTTGTATGTCTGCAACAGCAGATCTATATTTTTTTCTTCAGTTTTGTCAACTGCTGGGAATGAGTCAAGTTTTAGAATAAAGACAAGCCTAAATCAATTACTGTAGGTGTTTAAACAATTTTTAATGCTTTTCAACCAATGTTGCATTTATTTGATCATAAATACAGTAAAAACACTAAGACAGTAATATTTTGAAATATTATTACAATTTAAAATAACCATTTTATATTTTAATATATTTTAAAGGTGCAGTGTGTAAATTTTAGCGGCATCTAGCGGTGAGGTTGCGAATTGCAATATAGAGAAGCTACGGTGGCCAACACAGGACAAATATGTCATCATCTGAGACAGCAGAGAGTAGCCAGTCAAGCAAACGCGCTCTGTAGAGCAGTTTGTCCATTTAGGGGTACTGTAGAAACGTGTCGGCGCAAAATGGCGACTTAACATGTAAGGGGACCCACGTGTATGTATAGAAATGACTCATTCTAAGGTAATAAAAACTTAACAGTTCATTATGTAAGGTCTTTATACACCACTGAAAACATTTATGTATATTATATTGCATTTCTTTCAATTTACACATTGCACCTTTAAAATGTCGTTTATCTCTATAATTTCACTTTACTCCAGTCTTCAGTGTCACATTATCCTTCAGAAATCATTCTAATATGCTGATTTGATGCTCAATAAACATTTCTTATTATTTTCACTGTTGAAAATAATTGTGCTGCTTAATATTTTTGTGGAAAGAAAAATTTCTTGGAAATAGAAATAATTTGTAACATTACGTGTGTTTACTGTCACTTTTGATCAATTTAATGCGTCCTTGGCTTGTGAATAAAAGTATTATAATTCTTTCAAAACAAGATTCACTTACAGATGAGATGTCAGTCTTTATCGGCAAGAATGATTACCAAAGCGATCATGTGCTTCAAAAAACATAAGAAAAAGAACACAAAAAGCACGAGTCAGTGCACGGAAGTGAATAAGAATGATTCAAATGATTGTCATCAAAACAAATCTATAACTTTGAATTGTGCACATTAAGACCCAAGACATTTATTAAAGGGAAAGTCTATTTACATTTGAATGTTATTTTTAAAGGGGACACTTAAACCAAAACTGACATTAAATACATTTGTAAGACTCAGACAGAAGAGAAAGTGATCAAGCACCAGCTCATAAATGAATTCGAGAGAATCTCTAGTTCCCAGTTTCTGCATGAATCTGCCCTGCTCTTGATGTTCGGCCTGGTTTTGTCTGTCTGATATTTGCCACGCATGTAACCACAGCAGCTGCAGTCTGACCTTAAAATACGCTTGGTAAAGAATGTGATGTGGAGTTGGCCAACAACTGCCACTCAGTTATGCACTGTCAGGACAGAACTTATATGTAGCTGAGGGTGTGTGTGTCTGTGTGTTTGAGGGGCACACCTGTGAAAGTATGTATAAACTTGCTTCTACAAGGATATGACAGTGTCAAGATATTTACAGAAGCTTCTGCGAACAGTGGTGAAGATGTTTGGGGACAGATTCTCTTAGGTCTAAATCTGACCCGGTCACATTTATCCAGCTCTAGATTGCTTAGTGTTCAAGTTCAGCTCTCTGTTTAGCTCAGATCTGTTTAAGCTGCTGTTGTTGGGGGTATTCTACTGTTTTAAACCAATCTATATGTGGAAAGAGCAGATGTCATCTCTTCTATTGTCCTTTCAGAGCATGATTAATAGACCGGTGGGGCTTTGTGACCTTATTTATGGTGCTTTTCCCTCTCATTATTAAATTGTTTAAAAGGGCTAGCTGTGAAGATAATCTCTTTGATGTGGATCATATCCCATAATGCCCATTGTGTACCATGTGGTAGTGTGCTCATTGTTTTTAAACTGGTGAGATTATGCTGGTAATAGTTCTCCTGTAAGTTTTGTGTGTATTCAGTATCTGTGGAAGCATTACTCCCTCTGGTTGTGTTTTGACTGATGCTTTAATCTAGTAGTGTGTGGAGGAGAGGTTAATATGGGATTGATCTGTGTTTGTGTTTTTCACTGCAGCATCTTGTTTGTAAGTTTGTGTATTTAGAATCTCAGAGAAGATGCGCTGTAAAAAAAATTAGTCGTTGAGAAGTTTCAAAATCAAGGCATGAGGTGAGGATTTGTATGAAAGATTGTTTCGCAATTGTGAGAAATAAAATCGAATTGCAAGATATGAACTCGCAGTTGCGACAAAAAAATCAGAATTGTGAGATTCTTGTGAGTTTACTCTATCTTGCAATTCTGACTTTATTTCTCACTATTGCAAGTTCATATCTAGCAATTCTGACTATTCTATCGTAATTCTATCGCGTTTATAACTCAATTCTGTGAAAAAAGTCTGAATTGTGAGATATAAACTTGCAACTGCGAGAATTAAAGTCAGAATTGTGAGATAAAAAGTCGCAATTACCTTTTTTATTTTTTATTTTGTGGCAGAAACAAGCTTTTATAGATTTGAGTGTTTGCTTAAGTAGTTAAAAGTTTGGGGTTTAAGTTTTTTTTTTTTTTTTTTAAATGAATACTTTTATTCACTAAAGCATTATATTGATTAAACAAACATTTAGAATTTGTAGCTAGAATACATTACATTTTAAAATATATTAAAATAGAAAGCAGTTGTTTTAAATTGTAATAATAATTCAGGTTTTTTTGTGTGTTTTTGATCAAATAAATGCTGCTTTGGTGAGCCTAAGAGACTTCTTTCAAAAACATTTCGAAATCTTAGTGACCCCAAACGTGACTCATGTTGGAGTGCCCTTGAGCCAACAGCTCTTACATATCCTGAGCATGTGCACAGTCCACTTAACCTCAAATCTGACCATTTCCTTTAATGTTTTGATGTCTTTTATGCTTGATTTTAGGGACCCAGTTGAATCTGTTGCGGGTTTTTCATAGTTACAGTAAGTCAGTCCAGCACTGGGATACAGCAAATACCTGATTAAGCTAATTATAAGCTACATGATAGGTTAATTGGTTTATTAGGGTGTGTGTGTGTGTGTGTGTGTGTGTGTGTGTGTGTGTGTGTTCTGCTAGAGGTCTGGAGGAATATTGTGAGATCCTGTGGGCCTCTGCGAATGAGTTGGCAAACACTGCTGAAGCTGATAAGGGGAAACCAAACGTTGGCATCCCAGGAAGGATTAGTGAAAACTAGATAATGCTGCACCACAAACACCCCTCAACTGAGATTAGAAATGGGGGGAAAGTCTCTGCGTGTGTGTGTGCAGGGTTAACTTGTTGCCACACCTGACAATGACAGATGAATTGAGATCAAAAGCACTCTCTGATGAACAACTTTATTGTAAACACTATGTGTGTAAATATTTGTTCTGACACTGATTTGATTCAGTTGCGATTCTTGAATGCATTGTGAACCAATTTAATTTTGGAATCATTTAAACTTATTATCAAACATATCATGAAGACACAAATGTAACTGAAGAGAATTTGCACTACAGTCAAATATTGATTCAACTCAAAAAATGAGTGTATAAGAAATTCATGCTGAAATGAAGAACGATACATTAGTGTAAAATCGGCATGAAATGGAAGTTGCGATAGTCTTTTTTCCTTATTGTAACGTATATCTGAGTGAAACAGCTTCTCAAACAAGAAAAAATGTAGGGTGGGAATTTCAGATCAGATCGTTGGATTGTTGTTGTTTGCTATTGATGTGATCTTGTGAGTGACAGGTTGTCCTGCCTCGCGGCAAAAAAAAACAAAAACACGTCATCTGAGAAGAGAAGAGATGGTGCTGCAAAAGGGAGTGGATGTCCACGGATAAATCATTTATAATAAATACTGCAATATTCCATAAAAAACAAGAATTGTCCATTTTGATTTCATGGTGACCATTTTAAATCATTTATTAAGTTGCAAATCCTACAAGGTCACCATTAAAATGGCATTCTTACTTGTATTTGAAGCTTGGCAAGTGTTAATCTTGAACCTAGTGTGTGTACTATATACGCAAACACACACTACCTTACTCTCTGGAGCGGTCATTTACTTTCATAAGATTCTAATGAGGGAAATGTAGGGCAAACATTTTTCTTTTAGGGTGGCATTACAGGAAGTCCTTCTAATGAATAACATGTTTCATTTCTCTGTTGTCAGAAGCCCAACGTTAGCGCCTCAACATTCCCTCAGTAGGCATCTGTCTAACTGATTAATGATCTCCTGTATTCAAGCGCATCACAATCTTCCTCTTTTTCTGGACTCCTCTGCTCCATTATAAATCATGTATATTTCACACGTTGATTAATGAAACAATGTTTATTGTAGATACAGGACTCCTAGGGTTCACTAATTGGCCCATGGTGCTTTGGAATAAATCGAGGAGTGAAGTGAAGGAAAAAAACACAGAGAATAAAGGTGTGAATTCAGTTGTGAAGACTGTCTTATCTCTGCAGGCGTAAGATGGCATTCATGCAGTAAATGCGAGGACAAAAAATGTGTACAACAAACACATACCAAGCATTGATGTTGCATTTTCAGCACAGAAACACTCTGGCAGATATGATAGGTGGAACTTCAAAAGCTTTTGCCTCTATTCTGGCACTTAGATATGTTATTTGTATAGTCAGATGGGATCTACATCACTGAAATACATCCATCATCCCAGTGCATCATGGAGGTGTGTATGCTGAATATCAATGATGCCACATGACTATACAGGGAAAAAACTGTTTGATGACTTGCTGTCAGATCCAAGCAGATATTTATAGATATTTATTACTGGTGGTTGTTAAGACATGTATAACAATTATTATTTTTCATACTTAAGATCAGGGATTTGAACAATTCAAATCATATTCCTAAACTGTGTAATGCCTGGAAACCACCTGCAACACCCTGTCAGTTTTTATTTCATTTTATTTATTTTTTATTTTATTTTATTTTACCACGGTAAGTATGAACATAGTAATTGTGATAACTGTCTTATCAAGCACCACTAATAAATAGCTTCTCTGTTAGATCATTCATTCATGTATAAAATATATAAATATATTTTTAATATTAAGGGCAGGGTAGGTGATTTGCTTCAAAAACATTTTTTGTTATGCTGGTTGAAATTCTCTTCACTTCCCGTTAGCAATCACTAAGTGAAGTGGTCTAAATGTCTATGTATTTATATCGAAGGTGTAGGACCATAAAATGTTCATCCAATCGTATCCCTCAGACCGAGGGATATGATCGGACGAACATTTTATGTCCTACCTGCCTATTAACGTATGTTTTTACATACCCTCGCTCACCCTGTTCGCGCAGACATCATACGTCATCAGCGCGTTTATTGCTATACAGAGTTAAAGGGATAGTTCACCCAAAAATGAAAATTCTGTCATCATTTACTCACCCTCAAGTTGTTCCAAACCTGTACAAATTTCTTTGTTCTGCTGAACACAAAGGAAGATATTTTGAAGAATGTGGGGAAACTGAACTGTTTTGGGGCACCATTTTTTTTTTCTACTATGGAAGTCAATGGTGCCCCAAAGCAGCCTAGTTACAAACTTTCTTCAAAATATCATTTGTGTTCAACAGACCAAAGAAATTTATACAGGTTTGGAACAACTTGAGGGTGAGTAAATGATGACAGAATTTTCATTTTTGGGTGAACTATCCCTTTAAGACAGTCACAAGTCACGAGCACCGCAACCAAAACATCATCCACTTTTTAAAGTAGCGAGCTTGTGCTGTGTTCATGCCATGACGTTATACTCAGAGCGGTTTGTGACTCAAATTTTTGCATTTCAGTGGCAACACTATCAATGCCGAAATGAATCTACTGTAAGTCAGATCTCTTTAAGTTGTTTTCGTTCATTATTATTGTAATGTTCTGTGCTTTGACACATGAGGTAGTTTAACTCCGCCTCTCTTGACGCTTTTGTTGCCCCCTGCTGTGCGGGTTCATGTGTTTTGGAGGAGGCGTGGCTTTGGAGAGCGCTCTGAAGGGAGGGTGGGATCTTATGCTTTCAAAGCTAGCTCACTATTGCTAGCCTCTCCGAAAATTACCTACTCCTACCTTTAATTATTCAGTTATTTCTTCATCCAGATTTGTTGGGGCTGTGATGTCTCTCTCTTTTATCTGCAGTTTCTAGCATATTTAATGTACTTTTTTCTTTTTATCTCTTATAGTTATGAATTACCTAGCACCAGTTTAAAAGATTTGTGCTCCCTAAAGCTGTTGTTGACAGGGTTGTTCCTTTTATCTATATTGATCTTGTTGGCAAATTATAATTCTCACGGATAGATGAGTCCTTAAAAGCGACTGCCTCTGGCACAGATATGCTAATGTTTGGAGAAGCTAGGCGTTAGACACACAGCAGGGAATGTCCTAAATTAAACCTAATATACACCCTTCCAGCACAGCCCATTGGGTTGTTAAAATGCCTGTGTAATTTACACTCAAATAGGGGGATCTTGTAGGTAAACCTAGGTTTAGGATCCAGGCTGCTAACACAAAGTTCGCTGGTTTAATCCTTGGTAGGGATAGCCAATGAAATGGGGAAGTGGCAATTTCCATTGTGGCCCTGACTAAAGAAATTAGCCATAGATTAGGTAATTAATGCACTTTTAGTCATGTTGTTTAAATGCATGGTACGTCAACAGTTTGACTGCATATTATGTACACAGAGCAGGAATTGATGAATTTGTCGACTTGTCGGTCTAGGTTTATGACCAGAGTCCTGGCAATATGTGACCGTGGACCACAAAACTAGTCATAAGTCGCACAGGTATATTTGTAGCAATAGCCAACAATACATTTTATGGGTCAAAATTATCGATTTTTCTTTTATGCCAAAAATCATTAGAATATTAAGTAAAGATCATCTTCCATGAAGATATTTGGTAAATTTCCTACCATAAATATATCAAAAATTTATTTTTGTGAGTGGATATGCATTGCTAAGGACTTCATTTGGACAACTTTAAAGGCGATTTTCTCAATATTTTGATTTTTGGTTGATGATTGATGATCTGTGTAATCTTGAAAATGTTTAATATGTATCTAGATAGATAGACAGACAGACAGACACAATATACCATTCAAAACTTTGGGGTCAGTAATATTTTTTGCTGGTCTCTTATGTGTATTTGTTTGATTGAAAATACAGTAAGAACAGTAATATTGTGAAATATTTTTTTACAATTTACATAGCTTTTTTTTATTTTAATATATTTCAAAATGTTATTTATTACTTAGATGGCAATGCTGAATTATCAGTCTTTGTTGTCACATGGTTCAGAAATCATTCTAATATGATGATTTGCTGCTCAAGTAACATTTATTATTATTATTAATATTGAATGTATGTGTGTGCTTGTGTGGCCAACAAGCCTTTAGCCTGTTTTTGGTTTTAATGTGTAAACAAAGAAATAATGTTACCACCTTTACCTAAAAAATCTTCAGATGAAGGGCACTTTAAGCCTTCCTGCACACACTTCATGAACGCAGCCTGCTGTCTGTCTCACATAGAGCAAGACGCTTGCAGATGCAGATCAAGGGTTATTGCATTTCACAGGCAGTGTATTTATTCCATAATTTCCCTGACGTTCTTGTTTACCCCCAAGGAGATGTTCATGCGGCCGATAAAACAGGCTTTTATTTCTTCGCCCACAGCATGGATTGATTCTGAGGTCGTCTGTTTGTGATTGGATTATGCGTGAAGGAGTAGTTATTCCATCTGTTTTGCTCTGTTGTGTCTGAGGGTGGTGAATCTGCTCTCTTTATCATTCTTACCTTCAACTTCATTACTGCTTTGTATTCTCAGGACTGCATTGTTAGGTCTCTGATTAAAATGACGGGGGGGGGGGGAATGAATTGAAAGAAAACTGAATGGATTGAGTGTATTGTATCACATCAGTGAGATAAAGGTGACAGACTTCACCTATCAAAAGAGCCTGGCATTCCTCCAGTGCAGACGAAGTGTGAGTTAGTGCTTTTCCCTCGGGTTCGAGTGAATAGTACTGTGATCTACTGCCTACAGAGAGAGAACAGACGTAGCAGGAGGGTTTAGAGAGTTATAGGTCATTCCAGCTTTAAAATCTGATTGGATGAGGTGTGTTCGAAGCTGCTGTGGAATAGCCAATATACAGTAACAGTTGCTTGGCAACTATAAACGGTCTGCAGTTAGGCTAATGGACTATATTACTTAATGGAAATATTGTTTATTATAATTGTTGCTATAATTAAATGTAATTATTTGTTGAACAATGCTGTTTTCATCAAATAAATCTGGTAAAATCACAGTAAAGCATGTTTTTTGAGTGGCTTGTTGCATTATTATGCATCTGCTGTTTTACTCACACAATTCACACACATACACAAAGGCAAGAAATGTAATCTCAGCCATTCTTAAAGACTGCTGAATCTTTCTTTGAATGATTTTATTCCCATTGTGGTTATACTATGAATATATTGTAGATTTATGTACCTCTAAAATAAGCGTGGTTGGTCACTTTACATGTTGATCCAATGGCGTCTTCCCGTCTGAAAGGGGCGGTTCTTGGCCAGAAAATGAAATGTAATAGACTCAGGTCCAAGTTTAGAAGTGCTCAAATATATATGCTCTGCTCTGCCTGTTAACCCATCTTAAATGAGACCGGAGTAGAGCCCAGTTATAGGGTGTATTATGAAAGATGCTATGGTAGGACAGCTAGTCCTATATTGTATGTGTTGGGCACCAGTAGTTGCTTTCCTACATAAGCAGTTTACCCATAAGACATTGCTACACTCTGCTTTGTGAACTGAAGTATTGGTTGATTAGTATAGGTACCATAGATACCAGTAACGATATCTATGTTTATGGTTGATATAATTTAATTAATGCGGGAGCTGTACATAATAAATATTTAAATATTTATTTTTTAATAATAATAATAATAATTAAAATTTAATAATTAAAATTGTATATTATAAATAATAAATAAAAATGGTAAATTACCATAATCGATTATTTTTCAATTATTGTTTTTATTGTTGTTGTTAATATGTATCAATTTAAATTATTAAATAAAATTATAGTTATTATTATTATTAAATTATTTTTGTCATTTCATTTGTGCAAAACAAGTATTATATAATTATAATTATTAGTATTGTTGTTGCCATTTCATTTCAAACAATGTTTTATTGTTTTAATTACAATAACGAAAATGCCAACAATAATAATAATATACTAATAATAACTATATTTTTGTTTTTATTTAATAATTTAAAATGATACATATTATTAATAACAACAACAACAATAAAAACAATAATTAAAAAAAATCTATTAAGGCAATTTACCATTTTTATTATTTATAATATATTTATTATTTATAATATACAATTTATAATATATAATATACAATATTGTATATTATAAATAATAAATAATAAAAATGGTAAATAACCATAATAGATTATTTTTTCATTGTTTTTATTATTATTGTTGTTGTTGTTAATATGTATCAATTTAAATTATTAAATAAAAATAAAATTGTAGTTATTATTAGTATTAAATTATTGTTGTCATTTCATTTGTGAAAAACAAATATTATATAATTATAATTATTAGTATTGTTGTTGTCATTTCAAACAATGTTTTATTGTTTTAATTATAATAACAAAAATGACAGCAACAATAATAATCAAATAATATTTAAAAATTGTGCATTTTTTAACTGACCCAAGGGGGAGTTAATTAGTTATAGTAATCAGCCAAAATGATTTTTAATTCAGCTTATTAATTAGTCTGTCACTAGAGTAAACATAACTGCACAAATATAATTTTACTTTATCATTTTTGTTCAATATTCTGTCAGTAATCAGCTTGAGGTTGCTTACAGCAGCTCACAAGTTTTCTGAGGTTTGCATGAATCATCTAGGGATTTAATTAAAATTAAAAAAAAAATGAACAACCACACAGAGACATTCTTCATCCAACTTTGATCTTTAACATTCTTCTGTCTCTCTTCTACCCTCTCAGGTGTCCGTGGTTAACCAAGGCCATCTCCCCTGTTGTGCCTCTATACAATGGCATCATCTTCCTCTTTGTATTGGCCAACTTCAGCCTGGCCACCTTCATGGACCCTGGAGTCTTTCCCAGAGGTATGATCCGGTCATAATTTAGGTTTCCCAATTCATTCTTCGTTTCAAATGTCTGGAGATTAAGATATGTACAACAGTAGGTCCATAGTTAGGATGTCTAGAATACTGAAAGAGACACACAACGTTAAAGTGAATGTTGAAATTTCCTTCTGTTTCTCTCTCAATCACAGCGGATGAGGACGAAGACAAGGACGATGATTTCCGAGCTCCGCTTTATAAAAACGTGGAGATAAAGGGAATTCAGGTGCGGATGAAGTGGTGTGCCACGTGCCACTTCTACAGACCTCCGCGCTGCTCACACTGCAGTGTGTGTGACAACTGTGTGGAGGTGAGACGCATAGGAACACGCATACCAGCATTCCTGCGTAATATAAAATGATCACTATGCCAGTGCTCACACACATACATTATTTTCTTCTCACTGTAGGAGTTTGACCATCACTGCCCATGGGTGAACAACTGCATTGGCCGGAGGAATTATCGCTATTTCTTCTTGTTCCTGCTGTCTCTAAGTGTTCACATGGTGGGCGTATTTTCCTTTGGCCTGCTGTTCGTGTTACACCACCTTGAGACGCTGAGTGCACTCCACACAACTGTGACGTATCCTTCCACGAAGAACAAATTTTCTGAAAGCTCATTTAGTTGTATTTAATAAATTGACTTGCCTACAATCAAGAGTGAGGTGAGAAAGAATCCTGGAAAAAAATTATTTGGGGGTATTTTCATTGTCACATCTTTATTTTTGTTTTATCAGCAGTGCTATT
Organism: Ctenopharyngodon idella; assembly: GCF_019924925.1. NCBI lineage: Eukaryota > Metazoa > Chordata > Actinopteri > Cypriniformes > Xenocyprididae > Ctenopharyngodon > Ctenopharyngodon idella. Next base: position 34,650,635 of record NC_067224.1, read on the forward strand.
TTAGTGTTACATTTTGAATTAGCTATTATTTTTTATTTTTAGTTTCATTATGTCATACATATACACACACACACACTATATACAGTCAAACCAAAAATTCAGACGTTTTTTATATTTTTGATATATTTTTACTAGTGGGTACAGGACACTATAGTTCATTTATGTAAGTGAGGATAGCAAAATAAAGTAAACTGTGACATATTATACCCAGAAATTCTTCATACAGTGGACTACCAGTAAAATTGATAAAAATTTGGAACCAAAAATTATTCAGACACTTTGACCTGACCATGTTTTGCTTAAGTGTTATCTGACACAGTTTAATTCTGACATCTTGTCATATTTTATTACCATTTTTTAAAACTATAGTGAATAAAATGTATTAATGAATGAAATGTTCAAGGTGTCTGAATAAATTTTGGTTTGACTGTGTGTGTGTATGTATGTATGTGTGTGTATATATATATGTATGTATATATATATGTATATACATATATATATATATACATATTAGTAGTTTTATATATATATATATATATATATATATGTATATATATATATATATATATATATATATATCTTTAATTTATTGTTCATTGTTTTAGTTTTACTAATTTTAGTACTTTTAACTAAAATTTTAGTTCCTTGCCAAAAGCAATTTTCGTTTGTTTACATTTTTCATGTAATATTTTAATTCTGATTTTTAGTAGTTTTACTTTTATTTAACAATAACAACACTGTTCGTCTGACGAGGTGGCCACGCCCACAGTGAGATCTCATTGGCTCACAATCCTGCTCCACTTAAGCCCAAAGTATACTTCGTTCTTTGAACATTCGAACGCAGAGCCTTGCAAAGTATACTTAACTTGACTCGTACACAGGCATTCGACGCATGCGCATTTCGACAAATTGCGATACCCCAGCCAACGGGTTTTTGTTCGTAAGTTTTCTCAGTGTGTTCCACACAGTAAGCTGAAGTTGGTCCTCGTCGGCTTTTTTTCGGCCGATTTTACGTTGAATCGGCGTCGGTTTGGTGTGTCAGGGCAACTTTGGACCCAGACGCTGCCGACGTGAGCCAACCCCGCAGTCTGTTTTTGTCGCCACTAGTTCGTCGGCGTCGGCTTGGTGTGTTCCAAGCTTATGAGTTACAACCTATATAAACATCTTTGTATTCTTTCATCCTAGAGTACAAATTAAAGTACTTTCTAACGTCTTCGCACAATCTCTCATTTGTGTAGGCCTCCATTGTTGCTGTAGCTTGCACGCATTCCGGTCTTTTCTGTTTATGCAGTTTTTCATTGACTACCTTGTGAATCGACGTCCACAGGACACGGTTGCCACCTTGTGGATAAAGTAATTACTGCAAAAAAATTAAATGCACATGTGTGAATATGCGCATGCGCATATTCTGATGATGTAATTTGCGTTACGCACACTGAACGCTGACCCTTGCGTACGCGTAAAAAGTGAAGTATACTTTGGGCGTTAGCTGTGTATGAAAAATCAAAAATGTTCTGATTGGCTCTGATTTTGTGGGCTCCTTGACTCTCCTGCTGTCTAGTCTTGTGGTAATGTGTGTGACTGGCCTGTTCTTCATCCCTGTTATGGGCCTCACTGGGTTTCACATGGTTCTTGTAGCCAGAGGACGGACCACAAACGAACAGGTGAACCAAATTACATGCCACTAAATATGTTAATCCGGTCTGTGTAACAACATATGCACATGTAGAGACAGAATCGTGGTCACATGTTGCACACCCACTCAGAATCACCTTTATGTCTTTTCAACTTGATTGCCTTCTGTTGTTTGTGCATGACATCTGTTACAAAGCCTGTTATTTTCAGTGCACATTACGATTCTTTGGGTCAAGGACAGTTGTTTTCCACTCTCCTCGGTATGCTGAAAGTAGAATTCTTCTCTTCTCTCTCTCTCTCTCTCTCTCTCTCTCTCTCTCTCTCTCTCTCTCTCTCTCTCTCTCTCTGTTCTCAGGTGACAGGAAAGTTCAGAGGAGGAGTGAATCCATTCACTCGGGGTTGCTGTGGCAACGTGAAACACGTCTTATGCAGTCCGCTTGCTCCTAGGTAAATGAGAAATTGGCTTCCACACACACACACATATATTCATGTTTGTAATCAGTGAGAGTCGCAAGCACGCGCACCCATACCGGAAATGTGTGAAAGACACCGGCAACGGTGTGTTTCCACGGCCCCTGACAGCTGGTTGCTTGGCATTTGATGGCTATCTTTCGCTGTGGGTCATTTTGGAACAGACAGATGGGTGTTTCACTTTGAATGAATTTACATTAGGTTGTGTTATTTTCCATTTGCAAAACAGACAGGATTCAATGTACATCACTCTTTGGCAAATGCTACAAAAGACCTATTTACCCCTTAACTGTCACCCTCCTTTTTGAGCTTAGACATGAAAATGCACTATCCAAACCAATAAGGTATCCGATAAGGTTGGTCTCATTTTAAAGAAGACACTGTACTAAACAATTTATTTTATATAAAATATATATTTTATCATATATTTTTACTCTAAATTTGCTATCAAATCAAAGCCAAATCAAATTTTTTTCTATTTTGTTTAGGCGCTATACCAAAAACATCCACCGGTTGTCACCCACATTCCATTGAAATTTTGCACCCTCCTGTAACAAATTTTTACATTTCTATCCAAATATCACTTATATCATAAAACAATCACAAAATATGGAGCCGTAAGACTCAGACGTTTCCGACGATATGTGTTTTGTCAAGATTAGAAAAAGTTTTAAATATAAAGTAGTTAAAAAAAAAAACTATTGTAATATGAAACCTGACACCGCCCACTAGGGGAGGAGCCCGCTAAAAGAATTTAGAATACCGTTTCCATGGTAACGCAATGTCCAATTTCAAAACGGTTTTCACAGGATGAATTTTGAGTTCATATAGCTGTGTCCGAAACCGCTCCCTATCAACTATATAGTCCACTATATCGGGTGTCGGCCATTTTGTAGTGCTGTACGAATTCTGAGTGAACGACTTCATTCCCTACATTCGTTCACTACTTTATACCCACAATTCTCTCTGATTTTCAGTGTACATTCGATGTACACTTGCTGAAGCACTATTTACAAAATCCAATGCGGAGAGGACTAAGCGCGCGTGTGAAAGAGCGGAATTGCGAGCAAGTGTAATCCAGAGATTACTTGGCTTTCTTATTTCTGCTTTAACATTTATTTCATGTCATTTTCTCATTTTTTTTTTTTACCTTATTTTTAAATTAATCATTACTTGAATAAAACCTACTACTAAAATATAGGGAGACATTATTAGATGAATTTTAAAAATGAAATTATATTAATAAGGTAAAAAAAGGCAATTATTTTTATTATTAAAATATATTATGTAAGCATTAAATCAGTTTAATGTGTTTTACTAACAGCAAGGTGTTTTAATAATTTGTGGCACTGTTGTTAACTCATTAAACTTTAAGAGATGATAATTTAGTGGATGATTTTTTTTTAAATTCGTTAATCATCTGTAGGTAGCGTATTCAAATCATAACGGTCGCCTGAGGGCGCTCAACGACCACGTCATCTGTGAGCGTGAGAGTTTCTAACAAACTAAAAAATCTTTATTAAAAAGAATAACTACATGAAATAATCTACACTTGTTAATGTGTTTATTTTTGTTTGCAGTATTTAATGGTATTTAATGATTATGAACACATATTAAGCATGACAAACCAATTATACAATCGATGAAACTACAAAGCTGGTACGGAAACATGTATGATTACAAAATAAAGTCATTATGTTTGTTATTGTTATTAACATTATTTTATAATGCAAGTAACATGTAGGATAAAATAGTTTTATCGCGTGTCGAGCCGTTTCTGCGACAGCTCCAGCTCTCTGACGCACAGTGTATACGTCAGCGTCTGAATTCACTCACTTCACTTCGTTCACTCCATGCAGATATAGTGCACTCAAATGCCATACACTATATAGGGATTAGTGAATGAGTGAACGAGTGAGCGGTTTCGGACACAGCTATGCATATCTTTCGAATGATACCTAATTTATGATGATTACTAAAATATGTGATATGAAAAAATGCACTAAATAAAAAGAGCGCCAAGCATCCCACTAGCCGGGACAATGACAGTTACGGGGTTAAGTACCAACTTCACTGTGTACACTCTTTACTTAAAATTTAGGGGCTATATATAAGAAATTTCATGTATTAATCACTTTTTTTTATTGCCAATGTGAACAGCTTGTAATGAAACTAAAAAAACAAGACCTTCCGCCACTTTCTAGGTTGTCTATGAAAGCCAAGACGTTTTTTGCAGATAAAATCAAAAGGATGTGACATTTACATGCCCTCCCGAGTGCCTCTCTTCTGTTCAATGAAACATGAAATTAATGCTTATACAATGTTCAGGATAACACTGAAAGAGCTATTCTGTACTGTAATGTCAATGTGTCATGCAAAGAAAAGGGATTAATTCAAACTATAGTCTCACATAGCCAGATCTATATAGTCTATAGTCTCAAATATATTTTATAATCAAACACAAAATTCTCAGGACACACATTTTGAGATGAAACAGAAGATGACATCATGACATTTAAAAATATTATTTGTAATGCTCTCGACAACTATAATGAAGACAGTGTGGCACTATATTGTGTGTAATCTAAAACACTTAATCAAGAAGGTAATATGCTTTAAAACGTGTGATGCCATTAATAATCACTGTAATAAATATAAACAAAAAAAAGAGGTTGTTTATCATTGTAGACAGTCTAGAGGGGGTTTCAGAAGAATAGAGGTCCATAGGAAGGTAGATTGCATCCTGTTTTTCTTGCCTGTATTATGACACTCCAAGCAGGAAGAGCGTATAGCACTGAAGATTTGAACCAGGTCATGTAACAATGGGGGGAGAGAAAGTGATTGCCGTATAAACTCAGAGCCAAGGTTAATGACTTGTTGCAGAACAGAAGGATATTGCTATAAACTTGCTACTTTTTTCCACAGGACAAATTAAATCGTTCCTTGAATCAGAAATAGAAATGATAGAAGTAGTTCACCCAAAAATGAAAAACCTGTAATTTATTCACCCCCAGGTTGTTTCAAATGAGTATGACTTTCTTTCTTCTGAACACTGTCTAATGTTTTCAGTTTTAAAAAAGGGCACAAAAGCACCATAGAAGTGGTCTATACTATGTGCACTACAATACTTGCACTATGTTCCAAGGCCTCTGAAGCCATAGAATAGCTTTTTGTGAGCGGACCAAAATTGAAATTGTTATGAACTAAAAATCTTGATGTCTACTAGCTGTCCTTGGCACAATCATGAGAGTTCATGAGAGAACTAACAACATCTGATTCATGAGTGAATCATTCTTTTGACTCAAGAACTCGAGAACCAGATCAGTCTGTTTTGTAAATGAATCAGACTCTTAAGAATGGAAGCTATCATACAGTACCGTTCAAAAGTTTGGGGTCAGTAAGATTTTTTTGAAAGAAGTCTCTTCTCCTTACCAAGGCTGAATTTATTTGATTAAAAATACAGTAAAAACGGTAATATTGTGAAATATTATTACAATTTAAATAACTGTTTTCTATTTGAATATAGTTTAAAATGTAATTTATTCTTGTGATATCAAAGCTGAATTTTCAGCATCATTACTCCAGTCTTCAGTGTCACATGATCTTTCAGGAATCATTTTAATATGCTGATTTGGTTCTCAAGAAACATTTCTTATTGTTGTCAATGTTGAAAACTGCTTAATATTTTTGTGGAATCGATAATAGATTTTTTTTCAGGATTCTTTGATGAATAGACAGTTCAAAAGAGCCGCATTTATTTGAAATGTACGGTTTTTTTTTTGTAACTTTTGATCAATTTACGGCATTCTTGCTGAATAAAAATATTTTTTAAAAATACTGACCCCAAACAGGATCAAAATCTTCAGAATTTACTCTTTTCATGTTCCAAAGAAGGAAGAAAGTCATGTGGGTGTAAAATAACATGAATAAACATGAGTAAATGAAGACACAATTGTAATTTTTATTAACCATTCATTTTAATGTGGATGTCTGATTGTGGTATACACTGATTAAGTTTGACCCATGAATTGAAATGCTTTATCTAAAAAATATCCAACCTGTGAGGTTTTGAAAGGAAAGCATTTCAACACACATCAGTCATGTGTTGTATATCTGCTCTACAGGTATATTTCTGATCCCAGGAAGAAAATTCCCATCGCTTTGAAACCACCATTCGTCCGCCCTGACCTCTCTAACCAACACGTCACTGTAAAAGTCAGTGATAATGGTATCCATAGTAACATCCTACGAAGCAAAGTGAGTCCACAAAAGCTTTTAATTCTGTCTGCCTACAACCTGGAATTTCAATGATGTTTAATCATATCTGTTATTGTAGTAAGTACCGCTACACCAGCAGTTCATAATGGCATCAAAACAAGCTCATCATTCAGTTTCCAATGAAAACTGTAATTATTAAAATGCATGGTGCTCCCATTTTTAAAGGTTTTTTTTGTGTGTGTGTGTATGTGTGTGTGCTTTAGTCTAAGACCAGTCTGGATGGTGTGGATGATAAAAGTATAGATAAACAGCCACCTCTGCCACCAAAAGCGGATCGCTACAACCAGCTCAAGAGTCAGCTCACCTCCAGCGAAGGCAAGTAGCCCTACAGAACAGCCAGTCACTCATAGTCAAATGACAAATCTGCAGTTTACTAATTTGTTTTTTTTTTAACAAGTCAGCACCAAAATGTAATAAAATTAATTTATGTAACTGTGATTTATATATTTAAACATATATTTGTCTTGTGATTTTTAAAAAAATGGTATTAAAAATTATTTTATAAACATGTCATTATAAAAATAAAAATAAAAATAGTGTATTTACTTAATTATTTAAAGCCTGAATTCAGCTTGTGTCTTCAGTAGGCACTTTTAGCAGGTTGTTAAATCAACTTTTTCTAAACTGCACTTCTACTGCCATCTGGTGTTGGATCATATAGCAGTACTGTTGAGTCATTCATTTAATCTGTGCCCCATTTTCTAGAGAGTTCCCTGTCCAGCAAACCCACCAATCCATCCACCCCAGCCATGTACAAATACCGACCTTCCTTCGGCACCATGCCTAAAGTACACTATCACGCAACTGGAGAGAAGGTGGGAGCAACAGACTAAAACAATGTTTTTGGCAATATAAAAATATAATATACACTACTGTACTGTTCAAAAGTTTGGGGTCGGTAAGGTTTTTTAAATGGTTTTGAAAGAACTTCTCATGCTCATCAAGGCTGCATTTATTTGAATGAAAATATAGCAAAAACAATATTTTTGTGAAAAATTATTACAATTTAAAATAACTGTTTTCTATTTCTAATATATTTTAAAATATAATATATTCCAGTGATGGCAAAGCTGAATTTTCAGCATCATTACTTCAGTCTTCAGTGTCACATGATCCTTCAGAAATCATTCTAATTTGGTGATTTCTTATTATCACATTTAAAAATGGTTGTTTGGCTTATTATTTTTGATAATACCGTTTTAATATTTCTCAGGATTCTTTAATGAATAAAGCTCAAAAGAACAGCATTTATTTGAAATAAGTAATTATTTTTACAATGTAAAAGTCTTTACTGTCACTTGATCAGTTAAATTCATCCTTGTTGAATAATAGATAAAGAACTAATTTCTTTTAAAAAAACTATTACTGACTCCAAACTATAAAAATATATATAATATAATATAATATAATATTAAAGGCTGTCTGATATGTTTTCAGATTGTAATGTCCGAGAACGGTAAGCCCTCTGCAGTTTTGGAGGAGCGAGGTCACGATTACCGTTCAGAGCCGAATCTTGATCTGCCTGACTACCGCAGCACTCCTCTCCACCGAACGTACCAGTCCTCCCCTTTCCAGCTGGACTCTTTCAGCACGACATCTCGCTCCTTCAGTCTCAAGCAGGGAGTGAACAGGGCCGACCGTGTGCCACTGGGTGGCAGCAAACCAGAAACGGTCACTTCCACCCCTCACAAAGGAGTCTTCTCTCCTGGGACGTTATCCGGCCGCAATGGCAGCCTGTCCTACGATAGCTTGCTAACCCCCAGCTTAACACCATCTCTGGGCGAATGTGCTGCTCACCCGGGAGTGCCCTCTATGGGTTTTCATTCACCCTACTTGCCCACTAAAATGTGCCATGTACGAGGGCCTGAGCTTCAGCGACACGCTGGTCCGCCAGCCTACAGCCCCGTGCACGTAGGAGCGATGTACGGGCGGCAGTCACCACACCCAAGAGATCGAGAGCGAGATCCCTCGCCCGTCCGCTATGACAACCTCTCCAAAACCATCATGGCCTCCATCCAGGAGAGGAAGGAGTTTGAGGAAAGGGAGAAACTCATGCTTCGGCACGCTCAAGCACCAGTGGCCTATGCCAACGATTCGGGTGTGTTTGACACCTGCAGTGGAGCCGCCTATGGACTCCCGCCTGGGACATGCTACCCTGACGGCCTTAGAGGCCCTGGATCCCGAGAGCCCACCCCTCCTGTGTGCAACTCTAGGGATAACTTGATGGGATACGCTCCCCGAACCCCTGTTCTGCGTTCCTCTGCATCCTCGCTCACCAGAGCACCGAGGACTTCTACTACATCCCTCCACACAGATGGAGGCAGTGCAGGCAGGACAGCTGAACACCAATATCGCTCTCCGGTGCACCAATCGCATCACTCCCCGACAGCTGTGCCCCGTTCCCCATCATACGCGCATCAGAAGGTTGCCTTCATTAGCGCCCTGGAGAGGGCGGACTCACCACGTCTGGGTACAAGGTATGACACATAGCATCTACTTTTAACCAATCAGTAAAGAGGGTGAGGATAGGTGCATGATGTATAGACTAAACAGGCTAGATGTTCATAAGATATGTACGCTCTGACTCGGAAGGGTCTGAAAAGAAATTTCATTTGTGTTATGTTTTTTTGAGTGCTGGTTTTTGTACTTTAATAAATTAATTTCTGCCATTATTGTTATTGAGAATACATAAGATTGTTTTTTGTTTTGTTTTGTTTTTGTTTGGGGTTTTTTGCCTTTCTGCAGAGAAGAAAAAAATGGTTGTGATTATGTTTCTGGTAGCCAAATAAATGTCCTCTTTTTGCCTTTTTTTCCCCTCATTATCATCAGTTTCAATTTCTGCATGTCTGTTCATTCATATTGATGAGCTTATTTATGAAACATTTTGCATGGTATCTACTTTTGGCATACTGTATATTTCATTGCATTATGGTAATCTCATAAACAGTGTTGCATCATCAGAAATCAATGTAATATACAAAAATCATGATTTGATATATTTTCATGTGTTTTTGTTCTGTTTGAGTTGCTTTTTTATGCATAAGTAGTGCTTTTAAACCACTGTCATTTACGTGTATACTATATATATATATATATATATATATATATATATATATTTTTTTTTTTTTTTTTTTTTTTTTTGACTGACTTAATTTTGTTCTTATTTTTACAACTGACAAGTGACTAACATTAGACTGCATGAGTTGATCTGTCATACCATTAAGCCATTGTATCTTCTTTAATATATTGATTTATTACAGGGCTCAACAGTAAGGAATTTTAATAGACCCGACCAAAATGAATGATCCATTTTTTAGCAGTGTATTTTAAAGATTTTTATTTTGGCAATTCTTTGCCTTTATTGTGATAGGATAGTAGAGTGGGCAGAAAGCGAGGTGGAAGAGAGAGGGGGGAGTGGAATCGGGAAAGGTCCACAAGCCGGGACAGAACTCGGGTCACCCGAAGCGCAACTGCGCTATATGTTGGCGTGCTGCCCACGAGGCTATCTTGCGCCGACTAGCAATGTATTTTTATTTTTTTTTTACTAGTAATAATGTTTATATTTTTCAATGCTTTTTTTTTTTGTTTTTGTTTTTTTTTAGTAAATTGTGAAGAAAAAATGGTACGAAATCATAACATATATTAAAAAATTCATAAACAGATTTGAAGGTACACTATGTAACTTTTGGCACTCAGTTCTTGCTATCTCTGAAAAGCCAAGCCAATGTTGATTCTTGTTTTATTACGAACTCTGTCGCGTTCTCTATTTGCCAGCAGACTCTCCTCTGCTTAGCGTTTTTTTTTTTTTTTTTGAATGGGTGATTCCTCTGAGGTTCTAGATTTACGTGCTCTATGTCAAACTTTCTTGCTCATTGTGACAACTAACCTATGCCACTCCCACACCATACACGCGTCAAAGTAGACGGAGCAACTTTTCTCTATTTAGGAATATGACGAGACACGCACAGGCGAGTGATCATATGTACGCAATTTCCTGCAAAAAAACGCCCCCTCAGGTCTAAAATAGTACTGGGGAAAAAAAATCGATTCACCTAACTATTGCAAAAAATTTTTTTTACAATTTTAAAATAATTTTTTTTTTATTCCAGAATCGATATTAATTCATATTAAATTGTTTTTAGTCCTCGCTTATAGATGAGGCAGAGGAAAGTTACCTCTTTTATTTCAGCAGAGGGCGATATGTGTTGTATCAGTGAGTATTACATGACATCATATCACTTACTAGTGGACACGAGAAAGTGAAAAATGGCGGATGGACAGACATCTCACGACCTGCACCATCATCTTATAATTGATGGTGCAGGTCGTGTATCCGTAGATGTCTCTATTGAATATATCATTCAACGTTTAGAGCTTAGAGAGTTAAAAAGCTAACAGAAATTGCAATACATAGCAATATTGAATCGCAATACTTGTAGAATTGCAATTCTTAAAAATCACAATACATGACGTATCGGCACCCAAGTATTGTGATGGTATTAAATCGGGAGATAGGTGTATCGTCCCAGATCTAGTCTAAAATATAAACACTTATAATAGGCTTAGCATTGTGAATCAGGGTAAAAGGGTTGGAAGGAGGATTGATGATGTATTGACTCATTTAATTTTTGTTAATTTTGAACAAAAAAGTTACATAGTGTACCTTTAAAAAAGTAAACAAGGCATAATTTGTGGAAAAGTGACTGTTTTGTCAACTGACCCTAAACTGACTCCTTACTTTTTAGTCCTGTATTAATGTTAATTATATATTCCCTTCTACCATTCTTCAATTCTGTCCTCTTTTTCATTAACTTATCTTCATTTGTAACATTTCAATCCATTTAGTACATGTTTGACTGTCTACCTGTCTAATGAAGAACAAAAGAGGATAACAGTTGAGGATACAGTTGGAAAAGAACCACCTCAAATATGTCTTCCTGTTTTTTGATATTTTCTCCACATAGAGAGGACCTCGGTCCAGGTAAAGTCAACGGGCAACTAAAGGGCCAAGCACGTGACTGCCATCTAGGAACTCCTTCTGGAACTCCCAGCAGACACACCAATGTCAAAAAGGTCACAGGAGTGGGTGGAACTACATATGAGATTTCTGTTTGACGGACATCTTGAAGAGCCACTGCCTGTGAGGAAAAGCACTGCCATGGCAACAACACCTCCACTTGTGCTCAAGAGAACAAGTTTCTCTTTCTTATCACAGTTTTATGAAATAATACTCAAACTAACCGATCAGGAGACTCGTAGTATCTGGGGCAGGTCTTTTGGGAGAAGATTTTGCATTGGCCTTCTCTTTGCTAAAGAGACTTTCCATGTGACTCGGTGTAAAATATAACAGGAGCTGCTTAATCAAAAGAGCATTGTATGTTTTTTAAAGTATCAGCCGTCAGAGGATATAAATCTCAAAATGGAATTAAAAAAAAAAAAAAAAAAAAAATCTATATATACCATTAAGGGCTGAATATGTATGTGTCAGTTCAGTTGTTTGTATATAAAAGGTCAAAGGTCACTTATTGAATGCAAATGTGCTCCGTATGCTGATCTTTCACACACTTGAATGTGAGTGTATATGTACATGCCAGTAACTCCATTACTACTATATTTTTTGTCATTATACTGATCTAATAATCAGGGTTTCATTTCAAATGCATTTCTCTGTTAAGCAGTCAGGTTCCGAACAAACCATAACAGCACTTGGGTAATTTAAAAACCTACACAGAAGTTTTATTTTTCAAATATGGTGGTCATTTACACTTTTCTAATGTAAAACTATAAGCTGCCATAGAAATAAACATAATTGTATATGTAATATAAAAAGAAAAGAAAATTAAAAAAAAAAAAAAGTTTCATATGTTGGATACTGGTTGTTATCACCAGTGTTAACTTTATTTCAACCTTTGTTTTTCTTTATAAAAAGTATTTTGTAGTGGAAGAGATATGAATATGTAAACAGAAACACACCACTGTGTATTAGCTGTACTGGCCAGATGTTAAAGCCATATTCTATCATGTTTTACAGTTATGATCTTCATCATTCAACATACATTTGAAAAATGCTTTTTCCTTTATTACATAAAGGACTTATGGAGATGAATATGAATTAACGCGTTGTACTGAAATTAAGATCCGCAATATCCAAGTTGTTTTATTGCTTTACCATTTCCCTTTACCTGCAATAGATTAGAAAATCATGATGATTATTCACGGCTACATCCCAAATGTTTTTTGTTTCTTTTATTTTTATAACTTTTGTGTTTTTTTTTTAAAAAAAACCTACTTTCAATGGTTTGGTATATTTCACTTTTTATACAGATATTCAAATGGGTGTTTGTATTTTTTTTTTTTTTTTTTTTTTTTTTTTTTTTGAGTGGATTTTTCTTCTTTTTCTGCATATTTTATAATTTATTTGTACAAATTAGTTAATATGCATTGCCATTTTGATTAGTTGAAAGTAGCACTTTCTATTAAGATATTTTTTTTTGTTTTCAATGAACGAATGTTGGAAGAGAATTAAAATGCTATTATAGGATGTCTTAGGAAATGTTCTTTGAGAAAGTTACATGTGTAGTTAAGATGCTTGTTTCTGAATGCTGGATCCATTTGAGAGAGTTGAAAGAAGCTGTCATAATGACATATGACACATGGTCTTTATCCTGTCGTTCAAACGTTTAGGGTCAGTAAGTTTTTTTTATTTATTATTATTTTATTTTTTTTTAAATGTCAAGGACATTAAATTGATCAAAAGTGACAGTAAAGACTTTTATGATGTTACAGAAAACTTTCAGAATTTCAAAAAATACTGTTCTGTTGGTCAAAGAAAGCAGCACAACTGACAACATTGATAATAATAAGAAAAGTTTCTTGATCACCAAATCAACATAGAATGATGTGACTCTGAAGACTGAAGCCTTCAGTGATTAGCCATGTCGGAATTACCATAATTAGGAGATTACGACTTGTAAAAAGCATTCACGTCCTCGTGGAATTCGTAATTACAACTAGTAAACTGGTGAATTTTCGGAGAGCTACGACTTGTACCATGTGACCACTTTGATAGTTGATAGTGTTGCCTTAAAAACTCGTAATTCCAAAGACGTGAACAGCTCAGAGTAGAACATCATCTCAAAATTACGGTAACAAAATGGCATGAATGCAACAAATGACTGCTGAAAATTTAGCTTTGATATAATATTTCACAATATTACTGTTGTATTTTTGATCAAATAAATGCAGCCTTGGTTAGCATAAGAGATTTCTTTCAAAAAACATTCAAAAATCTTAACGACCCCAAACTGTTGACCGGTAGCGTATTTTAAAGTAAATATCTTCATATGTCCATTTCATATCATTCAGTTCTGGAATACCCAACATACCTTTGTGATAAATGTTGGCTAAGGAAGTTTAATTCAGAAAACCTCAGCCTCACTCTCCCTTCTCACTTTCAAGAGTAATTGTAGTCACTTTTGATTCTACAGCAAGGGCAAAAAGAACAAAAGAAACTAAAACGATCCTTCAAACACTGGTGTGTGTATTGTGCAGGCATCTGTATTATGCAGACAAATGCTCACATTTAAAATGAGGGAATTTATTAACCTTACTTAGAATAACAACCCTTAAAATAAAATTAGTTAAATAAGGGTTATTAGCTCATTTTGAGCCAGTTATGTTACATAGTTATGGCCTATAACAACTTCTTAAGTTTACCCTGCTTGGTTCATGTCCTCATTATCTTATGGATTTTAATTTTAAAAGGGGAGACGAATAATTTTAGTTTTTTTAAGAGAGAGAGCTTGAAAGTGAAAGAAACAGGTCTTGAAAATTGTCACTGGCGGATTAAAAATAAAAAATTAACAACTGAAATGAAATATTTTAAATTTATTTATTTTATAATTTTTTTTTAAAGTTAAGTGAAGTGAAATTAAATTTTTCTCAAGAAATTAAATGGACAGCACAGGCGAAAGTGGCAAATTCCTACCTACCTGTTGAAAGCTTCATCGTGGCCTGTTCGTGATTAAAGACCTAACAATTTTATAAGGATCATTTTGTAGTGAAGTGTTGATTAGATTATCGACATCTCTGACAGGGTGATCTTACAGATGTCTTGCTGACTGAAAATGCACCGAACTTGGAGTTCACTGCTGCTCATCAGATGACTATCCAAGGAATTCATAGTGATTTCCTCACAGATCTGCCTTAGGGGTCTAACATACAGACACTCAAGCACTGATATAGTACAAACATCATTTCGGTGCCTGTGAAAAGAGTCATAATCCCAGTCAAACAGCTCCTTGAAATTGTAAATAACTCATATGGTCATGGAAAGGCCTTTACAGTTTGCCAGGCTCCATATGTGTGAATGTTTCACTGTGTTTGGTCATGTCTTCATCTCTGTCCTTCACTGCCGCTGTCTGGCACAGCGTCACCTGCTTAAATGAAACAAGTTGTACAGTTAAAGAAAAAGAACAACTATGGGACTTTTTTTGTGATGAAGTATTTCGTTGAGATGAAATGAAGACATTATAGTTTCATATCAAGGTACATCTATTATTTTTGTTCATCAAGAGAAAAAAAAGCTGAATAAATATAACTTGAACAGTCATTTTTGTCTCTTTATTTGTCATCTATTGTCTTGGAAAATTATGATTAGATAGATAGATAGATAGATAGATAGATAATAAAAGGTCAGATATGCAAAGAGCCATTGCCTGCTAAGACTTGATATCAGAGAGGAGTCAGGTGGAAAAACATCATTCTGTCCGAGCTCGCCTCAGAAAAATAAAATAGCCTAAATGAAAACAAAATCGCTTGCATTTTAGGACGTAGATTAAAGGTAATTCCACTCCCTAAAGCATTGTGCGATGGCATTAAGTGTTCCCATTCTCTCTCTCACTCTCCCCGCTGATGTCTATTTGATCTGTGCAGTAGTCGTGAACGCGCACCGCCAGACCTCCGCTGGTGCTGCGTGCGTGTCCACGCTTTATGAAGGCGCGCTACCGCGTTCCCTCAGGTGAATGGAGAGAGGGAGAGGACGAGTCTTGTGAGCGTCTCTGGCCGAGCTGAAGTGACTAAAATGGGGCTTCGCGGACTGACAAGGACGGGGGTGTACATGACACTCTGCCTTCTGTGGGTGACTGGATGCTTTACGCAAAAAGTGAGTACAAGTGTGTGGCAGTAGCACACTTTCCCTTTTGTTTGTCTGCGGTTTGTTTCGGCTTGTCAAAATGTTTACAGCAAGGATTATAGTATGCACTATATAGTGCACTATATGAAGTATGTAGAAGTTAAAACAACTTCAAAATATTACGTCCCTTGGTTTGAGGGGAATTTAATTCGGAAGTTTGGGGAAGGTGTTGTGATGAAATGTGGAGCAGCTTGTTGTGTGGTCCGGGTCGGTTCTGGCAGAGAGTTGGGCTGAGCGGGGTCAGTTCAGCACGGGCCAGCGGTTCCGCATCAGATGGTTCCGTGAGCTCAAATCATAAACAAATAAATTAAAAAATAGAAAATTAAATGAACATTTTTTTTTTTTTTTTTTTTTTAAAGATCTATTAAGTTATCCAAAATACATTAAATGACATAATTGCATCTTCTATGATCAAAATGTTTTCGGTTCTTTACTTTTTTGTGGGGCTTAAAGTAAAAAATGTATAGTTGGTGTAACAGTACAGAGATTTGCAAAAAAGAAAAACACTACAAGGCTGCAATTCTTTTGTGAAAATGTTGGTATAAGTATCTGCATTGGTAGTTTAGAATATTATTATTATTATTAGTGAATCAGTTTTACTTTAAAATATTATTCATATTTGAAAACCTTTTTTCTTTTTTTGCTCAGCAAATTGTATCATTTTGGGAACCTGTCTGCATCAAACATAACAGGCTATATAGTTGCATTAAATACATAGTTGCATCATCTCGTTGTCACAACAGACCAATTTTGTTTAGGAAAGAATTGAGTTGTTAAAGATTTTATGAAACAAAAAAGAAATGTACATGTACGCTTTACATTCAGTGTCACAGCACTTGCAGTCACTAGCAGTTTATTCTTGACTGGTTTCTCAGACCTGGTTATTTGAACAGCCATAGATCAGAACTGAATGGCAGGGCCTTTGATGTTGTGCCATTCATATTCCCTTCACTTAAGCTCCTTTGCATACTCTATCAGGTCTCATCACTAAGGCTGTACACGGTTTATGTAGCTTCTCAATGCTAGGAAATAGAGAGTTTGGGAAATATGTGTTGAGGAGAAGCTTATTGTGTTTTTGAGGTGATTACCAGATTCCTGTAGAAAACGTGCTCCACTCATGTAATTAAACACATTGCTCTGTGGTCAATTCCACATGCTGTCTTTCACCAATACTTATTCCCTTCCCAGGCATGGATGTGATTTATTTAGTAGTAGTGCAGAGAGAGATACTGTATTATATACTGAGATAAATATTGCCTGACCCTTTATGAGACTATTTTAATCTTTAAAGGTGCAGTAATTTTCCTTCATTTAGGGTATGTTTACATGAAAAAGATGTACTAAAACAGAACAGTTTTTCCTTCACATTTTTGAAAAATTTTGTATATAGACAACAACGTTGTCAAAACGATCCTCATTCACACGGATCCGCGAAAATGACTAAAAACGCTGTATTATGCATGCCAGGCCAGTAGTTGGCGTTGTCACTTTGTAAAGAAACACTATGCGCCTACAGATTAAACGCGTAATACCCATGTGCATGAATTTGTGTCACCGTTTTCACAAATTTACACAGAGATGATAACAGTATAATTTTCAAGAACATGCAATTTGAAACCTGTTTTCAGAAGTTTGCGTTTTCAGGCCCCCAAACACTGTTGGCATGTAAATGAATGGTCAAAGTGCATAAAAAGTTTCCCGTTTTTAGTTTAAAATGGTGTTGTGTAAAGACCCCCTTAAAACAAAAAACTCTTAAGTGTTTATTTCTTCTGTGGCACACAATAAAACATTATTTTCTCTCAGTATTTTTTTGTCCATACAATGAAAGTCAGTGTGTGAAAGTCAGCAAGTCAACATTCTTAAATATGTTCCACAGAAGAAAGAAAGTCATACAGGTTTCGACATGAGAGTGAGTAAATTATTTCAGAAATATCAGAATTTACAACGCTATTACCGAAATACAACGGTATTTTACGAGGTGGCTAATTCGTACAAATTCATATGACCTCACTCGTACGAATTCATATGATTTGTCTAAACCCCAGTGATGGGTAGGTTTAGGGACGGGGTTAGGGGTAGGTCATTCGTATGAATTCATACGAATTTGGGAACTTGTATAATACAATTTAGCAAAAAACGTATGAATTCGTACGAGTGAGGTCGTACGAATTAGCCACCTCATAAAAAACGTACAAATTGCCGTGAGATCGGGTTGGAATTTAAGGTGGGATGAATACAGTATATCCCATACTATGAAGCACAACTTTTTTGTTGTTGTTGTTGGGAAAGGTCTGCATCATCTCGACCATGCGACATAAGGACATGGGTTATTTATGAGGTGACGAACTGTCAGATTCAGTCATGACTCTCTTCCTCTGTGAATTCTGAGAATCCTGAGCCGTTAACAAAGACTTTATTGCATTGTTGATGTGCATAGCTTCAATTACTGCGTGTGTGCACCTCAACGTCTCTGCAATTATCTGGCCCCTCTAAATGCTTCCTTTGTCCTCTTGAATTAACTTGATTTTCAGAACTGTGCAAATCAAGTTTGGAATTTGCTGCATGACCCTCACAATCAGATGAAAATTATATATATAAAAAACTTCATTATTATGTAATCTAAGATATAGGTTAAGATATATGTCATGTATTGATCTCAGCAATGACAGAGTGTGTTCGTGCAGGTCTTGCTCTAGAAGTCATCAATATTTTAGACAATGAATTGCTCTTATTCTTGAGTTGGTGTGGCATGCATGTATTTGTGTTCACATATCTATGCAGAGCATTTGCAGCTCCTGTGAGTGATTTCTCTCAATTATTCAACCTCACCCCACCAATAATGCTGTATCACACCCACACAATTCTGACATTTTCACCCTGCCCCCTGAGAATGGAGAAAGCCACTCATAACAGTTTTAATGGGAGCGAACCACTAATGTGCATTTCCTGGCCAACAGACTACATTCTGTGTGAATTTGGAAATTTCAGAGTAACTGTTTTGAATGATTTGTGGAGAGTGACTACAAGAAATACAGTAGAATTATTCCAGTGACAGCTATGGCCTGGGAGCAAACAACTATTATAAACTTTTTCAGGGTTGCTCTGGGAAAATCTGGAAAAAGAAAGAAAAAAAATTTCACTGATTTGGCACATTTGTGTAATTGTCACAACAGTGTCCTGAAATGATGTACTCCATATTTAACTATTTTAAACATAATTTTATAATTATAATGCATGCAAACCTCCTATTAAGTGCAAAATAAGTGAACTACATCTAGGTTATAAGCTATAAATATATAATTAATAATTATACATTTGTAAGAAAAAATAACCTAGAATAAAAAAATAATTACATTAATTACATTTGAATCAGAATAATCTTGGATGATTTCTAATTTGAAAATGTAATTAATGTAATTGTATTTTTAATTGTCGTTTATATGTCTATGTGGCGTTTTTAATACAAACCATATGCAAATTCATCAGTCAGCACCATTGCTGAGTATTTTCTCCTTAAAACTAAAGTTTACCAAAGACAGTTTCAAAAACGCGGTTTGAAATCGCTCCTGTTCTCCATGTCACAAATATGTTGTAACCAATCCCGTAAACGTGCGGGTGGTCTTTAGCATGTCATTAATTATGCTGTGAAGCAGGGGCATCTCGAGAAGCCAGGTTATCCCGGTATATTTTTCTGCTGATATAACAAATCAGGTACATTTAGCAATGTAACAGGTGAATTATGTAAATTATGTAAATTACAATGTTTTGATTAACTATATACCTTTTTTCCTCTGATGTTCTGAGTTGTTCAAAGCATTTCTAAGGATGCTGATTTTTAGAAGGCAGCTGTCTGACTCTGAGATGGCAAATGGGAACATGGTTTATGTAAAATTAGCAACACATTTTTAGCTGTTTGATAACAAAGGCTAATCATATCAATTACCGTTATGTGTCCGATGTAGAGAGCAATGCATAAAATGCATTTCCATTCTAATTCGCTCTTTCTCTTCTTCTGAACCAGTTTCTGGTTCAAACATATATGGCTGATTTAAACAAGTATTTCCACTTCCACAGCATTTCATGTAGCGTTCACTACAGTAAAGTTGACCGGGTGGATCAGATATTCTGAGCTTGTGCGATTGTGTGGAGGCGGGCCTAATTTGCATATTCATGGTTCCGTGCATACTAGATGAATAAAATTCAAGCTATTTTAAGGCATGAAGAAATTATTTTCATAGGAAAAAACATCTAAATATGTCATTTCGGTGATCAAAGATGTGTTTTAAGGGACAAAATTGACTACACAGGGACTTAAAAAAAAATTATTTATATATATATATATATATATAATATAATATGTGTGTTGTATATACAATTTTTGGCAAAGTATAAATATTGAGCACTGAGTACATTAGTTTCACTGGTTGTGGGTTCCATTTGCTTTTAGTGTACTGTTAACTTGTACCAACTTTTCATATCCTTTTCGAGGATTCATTTTATTGACTATTAGTGTTCATTCATTGGTTTCAGTTACATTATTACTTAATGAAGTTCTCTGTTTAATAAAAATCTGTTTCTTTGTGCAGTGTAAAGCGATGTGCAGCAGCTACCACTGTTGTTTTCATCAAAAAATTATTGTGAAATATTGTCATCTTCCTGTCCTGCTGGCCTCAGTGTCCAGTGGCAAGCTATGACTGATGTAACCGGTTGTAACACATCATCACAGGCTCTCTGTGCTCTGGGCTCGATAGTGCCTGGAACAGTCTCACTTTTCACAACCAATAAATAGCTGTGCTCCTCTCCCAGCCCCCTTACAGGGGCCCATAGCATGTTTATGGGGGACTCACAGGGGTGTTTGTGTGTGTGTGTGTGTGTGTGTGTGTGTGGCAAAAGGGGCTTACTTAAGCTCTCTGCTTGCACAATTTCAGTAGTCATATTGTCAGCTCATATTATCTCTAAAACTTCTGTTGTGAAAATACTCTACAGTACAAAAGAGACCAGGAAAAGAGCTAGATATAAACTTTCAGTTTACCAGCTTATTTGACTTCTCACGTTTCATACCCAGTCACGTTTTTCTCTTCAAAACCTTTAAGTACAGATAATGTTGGTGAGACAAGCAGAGAATTAATTTTTTTACAATAAGAACAGAGGTTATGAACTGACATGTTTACTGTACGGGGGAATGAAGGGACAGATGTGTGTAACCTATCAAATACAAGAGGAAGTTTCAGCGTGGTGTTTTTCACATTGCAGCCCTTACTGCGAAATCTGCTGTTCCCTACGACAGCTGTGAGTTTATCTGGCACTGTTTTACTCACACTCATTCAATGAGTCAGCTACAGTTTGTTGGTGTTAAAAGTGCAGGAGTCTTGTTTTTCAGTTCAAGAATTGCTGTTGCATCAGCAGTTTACAGAAGGAGCAGATTATGTAATTCAAATAGAATAAAACAAACAGAAAAGGGTCAAATAATAGGATAATAATAATAATATACACTATAATATACACTACTGTTCAAAAGTTTGGGGTAAGATTTTTTTTTTTTTTTTTTTGAAAGAAAGAAAGGAAGGAATAATTTTATTCAGTAAGGACATTAAATTGATCCAAAATGACAGTACATACATTTATAATGTTACATAATATTTTTATTTCAAATAAATGCCCCCATTTTATTTCAAATAAATCTTTTGAACTTTCTATTCTTCAAAGAAAAATCAACGTCGAGGTTTTGACAAAAATATTAAAAAACCCAATTGTTTTCAACATTGATAGTAAGAACTGTTTCTTAAAGCACCAAATCAGCATATTAGAATGATTTCTGAAGGATCATGTGACCCTGAAGACTGGAGTAATGGCTGTTAATAATTCAGCTTTTTCATCACAAGAATAAATAATGAATAAATATATTCAAATAGAAAACAGTTATTTTAAATTGTAGTAATATTTCACAATCTCACAATGTTTACTGTATTTTTACTGTATTTTATCATAAGAGACATTGCCTTGTTTTGCATCACTGTAGCAAATTGTGATTACTACATTGCATTGATATCTGTGTCTGGATTTAGATTGTATGGGAAAGCCCCATGACTATCACGTATTGTCATTTCCGGACTTGCGAAGGCTACACATGAAGAAATGCTCATATCACCTAGTCTTATTTTATACCTTCCTCTTTATAGTGTTTCTATAATCTGCCTCCAGGGTTCATGGTGCCCTAATTTCTTGTGGACTGGTTCCATGCCATTTTCTTTTTCCATTGTTACCTTTGTGTTTCATATTTTTCTAGATCATGCTGTGCCGTTTGAAATTGCAATGGATAGTTAAAATAGTAGTTGGTTTTACTTTTGATGTAGCACAACTGGGGCACGATAACCAGCGGGACCTTATGTAAATGCCTCTACTTATTACCCTCGTTTCATTAAAATGCTATCTAACCAAACAGCGAAGCCTTCCAATGTCCCCTGTGGGAGAAAAGACAACTTTACTAATTATGCCATGCCAGTGCGGGATGATGATGTAACAGAGCTGGGATGTTTGGCATTATAAGAATGTCCTATTTCCTATTCCACACTGTGGTACTTTGGACGCCATTCATGTGAAGTCTACCATGCATGGTACACTGCCCTAACCAGCAGATAGTCCAGTATTATGGTGGAGCCACTGTAATGACCCAATTCTATTTGTTCGAATAGAGAGGGAGGTACTTACAAAAATCTCGCAAATCACTGCCAAAGTTTTCTTTTTTGTTGTCTTTCGGAATTAGACACGATCATGTTGGACTTGCTGAACCAAATGGTTTTCTAAGGGCATCTGGGTGGTTTGGTTGAATGACAAACCTCTTCAGCACACTTCACTGAAACATGGACCTTAACCAATTGCATTTCCCCTATTTCTGTTTTGAATAACCCTACATGCTTGTCTTGAACCTTTTTTTCACCTCTTGTTCCAGTTTAGTTTGTTCTCTGTCTCACATATTCATGTGCATTGCTTAACTTTACTGTTGTGCTAACCTGAAATCGGCTTACTTTACATCCCAGCAGCGAGTGGCATTTGACCGGCTCAAATGTCAGGCATGCAATTATTAGTGTAGTAGCACATGAACCTGAGGTAAACTCTGGACAGCATGAGGCTTTGACCAACTGATCTCTGTTAGCTGAGTTTGATAAACAGTCTGAATGGAGAAAAGTATGGGCTGAGAATCAAGGGTAGAAGTGTACACAGAAGAAACAAGGCGGTATGAAGTTAAAAACGACTTTGACCTTGTTAAGCTGAGATTGTTTATTGTGGCCTTGTCCATTTAAGGCCCTGTTTACACCTGCGTTTTAGTCGATCGAGTTACAAGTTGATGACGCTAAATACAGGTGTAAACAGGGTCTAAAATGTTTTTAGCTTGTCCACTTTCAACCAACTTTCCAGAGGTAGTCGAAAACGCATTTGACCGGATTGCTTTCGTAGTGCGGACGTTCACGTGTTCGAATGTGTTCGAACAGCCACAAAAGACGCCTACTGACCTAATGCATAAACATTCAACTTTGTCGGCTGAAGACCCAAGTTTAGTTTGAAGATGAAAACATACCAAGCACAATGTTCTCGCACCATTCCTGCTTTCTAACTCGCACTCACCGTGTTCATTGTGATCTTGCAGCTGTCAGAGCAGAAACGAAAGCTGATGCTCTCCGTATGTTTTTCCGTCGTCTCCCTGTGCGTTCATATGTAAATTGCGCAAGCTTATTTTAGATCAGAAGATCCAAAAAAACCTATACATTTACCCAACCATAGACCCTCCCCTTGAAGACATCAGAACAGAAGTGGTTGAAAGTGGACAAAAGAGACGGATTAAAACACCAGATGTAAACGGGTATGTGTCTGCCTCGTCTACTTGTATTCCGATTGACCAAAACGCATCTTAATACCAGGTGTAAACAGGGCCTAAGATGACTTTTGCACTGATTTTGCTTTGTCCTCCAACAAGACATGTTTTTTGGGGGGCTGGGTGGGGTCTCAAATCCATAGCCTGATTAAAAATGATGCATCTACAAAGTAAATGCTAACGTTACCTCAGCCTGCCTTGTTTTGATTATACACTACCAATCAAAAGTTTGGAGTTTGCCATCAATTAAGGTGAGGATGAAAATAATAAGACTCTAACTTCTGGGATAGTATAATGTGGATCCCTCAGAGCATCCCGAAGTTAATGTTTTCTCAATTGTCTTTTAAATCTATCCTTTTTTGTTAAAATTATTACAACCTTTATTATATTAACTAACATTAAAATGCTGCATACATTTTAGACAAGATTTTAAAAATCAACAGCAGTCTAAAACAATGTCCAAATAGGTCATATTTGGTTACTGGTTAACATTATTTTCTTTTGCCTGGTCATATCAGCCGAAAAGGAAAGTATTTTCAGAGAGGCAGTGCATGTTTTAACATTTTCATGAAAGATTTTGGAGACAAACATTTCTTGTTGACTAATATATTGAGCACAATAAAACTAGGAATGTGTCTTTAAAAAGTAAACCAGCTCATTTTTTTTTTTAATTTCACTTTTTGTCCTGCATAATGCCATCACCTGGGGCTAGGCTTGTTACCTGTCTGGCGTTGTTGAGGTCTTGCAGTTCTTTTATTCCATCCCACAGTCCAGAACCAGTGCCAACAGGAAGCCCAATAAACAAACAGACCCCTGCCAAGGTCTGGTTTGGAGTGGTCTAGCCCTGATTCCCATCTGCCTTTAATTATACCGAGGTCCCCTCATCCAGCACACCTGTGAGATATTACGAACAGCATGTCTGAAGGAATACCTCCCTGGGGTTAGCAAAGCAGCCAGCATATCCAGCTTTGATACCCGATGAAGGAGGAAGGGTTGAATAGTTCAGGTTTGGGAGAGGCAGACCGAAGCTAATTTTCTGAACAGAACATTTAGTTTTGTTTCTTGGTGGGTTTCTTTTACAGCTGTCTGTTGTTATTGCACTGAAACGATCAAAATAGGGCAATGTTTTATGTAGTTTTATAGCATCTAACGACTAACCATCAGACCAAGAACGGCTGCCAAAATTGTTTACCGATGTTTAATGCTGCATCGAACGAACCGAGCAGTGCCAAAGACTTTCCCGTTGGTTTGTTGAACTCATGCCATCCTCTTGAACTTTTGATGCTAGAACAACCACTGGCCTATTAAGATGTTTTAGGACCGTAGCTTTAACCCCTGGAGTGCAGGTTCTGGGAAGAATTATCTTGAACATTCTACATTAAGTGCATTATAATTTTCTTACATGTTGAACATGTTTATCTTAATCTAAATTCAAGTGGTGCAGAAATTCCCATTTGTTAAGTCTTTCTTTTGCTACCATGCAAAGCTATCTTTATATGTCCTGCTATAAAGTAAGTGCACCGCTCAACAAATGCCATGCAACTCTTTGGGCTCCACATGAAAAGCGTTGCAGATAGTGTCACGCAAGGGAGATTTTTCTACTTGTTAATGTGCAAGAATGTCTAATTTGTACAATATGATGATTATTATCTAAATGTCATATTCTTTTACTGTGTCGTACGGCTTGATGCATCTAGATCTGTGCTTCTCAACGTTTTTGACTTCAAAAGCCCCCATTGTTCACAACAATTAACTCCCCCTAGCCCTAATTTTGTTTTCAAAACTTATTTAAATCTATTAACACTCCTACTTTTAATCAATTTAATAATCAATTTACATGACTCTTCAGGTCTTTTGTGATTTGCTAGATAAGGACTTTTAAAAATATATATTTCTACCTCAGTTTCAACCTAATAAACTATTTTACACCTTTGCATAACTATTAAAATGTATATTCATTTTAAAAATGCTGATGGCACTTTAACACTTTATTATTTGACATGACTTTTCCAGCTCTACAAATCACGCTTTTCAAAATAGGCTACCTCATACAGTACTGTAAGACTGTAGGAACACAGGTTCTTCTTGCTGAGGGGGTACATTTAAAATTTTAGATTTTCTTAGTTACTTTAGCTTATTTTAAAGCTTGTTTTGTCTTACTTTATATAATTTTAAGTCATCTTAAACCTCCTTGAATGTCTGCTAAGGCCTCCTATGGGCTCCAGCCCCCTGGTTGCAAACCAGCGTTTCTTGTTGAAACAGGAAGTTTGGTAAAAAAGAAATCACGGATTTGCTCCAAAAATGAAGTATGTATGGTTTTGATTTGATGTAGTCTTTAAGTTAGATAGTAGAAAATATTCTATCATCGAAAAAATCGATGACAGAGAATTAATTTTCGAATTAATTCGATGACAAATCGAAAACATCCTGTCTTGTGTTCCTGTTTGTAATCCTAATTAATCATGTATCAATGCTGTTTGGTTCCAGGCTGTGACAGTGGAAATGCATCTGATGCTTTTTGTCTTTGGTCTTTAGGTTTACTTTGACTGTGGAGCCAAGGTGGATGCTGTGGATGTGCAGGGCCTCATTCTGTCACCTGGCTTTCCATATAACTATTCATCTGGAACTCACTGTGTGTGGCAGTTCTTTGTGCCTGTTGGTCACCAGCTAATCATGGAGATGTTTGATTTTGATGTCTTTGAGAGCCATAACAGTCCTGCAAGATACACCACCACCGTTGTGGACGAGGTACTGAATGATGGTGGCGCGCTGGTATCAAAAAGCCTTGGGAGTCTGAAGGAACCCCAGTCCACACACAGAGAGGAGGTCAAGCAAGTGGTTATCCAAGAGCAGTCCTCCAAAATGGAGATGACCAAAGTTTCCAATTCTGCCAAAATGCTGTCCGATTCCTCCTCGGCTCCACAGCGGTCTCTTCCATTATCCGGAGAGCAGCCAGTTGAAGACAGAAATTCTGTTTCACCTCAGGCATCAAGAGCAGCCAGTGACTTGATCTCCACAAGTCCACCTACAGCAACAGAAACGGATGAAGCTGTGAGCCCTGAGACCCAGCCACCTTTGATTGATGCCTGTCCTCATGATGTCCTCTACATATCTGATCTCATCACCTTCTCCTCCCGATTCTGCGGTTCTAGACGCCCTTCTAGCAGCCAGTTGGTGTTTGGGTCTGACAATGACATGGTGGAGGTCATCATGGAGTTGATAACCACTACCCACTGGGGCCGTGGTTTCGCTCTCCTCTTCCATTATCAGAATCAAACACAGGCATCCACAACCCAACAGCAGAGATCGGTATTGAACTCGGACAGCAGAACTGGTGCACTGCTTGGTGCAGTGAGTGGAACAGTCGTGTTTGCTGTGGCCCTTGCTGGCATCCTCTGCGTGATTTTCAGGTAATGAGGTTTCTTCTACAGGTGGAGAGATTTATTTGTATTTGATCCTGAAATTACATCGCAGCCATGCAAACATATCTGACTTAAAGGATTAGTCCACTTTCAAATAAAAATTTCCTGATAATTTACTCACCCCCATGTCATCCAAGATGTCCGTGTCCTTCTTTCTTCAGTCGAAAAGAAATTAAGGTTTTTGATGAAAAAATTCCAGGATTATTCTCCTTATAGTGGACTTAAGTTGGCCCCAAACGGTTAATGGTCAAAATGACAGTTTCAGTGCAGCTTCAAAGGGCTTTAAACGATACCAGACGAGAAATAAGGGTCTTATCTAGCGAAACAATCGGTCATTTTCTAAAAAAAATAAAAAATTATATACGTTTTAACCATAAACGCTCGTCTTGAACTAGCTCTCTTCTTCTTCTTCTCTATTAGAATTCCGGCAGTGTAGACGCTTCTACACTTGTATTACTGCCCTCCACAGGTCAAAGTTTGAAATAATTGTTATATACTTGCACAAGCATATTGTATATGACAATTTAGTTCAAACTTTGACCTGTGGAGAGCAGTAATACACTTAGCAGCGTCTACACAGCCGGAATTCTAATTGAGAAAAAGAAGAAGAGAGCTAGTTCAAGACGAGTGTCTATGGTTAAAATGTATATATTTTTAAAACATTTTTTAGAAAATGACCAATCGTTTCGCTAGATAAGACCCTTATTCCTCATCTGTTATCGTTAAAGCCATTTGAAGCTGCACTGAAACTGTAATTTTGACCTTCAACCATTTGGGGCCAATTGAAGTCCACTATAAGGAGAATAATCCTGGAATATTTTCATCTAAAACCTTAATTTTTTTTCGACTGAAGAAAGAAGGACATGCAGATTTTTTTTTTTAAAGAAATTTATACTTTTATTCAGATACATTAATAATTTTATTCAGAAAGATTTTATATGATGCATTAAACAGATCAAAAGTGACAAAGACATTAGTCACTAGTCACTTAGTCATTTGTCACATACACAGTACCATGTCCGTGACAACTTAAGTCAGATGAGTTGGTGTTGACACAGCTGGAAGTATTTTTCACCATTGTTGGTAGCTTAAATCAAGTCTTTCTTCTTCTTTTTCGGAAACTCTTTGATGTTAAAACACTATTCATACCTGAGCATGTTCATGGTGCCGCACCTGGCATTAAACTAAATGCACAAAAGCGAGGTGCAGTCACACAATAGAGAGAAAAGAAAGCGGAAGAAATATAAGAAGCCGAGAGAAAGGGTAGAATAAAGAATACGAGAGACCAGTTGTCTTCAAAGATGTTTCAATTGTTTGTTAAAACACAAGCATGATTTTTCAAAGAATCCATCATGTAAGATTCATTCTTTGTTGGTCCCAGTGGAAATAACAGCGTGACTTTTGACACCTACAGAACTGATTTATGAAAAAAAATTGATCTTTTCAAATGCTGTTTACACCTCGTATTAACATACATCTTGGGTGATCCAATTACATTGAAGACATATTTTAATAACAGGTGTAAACAGAGACATTTCTAAATGTTATTATTGCAAACGGAATTTATTTGTTTGTATGCTTGTTTGTTTGTTTGCAGAATTTAGGATTTCCAACAAATGTTTGGCTTTTAACAATACAGACCTGTTTATATATTAGAAAATTGTATGCAAAATATATTGCGATATTTTAATATACCTTGTTTGTTTAGAGACTTAAAGCACATTTGCCATTTAGTGGCGTTTGCTTTTTATGAACTTCACACTGTGACCATGTCGTGCAAGCTAACACCAAAGACTACTGACATCCCACAGTCCATTGCTATGGATCATAACAAAGGGTTTATAAGGAATATATATATATATATATATATATATATATATATATATATATATATATATATATATATATATATATATATATCCCATTCATTCTGCTTAATCGAATAGCAAAATTGCCTGCAGGTATATTGTAATAATCCAATATATCCCAGTGTAAAAGTATACATTTTAGTATACAGTATAAAAAGTAAAAAGTATAAAAGTATAAAGTTCTTTTAGTATCATGAACTTTAATTTATTTTATTATTAATTTCATTTTATAATGAAATTTTATTTTAATAATGAACAGGTGGTGAGGCTATTATTTTCAACTGTTCCCTGTGGAGTATTGTGCTAATATTACTGTCTGGTTATGAATTTCTTCAGCAAATTAAATTTCTTTACTGATGATCTGACCTCCCTAGGCTTCAGAGGCACAAAATGCAATTATATTCGATTTCACAGCATAAATCAGACGGATGAAATTTCCGGTTCACCCTGCAACTTACTCCTACCAAATTGCAGTGGTTACTGTGAGCATACTAGAAATGAGTTCTCACCATGTGTCCTACCAGAATTTATAGCAGATATTTGAATGTCGTTCAGCTGAGAGAAGTAAACAGTCATTTAATAATTTAATAGAAAACTTGATGACCAATAACAGTAATTAAAGGGATAGTTCACCCAAAAATGAAAATTCTGTCATTTACTCACCCGCAAGTTGTTCCAAACCTATATGAGTTTCTTTGTTCTGTGGAAATTAAAAGAAGATATTTTGAAGAATGTCGGTAATATTATATTTTTTTTTCCTACTATGGAAGTCAATGGGGACCAGCAACTATTTGAATACGAACATTCTTAAAAATATCTTCTTTTGTGTTAAACAGAACAACACAATTCATACAGGTTTGGATCAACTTGAGGGTGAGTAAATGATGACAGAATTTTCATTTTTGGGTGAACTATCCCTTTACAAACAAACACGATAATGTTTTTTGCATTCTGTTGCTTTCCCAGACCGAAACTATGTGCGAAAGGAGCCAATGCTTCCTCTTCCATCAGCTCAGAGGTAAAGTCAAAACATGATATATAAAAAATATGATATATATATATATATATATATATATATATATATATATATAATATAATATAGATTGTGTTCCTCATTTGCTTTCTGGTGGCGAGTATTCAGTTTGTACTGTCATTTGGTGCTTGGCAAGTGTTAATTTTGGTCCCTGTCTGTTTATGTAGAAATAATGTGAGGTATTGTGTTGTAGGTTCCAGAAGGAGTGCTAAATTCAGCGGCAGATGTGAGTGAACTGCAGATGGTTTTTCCTAATCACTTGGAGCAGCAGCTGGGTACAGTGAACGACAACAACAACCATTCCCTAAACCGCGGTCTGTCCCATACAGGTGCTTAGTATGTCATTGTTATGCATCTACATGTAGCTCATTTTATTTTCCCTTCCATATCACTCCCTCAGTCCATGAATCGATCTCGCTTTCTCTCTCTTCCTACCCCTCTCTTTCCCCCAGATTTATTGTTTTCTTCATTGATGTTGTCAGATGAAGTGAACTTTAGGGTCACTGGGTTCCTTTCGGTAAGGCTGCTGAGTTCATTTGTCCCCTATGTGAACCTATACATTTGAGAATAATTTGGCTCTTCTAGGAACAGATAAAAGGCTAAATTACTGAAATTCAAGAACAATACCGCAAGACTACCAGAGCTCCATTAGGGTGTAGCTTGCTGAAATGTGAGTTTCCTTCTGTATTTGAACCACCTGGAAATAACTGCATTTGAAACAACACAATGCCAATTTTTTTAATATGTTTCAATAGAAACAGCAAGGTGCATTTCATTGTGAAATAATATGCAAAATTATATGTGAAATAATAATATGAAAATTATGTGTGAGGTTTTTCTATTTCTGTGGATACTGCACCCGTTTACTACTAATATAAAATCGGAAAAAAAATCACAGATGGAACTTTTGATTTAATTCTCTTTAGTATGGAAGCTTGTTTCCGCCACTGAATAAAAAATAAAAAGGTAATTTTGACTTTTTATCTCACAATTTTTTCTCAGAATTGCGTGATATACACTCTCAATTGTGTGTTATAAAGTCAGAATTGCGTGAAATAATGTGAGATAAAAAGTTGCGATTATCTTTTAAATTATTTTATTCTGTGACGGAAACAAGCTTCTATAGATTAGTGTGCAATAATAATAAAAAAACAAATTGCAATAAGTATCATTAGTATTAATGATAAATGTCTATTACTCCCAGTCCTAAACATGTGGATCCATCCGTTAAACCTGTATTTGTTGATGACCTGTGTGACTTAAGGAGGGACAATATGATTTTGTGAAAGTTCCGCAGTAACCTTTTCAAATGAAATGGAGAAGAAGAAAAAAAAAAACTAATTTTTTCGGCTGAGCCATGTATATTTCCTAAACACAAATGTATGAAGTCACTTTATCTTAATGGGAGGTTGAGAATATAATGCAGTAAAGGGTACTTACACTGGCTTTATACTAAGCTCTAAATCAGAAAATCCCCCTCTCTTTAGTTTAGTCCAATTGTACCAGCTAGAGAACTTATTCCATTTAACCTTCAAATAAGCATTGAGTCACTCAGCTTTTTTTTTTTTGGCACCATGACAAATGTAAACAGTTATTTAGCTGTTTATATATGTGTTAAACTGAAGTATTTAAAGTGATTTTCTAAATATGACATTCCACATGTTTACTGTGTTGTGCTCTGAAGCTTGTGACGTGTCAGAGAAGGGTGATCTGCAGCTGTTCTCCAGTGGTCTTACTGAATTAGAGCTGGGCACAGATGAGGTTTTTGTCATCGCCTCTACACCCAGCTCAGCCCAACTGCCTTTCTCTCCACACACTGTGAGTATCTGATTCTTCTTCTACATTTTCTACATCTAGAAATAGATGAGAAACTTTGATATATTTTGCATATATACTACCATTCAGAAGTTTGGGGTTGGTAAGATTTTTCAATGTTTTTGAAAGAAGTCTCTTCTGCTCCCCAATTGTTTAATCAAAAATACAGTAAAAACGGTAATATTGTGAAATATTTTTGCTGTTTTCTATTTTAATATATTTTAAAATGTAATTTATTCCTGTGATGGCAAAACTGAATTTTCAGCATCATTACTCCAGTCTTCAGTGTCACATGATCGTTTAGAAATCATTCTAATATGCTGATTTGGTGCTCAAGAAACATTTCTTAACAAAACAAAAACTTACTGAGCCTAAACTTTTGAATAAATATTTTTATATTAAATATTTTTTTCCACATTAAGCCCCTCTTAATGTATGAATGTCATTGTGTAGGATAGCAAAATATTAAACCAAATAACTTTTATTTGAATGAAAGAAAGCTTTAAATGAAAGTTTGTTATAAAGTATAAAACAATAGATATTCAAAAATTTTAAAAAGTATTTTTTATATTATTTTTATATTTCTTATTACATTTGTACATTCCTGTGTTTACAAATATTTTCCGTTTTAAGCTGTGTCTTATTTTTATTTATTTTTCATTCTCATCTTTATTACTCTTAATTTATTTTTTTTTCCTATTTAAAATAATGCAGTAATCAGAGGATGACAAAAAAAAATTTCAGCAGAGTGGTTTTCAGACTTTCTCCACCTGTGTGACTGAACTTCAGGAAAATGACCTTATTCATCCACTGAAATCACAAAATAAATTGAATGAATGAATAAGTGATTTTAAAAAAGTGAAGTTAGTTTTGAATAAATAACTTGTGCACTTTTTTTTTTTTTTTTTTTCCAGATGCCACTTGGTTTGATAAGTTTGTTGTCTAATGCAAAGAGTCCAAATACATTGGAAGATCACTCTGATATATTTTATATTTTTTAAAATGGTGCTTTCATTGTTCTCTTAGTACTGGAATTGTTTGATACTCTCTGTTTACTTTTGCTTGGTAGTTTCAAGCGTTCTTCGTGACACTGAATTGTTTTCAGCATGAATAGCTGGTGCAGTGTAGTACACTGATAAAGGCCAAGCTTCGTGGTGTGTGATGATGTGCTGGATGAGGGGCAGAGAAGTAGCTCTTCACTAGAGGCTGCTGGGACGCAGAGGCTCTGGCAGCCGGAGGGGGAGCTGGCCCACTAATAGCTCTGACTAATGAATGCTATACGTCTGTAGCCAATTTCCCAGCTCCAGTTCTCTCTCTCTGTGTGTGTGTGTGTGTGTGTGTGTGTGTGTGTGTGTGTGGTCCATGCTGCTTTGGCTCTGAAATGTGGCATGAAAAATTTGCCAAGCTGTGTGTTCATCCAAGGAGGTTTGAGAAGAATCAGAAACCTGCGTCTCTGTGGTGTCCGGCTGGGTTCCTGCTAACTGTTTGGCTCTGTAGTTTCTTTATCCTTATTTGTTTTTGCCTTTGCCCACCGCCAGACAATTTGGTATTGTCTTGGTTAATTTATGGAACAATGCCAGAACAGCTCAAGATTAAACCCTGCATAATACTCGTCTAGACATGGGGAGCTGTAAGAGATCATGTGTGAGGACTGTCAAACTCCTACTGATGAGAAAACCCCTTCTGATACTCACCCACACGCCGCACATGTCCAATTAACAGCTGACTGACACATTTGGAGGCCTTTGCTTGACGTGGACCCCATTTAGATTACTGTCTCTGCCACGGCATCTGAAACTGCTCGAGAGAACAGGAGAAATCCTTTTTAATCCTAATAAAGCAACTCCTAAAGCAACAGTTGGTCTCTCTAGATATAGCTTCACTGACTTCAGCAGGTTCATACTGCACTGAAAGCCAAAGTCCCACATTTATTAGTTAATTTACACTAACGCAAGTTTGCTCATTAGAAAATGTAACATGGAGTCAGTGATTTTGACCATTAATGAAGCCCAGTGTGTGAAATTTGTAAGCCACTTTCCTGACTAATTAATTGTATTATCAAGCTAATTATAGTGGTATTATGGATTATGTTGTACAATGTTAATGGATTTCCGTTTCCTCAAATATTTGATAATACCTCTTGTGAGAATTCCTTTTTGATGAAAGTGGTGAACACATTTTAACACGTGTTTTAACATAACATAATATCCCTGCGATGGTGAAGCTGAATTTTCAGCATCATTACTCCAGTCTTCAGTGTCACATGATCCTTCAGAAATCATTCTAATGTGCTGATTTGATGATCAAGAAACATTTCTTTTTATTATCAATGTTGAAAACAGTTGTGCTGCTTAATATTTTTGTGGAAACAGTGATCACTTTTTCAGAAAGTTTATTTATTTTAAATTTTTATATATAATATAATATAATATAATATAATATATAAAGTGCCTGACGAGTAGTAATCTAAGGAATTAGTAGTGCATATCAAGTATTCATTCCACCAAAGAGGGTTTTTATAGGGTTATCAGTTATAAAGAATCTTCATCTTCTAAATTTGTTCTCTTTTGAAGCAACGAGAGCGTTTCCTGAGACACAGTGACACGGGACCCAGCCGCCCCTTCGACTGGCCAACTCCAGATCCAGCATTGCCTACTGTGACAAAGAGCGCACGACCTCGAGCATGGAGTGTCCGAACTTTCCAGGATCTTCTTCCTCCTCTTCCTCAACTCCATAGGAAATGGTGCAGCTGGAACGCAAACAGCCCTTTCACCAAGCTGGTGGACAGTGTGAGTAATGAGGTCTGATTAAATTTTCATTAGTGAGGTATTTATAGAAATTGTGTTTTTAGTCAAGTCAATCGACAGTACAAATTTGTAAGATTGGCAACCTATCATTCAGACCAATATATGCGCCGTTCACACAGAATGCGTTTTTCTATTCCACTGTGCTACTTTTCCATTGTTTATCAATGTAAACATGCGCTAGATAGATGTCTTTAACTTTTGTGCTCAGGTCTTGCATATTATTCGGCATTCTAAAAACACGGCACTCAAGTTAAAATAAGTTCAACTTTTAAAAAAACGCATCTCTAGACCTTGCACTTTTTTTCGTTCCACTGACCTCACACTGAACACGTTCTGTGTGAACCGGCCCTTACGGTTTCAAAAACATTTAAAAATCTTACCAATCCATGATGACAATGATGAGGAACATTCATCATTATTGTTTTATCACTTTTTGTTTTATTCAAGTATGCAAGCATAGGCGGTGGCAAAAAAATCAATTGCTTTCGATGTCCATGGTACAAGTGTGGTTTTTGTCATGCTGTAAGGTATACTAAGAAGTGTCTGATGTTCATCAATACTGGTTAAAAGTACAGTAAAACTGTGAAATAATAATATTATTATTATTATTATTATTATTATTAAACTGAAATACAATTTAAAATAACTTTTATATTTGAATATATTTTAAAATATAATTTATTTCTGTGAAGGCAAAGCTGAATTTTCAGAAGCCATTACTCCAGTGTTCAGTGTCTGCAATACAAAGTACAAATTATTTTGTATTTTGCGAACTATAACTTCCAAGTATTATTAATGTTGTCATCACAAACCTGGTATGTACATTTTGTGAAGGATTAAAATGAAAGACAAATTAAAAGCTTTAAGTTTTAAATATGAGCCTATGGTCAGAACCTGTAAGTGTCTATTTACACCAAGTGTACACCAAGTGTAAATAGCCTGTCTTGTTGGCAAAGGCTATTTACACTAACTCTGCCCAACAATGTCTGGTTAGGCCACACAAGATTAAAAAAGACGCGCACCACTCAACGTCTGCAGTGGCATAGGCCGT
This sequence comes from Ctenopharyngodon idella, assembly GCF_019924925.1. Classification (NCBI taxonomy): domain Eukaryota; kingdom Metazoa; phylum Chordata; class Actinopteri; order Cypriniformes; family Xenocyprididae; genus Ctenopharyngodon; species Ctenopharyngodon idella. The sequence continues at coordinate 34,686,078 of NC_067224.1, forward strand.
AATGAGTATTGTGCGTGGAAGCATCTTTTGATGCAATCGGCCCGAGTTCAAATCCACCTTTTGCCGAACTCGCTCTTCTCCCATTTTTCCATCACATATCAAATAGGAAAGGTATTTATTTTCAATAAAAATTAAGAAAATATTTTAAAAAGTGGACATAAAGTGCCTAACAAGTGTTTAATAATGAAGTATTTATCGGGTAGGGTTAGAGGTAGGTGCAGAGAGGGCTTTTTGTCCTAATAAGGCGCCATCCATAAAGTCCTCCTGTGGTAAAAATCAAGTTTTTAATGTTGTCTATATGTCTATGTGGTGTTTTTAATAAATTTTTAAGACAAACCATGTGCATATTCATAAGTCAATACCATTGCTGAGTAAAACTGCAGTAAACCAAAGACAGTCTCAAACCCGCGTTTTGAAATCGCTGGTGTTTCTGACGTCACAAATGACCTAGTAACCAATCAAGTCAGCGTGTCGGCGGTCTTTAGCATATCATTAACTGACTGCGCAAGGGAGTCTCAAAAGAGGGTTATCCCGGTATATTTTTCTGTTGATATGAAAAATCGGATAGATTTAGCAATATGGGGGGTATATGATCCATATTACGATATTATGATGAACAATATGCCTTTCTCCACTGACGTTCTGAGTTGTTCAAAGCATTTGTAAGGATGCTGATTGTTAGAAGACAGCTGTCTGACTCGTAAATGTGAACATGGTTTATGTAACGTTAGCAACACATTATTAGCTGTTTGATAACGTAGTCAAGCAAAACACTAATCATATTAATTACCGTTATATGTCCGACGTTGTAAAAAGCGATACCGCTGTGCAGCTTTTACCTCAGTAAATTGACCAAGTGGATTTCTGAGCTCGTGCAAGTGAGTGGAGGCGGGGCTAATTAACACAGGAAAAAAACATTTAAATATGTAATTTTGGTGATCAAAGATGAGATTTAAGTGATAAAATTATTGACTTCAGGGGTACTTTAATAATTTTAATAAATATAATTTACACTGTTATTATTGCATCCTGTTAATGTATAACAATACTGAGGTGTAAATAGTATCTGCCACTATTTATTAGCATAAATAGCATCTAACAACAAATAACTGCTAATATAGTGTAAGTAGAGCTATAGTGTCTAGTAGAACTGCTTTATACAGTGTAAAAATGTTATTCAAGTTTTTCAAAGTTTGTCTTTTTTTTTTTTTTTTTTTTTTTTTTTTTTTTTTAAACTGTGACAATGTGCACTCAGGGACTCCCAAGCACAGCTACAGACACTGGAAGGGGAAAGGTCCTTTCTGATGCTCCTCTTCATAGTCCTGCCAACAGCTGCCACTCCGACTCCTTCATGAGCAACGCCTCGTACCCCCTGACTCAACCTGCCCAGCGCCAGCGACGGCTCAACTCCACCAGCAACCTCCGACGCACCCGTTTCAACACTCCATGCTTTGGTCTGCTCTCTGGCACATCCGAGTCCTCCAAACCACAAGCGAATGGAATTACAACCTCAAACACGCTCTCCGATACCAGCGGTGCCCCTTCCAGCCAGCAGCAGGACCAAGGTGACCTATCAAGCGTGGAGGACGACCACGTCACGGTACCAGTGTTTGCAATCTCAGAAGAGGAAGACCGACAGCCTCTTGTGTCAGCAGAACCTCCCGAGAAGCCTCTGAGGATGAACGGACAGATGTTTGAAGGCACAAAAATGCCACTGCTATTGAAAAGCCAAGTCACCAGCATCCATCCAACCTCTTTAGCGAGGGGAGGCCGTGGTGGGGCGATGGAGACGCAGGATCCTTCAGCTCTCTCTTGTTAACAGTGACTCCAGAAACAGTCTGCCAGAGTATGATGGTCATGTGACCGATTCAGCCAATAGATGAGCTCAATAGGACTGAAAACTCGCAGCTGCTCTTGGTGTCTTCAGATTGAATGAAGCACATATTTGGTGTGTGACAATATACTTTTTTTTTTTTTTTTTTTTTAAAGGGGTTTTGTTATGAATATTGGCATGAATGAAAAATGAAAGCACTTATTGTTCTTCCTGTTATTGTACCAGCACAGTTAATTTGCTAAGTATAAAACCATCTAACAGTATATTTTATAACCTGCAATTGTTTTAAAAAAGTACTCATGTATGTATAAGATAAACTGTTAACCATGATCACGCAGTTCCACTCACTACTGAGAGTTCGAGTTGTAGACTGGCTGCATTGTTACTTTCATTATGAAATTCCATATATCTGCTCTATGAACAATACGGCTTGTTCCTAATCCCTTTGCAACACGTAGACGACCAATTAGCAGATCTAGTAGAAAGCTGCTTTGCACCTCTCTTTTCTTCATCATTTTTTTTGTACTTCACCGTGGGTCCAATACACGTATTTTACTGTTCAAGAAATCTGAGTTAGTAAAGCGTTTGAAATAGCATATGGTCTTAATTCTCAAGGGACATAACCACTGCATAATTCATTTTGACTTGTTTAAACTCTGTTCTACAAATAATTTCAATTAAGTTGCTGTTTTTTTCACCTCCTGTTTCACTTACTATGTGCCTTTTGGCAATCTATGCTGCTAAATATGCACTGATGCAATAACTGAAATTGTGTGTATACAATCATGTTTTTATAACATATTCAATTTCATATATGATGCAACTGTTTTCGTTATATGGTGTGTTTTCCTGAATGCAGTAATATTGTCAACTGTACTGACTTTGATGGATTATAAAGGGAACTGATCACTGTACAGACATTTAAAATGCAGTAACTAACATTTAATGCAAATAAACATTGTATAGTGAAGTTGTGTGGTTTCTGTATTGTCTTCTGTACAATAATTTAGTAATATGCATAGAAAGGACAGAGTCATATAATTTTATGTAGTCTTTTATTATTAGTGCAGTAAATTAAACAAGGTTTTATTTCTAGGCATTACAAACATGAGGCACAGCAAGTGCTAAATTCAACTATGGAACTTACAGTGCTATTATATGTGCTTCTCTATAGATACTGATAAACAGTTTTTTTTCCTCCCCATATGAAGCCCCAGTTTAAACTTTGAGGTAGAAAAAAAAAAAAAAAAACTTTTCTGAAAGAAAAAAAAAAAAACATCCCACCCACGCAAGTAAATATTTGCTGTGGAGTACATTTCCCTTTCAGCAAATGCAAAGCAGCCTCCAAAGCTTCTCTAACACTCGGGACCAACCCCCAATAAATCCCTCAACCCTTCCTGCAGATTTTAAGAGTTCATAGTACGAGACCCGCTTTAGAGCTTACATCCTAACACCATTCAACTAAACGAAAACCACCTTTTAGGTGCATACAAGAGCCTGTATATGGTTTCAAAGAAAACTTTAACATGTGTATGCAGATATTTAGAAAGGGGTAATGTTTTTTTATATATATATATATATATGATTGTACATCAACTGGTATGCCAAATAATCCTATGTATGTATATACATATTTTATAAAGAGGAATGTTTTGAATACTAGTTAATATACAATCAGATCAAATTTGAGGAAAGTTACTTTAAAAAAAAAAAAAAGGTACCTTTAAAAAAGTACATTCTCAAAAAAAACTTCCAAAGTAAGGGTAGGATGAGTTATCACGTGTAAAACCACAACTTAGCAAATACACCAAATGTGGCCATTTGTCAGGTGCCATTAGTTTAGTGTGTGAGGTTTTAGAGTGCTGAGCCCTTCTGTCCACCTTCATTAAAGAGCAGTTGAGGGTTGTAGAGATTTGACCTCTATGGTTGTAGGAAGTCTAATCTGAGCCTCTGAAGAATGTCATGGTGTGAGGGACCACAGACCCGAAAAACATGGCACAAGGCAAAAAATAAGGGGCATCACACCTTTTTTCCACAATATCATCTAACAGTAATGCAAAAAGTTTCCTGCAAGGTTTTCGGAAAATGTATTAAATGGGTTTTATAACAACCTTGAACAAAGGAAAGTTTCTAAGTTAAAGTTGAATGTGGATTGATGCTTTATGCCACATTTAAATCACCGATTGTGGTTACTGTTTAATGAATCACCTAACAGTTGCATGTACATTAAACTTAAACAGCTATTAAACAGCCATATCATCTAGCTACATAACCCCACCAAACCTACAAGTGAAAGGAAAACCAAAAAAATATGTTAGCTACCTAAGAACACACTGGGAAAAGCAACACTGACTAGCTAAAACTGGCCTTGTTTGCATATGAATTTTTATAAACATTTCCCCAGAGGCAACAGCAAAAACGCCATAATCATAAGACATGCGAAAGTCTTTATTATAAATCAGATTCAACTTGATTATCCCCAGCAGTGTGATATAAACCTGTCTTGTGCTATATATTTATAAAATAATCTCATATGCCTTTTTAGAACAGCCTTGCAAATAAGAACAAATACACACCTTCGCGCTCTGACTTCACAAGGCTTATTGCCCATAGAAAAATTATGAAGAACAAAATGCAGCTACCAATGCTGAATACTTAACATGTAATAGTTTAGTGCACTTGATCATAGTCACCTCTAGAACATAATCATCCCTTTTTTATAACATACATCATTTTCAGTGTTCTCAGTAGCATGTAAATGTCTTGAGCAGTACATAATAATAAGTAATACACTGAGATGTCAAAATTTGGAAGAACTATGTGACATGCAAATAAGCGCACAAAGAACACTTACAGTCAACTCTTAGGCACCAAAGGTTAGTTATATAATTTGTATATTGTATAATGTTTAAGCTAAAAAGCTTTTTGCAAAAAAAAAAAAAAAACCGAATCCATAGTGGAATGAAGTGTGCATACTGAAAGTGTGACGGCCAATCCATCATGGAAAATGAGTGTCTGTCTCTACACACAGTGCAGATCCAGATCAAATGTTTCCATATGTTGACACCATACTTCAAAGATGACTGGTTTATCATCATCTGATTGACTTTGCATATGTAAAGTTGCCATCTAGAGGAGAAAAACAGGTATAACACCTGCCCGCAGCAGATCAGTTACCCAGAAGTGTGCTAATGATGAAGCTACTGAGATAGTCAACCTCCCAAACCGCTGCTGTCAAATCAAGCGTTGCTCCATCAGCTTTAGTTCTTAAAACGCGTCTGCTCGCACACGTGGTTGAATTTCCTGAAAGACAAGAAAACAAAATTACTGATTAGGAATGATCATTGTGTGTCATCAGAGTTATTGAGTGTGATTATGATATAGGATTATTATCATTTACAGACTTTTTATATAAATGTACTAACAAACAGGTCTACGTTGTTGTACTGCAGACTGACACTACATAGATGTGCATTAGCTGCCCTCTACTGGTGGATTTAAGTATGAAGTGCTTCAGAGGATGGAGAAGACATATGATCAGACATATTGCTCCACTTACAGAGCATGGTGTGCTTTCACTTGAGTCCGACAGTTGCGTCCCCAGTAACAGTCTGGTCTGGTGGTCACAGCATCTGAGGAAAAACAAGCAAACTTACTGCATACAAAAAGACCATTTCCTCACTTCTAGTTTATAGATTTGGCTTGATGTGGGGCATGAAAATAAATACTATGACTCTAATATGGCTGTAGCTTTGTGTTACTTCAATGCATATGAATCTTACCTGGCAGCTCTGTCGGAGGAATACGCTCTCTGTATTTGTATGCCAGCTCTCTAAAAGTGCGAAGTCCACAGCAGTAGCACAGGAAAGAGTTGGCAGTAATTCTGTAATCTGAAATACATGCAAATACAAACAACTGTGAGCACAAACAACAGGGCATTTACAGGAGTCGCTTGAACTGACTTAATTTCTTGTTTGTAGAGGTGAGTGATATAGAAAAATGGCAAATCAGTAGAAATTTTTCAGCGGGTGTACAGTAATAATAAACTCAGTAATGAGTTTTGTAGCTGCATGCTGGGAAATATGCTTTCAAATCACTTTATGTTCAGAGAAAAAGACAAAGAGCTTAAGAAAAAAAGATCTCTGTGATGTAAAGCTAAAGACTTCAGATATACAAAGGCAGCGCACTTATATTACTATGAATAGGAGAAAGTGGTGGAATAAATTCCGCCTTCTAAATAAAAATCATTGTGTCCTTTAGACGCAGCTGTTTTGAGATGCACGCTTATGACTGCACATGTGCTTTACCTGGTCCAGCCTAAAAATTGCAGTTTTTTTGTCATAATTTGAGGCAACCCCATCACCTGAAAATGCGTATCAATAGTACACATGCGTAATCTCGTGGAATATATACGCCAAAATGAGTTTTGGCATGCATATGATACAGTTTTTCGCGTGCATATGATACGCATTTTATGGCGTGTATATAATACCTTTGGTATTCTTGGTTAGGATTAGTGGTGTGGGGTACGTGCGTATTACACACCATAAAGTGCGTATCATATGCACATGAAAAACTGTATCATATGCATGCCAAAACATATTTTGGCATATACATTCTACTAGATTACACACGTACTATTGATATGCATTTTCATGTGAATAGTTTGTTTGAGCATTTAGAAACATTTGAGACACTTGTTGTCAGATTTCATTGGTGATTTCAAATATGAAATTTAATCTAAGCTTGGTGGTCTTTAGAAAATTTGATGTTTCCCTGTTGGAAGATATAGGACTTGCATGACTAAAATACTGTAGCTGACTGAGAGGCATTTCAAAGATGGTCGCCGAGTGAAATTACTTGCTTTAAAGGGACTTTGTGTAAAACTGACCCTCCACCACTCTTGCACAAAAACATGCATAAATATGTGTGATAAATATAATGTGTGTGAAATATAATGTATCCCCCAAAATGTTTAAGAATATTGTGATATTGTTTTCCTTCTATCACCCATCCTTACTTGAACCTAAGCCTGATCCTCAACAATTCTCAATATGAGCAAAAGACAGCTACCAGAGAGATGGTACAGGCCCTGCTGTACAGCCTGGAGCGCTTCCTGTAGCATGTGCCTCCAGCTCATTCCTCGAGAAGTCAAGTAGTTCTGCCACAAAGAAAGCAGAAATGATCAACAAACACAGAGCTTACAGAGTTATAGAATTCAAATAACATTTGAATTTAAAACTTCCGATTTCTCGTGGTAAAATATCCTCCTGATAATGCTGATAAACTATTTTTTTACATTTTCTAAAGAAAACAGGAGTGGTGCTTGATCATGCAAAGCTAACTAAGGACCTTATATAGTTATAGGCTAGTTTAAGCCATGAAAAATACCCACAGTAAAACAATTTGCAATTTCCACTGAATTATTTTTTTTTACTATGCGTTAACATGTTACTGTAGCTTGAAATTAATCACAGTTCATTATTTTTAAAGTCAGACAATGGGATATTTTGCCCATTTTATCCTCCATCAAGAGAAAGATGTTCAGATTGGTTAGAAAAGTAACAGCACACCTCTCCTCAACAATCCACAAAATTTGATGTTGCGTGTATGTCTGTAGCACAAACATACTGGATGAGTTAAAAGTTTAATACTTGTAAAGTTCATCAATTATGAAATAAGTTCAATTCAGCCATAAAGCAGCTCTGTAGAAAACAGTGATGTCATCGTCCAGCTTAATTCAGTTCAAGTTTACTTCTCATCCAATAGTGTCAAAAATACAATAATAGTATATAATAATAGGGATTGAATGACTTCAGATTTTTTTAAAGTCGACATTTATGTGATGAAAGTCGAGTCGAGTTAATTAACAAGTAAGCCTGAACCTTGAGCTGACAGCTGAGACTCGAACGCGTTGCCTTGTGCACAGCTACGGCATATGACACAGCGTTGTCCACATGGCTATTGCTTCTACATAACAGCTCATTTTATCAGTTCTTGTCTTTGGGTCGTTATATTTCGCACAGATTTCTGCTCGTTCTAAATCAGATGCAGAAAAAGGAAAACAGTAAACACTGATTACATGTGATTACAAAAACAGATTACATGTGAATTACTGGCAGTGCCTCTCTACTAATAGTGAAGCTGTGTGTTTTTGTTACTAAGAAATAAATGCTGGAACTTTTCATTTTCTAAGCTATTTTATTGAGAAATCGCAGACAATACATTTCATTGTACATAATGAATAATTCTGTGCGTGCGCGATCTGTGTGTGATGTACGAACTACTGTCTGTATGTGTGTGCATTACAATGCAGCACACGTTCGTTTAGAACAGCGATTAACTTACCTGTACAATAACAGGTACAACAACATGCATTCTCCCATTCAATTTCAAGCATCCAGATGGCATAATCACACATGTTTTGTGGAGCGCTCTCGGAGTATGTATTCATTTGTCATTTTGGAAACGGAGCGTAAATGTTGACTTTAAAGATTTTTTTATGCTGTTTTCGCCCTCTGTATGACCAGGGACTAGTCTACGTCAAGCTTAAAGTGCCATGGCAGAGCATTAAAGTCGACTAGTCGGTGCAACCTCTAGTATATAAATAATACTGATCCCAACTATGAGCAAACAAACCATACATACCTGAAGGACTTCAGACTCATATTGATTGCCATTAAAAACTCCATCCAGACATTTATCATTAAGGTTAAGTTCTGTGAGGAGAAATATCCATAATCATTATTATAAAATAACACAGGCAGTCAGAAAAATATTATACAGAAATCTTAACCAGTCAGAAACCTACCGATGAAACGTGATAAGCAGCCGTGACAACCGATCCTCTGGCAGCCCCAGTACACATGACAGAAAGGTTTCTGGCACACCATACCTGTTCAAAGGAGCGGACAACAAATCATCAGGTGACTGCAGCAGGCCTGAGGACATTGATGGACAGGTGTCAGGGAAACTCACAATGCTGCGGGGACATCTGAGGGGGAAGGTACTCGAAGCGTCGATCAGGCATGGGCTGCAGGCAGCAGGTGCAGATGAGGTGACTGCCCTGAGGAGGACATCTGAATTCCTGAGAAGCTGCAGTAGGAATACAGAGGATTTAAGCATATGCAGAATTGCGTGGAAGTGTCTGTTGGTGTGTGTGAGAGCATTGTTTAGGCTCAAGTGTGAGCATGAATAACCTGTGGAGGTATCAGAGGATGTGGAGGGGCCGTCTCCAGGTACTTTTGCTGGCCCCTCTGATTGAGCAGGCTCACATATCCACAGGGCGGAGCTAAGCTCTTTCCGATAGCCCGGACACTGCCGACACATCATGTAGGGCTGACTGTGAACAAATAAAGTTCATCAGGATGGGTACCTATATATCTAGAATCTACTGGACATCTACTATTTTAAGATCAAGCCAAGAGAATCACAATTCTTTTAATATAAGTTATAAAAAACAAAACACTACAATAAATAGATAACTGGATTTCCCTGGAAGTTCTACTTGAAGTGAAATATATTGCATAAATATGACAAGCACTTCCTTTTAACAAAAACACAAGGCTCTGAATGGATAACAGTGTAAAGATGCTGACCTCATGTCAGAAATGTCGCTGTCATTATCCGAGAGCTCAAATAGATAGTCTGAACTGCCCTCCTCGTCCGAGAAGGAGCGCTCGACTTTTGGCTGCAGCATGTCCTGCGTGATCTTGTTCCGGGCATCCATGCTACGCAAGTCATCTTCACTCCGACACTTCTCTGATACCAAAAAAAAAAAAAAAAAAGCCACAAAAATTCACAAATTTGTTCGAGAGTTTGGAGAAATTACTAATTTTTTTCCCTGCAAAGATGCATTAAGTACAGAATAGAAGTTTAATACAGTACCTGGGTGCTGAAGAAGGTAAGCCTCCACCAGGTTGTTGAGAATGTGGTTTTTACGGATTCTCTCCACAGGACATCGGCAGGTGGGGCAGAAGGAGGAACGTTCCATCCAGCCAGAATAACAGGCAGCGCAAAATGTGTGCATGCAGGGCTGAAGACTGTATGGAAGCACACACACATTAACTATTAAAAATTCATTCAAATTCAGCCTCCACAAAACTTATTTAAATCCTTCTTTAAAAGGAATTATATAAAAGTTTACATTAAAGGGGGACTCAGTAGTATTTTAAATACACTGTTTGGAAGTTAGTCAGGCCGATACCAACAACAAACATCTAACCAATCAGCATTAGGGGGCATATGACAGTCGAGGAGAGAGAACAAGCAAGAGGGAGATTTAAAAATAAGAAAAAACACCAAAAAAAGAAAAACTGCAGAATGAGAAATGAAACACAAAAGAGCTCAAAAGAAATATTACTGGAGTGAAGGTTTATGCCTTGGCAAAAAGGACCCGCGTTTATATTAGAAAAGCTTTCCAGCGCTGTAGAGAGCTAAGTGGGAAGGCCTGAAAACCGACGCAGAGGATTCCTCTTCTCATGTGAGTATCACTGTTTTGATTGTCTGGAGCTGCTGTGCTGTTTGCGACTAATAAAACGCTTTGTATTTACTCTTGTGTACTGTACGTTCATTTTTTGTGCTTCCTTGTCATTCGTTCATCAACTGCGCTTTATTTTTCGTGAAGCATTTTGTTGTGCGTCAGCTGTGATAAACAGACATCCACTCGCATTGCGTGCGTAACAGTGGCCAGATAGTGAGAGTTCTGCAGTTAAACTACTGCACACTGACGACCACTAGAGAATGCGGTGTTTAGCGTCATTGATAATGCATTCGCCTCACATGCCAGCAGCAATCGGGCCAGGGTGCGAGACCGACTTGGAGCAGGGTGTTTAGGACTGGAGTGTGAGTTTTGGAGGTGAAGCAATGAAGAGAGGGGTGGGTTTGTTTGGGTTGATTTCAAATATCAACAATGTTCAATAGCGTAGTTCAAGATCTACTTAAATCACCTTTAAGAGAATAACTGAAATGTATTCTCACCAACATGTCCATTCGGGTGTAAGTGTTGATTTGTGCACAATAGACTGACCTGACACAGTCATGCAGCAGGTCCTGGCAGACGATGCATGTGAGGGATTCTTCCATCTTGTCTGTTGTGGCTCCTTCAGTTTTCTCTTTTCCCACTGCTCCTTCGATAGGGCCCTGAGGAGCTGCTGCAGAAACAGCAGAGTCACTGAGAGAAGATCCAAACTCATTCTGATCATCTGCAACAGACAGATACATAAACGTCACATTTGAAAGTGTTCATATTCTAGCAGATCTGAAGCACATTTTAATACCAAATATACACTACAGTTCAAAAGTCAGCAAGAAATTAATACTTTTATCCAGCAAGGATGCATTAAATTGATCAAAAGTGACAGTAATGACATTACTGTTACAAGAGATTTCTATTTCAAATAAGTTCTTTTCTTTTAAACTTTCTATTCATCAAAGAATCTTGAAAAATATGTATCATCGTTTCCACAAAATTTTAAGCAGCACAACAAAAATGTATAATAAGAAAAGTTCCTTAAGTACCATGTGACACTGAAGACTGGATTAATGGTTGCTAAAAAAAAAATAAATAAAAAAAAAATCACCTTTGCCAGTACAGGAATAAATTACATTTTAAGATATATTAAAATAGAATTTATTTCAAACTGTAAAAATGTTGCATAATATTACTGTATTTTTGATCAAACAAATTCAGCCTTGGTGAGCAAAAGAGACTTCTATCAAAAACATTTTAAAAACATTACCGACCCCAAACTTTTGAATGGCATGACAATCTTAAACCATCAGAGCTGTAGTCTAGAAGTTAGTGCATGTGCTTTTGAGTGTGACACTGGTTTGTTTCTGCCTTGTGACACTGTCACACTGCTGCCAACACGTCACCCTATCATTTCCTGTATTTCTTTCACTAAAATGGCAGGCAAACATTATGATGTATGACACTCAATCATGTTGCCAGATTGCTTTCTAACCACTTTCAAAGCATGCACTCTGAGAAAGTTGTCATGTTAGCAACTATTAAATGTGTTACACTGACATGTTGGAATACAGATGCTCAGACAGCTCAAAATTATTTAAAATGCATCATATTTATTCGTTTTTCCACTATAACTGTGTGTTACAGCACCTCTGTCAATTTTTCTTCTTTTCCTCTGTATTTCCACCTCCGGCTCCGTCTGCTGTCCTCCCTCAGTCCAGTAGGTCCACTTCAGGCAGGTGTGATTCATGACCGGCTCCCCAGGGCTGCCTGCTGGTGCAGTCATCTCTGATTCTGCTTTACGAACAACCAAAGAACTGACTGGGTTCTTCTTTGCAGACACATCTGCTAAACGGTACACATAGGCATTTTTTGACAATGTAAAACACTGTAAATTTGAAAAACTCAATGCATAGATGAACAGCAGCAAAAAAAAGCCATTGCTTTTACATTTAAATAATAACAACAACTTTCTTATCAAAGCAACTTGCACAAAAGTGCATATACAGCGCGGACCGTCACTGTAATTACCAGAGCAGGTAGATAAGGACATGTTGTAGAAGTGGAAGGACGAGCTGGAGGTAGATGGCTGGGGGTCCTCATGCCCAGACTGAGGTAGAGGCTTCACAATAACAGGCTCTACTGGTGCTGGTTCACTCTCGGTTTCCGTCAGATCAGAATCTTCTTCTCTCCCAGCATCTGTGGGGACCACAAAGAGAAGACTGTACAGAAATAGTTCTCAAAAAAGAAAAATTGTGCCAAAAATTGCATGAGGATGAAATTGGGATTTCAAGTCATCATGAAATCAAAACTGACAAATTGTGAGTGATTCATCATATTCTTCCAAAGGAAAAAAAAAAGTTTTCGTAATCTCTCTCTAATCTTCAAAATGTAGTAAAGGCAAGCTCATACTACAACTTCTGGCCGGATTTTGCTGTCGCAGACAGATTTACAAGGTCTGCGACGTGATCTGAGCCAGTCTCGAGCAGTCACAAATGCTGCAATATTTTCAAACTTGTTTGATATTATCATCACATGATCTTGTAGTGTGTGCGATGCAATGGCAATGTGGAACTAATTCAGCCAATCACAGTGCAGAAGGTATTAATGGAAAAATCTTGTGAATTTTTTATTTTTTTTTGGCTGTTGGTGGGGACTGCCTCTTGACCACAGGTCTTGTAGTTTGTGCACCTTGTCAGTGTTGTGTTGTGTAGTATGAGTGCTGCTATGACACGATTACAAGAAACCTTGTCGCGTAGTGTAAGCACTACACAACAAGTCATCTCTGCTGACAGGCTATAGCAAAACGAACATCTGTATAACAAACAGAAACACCTGAATGAAATGTTATAATCAATAGCTGTTCACCTTCAGCGCCCTGTGAGGCACTTTCTTCTGGCCTGATGGCCTGATAAACATAAGCAATGTCTGCAAAACAGAAAATAGATGAGTGATGTGGCTAATCTGCGTCATCTGTTTGGAAGCAACTGTACTACAAATAAAGAAAATACTTAAATGTGAAAACTTACTTTGCTCTGGCTCATTCTTCCTGTACACAAAGTAAATGACATCACCATTCTGCAGTAAGTGCGTCTGTTTCTTCACCACTTTGGACATGTTGATCACTGTCCCATTGGTGCTGATACAAACAAACACATCACAATAATATAAGTTAACAAATCATGGTCCCTTTGAATGCATAGTGTGCTATTCAGAGGCTAAATGATGTAGGCCAATCAATGGCCTTTTTGTGAATTTTACTTTTAGGGACTGTGGACAAAGAACAGGAAATGAAGTTATCGGGAAACATCACAAGCTGGATTCAGACTCAGTCTACATGCTTGAGCAACATGTCCAATCATGTGCATTTAACCACAAGGCCACATTTCTGATGCCCACACACAGTCTTCTGATGTACTTGAAACATAATAAATTAGTTTCTTCAAAGATGACAAATTACCCATTTATGAACTTACCTACGATATGTTTAAAATAAATGCCTGATAGCCCCTGATCCACCTAAATATTGACTATTTCATTTAAGATAATGAATAGAGACACAATAAAGTGCTCAGTTAAATTCTTTTTAAAAATGAGAAATAGAAAGCTGTACAAGAAAGGATAATAAGGGAGGGAGGGATCCTTGCAGTTCCCATCACGCTGACTAAGCGTTGTGTAAAACACACAGCATATCGACTGTCTATCAGACACACTCACTTAATTAGCTGAATGGAAATGTACAGCAGCAGTGGTGAGCTGGCATACATTCAAATACATGTGACATACAGTTTCTACAGGCGCAGATCAACTAGTGTATCTCCATCCACTGACTATTAACCAAATTACAATTAATTATTCACCAAAGCAATGATTAAATGTCATGAGGGAATTGGATATATATTTGCCGCAGGACCAAGCATGTCATTAATTGAATTCACTTACTAATGTAATTAGAAGTCACTCAGTATAATTTGCAAAAACTTAACAGAACTAAAACGAATTAATGCCAGCTGCCACTACTGACGTTTTTATTCGATGGGCATTAAATTCTAACATTAGCGTTATAAACTAGTCTCCAAAAATAATGTCAGTTCTGTAAATTTACATAACATTCCTTCCTCTTTGGTCAAAAGTGATGTACGACCTAAGAAAATTTACATGTTCACCCTTTATTCAAATATTTTTACAAATTTTGGAAGCATATTGCATAGTTGTACTTAGATTCAACTGTTTAATTTGTGATAACACAATGGAACATGGCAAATTGTGCAGACACAATTTTTGGCCAGGCTGTCATACAAAGAAATTATGAACACATATATAAACAAACATAGATACATACATGATATTGGCATGAAATTATTCAATAATCCATTACCTCATGTCCTCCAGCCACACCTTTCCTGAGAGCTGATCTTGAGTGATTTTGCAATGATTCCCTGAGACCAGTTTATTAGCCGGAAATGAGAGGTCACAATCTATAAACAAAATATGTCTGTGAATATGATATAGAGACAAGTCAACAATAAATCAAAATTGAATATTCTGTATCGTGTACAATCCATCACTGTGTGCTATTCCACAGAAAAAAAAAAAGTAGGTTTTATAATCCTTTAACAAAAAGAAATGTTCCACTTATAAAAAGACTGACACCAAGCGCTTAGGCCCTGTCCCAAATGCCAGCCTAAGCTTTTATCTGCAAAAATGCAAGCTTTAGCTCTAACAGTAACTGTAAAAATGACAAAAATTATATTTTGCATGAAGAAAATAAAGCTTAATTTTAGGACCATTAACATTATTTACATTGTGAAATTTCCTCACAAATTTCTCACTACTGTAATGGAAATAAATTATCACAATAATTAAAGCTGCAAGCAGCATTGAAAGGGCCCTTGCACCCGGGGCCACCACCACCTGGTGGCCTTAGGAAAACAGTGAACAGTGGCCAACATGCATTTAAGTGGGTAAATATAGGAGAAATATGGCAAATTCCTTTTGATATACCACACTTTCTGCTGTCAACAGGTGGCGCTTTGACTATAACTGAATATTGCCATGTAGATGTCTTCAGGCCAGGACTATTATCAAACGTGAATTTTGGGGCAGATTGGACACTGTATGCCTGAGTTACAACAGCTTCCCGTTTCGTGGCATTAATCGTATACATTAGCACTTAGCCAAGTGTTGCATGATTTAACATGTTTCTAGTATGTTTGGCATATTTATATGCATTTCAGGGAGTGAATTACAGTGTAAGTCATGCCGATTCCTGTTGCCAGCAGGTGGTGCTATAACTAACTGAATATTTGCATGTAGATGTCTTCAGGCCAGGACTCTTATCAAACAAGTTTGGGGCAGATCGGACATTGTATGCTTGAGTTACAACAGTTTTCTGCTTCATGGCGAAACATCAGACATTTGTCAGTCCACCACGGACACGCCCTTCAGTGAAAACTCAAGACCTTCACAATTTAACATCGCTAAGGCCTTAAGATTAGACGGACCAAATATGATGTTGATCTTTTTAAAACTCTATGAGGAGTTAATCACAGTGTAAAACATGCCATTTCCTGTTGCTCGCAGGTGGCGCTATGACTGTAACTGAATATTGCCATGTAGATGTTGTCAGACCAGGACTCTAATAAAACATGTGAAGTTTGGGGCAGATCGGACATTGTATGCCTGAGTTACAGCAACTTTCTGTTTCATGGTAAAACATCGAAATTTGTCAGGCCACCACGGACACGCCCTCCAGCAGAAACTCTAGATCTTCGCAATTTAACGTCGCAAAGGCCTTTAGATTAGACTGACCAAATATGATGTTTATCTGATTAAAGCTCTAGGAGGAGTTTGTTAAAGTACAACATCTGGAAATGGCAAAAACTGCAAAAATTTTGCAGAGAAAATTCAGTTCCTGTTGCGTTTTCAAACTTTTTCAGACTTTTTTGTAGGTATTGGGCTGTTACATGTGTGTACCGAATTTCATACTTGTACGTTGAAACATAGCACGAAGGGCGCTTAATTGAAATTTTGTAGGTGGTGCTATCGAGTCATTTTGCCAAACCTAATTCTGAAACCCATATCAGATGTTAATTTTCACCACTTCTGACACGTGTGTAAAGTTTCATGAGATTTCGAGCATGTTTAGGCCCTCAAAAATGCGATTCATTTCGGAGAAGAAGAAGAATTGACCGAGTAATTCCAATAGGGTCCTCACACCATCGGTGCTCAGGCCCTAAAAATACCAATATTACTGAAGTATTTTCACATTACTATCAACACCAAGGTCATGGGATCAGTTCACAGGGAATGTATGAAATGATAAATATATACTTTTCAATGCAAAATGCTTTGTCTACAAGGGTGCACAGCAGTGAAACCTAAAATGACAAATGGCACACCTTACGATTTTATCTTGCTTGAATCTGAAATATGTGACATTCCTAAAGCATAATGGGTTGCGAAAGCATCTTCTTGTCAACTTTAATAAAACACGTTCCTCTTTTCTCTTCCTGACCTGGCCCATTACTTTTCTCCCCCAGACACATTAGGCATGCATGCTTTAAATGAAGTATAGCGTGGCGTGATGTGATGTAAGGTTAGAAATTAGACCGTTATAGTAATGAAGCGTATCAGTTCTGCTAATAACCAGTGTCGAATGTTACTGTGAATCGCACAGAACCAAACAGACACATGGATTGATATTAATTAAAGCGGGAAAACAGACAGTCCTTAAACCCAGACAGACACAGACAGAGTCAAAGGGATACAACCTTTCCCTGCACACCAGCACAACACAAAAAACTACTTAATATTCCAAGAGCATGTCTTCAATAGACGCCTTTGTCATTATTGGGGTGGGGGTTCGTTTGCTGAACTAAAGAGAGTATTGTTAAAGGCATGGGCTCACTGAATACATGCAGACACCGCTTCAGACTGATTATCATGAGGGGAAAAAAGTAATAATAACTAATAAAAAGTTAAAACTTGAAAGTCATATGAAAAAGTTTTGGAAAAACGCAAATAATGGAGAAGCCCTTTTAAAAGTAAACAATTATTCACAAGACTGAGCATTGAGCAATTAACATGATCAAACACATTATTAATGATGATGTTCAACGCACCTTTTTTTCTTCCCACAGTGCATTCCCTATTTATGAGCAATATCTCTGAACCCGGAGATGCGTCAACTTTAACCAGTTTCCCCCAGGCCTGACCTCTGCCCTGATGTGCCATCTTCTCCTCTTTCTTATTTCACCTGCCGGACAGCAGATCAGAAGTGTGAGGCAAGGAATAAAAACACAAATACGTCATAAAAGCAAATAAATGCAAATAAAGGCATTCACCCACAATGCTGATTATACTACGAAAAAATAGAGTTGAAAAACTAGTGTGAAAGACTACAGACACAGCATGATTAGTAAAATAAAACTGCACAAAGAAGAAACCTGGGAGTGTTGTAACACAAGATGAGTTTAACCAATTAGAAATGAGCTACACGTGTGAAATCACTGTCATGGTGTATACGACGACTCAGGTGAAAAGAGAAGTTATACTCTGTGTGAAACAATCGGCATCATTTTACATCATAAACTTGAGATGATGTTAATTAATGGACAGAACTGGTATAATCTGAATCAGTAGATTTTTCTTCGTGTTTAAAAAAGCTTTACTACTATCACAAATGACCAAAAGCATTGTTAGCCAACTATGGTCGCAAGTTCTGTTGAATTGTGTTGGTAATGACAGAACTTGAGACCACAGTTGGCTTTGGGGACACTCCCCAGGGCTGCATTTCTCAAAAAAAGCACAGTTTGCCACCAATGGTCTCTAAGATCAACTCAGCTCATGCTTTTGGGAGATGCAGCCCTGATGGGTAGGACTGTAACATGACTTTCCAAAGTACTTCTACTTTCTATATTTTATTCATTTATATGTTTGTTTCCAGATTTATTTGGAAATAAAATTGTTTTGAATGAAAATGTTTAAAAACAAATGAAAATGGGGTTGTCAATTTGAGTACTACAACAAATTCATACACAAAATGTAAAACCATATTATATTAGTGTTACAGTAGTGGTAGTAAAGCAGGGTGTAACAACACTGTTAATGTTATAAAGTTTAGGCAAGTTATGTATTCCTAAACCACTTTAATTTCAATCATTTAGATAAGCAAATATTACATGAAAGTTTATTTTGTTTAAACGCGTCTGTAACTGCCTAAAACTTTTTTAAAAACACACACACACACCCCGATCTCACCTACTTGATAAGCAATTTTCAGCTATTCGATCATAACGTATAACGTTCAGTCAGTGTGCTAAACAGCTAGCTGAAGCTGCCAACGAGTTCGTTGTAAAGCTAAAGCCATTAACAACTAGTAAACTAAATGATACGAGCTGAATGTGTAAAGTCTTTAATTACTTTAAGTAACTGTTTTCAAGTTGAGTTTTGTTTTGGTAAGCTAAACAGCAACGTGAAACAGCGCAATGTTTACGCGAAGGGCTGCTAACTCTGAGTCGCTAGCCCACAATCACATCTGAAACAGTTCGAAATAACAGAATTAAACTGTAAACTCAACCTGTAATGTTTGCAATGTACTAACCTAACCAGCGCCCGAGAGTATCCGGAGCATTAGCGCATGTTGACTCGAATCCTCTGTGTGCTTTCGTTTTTATTTTGTGGAGCACTTCCTGGCCAGCAGTGGTATTTTCAGGCATCAGCTGATAGAAGAGAGGAGGAGGAGAGTGTGTGTGTATGTGAGTGAGAGAGGAGGCTATGGGAATGAAGCTGGCAGGGGGTCACCATGCTTCTGTCTGGCCCATGTGAAAGCCCTGAACAAAAACCTGTCTGGAATGATGTCTAGACAAGCGGTTGATAGACATTTTAGAGCTACACATTGCTGATGGAGATATGGACTGTTGTGAATGAGTGAATTTTTGCATAATTCATTTAATAATGATTTAGAATGAAACATTTAGCCAAGTTTTATTTGTATAGCACCTAACTATTCATACAAAAATAGTGCCTTGATGCCTGCACAGGAGTGGTAGGGGTCCATAGAAAATTTCAGAGGAGAAATAATAATAATAATAATAATAATAAATGTTTAAAATAATAATAATAACATTTACCAAAGTGTACATTACTGTTATATTAATTGTAATAATTTATTCTATTCATAACAATAAGCCTGTAAAAATATCCACCTATTTCAACTTAAAAACTTAAGTTCCATTGCTGCCTTAAATATGTAAGTAAAATCAAAGTGTCTACAAGCCATTTCAATTTATTGCTCTCTGTACATGACTGTACAGTATTCGTTGTTTCAGATTTGCAAAGTAAGTTCAGAAACATTACTGTACTCTTCTGGGCCCAGTTGCATAAACTTAGCCTATGTTAAGACTGTGTCTTAAGAGCTAGTTGACCAACTAGCAGTCAAACTTATCCAGTTCAAACTAGACCAATCTACCTTTTTAGGTAACTGACTTTAAAAGGACCAGTCTTGAAGAAAAATATTTGATTACCATCTTGTAAGACTAGTCTTAGCAAGTTATGCAATCGGACACTGTTCACTTGTTCTGATAAGTGGCCTCAACTTACATATTTACTTTTCAAGGAAGCTTTTGTTTTCATTACTTTTCTAGTTCTTTGTATGATAATACAAAAGTTTTAGCATTTTAAAGTTATAGACCATAGTTACGATGACAAGAACTCCAACACATTTTAAAGCAACATTTTGATTTTATTTTCCTTCATGAAAAGTTCATACACAGATTTTAAAGGCACAATATGTAATTTTTCACCACTAGAGGTCGCCTATTCAAATCAAAGGCATAGCTTGATGACGTAGAGATTGAATGTGGAATCATGGAAGGTGCTGTCTTCACCTCACAGCCGGTGGAAAGAATCTGACAGGACTCGGGCAGAAATCATGTTCATGGATGAGATTATTAATGTTACTGTAGTATGAAGCAGAGCAGGACCGAGTGCTATGGCGATTCCAAATAAGAGACGAGCGCGACATACAGCTTGAGAGCAGCGGAACATCTATTATGCCACAGTTGCCGCTTCCACATCTTCTGGTTAAGCGTATGAGGTAACACAGTGCTGTTTATCATATTAGATACATTTGACTGTGTTGAAAATGATGTTATAACGTTACTCTGAGCGTTCGCTCAGCGGCTGAAACACTTGTTGCACACTGCAGTCCGCTAGATCGATATTAGAATATCACATTAATAAATGCTGGATGCCTTGTGCTGATAAATGGCATGCAATTAATTTTAAAACATAATGTATGACGGAGAAAATGCTATATTAATGTTACTAAAAATAAAGCTGCATCTGATTATGCTATGTTAGCCACTTGACAAAATAGTATCTCTGAGTCATGTATACTTGTGGAACATGGTACTCGCTGAAAATCAAGAAAACCTGATTCAAACAATCAGACTAAATGTGTTGAGCTACATAATGATTAGTTTTCTGTCTATAAATGTATCCAAACAGTTGTACCCTTGTCAGTGTACTGGTCCGTGTCCAGGTTAAAATTGCTTATTTCTCTGGATTTAAACGTTCTTGAAAACATCTGGGATAATGTAGGTACACAAGTCAACAAAATATATAACACTGTCCTAGTGGTTTTTGGATATTTTAATCCAGAAATCTTACATATTGTGCCTTTAAAACAAAATAAAATGAGTACAAAGTCTTTAACAGTAAGAAGTAGAAACAAAAAAAAAATCTGCATATTGTGTTGTGGAAAAATGTTTGCACTGTCCCATTTATTTTGCTCACTAGGGATTGTAAGGTAGTGGGATAAGATGAGCCATTTTTTTTTACTTATGTGGTCCTCAAGATAAGGAAAAATGAGGCAGAAATACAATGAAAGTATCTACAGTATTTCAGGATGTTTCCTATCATTTTAAATGATCAGAATACATCTATGACAAAGGGTTCTAAAAATATGGCTTCTTATAAAAAAGTGTTCCTGTGGCTCAATTTACCCCAGGTTAGGGGTAAGTTGAGCTGAGTCAGTGGGTAAGTTGCACCATCTGGATGTAAACTGACCATCTAACTAAATCTGAATCAAACTAACCTGATCTCACGGCAATTCGTACGTATTTTTACGAGGTGGCTATTTCGTACGAATTCGTACAACCTCACTCGTATGAATTCATGTTTTTTGCTAAATTGCATATTTTGCGAGTTGCCAAATTCGTACGAATGACCTACCCCTAACCCCGCCCCTAAACCTACCCGTCACTGGACTTTAGACAAATCGTATGAAATGGTCGTGAGATAGCGTTAATCAAACCCATGTGAAATTGTAAAGATAATTTACCTTTTTTGAAAACAAATTTAGTAATCAAATTTCCTTTTACAAATAATCATATTTCTTTTCTTAAAGCTAACTTAAACAACATGCACCAACCAAATGAAGTTGAAATTTCAATATCTTTAATTGTTTGCATTTCTGAAACAATATGTTGAACACCAAAGTTGTAACCTTCCCAAAAACAGACTAAACAGAGAGTTTGCTGAATAAAAATTAAATAAAAACTACATTAGAATGAATGAATAAATGTCACTGAAATTATTAAACATTTTAGTTCTTGGCCTGGTAGTTTTTCTGCAGTGTCGACCATGTTAGACCATTATAGGGACTGCAGGTGGAAAGATATATATGATTAAGCATCTTCTGGTTCTTATCAGAGAAGGATTTGGCGTACTTGTACGTTGTTCCTATCAAATAAACTCAAATCAAAAAGAAAAAAGATAAACTAAACCAGTTGCATAATATTACATTGAAAATAAAAAAACAGTTTATACTTTAGAGATTTAACATAACTACATTGCCTTATGACGGGGTAAGTTAAAACACTGGCTCAATTTACCCCACAGCATTTGGCTCACTTTGCCTCACAGCTGCCATTTTGGACAAAACTAGCTAGCTTACCAATTCAGGCTAATATTTAGCTAAATGTTTTGCATGGTTTTATACATTGCTAAATCACCAATATTTATCATAAATATTTTTAGACCTGGACAAATTTGCTTTGATATAACAGCCATTATATCTGCTGTGCTAAAATTTTACTTTGACAAGCCAAAAACAGTTTTTAAAGTAAATGGGTGCTTTCCACTCCCATGTGCTTCTCCTTTTAACAGTCTGGCAGAAATGATGGGTGGTTCCCAAAATGTATGTTCACATGACAATAAAAGTGTACGGTTGCCAACTTACCCCACTCTCCCATATATTATTTCATTTTTTTTTTTATAAAAAATAATTTCACTTTAATTAGAAAAAATCTCTTTAAGTGATATATCTGACAACACTCAGTTGAAAAAATATGTTGTCAACTTATATAATAATTTAATCCTTTATTTAATTTAGCAAACAGCATGTTGCCCGCATAAATATTGTATATTGTCTCACACATGGGTCTTTGCCACAACTAACACCAACAAGGCAGGTGATAAACACTGATCTAGAACCCAAAGTTTACTTGAATCATAAAAGAGTGTACTGTATAGAGTCTGCAGATGATGATAAAAAATGTCAAAATAAATATCCTGCCGTTTAGATGACCTCAATGTATTTATGGTATGATATGAATTATGTTCAGATGAGTGAAGTGTGGGACAACACTAATGAATTCATTCAGATCGCCTCACAGACAGGGTCTTAAGAAGGATTTGGAATGTGGGGGATACATTAAGGAGGGGGTCTTTGAGTAGAAGAGAGAGACAGAGAGATTGCTGATAACATGCTCTCTGACTGTGAGAAACTGTCACAGTGTGTGCAAGGTGCAAGACTGGTCATTTGCTTTGGCAGTAGTCCTTTGGCCAGCTTTCACTTAGCTTTTCATAGGCTCTCCTAGATTGAATAGAGTGTCTCAGAGGGCTCTAAAGGTGTCTGTGCAGTCTGCCTCTGATAAGCGGTCAGGCAGTTTTATGTCAGAGCCTGTCTGTTCACATCCAGTCCGTGCCAACTCAAAGAGCCCTGCAGTTTATTACACTGTCGGGATGGCAGGTTCACTTAACTGAAGCAGAGCACATTGATTTAAATAGACAAATAGTTTATTAATAGATTAACTGTTAATAAATTGACTGATTATGCTTTATTCTTTCTTCAGTATTCTTATATGTACATTCATTATGACTGCTGTGATTTGGTGGACAGATAATATAATTTGCCAACACATTTCATACAGTGACACCAATGTCCTTACTTCATTTAAACCTATTTTATCAGCTTATAGCTTATCTTCATCTAAACAATTTTCTTTAATTATCATGCATGAATATGCAAGTTTTATGAAATCTGATTAGCTGGTCTAAAAATTCAGCACTGGCTAAATTAACTGAAAAAAAGTAATGGTGTTTAAAAATGGTCAGTTACAGCACACTAAAACACACTTTTAACTCTGTCTATAGTTTTTGTGGAAATAAATTCATTTGGAGAATTTTTTTTTTTTTAGGAATATTTCCTTCACAGTGTCATTTGCATCAGAGATTTTCTAGAGAAAAACTGTAAAAAATAAATCAATAATAAATAAGATTAAAACAAATAAGTAAATAAAATAAATAAAGTAACATTTTGGTTAATATAAATAAATACAAATTTGATTAAAATTAAATAAATTATATATTTAACATTACTATAGTGAGTAAAAAATATTTTTTTTCATAATTTGTGATTGAAAGTCTGGGACGAGGTAAAGCAATCAAATATTTACACAAATAACATTTTAAACACATAAAGTAGCAAAATATAGAAGAAAAAAAGATATATATATATTTTTTTATCTTATTCATTCAATTTTCCCTGAAATCCCGATGTTCTTTGTCAACTACCTCACTGTAACGCTTGGATGCAGCTGTAGTTCTACATATAATCCTGCAGGGGTAGCTGTTGGTCTATGACAAAATAATTATTGCATTGCACGGTTGCTTTAGGGTACATCTCCTGAACATTTTCTATACACTTATGCATAATAAATTTTTTTTTTTCCCCAGTAATTTTTAACAATAAAACATTCACTGTCATTTGTCATGAAACTGATTACCACATTATTCATAAACCTATGCGTTCACACTATTAAACATTATTTGTATTCGCTGATAATACGTGAGAAGGATGCAGCCAAGAGGCACAAATGTCAGGTCAAAATTACATTTTCTCATGTTTGTTGTATATGGCTATTTTGCAGAAGCATAGTTCTTATATTACGGAAGCTATTTTCCTCTCGCCTGCATCTCCACAGGTCGTTTCTATGGAAAACGGTTTTTGCATAATCTCATTGGCATTTGTTTGTAAATTGGTGCGCTGGAGGGCCTGTGCGCATGCGCAGCGGGATAGGCTTCATACAGCGCTCATCTTGTTCAGTTCATCTTCACTCTCAGCAGAACTCCCCGAATGGTGAAAGGCCCCAGCTTAGAACAGAATGAATTCCCAGCATGGTTTATGCTTGTTAGCGATAGTTTGGTGGTGGTTATTTCCTATAAAAACTGCCCAGCGTATACCACATCGTGTTCAGCTTGTTTGCTAGTCCGATGGCTGTTTTTTAGAGGTTTTTTCAACTAACCATGCTGATCTTGCAGCAGTAGCAGTATTTCCTTCAACATTTCTGCCCAATTCACTGATTTGTCAGTGAGTCTAAATGATCACAGACTAACAAATCCCTTGTGCTTCTCTGACAGTCTCACCACGCACTGCAAATCAAAGACATGGAGAACTGAGACAGAGCAAAGGCGGCCCAACTTCATTTAGAAAAGAGTCACCATTCAAAGCTTGCTTGCCCTTCTTTCAAAACCCTTATTAGACTCGGTGAAGGGAGATTACAAGCAAATAAAATTACTTTAATTGTAATATTGGATTTCATAATAGCCTCAGATATGTAATTATGCCCCTCTTAAACTTTTCATTAAAAAACCATTTGGCAACAACAAAGGACATTATGCTGGGGCGTGCGCCATTTGTGATGGCACACAGCTTGTAGGTATTAGACATATTTCTCTGGGAAAGAAAATAATGAGCAACCCAAATAAAGCACAGAAGGACGAGAAACTGATACCAGGTGAAAGAGCAGCGTTAATTAATGTGAGATTCAGTGCACTTGCAGAACAACACAACAGGAACAGGGCACAGAGCGCCTGCCATTTTTATGCATGATGGACATTTTATCTCTCAGAAACAGCCTCAGAGTGAACAGATTTATGCCTGCATGTGTCAAAACGTAATCCATGTTTGATTATTATGGCCATAAAAGTTTCAAAATTCTGGACACAGAAGATAATGGAGGCATGATTTGTATTTATGTATGTGGTGTCTTAAAGGGATAGTTCACCCAAAAATGAAATCCCATGATTTTCTCATCCTCAAGCCATCCTAGGTGTATATGACTATCTTCTTTCAGTTGAACACAATATTAAAAAATATCCTGGCTCTACCAAGCTTTATAATGGTAGTGAATGGTGCTCCTGATTTTGAAGTCCAGGGGTTTAATAAAGGCCTTCTGAAGCGAAGCAATGGGTTTTTGTTAAAAAAAAAATCCTTATTTAAAACTTTATGAACTAAAATAACTAGCTTCTGGCAACGTACACAAGTCCACTTATGGCGAAAGAGTAACTTCTGAAGCGATGTAAGACGTAGGAGTATCGTAAGCTTAGACGTCTCTCGCTGTTCAAACAAATAGGGCTGTGCAACAAACTCAAGCTCCTCTTCTCTTATATCAAAATCCTCCGAAATTTTTCTTTAAAAATTCTCGTTTTAGACTTCTAATTCGTGACCGGTGTTTTGTTTTGCTCTATCCTCTGCGGTTCCGCGTTCGTCAATACGTCAATACGTCATGTTACTCTTTCGACGTACGTCGATTTACGTAGGCTGTCTGCCGGAAGCTAGTTATTTTAGTTTATAAAGTTTGGATATTTTTCTTACAAAACCCATCACTTCGCTTCAGAAGGCCTTTGGAGCCGTGTGGATATCTTTTATGATGGATGGATGCACTTTTATGGACTTGAAAATCAGGAGTGCATTCACTACCATTATAAAGCTCGGAAGAGCCAGGATATTTTTTAATATAATTCCAATTGTATTCGTCTGAAAGAAGATAGTCATATATGCCTAGGATGGCTTGAGGGTGAGTAAATCATGGACTAATTTTAATTTTTGGGTGAACTATCCCTTTAACCTTATAGTGTTGGTTTGTTGCCGGTGATACACAAGCAAAACCGCAAAGCAGGTCGACCAAGAATGTATCACAGATTAATCAAAATGAAATAAAATAAACACGGTTTTTAAAACTAATGTTAAAAGAACCCATAGGATAAACAAATTATATATACAGCAATAAAAATGTATATAAAAAAAAACATTATTTGATGTTGTTTTCCAGTATAGAAACATCTAAACATCCTTAAAACAAGATACATTTAAATGAGAACTGCATTAAATAACGACTTGTTTTCATAGAATCTTGAATTAAGTTTATTTTTCTTATCCCATCCACCACTTAGTTTGATTTATGCTTATTAAAAGAAAAAAAAAAAAAAAAAAACATTTGCCAATAAGATAAGAAAAAATAAACTTACTTTAAAATATATAAATTATAAATTCACAATTATGAATACTCACAATTATAAATGACCTTTTTTAAAGGACGTTTAAATATTTTCACTGGTAAACAAACCAAAGACACAGATTAAGAAAATTATTTTTTGCATCGTTTCAAGTAGGTATTTCCACTGGTACAAATTTCCATAAAATCGCTTCTATGGAAACCTCTTTTTTGCATAAACCCATTGGTATTTGTTTATAAGTTTGTCATCTTCTCCTCTGACCTTTCCATGATGGCTTACATTGAGCCCTAGGAAGAAGAAAGGGAGTGTCAGCACATGCCGTGTGACTAAAACTAACAAGCCGAAAGCAAAAGATAAGAAGCATTCTTGGGCGACAGAGTAACCCGTCCTGGAGAGGTTGGGCTTGATAGCAGCACTTGTTGTTTTGATGTGTTAAATAGCCGGTTGTCAACAGAAGCCAAACGCTGATGGTTGAGCCACTGTGTAATGGCGGGTTTAGGCTGATAATCGGATGTCTACAGCCAGGAGTGGTTAGCCAGCATATCTAAACGTGGTGGTTATGGGCTGGTTTTACATGCATATGCACACTATGAGAACAACCTTTGATGGTCTGGAGCCAGGGAGCGCCGTCTGGTGCCGTCGTTTCATGTGAAATGCAGTTCTATGGAAATTCAGATATTTGAAAGTATAAACATGCTCCGGTCAATGCACTTTGCTGACTAGCCAGGCATTTGCGCTGTACAAAGGCTTATGTTGGTTGTAGCCCTGCAACCACTACACAACCTGCCCTTAAGCTATATGACATTAGTGAACAGGGAGAGATAAGATATGAGGATTGTTATGTGTTCATGTGGTGATAACTGATAAGTGAGGTCTTTTTTTTCTTTCTTTCAAAGCAGGCTTCCAGACAGTATAGGCAAGAGCAGAGCTGGTCTAATGTCTTTTCGACAGGGGAGGAATGCAGAGCTTTTGAGCTCAAGCCAGGCATCTGCAATCATTTAGCTAAGGGTGTGCATACAGCGCCCTCCCATCTCCCCCTCCAGCAGTCATACAGCTCTGAATACTGTACAAAGCCATCTTAAAAAACACTGGGTCAAGTGCAGGGCAGTTGTCAGATGTTTGTTGTTAGTCATATGTCAGAAGTGAAAGCACACAGATTAAGAGATTTTTCTTTTTTCGCGGACAGCTAAAAGCACACATTTGCATCACAGGCCAAGACCATATGCGCCCTCCATATAACCAAGTAAATGTCAGAAGAGTAGTAAACATTAGAAAAAATGTGAGTGGTGCCTGGCCCAGCAAAACCCAACGCAGTGTGTTAGGCTATTCTGAGTGGTTGCTAACTGACCCAAGTTAAAGGGGTGGTTCATTATGATTTCACTTTTTTAACTTTAGTTAGTGTGATGTTGCTGTTTGAGCACAAACAACATCTGCCAAGTTACGATGCTTAAAGTTCAATGCAAAGGGAGATATTTTCTTTTAAAGAATTCTCTGTTTAAGGACTACAACAAACGGCTGGTAGGGACTACAACGAGCTTCTTCCCAGGTTGGTGACATCACTAACCCTAAAATTTACATAAACCCTGCCCCCGAGAACACGCAACAAAGAGGTGAGGCCATGTTATTGCAATACAGGACGTAACACAAATGCAATAGCATGTCATAAAAGCAGGATGACAACATAAGTTATAACTGTAATTAAACTAAACTATACCTGTTCTATCTTCATGCAGCATATATTCTCTGGCTCTGTAGGCATCTTACAACAGTTCCCACACGAGTGATTTATAGATTATCATGACAGAATATGATAATCAATGACTTTAAGATAGTTAACTCCACATCAGCTACATAAATTCATCAGCTAACCATTCAGAAACGTCCTGTTGCATTCTACATGTTGTTCTTCTTGAGTCCATCATTGTCCGACTTCGGTTTGAACATAAAAGACTGAAGGTTATCAGCCCTGAGTCTGAGGTTATCAGCCCTGCTAACACGAGCTCTTGAAACTCCGCCCTCTTCGTAGGAGCAGCAGCTCATTTGCATTTAAAGGGACACACACAAAAAAACGGAGTGTTTTTGCTCAGCCTCAAAAAGTGACAAATTTAACATGCTATAAAAAAATTATCTGTGGGGTATTTTGAGCTAGGGACATCAGAGACTTATTTTACATCTTGTAAAAGTGGCATTATATAAACCTTTTAAAAGAGCCCATGGCTTAGGTCTTTCAGTGTAGGTCTAAAGGGGTTTGTTTTATTGTAAATGAAAATCAGGACAACTTACATTATCAATTGAATACTTACAATATACACTACTGTTTAAAAGTTAAATTTTTTTTTTTTTCAGCAAGGATGCACTAAATTGATCAAATGTGACAGTAAAGACATTTCAAACATCAAAGAACGGTTAGAAGGGTTAAAAAAGGATCATATGACACTGAAGACTGGAGTAATGGCTGCTGAAATTCAGCTTTGCCATCATAGGTATTAATTACATTTTAAAATATAGTAAAATAGAAAATAGTACTGTTTCACAGTAAAACTGTTTTTACTGTATTTTTTAACAAATACAAGCAGAGCATGAGACATCTTTAAAAAAGTCTTACCATCCCCTTTAGTTTAAACTTTTAGTTTAATAAAATAAGAAAAAAAGAATTGTTGGTTTAACTTAAAAAAGTAAGCTACCTGGTTGCCTTAAAATTTGGAGTTCATTGAAATTAAAAATTTGAGTTAACACAATGAAGGTGATTGGTTTAATCAACAGAAACTCAAAATATTATGTTATCTGAACCACATTAATTATTGAAGTCGATTTGACAAAAGAATGTTGTGATAAGTCATGAAATTTTTTTTTTTTTTTTTTTTACAGTGTACACATAAATAATATTAACTTTTGAATAAATTATTGAAATAAAAGGTTTGTTTTCCCTCAAAATACTTGTCTCTTTTGGATCATATGCAATAATATAATTCACTGAATGTGACTGCAGACCTAAAATGACCTTCTCCATATGAAGGCCGTGGACAAGCAGACATCCATATATTTGTGAGAATCAAACAGGGTGAGTGTTTATGGATTTCACACATTGCTTACGGGGAAATAAATCAAAAGTTTCACTGTCTGATGCGAGAAGTCTCGCTTCCCAATGGAGAACCCAAACAATCTTCTAGAGAACTTCAGAGCAGATCGGGGAGACCTATATTACCTGCAGACAGCTATTCGTTACTATTCATTATTCATTATTAAACACAATCAATAAAGAACGGTGCTTTTTGGCTACTGAGCATGTAGTTACAGCATCTACCAACAGGGGCTAACAGGGCTGTGTCAAACAACCAAACCTTAACTTAAAAAATCCTGACATTATATTTGAACAAATAGAAATGTCAGTGTATGAAAAAGCTTTTCTTATACTCTCCTTCTCTATTGAGCATTAGTATCTATCTCCACCAATTTACTCTTTGCCTCAACCCTGTACTGGCAGCGCAGATTGCAGGTCGTCTGAATATCATGCCAGCTTCGCTCCACTATAACCTCCATCTCTGCCAGATGAACCCAGCTGCATAAATTCTCATAGGCTTTTATGGTTTGTATACACAATGATGCCTGTGTATGCGAGTGTGAGGAGTCAGGCAGCGAGCTTTCACTGAGGCATGAAGAAAGAGGAAAAAAATCAGTTAAAAAATGAATGAAAGTGGAAAAATGATTTTGGCTGCTGGGGCTCAGTTGGTCTGTCTGGAATTCTCTTTCTCTCTCTCTTTCCTTTCCCCCCTTCTCCATCTTTCCCTGTCTACTTTACATCTTTACACCCACTCTTTCTCATTTTCTCCCTCTATGTCATCATATCTCAGTGGCTTGCTTGTTTTTAGAATGAACGATTATTTGTTTCCATTCCGTTCCCTCATATGTTCCTGTTTGCAGTGGATGTGTTTCTTTCCAGAAGCATTTATGGTCTGACAGCATTACTGGAGTGAGGTGTAGAGAGACGTAGATGCTATTCTATCACTTCAGTCTGGAATTCACTCCGTCTGAGGTCAATGCTTCACTGTGTTATATGGTCTGCAAAGGTTTTGGTCAATACAGTAGCACAGTTATTGAGGAAATGATATATACTTTCATGGTACCGTCACATCTGTATGTGTATTTTTCAGGGTGTAGATGAAAATTTAGAGGGAAAACGGGAGAAAAAAGAAAAAAGAAAAAAGAAAAAAAAATACAGATTTTGTCTTAGTTTTCCGACACTCCTTAAAATTCAAGTTGTAAGAACTAAACTTAACATCCATTTCTGCTGGTGTCAGGTAGTAATAGTCTATTTTTTATACAGATCAGTCTATGCTATTCGGTTGTTAAGGCTGACGTCACGCGGCAGCTCTTCCGGGTCCAAATGCTCTCATACCACAAGAAAACAACAAATGGTGCTAATATACACACATGATGTGGTGTAATACTACCAAAAAATTATAATCATAACCTTTATCTCCATACCAAAATCCCAAATGGCCAGAGAGTGATTCATCTTATAAATCGTTAATATATTAATGTCTGTGATGCTGTGAGCGCGGAGACTGTTGTGTACACTGTATTTTAAATGTTTCACTTTATTTTACTTTATTATATGTATATATATAATCCACTACTTATTTTCATATATTTACAAAAAAAAAAAAAAAAAAAAAAAAAAAAGTAGTTTATTTATATAGCTATATATATATATATTATTATTTTTTTTTTTATTTGGTACATTTTAGTTGAACAGGTTCAATAAAATGTATGAGATATTAATATTTGAAAATTTTAGGCTGAAATTGAGAATGTCAATGTTAAAAATGTTTTCTGCTTTATTTTATACTCCGATAATTGGCCAGTGTGCCAGTATGAAAGACAAGTCAAGTGTGTAATTTCTGCTCCACTACGCAGGCTGGAAAAATGACTATTTCCCAAACAATAATGTCCATGGAGAGAGCTGTCCGTTAACACTGAAATTTTGCTAGAAAAAAAATGTTACTTTGTCAGAAAAACTGGTGGGTTTTTTTTTTTTTTTTTTTGAACAATGCTCTTTGCAGCTTGATAGAATATTCATGGCATAGGCTAGCAGGAACCATGTTAACCAGCCAAACCACTCAAACACTTGACTGACAGACAGACAGACAGACAGACGTTGAGTCCTTGAAAAGACAAAAACAAACTGTTACAGGAGAAGAAAATATAAACGTTAAGATTTTCTCTTTGGTTTCTTTATCCGGTCCAGGTCTGGAAAGTGCTAACTAGCTGATTAGAGGGAGACAGCAGAAGGCCAGAGAGGCACAGATGCTCAGTGTCTATGGAATAACCCTCTCAATTACAGCATGGCCAAATTGAAACAGATCCCGATTTAACTCTCTTTCCAATACACCTCACGGCAGCTTTCCCAGTCCGTCTATCTCTCTCTCTCTGGCGATGGCCCTCTCTGAAGCAGCACATCCAGATAGGCTGCCAGACGCAGCGGGGAGACCATCGATTCTCAATAACATCACTAATGACTGCACACTGCCTGACGCATGCTGCCATTACTTGAGGTGAGGGCCGGGACCGAGGGCAGGCCAGAGCGTGGCACGCCAGATGGAGCCGGTTAGGGATGGTTATGAGGATGAATTGTTTGTCAGTTGGGGAGAAGAAAGATAGAGATAGCAGGAGAATGAAATTGCAAGTTAAAGACAGACAAAGATAGAGCAACTCGGTCAATACTAGAGGGACCGTAACCTCTCGTCATCTTATTTGCAGGACAGACAACCTTTGGTCTATTCTTTTTCAGTTTCTTTCACTTCTTCTTCCTTGCCTTCTTGATCCATCGCTCATTAGCAGGCGTCACTCCCATTAATGAGTCCAGACCGCAGGTCAATACGGCACTAGCCTCAGAGTCAATACCAGTTACCTGCAACACAAACACTCAAAAGCTGCACTTGCAGAAAATCAATATCGTGTTGCAGACCTGTCCCATCACCACTCTCGGCCTACTCTCTACAGCAGAGCTGATATAAACGCTCTTTCCTGTGAAAATATAGTGAATAGTGACTCTGCCTAATATTCTGAATATTCTGCCTAAATAGGCATAAAGAAAACTCACGAAAACTGTCAAGAAATGTCAGCCCAAATTTTATGGAAAATAATGTTTTGCATGAAGAAAATTAACCCTATTTTTCAAGTAATTTTTGCATAAATATTTGAATTGCAAAGTACATTTGTAAAATACATTTTGAAGAATAAATCACAGTAGTATCTGCTGTACTGAATCTAGTTTATGCTAATTAAGAATAAAATACTTTAAAAAATTGATAAATAATATTATAGACAAATTAGTCAGTGATTCTTGTTACATTTATAATGAGAATAAGTTTTTCTTTCTCAATATAGGGTAAAACAAGCTTCATTGTCATGAAAATAAATGTGAAAAATGCACAAAAAACTACTTATGACCTAGACATTTCTTAGTTAGATTCTTGTGTATGAAACATTGCACACTTCATCAACATTCAGTGAGAAGACGACAATTAAATAGTAGACAGGTATGCAGATATAAGGTCCAACCTTTATTCCATACATTTTTAAACCATGAATGTTCATTTTCATTTTTTCACGCCTAAAGCTCTACTTGTTTTGTATACAAGAGTCTAAGAAAAACAACTGCACAACACCACAAGGTCGACAGAAAGAGTCTATTGCCACCCCAACCATTCCAATATGTTTCCCAGATGTCCAGGTTCTGTGGCTGGAGAAGTGTTAACTGCTAAAGCAGTTCCTTTATGACCCGGAAGTTTATAGCTGTTTGTTTCATTGGCTCTTAATTGGACAAATGAATAACAGGTATCCAGGTTCTCACTTTAGAACTCCATTTTGACAACCGTCCAATCAGAACTCTCTTAATCCTCTTTGCATAGATTGCATCGCCATGACCTTAACCCCATTTGATTGGACAGCTCCGTCACCATGGTTCTCAACCTGGAAGTGGTTCTGTTTAATTTCATTGTTTTTTAGAAACATTTAAAAAGCCTAACAAATGTACAATGTCATTTCGTTCCGAATAATATCAACAAGATATTTACAATATCTTTAAACTTTACATAAACCAAACAAGAATATTGTAATGCATATTTGTCTGCATATCTCAAAAAAAAAAAACCTCCGAAATGTAACTTTGTACATGGTCAGCACTGAATATCTCCAGGTACCATAGAGCAAATCAACTGTCAAACAGTGAGTTCATACCAATTCAGATATGTAGACATCCATATCAGGCAGCTCACTAGGATAAATACAGGGCAGGGAACGAATGAAACTTAATGCAAATACATAAAAAAAAATGTCTGTACATGAAGGATAGGAAATGTACAAACAAATTTCAGAATGTCTTTTCACTTGAAAACTGAAAAGGCATTGGATTAATATATTAATATCAAATTTCTGTTTGGTAGTTCACGTTTATGTCTTATATTCGGAGCTACCAAGAGTTGGAGCTACCAACTCATTTCTTCTACTCCAATCAATTAAAAAAGCCGGTTGATGTGCTTGTTCCAAGGTACAAATCTTTGTACAAATTACACATATTTATTTATCATTTACTCTACTTTGTGTGAAAATAAGTGCATGTTGCCTGTGTCCAATTCAAGTGAGGCATTTTCCTTCCTAGTATGTTACCGTGCCTCCACTTCTTTGGGGTTGCGTGACGGTGAGTACTCCCGAGGGTCCTGGGTGGTGATTGGCGTAGTCCGTCTTGGCG
Organism: Ctenopharyngodon idella; assembly: GCF_019924925.1. NCBI lineage: Eukaryota > Metazoa > Chordata > Actinopteri > Cypriniformes > Xenocyprididae > Ctenopharyngodon > Ctenopharyngodon idella. The sequence continues at coordinate 34,720,722 of NC_067224.1, forward strand.
ACGCTGATCTGGCAGCACCAGAGGGTACCAGAGGTGGTGGGGCACTTAGTGCTGCAGTTGGGGGTGTCCGGTTAAGAAGTCCGTTATGTCCTGTTGAAGGGCTAAGCCTTGGGTACGGCATCCCGCCAAGGTGCGACATAAATGGTGGCATGTGGGGTAAGTGTCCTTCGATGGGCGACTGATGAAGTTGGTGAAGCCTTGCCCGATCCAGTTCCTCCCGTAAATGCAACCGTTCCCTTTCTTCAGCCTGTTGTCTCAGTCTCTCCTGTTCCCGCCGAACTTCCAGCAGGTGCTCATGGTGCGAGTAGTCATGTGGCTCCCGATCCCGATAGGGCCGTTCTGGATCATAGATGCCAGGGAACCGGTGTCCAGGTTCAGAGCGAAGCTGGAAGTCCATGCGCCGCTGTAGGTCGAGGTTTCGGTAAGCCTCTCGTAGAGGATCCCAGGAGAACGCCGGATGTGGAAGGCGGTCTCGACCTGCTGCAAGAGGGCTGACTCCCATAAAAGGTGCCATGCGGGTGCGTTCAAGCGCATTCAGACTCCCCATTTGATGCATGGCACTAAGAGTGAGCGGCAGCGAGTGCGGCATGGGGACTCCGTGAAGCGAGGCCTGTGTCGGAGGGTCGCTACAGCGAGGAGATGGCGGAGGAGGCTGTTGGGATAGTGCATGGTGGTGATGAGCTATTGGTGTGGTTTGATGAGGTGGAGGAGGGACTTGAGGCTTAGTGGCAGCTTCAGATCCAATCACCATCACGTCCTGCTCTTCCTTGCGTTCCTCCTTGATTTTCATGTCGTTCTTCACCTTGTGTAGCAGATCCCCTGAGCTGGTTTCCTTTCGATCCCTCTCACTTTCTTTAATCGGTAGCGGTTGTGGGATACCCATCTTGATTCCTGCATCATTAAGGACATTTTTCGAGTAAGGAGAGGGCGATCGGTGAATGGATTTGAGAGAGTCATCTGAGGAACGTCTGTCTGTGATCTCCTTCCCTGGAGAACGACTTTCCTTCACCTTTACGTCTCCTAAAATGCCTGCCTCTCGCTGGCGCTCCAAATGCTCTTTCTCAGGCTCTCGGTTGCGGTCGGCACTGCCACTGCGGTGTCTGCCAGAGTCGGTCGAGTTCTGGCTATTTGAGCGGATCAGGCTGCTGATCTGGTAGCTAACTGGAGCGGAAGCTGGAGAGGAGCGGTTTGAATGGCGATTACGATCTAAAGAGTCTCTGCAACAGGAAAGAACCCATCATTAGTTGAATTAGGAGACAAAAAGTAGGCAAAATAAGACGCTTTGCTTCATGAAATCAGCAACACCAACCTGTCTTTTTCTTTCTCCTCTTTCCCAACAGAAGAGTCCCTTTTTTCTCTTTCCCTTTCTTTTTCTTTCTCTCGCTCCCGGTCTCTATCTCTATCGTGGCTGTTTGCAGAGCTGCTTCTTTCTGCATCTGCAGATTTGGGCCACTGTGGAGGGGTCGGGAAGGAGGGCGGTGTCCGGTGCAGCCGATTCCAGGTGTCGTGATGAGGACTACTGAGACCATGCAGCCCTGGACCCTCTTTGGGTCCAAACACACTGTTGGCCCCTGAAATAACAAGAAACATAACATCAGTTTAACAGATCAATGTCCAGTTCTGTCAAGGTTCTGCATACACAAACTGAAAGGTTAATGGCGCAGTTTCTTCTACAAATGGGGTACCAAGGGCTGCTTTTGAAGACTTTTCAGCAAAGAACAAATGAATGACCCAGCAGGGTCAAAAGCTATGAAAAGCAAAGCGTTCCATAGAGATTCTATTTCAATGCAATCAGTTTCACTAAAAGTAGTCCCGTTCAGCCAATGAAGGAAGAAGGGAGAGGAAATGAGATATGGCGAACCCCTACTTTGCGAGAAACTAATAAATGCAAGAGCAATGATAAACCAGTTGGGCTGCGAGTTTGAGTTGGGGTGTGAATTTGGCAAAGGCCTGTCTGCGGTAATGCCTGCCTCCCCTGCTTCCCTTAACTCTCATTTTGCATTTGCAGCAAAGCTAAGTGCCTTTCTTTCATTCCCACCTCCTTTTTATTCCCTCTGCACTCTCTGTGGTCTACAGCTAAGCTGTGCTGCACTGAGTCGAGCTAGAGGCCGGGGGCCGGGGCTTACCGAGGGCTGGGTTGCCTAATCCACCGAAGGCACTGCTTGAAAGGTTGCTGAGGCCGCCAAAGGTACTGGAGCGACTGAATGGATCTGCAAAATGCCAAACAGGGATTAGCGACGCGGGGCCGGAGGTGCCCGACCATTCCAACCGGCTTTTCTCTTACAAGCCAGCTTTGTTTTTTGCGTCACTGTTACTGCTGCTATTCTAACTCCCTAAGGGTTGTTTATTTCTCCCAGTAAGACTGTTGGAGAGTGTTCACTGGCTGCGGATTAGGCAGTGAGAGGTGCTGGCATGAAGAGCGATACCTGATTGGTGTGCGATTGCTAGGGACATTTTGAAATGTCTGATGTGGAAAATGATTAAATGAAAGCTAGCAAAACAGCTCATGTGTCTCCCATTTCCTCTAAAAGTTTCTGTGATCCTTCCATCTACTTACCCCTTACCCCTATTAAGCTATGTATTAATACTTACCTTGCTAGGGATGAAGGAGCCCAAATCATTAATGCAGATGCATTAATATATAATTAAATCAAATACAAAACAAACAACCTTCAGCCCACTGAAGTAAAAAACACAATTCAGTGTTTTCTATGTGGAACATGAATTTAAATTCCTGAACTCCAGGAATGGATTTATGACTAATCCACAGTGTACTTAAGCAAGCAAGCAGTCATTTAGAAAATGCTTTTATCCAAAGAAATTCACAATACACTAATTTACATGAACAATCCCCCTTGGAGCAACCTGGAGTTAAGTGCTTTGCTCAAGGGCACAATAGTGATAAGTTTTTGACTCAGTAACCAGAAACCTTCTGATTACCAGTCCTGAGCTTTAACTACTAGGCAACACCTCAACCAGCTCTGCATTTTACTAGTTTTCTCTCCATTTCCTTTGGGCCCCAGGTATTTATGAACTCAAATTGGATTGACTTGAAAGCTCACTGTGTGAAATCAGCATTCATCACCAAACTCAAATAACATATCTGATAGAAACTGTAGGGGAACACTATCTGAACGAAGCAGAGCACAGTAAAAAGGGATTGATGGAAAAATATACTGTATTTTGTTGTGGGAAACAAAGGTTGAGTTTTGGTCAGAACGGTCTCTGACACAAAATGTGGGGGGAAAAATAATTTGTTGGATAAAAGACACTTAATAATAATAATATATAAAAAAATCATGGTCATTGTACACTGCATTATATATTATATCACTGCATTGTATTATATCATATCTTGAATACAAGTGTATTTTGTCTTATGGTAGTGGCAGTTTTTTCACTAGCTTTTGCTTTTTTATACACCTGCCAGTTCAGCAAAAAATTAACTTACATTAAAGATAAAATATCAAGCTTTAATATCTGAAGTAATTTTGCTTATGAAGTATTTTTCCAAACACTAACAAATCAAATAAGACCATACATACAAGTTTCCAAATAATTTATTAATCATATTGTTAAAAACATTTTGAAAGTTAAGGTTAAATTGATAATATCTGACCCTTTGGGGAGACACTTCTGAGCCGACTGATACCAGACTAATAGGCCTTAGTGTAGACATTTTATTTTATTTGACGAAAACAAAAACAAGGCTATGAGGAATATAATATAGTATTTTCAATTTGTCATGTTTTCTAAAGGTTCTACACTAGGCCATGACTGATTCTGACAAAATGTTTTTTTTTTTTTTTGGAATTTGGTGTGGAAAATTTGTGGAAAGATGTGCTTTTACAGCTGAATGATCACTACTGAGGTATGCAGCACTACAGCATATGGAACATATTGCATTTCTGTCATTCTTTGTCTTGCTTATGTTTGCATCAAATAAAAAATGATTTCAACATCAGATGAATGTATTACATTTGAATTACAGAAAGACATAGAGAAGAAGAACTAATTAAAATGGTGGTTTACTTACACTTACCTGCCAAATGGCTAGGAGGCAGGAAACCAGCGTGGTGAGGAGATGGTCCATAGGGCGAAGCAGCTGGATGTCCCGATCCTATTGAATACAGCAAACAGTTAAAAAAGCCAAACAGCTAAATTATTCACCACAACAGAAGTAGATGTAGCCTCTATATACAGTCAAACCAAAATTTATTCAGACACCTTGAACATTGCATTCATTATTACAGCTTATTTACTATAGCTTAAAAAAATGGTCCTAAAATATGACAAGATCTCAGAGTTAAACTGTGTCAGAAAAAAAGAATCTTAATTATGTCAGATAACACTTAAGCAAAACATGGTCAGGTCAAAGTGTCTGAATAATTTTTGGTCCCAAATTTTTATCAATTTTACTGGTAGTCCACTGTATGAAGAATTTTTGAGTATAATGTGTCACAGTTTACTTTATTTTGCTATCCTCACTTAGATAAATAGTGTCCTGCACCCACTAGTGTCTGAATAATTTTTGGTTTGACTGTACTGCACAATAAGACAAGAGAGGTTAGAAGCAAACCTGGCTCAACCAATGGTGTGAGTTTGGGGTGGGACTACCAGTAATAGGATGGGAAACTGAGTAGTTTGCCCAGACAATAAAAAGGATGTCTTAGATTGAGTGTTCAGGTTGCATTTCAAAGGGTCAACTGTCTATTCATATGTCATTTGTTAGTGTGTATCATTAATGAAGAAACCAATTACAAGCTCCTTCATGACACCACGCTGCATAATTACAATCCAAAGGGCAGACACGCTCATGTTGCCCTTCAACAAAGAGCTACCAGTCAATTATATCAGGTAAAAGCATTTATATTCATGCCTGTAGCCCCAGCGTCAGGCCAAGACAACGTTCAAAATAACAACATGCAAATGAGAAAATACAAATCCATTTTTATTATACTGGAGACATACCAATAAAGATATTGCAGTATAATTTACAAGATAAATCTTTGATTGATGGCAGTATCTTGATTGCATTATAAATATAGTTCTGTAATTCAGTAAATATAAGTAGAATAGTGGTCAGGTCTAACAGTGATTTCAGCATCAGGCTTTCCCTTAACAGCAGGAAAGGGAATTATTTCCAGGAAAGGTTGTGTAACTGCAACTTTTTATCTAAAACAGTCATCTTTTTTTTATCTTTAAAGTCAATATGACATGTTGTTTGTTGCTCATTTTACTGGATATTCAATGAGAAAAACATGTATGGTAGGATTTAATTTTATGCATAACCTTATGAATAATGAGACCAGGAATGTGTACTGAGAGAGTAAATAGAGTCAAGTTTGATTTCAAGTTTTCTTCACACACCTGTTGATGAGAAGAGGGGTCTGGCCAGGTCATGAGGGTAGGGAAACCCAGGGAACACGCCTGGAGCTGGAGGACGGCTGAATAGATCAAGTTTTCCATTCATGTCCAGTTTATGCGGGTCCAAGTGCATCTGCTTTTGAGAAACAAACGTCATTTTGAGGTTATATTCAATGTGACTTTATGATATATGTGAGTGTACAAAATTCAAATGTAAACCTTCCCTAATGAGGGAAAATTACTCAGACTTTAATGCATGAATCATTACAAAGTGAACTTATGCATTCTTGTACTTTGCTTACACTAAAGGCTACATTATATTAAAGAAAGAGACAAGGAGAAGTCTTTTCTGAACCTTTTCTTGACTTCCGAGAGAACTTACTTTCATCTTCTGCTGATGGTGGTAGATCTGCCAGGCGATTTGAACATGCACTGCACACCATTTACCTGGCTTCTGACATGAGCGAAGCAGAAATTTCAAAGCATTAGCACAAAGGCTGTGGCGTTTAAGGTGGAAAATGTAGGGATTTGAAGGAGAATGAAAATATGATGCTTACTCTTACTGAAGTCCTAAAAGGATCTGTTATCTGTGAGGAAAAGAAATAGAGAAAAATGTTTTTTTAACAAAGTTCAAGTTCATGAAATGCTGAAAACACCACAATCCTCATTAGTTTGTAATGGCTAATCTCTTAAGTGGATCTCCAGAGTGGGCGGCTTACCCTCGGGTCCTTCTGAAGGAGAGTGTGGGGGACCGTTCCTGGTCTTGCTGCAACATCAATAGGGTTTGAGGCCTGGAGAGAAAATTATGACCTTTTTAGATAAAGCTAATAGAACATAGCATGACACTGAGGTCAGTTTCTTTACTATTTTCGACCATGCACTGTTTAGAGATATTCCACTGCATTGCATTTTTGGCTCCTTGGTGTGATGACTTTAGTCTACCTGGCAACAAAAACATCTTAATTTTTAGACCAGAAAACATATGAATATTGCTTTTTAAAAAGACAAGCAAATTAGCAAATCATAGTTCACTGCTGTGATGTGACTAAAGCCTATTGGCTATTTAAATAGAACATAAGCCTATAAACTTAATGTTATAAAAGGAAACACATCAGCTCAGGAAAAAATAAATCATGTGAATCATCATGGGTGTAGTCTAAAGTTTAAAACTTCACTTCAGTCCCAAGTTTCATGGATGCCACAGTCATTTATACTAATAACCTTCATACTTGTTGGAAATTTCAGACTTGCTCTACCTTTGACTGGTAGCTAACACAATAGTGAGAGTTATTTAAGACAAAAATGGTCAAAACCATTACAGTACACACCAAGTGAGAGAAAGCTATATAACACACACATTGCAAAAAGACACACACACACACACACACTAACCAGCCTGCTCAAGACCACAGTGCTAAGTCTAAAGTTAACACAAAAGCCTCCAGCAGGTTATTGAGCCTATGCCTCTTTGCATAATCCATTAGTGGAGAAAGTGGCAGTGGTAGATTTCTCAGTGTGTCTGCAGTATAAATGCAGCTGTGTGGGATTTGAAAGCACCCTGAATACTAATGGTAAGGTGAGGCTGGGCTCTAGATTAGGGGACATGCCACATTTCTACTCGATACAGAAAACAGAGAGAATGTAATGCTAATGATACCAGGGATACATGGGGAATGTTTTAAATTAATGGTATCTGAACCCCTTTTTTGTTTTTGGACTTTGTTACTTTTTTTTTTTTCAGCAAATGTAAAGATGTGACAGGAAATTATTGGGCTAGAGAAAAGGGATTGAGGCTACGTTCACACTGTCAGTCTAAATCTGATTATTTGTGTATCCATTTGGAATATGATCTAAATTTTTTGACTGTCCACACATGTATCGCAACTGTTCAGATCTGATTTGTGTGTCCCATGCCGCTCTTTCGTTTTCCAGAATATCTGCATTGGCTTCCATGGCAATGACTTTGCGTTGGTAGGTAAGCAGGATTGGGGAGAAACGGAATACATGTAACGGCGTTACGTAATCAGGATACAAAAATCCAGTAACTGTAATTCGTTACAGTTACATCAAAAAACGTAGTAATCAGATTACAGTTACATTTTGAAAAAAGGGGGGATACTATCAGGATTACAATGGTTTAATTTAAAACTAAATAAATCATTATTTTGCCATAATAACACATATTAAGCTCTGCTTGATTATACAGTATTTCCTGGTTCTGTTGCCAGTGATGATTCATGTGAGCCACCCGCTGGTGCATGCGCAAATAACACCCGTCTACAATCTCCTCAGATGCAGATTGAATCACTGCTGCTAGTTGAAATGATGCTTCCCGCAGGGAAAAATGCTTTCAATTCATGGAAATTTCACTGCTATTTTGTTTTCAAAGAAGAAAATGCAAACAACATGGTTGTACAGTGCAAACTCTGCCTTCCAGCTAACACTTTCTTTATCAAAGGACTAAAAAATAATCTGTAATACCATACTGTAGCCACTAGATGTCTGAATAGCCCTTTACATGTATATATTCAGGGCTGTGTGTTTCTCAAGTTGTGGAAATGAGACATGATTGCTTAGTTTTAATAGGTTTTAAAAGTGACCAAAATGCTAAACATTATAATTAAAGCAGAGCTTGTTCAGTTTGTTTATGATCTGATGTCACTTTTATATTTTTAAGCTCTAAACAACAACAACAATAATAATATTGCAATAGATAAGATCAGATTTATAAAATATTTTTATTGTTGAGACCCATTCAAAAGTATGGAACGTGTAAAATTTAAAAACTTGCAGAAATTGAGAAGAAATAATTAAAATTTAAAAATGCAATTTATTTATAGTAAAGTTGATCCCCCCAAATTTCTCTCTCTCACACTCTCTCTTTATATATCTATACGACGTTGAAGTAATCCAAAAGTAATCAGATTACATTTCTTTCATATGTACTTGGATTACGTTACTGAATACTTTTTTTACGAAGTAATTTGTAACTGTAACCGAATACATTTTTAAAGTAACCCTCCCAAGCTGAGGCAGCAGTAGAAACATAAGAGGGTTGTATTCGTTGTTTTAAATCTGTATGAAATGGATTTGTAAAAATTGCATTTCATGTGATTTTTTTTTGCCATTAACACTTGCTAAATCTGATTGGACTTCAATCGGACATTCACAAAATTCGGATTTGGACTGACAGTCTGAACGCAGCCTTGGACATGAGCCAACCCAGATTCAAATCTATCTTTCTCAGATGAGCATCTGAGGTTTAACAAGGCTAACAATGCTAGACTACGGCTCCGATTGGATCTGTTCTAAGCAACTATGCTTTGAAAATTTCAGAAGCCTGTATAGTGACGTACTGAAATTGTCAACTGAAAAAAAAAAAAAAAAGATCAGTTCAGTCCTAAATAGTTTTGGAGGGATGAAATCAATCATTGACCAAAACATAATTGCTTCTCTGGTGGCACATTTAACTGTGTCAGCATGTATTTTGTGACCACAATGTTACTACAAACTACAATAGGTAAACGTCAACAGTGTGGAAGCTCTTGTGACCAAAACAATGTTAGAGTAGTAATATGTAAAAAAAGAACTGTACTACAACTGGTTAATCATCTGTGATCACAACAGCCTGAACAGCACACCAAGTTCAAATATACAATTACTCCAATTTATTAACATTATTTTTGATTTCGCTTTTGGCTAAATTAAAACTTTAATTTCAGTTCCGATAAAAATTATTTCAGCGCATCACTAGTTCTGTAAAATGGGAGGAAATGTAACTTCCATTCTCCTAACTGAAAAAGACGAGACCAATCCTTTGTTTTTCAGAAAAATTTCCAGATTCATCTGGCAAACAATTCATATTTAGAAACCGTTCTTACGCTCACATCTGTGTGATCATGCTACCAACTTGGAGATTTTTTTTATGGGCCAAATTTTTATATTTTGACATCCTAATCTTGTAATCTTGAACCAACCACATGCTCTCTTTCTCATTCTGCTCAAGTCAAAACAGTTTTGTCTACATTCCCACATGATGTGAAGCCATAGTGTGAGTTGAGGTCTAACCTTTGGCTGGAAGGCGCCTTGCAGTGAACTGAAGGGCCCTGAATGTGGAAGCAATGGAGGCATGCCCGGCATTGTTGGCGGGTAGGAGGGAAAGAACTGCAAAGAAAAAGCAATGTAAATGTAAAGTTTACAAAACTCTTTGGCATCTATCATCTCTTTAAACTATGACAACCATTCTATCCTGTATATTTGAAAACAACATCAAACCAAGCAAGCTTAAAAACATGCAAATAGGCATATGTCTCAAAGTTAACAAAACTGACAATCTGTTTCATCTTCAGTCAAAGCAAGGGTTATGCAGTCAAAACAAGTTGGCACTTACATTTGAATGTCTCAAGAAAGGATTGTCCAGCTTTGGGGCGTACTTGTCGAACTGAGAGAGGGAGACAGAAAGAGAGAGAGAGAGCGCAAATTAAAAACATATCAACGAAATCAAAGGCATCTGTATTCAAAAACATGAGAGAGTTTTACTGCAGTGTGCTTACATAGTCAAATAAAAAGCAGATGAAGCTCAAATAAATTACACCCTTTTAATAAAACAATTACACAGTAAAACAGCCATTCAATGTCACATGAAAGAAAACCACAGCAGCCGCAGCTGGCACAGGCTTCACAGAGCCAACCCAGAGTGTGGGAATACGCTCACAAAAGAGTCAAACCAGATTGCTAAACAAATGAAAGGCACCCTTCACTTCCAATTAAATTGACATGAGCCATTTATTACGTGGCAGTGTCATTCCTATACAGTTAAGAAATACATATAGAACAGTAACTCTTTCAAGTCAAGTTAAACAGTACAATTTGAGAGTAAAGATAGCAGCGTAAATATAGGATAGCAACAAAAAAAAAAGGCATGTAAATATGGTGATGTATTTGTATTTCTGTATTTGGTGAGTCAAGACTCATTTAAAAAAATAAGCTGAAATGGTTTATGATCATAGAAATTCATATTAAATGTGATGGAAATAAAATGTCATAACTTTAATCATCATTGTAATTAAATATATAAATGTTTTAAAATGCGTCCATAAAAATGTAAAACCCCCATAATTATTTTTTCATAAATATATTTTTAAAAATTCATACTTAACTTCAGGACTTTTATTTTGCAACATTTTCTATGATGTTAATAAAACAAGTGTCTAAGTCACCTTAATTCAACTGGTTCAAGCCTTTCGTACCCCATGTTTTTTTTTTACATAAACATACAAATCCTTTACAAACTCACTTATATAGTGTTGTTTCTACAGAAGCCTTTCGTCTTATGTCTCAGATGATTGTAATAAAAGTGGATAAACTCTTAGGACACACTGTGTGTGTGTGTTTCTTTAAAAAGCGGGAGCGCTTGAACCACAGCCCTCTTATGATACAGACTTTATATTCCAACAGATCAGCAGGCATAAGCTGCTTTTATCCTGCATGGTATGAATGTGTGGTGATAATTAGCCTAAATCAAACACATGAGGTTGCCCTGGCTGAGAAAATCGCTGATCTGGCTTCCCTGCGTGTTGCACTTCTGTGATCCTTCCGAGGGCCGCACGCCTGCTTTATGGTTAACACTTGCCGAGTAAATACAGCAAAGGTTTATAGTGGTCTATAAAAAACAGTGCTTCATAATTCACAGCCCCTGTCAGAGCTTTATAACAAACAGCTTTGGCAAATCAAGGCTCAATATTACATCTGTAAACAATTAAATCTTTACATAAGAAAAGCTAGGAAGAGGGGAAGAAAGAAAAGAAAACAAGACAGACATTATATGAAGCGTGTTAGTGTTCAAAGTCAACATGAAATGTCATTCGCTACCCACTTTACTTTCCTGAACTGACACATTTTTGAATATAACAAAAGGTATTTTTCCTTTGTCAGGAAAGAATATTTTTTCTTTGGAATAACATGTACCAATGAATTATGCACAATAGGACGAGGAACATGCATAAAGGAAGTAAATTGGGTTATTTCTGATCTCATGTTGACTTAAAAATCAAACTGTTATTTTTATATTGACCCCAGTAAACACAACATTTCTTTCTTATGCATAGACTCTTAAACCAAACAGCTTTAGAAATCAATCATCAGTATATTTGTCAGTAGAAAACATCACATTTAAACACATGGTGTTGAAAGAATTCAACAATAGCAGTTCAGCAACAAGACTTGCATCTTGTAAAACATTCGAGGAAGGTGTGGTGGTGTGTTTGTCATTCAGCACAAGAGATAAGACATTTTCATCGCTATTTCAGTGTTTCAATTTCTGATGAAACAGTTCTCCGAACAGCAAACTACAAACATATGGCATGTTTTAAGCTAATATGCTAGCAGATTTTAATCTTTGGAGATGGTAATCTATGATTCAAAAATGCCTTACTTTTCATCTAGTGCTCTGACATAATATCTTTTGGATTGGTTGACAGCATCGATAGTATGCAGATAAGACGCTCTCGTTCCTGTTTGAATACGTTTCAGAGATCTGAATGCATTTCATATGGCTAGCTAACTTTGAGGAGCTGAATTTATCTGATTACAGGCTGCCAAAGTTTGCCTCTAATAGCCGCTTTGCACACGGAAGCAATTACGCTTTATCAAAACAACCCCGTTGATGTCATGACTTTCATCTGCGGTGAGGTCATTATGTTTTGACCGCAAGCTTTGAATGTGTCACATAGAATGAGCTCTGTCTGTACCTCAGTCACGCCATAAGACTTTGTCTGCCTCCTGTTTTTCTCAAACAGCCCCCAGCACTCAGAAACATCACCATTCTGCTCATATGAAAGCAATAAAACATCTCTGGCTCACACTATAAAAGCGCAACGAGTACGGCATGTCAACATGGCAGCAAAAAGGGTTTTTATTAGGGGAAGAGCTACAATATTTGTGGTTGTCATGGGACAATAGTTTATCTTGTTAGGATGATGGGTATCGGTTATGTCATCGAGATGGTGCTGTAAAACTGTTTCAACCCTGTGGCCTCTGTTTAAGATCAGGCTTGGTTCATGATGTGCCTTAAGCCTCAGTAGTGGGTTGTAAACTCTATTACTTATTGCACAACAATTAGTTCCGGTGCGCTATTATGATTGAATGAACGCTGTTCCGCTTCACAGTTTGCATCAGTTCGCTTGTCAGTGTTTGCTATGTTCCAAACAGGCTGCCAGTCTGTGCGTTGCTCCCTTACATTTAACTGTTTTGGCTTTGTTTGTAACTTTTTTAGTCAAAGGAGCAACGGTAGATGAAATAACTTGCCATATATGCCAAATAGAAGTTACTCGTGCTGTTAGTCCGAATATCAACATGACGGTGATGTGGCCGTGCTGATATTCAGTACGTCAACACGATTGTGAGTGTCAATTGCTGGAAGAATATAATGGCCGGCTTGTTTTAAATAGGTTGGAGAATTTTAAGTGGGAATAGGGAGGTAAGGAAGGGAGTAAAATCTATCCGTTTTTACTTATCCTCACATTTCTGGCTGGGGTACGCACCATGGGAGGTGCAGTGGGCGGCCCAATGATGGCTGCCGGGGGCAGACTGGCAGGGAAGGGCGTGAAGGTGTGCTGATGCGTGTGTTGGTGCTGGTGCATATGCTGATGTTGGTGAAACTCGGCCCGGAGGAGCGACACAGGGGCCAACGGCGACCCTGTCGCCCCTGGAGCCGACCCCCGACCTCGCTCCGAGCTCTGAACCAGGAAGCGGTTGTTCAGCTCCTGCCGCAGAAGATCATGCTCTGCAAGAAAGGAGAGCGAAGGGAAAAAGGAGGGAAAGGGGGGAGAGGGGGAAGACACGGGAGGGAAAAGAAAAAAAAAGGCAAGGGCGGCCAGTGAGTTTTCACAACAGCGGTAGGAAGAAGCGAAAGAGGGTAGTCACCTGGCTTTCTCTGTTTCTCCAATTCAAGGTGTGAGGGTTTTCTACGTGAGGACTCATTGGTGGAGGTAAGAGAGTTGCCTGTGACAATGTGCCAATCAGAATCCCCGAATGAGGCTGGCAATACATGATTGGTTGGTTGAAAGATATCAACAGGCTGGTATCTAAAGACAAGAGAGAACCGAGAGTCACCTCAGCAGAAAACACACACACACTTGACCCGACATACACAGACTCTTATATTGACTTAAAGGGATAGTTCACCCCAAAATGAAAATTCTGTCATCACCCTCATGTCGTTCCAAACCTGTATGAATTACTTTCTTCTGCAGAATACAAACAAACCTATTTTGACCACATTGTATTGTATAGACAAAGTAAATATAAAAAAACTAATTGTGTTCCACAAAAGAAACAAATGCATACAGGTTTGCATACAATTTTTTCATTTTTGGGTTAACTATTCCTTTAAGACCCTTTTTAAAGCTTAAAAAAAAAATCTTTAAGCACTTGCTTGATGCTTTTAAAAGACATCAATATAAACTTTTAATTTAGAGTCTACACTTGGTTTTTTACAGTGATCTAAGATATTATGTTTTTAGTGATGGCAGCTACAGAAAGGATTACACTGTAGAGGCTAACTGCATGTTTAAATATACTATTTTTTATTAAATACCTTGTTATTTCTACACTTGAGCTTTAGATTTAGATTAGCATGTAGCACTGAACTGTCTGGAATTGGCGTCTAAAAGCCAATAATCAACAAAAAAATACACTTACCGTACAAGGAAAGGCAGAGATGAAAAGGGCAGGTATAATTTTCATCTCAAATTTTGCATATAGTATATATTGTATCAAACAAGGCATTTAAAAACTGACATTACTGTCAAAGGTAAAATAGAAGCCATTAAAACAGAATTTTACTGCTGAAGTGCCTTTCTGAGGCACAGGATCCAGATATTAGAAAAGAACAGTGTAGCATCCTTCTTTATTACAGGTATCATATACTGTAGAAACAGGACCACATTTTTCATATGCTGACCTCTGAAGCGTGCCCCATCTCGCCTCGCTCTTGAAAAATCTTGAAAAGAATTTAAGAGCAATGCTGTTGTTACTGAATACTGTGCCTGTAAAGCTGTTTGTAAAGCTTTAACATGGGTTATTTGTCAACAAGCAGAGGAGATTTATATCGAGAAATTAAAGTATAGTAACTAGGAAGTGTCACTAGATTTGTGGGAACCAAATGTGTGTAGACTAGCATTACAATATGCTAATTTAAGTCTCCAAAATGGGATAAATTTAATACATTAGATGAATAAACAATGTTTATATTTTTGTGGTCCAACTTTTGGGCACTAAAACACTAGAAAAAAGCTGCAACAGAGTATTTCAGGAACAGAAATGCATTAAATGTATTCTGCCGGTTTGGTAAAAGCTAGGTAAAAACCGGACCTTCCATTCTCATTGGTCAATGGATGCTAATGTCAAAGTGCATTGCAATTAAAGTTTTCACTGCAAACATTTGAATTCTTTTCATGCTTTGAATTTCTTTTCCCCCAAGTCACCATCCAAATTGAAATCAGTGGATTTGCAGCATTCTTCGATGCAGAGTAAACTGCAATGTATACACACCCTTATGCAAATTCAATATTTTTATCAATTTGTTATATTGCAGAACTAAACCTACTGGTTGTCATAAATATTCTCAAATCTCACACCAACTACACCGTAAAAAGTTTTGGGATTTTTTATTTATTTTTTGTTACCTGGATAGGGTGGTCCGGCAGGGTGTCCTGGCACCACCAGGCTGTTGGTCGGTAGGGTGGGCGGAGGAGGCAGTGTAGCAGGGGTGGCGAACATGGCCGGATGGCTGGAGATGTGAGAGGGCGAGTGAAGGGAGTAGTGGGAGGAAGGCAGACCGGCTATGGAGAGAGGAAGAGGAGGAGCAGGAGACGGGAGGCCGCTGAGATGATGAGGGGAGTGAGGCAGGTGGTGTTTGGGAGGAAGAGTGGAAGGGTTGTTGCTGTGATTACAAAGAAAAGACAGAATATGAGAAACAATATTCATATTAGGACAATTTATGAACTTATAGCTGTCATGGAGTTAAAATATAAGTGAAGAATTTTCAGTTTTTATTACAAAATAAATGTGATCTAAAACTGTTTAAATTACATATTTACTGTATGTATATATATATATATATATATACACACACACATACACACACACACACACACATATACATAAATACATTTAATTTAAAGTTTATTATAAAAAAAGTTACTAACCTGATGTCGTGAAGACTGCTGTAAGGCGAAGGATGATGATGATGACTGATGATTGGCCGGCTGTGGTGCGACGGGGGAGGGAGTCTGTGCTCCAGTGAATGTGATTGGTTCCTCAGAAGGGGAGGGGTGGGGATTGGGGGCACAGATTCCTTCTTGATACTGAGAGGGTTTGGGGAGATAGGGTGCGGTCTAGGCGGGGGGGCTGCCGCCGCAGCAGGGGCAGGAGACCCCGTAGGGGGCGACGCAGGAGTCGGACTTGAGATCGGCGGGACAAACGAAACGTCGTTACTCTGTTCCTGGCTACGCTGAAGACCAGACACTTTGGTCGAGCTGGAAGTTTTGGACCCAAGATTCTCATTCGTTGGCGTAACTAGAAACAAAGAAAGACAAAACAGAGATTAAAATCTGTAAATCTATATTTATTCTGTATTTTAAATTGAATAGTTACTATATTTAATTCAGATGTTAAATGCAGTTTAGATGCTTTAATTGATGTAGCTGGGGGTAAAGAGTGTACAGTCTTCAACTGTCAAGGTTTGTTTACACCATATAGTTGTGGTGAAGAACTTCCAGATTCTCATAGAGTTAGAATGATAATTAAAACGTTATAGTTATTGTTATTGTCCTTGGTGTGAATGGGCCATAATGACGCTTTTATTGACAGTATTTTGAAACTAATTATAAACCACACTGAATACAAAACACTCCACAAAAGCAACAGATCATTTGGGCCATATTGAGTGGATTTCGTCCACACCATAGAATAGGGAAAGCGTGACAGGTTTTTTTTTTTTTTTTTTTGTGGCTCAGGTGCATGCAAGCATCTCAAATCAAATACACATGCAGTTTGGCACAGCTGTAGACATGTAACCTATAGCGTGGGATTGGTTTGCCAATCCATCCATTAGTTTGCAGCAGGGTGAACAGAAACCAGCTGCGATGCCTTCTCTGCTCACTGTGCGTAATGCTGGCATACGCCGCGGCACCAAACACATCCACATCTGTCTGACTGTCTTCCTCTCTGTGCCTCATCTCTCTTATCTCCCCTTTATCGTTTATCCCAGGTTCCTTTTCTTTCTGTATTTCTTTCTCTCTCCATGGGTTTTATGAAGTGTTTAATCAGGTCATTTTCATGCTTGACTATAATCAGATGATCCAATTTTCTGCAAGCAATCCAGTCAGAATGAATAAATCAGAGCTAATTAAAGTTAAATGCCGTTCCCATTCATAGATTTACAGAGCACACAGTCTGCCATGAAATAATTATGTTTCAATTGTGCTGTGAAAAGGGATCATGCACCCTTTATACTGGCCTTTCAGAGTCCCCCTCGCTCACTCTCTTTTTCACAAGATATTTCCAGGGATTTCCATAACATTGCCAAAGTCTTTGTACAGAGGAACTTCTGCTTTTGCTCAGTTAATCGGAGTACAGTGCAAAAAAGTTTTACACTCAGTATTTTACAGATTATAGTGTTTCAAAATGTAAAATCATAGTAAAATAATCAAGGGGTGAGAAAGGGGGGTGGTGCACCATAATATCATCTATAAATATCCAAATTCAATCCAACAGCTATTGTACATATGAATAAATTTAAATTCAACAACTCGTTTACATCTTATACTTTTTTTTTATTTTTATATTTATATCAGCCATCACTAAACTGAATAAATGTTTTACACAAAATATTACAGAATTTGAATATCAGCCAATTATTATGGAAGCTTGTTTCTGCCACAGAATAAAAATAAAAAGCTAATTGCGACTTTTTATCTCACAATTCTGACTTTTTATACTTTGTTATAAAGTCAGAATTGTGAGATATAAACTCTCAATTCTGACTTTTTCTTGCAATTTCGAGTTTATATCTCACAATTCTGAGAAAAGTAGTCAGAATTGTGAGATATAAACTGCTTCCATAAATTATTGCATATTGGTCTCAACATTGAAAAAAATTGTTGGCATACTGGCCAAAATCTAGGGTGCATTCCTAAAGCATAAACCTGTTCCAACAATCACACGTGCCTATTTTACTGGCAACAGTGCTAGAAAAGAACACAGAAAGGAAAGATGGAGAGAGTTAGAGAGTAATTTAAGACAATATCTTCCCCAGGCCACTAATTAGCACATTTAATGCAGTCCTCATTCCTAACAGCTTAGTGCAACCTCAAACAAAGACTCTGAAAGCCTGCAGTACACATACTCTCTCCCAGGCCATTAAAACCTCAGACCAGCGCTCCTAATGGAATATCTGAGCTGTATTAACATACCACTTAATCATTAATGGACACCAATAATTGAGGGATAAAAACGCTAGCTCGAGTTTTTGACATTTCTCCCCTGCCGAATGTGACGCACTTCATAAATGAGCCCAAGTCTACAAACAGAACATGTTCTTAGAAGGAAAATTGTGCTTTTAAATGCATAGGTGGTGGAGCATGTCCTTTCTTGCAGCTTTGGGTTGGCTTTGGAAGGTTTTCTGGGAACAGCAGCGGTTAGGATTTGTAGGGCAGAGCCTTGTACAAGATTAGCACAAAACGAGAACTTCTACCCAATTGCTTGGAAAGGTCTAAACAGATGCACTCACGGATAACCCTGTCTTGCTGCCTTTTCCTACAAAGCAGAGAAGAAATACGCTGCCTGTCGGTGACGTTGCCTTGGAAACCAGTCTCCGAGGCACGTTCGTACAGTGAAAGCGGACAGTGGTAGTCAGGCTCCTCAGCTAGCAGTCCGTGGCACTTTAGGCACAATGGGCCCTGCGCTCTCTCTTAATGATGATTCTAATGGGTCATAATGGCAGCCAGCAGGCAGGACAAGACATACAAGCTTGGCTTCTTTCTCATTAAAAAAGTGCCCTGTGAATGTCTCTGCTCGTCTGGATGCCTGCTGTATGTAATGAAGAGGCTTTTTCCCAGTCTAGAATGCGGCCGTAATCATTTCGCAGAAAATATGACACAATGTCACTCGAAACGAGCCGGTGTGATGTCACGCTGCTGGCAGTGGCTGTTCGTGTCTTAGTATGGCTAAGGTTGTCACCTGCGAAATTCTTGTCAATTTTTGGTTGCGGTAAATTGTTAATATGTCAACCTTACTGTAGACACATCAGAATACGGATAGGGCAAGTTGCCACATTAAAGATGTACGGCTTTCAGTTTTCTCAATGCATTCCATATTGTGACTGTTGGCCCTGAAATTCTGCCTTAGGATTCTTTTAATGAGAAGATAGTGCCAAATAAACTTGTAACTCCTTTAACTTTTGTTTTTGACAACTGACAGGCCTCAAGGCAGAAATATTTCTCTGAGACAAACAAGACCTCATTATCTAACACCAAGGTCAACGATAGATTTACTGTACCCGCTAACAACAAAACCATACAACACACCAACTTCAGTGTAAATAGAGTAAATTTTTACTGCTTTCCCGTGCAAACTTTGCCACTATAAAGCTAGGGGCTTGGATTATTTCTTGCTAGGTGTTCACTTCAAAGTAGTTTCAGTGTGTTGCTATTACTAGGGTGTTTCTAGGTGGTTACTAGGTAGCCTTCTATGGACCTTTTTATCATCCACCAGGCAAAATTGTCATTGTTTCATAGCACAAATAGTGCAGAAAAATAAGTAACAAAATTACTAAAATTCTTGCCATGCCATTTCATGCCATACAGTTCTCTCAAGCCTCCAACAAAACAGCGTTTTCAATCTGGACCATAAAACAGGCAACAACCCTTAAGCCTGAGTGAAATCACAGTAGAGCTATTAGACACACAGACAAGAGCGCCCTCAGGAACACCCACAGATTTGTAGAGGTCAGAGGTCGCATTCTGAGGAGAGAGTGACACTCCCTTGGGATGTGTTGGCATCCCTGTTCACCAGATGACACTTCAGCAGACTATTGATCTATCCTCTCCCCCTGCTGCTTCTCTCATGGTACGATCCCTCAAGGGACTCTGGCCTCAACACGTGCCTACTGCGGCAGGAACCACCAGCAGTGTTAGTAGGGGTGTGTGTACTCATGACGGATGGTTCTAGCAGAAGCAGGGTGACCCCAGCCTCGCCCCACAGCTGTCCCACTAAGATATCCTTGACCTCTGAACTCATTTCAGGCTCAGACAGCCGTCTTGGAACATCTGGAGAGCTGCCGTACTCCACCCATTACACACACACACCAACATGATGAAAGTGCAGACAGATGGCTTTAGCTACCAGAGGAAATTCTTTCCAGTGTTTTGAAAAACAGTCTCACATTATAAGTCACTTATCTAATCTACTTATAGTAGGCACTTATGTAGCTAACAGCAAGTAAATGAATTTAAAGACAACCAAATCATCACCACCTGATATACACCTGATTACTATAGAGATATATTAGTAAGAAATTTGTTTTATAATGTTGTCCATGACTGTTTGTCAAGTGCTTATAAATATATACAGTAGCAAATAGGATCCAATTTGAATTTGAATGTACACTCCCAAAACGTCTAAAAATGTGGCACAACATACTGTTAAATTTAAGGAATTTTCCGTATTGCGTTTTCCCCATATTTTGAATTACCCATTGCATTGCATTGTGATTTAGGATTGGGAAATGGAAATGTTAGGAAGAAAATGTCCATAAACTTAATGGAAGATGTTTTTTCTAAAGATTTTATTCTTATTTTTTTAAGTTTTTAACAATCTTTTTAAAACATTTTGAACAATCTTTTTGAAGATTTATAGGCCTTATGGAGAGGCAGAACAATGGAACACCAGATAAATAGAGATAGAACGATATATAGAATGATATATAGAATGATAGATAGAACGATAGATAGAACAATAGATAGATAGAATGACAGAACGATAGAAAGAACGAATGACAGAACAATAGAAAGAATAGAAAGTATGATAGAAAGAACGATAGATAGATAGAATGACAACGATAGACAGAATGACAGAACGATAGATAGAATGACAGAACAATAGGATGATAGAATGACAGAAAGAACGATAGAAAAAACGAATGACAGAACGATAGAAAGAATGACAGAACTATAGAAAGAACGATAGAAAGTATGATAGAAAGTACAATAGTTAGATAGAATGATAACGATAGATAAATAGAGTGACAGAATGATAGAAAGAATGACAGAACAATAGAAAGAACGATAGATAGATAGATAGAATGACATAACGATAGACAGAATGACAGAGCAATAGAATGATAGATAGAATGACAGAACGATACATAGAATGACAAAACGATAGAAAGAATGATAGAAAGAATGAATGACTGAACGATAGAAAGAACGATAGACAGAATGATAGATCGATAGAGCATCAGGACACACTATTTCCGACGTGAGACACACTAATCCTAATGTTGCATACTATGATTTGGGATGCAGCCTGTTTCTATTTCCAGACCATTAAGCCACCCCCACCCCCCACACTTTACAACAATATTCTCAACCGTCTCCTGTTGCACATGCAAATGGGAGATTATGGATTTACGTCTTAGTCTGCCTCTGTTTTATATGTAATAAAAACAGCTCATATGCAAACGGGGTCTTAAGATAAGGCAGCAGGGGATGCAAATTCTCCCAAATGACCAGGGGCCATTGATGCTTATTGCAAATACTCACACACCGCACTGCCTTCTGCTGTGAGAACTCAAGCCTAACGCTACACATTCTGAGCTCATTTCCTTTGCAAACCCTGTGGTACATCTCTCCATCATCACTGTGTGCCAAAAAATAAACATTAATACTCATGCACAAAGACAGATATAAAACCACAAGTAACAAACTAAAAGCTGCCTCCAGCTGATGAAGTCAACAAACAGAATAAGACAAGAATTTATCCTGCGAGCAGGTGCTGCATGGAGAGCTGTCATCTTTTCACAGATTAGCTGCATCCAGACAGGAAATTCTCTCCTCTTTACCAGTCAAATCCACTGGGATCTGCATTTCATTGTGCCAACAAAGAACAGAGAATGCCAAAACATCTAAATCGCAAACTGGGTGGGTTCCTCTAGCTGATGAAACAGATTTTGGCTTCAGAAATGTTGATTATAAACCTGAATGTTGTCTCACAGCTGTCAAAATGTGAAAAATATATTTATGTATACCCATAAATATATTTATGGGTATACATACACACACACACACACACACACAAAAGTTGCTGTTTGGATTTAAATAAGCAAATGCTTAAGAGTCTATGTTTGGATCATTATTGCAGTGATTATTATGTTTCTAGCATGTGATATGTTTGGCAACAGTTCTTCTAACCCTAACTGATGGAGTGTATAGCTTTTAATTTTTTAAACAACCATGTAGGAAGACACATCATGGCCATATTCCAAGATGACAATGTCAAGATTCACCAGGGTTAAAACTGTGAAAGAGTGGTTCAGAGAGCATGAAGAATCATTTTCACACATGAATTGGCACCTCTGAGTCCAGACCTTAATTTCATTGAAAGTCTTTGGGATGTGCTGGAGTAGACTTTACATAGTGCTCACCTCTTGCATTGTCAATACAAGATCTTGACCAAAAATTGATGCACCTCTTGATGGAAGTAAATGTTGTGATGTTATTTATTTCATATATATTATTAATTACATATATAGCATATATGTAATTAAAATTCTGAATTTTAAAATAGAAATTATTTAACATACATTAAAGTATTTTAATGTACAGCAGAAAACAAAAATACTAGATTTGTAGGCCACAATATCAACATTGCTGTATCCCTGATAGCGTGTTTCACTTTTAATCACTGTATAGCATTACATGCAGCTACTACAGTATTTACAGTACTATTGCATAATCTATCCTGATATACCCCCCCCAGAAGTTTAGTTTCAGCTCTTCTAAACCCATCCCCTACTGAGATCACAGACATGCAAAAACAGCCTGTGTGTTTCAAGACATTTTAAGGGCCAATGACAGCTGGTGCGAAGACATTGGTCCTCTATTTCCATCTCTGTTCGGGACAGGGCAAGGCGGTACCAGAGCACTCCGGGTGTTAAGCTGCAACATGTTGGCTGGTGAAGCCACACAGAAAATCTGTGAGCGCCTACTGTTCATTTCAGAGATCTGGAAGCTTTCCGTGCCCTCTATGAACCACTGCTTCCCCATGCTGGGAACAGACTCACACTGTGCCCATATGGCTTAGACGGCATATGCCATCCTGTTTCATGCCATGCGTGATTACTGACGGACAGAATGAAGACTGAGGGGCAAAATGCGTAAGAAAAATGATTAACTTCTTTGTATTGGCCCTGAGTTTCATTAGTTATCAAAAATTACATTTTGGTATTAGAAACTAGACTATTTCATGTTAAAGAAATAGTTCACCCCAAAATGAAAATTCTGTCATCATTTAAACTCATGTTGTTCTAAACCTGAATGAAAACAAAATGAGAAACTCTGAAGACTGTGCTGGTCACTCTTTTCAATGCAGTTGCAATGAATAGGGACTTAAGATTTTAAGCTTCATAAAAGGACATAAAAGCACCATAAAAGTATAAAAGTAGTCCACATGACTAATGCGCTTCTGAAACCACACAAAAGATTTGCGTGAACAATCTCAAAACGGTTATTTATTGAAAATCTTGTCAACTAGTTCTCCTTAACACGCTCATAGAAGTACTAATGATTTGTGACCAAAATTAAGTTAAATGAATTGATTCACTAAATAAGTCTAAATTATTAATGCATGATTCAAACTGTATTAGGTTACGTTTGAGGAAGATTATCAATGAACAACAACCTGAACTGCTTTTGCATCCCTTTTTAAAGTGCCAGTCCTTGTTCATTATAGCTGAAAAAGAGCATGTCTTCATATTTTCTCCTTTGTGCTCTGCAGAAGAAATTAAGTCATACTGGTTTAGAACAACATAAAGGTGAGTAAATAACACTAGAAATATAATTTCTGGATGAAAAAAATTCTACTACTTTCACAGTATGCAGCACTTCTGAAACATTCATTTTTACGACGGCGATAAAAATACAAGCTCTTCACTAATCTATCTGTGCCTCTGATGTGGGCTGGCCATTTCCAAACGTCCCAGATTGTTTGTGTGGTACCACGTTGTGCCCAAACGGCTCATCATTTCATTAATTAGCTTGAGCTGCACGGTTGGCAAACGCGGCAGGCACGGCGGCAGCTGTCTGGATTGATTAGAGAAGAGGACCCAGCGCTGCAATTATCTAGATGACTGCAGACAATGGCTGTCTGCTCTAATAAAGATTCGTCTTACGGCTCAGAAGGGTGTTGGAATCAGCAGAGACTCAGTCGTATGCAGGCCAATACAACAGACAAATTTCGATTCCCTGGCCTTTGACATTTGGAGTAAAAGCCAAAATATTTGAACCACCCATAAATGGCCACATATTAAGTCTTTCAGCTGAAGAAGTCAGACAATGACTTTGGTTCTTATTAGATTAACCTCAATATAGGGTTTGGATTAGTAATATGTTAGATAGTTATTTTGGCCATTTTGAGTTTATTGACAGATTAACTGAAGTGGTCATTCTGCCTTTGTTAAAGGATAGTACACTTTTCTGTTGTCAAATATTTTTAGTTAATAATAGAGTAAATATTGTGTAAAGTAAGTGTTCATTTAAATTAAGCAATTTTGTGTATATCTTTATAATAAGGAATCATTAACATTAGTTAATGCATTGGGTATCATGAACTAACAATAAACATTTAATCATTTATTGATCTAAGTTAATGTTAATTAACAAATATGCTATTCTTCGGACTACCTGATCAACTTGGTCAACTGTAGTAAACGGTACACAATGGCAAGTGGAAATATTGGTTTAATTTAGCTATGTTTGTTTGAACCAGAAACTAATTCAGAAGAAGAAGAGTGAATTATACAGACAGGCCCAGTACTACGGGGGTGCTTAAGGGTGCAAACGAAATCGTGAGCGCCCTTAGTTCATACTGTAGTAATATCATATTGAAAAATTGAAGATTTGGTAAACGCTCCAGTGCGTATTTGTGCTTGTGCTCTGGAGAACGTCAAATGTTTCTGTTTACTATATGTTTTTACAGCTGTAAGCTACGTAGCCAATCACAGACATGTTTGTTGATTTCTTGAACGCAGTGACCAATCAGAAGTCAGAATCCACTCACTGGTCAAAACGCCAGAGCTTTTTTTTTTTTCAATGATGAGTTCTGCATGCTTGCGAATCCTCTCACTGACAAAGTGTAGACACAATGTAAATAAGAGATTTATTGTGCAATATAGACAACTTTGATTATAACGGAACTTTGTGAGATCGCAAACTGAGATGAGTGACAGCTTTTTAGTGATTATTAAGGGAGCTGTCTTTGGCTAGAAGCTATATATAATCCATTCAGAATTTGAATAAAAGTCGACACAAAACAGTAATTGATATGATTAGCCTTTGGCTTGACTATGTTATCAAACAGCTAATAATGTGTTGCTAATTTTACACAAACCATGTTCCCATTCGCAACTCAGTTGATAAGATGGGTTACAAGTTTGTGATGATAGGAGAAAGGGGCGGTTTAAATTTATTGAAACTGTGTTTAGTAAACTGCAGTTTAAAAGAGAAAATACTCAGCAATGGTGTTGACTGATGAATTTGCACATGGTTTGACTTAAAGCATATTAAAAACACCACACAGACATATAAACAACATCAAAAACTCGATTTTCACCACAGGGGGTCTTTTAAGTGCCATTCAAGTTGTGAGAAGAGCACAAGAACTGATGACTCTGACTATAAGAACAGCCATCATTATAGAACATTCTGGAATGGCAACCCATTCTCTCTTGGGTTCTCCGGCTCTGGTTTCTTTCCAGCCGACTCTCAGCCTCGCTTCACGGGGCAGCGCCAGGCTCAGCATGGGCAATAATTCCACCTCAGCATGTCAGCTTTATTTAGCTGCATAATGCCCTTACAAACCTAACAATACCTCTTTGTTACCCTGCAGGAGAGCATCCTCTATTAGCACTGCCAGCTGCTTTTCTCCTGATTTACAGGCCGCAGAGAAAAGCAGGAGGTGAAACAGGAGGAGAAAAGCGAATGAAAAGGGAAAAAAACAGGCCAAACAACATGGGCGAAAGCCATTTTTGTGGTAGCGAGCATTTTGCCATGGGAGAGCACAAATAAAGGTGTTCACTAACAATGCTATCAGGCATGAACCTGCTTTAGACCTGTATGACATTAGGTGCATATAATATCATCTTTCAGCGAGTAACTGATTACTTTTCAGTGGAAGGGGAAACGGATGAATGGGAATCATTCAACGGCCCAAGTAGCATAACATGGGTCTCAAAGAGCTCTTGTGCCTTCATGCACCTCTTTTTATGTACCTGGAACTGGCTTTCCTACCACGGTGAACTCAAAAGGAACAATCCCAGTTTGACGGGCCTTCTTCTACCCGTCACACCTGACTTGTTGTTTTGACATTGTGGCCATAGTGGCAAGGTGGTGTAAAGGCATATTGTCAATATTTTCATTCGGATAATGTTCCCTCAAGTGCTTTTTCACTTAACCGCTTCCAGTCAAAAAATGAGCACTGGACGGAAACCGCTTTGCTTGGTTAGCGTGCACGCCCGCGCACACACCTCACAAGAAGGGGCACATGTGGACGACCGCATGCATGTTTTTCAAATGTCTTATGATCTTTTTTTTGTTCCCTAATGACTCGCCTTGTGACTTTATTATAAAATAATTCAGCCATCTCAAGGCGAAGAATATCTCGACATCTTCACGGCAAATTAAACTGGATAATCGCCTTTAAGTAGAGCTGATTGTATCTTTCATAGTGTGACTTTATGGAAAAAAAACGTGTTAAAGAAAGGACATGACATGAACACGGGTCAAGTAACAGTCAGACCAACGGTTTGATCAGACTTTGATCAGACCCTCATAAAGATCTCATTGTATGGACTGTTTACTACCATTCCTGGGCGTTTTCCGCGTAAAACATGGCTCCTTTTCACTGAAATTCTTCACAGATGCTTGAAGAGCATTCCGTCTCATTAAAGACCATACAGGGCATGTATTATTCTGTTGTTTCTATGAATGCCTTCAGAAATTGCAACACCTGAACAACACACTGGATGAAATTGAGATTGCATCACAGGTGAAAAGATATATTTCCGCCAGCAGCGCAGAAGGCACTGGAAAAACTCTTTTCATTTTGCTGAAGGGGGAAATAACCCCAAACAAAACATTCATTGTCACAATCTTATCTTTCAATCTATATCCTTCAAGGCTTGTTTTTTTTTCAGGTAGTCTGAGGGCTAGCATCTAACAAAAAGCTTCTGTATTTAACAGACCCAAAAGAAGCCAGAAACACCATTATTTGGGAGTATCTAGGGTCCTGTTCAGAAATTCATCACTTCTGTATGACACTGTTTTAAGAGGCGACATCGGAGTGTTTACAATAGCCAAGCGTGTCCTTTCATGCAGTCAGGGGCTAAATTACAGCTCTGAGACCCTCTTGTTCAACTCTGATGGGACTCCTCATGTGGGTTTGACACTGGGATAAAGACATGGGATAAGGTTGCAGGGAAATATCAGGTTAGCAAACACACACTACTTTTAGGCACCCTAAATCATTCAAGAACAGGACTAAACACAATGGGGAGAGGTATACGATGACTGCCAGTTTTTTAAAGCTCAACAGAAGCAATGCAAGCAGATTTATGGAGGTAAAATATAAAATATTGTTGTTGAAGAGTACAATAGAGAAACAAAAAAAAAAGAAACAAAGCATGACCAGTATAGTCTGATTCACTCTTTTGAGGCAGTTCTTTTAATAAATGTCCCAAAAGACTTGCAAGTTATCAGTCTAAATCTGAAATCCATCACATTTTTACTGGATGTTTATGTGACAACATACGTTTCACACACATCAGTATGACATACAGAACGTATTGTACGTCAACCTTGTTCGTTTGCATCAAATTAAATATGGCATCTACTCTGACCAGGGTTTATGATGTTTAAACTGTATGAGGCCAGACTTTAACCCATCTGTATAGACTTTAAGCAGTACAGTGGGGAGGGAAGTAATAAAGGCAGTCTGAAGGGGCAAAGAAGGTTTTGGAGGCATGCCAGTAAAACTAATGGAGACAGGCCCTCTGTCCTGACCTCGAGCACCGCTCAGGGGGACCCGCTCAAACATGCATGTCTCCTCTAATTTCCTGTTACACACACACACTCACAGAAAACTTTCTGCATTTTTACATTTTCACTTAGTATAATATAAGCTTAATGATATAAGATTTATAAGCGGTTTTCTTCATGGGGACCAAACAATGTCCCCATAATGTAGAAGAAACAACAAACTGCCTTATTACGGTCACCATATTCACATTTTTACATACAGTGGGTACGGAAAGTATTCAGACCCCCTTAAATTTTTCACTCTTTGTTATATTGCAGCCATTTGCTAAAATCATTTAAGTTCATTTTTTTTTCCTCATTAATGTACACACAGCACCCCATATTGACAGAAAAACACATAATTGTTGACATTTTTGCAGATTTATTAAAAAAGAAAAACTGAAATATCACATGGTCCTAAGTATTCAGACCCTTTGCTCAGTATTTAGTAGAAGCACCCTTTTGATCTAATACAGCCATGAGTCTTTTTGGGAAAGATGCAACAAGTTTTTCATACCTGTATTTGGGGATCCTCTGCCATTCCTCCTTGAAGATCCTCTCCAGTTCTGTCAGGTTGGATGGTAAACATTGGTGGACAGCCATTTCTAGGTCTCTCCAGAGATGCTCAATTGGGTTTAAGTCAGGGCTCTGGCTGGGCCATTCAAGAACAGTCACGGAGTTGTTGTGAAGCCACTCCTTCGTTATTTTAGCTGTGTGCTTAGGGTCATTGTCTTGTTGGAAGGTAAACCTTCGGCCCAGTCTGAGGTCCTGAGCACTCTGGAGAAGGTTTTCGTCCAGGATATCCCTGTACTTGGCCGCATTCATCTTTTCCTCGATTGCAACCAGTCGTCCTGTCCCTGCAGCTGAAAAACACCCCCACAGCATGATGCTGCCACCACCATGCTTCACTGTTGGGACTGTATTGGACAGGTGATGAGCATTGCCTAGTTTTCTCCACACATACCGCTTAGAATTAAGGCCAAAACGTTCTATCTTGGTCTCATCAGACCAGAGAATCTTATTTCTCACCATCTTGGAGTCCTCCATGCGGGCTTTCATGTGTCTTGCACTGAGGAGAGGCTTCCGTCGGGCCACTCTGCCATAAAGCCCCGACTGGTGGAGGGCTGCAGTGATGGTTGACTTTCTACAACTTTCTCCCATCTCCCGACTGCATCTCTGGAGCTCAGCCACAGTGATCTTTGGGTTCTTCTTTACCTCTCTCACCAAGGCTCTTCTCCCCCAATAGCTCAGTATGGCCAGACGGCCAGCTCTAGGAAGGGTTCTGGTCATCCCAAACGTCTTCCATTTAAGGATTATGGAGGCCACTGTGCTCTTAGGAACCTTAAGTGCAGCAGAAATTGTTTTGTAACCTTGGCCAGATCTGTGCCTTGCCACAATTCTGTCTCTGAGCTCTTCAGGCAGTTCCTTTGACCTCATGATTCTCATTTGCTCTGACATGCACTGTGAGCTGTAAGGTCTTATATAGACAGGTGTGTGGCTTTCCTAATCAAGTCCAATCAGTATAATCAAACACAGCTGGACTCAAATGAAGGTGTAGAACCATCTCAAGGATGATCAGAAGAAATGGACAGCACCTGAGTTAAATATATGAGTGTCACAGCAAAGGGTCTGAATACTTAGGACCATGTGATATTTCAGTTTTTCTTTTTTAATAAATCTGCAAAAATGTCAACAATTCTGTGTTTTTCTGTCAATATGGGGTGCTGTGTGTACATTAATGAGGAAAAAAATGAACTTAAATGATTTTAGCAAATGGCTGCAATATAACAAAGAGTGAAAAATTTAAGGGGGTCTGAATACTTTCCGTACCCACTGTATATATTTTTTTACATGCAGTATATTAATATACAGTATTTGGATTTATCAGAGGGTTTTATTTACTTGCCAATGTCAACTTTTCGTATAGTACTTGGCAGTGTTCATTTTGGACCCTAAGTGCAAATTCTTTCTAATAACAAAACAAAACAGAACATTTACAAGCTTTACACTTGAAAACAAATGCATGCATCTAGAATCCAGCTTCTTGGAAGCATGGGGCACACAAAGCACATAAACAGTTGTCAACTAAAAGAGGTGAACATGAGTAAAAGGGCTTGCTTAATGTTTAGGTTTAATGCATGAGGTGTAGCATTTCAAAGATTTCTGTCCATGACTATACTCAAAGCAACCTTTCAAGTACAGGTCCATCTATTTTTCCTTCAAAAGTGTTTGAGTGCAAATAAGCCAGCTAAAAGCCTCCTAGAAGAGAAGCATTTTAAAGCTGCTTTGAAAGGGAGACCCAGGTGGTTCATTCTTGCTGAAGAACCTTTGGGCCATACAGTTCTCACTGCTCCTGGTTTAAATTCAGGTGGTTAGTAAAGGAAAATCCATAGCCTTGGGTAAATAATAAAGCACCACAGCTGCCCATGTAGATGTTCACCAAAACTGTCTCCTGTGACATGCGTTCAATTTACTTGCAATCATAAGAGAAGACCTCCAAAACACAAACTTATCAAACCTACAGGGGTTCACACCTGAGCTGAATGTATTTATCGCAGATATCTTGGATTCATGGGGAAAAATAACATTTAAGGTGTCCAGTCCAACAAGGAACATGCATGTATGAATAGAAAGGAGCTCATGTAAACATGAGGGTTGTGCACCATTCAGAATTGATTTGAGATTTCCTTTTAAAGTCCAATTAAATTCCTGAATTGAGTTTAAAAAACAGGATACACAATTTCAATTCAAATTTGAATGTTATTACGTAGAATTAAAAAGGGCTGAAATTCAAAAGAAATACATATGACTGTCATTTTTAACGAAACAATTTTAATTAATGCATTTCATTATAATACATAAAAAAAAAAAAAAAAAAAAAAAAAAAAAAAAGACTTTTGTAGACCTGGGTGGGAGGACACTTAATTTTCCAGAATGCATTGCTTGTGTTAAATGTATTTAAATTCTTCTTCCTGTCATTCCAATTCAAATTCCAATTCAATTTCCTGACGGCAGAAGGTCTGGACTCTTTCGCAGCTTTCACTGGCCAAGGACCACCCAAGACGACGTTTGACTGACATGTAACGCAACCAATCAGTTTGTTTTGTTCTGCGTCATGGTTAGGGGTGTGAAAATGTAAAGTTGATGTCCCTACAATAACAGATCGGCGTGCATCTAATAAATTATTAATTCAAGAACGTTGTGTAAGTTTACTTTAACAATGGAGCTGTGAACTTCACATACTTTTGAAAATCCAGCGTTTAGTTGATCCTGATAAGTGCTCACTGTCACAGCTGTAAACATGACAGCTTCTTCTTCCACGAGGGGGTTTGGCATCACGGCATTTGTTTCTAGGTGGACCGTTAAAGAACGCGACACACACGTCTCCCAGACATCCTATAGAATTCAACCAACCAGATGATGACTTTGAAAATCCTGAAGTGTTTCCAGTTAAGTGTTCCATATGCATCAGATGTGTCAGTGACGTCTAAGGCTGGGACTGTGTGGGTTAAACTTCAACTTTAAGATGACATCACAAAATTCACATGAACTCCACTGGCTGTAGCGCACAAAAAGCAGGACTTGTTTGGTACCTGCTCATCTTTTCCACATCTATTGCCATTGTGGCCCTCCATGCCCCCTCACACCTAGGAAAGGCAGCAAGGTCTACCTCTAAATGGCTCTTCATAGTCGAGATCCACTCCTGGGATCCTCTTATCCGGTCTCTCCCCAGCGAGGCAACACATCAGCGGGGTTCAGCGTCCCACTCTTTCGCTGCTCTCCAGCGCGGTGCTAAAATAACAGCCACTCTGGGTCTGAATGGGGCCACTGGAGAGGAAGGCTGTTAAGAGGCCTATCCTGTGCTCGGCACAAGGGGGAACAGATGCCTGTTTGATTAATAGAAGACCACACAGACTGGGATTTCAAAATTTTTTTCTTTCCTTCCCTTTTCAGCGACGAGAGCCTCACACAGTGGTATTTGCGCCTTAGCGTAGCTCGAAACGATTAATGACCGTCTGAACATAAAATACGAGATCTCTGCGCAATGTCTCTCGCTGAAGAGCGTCCCTCTGCGGTTTTCTACCATGTGCTGATTTCAGGGCTAATTAGCTTAACCTCACAAACCGTCTCTGAGCTGCAAGACTTCAGCGTGATGAATGCAGATGGAAAAACGCATCTGCGGAGTAACTTAAACGCACAGAAGCATGTGTTTGTACTTGCCATGGCGGTGTGACTTATATCTTGAACACTGAATATGTATAGCATTGATAAAGAGCAAATAAAAACATAAATACTTCTTTGTAGCATGACATACCGCAACCACGTTTGAGCGCGCCTAAGTCCTTTGAACTCCAACAAGCATGGAAGCGCTTTTATATTGTTCCTGGTCATGGAATTCTGTTCATTTAACCTCCTTCCTGTGCTCGGCCACAGAATTCCGGTCTTTATAAGATCCTTCTGAACCGGTTCCCAAAATGTCGAATCCATTACAAGCGTGTTTGCAATATCCATCCAGTCTAGCAATTCGTCTCTGCCAGTGACTGAACATTATCCAAGATTCATGTTTGGCCACAAGCAACAACCATCTGGCTTTGCGAGCTAGGATAACAACGTCCTCTGCAAATAGCATTGACTTCAAAAGCAGGACACAATGAAACAAAATGCTAAAAATCTCATCCTGGCATCTCCTTCAAACGAGCGATAAAGAGCCAAGCGTACATATTTGATATTCACTGCCTATTCTAGCCATCCTGATAAAAAACATACTCTCTCTGGCTAAAAAAATGCAGCTACCCTGCAGCTAGACTGATGGTTATCCCAGCCCTAGCGGGAGTGATCACACTGGGGATAGTTAAACGAGCTCCAGCAATCAACTCTTGAAAGAAACCGGTCATTAGCTGGCCCACGAGTGCTAAAATTACCCTGCGCAAATGCAGGCAGACTCCTGAGAAGGCCTGACCTCAACTTTACAAGCAGCTTTCCTCGCTGTAGGGCCGCTAGATCATCTCAAGAGCGCTGCTCCATCCCCGTCTGGTCCCAGGGCGGCCATGGCACAGAGTAAGGATGGTTTAACCAGGCTTAGACCGGTAGCTCTGGGAAAGCTTACTGAGAGGTGAAAGACGCTTACTTTAAACCTGCCCAACTATGGAACAATGGCTTCTCTTATGGTGGATGAAGTCTTTCCTCAGCTTTCTATGGAACATCACACGCATCAAATGTTATTATTTAATGACTTGGGCAACAATTTGTCAATCTTGTGAAAACATGTCCACTTAAGATCTGTGTTAAGATTTATGTGCATTATTTTCAAACACATTTTCCCTCAAAAAACAGTTATTTCCAATGGGGATTGTTATTACTGTAATGGAATGATTTAATGATCTAAGTAAGTGTAAATTTAAGGAAATACAACAAATACTATGATGGGCAGGATATAGCCCAGGAATGTTTTTGACAGGCATACTAGTGAAACTTCTGGACAACATTCAATTTCCGCAAAGTCAAGTATTTGAAAGGTTAAGTTGTGTCTCATAAATTATGGCTCAGAAAACTGTCCAACAAATCTCTGCAAATGAAAGCTACAGCAATATCAATACCCCATGCACAGTCAGCCTAAATGCACAGCAACTGATAGCATTTCAGCAAATGGCCAGACGTCAACAAAATCAATACACCATGTGCGATCATTCGACCAAATTGGAATGAAATGAAAAGGGAAACGAACATGTTGAGATGTAATATTATTTTCTGAAACGTGTTAAGAAAAACAACTCCCGCCAGTTAAGATAATAGTTACAGTCACCATAGTATAGCATGGCTCTAGCGCCTCTCCATTTAAATAGAACATGACAACAGAATCATAATTTAAAAAATCATAAATATTGAAAGGAAATTAAAATAATTTATGGAATAGGTTAGTCGACAGGGTATGTTTTTCTGTTTGCGCAGAGCAAAACGACGGGCGGAGAGGAAGAGGAAGATAGCTTTAGTAATTGCTTTTTCTACCCCTGAAGCAGCTTCCTGCCTTTTATCAAAAAGGCAATCTCTGTCAGTAATGGCTCAATTAATAATTAAACACATGTTTTATCTCCTCCACGCTCCTGCTATTTATTTTCATCTTCCTGACAGGCAGAACTACACAAACAGGGTTAGCGCTATCAATAAAGAGGAACATTCATAACACTCGCTTTCCAGAAATGAAAGGAAAACACACACACGAGCCAGCTACCACAACAAATGGTCATATGTTCTGAGATGGTGGGGAAGAATAATAAAAGTTGGAAATAATAAAGAGATATGAATGCCATTCTGCTATTTGAGCTGAAGTTGCAGTTCTGTTTCAGAGCCAAGTGGGACCAAACGACATTTATGAAACACTCCGACTCTGAGAGAAATTTTCCTTGTCTAAAACAATTCAACTGAATATATATACAAAAAGCTTCAGAGCGTGGGTGTTTCTTCAAAGTAATTTACATGCTTTACATATTGGTCAGACAGTCGGATCTCTTCCTGTCTAGCTAGCCAGAATAAGTTGCAATATGGGCCAGACTTTGAATAAATGGCAATATGTGTGTAAACCACGAGCCAAAAAGGCATAGAACAGAAAACAAGCATGAACAATCACCCAAATAAAGGACAACAGCATTCTATGTTTATTAATATCAAATGACAAGCTCGGCTAAATGACTAGCCACACCACAAAAAGAGCTCGGACAAAACAGCTGTGGAACATTTACACACAATAACAGCTGGACAGGCTTTATTAAACAAATACAAATCCAATTCCACCTGTATGTGCAACATTAACCTCAGCAATGACTGGTGGGTTTAATATTAGCTGCTAATCTTGAAATATCCCAAGTCCGTACGCTGGTCCATCCCTGACTGTGACTCCTCGATCTCTGCGCCTCCATGATCCAACAGCTGCAAAGCTGATTAGCTGGTCAAGAGGTCAACTTCTATTCATTATTTAATGGGCAAGAGGCCACAAACACTGCAGCGCTAAGGTTAGCAATACATCAGCATTAACCTCAGTAGAGGAGAAGAGCCGCATACAAACACACTCTCATTCTCCACCGCTTCCCCCCAAATCCTTTGACCCCTGCTGGCCTCCGCTCATTTTTCCCTCCCTCTATTTTTTTGCCCATGCAGGAGGGGAGAGAAGCGAGTGCATTTTATATTCTGAAGGACTGAGGGGAGGGCGTGTGCGAAGGGGGGCTCCTCCGCTGAGGCGGAGCAGGGAGCAGACTTTTATTGACATGCAGCAAATAGCGGGTAGGAACAAAGGCCACTCAACGGCTATTGAATCGTGGGCCTGCAGACAGAGTGCTTGATTAGCGATTCGACACGGAGACCCTGAGCCGTGTAGCATATAATGAGTGCTTAGAGAACGACCCTGCGGCTCCCTGGGGACGGCGGTGGAGGGGAGGCAGGGCGGGGGGAGTAGCATCCATCCTCTGCGGAATTGATTCGGCCAAATGCTATCAAGAAAAACAGAGTATAACGTGTGACGGCCAGATGTGGCTCTTAATCCGGAATTACATACGTTATGATAACGGTATGGACTGTAAATATTATTCATAATAAATTAGTTGGGTCAATTTGTTTTCATGGGCTGGTGAGCAGATAGATTTTTGCAACGGTGGATTAACGGCGAAAACCGGTGCGTTATCAATTTGATCTTGTGCGGTTGTGGCAATGGCTGTTACCCCCCTCCTTTTGTTGCTTTCTCACTCTCTTTCTTTCTTTGTTCTTTAGTCCTAATCCACTATGTGTGGGCCGGTAAGTTTAATGGAAACAATTTATTAAGTCCGGCTTAAAATGCCATCTGCTGTTAAGCCTTCCAAAGCCGCTAAGCTCTCAGTTTGGCCCGAAGCTGGCGGTGCTTCTCGCGTACAGTAATACGCTGTTTAAAATGAGCACAACGGGTCAAAATTAATCAGGATTAGCAAACCAGAAATCCACTTCACAAATGGCTTTTCACCACAATCTTCCTTCGCTATCCCAGCATGCCCCGGGTTTGCCTGACAGACCTCACACACAAAATGGGTGCGTCACCGCTTCACTGATGGGTAAAATGAAGAGAAAGAGAGCAACCCCCCTCCCAACTATGCTTAGAGCCTCTAACCTTATTGTGCTGCTGGCAGATGCTGCACACTGTTCTAGGTCCAACAATCACCTTATATAGCTCTGCATTAGCTGTACTGTAGCTTTGCACAGAGTAAACAATGAATGCAAAAAAGCCATATTTTATATTCGGATGGATGGATGGAAGTAACGATGACAAAATGAACATTAGACAGTACTACGAACAATAGCTACAACAATAAAACAGATGAACCAATATAGGTATATGAGTTATGAGCATGAATTCACTATGCCTTCATTCAGGGCAAGAAAAACCTGGCACTGCTAGATGGAGAGCAAGCCTCTTAAAGTTACGAAAAGCACAGCGATCATGGTAATTATGTAAGCACAGATTACAGTAAAACTAAACAGCTGTTAAGCTGATACGAAACTTGTATGTCACTGCAGTACTTGACTGAGGGCACAAAATCAATCAAATCAAGCAGCAGCGTGCACGAAAGCTGTTTACAGAAACAAAGACACATGCATATTTGTGCAAGCTGCACCACATGCATGCCGAGGTATTTCCCTGTAATGCAATTCTCCAACGCAAGACGTGAGCCAAGCGAGTGATCAGTCTGCCAGAAGTTCTCCAGGGCAGACCAATTTGGGGATCAGAGCTGAGCGAGCTTTAGATTGGTCTCGGCGGACGTACTGTAATGGGACACATATGCTCCTATACCTCCAAAATCTAGAATAACGGCCTGGAGGAATGGTGCATTCCATGGAACAAAGTCTGGACAACCCACATTCAACAACGACAACAGGAGAACAAGGGTAATGATACTATACATTCCTTGCCAAGTGCTTTTGGAAGCTATTGCCAGAAGAGTGATTATGGCAACTGCAAAAGCGAGTGAAAAGCCATGTGACATACAGGAAATTCAAAAAATAAACTCAACACCCACCACGATTTCAATTCATTTCACTTAGGAAATAGAAGTTTTACCAAAGTCAAGAATTAAGATAGGTATCTGTAATACAGCCCCAGGAACAGAGAGCCAAAGTTTTCCAGGTGACACCTAAAAGAGACCAAACTGGAACTACTGTGATACCACTGGATATAAAAGTTACGACGACTGAACTTAAACAATCATGAAACTTGCTGGATATAAAAGCCTATGAATGTAAGAGACGTACGCTAGTAAGAGCTGTGCGTGTAAACCCCACTCCCCTGATCTCAAGAGATGCTCTAGTGACTGGCGCTAGAGGTTGCAGCCTTTAGCCTCCTTGTTAGAGCATCCGACTCCCATGCGGACAGGCCTGGGTTTGCGTCCCGCTTGGAGCAGGCAGGTGCGAACTGGAGGGGCTACATGAAGTCCGAATTCAAAGTATTACGCAACTTCTAGAACATTAAAAGTTAAGAAATCCACACTGGAACTATTATGAAACTTAATGGATATCAAAAGTTAAGATGCTTGAACTGGAACTATCATGAAACTTAATGGATATCAACAGTTACAAAGTCTGAACTGGAACTGGATATCAAAGATTATGACGTCAGAAATTGAACTATCATCAAATATCATGGATTTCAAAGGTTATGCACCCCTGCAAGATCTGTAATCTCTACAGTCTGGGCATCAAATTGCTAGTACGATAATATTTATTTCCTGCAGTCCTAAATCACTTAATCCACATTCCCACTCTTGGTTTTGCTTTCTTTTCTAATCCTAATCTGGCACTTCCTACCACTTTCTGCTTTCTCTGTATCATCCCTGTGATCCCTGGGAGAGGGTCGCTTGACACACATTAGCAGGATATTAAGGAAGATGCAGTTTGTCTTGCCATCAACCGTAACAGATTAGGGTGCCTGTTATATCATCATCAACAACAACAACAAGTTCTTCTGTTGACATCAGAAGTGCTCAAGCCATGTGCTCTGATCTACTTTTAAACATTTCAGCTGTTGCACAAGTCTTTTCCTATGGTTATGTCT
Source organism: Ctenopharyngodon idella (assembly GCF_019924925.1). Lineage (NCBI taxonomy): Eukaryota > Metazoa > Chordata > Actinopteri > Cypriniformes > Xenocyprididae > Ctenopharyngodon > Ctenopharyngodon idella. The sequence continues at coordinate 34,758,507 of NC_067224.1, forward strand.
GGAACATGTACAAAAATGACTTTAATATGGACCCCGACAGTAGTCACAAGTTCTGCTCTTCCTCTGAGCTCGACTAGTCTCCTCTCACTTCCTCTTTTCGCTGTTTTTAGAGAGTGGGGGGCAAAAGCTTTCCAAAAGACTCATGCCGGGCATCAGAAGTGTGGCATTAAACTCGACATCTCCTCCGCACTGTGCAACAAACAGAATTCGTTTCACAACTTAGTTCCCCTACAAAACCTGGATGTGAACCAACTAAAAAAAAAAATTTAAGGGCCGACTTCCCACTGCTCTCAGCTAAACTTTAACTACTGCTGGAAACAGTAAAAAGTAGCTCAAATCCGCATTAGAAGGAAACCTCTATCAGCAGCCACTTGAAAATGAGTGGAAAACACAAGGAAACAAATAAGCACCATCTCATCATTTAACAGTCTCATAGGATTTTAACAGGCTTTTAGCAGGATTACAAGGCATCTGAGATTTGCTGTCTGTTATATCGAGGACTTACTTCTGATGAGTCTGACGGCCCAGGACTTACTGCTTCCACATTTAGCACTATGTACTTCTACATGTGTGCACCCTAACATACATGACATTTGAGGGGAACCTGAAAAGATGGGTATCTCTTTGGCTCCCAAGGTTAAAAACCCTTCTAACTCTAACAATCATAAAAAAAATGAGAAAAACAGAACAGCACTATTCCGGCAAGAGTAACGTTACTCCTGTGAATGATGTATGGCTCTGAAAGTGAGCTCAGAGTTGCCTGAGGGAACATATTGCATATTGTCAGGCTTTGGGGGGAAAAATATTAACTTCAACACCAATAACCTAGACTATCTGAACTTTGGCCTGAAATGGGAACAGAGCTTGCCAGAATGGAAAATAAGTGAAACAAGGGTTTATTTGTGTGAGTTTTACTACAGTGCAATATGCACAATGAAAGTATCTTTAATATTAATTGACAACCCTGAGGTGTGCTCCGTTTTCAAAACCAGTTTATGAATGGGGTAAAAGGTCAAATCAAGCTTAATCATGTCTAGATCTACATCCAATGCAAGAAAAATGACATGTGAAACCCACAATATGCTCTTACCTTTAGGTGCAGTAGGCGAGAAAAGCTTCTCTGATCCTACATCAGATGCCTGAAAAACAGAAGTGAAACACAATTAGACCCTGTTTAAGTAAGGTTCCTTTTTAAACAACTGTTCTCGTCCTCACATTTTTTTGGGGGGAAAGCAACAACATTGGCAACAAAACACTCTAAAGATGTCTACCAACAAATAAAGAATAGTGCAAAAGATGAGGGTAAAAAAACAGGAGGAGCCAATAAAAAGCCAATAGACAATTAAAAAAGTGCAAATGTTTAACTGGAGCCAGCTTGCGCAATTTTCCACATCCCTGCTCTTAATGATTTAACAAAAGATCACTGATGGATGGTGACATCACAAATCTACCCGCAGACTACAATAGGAAAAAAGTAATCTCCCTACAAAGTGACTTAAGTGCTATGTAGACTAAACATGAGTGTGCTTTTCCTTCCCCTCCATGTAGCAGAGCGTGTAGTTTCTGGCAAGCAGCAAGAAAAAGAAAACATGCCATGCTCTTACCAAAACACACAGTCATTGACAGACAGGACGTGGGGCTCTTAACGAAGAAAGAACTCTTAAATTCTTCACACACTATACACAGGGGTGGTAAAGAATGCCAGCACACACATTCCAGCGTTTTCTTAGAATAGAGCAGTCTATCAATACATACCACACACTATGGATTTAACTTAGCAAGAGAGAGTAGTCATATGTTTAAATATGTGCTTTCTTTAGATCTATCTATCTATCTATCTATCTACCTTTTTTTTTTTTTTTTTTAACAGCAGAGTTAAATGCAAAACAATGCATAAAAAGATGAGATCAAGGAATGTGCAAAAATACATATTTTCAAAATCAAGTAGCTGGTGGGTTTGTAAGTGAAAAATAAGTCATTGTATTGAGCTCTGATTCATCATGTGACTCATCACCACTGTGATTGGTGGTTGTCAGTGTATTACAAAGGTACAAAACAGATATTAGTACTTCAATAGGTTGGTAAATTAACATTATATCAGTTAATGAAATACGTTTTTTTTAACCGTAAATTTAACAGAATTTTTTTACAATAAACAGTTGTGAACCGTAATTATTACAATATAAACCTTTAAATTATACGGTTTTAAACTGTAAAATAGACAGTAAACTAAGTGCTGTCCCGTAAATCCTAAAACGTTGCTACTGTATTTTTTACGGTAAAGTTCTGGCAACCACAGCTGCCTTTTTTTTTTTTTACCGTAAATTTTACGGGGATTTTTTTTTTTTTTTTTTTACAGTGTATGTTAAAAGTTTCAAAATTCATCAGTGCTGAATAAAGAAAAAAAAAACTATTTAAATGAATATAAAAATATTAAAAAGACTTAACAACAACAACAACAACACCACCACCACCACCACCACCACCACCACCACCACCACCACCACCACCACCACCACCACACAAGCTGACTTGGACAATCAGTTGTCCATCCTGACCCAACCCTATCCTATATCAAGCTTCACGAGGTATATGGGATATGATTATCTATAATCTTATGTTATGTCTATTATCATATATTTTGCAACCGTATACGATATGGTTAAAAAAAAAAAAAAAAAAAAAAAAAAAAAAAACACAAGCAAGAGGAAAACAGCATTGCTGTTGAAATGCTTAATTTGAAAATGTCACTATAGCTCATTTTTATAGGCATTATACTGTACACATAGTATTTTCAGATTCTGCAGCACATTTTGATGAAAATGGACCACAGTTTATCTATTTGAACCTTGTGTAGGCCAAGTTTCTAGCTCTATTAATAATGTGTTCTTTATAATGTGTACTCAGTCTAATATGCAAAACCTCCTGTGAGACCAGACCCACGACGTGGCATAATTTCTGAGACCTCCGCTGACGTGAATCCTGGACTACATTAATAAAGAGCTCTATTTCAACCCCATAATTCACAACGTCAGGGGACTAATTTTTCAGCAAGCGGGATTTTTCACTACACAAGCTCCCTGTGTCTGAGCGCTGGAACACTTTAGCTCACACCCCCGTAGGATTACATGAAAGAAAAGAGGTTCAGATGAAACTGGGCCCGTAGCATATGTATAAGCCTCGGGTTTGGGCAAAGACTGTCGTTAACGTTCGTTCGGCTCACGCCTTTAATGTTGAAAAGAAACTTTCAATACAATCATCCGTCTATGAAAGGTATTCTTATGAGAGCTTAAAGCAAGAAAGGAACTGCCAGAACATAAAAAAAGAAAAAGAAATTTATGGCGGCTGCATTTCACTGTTTGTATTTTTTGCCAGTGAGATGTTCTACCGAGCAGGCTTTAAATTGTGTCCCTACAGGCCAGAGGTCAAAGGTCACTCATAACAAATTCTTTGCACTCTTACGATGCAGGAGGCCCGAGCGGTGATTAAAGGACAGAGCGATCAAAATGAGCAGGAAAAGAGAAAGGACAGAGAGCAAGAGAGAAAGAAAACAAAGCAAAGACCCTGCCTGCTGAAGGAAGCAGAGGGGCTATAACTATTTCAAAACGGAGGAAATTGAAGCCACATTGCTGGGAGCCAAACAGCGCTGGCGGGGCCACAGGAGGCCTGACCTGAGAGGACGTGTGATACTGGATCTGGAGGTAGAGAGGCCAGGTCTGGGACTCTGAGATACCAAAACAGCCCTCAGTTCACTTCTCCCATTGCACTCATTAACTACAGGCAATGATGCAGCCTCCTCTGGACCACGACCCGACTCTCACAGGAGCCACAGAGGAAAACAGAGAGATGGATGGCCAGAGGAGGAGGTAGGGAGGGAGTTAGAAAAATAAAAGGGTCATGGTCATGTGTTGAGACATGCTGCCTACAGCTGTAAAGTGCCACTGGAAGAAGGAACAGGAAAGGGAAGACAGGGAGGTGAGGTTGTATTAATTCCACCAAACGGGTGCTAAGCCGTAAAAATAAACAATCACAACAGTCAGAGTTCAGGCTACACCAAACATCTAAACATTTTATATTGCTGCTTCTAATGCTCCACAACAAGCCAATGAAAGCAGTCTACATAAAATACTCCTTTGGGAAGATGACATATTCTGTGGTCTGACATGCTACACTCCATCTAGAACTATAGACAGCATTTAAACATCAATTTGTGAATTCTTTTAAAAAATGCATGCAGCTTTTATGACCTCAGTAATTGAGAGACTACAGTCAGACCAAAAATTATTCAGACACTAGATATAATTTCTTATATGTATTTGTACTAGCAGGTGGAGGACACTATAGTTCATTTATGTAAGTGAGGATAGCAAAATAAACTGTGACATATTATACCCAAAAATTCTTCATACAGTGGACTTCCAGTAAAATTGATAAAAATCTGGAATCAAAAATTATTCAGACACTTTGACCTGACCATGTTTTGCTTAAGTGTTATCTGACATAATTAAGATTAATGTTTTCTGACACAGTTTAACTCTGAGTTCTTGTAATATTTTATTACCATTTTTTTTAAACTATAGTGAATGAACTGTAATAATGAATGAAATGTTCAAGGTGTCTGAATAAATTTTGGTTTGACTGTATATGGAATATTTGTACATCTGCCATACCACAGGACCATGAAGAATTAAATACTGTAATTAAAAGGTGATTTCAACCTGTAATATGTTCAATAAAGATCAATATCAACATGCAAGTGCAAACTTTGCAATATGCAAAGTTTTGGTGAGGGCAATTACAACAAATTTCATCCATATTCAAATGTTATGGTAAAAAAAAAACAAAAAAAACATCTAATACCATGTAATTAACATGGTATTCCTATCAAGTAGTATTCCATGAGATTTTGGAGTATGATTTTTTTTAATGTTTTTGCAAAGACGTCTCTTTTACTCAGCAAGGTGGCATTAACTTGATCAAAAATACAGAAATATTAGGAAATATTACTATTTAAAATTCTGTTTTTTATTTGAATATGTTTTCAAATGTGATTTATTCCTGTGATGGCAAAGCTGAATTTTCAGCAGCCATTACTTCAGTCTTCAGTGTCACATGATCCTTCAGAAATCATTCTAATATGCTGATTCGGTCCTCAAGAAACATTTCTTATTTTTATCAATGTTGAAAAGAGTTGCTGCTTAATATTTTTGTGGAAACCATGATGATTTTTCAGGATTCTTTGATGAATATAAAGTTCAAAAGAACATTATACATGTCTTTATTCTCAAATTGGATCGAATGTGTCCTTGTGAAAAAAAAAAAAAAAAAAGTATCTTACTGACTCCAAACGGTAGTGTACTTCAAAGAACACCATGTTATTTATTTTTGATTTTTACTTAACCACTAACAACTAGCATGGTAAGTATCATTATACCGACTGTGCTAGTTTTTAGTGGTTAAATAAAAATCAATGAACTCAAGTCCACCTCAAACTCATGAATATAACCAAAATTCAAAACTGTATAAATTCCACTGAAATACACAACAGAACCAGCAAAATAATAAGACAACTGATCGGTTTCCTCCTCTGCTCCTCCCACCCCACGCCCCTCCATTCATCTCAGACACCCCACAGGTTCAGTGCCAGGAGAGGGTGGTACAGCGGAGCCACTGGAGGCTTCAGAAGAAGGCGTGGCACTGATGCGATGTCATGCTTCCAGCAGCAGGCAGGTGGGCCAGATGGCATCAATTATCAGAGAGGAAGAGAAAAAGAGGGTCAGCCTGGCCTAAAGAGGGCTGCCACAGAGTCCTCTGATTAACCTGACAACAACCGGATGACCTCTACAACAAACACAGATTTTAGCATGTGGATCATGCCTGTGATTTATCATCGTCTCTCCAAAATCCTCCTCATTTTTTCTTTCTACCACCAGCAATCATTCCTCACCCATCTTCTTGCTTCAGTCTCTCTCTCTCTCTCTCTCTCTCTCTCTCTCTCTCTCTCAATGGCAGGATGTTGTCCAGAGCCTTACAGGCTTCTATTTTCTCACTGTTTATGTAACATGTTGAAGAGGGCCAGCAAAGGGCTGATAAACATCTCAGTCATCACCCTCTTAAAAACCCGCAAGAGCCACATCAACCTCTACATTTTGCTTGTTTGTTTTTGTCGAGTTTGAAATGTGCGTGTTGATGTAGTACCCGATTGTAGATAAGATACTGTGGATGTGTGTTATAAAATTTATTATATAAAATCTTATAATGTACTGTAGGTGAATAGCGTTTGTTTGCTTTTATTGTTCAGAAGCTTCTCAATTATATTTCATTTAAATATCAACCTATGAATGGTATGAACGTCATGGTTCGGTTCATACCATACTATACAACGAATAGTCAGTCACAGGTGATCCACACTCCAATCCACAAGGGGGCATGCTATAATGCAACACTGTTTGCCAACCGCCACAGGAAAAAGAGCAGGAGAAGAACAGCGCATACCACGTGCGAATGACCGCTTGAAAACAAGTTAGATGCACGCACGTGTCGAATTCACCTTTCTGTGCTCACGGACAAAGGAGAATGTTTTCAGTTTTGTAGCTAACTGTGACCAAATACCTTTTATTTTTTTTATCAGCCCTGCATAAAATATGACCTATCCAAGAGTGCATTCTGTTTACTGCACTACACTAAAGGAGGCTGTACTGTACCAATTATCTCAGGGGGGACTAAATGCCGCTAGGTGGAACAAACTGTGATTTGCACTACTGTCTGTTCAAAATAAATGAAAAGAAACCTAGCATTGTGGATTTGTTGCTTTTTCCAGTAACACTTTAGTTTAGGGTCCAATTCTCACTATTAACTAGTTATAAGGCACATATTAATTCCTTATTCTGTGACCTTATTCTACATCCCTTAATCCTACCCAATACTTAAAGTGAACAACCTTACTATCTAATAAGCAGTAATTAGGGGTTTATTGAAGCAAGTCATAGTTAATAGTGAGAATTGGAGCCTAAAACTAAAGTGTGACCATTTTTCCTATTGTACCGAAAATCGTGACTTCTGTATATGTTACACCCCTAATTTTATATTATATATATATATATATATATATATATATATATATATATATATATATATATATAAGGATTGCGCAATTGTGCACGTGCCTGCCGATGCACCAATGCAGTCATCCAGGCATACAAGTTCCTGCTAATGAAACTCCAAATTAATTATCTTCACTGTGTTTGTCCTTTTCTCTCCCATTTCCCTCCCTCTCTCTCTCTCCTCCTCTCGCTGCTCTGCTTAATGACCTCCTACATACTCGTTTATCATGAGCTCTGCTACATCTCTCCCCCTGCGCTCTCATCCTATCAGCCGCAGCGCAGACCGCCTCCAGTCAGAACAGGTGTGTGAGAGAGTGATTACAGCTCTCTGCCCTCTCCACTCCACAGGAGAGTGACACACACACACACACACACACACACACACACACACACACACACACACACACACACACAAACTCCCACACCAGCGCATTAGACATGCATCTGCACCTAAAGCATCATTAAGATGATAATGTATTCCACTGGGTGACCGTGCAAAATGCAGTCCTACCCACAAGTCTGTGCTGCTCGCCGCGAGCGCCACATTCCACGTCAGCCGCGATTGGCCGAGGGTGGGGAACGATTCCTCCGCTGAACTCTCGCTTGGCAACAACACGACGAGAACCTGCAGCGGAATCACAGCACAGCTCCTGTGGTTTGCATATCTAAATCGCCTGCATCCTACTTGCTCTGATCTCTCTTCATTTATCTTTCTGTAGTAATCTTCCTTATCTAGTGTCTTCCTTTTTCCATCTTTCTCGCTATAATTTAATCTCTCCATTTCATTCACACATTTTTCTTTCTTTTTTCTTTTTTGCAATCACTTCCCCCTGCTTTAGAGCATTCACAGGTTGTTAACATAGCAGCCGGTTGGTGCGAAATACAAATTAGAAAGCTATCCGGTGAGCGCAGGGCAGACTGAGATCACAGGGGAGACAAAGAGAGAGAGAGAGAGGGTAAAGATTTGTTGCATAGTAACACTAAAGCCAAACAGTGAGACAGAGTCACAAATCAGCTCAGTTGTTGTTGCCTCCAGGGCCTGACACATGGCCAGGCATAAACACATTATGAGAAACAAGGTAAAAAGCAAAGAAAAACAGAGTGGAAGAAAGTGCCTTCATACACAGAGTATTATAAGCTGTTCCAAAACCTCATGAGCTGCCTAAATAGGGATCACTGATACATTCCCAATGCAGAATGCAATTTGGCTGATATTGCTTTATGATAATACCAATAATTTAAAAAAAAATCTAAATCAAATTAATTGAAAAAAAAAAAAAAAAACCAGCAAAAAAACAAAACAAAAAAACAATTTAATTATTCTTGTCTTTTGAAACAAAGAAATAATAAAACAAAACACATTATTTATGAGTATAATATTACTACAAATATTAATAATGCTTTAATAACTAATTATTATTATTATCATCATCATGTAATAATAATAATTATTATTATTATTCATTTTTTTTATGTTTTTAAATGTCCAAAAATGTTTGACTTTTGAGACAAAACTAAATGATAATTAAATAAAGCAAAATGATTTGCATTGTTTTAATGATTACAATTTGAATAGAATTATAATAATAACAATCATTGTATGAAGTATGAACAGGTCAGCAACGTGATCTGAGCCAGTCACAAGCAGTCACAGATGCTGCGATATTTTCAAACATGTTTGATATTATAGCCACGTGATCTTGTAGTGTGTGCAATGCAGCGCCAAGGTGAAACTAATCCAGCCAATCACAGTGCAGATGGTATAAATGGAAAAATCTCGTAATCACTTTCTTTTCTTTCATGAATTAATGCAAGAAAACTTTTTTTTCCCCTCGCTGTAGGTCAGGACTGCCTCTTGACCAAATATCTTGTAGTTTGTGCACCTTGTCAGCGTTGTGTTGTGTAGTATGTGCGCTGCTATGAGAAACCCTGGCCAAGAAACCCTGTTGTGTAGTATAAGCACCACAGCAATTCAGGTAGTTTTACAGTTCTGTAGCGTGAGCTTGCCCTTAGTCAGCTCAATTGGTTTTGCAATAGAGCTCAAGACTCACACATATCCCTACCAAAACATATATTCAGCAACTTGGTGGGCCGAAAAAGAACCATGAGAAATTATCTCATTGTATTTCTAAAGCGCTTTTCACGATATTATCTCAAAGCAGCTTTACAAGGATCTATAACCTCTAGTAAGCAAACCAAGGGCATAAAAAGCCGGGACACCAGGCAAAATTAAATTCTGGTACAAATCAACTACTTGTGCTATGCCTGCTTTCTTAAAAGCAATGTTCCCATGCTCCTGTGTGACAGACAGTAGCCACACAGGGGCTGTCACGGGCTACAGGCTCTCACAGGCCTCCTCGTCTTTAATGTGAAAGCAGGGGAAGATAAAACGCGGCTTATCTGCAAAGGAATCAGAGCCTGTTCTTTAGTAGACACACTGCAGATACAGATCTTAGTCCAGGGTTTCTCTCTCCTGCCAACACATGTGAGATAAGGAGAGTAGCAAAGAAAGAGAGCGAGAAAGAGATAAACAAGCTTCCATTCTGGTTAACCGGACACTTCCATTAGATGGTTATGTTATTCAATCTTACACGACTCAAGTAGCCTAATATCTAAAACTCTATTAAAGCTGGAAGAAACTAAGAATTAAAGAACTAAAATTAGGACGATTTGTTTCACATATAGTGCAAACTTACGTGTTAATTGCTTAGCTCAAGGGTTTTCAAACTGGAGGCCACAAGGGGGTGCTACAGAGTCTATAAATTTGAGTTAAAAATATATTTTTTCGACTGTCAAAATTAAGATTTGTTAAACATCACATTTATTAAATATCACAATTGTTATGTAAATTAAAAATATTTTACATAAATTATATAGCTTTACACAAAATATATAGCTTGACGTCATGAAAAAGATTTTACGATATATTGTTTCGAGCGTCACATTTCCAATAGCGTCACAATATCACAATAACATTTTCATTATGCAAATTATCAAATATTTTAATTACATAAATATTTAATAAATAGCTGACAAAACATTTAAAATATTTCTTCCTACAAAAATCTGTGGTTGTAAAAGATAGACTAGATCACTGTACTTCAATCTCTCACAGACTCATTTCCATTCATGTCAAATTAAGTACTGCGTACTCTGACTAAGGTCTACAGTACAGATTACCAATTAAACGCATCCGAGTCTTGCGAGACAGCTTGAAGCGCTATTCAGCACCGTCCTTGTTCACCTTGTTTTCTTCAATGAGAACAACGTCTGAGTCATTCACTACCTCGGGCAAGTACGAAGGAGAGCAAAGGAGAGTTGCTTTTTCTTTGCAGATCTGCTTCGCTACAAGGGAAACCCATCCAGGCACATTGAATAATTCATAAATAATAAAGGGTTTGTGCCCCTTGCTGGGCCTTCATCTGCAGTACGTAGAAGACAGAAAAGGATGTTAAGGATTGTTCGGGTCTTGTTAGACAGGGACCATAACGGGGTAGACCGAGGTAGACCACGGCCTGCTCTGCGAAGCACTGACGCCTTTAATGAGAGGAAAAAATGCAAAGCAAGACGCCCTGTTTTCATCCAACCGTGATGCCATGTGAATCTTACATGAATCATCCCCTTATAACGCTAACGTACAGTCGGCCAAAATAAGCAGGCATCCTAACCTGAACCAAGAGTGCATTCAGAACCAAAAAAAAAAAAAAAAACCCAGAGCAGCACATTGCACTCTTGTAAGTGAGAGGTCTTGCTGAGCAGAGCACATGGTGGCCTTTGCACCCCAGATCCACTTGACCTCTGACCTTTCATGTGCTGCCCTCACTCACACTGCCTGAACTGGAAGTGCTTGAAATCAAAGTGGTTGCAGAATCCTGTAAGTTAGGGCTGCATGATATATAGAAATAAAATCGATATTGCGATATGGCTTAGTGTGATTGTAAGAAGATATATGTGCTGTTTTCAGAATCAAGCGTGTCATTTACACACATGAAGTTTGTGATACAGTTTTTCAGAGTCTCAGAATGGCTACTGTGAATCAAGCCGCACTGAGACGCTATGAGTGAAACCGCAATTCACTTTGAAACCAGCAGCTCATTATTTATTTGCTGGCAACCTGTCAAAAAAAAAAGCTTCACAGTATACCGTTTCCAAATTTTTCAAGTATTTCCCCGATTCATAGTAAAAAGTAATTTTTCAGCTTTTTAAAATTTTATTTATTTACTTATTTTTTAATTTTCTCTTTTCACTCCCAAACAAAATCACCCCAAGAATGATTATTCTTTCCAATTAGTCATCCAGTGAAACATCCTGTATTTTTTTTATATCGCAATATATATCACAGAAAATCGAAATATTGCAATGTCAATTTTTTTTCCCCCCAAATATCTTGCAGCCCAACTGTAAGTACATCAAAGCAGACCAGGCACTTCCAGGATTCATGTGGGCACTGCAGGAAGTTGTAGGTGAAAGAGAAGGAAATGAAAAGGCAAAAGCAGGGGGAGGTAGAAACTGACAGCGTGCCAATGACTAATCCCCCCCAACCCCTCGCTGCACAAACAGACACGGAATGTTCTATATAAAGGAAGCTCACAGTCGAGCTGGGCTCCTGTTGGGAAGGGACGCGCCACATTAAGTGGAATTTACTTTTAAAGCGGACACCCCTGCTCACGTTACCGTGTGCTGTAACGCTACCCCTGTGCCACGGCCTCTCGAGGGGTCAAACCCAGCTCTGCTCACACCTTTAAAATCACCTCGGCAGCTCCGCTGTCCTTAAAATAGATGGAAGAGAAGGATGAGGACTCAGGCACCTGGTTTCATCTACTTATCATTAAGGGATAGTTCATCCAAATACACGAAACTTCTCTGATCATTTACTCATCTTCATGTTGTTCCAAATCTACATGAGTTTTTTCTTCTGTGAAGCACAAATGAATATATATATATTTTTTAATAATATTTCAACTAAAACAACAGTAGGTCCTTTTCACTTTAATTGTATGTACACACACACACACACACACACACACAAAAGACATTTTTCTAAATATTTTCTTGTGTTTCACAGAAGAAAGTCAGCAAACATGCACAGTGATAACTGAACTACGGTGGCTTTTATCATAGTCAAGCTACATCTGTCTTCATCTGTCTGCCAAAAAATGACCCAATGCATAATCAAATATTTGCAAATCACCTGAGCAAGTGCCAATATTAATCTCATTAACATGTAAACCGTCCTATCTAGAAATATTAAATAGTATCATCATTATTTAAATTATTATTAAATAATTAAAATGATATGTTTTCATATTATTATTATTAATTAGCTAGTACCTACAAAGTACCTTTGTTTATACCCACAACTGCATTACTGCAACCAATAGGTCATAAATATTTGTAATAAATATTATTTTTAAATAATACTATTAGTATTATTTATTATTAATTAGCCATTCAAAGAAAGTACCTTTGTTTCTACCCACAACTGTACGTGTAAAACTACGTGAAGATCCTTTTAGCAGCCATGTAGGCTATAGTCCTATAGCGTTCTAGCCCAGCAACACAGACCAATATTTATTAACATTTTATTAAATAGTATTATTATCATTATTAAAATTAATATGCAAAATTATGTTTTTATATTTCATTATTATTATATATAAAAAATCTAATTATCATTATTATTTAAATAATTAATTAAAATGATATTTTTTATATTTTAAATATTATTATTTAGCTATTCAAAGCACCTTTGCTTCTATTCGTAACTGTACTTGTAAAACTTGTGAAGAACCTGGTGACCATTTTAGCGTCCATGTTTGGTCCTATAGCATTCTCGCCCACCAACAGAATATATTTGGAGCTCCTTATGGCCTAACTGATGTCTTTATTCACTGCTAGGAAACCTGACTAGCGGACACAGTTGAAGCAAGCTGGATTGCCAGTTTATGGAAGGATGTTTAGGAAGGCTCGCAGCAGCTGCTCCAGGCATGTCACATTTATCTAACGCTAACCCCGGCACATTGTGCAGGGCTTCTTTTATCACCCCGGTCCCAGATGTGCATCGTATGAAGGCTCAAGGTATATAAATAAACACCCAAGAAATTTCCTGTGATGAGCGCTAGCCACGCAAACCCAGCGAGTTGCACTCATCGTGACAAAACGTTACACCCTGTCCGTTTATCATCAACCCAACAACTGTGCTAACCTTGTGAGAGATTATGGCTCTGGCTTTCACACTTACCGTTTAAACCTCACCCATGCACATACCAGCAACTGAGTCAACCTTGTGACAAAAGGCCCCCGGTGGGGTTTTCAATTACATTCAAACTCTATTCTGCGCAGAACTTGCGTCACTTGAAGCAATGTTAGAGGCAAAGAGAGGGTTTAAGCACACTAGATATGTAAAGAAGTGAATTGTTCTGTCAGATAGCACTGTGTTTACAACATACTACATAAAAATTGCAGGAAGTCAATGTTGTTGGCTCCACTACGCTAAAGTCAGCTAAGGTAAACTGACAGCGAATTGGGAATAACAATTACATACTTTGTAAAGCGCCGTGTACATATTTGTTCATGTTGTTACAGCCTTTTGTACTCAGTAAATACCTGGTAATTAGAGGGCTGTACAATGAAGTGTAATCTACACAGGCTAACACACACACACACACACACACACACACTGTGTAAACCAGCTGAACAACACACCAGGGCCTCCAAATGCAAAAAGGAAAAAAGATCTTATTTCAATAAACACCCTTATTAGCTTTGAGACATTTTGTGAGGACTTCATTGAACAAACATTGATATCAGTTGGAACGAACACTGCCAATTAGCACCTGTATGCTGTAAGAATTTCAGGAAAAATGCAATAAAGGCCTCGGAAAGAGCGGGCTGACGAGGGCACGTGTGGGCGCGGTTGAATTACAAGAGACCCCGGTGGAAGAAAATTAAAAGTTGCTCCGGATGCCAAGAAAGCAATGCATAAAATTGTTCACTTTGGATTAAAATATAATGAAGCAAGTAAATGCATCTTTGTCTGACATGCTACACTTTCAATTATTCATGTGGAAAGGGAGAGAGAGAGGGAAAACAACAACTGGCAAACAGATTCCCCAGGGTGTTCAGCCCATATACTAGGAGGCACATGATGGCAAGGATGAATTTCTCTCTCTCTGCCTGTTAAAAGCTTTAATAGTCCTTGCGAGGCTCACAGCACCAGCTTTTTCTAGTAGGGATGCATCAATATTACATTTCTGGCTGATACCAATAAGATGATTAATTTCCTGATATGGATAATAAATTGCCAGTATTAAAATTCTGTACTATTTTATGTAAAAAAAAAATTAAAACACTAAAAACTAAAATGCAACAAGTGAACTTAGGCATCGCAACATTAATACACTGCATGAAAAATGGACAGATTTGCTAAAGATATATAGGATGAATTCAGGGTGATTGGGACACTTTTTGCCATTGAGATGACTACACACACACACACACACACACACACATACACTTTTGAACAGTATGTGTTCACAAGATAATAAATATATTAAATATATTAAAAGATGAAAAACAACTCTGAAATTGTGCATCCCTAACAAACAACTACAACAATTAACACCACAATGCCAAACTTGTCATTTTCTCTGCATGTCTTCTTTTCGATCCTGGCACAAGAGCATCAAGCCATCAATTGATTTGTTTCGTATCGGATAAAAAGCAAGGTTAAGCAGCTAATTAAAGAGGCTCTTGATCGATTAAGCACAAACCATGTCTTGTCAATAAAACAAACCATCTTGCAACACAACAATGCTGGAATAGCATTTTAAAAGCAGATAAACTCATGTTGCAAACTTCCAAGGTTGGAGAAAACCCACCTGAGCTCCAATGCAAGATTAGTGTTGGTGATGCTAACATTCCTGACAGGGAAAAATCCTTTCCTTTCATTTGTCACTGGGATTATCCTCTAAGACTCAATCGACACACACTTTCCCTGTGGATCTACAAGAAATCGGATTGGTGAGTCGTTTAGACATAGTCCTGTTTGCATATCATGTCTGCGGACATAGAGGAATTCCTCTCAACATCCTTCCGGGATTTGCGGCAAATAGCAAGGAGATAAAAGGCGGATAATCCTGGAATGCCAGAATCCCTTAACCCATCATCCTGGATCCAACCGCGAGGCATCACTGAGAGAAAAACCCTTCTGCGAGCAGAGATTCAGTGGCCAAGAGCGGCTCCCCCTGACTCCAGAGTCCCCACTCTATCCTCACACTGCTTAAAAGCTTTACAGCGAGAAAGAAGGGGATTTAACTAAGTGGTAAATGCGGTGAAAGGCGGGGAGGGAGCGGGTCGGGGTGGGGGGCATGTACTGTATGTTTCCCTACTGAGCAATAAAAATGGCTTTACAATGATAAAGCCCCCTAACGTGCAAACCTCACCTCATACAAAGACCTTGCTCATTTGAAACTCCAATAAATGGAAGGCAGTAAGAGAAGTCTTGTGATTTATGTGACATCTGTAAAAGAGACAAATCACTCTGGATTTCAAGTTTTCATGTGCCTTTTTCATGTATTGTCCAATTCTTCAATACCTGTGTATTCTCTACAGGACATGAATTACACCTCAAATCATAACTTGAGAAGTAAGCTTTACTTCCATAATTGGAAAAAAAAAAAAAAAAAAGAAAAGAAAAGAAGAAGACAAAAACAGACAAGAAAATCTTAGACATATAATGAGGGAGACACATCATAAAGACTATCATAGCAATGCCATAACAACCAGGGATGTGCAAAATTCAAAATTTAAGAAGTTGGAATTTGAATTGAACTGGCACACACACAAGTTGAATTGGAAGAAAGTGGAATTTACAGACTTACATTCACAGAAATTTGACAGGCAATGGCATTCTGGGAAATAGTGTTGTCAAAAGTTACAGACTTTGGTACCAAATCATTACTGAAATTTTAAAAATGTGACAATACCAGCATTTCCCTCTAGCATTTTAAGCGCTGTTGAATGGATTCTTAAACACCTCTGATTGGCCGTTGTGTTCACAAGCTCAACATACATGTCTGTGATTGGCTACAATGATCAACGCTTCAATAACATGTTATAAATAGACATCTTTGATGCTCTTCCCCGATACAAATACACACGGGAGAGTTTGAAAGCAGGCGTCTATCAGCGGATATATTAGGGATCCGCTGATAGACGCTTGCTTTCAAAGGCTCCCATGTGTATCTTTGTAAGCGCTTGGTGAAGAGCGTCATTGATGTCTATTTACAACATGTTTCTGAAGCGTTGATCATTGTAGCCAATCACAGCCATATATGTTGAGGGTGTGAACACAATTGCCGATCAGAGGTGTTTAAGAATCCGTTCAACAGCGCTCAAAATGCTAGAGGGAAATGCTGGTATCGTCACATTTTTAAAATTTCAGTACCAACTTGGTACCGAAGTCGGTGCTTTTGACAACACTACTGGGAAATCAAGTGTTCTTCCACTTTGGTTTATAAAATTAGTTGATCGAATATGATGATGAATAAATTCAATCTATTTGTCTGTCTACTTGTTTCAAATTTAATTTGAAAATCATATTTGCTACCTCAAATTACATTCAGATTCAAGTGATTCAACAGATCCAAAAACCAAACTAGAAAAAAAAAAAAAAGCATAATCTTTGAATCTGTGACCGATGGCAAGCTATCATCACCTCAGCCCAGACCCTTTCCCTCGGTCATGCTCTATTAACAGGTGGCGTGCTCCTCATAGCAGACACATGCACCTTGAACGCCAGCCAGCCACATCAAAACCTAACCGGACCCAGGCCTTGAACCTGCCCACCTGGAGGCTGTATATCACACAGCCAGAGCTTCGCTGAGGAAATCTCACTAGATCAAACAAATACCAGGAAGGGGGAAACTGACAAAAATACTCCAGGAATCACCTCTCTCTCTCTGTACTATCCCTCAACTGATGAACAGGCACCTTGTGAGTTATAACTGAAAGCTCCCTGCGGGTAATCAGAGCATAACAGAAGTTCGCCCTGTGGAGTCGGACTGAACGCGGCCCAATTATATTCAGTGTACGTGGGTGTGCGGCATCTGCCAGTGCCCTTCAAACCCTCGGTATGACGCAGCAGACAAATCAATGATAAGCCCACCGGGCTCCTTATGCTCACGACACCTCTCCGTCTTCGTCTGCCTTCCCTTCCCATTATAGCTGGCTGTCACTTGTTGGATTATTACCGCTGCACTCTGCACCCAGAGTACGGAGAGGGGGTGGACAGAAATGTCTGCCTCCTCTCTTAAAGTCAGCACTCCCTCGCTGAAATTTAACAAGATAACCCTGCGGAGAGTAGCACAGAATGAGACCGAGCAGAATGACAAACATGCAAGTGTGTGCACAACTGAATGTTCAGTTTTTCATTAGTAATCTATCTACAATCCATCTTCTCAATGTTTGGCTTATCTAATGGAACAATCAAAAAGCACTCTAGTACAGGTCATTTAATTCAATAAAGCTTTTGTTTCTGCTCAAGTATGAAACTGAAAACTTCTTACATGTGGCTTTGGAATTCTGCTCAGCGTTCTGGATGTCACGTTGAACGAACACGCGTGGAAGCGTGAACCAAACCCTGACAGTTTTGACAATGTTCCACACCTCAGAGAAACATTGGTTTTGATTGGTTTACACTGAAAACAGCATAACAAGCCCTTATGCAATATTTACAGTACAATTTAATATACTAATAATTGTTGCACATGTGTGTAGGAAATTTTTCCTGACGTGCACAACCCAAATCCAGATGTTGGGCATCGGTGCCCAGGAAAAACATGATGGATAAACACAGGGAGCCGGAAAATGAAAACAGCACACATTAAATATAATCAAGAAGAAACAGAAACATGAACAGGCCACTTGTGTTCTCACATATAATTTGTTTTTACGGGAGCGAGACTTTGCCAAGAAGATCAAGATGAGGGCACTGAAATTATATGAAGAAAGTCCAAAGCCTTGCCGACAGTCCACACTTTGGCAAACACAGTTCCAAGGAGCTGCTAAACTCTTCAGATCGCATGAGGTTGGAGGCTGAGGATTTCCAGAATCTACCTTCTCAACCCCTCAAGGCACAATACAATGAAATGCTATATATAGCTAGCAAAATACATATGTTCTTCAAAGGCAAACTTTCTATAGAAAGGCGAAAATGGTAGAAAAATGGTAAAAAAAAATTTGCTAGTAATCGATTAAAGGTGCAGTAAGCGATTTCTGAGCAATGCTGTTGAAAGTGGACTGGACCGAGCACCACAACTTCAGCTATAATAAAGAGACATCCACTCTTGCATTGCATGTTTGTGCATTTTGTGGGCGGAGCAATGAAGGGTGGGGTGTGTTTGTTTGGACTGATTTCAAATATCAACAGTGTTTCTCAGAAATCGCTTACTGCACCTTTAATACTGCTTTTAGGAGCATCAATAGTGGTATTTCTGTTTAAGAACTGGACAATTGATATGCAAAACCAGTTTGTAATTGTTTGATTTTTGTTACAATATTACCTAAATTCAATACAGTGCAATACTATCATCACTAACCTCTAAATGTGATAAATGTGCTTTAATATTGCATTGAATAATAAAAACAATAAGTCAAATAATTTATGCAAGTAACACAATAAAATATTACATAACTTTACCTGTAAACAATGGCACTGTTGGGTGTTATTTTTAAAGACTTACCAGATGGCGCCATTTATCTGTAAATTCAGTATTTAAGAAAAGATCAAGTAGAAAAGCATGAATATTGATTAAAAAAAATAATAAAATAAAAAAAAAAATCTGTCAAACCGACTCCTATCCGTTCTACAATCATACTCATTTCAATGACTAAAATTCCCTGATATTTCCTGGTTTTACATCACTGTGAGAAACATTAAAGAACCTTTATTTTTAAGAGTGCAGCTCTGAAAATGATCTACAATGAAGACTAGTTGGCTACTAAACTGCATAAAGTAAAATTTATAGACAGAAACACCTACTATACAAATATCTAGTGGCTTGCTGAGCCAAGCTTTACCGCACACGGTGCTTGGCGGACGTGACATACTAGAGTGCGGTTTGAGCACCTATCTAAATAGTGGTAGTCTAACTAGCCCAGCACAGGCCACTGTTTGCACAGGCTCTCTCTCAGCTCTCTGATGTTGCCACAGTGCTAAACTGCACAGCTGTTGTGCAATCTGTGGTGGTGTTAATTACCCTAATGTGAACGGCAGCTTGTCAGCCCCACACTAACAAAGAGGCCTTATGGTTTTAATGTTGGCCATCTTTCGTTCACCCTCCCCTTCTGCTTTTCGCTTTCTCTTTGCCCTTTCACCATCTTTAACCTTCTCTTCTTTCCCTCTCTTTTGCGTCTTCTGTCTCAGTCTTCATTCAACTCCCATTTCTAACTCTCCTTACTCTGGCAGACCACCCGCCATATATTCTACATATCCCTGGAAGAAGAAGAAGAAAAAAAAAACACATCTAATGAAACCTCCCTTCGCAAATCTGCTTAGTAAGGAGAGAAAGCAGCTAAAGGACCAGATTAAACAAGGATTTAATCCAGTGCCAGTGAAAGGGCTTAAAAGGAAATATGAGAGCAGTGAATAGTAGAATGCAGATGCCCTGAAAGGAAGGGAAGGCGGTAAATCTGAAACAATCACTGCACATCTGACTTAGCATCTGTAAAAGCCTCAGAGACCTCCAGCTAAGAGAGAGACATTTTTCACAAAACTTCCTGGAACACTTTCATACAAAAGACTTAGTTTGAGTCCACTTTATCAGCCACATTAAAATCAGAAGAGGCCGCTCCTTTACACACAAATCAGATTTATACACAATTAGGCTTAGATACAAAAATATTGCAAAATGCAGTTAATTTTTTTTTTTTTTTTTTTGCTGGGAATCTAAAAGTCACAACAAACACAAAAAAATTCATTACTACACAATGGAAAAATGCTTTAAATGGGTTTTGTTAGTAAGCACATCCTAGGGGGCGTACTGTACTCTAGATCATTGCTAGATATACTTATCTACACTCTTAACATCCTAAAGCAGGTCTGAGATAACTACAAAAGAACAAATAGCTCCGGCAATGAATTTCTCAAGCAGTATAACTGTGAATTATACCAATGTGGCACTTCTCTCAGGTGCGTGCACTGTTACTCTTCCTTCCTCTCCTCTTCAGACTCTTTCCTCTATTATTAGAAGGAAAGAACAGCTGGTAAATAGCATGTCTGGGCCGTGGGCTTCCATAATTTTCCAAATCACAAAAGGCACATTTAATTATGAGCTATAAAGGTGACAAAAGACACGCAAGAGCCTGACCGGAAAGCACAGGGCTGAGGAATGCAGGAAAAAGCCACATTTGGGACAAATAAAATCTTCAGTTGTTCTAGAATCAGTCTAAGGCTACGTCAACATTAATCTGGATATATTTGAAAACTGTCATCTTTGTATGAATGTAAAATGAAGATTGTACAAAGTAACATTTATCTTTAGCAACACTATTAAAGTGAACAGCAGGCACAATGCTGGTACAAACACAGATATACATGGGTACAATATGAGTGACTACAAGTGTACAATGCAAAAACTGTGTTTTCAAATGTATCCACTTGGGAAACTAGGTCTTCAAGAAGCTCAGTTTTTGCCATCTCAGTGTGGATGAAAGACCAAAACGTAGAGATAAAGATGAGTTTTTAAATTCATCCTGAGTGGACGTAGCCTAAATCTCGATACTCAAGAATCTACACTGTCAGGCCTGCAAACAGACCCACCTTCACACACTCAACATATACTCCAGATAAAACACATTCAAGGTAGAGAAAGAGACACCCTGCACAAAAGAGACAGGACGTCTTTGGTGCGCCATTCTTTCATTGCACAAAAAAGCAGGGCACTATGCTCCCGTACACAATGGCTAATTGGAACGGGATCACACAAGATTAAAGAGAGAGGTCTTGGAATTATTCATCCGCCTGCCTCTGTGTTTGAAGTGTAGTGGCTGTGGTTAATCTGCAAGGCTTTGACAACACAACAGCAGCAGCACAGCCGGCCAGCGTAACCCAAGCAGAGAGGAATAACTCCCTGACATCCAGCTTGTGTGCCGTGTGCACCGGGCCCCGTTCAGCTGCATCCGCTGTGTGCAGCCAGCTTGAAATCCAGCTCACCCAGCCAGTGAGTCACTGACCTATGACTTCAGCAATACCTGGAGGTATTCAAAAGGCCTTGGCACGTTGCTGTTGTGTGCTCGTGTGAAAGCGTGTGTGAGCGTTTGACATTTAGAAGAAAAAAAATGACAGGAGAAAAAAAAAAGACGATGGGACATCACAAAGCTTAGAAGGCTTTACCAAGAGTAAAGTGATAAGACAGGGGGAAAAGAGAAAAAAGAATGGGGAAAATGGGCTATATTGTTATGGCAGTCCATTGTCTGGCCATCTCAAAACTCATAGGAAAGGTCACTTTCTATACAAAATAGAGTATAGCCTCACAGAAATATCACCTTTTATTATAATAATATAATATAATGTAGTTTAGTTTTTTTTTTTTTTCTGTTTGCTGTGCATCTAAAAGTCACAAAAAAAAACCCCCACCAAAATCGTCCTCATTGACAATGGCAAAATGCTTTTAATGGGTTTTTTTGTTAGTACACCATTAAAAACAAAGGTCCCAAAAACAGAGTTTTTGCAGCAATGCCATAGAAGAACCATTTTCAGTTCCCCAAAGAACCTTTTAGTGAACAGGTCTTAAAAGAACCATTTTAAAAATCTAAAGAACCTTTTTCCACTATAAAGAACTATTTGGGTAATGGAAAGGGTCCATGAATGTCAAATGTTCTTCATGTAACCATAGATGCCAATAAAGTACCTGTATTTTTAAGAGTATAAGCAATTCCTAAGGGGTATACTTAAGCCAGCTTAGTCAAAATTATCACAGAAATATCACCCATTTCCAGAGAAATTAAATATAATATAATATAATAATAATTTCAATTTTAAATGTCATATCTTTACAAGTATAACACATATCAACATTCAGGGCAGTTTATCTTATATGATAGCTAATGTACAAGGTAACACCCTTGATAACAACAATAAAAAAAAAATCTCCCTAATCACCAACATTAATGAGCCCAGTTTACAGCCGAATAAATCAAGTCACTATGGAGATAAGGCGAAAACATACATTTCCCTTCCTGCACCGTGCTTGTCTACCTTTATCATGTCTTACTCTTACAAAACTCCATTTATTTCTCTTCGGACTAAGAGGACTCAAGATGTTAGTTTCATGCCGGAAGGTCTGTCATATCAGCCTAGGCTGTGATCTGCCTTGACTCTTATATTACAAATAGCTGGCAGATTTTTCCTCACCCTCTTATCAGGACTGCGAGCCAGACCTCCGCCATATCTGCTCTCCGCGCCTGATAAGTGGAGGGTTTGAAGATACGAACGAGGGAGCGTTTGCAAGCTAATTCCAGAGCTGCATCTGCACAAGATTAAAGATTAGCCTCTGGCCACGGGAAAAAAAAAGAAGAAATATACATTTGATTTGTCGAAGAGGAAGGTGAAGGTGAATGGATGTCGTTTTAACAGTCATAGCAATTCTGCTTCACTTACTGCTATTTCATATCGCAAATAGACTTTGAAAGTCTTGCTCAGTGGTGTAATGAAAGTAGAAATCAGAGTAAAAAATCTTTCCTGACCAAAATGCACATATTCCACCATCAATCTTGTGAAATTTCCACCAGCAAAGTATACATATGATCTCTTACTAAAGTGAATTCTGTGACCTCACAGCCACCTGACCCAGTCTCAAAAGTCCCTGACACTTCAGAGAGGAGAAACTCTTATGTGAATTAGGTAGTCTATTTCTTCTTAAAACTTCTGTGTGTAAAAGCTGTAAATCTGAAATCATAAAGCTGAGCAATGCAGCAATCAATTTGCTGCATTAACTCTGCGTTCATAAAACATTATGCGATTCGAGTAACATATAATTATCATATATCAACACATAAGACACCCGCAATGTAAAATGATGCAGTGCAAGCCATAAACATGATTTGTGAAGGTGGCGACGAGTATCTTAAATGGTCTTGATGCAAATCCTCTATGCAAATCGCATTCAAAGTGCTAATGCTGACAGACAACAAACCACCACAATCTCTGATCTATGCTCTGCCCAGCCTGAGGCACGCTGTTTACATCACCATATGCAAGTCTGTAATAAGCTTCAACTCAAAATAAGCTAAAATTCAAGCTGTCTCATATTTGTTCCCATGTACAAATTTCCTATCCAAACATGTAGCCAGCTATAACAATTGGTAAAGGTAGATTTGACATCAAAATTGCAGGCTCAGGAACCAAGGCACAGCTTATATGCAAAGGACTTATGGGTAACCTTGAACGGTTGATTAGGCAGAGTCTAGATATCCTATGTAATATGAAATGAATGCAACTCAATATACAATGCCAGAGCTTGAAAAATGTAAACCGTATGTGTAAAGACACAGAAAGAATGTGGATGGGTCAATGGCAAAAAAGGAGATGAAAAGTTCTTAGAAATGTCATCTTTATATTGTGTGTACATTAATCAAACATTTAGAGCATATTCAACAAAAATGCTGACTTAATGCCTATAAAAATCAAGAGGTGTAACCAAGTGAAAACAACCTTGAAGACACTTCAGTGTACGTAACTTCATCATTATTTAAAAAAAGAATGTTTTTAGAAATAATGAATTGATTTCATTACTAAAGAAAAGTATAAATTCTGAGTTACTCTATTTGACCTGAACAAAAAGCAGGTCAAATGTGTGATATTGTTATGAAACTCCATGACCTTGAAACACAATCATCAGGGTCTAAAGGGGCCGTCTTTTAATCATCTTTTAATATTTTTTATTATTATTTTTATTTTATATCACATGACAACAAAATGGCTTCCTGCTGGTTGGTAATACCACACTGACTTCTATTTGGTGGAGCAAAGTTTTCAAGTATTAGTACTTTAAAACTGCATGACTGCTTATATTTTTATTTTTATTGTTTTTAAAATAGTAATAAAAGATAAATAGAAAACTAAGTTTTTTCAGATTTAAAAAAAAATATAATAAAACAATCCCCTGATGGTTACACCACCTAGACATTTTTACTTAAACCCCTACAAAAATGACAAAATGAATTTTAATTCTGAAATTGAAAACGTGTATCAAAGACAAGGTGTAATGAAATTTTAAATTATTACTGAATAATTTAATAGATATAGACCAAAAAAATAAGCGTCATGTCAGTGAACCATATGCAAAGCCTAAGCAACAAATGAAGAAAAAAGAATCTCAATACAAAAAGCCAGACCTTGACAGATGTAAACTCTATATGTACAGAAAGAAAGAAAGAAAGAAAAAGATTTCAGATGCTTATTTATCATTTGATTCTAAATAAAAGTACAACAAAGCTGCAAAACACAAAGCGCACATACACAATAATGGCATTAAACCGAATGAAACTCAATAACTTCGCGTTGTAAATTGCTCGTGAGATCAGTGCGCGAGGGAAATAACACATTCAAAACCTGAACCGCTATATGGTTCAAGCAAAACCTTATTCATAGGACTTCAGACAAATGCGGTGTGGTTTTCATTTGTCTTTCCCCCCTCTTTTCTTCATTTCAAAAAGATTGTGATCAAATTATTTCCCGCAAAATATAACAAGGTTTCAGAAGCATTCAGGACATATTCATTATCGTAGGCTTATTCTTTATGGAAAACATATCCTTACCGAATTCTATATTAGATTCGCCTCCATCGGAGAAAAACACTTGCCAAAGGTGACAAAAAAAAAATGCAATTCCGTTACATCCAGTAAATGCCGTATGAAAGCTACGGAAGATTTTTTTCGCCGAGCTCGCGTAGATCGCTACCGACTGAAGGCGGACAAGAAATACGAACCTGTCCCAACAATAAATCTTCAGAGGAACGTTTTTAACGACTGCGGTGGCGAAAGCTGTCAGAAGCGGGGGATATTTTCAACGACAGATCAGACAGACTGATATCTGTTCAGCAATGAGTCATACATTCCTCACTCAGGTGAATAGAATCAGGTTTTTAGTCAAGGTAAGGTGAAGGCGATAGATATGAATCCCAAGTCGTGGAAGCTCCTATGACAGATCATTAACAATAGATTCCCAGCAGAAGTACCGCTCGCTTTCACAGCCAAAAACACCGCAGAACAACAATTCCATGGATTTGAGCTCTTGGTAATCTCGTTTATCTCGAATAAGTGAGCGAATCCATTCGTTTTCGACGTATCTGGAAGGTTTTAAAAGTCCCCACACGAATTAAGCGCGTCCAGCGCCTCCGCTGCGCGAGGCTCTCCAGGCACATACGGGAGCGAGTGTTCCGTGAGCGCGCGCTGAAGTGCGCTTCAAGCGGCCACTCCGCTGGGTGTGTTAAAAAAAAAAAAAAAAAAAAAATGCACAGGACAAGACCAAAGCAATCGATGTATGAGAGGCGGAGTTTAATTCATACCAGCCTTTTTTCTTTTCTTTTTTTTTTTTAAAGAAAAAAAAAAAAGCTCACTCTAGCAGACATTTATAAATGTCATATGGACGACTTTCAATTTAATGCAAAAAATTACTACATTTTCTCCTAAACCTTTCCATAGATGCCAAAGTATTGTACAATTCCAGTGAGCTGTTCACAAACACAACCTTTACAGACTCAAAGACCGCCAATATAGAAAAGCTAGATTATTTTTGCCAATGAGCTTGACAACTTGCCCTTGACTTTAAAAATACCTTACTTTTATTTTAACTCTTATCTTCAACACATACTTGATCCTTGCTTTAGAATATTGTAGTGTGGTTTCATTTCTTCATCCAATGGCTATTTATACAAAAAAAAAAAAAAAAAAAAAACTGGCAGATTTTTTAAGCAAAGATAAAAACACTGTTACAGAAAACAAGCATTTGTGCAATTGAAATTTTCACTCAAAAGCTCAGATATTGAGGTGTCGCCCTTGTGACAATTTTATCTTGTCACAACTAGATTAAATGGGATCCGACAGTTTCTGAATCTGTGTTCAAAAGGGATAAGTCTAAATCTATTCTGCAAGTGGGTCAATTCAGTGAGATCAAATTTGTTCAGCAGTCAAATCAAATTAATAGGCAAAAGTGTCAAAGACCAAGAGTAAAGGGCACAATTCCTAAACAGAATTCTTTCTTAAATGTTTTCAGGAAGAAGAATTGCACATCTTGTATTTTATTGAGGGCCTGACCTATAAACTGTGCAGACAATGCAATACAGCTTGACTGAATCAAAGCAATTTTCTCACCAAGGGATTTAAGCTGCGGCTGGCCTTAATAAGAACCAAATGAATGGCATCTTTTAAACACTAAAACAGTGTTGCAAACTAACCAGCCAATGTTCTTGTTTTGATTTGACCAGTGGCTAAATAGTGTAGCCTGCTCCATAAAGCATGCAATGTCTGCGGTGCTTCTAGGAAGTTTTTGCATGGAATGCAAAGCTTGTAATTATTTACCAGCTGATTGTGATTATAGGTCATCCCCTTTCCTACACACTTCCTATTAAAGCCATCAGACATTCAGAGAAAAACAGTACATGGAATGGAGACAACCCGCAGACAGACTGAGAGATCATGAATTAGGTAATGTAACAATTGTCATACTATCTTTTATTCTTATTAGTTTATTGCACTAATAAATTAAATCTTGTAAATGGCTACAGCATCATACAAATATAATTCATAAAAAAGTTAAATCTCAGTAACAACAATAACTTGAGGCCTTTGAGTTAAGCAAGGGTGGACAATGAACAAATAAACACATTATTTATTAACTTGTACAGTATCTTTGTAAAACACAATCATTGTTCTAAACACTGAAATGTCATCTCTGAAGGGCCCTGCATAGAATATGTTCGTGACGATACAAAATTATGTCATGGCACTAACCATAGCACTGAAACAAACAGTGTTGACAATAATAGATTTTCACTTTGCCAAGGGAACTCCTGGAAAATCTGTCTATAGATCCGTTTTTGCTACTAGGCACATCTGATGACAGACGAACGATTTTAACTTTCCCCTGGCTATAGCTATTATCATGGGTAGACAAGATCTACAGAATGAAGGACAAAATTGGAAATTCAAAGTCATGTAAAGCTTGAACGAATGACTCGACAGTGCAAGCTGGTTTGCAAAAAAAAAAAAGCACCATCAGATGTACATTAGTTCTGAGTGATATAAAGACAAACCAGAAAGAAAGATGCGAGACCAAGCTAGGGAAAGAGATGGAGAAAGAGAGAGAGAAAAAAGGCAGAGTGAGAGAAAGACGCTCCAGTTGCCTCAGGTTGCCTTTCAGCTATCTTTCCCTGTAGATTCATCTGTCAGAGCTCAACCAAGAGAGAGACAGAGAGTGAGAGAGAGTGCAGGCCTCATTGGGCATCTCATCCTCAGGCTTAACAATCCAATATTGGTTGTTGCCGAAGATAATTATGCCCCTCTGATGATGGAACACCTTGGGCAAGTTACAGCAATTTGCATCACCAAACATGGCAGATCAGCATAAAGGGAGGAAGGTTTAAAGGGATAGTTCACTGAAAAATGAAAATTCTGTCATTATTTACTCACCCTTGTGTCATTCCAAACCATATGACTTTCCTTCGTCTGTGGAACACGAAAAGGAGAAATGTCATTGCTTTTTTCCGTATGAATTCATAGTGACCACCACATGTGTTACGCTTTAAGAATGAAACAAAAAAGCACAAATATTCATTCCAAGTCTCTGAAAGACATACAAGAGCTCTGTATAAAGAACAGACCACATTTTAAGTCATTATTTATTGATATTCTTGGCCTGCCGGTGACTAGAACTCGAATCAGTCAGACTTGTGAAATGAATCAATTTGTTCATTAGATAGAACCAGCTTAAAAGAATGATTTGTTCATGAATCAGACTGATTTGGTTCACAAGTTCAAATCCAGTTACACATTAACAGCTCACTAGAGGGCGAGAATATCAGCGAATACACAAATAAGGCATCAGGGGACTTAGATATACTCAATATGAACTACTTTTATATTGTTTTTGTCCTTTTTAGAGCTTTACAGATGACTGTCATTATATGGACAAGGAAGAGCATAAAAAAAAAACAGCATATGATTTTGAAATAATATTAGGTTGTGTAAATAATGACAGAATCATGTTCATGCATATAAATTCTCTGTCCTTTTTTTTTTAAAAAAACCTCCTGCCAAGTTTCCCTAATTTTTACTCATGTAAATGGTAAAAATCTTTCTACGCTGACAGAAGAGGTCGACGTGGCCATTTCTGTATGCCCTCAAACACCTTTGCATCTACTTTACATAGTTTCTGTTTATGTCATTTAAAAGAGTTAAACGAGTGGAATGGATATGTTTGTTTAGAAAGACTTATTGAAAATGTGTTTTTATGAAAGGACGTTCACTTTAACTTGTGTGCAAACAAATAAATATATAATAAATGCGTGCCCCACAGAGCATTATTTAAAATTGAGGCTATAAATCACTCAAATCAACATCTGAAACTCCATGATAGAAGCCATTCCAGATATCTGTTCTGCAAATACAGGAAATGATTTATCAAAGCGCTTACACAAATTTTCTTTAATCATTGGTTAGTGTTTGACCACATGGCTGCAAAATTATGCCTTTTGAAGTCGCTCGGCCTGTTGGCTAAAGAATGCGCAAGATTATACCACACATTCCACCATTTATTACATTTCGTAATAAATGCAAACTCGACAAGTACAGCATTTGGAAATGTAAACATTTCAGAACCGCAGTCTTTTATAACTTTGCAAGAACTTTGAGACCAAGCAACAACCACCAAGGCGAGACGTTTCCGTGGTGGGGACAGACTTTCACAACAGAAGAACTCAGAAAAGCAGCCTAACATAGTTATCGTTCACATGAATATTTATAACTACTCATGAGCGATTTCTCATTTTCATCCTATTTTTCTGCACCATTACTGCAACCATTTAAAATGGATCAGAGAGAGAAACTAGGAGCGAAATAGAGAGTCTAGGGAGAGAAAAAAAAACAGTGGCATTATTTTTCCATAATAAAATTTCCCTGCCTTAACAAGATAAAAGTAAATTGCGCACTGACTCAGAAAGTGTGAAAGGCATTCTAGAATGAATTTTTCATGTGCATTGATAATTTAATATGTTGTGGCGCCAATTTATCAGATTTCCGTGTCGTTGCCGCTCTTTTTTTTCTGAGGAGAATAACAAGGATATGATCTCGCTTTCTGAGAGCTTTCAGAACAATGTCACAGAAAAAAATAAGGTGTTCACAATGATTGGATGGAAAAAAAACCTCCTCAGAGAGACTTAATATAACTTGCTCTCATTTTCCTACTACTGAACGCACTAACAAGACGACGAGGCGGACTCAATTGAACAACATGTGTTCTAAATTCTTCACATTATTCATGCCGGCTGGAATGCTATCATTCCATATGGAGAACATCCAAATTGGATGCCCAGGTAAAATTCTCACGGGACTTGCGTGGTATGTAAATGTGGAACGACATGCTAAAGATCCAGCATCGTCATCCCAGGTGCGGATAAATTATGACACACGTAAAGACAAAAGCATCACATTGTTCGTTCCGGAACGGCAACAGTTAAAGCAGTCTGGCTGAGCCTGCGGCAGAGGATGATAAAGTATTATTTATCATGAGGAACAGCTACTGGCCCAGAGAAGGGAGAGAGGGAGGTAGAGAGAGAGGTAGAGAGATTAAATATAAGGTTACCACAGCTAGGACCTAATCTATTCAGAGACAAATGCCGGGTCTCGGAAGCACATTTGTTGTGCGCCCTCGAGGTTTAACAGCCGGCATTATGGTTCCATTTCTCATCATTAGCAAGCCTACATCAATGTCCCCACTAAGGGGTCAGCTCTGGGAATAGATCCAAGGGCTGTGTCAGGCCAGAAAGAGAGAAAAAAGGGGGAGGGGCACTGAGAAATACCTCTCTCTTTGTGCGCGTGTGCGTGGGGTACGTGCAGTGTGCCATCTCTTATCGTACTACGAGAGATCCATATGGTTTTACATGCTTGTGTACATGAGTATTTGCATAAGCCACTTTGCATGCACGTTTGACACAAATGAGGGAAAGAGGCAGAGTGCAACAGAAAAAAAAAAGAAACAGATAGAAGGATGGAATCAGTTGAAAAGACCGAGAGGCAGAAACGGGAAAGACAAAAGACAGGAAAATCAAGTGTGATGTATCTGGCTGCAGCACGTGTGTCCCCTCGCCTACCATATGCTGCTGCATTTCACGCTAGTAGATCTGAATGCGGACACAAGCATTTCAGGGTTTTTCTCATCTAGCAGCCCTGCCTTTCTCCACCGTGTTGGATATGTTAATCCGCTGGCATTCATCTGAACTACAGCGGCTCCGGAATAGTTCTCCAGACCCACGCGTCAAAGCTCCAACCCAGCCGCGGGCAGCAGATGCTCCTGCAGACTTACCCCAGCCGCAAACTGGGCGTTCAGGCTTCCCACTGAGTGCTTCCCTGCCTCCTCATAGTGCTCCAGAAGTGTATAATAAGCCCCCTTGAGGAAAACCAAGGGATGGGAAAAAAAAAAAAAAAAAAAAAGTGTGGAAGGTTTAAGAGCAGGAAAACAATGGCGTGGTTACACTGGAGGCTGCATTAACACAGGACTGATTTCTGATGGGCGATTTGAGTCTTTTCAGCAAACAGTCAATACTGTTATTCAGTTAGCACTCAAAATCTATGACTTTATCACCTCTGTTTTCTACTGCAAATAAAATGTGAAAAATAAAAAAATCTACATGGATGGAGAAAGAAAGATAGACAGTGGTGGAATTTTTTTTTCTTACATTTATTAATTAGGGCTGGGCATTTCCTAATTCCTTAACTTCCTTAACTTCCTAGCTTATGATTCACAAGCGCTATATATTCACAAGCGCTATATATGTATGTATATATATATATATATACACACACACACATTATATATATATATATATATATATATATATATATATATTTTTTTTTAATATTTAAATAATAACATTACATATATAATATTCCATCCTGTAATATATTAAAATATTTAATCTTTAGAAGTCATTATAACTTCTTGTTCCAGTAATCACCAGTGTTGGGGTAACGCATTACAAATAACTTGAGTTACGTAATCAGATTACTTTTTCAAGTAACTAGTAAAGTAATGCATTCATTTTTCAATTTACAACAAAATATCTAAGTTACTTTTTCAAATAAGTAATGCAAGTTACTTTTTCAAAAATTACTTTAGATTAGATCTAGAAATAAGAGTGTTGAACTTCCTTCTCCTGCATCCTGTTCTTCTTTAATCCAGAATGGCAGCACAGCTGAAAGGTTCGTTTAAGCTGCGCCCTCTACTGTACAGGCGTAAATATGCATTTCCTTCAGCTTGAGGCTTATTCAACTTTTTTTGTTGTTGTTAAAAAACAAACAAGCAAGCCCAGCCCAGGTCAGAAAAAGTAACGCAAAAGTAATGTAATGCATTACTTTTCATAAAAAGTAACTAGCACAATTAGTTACTTTTTTAGGAAGTAACTAATTTTAGTTCAGTCAGTGAACGATTCATCAGACTAATTAAACAAAAAATGTAAAAAAAAATAAATAAAAAAAAAGTCTTTTTGAACGAACATGAATCAGACTACACTGCACTCTTTGAAAAATCAATATTTACCAAGCCCTAATTTTAATCACTATTACATAGCTGTTTCTAAATGTAACCCGTAATTCACTGTAGGGATAACAGCGCTCAAAAGGAATAATCATGTTGACCACTCAGGTTGTATTTTAAATATGCAACCTTACTAAAATTAAACAGACACTTTTAATTTTAACAAGTTAAAACAGGAAATCAAGATTTACAAGGAAGATGGAAAGGAAAAGTGAAGTTGAAGAAGAAAAAATCCTCCAGTGAATAACAAATCAACAGCAAGCAAATGAAATGAATTGAGTTAGGAATATCACATTACCATCATTAAATTAAATTTACGACAGTAGATTTCAAATCGAATTACCGAATACAAGCCAGCTGTTTACACGGCCCTGCTCTATGAACCATAGTCGTAGACTCGGAACACCAATCGACCTCGGAAATGTAACATAAACAAACCGCAGGGTCAGCTAATCAAATTCAGGTGAACTGTAAATTCTGTGTTGACTAAAAAAAAAAGAAGAAAGAAAAAAGAGAGAAGTCTTGAGGAAAAATAAACACTTGTGTAACAAGCTTTCTTTGCAGTGGGCTCAACTTTGCAGGCGGGCTGCATTATACTTCCCCAATTCAATCAGCGGTGAGCGGCAGTCATGCCAGGGATGTGAATCCCCTATTCAAGTTTCAATTTTTCATACAAACCATGCACAGCTTGTCCCTCGCATTCCCTTTGACGTTCGTCTGGAAGAATAGCCTCTTTATGCTTATTGCATTCAGAGGTGGTGGCAATAGCATGACGCTAATAACAATAAAGCAGCGGTTGACTCCAGCAGCCATGAAATTTGAGTCACTTTCTGTGCATTAACTGCAAAGTGGCAGATTAAATCACCCAGCGTATGATATACAGTCAACCGAGGCCATTACGGGAATGAAGCATGGGGCGGATGCCTCTCATCAAGATGGTGGTACACGGAGAGAAAAAAAAAAAAAAAATTCAAAAAAAGGGAGGCAGTTATAGACATGACAAATACTGATGGAGGCAGTTAAGAGGCTTGCAGTAACAATGCTTTCAAGACACTTACGTGGAGGACTCGCTGAGCCACTCCTGAGTCGAGTATATGCCATTGGCCAGATATATATTTCACAGATGATGCCTGATCAGCAAAATGCTTACTGCAAAGATAAAGCTTGATGCATTAGTTAAGTGATAGTCAAACCCCAAAATATCGCGATACTATTTATGTCAAATCAGAAAGCCCAGTCAATATTGCACGCCTAAGAAAATCCCATTAGCAGATGCTAGTCATGCAGGCTAAGCGATCTTATACCCTGCTGCCAAAGAATGCCTGCTTGCCGCTGTCAGAAGGATCTGCGTTTTTATCTATTAGCACTTTACCTTGATGCTTTCAAAGACTTAGCATCTCAAAATGCATGTCTACTCTTTTCTCAAGGCCCATTAGACAAGGGAAAGAGTCTTTGACTGGGGCGCTGAAGCCGATGAATGGCTAATGTAGGCTTAACAAGAATCAAGATGTTGGCTTAACGAGAATCAAAGCTATCCTAGAAGGAATAAAAGAGGATATCAAATGGGCAGAGAACTGTCAATTTTCTTGTTTTCCACTCTTTATGATCACAACACAGCAGACAGGGCCAGGAAGTAGTGTTGCAGTCCAGTTTTATTGCAAAACATTATTTTTCTGTACTTGGATTTCTCAACCTGTAGGCTCACTGTTAAAACATACCTGTGATGACATTTCTGCAAAATGATATTCTGTTACTTTTTGCACGTTTTAATAAAACACTAGCAAGTGCAGTGCTGTAGCAGGTGAGTGACTGAGCAAGTTTACTATGTAAGAAAAGCCATACATATGGAGCTTATGTGATGCAAATGTCAAAAGCACTATGGTAAATGTTTTTGAGGTCACAACATTTAATTTTGCAAGTAACCACACAAAATTAAGACTTTATTAATTGATAATCTGCCCCTGTAATCATAATTGGTGGGAAAGGGAATCAAAGTTGTTGGTGTTTTACTGCCACTGCTGGTCATTTCTGCTGTATTGTATAGGTTTTTAGTCACTTACTAACATTTTCGGTTTAAAATTATACCCAATTTCACAACATTGTTACCATGGCAACGATAAAAACAAAAATCCTAAAATGACAAAAAAATATGATTTAAACATCCTCACATTCCCATTTATTTCCATCGTAACATTATGTCACAACTGGTGCTGACTGAGCTTAAATTTTATTGAACCTGGAATATTCCTTTAAAACTGCAGTTGAGACCATAGACTGTAAAAAATATGGACGATGCACCTTCACTCTCTTCCATTGTAGTAAGTGTAGCCGCCAGTGTGTCTATATGGCGCTGACATCTTAAATCTCGAGTCTGTGCATAGTGAACTTGAAACCCGAGTCTGCGCAGTAAGTGAGCATGAAGTGGAGCCGCAATATCAAGGTCCTGCCCAAACTCAGAATGAGGGCGGGGGGTTTATGACCTATACTGCTTCCGGCCACCTGGGGGCGATCGAGACTCTTTGGCTTCACTTCTCAGGACTTGTGTGGCACGCTTGGTTGAGATGTTTTGTTGCTATGATATGGAATATCCGCGGCACTGTTACTTGTAACTGATTTCGCAGATAATTTGTTTCAGAATAAAAATGTCGACACAATGTAGAGTACTTGCTAAGTATGTTCGGAGACCAGTAATATTAATTACTCATCTATTTTGTTCCGTTCTTTGCTTGTTGATGTCGTTGTACAGCAAGAATGTTGTGACAGTTGGTCGGTGTTGTATTGTCCTGCCCCTCCTCCACTCTGATTGGACGGCTGGCTAAAAAGTGACAGTGATGAGCACAGCGGAAAATTGGAAAAGTACGCTAGCCGCATGAAAAAAAACACTTTGGTGGATACACGCCCTAAATTGTATATGCTACAACAACAGTGAGACATTTTGCAATGGCAAAACCATCTGATGCTGGTTAGCATAGCCCTGTTAGCCCCTACAATTCTCTCATTCTTTCTCCATAGCTATACATTCAGCTGACACAGAGTAACAATTAAAAAAAAATAAAACAGACAACATAGACGCATCTGATAAAAACTGAAGAAAAAAATTACTAGTGATAATCTTGAAAACAGAAGACTATACAAAAGTGTGGAATTCTCTTTCCCCCTGAACTTTTCATTCTCTGGTCTGTTAGGTCACATCAAAAGGTTTTAATGCATTTTAATGAACACACTCGTTAATCTGCTATGCTTTTGTGCAGCTAATATGGATTAGCCTCTTTTTGCATGCTAGCATTGCCAGAAAAGACTCTCTCAATCACTCCCACGGCCATGTTTTCCGTCCTCCTCCAACTGGATACAAGCCTGACATGACTTTTACCCCTCTTTTTCTTGTGGGACCAACCCTTAAAGACCCCAGACACTCATCTGAAGGGGGGGGTGCCCTTGCCAACCTCCTCCTCAAATCCATAGGGATGGGGGGGATGAGCAAGGAGACAGGAATATAAAGAGGACAGAGGGCAAGAGGGCCTTTTCTCTAATTAGTGCTACAGAGCCCTAGAGACAAGGGTTGAAACAGTCTACACTGAGTTCATATTGGTCCTTTGTTTCTTTGTTCCATAATGTATTACCCAGAGCTCCGAATGCACAGACAAGCATGCCTGCCACTAGTGTTTTATTAATATGTGCAGAGACTACATATATACACACACACACACTGAATATAAAAGCACAGAGAAAAACATACATACTAAATGACCTCTGCCCACAAATACATACATATATAGATGCAAACACAAAACCTATGGCCAATTTCTGTATGTACTAGGGTTGTGCGGCTTTCAGTATTCAATTGAGAATGATATTCGAATTCAATTCCTGAATTTAAAACGAGGTAGCAAACAGGATGCAGAATTGCAATTAAAATTTGAATAAGATGAAGTAGAATTAAAATGAATTGCAATTCAGATAAACAGATTACAGATAGAATGCTAGAACGCTAGATAGATAGACAGACAGACGGATAGACAGATTTTACATAACCTTTGTATGTATGTACATGAAATATCACACAACTGCACCCCATTCCACTCATTCCAACTAAAAATATCTAATTAATTTATCCATGGTATGAGATATTAAACAAAATGTAATTGTTTTTTTTTCTTACCACTCTATATGACCCCATTCACTCACTGTCAGCAGCCTAGGGAGAGTCCCATAATGCCTAGCTGTCCAGCAAATACACTTTTCAGGTTCTTTAAACTCAATAACACACTAAAATCCAAAAACTAAGTGCAGCCATGCTGGGAGGCATTATGCCTGTCTGATACGCGCTCGAAAAAGGAAGAAAAAACAGCATTTGACATCTGACTATGCTTGAGGTGATTGAAAACTTTATCGGTCATATGCAAAACCACAGTACTGATAAAATCAAAAAATGTGACCTTGCAAAGAGCTTTTTCCCTCTCATGTATGATGCTTTATGCGTTCATGAACATTTGCATTGAAGGTGCAAAAGAAAACAGACATGTTTTATCATGTTCGCCATACAGTTTTTGACTGAAAAAAGAGAAGAAAAATGGCCTTCAGGATATATCAGACTGTTTTTACAGTTCCTTAGATACCTAATATTCACCTTGGAAATGTCATGATGTTCCTTTATGGTCATGGGACAACCACCTGCATAGTCAGGCCCACAGGGGCATCATGCACCTTTTTTTTTATTTATTTATTTTTTTTATTATAAGACATGACCAAAGTGGAAAATCAAAAACTTTTAAACTACCAAATTAGTTCCTTATATAAATGTGAGTTAGACAGGATAGTCTAGTGGAAGAGTCTTTATTTTGACGTTCACATAAAAGTCTTTTAATAAACCAAGCAAACATGCTACTGATCTTGACAGAATTTTCATTGTATAGAGAAAAAAAAAGTCTTGA
Source organism: Ctenopharyngodon idella (assembly GCF_019924925.1). Classification (NCBI taxonomy): domain Eukaryota; kingdom Metazoa; phylum Chordata; class Actinopteri; order Cypriniformes; family Xenocyprididae; genus Ctenopharyngodon; species Ctenopharyngodon idella. The sequence goes on from NC_067224.1 coordinate 34,795,352, forward strand.
GCAAAATGATTTGCAGAAGGTCCAACCAAATGTGAGTGGGTGATTTCTGCCATAGTGTTATAGACAAACACCTTATTTTAACTTAAATGGTCATTCATATTTTCAAAAACAGTATTTAAAATACAGTTTTAAAGATGCTTTGTAATTTGTTTATTTTATATATATATATATATATGTGTGAAGAGTTTGATTCCAAAACGCGATAAACGCCATTTTTAAAAATATTCATTTTCCGCCAAAATCAGTTATTATATCTGGTCGGTATTGAAAAGTCATTCATTAATTTTGCGCAAAATGCGATTTCCGTCGTGTTATTCTGTCATGTTTTCTCCCTTTCTTTCCAAAACGTGACAAACGCCAGTCTCCTTTCTCTGCAGAATGTGATATATCCGCTCAACCAATCACAGCGCACCATTTCACGCATTGTAAACAGTAATGGCTGCGCTCTGAATACACCCGGCATCCTAGTTTTCCTTATCTACTTTGTACTTTGTGATCAACAAAAACAGAAAAATGTATAATTTTGACAGCATTGATGAACCTGTGGTGGTTTCTGCGGTGGGGAAGAAACGTAAGTCATCGAAATGTAATCATTTACGTGAGGAGATTAAAGGAACACTCCACTTTTTTTGAAAATAGGCTCATTTTTCAACTCCCCTAGAGTTAAACAGTTGAGTTTTACCGTTTTCGAATCCATTCAGCCGATCTCTGGGTCTGGCGGTACCACTTTTAGCATAGCTTAGCATAGATAATTGTACCCATGGTACGGCAGCAAATTTCCTTGATTATTACGCCAGAATGAGAGTATAGTTCCTAGCCATATCGGCCTAGAAAATCACAACTTTTCATTTTCCGTTGGTCTTAGTACACGATGTAACTAGAGAAGATTCAAGTTTTAAATAGGAAAAATATTTAAACTCTTTGGTCATTTTTTAACGAGATGCTAACGGTCTAATCAGATTCAATGAACTATGCTAAGCTATGCTAAAAGTGGTACCGCCAGACCCGGAGATCGGCTGAATGGATTCGAAAACGGTAAAACTCAACAGTTTAACTCTAGGGGAGTTGGAAAATTAGCCTATTTTCAAAAAAAAGTGGAGTGTTCCTTTAAGAAGATGAGGCACTCGAGTCGGGAGGAGGAAAAATGCCGGTTGTTGCTTGTTCCACGACAGCATCAAACTTCTGTCATGGTCCCCAAAACTGAATCATGAACAGTTTTTAAAAGCCGTTTTTAATACCAATGTACTCGGCAAATGTGTTTATTTTAACCGTGCGGTGGCGCCAGATACTTTTTAATCGGTAATGACAAACAGAGACATAATTAATTTATAACATTAACATGATGATCCATTGAATTCATTTTGGGAGCGACAACTGAATGTATTTTTAGTCAAATGCCTGTATATAAGATTAGTATTGGCAAAGTTCAGAGGCTGTCATATATATCAATCAACTTATTTTGTTGTGTATTTTCACTATGAAACATAACTTTTATATTGATGGATTTATTGCATTTTGGGGAAAAAATAATCTGTTTTATAATAAACCTTTTAAAATCAAAATCTAGATTTGAATTTTTAACGTTTTTATAAGCAAAAGATGCTATGTGTGTATATATATATATATATATATATATATATATATATATATATATATATATATATATATATATATATATATATATATATATATACATATACACACATATTTTTTTATATATACACACACACTCACAAATGCTCTGAAAAGTGTAGATATTGTGGCCTTTGGTGTGCAGAAACACAAGATTTACTTAAACTAGTAGCCAAGTAAACAAAGCTTTGCAACATCTGTGAAACTCCAGAGGAAACCTATCTTAGATTTTCTCTTAGTGTTTACACAGTAATAAATCTTGAAGCTATCATAATACAGAGAAAATGGCAAAAGCAGCAGAAAAATGTACCACTACCACACGCTACCAAAACCTAGGAAATATCTATTCCCTTGCAGCCTGAGCATAAAGACAAACAAGCATTAACCCTGCTGTTTTAAAAAGCATTAGAGTTTTATTTAACATCTTAAACCTTTAATTGGAGGCTAAGTTATTTCCTCCTTGAGGAACATGGAAACAGCACACCCTCTGCTCTATAGCTTTCCATATCGAGCGAGGCTCTGAGGAGCTCCCCATCTGTGATTCTAACCAATTGAGCTCAAGAGGGTGCAGACCCCGTCCCGGCAGCCCTTGACTATGGCCTCTTAAACTGGGCAGGGAGGCTAATAGGCCTGGAAAGGCCCTGTCAACCCTTTCCCCCTGGGGTCACATATGGAAATGACTAAGGCTATTTTCAAGCCACGGTAGGAATAAAGGCATAAATCTTGTGCTCTACCTAATAAGAGAGGCCCTCTTCACCTTTAGGGTATGTCTGAAAATGTTATGGTGTCCATTTCTCCCTTATTACCCCATCCGCTCCCTCTTTCTCTGTCTGGAAGTCTGTAACATCCCACTAAACAGGAAGTAGAAAGCAGTCGTGTAATTGCTTTTTGAACAGCTTCAAGTCTGGGTTCCCTGGTGGTCTGATTTCTCATCTTTCCTCTCACTCTCTCAAAACAGATGTGTGAACAGGCTAAAATTTAGATGATACATTACATTAACGCATTTAGCCGACGCTTTTATCGAAAGTGAAGTACAAAAGGAGGAACAAAAGCAAAAGCAGCCTTAGCCTTCAAAAATGACAAATAAAGATCATAAAAGTATCACACCAAGAACGACAACTATAAAGATAACCATAATGATATCTATATTAGCGTCCACACCAACAAACAATAATGCTCTGTTTATTGTAAGGAGGATATATACAGTATCTCTAAAACCATGAAACTCCCAATAACATACAGAGTCACAAAGCCTGTGCAAAGTGTAAGCTTGCTAAATCCAAAGGCTGCATGTGTAAATCTAATCTCATTCGCTTGGAGAGCACAGTGGCCTAGTCCTCAGTCAGAGCACTTTATGGCTCCATATGCCATTTCACTTCCCATTTATTCAGTTGGAGCAGCAGTACTCTCCAGAGGAAGTCACAACCCTGCAGGCCCAGTCTCTACCTTTCATCTGATTTATACCATAACTCTGCCCAAACACACACACACAACTCCCAAGGACGAGAAGTGCATCATAGTGAGAGAAAGGCCGAGGAAGAGAAAGAGACTGTACAAGTTTACAGAGGTAAATCAATAGAGGAGAGGACAGGAGAAGGTTGAGTCTAAACGAAACAGCAGTTTTGGAGTGAATCAAGCAGCCCAAGACCCTGACGGTATTGTCTCCTAAAGCTGCAGTGTGTCAGTTTAATGTGTAGGGAGAACTAAATGTCAGTCAGTTGTAAGTTGATTTCCCCCAAAAGTGTAAACATGGTGCTTTAAACATTGCTCTATTTGTTTGAGGAGTCAGATAGTAACATACAGTAGGCTCAACCAATGGCATGTGTTTGGGACGGGGCCATCTGTTTGGAAACAACAAATCTTCTATGCATACTCCTAACAATACAGTTGATGAAACACAGAACAATAACAGTTAGTCCCGAAGTAGGAGGTACATCCCTCCTGAGTTCAATCAGACAATGGTTGGTTAGTTGGTTAGTTGGTTGGTTGGATGGATGGGGTGGGGAGGTAGGTAGATATATAGATAGGTAGGTAGATGGATGGATAGATGGAAAAAACATTAATTTCCCAGGAAAATCTAATAGCTCTCTTTCTCTCAAACAGGAACATAGAAATTAAAACACTCAAGTATCTCCACATACCCCATCCTGACACACTGATGGATGGCCAGGATGCAGAACCTCTCCCAGTAAGACCATTAGTGGAGTGAAGTGATGTCCAAAGCACCAGTGCGTGACTGGGCCAGCCAGCGGAGTGCCTTTATAAATGAGTCTCTGCTGAGAGTGCTGGCTGGACAGCTCAGAGGAAGAGGAGAGGAATACTCGCTTTGGCTCTACACAGCTACTAGGAATTGCCAAACGCACAGTGAGGAGTGTGATGCATCAAATTAGTTTTTTCCAAGCTAACAAACCCGTCAAGATATATTTAGAATTTTTTCCCCATTTTAGGCCTTAAAAACTAAACAAATGACAGTTTTACAGATGCAGCAATAAACTTGATCTAGTTTTTGCTATAAACTAAAACTGTTACATCATGCCAGCAAGTACAAACCGACACTAAGCATAATTCTATCATCCATGAGGTCCATATTAGTCTTTATGCTTCTTAGAATCTAGATGCTTTGATTCCGCCCTGCAGGGGTTGGAAGTGACACGGCCTTTTGGAAAGCTCCGCTGGGGCGCTTTGACAAATGGACTGTCTGACGAGCGCTGCGTTCAGGGAGCAGGACCCTGTGCTCACGCCTCGTTTACCTGCCGCTACGCTCACTCGCTCATCCTGGTTCTTAGACACACGCACACACACACACTTTCTCTAGCAGCGACCCAGTTGTTGAAGATGTGAAAGTCAGGGAAGTCAGTGTGTACTGCAATAGATCAAAATGTGGCAACAGTGACTTTGTCGCCCTGCATTACAGTTTGTTTTGGCACAGTGTTGTGTCTAGACTTTTGACTGGAACGGTCTATCCGGTATATACACTGAATTCCCTGATTGGCTATAAGATAATCTTTCATGTTTATCCACCGACCATGACCCCTTCAGACACATTTGATGCATTCACACTATTTTTTATTACTCAACCTGACCTGTAGATGTATATCTTCGGTTTATCTTTATCTATGTTGTTGTTCTCGTCTTCATTTGCTGTTGTTTTTACGTATTTTTGTGAGCCAACCCGGAAGTTAGCATCACCTTGGTTACCTCGACAAAAAGCTAGAAGTAAAAATCATAAGAGGTTGGATCATTGGGCCTACTTAACGAAAGCTGATTAATTTAAGCTACCTAAAAAACTCACCTGAATAAATGCGAAAAGTGGCCTACATTTGCACCTCCCACCCACCCGCTCCTCGTTATTTCACTGTCGAGATTTATACCTTTACATCTTTTCAATCCAATCACGGTCTCGTTTCGACGGGACTCCTCAACCGCACTGCCACAAACGTTGACAACTGCAACAGTCATCTCGACAGATCCGTAGGTGTGTAAACAACCTCGCTGCGCATGTGTGTTTGGGATTGTGACAAATTCCCAAACATGTCTCTGGCGACTTCCCGCTGCTTTGGTGTCAGCCAGACACGTCAGACACAGACGCAGGGCCCCGTGGGACGGGCGCGGAACAAGATGTCGCCTGTCAAGCGGGGAACATTTGAAAATAAATAACATCAGTGATGATTTGGGTTTACTTGTCACCGACGAGCTGGTGTTTTTGAGGAGTGATGCCGCCGCTGATCCTCTGGGAGAAGCAATCGCTCTTTTCCAGACCGGCATCTCCAAACAGATGTGCCTGATTTCCATTGCAGATCTCACTGCATAAATCCACATGAGGATTTCAATATTGGTCTTAACAAGCAGATGACAGCAAGCAAGGGGGTGATCATTCATAATTGGAGATTGGAGGCGGGAAAAAAAACGGGGGGAAAAAAACGATGCTACCGGATTAAGTAGCTCTGAATATAACAGGAATACTAAATCTAGTTAAGAGCTTAGTTGATGCACAATGGCATGTTTTTCACCAGGTCTGTTGATGGACCTCATGAATATTAATAAGCAATTCCCCAGGAAACAAAAGGTTTGTGATTTTGTATGCAAGCTTATTGAGAGCTAATTGTTCTTGGTTTACCAACAGTTAGAGCTTAAATTGTGGCACAGTAAAGAGGTTTTAGATAATGACTACTACAGTGGATTACCAATTAGAAAGCAGCTGGGGCTTAAAAAAAAGATTGAACTAATTAATCAAGTTCCTAGCCTGCCGGGCAATATTTTTGTACACAACCATTGCTAGGATGTTATCGTGTTTATGCAATGCTTTTTCAACTCATAACATTTCCAGGTTTAAGTGCCAGAGCTTGGAAACAATATAATATTCTGAAAAACACACAAAGACCCACAACCAAGGATGTAATAAGTATAAGCGTGTTCAGTGTTTCTCATATTTCATGTTTTTATGTTAGAATTATAAATATATACATATAAAGATTAACTATTACTATCAGAGCCTAACATGATTCATTGTTTGATGGTCCAATCAAATCTCAGACAAAACGTCCATCAAGTCCATTGAAGTACACCCCATTGGATGAGTTCCTGTCACTTAACTGGTATAGAAATGCTAACACCAGTGGTTCATTAGAGTAGTGGGACAATGACATTACTTTGTAGGCCAATCGGCAGTTAGCATCTCGCTGGTTCCCTCGACAAAAACCCAATTGGATTTTTTTTTGATGATACTTACACGTTTTGTCAATCAAGATAATTTTCACAGATGAACATAACTTTTAAGACTTTTTAAGCCTAAATACAGTCACCAGAAGCAAAAAGCTAAAGGTAGGCAATAAATGAACTACACCAAGGTCCTATGATTTTAACGTCACCACCACTAAGCCTCCGACAACTCTTTTATTCTTCATCTAAAACATTTTTCCCATAAAGTTTGAACTAGAATTGTTCGTAAGAGCGCAATAATAAGCATAACTAGACTGTAAAAGTGGATTGAGCTGTTTGGTGTGGTGACGTTTAATCTCCCCGACAGCCTCTGTAGTCCGATTTAGCCACTTGTTAGCAAACGTCTTTTTCAAGACATGGAACGGCTTTTAGTATGATAATACCAATTTATTTTATCTCATAGAATAAAGCGTGAAAGTATCTTGAGCCTGTGTTAACCACGGACCTTATTTGAGCCATTTAATCATAAACCCATTCAAAAAACCCATTGATTTCGGCACGATGGAACCGGAAGTGCTAAAATGCTAACTCTTTTCAGGGTTTTGGCCTACAAAAATGCGTCATAGTTCCACCACTCTATTCACAGGAAACACATGGACTGATAAAAGCATAATCCGAATGCATCGCAAGTTGCTTTGGATAAAAATGTCCACCAAATGTAGAAATGTAAATTCTGTTTTATCTTCCACATTAGACTGGATTCTCTTAGACTAATTCATGAACATTATATAACTGTATACCTGTGTGTCTGACTAAGACGGCAGTATTTCAGAGTGCAGAGGTGAAACACAAGGTCTGCTTGTAACAATAGCAATCATCTCCAGGACCTTAAGGAGAACCAGCTGCTGAGAGCAGTCGATTAGAGGTTAGGAGCTGGAGAAATGCACTTGAGTAATACACATGAATCTCCCTGCCTCGGCTCTATCCAGAGATTACATATCATAAAGCTCTTCTGGCAGCAAGGCAAAGCCAACCTGCTCCAAGTATGCAGCAGAGATTTGACTTCCTCTGGGAGACTCCATAAGTCATCAACACAATGGCTGCTTCTTGGAAGTGGAAACACACCTTGTAGAGGGAATAATGAAGAACATGGAGAGGGTGGGGTTTCTGAAGGAGTTTTGGAGTGGTTTAGTTCTGTGGTCAAGGCCGAGATGTGGCAAAATGATTATTTGACTGTGTTTCCTGTCTCTGCAGAGTATACAGGATTATTAATGGTCTCATGAAGGAACTGAAGAAGGAGAAAAGGTTGAAGATAAAGGATGCCGTCTTTTTCATTAAAAGTTAATCTCTTTAAACCATCAACAGCAGAGCTCTACCAATATTTGTTTAACTTCCACTATCAACACGTGAACTTGGACACTAGGATACAATGTTTGTGCACTCAACAAGACATCCTTTAAAGCTTCATATCTAAACCATGATGAACCTGTTTTTATAAAGGACCAATCAACACAGTTTAAAGACTTCTAACCTCAAACAGATTCTTCCATAAAAAAAAAAAAAAAAGGTTAATCATGTTACTTTTACACCATGGTACACCGTCAAAAAAAATATGTAAAAATTGTACCTTTAGAGGTACAACAGCTTGTCATTGGGGCAGTACCCTTAAAAGGACCTCTGTACCTTTTTACCCCTAAGGCCCTGTTTACACCTAGTATTAAGATGTGTTTTGGTCGATCGGATCACAAGTAGACGAGGCAGACACATACTTGTTTACACCTGGTGTTTTAATCAGTCTCTTTTGTCCATTTTAAACCACTTCTGTCCTGATTTCTTCAAGGGGAGGGTCTATGGGCGGGTAAATGTATGTTTTTTCAGATCTTTTGATCTAATGGACAAAATAAGCTTGTACAATTTACATATGAGCGCGACCGGAGACAACGGAAAAACATACAGAGAGCAGCAGATTTTGTTTCTGCTCTGACAGCAGCAAGACCACGATGACCGTGGTGAGTGCATTTTAGAAATCAGGACATTGTGCTTGGTACATTTTTCATCTTCAAACCAAACTTGGGTCTTCAGCTGACAAAGTTTAAATCCCGTCTGGCTAGCGAGATTTCCATAATGTTTATGCATTACGTAGGCAGAAAGTAGGCGGTCTTTTGTGGCTGTTCGAACATAAGGAACAGCAGTGTGTTATATTTATACACATATGACAGACAGACAAACAGAAAGATGATCGATAGATAGAGTGTTATACTGTGAAACACAAAGATGAATAAAAAAGTCTGAACAAAGATTTTGGATTGTGAACTGTCTGTACCTTCAGGGTTTAAGCAGAAGCAAAGGCTGTTGAGATCAAAGTGAAACATGGTTAAATGGGCCCTTAAAGAAGGGCCAGGACAAAACGAGATCAGATCAGTTTTGATTAGTCTCTCAGGTCTTGGGGTTTGAGCCTGGTTCAGAATAATGATTTTTAGCTTTGGGTTAATGAAGCTCATTCACTGCTACCGTTGTGACAGCTTAGCACAGCCTTAATAAAATAATCATCCCCTTCACCTAATTAAACCAAAATAATCTCACCCACCCGCTGACCCTGACAACCCCCTAACCTCTCGTTCGGGGACTTTGGGAAATGATGAGGTCGTTCACACCATCTCCTTTTCTTTCACTCTTAGAGGAATGCAATAATAATAAGACAGTGAAATCGTGATTATCTGTAACAGTACTGCTGGCTATAAAACGCAGGATTTTAAAATGCTCGATTCATTGAGCATCCCCAGCCACCTTCCCAAGCGTGTGAGACACATACTCTCCGCTCGGCTCAGGGAGTAATTGACTCTGGTTTGGTATCACACGCTCATTGCTAATTTGGAGGCTTGTCTTATCATATTACTAGTGAGAATAAGGGGCCTCCCAGCGTCCACCCCCTCTTTTTCCTTTAAGGTTACACTGCAACAAAATAGCTACAGCAGTCATTATTAATGAAGGTGCGGAAGAATTCATTTCTTATTTATGAGAAGCTAACCAACTGGCAAGGCTTCTGACGGCCCTATTAATGATCTTTAGTGGGCCTCGGGCGGATTCTGCTCGCCCAAATCCACTGTTTTCTTCCTCTCTGTCCATCTCTGATCAACCCCCTCACCAGCACACAGAGGGAGGTGCTAATTTGTATGGAGGATTTAGACGTAGCAGAGGGGGAGGAGGGACGGAACTCGAGGGAAAGGACCGTTGATCAGGCTCAGCACCGGTGGAGAGAGGCAGACAAATAACAAATGACAGGTCTGTGATTAAATCAAAGCTGCAGCCGTAAGTGTTGAAGTATCAGCCTGTCACTAGCAATCTAAAGCTGGTTACGCCGCTTTCCCCATCTCTACAGCCTACACTCTATCTTTACCCATAATGCACCACCATTGTGCACGTATCTCTCTCTCTCTCTCTCTCTCTCTCTCACACACACACACACACGTATACAGCAATTTATTTGTGTTCAGCCTTTTATGTTACTTCTGAAATTCATATACGAAAAGATACGAAAGATAACTCAATTCTGTACTTGCACGCTGTTTAAGAAATTTTGTGTGCGCAAACAACCAGAGTGTGCAGTAAAAACTACATTTTTGAAATACTATTACAATTTTAAACGACAAATTTCTATTTTAATTTATTTTAAAATCTGTTTCTGTGATGGCAAGGCTGAATTTTCAGCATCATTACTCCAGTCTTCAGTGTCACATGATCCTTCAGAAATCATTCTAATATGCTGATTTGCTGCTCAAGAAACATTTCTTATTAAAAAAATGCTAAAAAGAGTTGTGCTGCTAAATATATTTGTGGAAAGAAACCGGACGCACCGGACTATATCCCTCTACAGCACAAAGTTTTCTTAAGCCCTATGTTTAGTACATTTTTCTTTAAATGATTGCAACCTATTAGAAAGGTCTATGCAAAAAATCTAGTTGTAATAATACTATGGTACAGCTCTTAACATGTTCCTTTGACTTTGTCCACTGCTGAATAAGCATTAGTGTAATATGGCTGGTGCAATGGCGATCTCCATTATAAGATGTTTTACAATAATTACATACATATGAAATGCCAATTTTGCATATAATTCATAAAACACCCATGAAAGCAAAAAGGTTTTGGGAATTGTTTTGGAGCTACGTTTTCAGATACCAGTACAGGGAACAGTAGCGGGCGTAATCATATTGATGGGAAGTAGATACATGTACAGGAATTTATGAATGAAATGAAATCATGTGCTTGCTGGTGGAAAATAGTAGCATCAGCCAAATATCCAACTTCTCATTTTATAAAAGGCCAACGAGTGAATTCAGAATAAGACATTTACTTCATGCACATAGTCCAGGGCTTCTCATGCGACCATAATACCCTGAGGGCCGAGAGGCTTATATGTCCTCTACACTGACCCACAGAAAGCTGGGACTGCCGCACAACAGGGAGATTGTCTGTAGCTCCAGATATGCATCAATACCAGTGGCCCACAGCCAGACTGAACATATCTCAAAGAATCTGAGATGGCGCCCTGGGTAAACGGCAGTGCATTTGGTATGGCAGACAATAAAGGGCATTATGTTAGCACTTGCTGTCCCATTATAGCACATTCATTATGAAGTCTGTTTCACTCAAATACCTAAACATCTAATACCAAAGTACTGTTAAGACAATACTGTAAGCCCTGCTTTATACTGAACAACAGCACACAGCTTGGCGTTTTTTCCTGAAATCCTATAAAATATAGCCACATAACGATTTTTATAATTGGGTTGTAGCAAGAACCTTGCAAAATTGGCCAATTACACCCCCAATATGTTGTAGAACTGTTAAACACTTGTCAGGGACTGTGATTCCAGCCTACTTTATTTCAAAGTTAAAACGCTATAGCGACAGAACATTACGCCACAGATAAAAGGCTAAAAGACTTTTACACCCTCAAAAGAGAGCATTCAGTTTGTAAATTCAAAACAAATGATTTCAAAGGTTGTTTCATTTCTTCTAAAAAGTCTGAGAATTTGAAGGCTCAGAACATATTCTTCAGCTTATGGACTGATGCACCTGGGTATTTTTATAACACTGAAAAAAGGTTTTGTTAGTTAACCTTCATATAGTAATACTGACATAAATTGTTTTGGTGCTACGTTTTCAGATACCAGCACAGAAGAGAAGTAGATGCATGTCCACAAGAATTTATAAAATGAAATGGAACGAAATCAAGTGCTTGCTGGTGGAAAATAGTAGCATCAGCCAAATATCTCAATATCCAACTTCTCATTTCATAAAAGGGCACAGAGTGAATTCATAATAAGACATTTACTTTATGCATCTAAAATACACAAGCCAGTCCTTTAGAAAATATGACATGTGCATGACAGACCGTTGGTTTGATCGACCTGACCATGAGGCACAACCTTTATCTACACCAGCCTTTACAGATTTCACAAGGGTCACCAGCACAGGGTCTTCCTGCCTACCAGACTCCATCAAAGCATTTTACACTAAAGCGCTCTATGTTCTTACTATTAACCCTGAGGCATGATTGGGGGGTCACGCTTAACAAGGAGAGACACTGTTCCAGGAACATCTAATATTTACAGCCGGGGTAATAACCAGCACAGTGGAGAAAAATAAAGAAGAGAGTTTCTCTCTCACAATAACACACATACACGACTGCACAATCAGACAACGGAGGCTTACTGTGGATGTGTGCAGTGGAGAGGAAGTGACCTTATGAAACAATCTGTCTGAATTGCAGTTGCTCATCGTAATGTTATGGGTCCCTGAACTGGAAAAAGATTTAAAGGACATTTAAACCTGATGGACCAGTGAGAACATACTGAACAGTGATTTTAAATGCAATAACATGGACTGTGCAGCTGTAATGTCTTGCGTGTCCTTTTCTACCCTTAACGTTACATCATAAAAAGTGCTCCAGTAATATCATATCACCGTAACCACAAAACAAACAAAACAACAGCCATATTCTATTCTATTCTATTCTATTGGCAATAAAGCCTGTGTCAAACTTACATTGTAATATGTCATAATGTGAATACTAAAGGCAAATGTCATGAAAAAAGACAATACAGTGTGTACAGAGTTTTGTTAAGACACATAAAAATTAATAATTTTATGAAAATATTAGAGGAAATATTATATATTGCCGCTGTCGGGCGGAAGCCTCCTATCTCCAAAAACGCTACTTTTCAGGAAATGGGAAAAAAAAAAACAGCTGTATTTTTAAAAAATAATTAAACACTGCGTTGTCAAAGTTTTTTATATATGGTCAGACACTTGCATGTGTCATTATATTATTAACATTTTACCGGTAACACTTTACAATAAGGTTCGTTAGTTAACATTAGTTAACTACAATAGTTAACATGAACTAATAATGAACTATGCTTATACAGCATTTATTAATCTTTGGTAATGTTAATTTCAACATTTACTAATATATTATCAAAATCTTGTTAACATTAGTTAATGCACTGTGAACTAACATGAACAAACAATGAACAACTGTATTTTCATTAACTAACATTAATAAAGATTAGTAAATATAGTAACAAATATATTGCTCATGGTTAGTTCATGTTAGTTAATACATTAACTAATGCTTAACTAATGAACCTTATTGTAAAGTGTTACCATTTTACCAAAATCAAGCTCAAATGGAGTTACAAGGATTCTGACCAGCAAATTTCTGAGAATATCAGACATACGTGTTTTGTCTGTCATTAGAACGGCTACATCTGAGGTAGTAAGTGCATCACATTACGTCTTCTTCAACTTACAGGTTATAAAGTTTATTGTAGCTACGTGGGTGCTGAAAAGGTACCCGACAGAAAAGGTACCCGAGCCGGGACTCGAACCTTGATCACGCAGAGTGCAACCACGCTACATGTCGCAGTGCTGCCCACGAGGCTATCGGCTCCAACACATATTTTATTCTAAGCTTGCACAAATGGTCACATGAATGTATTCATTTTCCCTCATTATATACAATTTCATCACGGGAGTCCTTTTTGTGGCACATTTCACTCTGTGTCCCGTGGTAGAAAATTACTGTGCATTCATCTTTCCTGTTGTGTTGTACTAATGCTCTTCCTGCTCTTTGCCTGCACTTCCTAAAAGTGCATGGATCCAACGAGTCATCAAGTACTGCATTAGTTCTGAGTGCACTCTGAGTTTCATCTCGGTTTCATTCACTCATTTTCTTTTCTCACTAACACACAAACGTGATAAATAACTCATGTTATAGCCCTCAAAACTCTCTCCTATTACCCCTTCTCCATTCATTTCACAGTCCCAGAAGCCTTCATGTGTCCTGTGCTTCAGACACTCTCTGCTCTGGGAACGAAAAGTCCCCTTTGGGCTTTGCATGAAGGTAAAATGGATGGAGAAAATGGAGGGAGGAACTGATTGGGGAATTCCAGGCCTGGTGGGCTTTGAACATCAAAAATCTTTCAAAGCTCATCCACCATTCCCTCTTCTCTATCCTCAGCAGGAAAAACAAAAAACAAAAGGATAGCTACAATAGGAGAAGTGCACAGAGGCATCTGTGGTAAAGGCATCACAGCCTGTCTCTGTCAAATTATAACACATCCAATAACTCGATCCTTTCTCACAGTTAAAAATTAGTCCATTAAGCTGTCGGCACCAAACAGAAGAGGGGACGGATTTTGAGGAATACAAAGACAAATTGTCGGCTGTTATTCAATGTCCTGTCAGCCGTAACAGCACTTATTGATGATGATCCGGCTGAGCTAGCTTAAGGGATATGACAGAATAAATATCAATGCTCAGCAGTGGTCAGGGTCGACAATAACTCTGGATAAAGTAGATTTCCAATGAGATTTATAAACACACTACACTGACCTTAGAGGTGCACTGAGTAATTTTTACTTATGTTTTGCTTAGGTAGGTCTACAATACCTGGAGAAAGCTATCCAGCACTGGTAAAACCTCACTGATATAATTCTGAAACCTTAAATGACAAATGAGACACCCTACAGTCTTCATGGACTTCGCAATAAGGTGCACATGGTGGCCACTGCTAGTCCACAAGACCGTAAGTGCATGTGAAGTGTGCCATTTGGAACAGGGCCAGACCCCCTGTTTATTCATGTATTTCTAACAGCTGAAATCCGCCTCTCTGCTGCCCCCACCAGCTCTGGAGCATGTGTGCTCTTTATGAGTACATTCAAGCTTACGTTCTCTCAAAATTGTCAAAGTTTGAGTTTAACGTTCAACTGAAATAAATAGCTTAAAGGAGTCATGGCATGAACATTTAAGTAACAAAGCTCGAAAAATGGCTCGTGTGGACGTTGTGGGATTTGTGACATCGCACGGGCAAAAATACTTGCATATGATTGCCTCTAGAGCAAGACATAATTGAACATTTTTACATTATTGCACCATAGGCCCCGCCCACTGGCATTAAAATTGTTTAACAACACACATCTGTCTACACCGGACATGAGCGTTGTGCTGCATCAAAACCAAATAAAATCCATTATAATCACTGATGCTGTCTACACTGGATACAATATGTAGATGCTTGTTCAATTTCTTAAAATGGATTATTTCAGACAGGGCCAGAATGAGGGTTGAAAATAATCATTTTGCAAACATATGACTGTTTTTAACACACCGTTATGAGTGAACCTCAAAGAACATATTAAAATAATAATAATAAAAAAAAATCCATGTCATGAACCCTTTAAAAGATTTAAAGAAAAATAAAAAGAACAAGACAGCTTGTTATATGCCTCCTGATGTAAATGTACATCATTTTCAACATTTTTCAAAAGTGCTATTCATCTCTTTATAAGTAAAACCTTTTAAAGATGAAACTGGAAAACATGGAATGAAAACTAACCTTAGTGCACCCTTAAAGTAAAGCATCTATAAAATGATGACAAATTATGTACTTTTTTCTTTTGTAGAGACAAATATGTGTCCTTGTTTTAAGTCGTCCAGTATTAAACGCATAAAAACATGAATGCAGTTATTTCTACCTTTGTCGGCGCCACATTTGACTCATTCAGCTTAAACACTGACAGCACAAAAGCACTCAGTAAGAATTTAATATTAACTCAAGACCCACATAACTAGAATTTGAGGAGCCACTCTGCTCTTTATAAAGTGTAAAACTTACAGTCTTACAGATTCAATAATATTCCTGTAATCTAATCATCAACAAAGAGGACATTCACTCCTAGTCAAAATGCATAGGCTCTCTCTACACAAATTTCTCTGCCAGAGCCATGTGTCTGTTTAAGTCTCTGATCAGTAGCTAGGAGAGAGTGCTGCATGTATCTGATTAATCACCCTAGTTCCTCGCTTCACATCAGGAAGTGCCGGCAACTAATGAAATCATGCAGGAATTAAGTTGTTGAGGAGCTAAACATTGCTGCTTGGCTCATCATAACAAGCCTGAAAAGCAGGACTCCAACCAACAAAACCTCCTCTGCGCTTCATCCTCCTGCTCTTCCGTATTCCATCTCCAAAACCAAGCCAACAACAGCTTTCATCCGAGACATTCAAAAAGCCCAAGTGAAAAGCCTAAAACGGAAAAAAAAAAAACTGTGTTGGACGCTAGGATTGAGGATTCAAGGTCTGTGGGAAGGAAAGAAGGAGACTGGAGGGAGGTGGACAGGAGTGTGGGTTGGGCTTAACAAGCCAGGATCTCGTAGATTTAAAGGCGCTTCTAAAAATTTATGGAAGCGTGTTTGGACAGAGGCCATAGCGAACAGCTTGGCCAGCTGAGCGGCAGTGCAGCGGGACGCCTAATAAGCCCCGCGCAATTTTTCACCCCATATTTTATCAATAAAAAAGCAGTTAAAAAAACCCACCGCGGACGCAGCTCTGCGCCGTCCACCATCTGGAGCTGCCTTTCATTCTCTAATCCTGCCGTCATTAAAACGCTTCTTGGCAGTTTGAGGCTCATTCCCCGTGTGCAGATGTGGAGCGAATCTTCAGATGCTCTCTTGATCAAAGAGCTCTCAAGTCTACACCAGACAGAGAAAACTTACCGCCTTCTGGCTACCGCAGGCCAAGCTGGAGTTACCGCTAACATTATTTATTTATTTACAAAGTTATTTATTTATCCCCGCACTCCCACATGAGCACAGGTCAGCGCAGAATGCCGGCCTCCTCATCTCTGCTTCTGTAGGCCATAACCGTGTTCTTTCATTACGTTTTCTGTGATTCACTGACATTGCTCTAAATCCGAGGCCCCTGGATCTGCATTGAGCGGAAAAGCACTCTTTGAGACAAAAAGCCTCGAACTGCAGTTTCACAATCCAGAATACATACTCTTAACACTGACATCAAAATGACTAAAATACATGCCACAACATCAGCAATTCAATTAACAAACTGACCAAGGCTGCATTTATTGGACTAAAAATACAGTAAAAAACATATATTATAATATATTAATTACAATTAATTAGTGTCAGTGTGTTTGCTATTAAAACTATTAAAACATACCAGTTATATTGTGATGAAAGACATTCACAACTTTTTTCCCAATGTCTACATGTTAACAAAATGTTATTTGTCAAAATACTTAAATCAAGCACAACATTTATAAGACAGACAAATGATAGACTGAAGCATCTGTCTCAGAATGTTTTGTTTGAACATTCTTTCTGGAAAATCAATTCCATGTTGCAATTCGCTTCTATTCCAGCTTGTTATATTTGACACCCTCAAAAAACATTTTATCTTAGAAACATTTTACACATATATACGGATGCAAATGTGAGGGCGTGGCTAATTCACCGCCAATAGAGTGCTGCAGGGATGACTGAGAAATGAGTTAGCATTTTAGCACTTCCCGTTCCACTGTCCCGAAGAGTTTATTGGTTAAATGCCTGAAATAAGGTCTGTGGTTATTTTACACTATTCTAACTAAAACTTTAAGGAAAATGTGTTTTTCTTTTGTTTGTTTGTTTTAAAATAAAGACTGAAAGAGTTGTTGGAAGCTTAGTGGTGCCAAAGTCCAAGCATGGTGTTAATTTATAGTCTACGTTTAGTTGTTTACTTCTGTATTTTAGGCTTTAAAATTCATAAAAGTTGTGTTAATAAATATTATCATGATGAATAAATCATGTACAAATCAAAAACTTTTGTTGGTGTCAGAGCTTATTTTCTGCCAAAAGCCAATGGAAAAATCCTACTGGCTTTTTGTTGATGCAACAAGGGTAACGCTAACTGGTTTGGCCTACAAAAATAGGCTATGTCATCACTACTGCACTCTATGTGCGCTCTCGAATTAGTCTGGTGCTAACTGGTCTCAGCCTCAGACGTCACGCAAACAGACTGTAGGCATTTTCAAAAGTACGTGAAGTTTGTGGCACCATTGCTGCTGTAAACTTGCACAACAATCTTGAATGAACAATTTATTAGATGCACGCTGGTCTGTTATCGTAGGGACCTCGACTTTAAATTTGCATGCCCTGAAGCATGATGTGGAACAAAATGAACTGTGATTGGTTGCTTTACATGTCCTTCAGACGTCCTCTTAGGTGGTCCTTGGCCAATAGAAGTTCCAGACCTTCTGCCTTCTTCCGACTTTCTGGCTACGCAAGACTAAGCGGTGCGCTGACTGACTAGAGTCCTCAAGGGGGCGAATTTAAACCAAATGTGTAATTATTCAGACAAGTTCTTGTTCTGCTGTAACAGCAGTTGACATTAAAAAATATACAACATGTAGTGTTGCGAAATGAATTGAGATCTGACACATTTGGAACAAAGCATGAAAATGAGGTTGCGTAATAAGAAACATCTATTTTTACGCACTTGAATAGAGTGTTTTTAGGCGGGCCTAACGTGTTTTTATCCATCAGAGCTTTCTCTAGTGTGTAAAAATGTCAGTTTTGCTTACTAGAAAACAAAAATGCATAATACAATACTGTTGTAAAACAATGACAGGGCAGTAGGTCCAAACTGACAGAACTAGCACTGGATTGCAACTTAGCATCATAGCCTTATGGAGCATCAGGTTTGAGGGTGGGCGTTGATGGAGCTCCCCTAAAGCTACTGACGCACATCACACTCATTTGGCAGCCATCCCTCCGTCCATGGGCTTGCATATTCCGGCTGTCAAGGCCATGTGTTAGCTTTCCTACGATCCTCTGCCAGGCGTCTCCCAATGCCCCTCTACAGCAACACCACGGGTGCTCTGACTGTAGCAGGTTTCTGCTAATGAAGTCAAATTAATTTAATCGAGGCCCCATCTAACCTATCTGTGCTGCCAGCAGGGAGGTGGGGTTAATGCCAGTCTGCTGCTGATTTCGCTCCAGAACAACCCTGTCAGAACTCATAAGAGTTAGCGCGTGCTGCTAAGTGCGCTAAAATGCACACGCTATCTAGCATATGAAAGTAAATTACACAAATGAAGTTGCAGTATGTTAGGGCTCCTCAGAACTATAATAAAAGCACAGTAAGACATGGGCTGCCTTAAGTTATAAAACAGCCCAGACTATAACCAAGCCATTAAAAGCTGCTAAAAAAGGAAAATCTGGCAAATGAGCGCTAGTGACTAGCATCGTTAGGACTTGCTTCCCTTTACCCCCTGTGCCTCAAAAGCCTCTATAAAGTTTTATGTGGGCCTCCTTGATACAATAATTATTTTTTCCTGTAATCTTTCAAGGCCTGCAACCTTTTCCCCTCAGTGGAACGGATCAAAGCAGGCTCTATTATTTTCATGAGGGACTCAATCGCTGTATCCAAACTATAATTGAAAGCAGTCGGGCTTGTGTGTTTTGGTCGTCATCTCGGAACGCTTGCTCCCCAGAGGGTTTCCTCTTTCTGCATACATCATCAACATACCTGCAGTTTAGAAAAAATGAGCACGTTCTGGGTTTTGAAATTGTATACATTGGGAAGTATAAATTTTAATTAGATTGGAATTATAAATATATATATATATATATATATATATATATATATATTAAAATATACAGGTGACAGAGTGACAAACTCCCCCTGTGAAGACAAAGATACATTTCACAAACTACACAAGTTTTCTATATAAAATGATTATATTATGCATAATATAATAATAATATCAGATTATATTTTAATATTAATATATTGTTTAATATTCACATATAAATATTATTTAATATATTATAAATATGATATACAGGATAATATTTAATGTTAATTTATGGATGAACTCTCTCTTTAAGATTATAACTTTCCACATATAGAGTTCCACATACAGAGTAAAAAAGATTAACATACAAAAATATGTTTCTTTTCAGTTACAGTTTTAACAAAAATCATTTCACAAACTGCACAGGGTTCTACGTTCAATTGAAATGTGTACGAAAGTCTTTGATTCCTTCCATAGAAAGTCTCATCTCACATGGAGTGCATTACAATCAATGACATGGGCTAATAGTCGCAGTGAGCCCTTCTGCGAGTTGCCTCTGATTGTCTGTGTCATTTCTTGGAAGAGAAGTGAAACCTCAGCTCATGTAAAACTTCTCCAGACAAGCCCTGGCTGGGACAAATCTTGGTTTTCAAGCTCCAGTTGGAAACACAAAGCACTGGCAACAAGCTGCGAGTAGTTAACGTCCGCCAATGTTTATTGAATAAGAGGCACTTAAGCATCATGTTTATGCACGATCAGAAATACTCCAGTCTGACACATGTGCACACACACACATATGCACCAAATGTTTTCTCAGCAGACAACATCTGCATCCAATATGGACTCAATTTTAGTTTTATTACTGATGTGGAAAAATGTTTATAGCGCTTGGCTTGTTATTCACACACTGTTCCTAGCAAAAGGACTGGGTAGATTGCCACGACAATCCAACTTTAAAAGCACACATTAACATGCTCAGATTGCAGGAAACACCTGACTTTGATGCACAGTTTTGTTCAAAAAAGGATAACAGACCTCTAGAATTAGGACAGAAAACCACAAGAACAGTAACCAAGTATCCCAGAAACCATTGCACTAGTACTGCCTACTATTCTGCCTGATGTTACATTTTGCTTAATTTGATTGCTCTGAATTTGCCCAGTGAATTGCGGTTTACTTGGAAGTTTGGTCTAGAAGGTTTCAGAAGAACTGAATCGAACTGGGTTCGGAACAAGCAATTGAACCACGTGTGAAAACACCCTAACCACAATCATAAGCAGGCTGTTCGTAATTTCCACTAACCAATTCTCTTTTCAGACAATACCTTGTGCACCCGTTCCACTCCAACAATAATTCACATCGTGATTATGTTTGGCCTCACTCAACTTCTCTCTGATGCCAGAATAAACAGACAATATAATAAGAACTATTTCACAAGTGTATGTCAAAGTGAATGTGTCCTTGCCAGCCATCTATGATGTGTATTTGTGGAGACATCATTTCAGCGGTGATGCTTTAATGAGGTTGGCGTCAAGCCCTACAGGACATATTACTCTTTCATAGTCAAGTCAAAAACATGAACGCAGTTAAACATTCTGTAATTATTCACTCACCTTCATGTTGTTCCAAACCCGTATGCTGCTACTTATTCCGTGGAACACACATGGAGAAATCTGATGAACGTTCAAACAATTCATAGTGACCACAGCTGTCAAACTCCAAAAATGACAAAAACCACCGTAAAGAAACCACAGAAGTTGGCCACATGACTCATGCGTTATTTTACAAGTCGTCTGAAGTCATACAATACCAATATGTGTGGAACAGACCAAAGGGAACACTTCAGCTCTCAAATCTCATTCTCCAATATTTAAACTGGTGCGTGCACATCATTTCAACAGCAAAAAACAATTATGTATGCGTCAATGATGTCAAACATGGTGCAATGCATCTAAAGAATGTTTTGATTGTACATAAGATTTATGAGCTTTTGAATGGAAATATTTGATGAATAATTTAAATTCATGAATCATATGACTTGTAATATGGTGCACATGTCATATGGACAAATTTTATGATATTTATAAGATGCTTTTGGTGCACGACAGCCTGTGGACACGGCTTGTTTTCATTGTATGGAAAAGAGCAGTATGAACGTGCTGTAAAAATCTCCATTTGTATTCTATGGAAGGATGAAAGAGTTTGAAATGACATGAATGTGAATGACAGTAATTTTCATTTTTGGGTGAACTGCTCCTCTAAGCCTTAAATGTTCCCATTTGCATGTCAAAGTAAATCCAATGCATGCACTTTTTCTTAAAAATTGTTTTAAAAAATACTAAAAGTCCCATAGTCACCATCCATTCAAATAGAAACGTATTCAAATTCAATTTTGGGTAATATCTCTGCTTCCATCCTCATGCGTATAAGTAGCACCGCAAAATAGCGAGGAAAACATGGACCAGATGTAACTCTTGACATTCAAAGAAAACATTCTCTCAAATTGAAGAAGAGAACATTGGACACAATCATAATATAAATAAATTTGAAAGAAAACCTCATCCATGCTTTAGCAGTTCGAAGAGAGGTAACGTTATGATGCCATTAAGAGAAAGAGAAATAAAGTAAGAAAAACAGATAGAGAGAGAGAGAGAGAGAGAAATCGTAGGCAAGTGAGGGAAACCAGTGAGCTGAAATAAGCTAGAGAACATAGAGAATGAAAGCCATGCTGGACAGAAGAAAAATGGCATCTCCATATTAAAGTGTGTGTCGAATGTGTCAGTTATAATTTCACGCCGCCCGCGGGGAAGAGAATTAAACCCGTCTGTGCCAGTGTGATCTCATTCACCCTCCGTTCCGACTGCATGCTGAATCCCAGGCTGATGGCGGAATATTGCAGGCAAATTGGTTTTAAATGAAAGCTAGCGTCCTAACCGGCGTTCGGCCTCCCTCTCCTCAGCCCTTCCCCAGGTGCACTTAATCTAATTTCATTAAAGAGATGAGGAGCGATGATTGCTTGTGTCGAAACATTAAGCCGCTCCATCTTCACCTCCATAAAAAAACTATTAGAGGCCTGTCAGCAAGCCTGTGGGTGGCCTGTTTATGACTGAATATGAGAAAAGGAGGACAAGAGGAGAGATAGAAAAGACAGCTGAGAAGGGTCTAGGGGTAGAGGGTACATTACAGATCATTAGTTCTCTCAGATCATCGAAACGATGTGGAGAGGAGCAAAGGAGGAAAACAGCTAAAAAAGGGGCAGGGAAATAATTTGTCAGGGAAAAAGACCGTAGAGAGAGAGGCAGAGGTGCACTGATATATAGTGGGTACATGTGCAGACTAGTCTGAAAAGGCATGTGACGTATATGGACGAATATCACAAAAACATGTCTGGGTCACATTTTAACCTAAAAAATGTGATCCATTTTGCATTAAGAAATTAAGCCTTTTTGTGACAATTTTTTGCAATGTGATAATATGTAAATTAAGCATAATATTTTTTGACAAATTCTAATCACTATACAGTAATTCTGTACTGTTTTACAGTAGATAAACTAATACAATGATGTATTTAACTGATTACATTTATTTAATTATGTATTTAAATCAGCATAACAACCAATACTACCATGATAGAAAAATACTTTTTTAATAAAATTACATATTAACATTTTTTTTTTTTTTTTTGCATTACTAAAATAAAAACTGGAGGGTTGAGTGTTTATTTGTCATAAAAATTATGTCAATAATAATAAAAATAATAAAGCCTATGCAATAATCTCAATAATCCTACAAATAGCTTCAGATCTTAAATCTGAAATTAATCACATGTATGAAGGAATACAAAAGTACCTTAATGGATTAGTTCACTTTAAATTGAAAATTACCCCAAGCTTTACTCACCCTCAAGCCATCCTAGGTGTATATGACTTTCTGATTAACACAATCTGAGATATATTAATAAATATCCTGACGCATCCTAGCTCTATAATGGCAGTGAGTGGGGTCAAGGAGTATGAAGCTGAAGAAAGTGCCTCCATCCATCATAAACATACTCCACATGGCTCCGGGGGGTTAATAAAGGCCTTCTGAAGTAAAGCGATGCGTTTGCGTAAAAAAAAAAAAAAAAAATCCATATTTACCAAGTTATGAAGTAAAATATCTAGCTTCCGCCAGACCACTTCCGTGTTCAACTTATGAAAAAAACGGAACTGGTGTTGCGTCAGTTAAGCTTTTTCCTAAGTTGAATAGGGAAGGCGTAGGACGTAACGTAAGATTTTTAAACTGCAAGAGTTTTACACTTTCTCCATAAGTTGAATACGGAAGGCGGTCTGGCGGAAGCTAGATATTTTACTTCATAAAATATGGATTTTTTTTTATTTTATTTTTTTTTTTTACACAAACGCATCGCTTCACTTCAGAAGGCCTTTATTAACCCCCTGGAGCTGTGTGGAGTACGTTTATGATGGATGGATGTGGATGGAGGCACTTTCTTCAGCTTCGTACTTCGATTGGTCAATTTTAAAGCTAGGATGCGTCAGGATATTTATTAATATATCTCCGATTGTGTTCATAAGAAAGAAGAAAGTCATACACCTAGGATGGCTTGAGGGTGAGTAAAACTTGGGGTAATTTACATTGAAATTGAACTAATCCTTTAAAATAACACTATAGTATAAATTACAACAGTTAAACTGTTGTTTACTCAACATGCTCAAATTTAGCATGCTAATATACGTAGTAACTCACATATTAACAGTAAGCAAACTGTAACTGTACATGATATAACTTAACTTAATCTAGTACTTCCATTACATGTGTCATCATGAGAAATCACATTTTCCTTGATCTGAGCTAAAACAGCTTGATGTACTACAAAAACACGCATTCAGATCTCAAATGCCTGCTAGCATGGCAATTCCATGTAAGACAGTTTAGGTAAAGGAGTTAATAAAAACGGGTAGGTTTTAAAAAGCAGTGGCCCATCAAATTGGGGCCAACACAAAGATAAAAGCCAAGCGTGTGGCGCTAATGCTTCCAGTGTCACACTGAACAACATGATATTTGACAGGACAAATAGCTTGAATTGAGAGATGGAGAAGGGTTAGGCTGTCAATAAAGACAGTAATGCTCGTCAGCTGTAAAGCCCTTCAGTTAAAGGGGAAAAATGTCTGTGTTTACCTGAAGTGGCTGAAATGGCTGGGTGTGTTATGTGACATGCTGTCACACTGATGTAACGGGCAGAGATACAAGAGGAATGAAATAACAGAAATCTCTTTAAGCTGCCCAACACAATAGACAGTTCTCAGTGTTCACCTGTCAGGTAAGATAGAATCACACCTGACAGCTCTGTTCCTGAGTCATGCAACTGTGGAAATCTGTGACAATGCAGCTACCGGACTGAATGGATTGTGTTACGGTTCCAATGCCAATCCAGATGCTTTTCATACCTTTTTCTGCAGAACTAAACTATATTTTAAGATGCTTCATTTTAAATGATTAATTTGAACTGAAAGCATTTGAATCATAACCAATGCAATTAAATGGGAATCGAAAAACGATTCCAATTCTGGAATCGGATACTTAAAGGGATAGTTCACCCAAAAATGAAATTTAAACAATAAACACCGTTTTGTGGCTCTTTAATGTGTCGTGACAGATCGCTGTAGCGTCTCAGTTCAAGCAGCTCGTGAACCAATCATCTCTTATACTAGTTCATTTATAGCATGAACATCATAAGGAATCATTTCAATCGCGGAAAGATGTCAGTACGCACCATTTTTCAAGTTCAAGTCCACCTACGTTAATCTGCTAACTCCCCTGACTGCTTTGTCGGACAAAATGGCGGATTCGGCATTATGACTGATTAGATCGCCTGTCAATCAAACTCCTGGTGAAGGGTCAATTACCCAAAAGTCCACAGCCTAAATGTCACGAGTGGAAAAGGAAGTAATGTTGTAGAAAGAACAACTGATTAAAAATGACAAATACTTTCTATGGAAAAACATGCACAGTTAAGATTCACAATAAGAAACATGCATTAGGCAATTATGCAAATGTTGACTTTAAGATACTACATTATAAGACTTAACATACTAATATATGCTAGAAATCGGCTTAAAATACTGAGAAATACCGGTGGCATGAAAATGAATCCAGATAAAGAGTTGAATCACATCAGCTGGGTTCTTTATCAAAGTCTAATCTTTCTTTACAGAAACCTTTAAAAGAAATCATTTCCTTTAGAAACAAACACAAAAACATCTGTCAGCCAATTCAAAACAGGAAATGATTGTTCAAAAACAGGCAGAACAATGAAAACCAAAATCATACAATACTGTTTATGAATACAAATATAAAATGCATCAACTATCTCTAGCTAGTTCCAAAACTTTTGGCCACAACTGTTTATGTAATTTCAGGGATGTATCTCGTCCTCAGGCGGTATCATCTGTCATGCACCACGTGTGCTGTTTTCTACAAGTCGTGATGTCTTTGTTAATAAGTGGACTCGATCCACACATGAAGCAATTTTATTCAAATCAGCCCAACTGATTACGCCCCTCCAGCACACCTGCAGGCCGTTTTATAATGTAGTAATGTGTAAAAATGCCATGAGAAAGAATGTTCATGTTCTTCCTGCAACTGTTCAAAGAAGCTATTGTTCAGGGGAAGACACCTGTTACTATTCAACAGAAGGGAAAGATTAATGCTTTAGATTAGATTTTAATGTATATAATTACAAATAACAGTGTTTAGTTTTTTCTTTATTCAAAGCATATACAAAAGACTGATTTTTGAAGTGGTAAATTTTGCTTGTGCTCATTGTTTAAGATGGCTAAGCGCATAGAGTTATTCACCTGTGCACCTGGACATAAACACCACAACAACCATTGCTCAGCTTCTCAATGCCCTCTAACCACCTCTTACCTACAACTATTATCTCCAGCTCAAGCTCTCAGAAAAAAAGACAAGAAATCGACCTGATGCATTCTTTCTAAGGATCACAAACTCTCTCTGACTCTGAACGCTGCAATTGCTTCCACATGTTCTTCTCACTGATGCAAAAAAATCTGTTTCTGCATTTAGCATGGACAGAAATGCCCTCTATGTGCTAAAACCAAAAACTGAAATCAGTAACAGAAAGCAAGTTCTACTAAAATCAACAGAAAATTAGTTTCCATGCTAGAACATACAGCACAGCAGCCTTTACATACTATACACACTTAAAGAGAACCTATTCTCTGATGTCCTCAGAGTGTGTATGTGAAGTTTTAGCCCAAAATACCCCACACTTTTTGGGGGTGAGCAAAAACGCACTGTTTTTGTGTGTGTCCCTTTAAATGCAAATGAGCCGCTGCTCTCTGCCCCTTTTCAAGAAGAGGGCGGAGCTTCAAGAGCTCATGCAATGTTCAACAAAACAGGACAATCTCACACACTGAAAATGTCAGAAAATGTCAGTAGCGGTGTTCAGCTTTATATGTTCGAACCCGAGTCAGACAATGATGCCTACAGAGCTGGATAATATATGCTGCATGGAGATAGAACAGGTATAGTTTAGTTTAATTACGGTAATAACTTATGTTGTCATCTTGCTTTTATCTACTATTACTACACTTTACTGATGAGTTTTATGAAGTTTATTGTACATCACACAAAAGATAAAGCGTCCGTTTTCACTCCAGAAAATCACTGTGTGCTGAATAAAACAGTACAAGAAGTGCGCATTAAAGTCTTATCCATAAACTCACTCTCTCCCTTGCATTATCATCAACATACACAGTAAATTACACAAAAACACTTAACAGTAAAGAAATGAATACAGACCTTATGCCTTTTCTGGAGGTACTTAATAAACTGGTAAACTTTATATCCGTCAAACAACTCTGATGAACTGTAATAAAGCGCCTGCTCTCCCTTTCATTACCACCGTAACCAGTATTGCTCCGGAGACTATAAACTGGATCATGAACAGTTTGTACCGATCCATCCTTGAGTAACAACTTTTTAGCAAAACCTGTTTTGTATTGTCCCTTTGTACTGACCTTCATTCACAAAGCAGTTTGGTGTAAAATGATTTGCACAGACATAAACAAATTTAGGTATATGGGGGCGCATTTAACAACAATGTGCCTTATTAATGTAATGTATTTGTGCACATATACGATCTGCAAAGTTACAAAGCTCATAGTCTTCCACAAAGTGATTTATTCTATCTAACAGAGAACACTGATCCAGACCTGCCTGGAAATCAGAGGTTAAGATTTATTTATATAGCTGTTCCCTAGCAGTAAAACCCAAAAGTTTGCTTATGTACAGCGCATTTTACGGAGTACAGCTTCCTGAACCTGAGAGAGAACAACGGCAGCTATATACAAAGACTATACTTACACCGGATCAGCTTGATCATCCGCATTTTCAGAATCTGACTCGAACTGCTATGATAAAACCGACAATATTATTAACTGTGTGTTTACAAATGCTTCAGGAGCCATGGAAGCTGAAGCTCACAATGCACTGGGTCAGCTAGCCAATCAGAGCACTCTGAGCTTTTCGGAAAAAGGGGCCTTGTAGAAATCAGCACGTTTCAGACAGACCGGGAATAGAGGAGCTGCAATAATGTACAGTATGTAAAAAATAATGTGTTTTTTGGAACATTTAAGCATGTTAACCTATTCTATTACACCCAATAAACAAAATAATGAACCTTTAAAATAGCACCATATGAGCCCTTTAAGTGTGTAAAATAAGGCACATTGTTATAAAAACTGCAGAAACATTTGGTCTCAATAGGCCAGAACTATCAGGATCAACACAGAATTATTAAAATAAAAAACACTGTACGTCTCAAACTTGGCTTCTCTATATCTCTATTTTCTCTCTTTCTTTGCCCTAGATCTGTAATGATCAGTTCAATGCCTAGAACAAAAACAAACAAACACATAACTTGTGACCAATAAGATGCATCCACAATATCATCATCTAGAATTTGATGAAATGGGCTGGTTGAGAGAATGAGGCCCACAGAGAAACAAAAAGTAAAGGGCCCCAAAATAAGTGTGGAATACCCCATTTCTCTTTTCTCTGAAGCCTACTAGTGTTAAAAGAATAGCAGGTTCTAAAAGTCCCACTCTTCATCGTGTCAAATCCAAAGAGGTTTTCTCTTACCATCTGCCTCAATGAGGAGAGAGATAAAAGCCTATTGACTAGCGTGAGCTGCGGTTAATGCAAATTGCTGCTCGCTATCAATGTATTATTTATAGAGCACGCCGGAGACGTTTTCCACTGAACTGGGAGCTTGGCTTACAGGAGATTAGTTATGCTATCACATTCATTTAGCAGGGAGTAATTGCTTAACTGCAGGGGAATTAACACGTGTTACACTTCCACTGGAGCTACATGCTGTTTATATGGGTGACAGACATATTAGGGTTATCAATATTAAAAGATAAACAAGCGCTAAAGGTGCCGGGAAAAACATTGCACCGGAAAAAGATCTGCCAACCTACAAACCGCTAACCAAATCTTGAAAGCATTCGTGACCAGAGCCCATTTGAATAACAAATTAGACATAATGGTATAATCTGACAACTATCTATCCATCACTATATGTCTGTAGCGGTTGTTTATTTTGCAAAAAATATGCAAATATAACACCTTGTGTGGATGTTAGAGAACCTGCAAATTCAGATGAAACCAGTACTGTCATTTAATGTCTGCTGACACGATCATATATCACATTATAAAACCAGATAAAATTTTACTCTCTTACAATAAAACTGTCCTGCAAATTGTATTTTTAAACATCTACTATCAAGGTCATGGTTAAAATGTATGATAGCAATTTCACCCTGGTAACTCATTTCTAATTGGTTATATCAATGGTTTTGCAACGTCTCCCCTACAATAGTTGTTAGAAAGTAAAAAGAAAATGGCGTTATACCATCTCTCAGAAACAGGACAAGGAGACATGAAATATTAAATATTATAAGAATTACAATTACTTCAGCTAACAAAAGACACTTTTCCCTTCATATTAAGAAGGTGCTTGCCTCTTTTAGTGAAGTTCACAGTAGTTCTTCCTGTCTATAATTAACTAGCACAAACATCAAGACAGGTGACTACTTTTCTTCTCTAGTACAAACAACTTCAAAGCAGTTGAATTGACACACCAAACACAATGACACCTCACAGAAAGCTTAAAACACGTCTGTAATAAGTGTACTCGCTCTCTATTGCACTGTGTTTCCCTTTGTATCCCTGTAATATGCAAATAATCAACAATCACAAGACTGGCAGCCATTTTCTGTCATCTACACACATACACAAACACACATGCAGACAGACGACAGCCTTTCATACTATAAACTCCAAAATCACTCTTACTCGCTCCACGATGGGTTAGGTAAACAGACGCGCACACACAAACACTCATGAAAAGAAGTCTTACCTTGTCATCGATGTCACTCTCGCTGTCACACTGTAAGGAGATAGTGAGAAGAAAAAGATATGAGAGAATTATTCATTCATTCTCCGACCTCATTATCAGTTCAGGTATGATTTTTACGGCTCCTCTTTTTTTTTTTTTTGTTCTTTCAGTGACACCTTTCAACAAAAACGGAGGTGATGAAGGGGATAAAGTGATACATTTGAAAGAGGCTGCCATGGTTTAACAGTGAGACACCATAAAATCTAACTTTTCCATCGGTTTTTCATTTCAATGAATGATAATAGATAGTAAAGTAAGGGGAAATTATTCGTATATGGACGAAACGCTTTAAAATTACTGGGAAAAGAAGAATGCGAAAGCTACTTGACAGCCCGCCAGTGCTGAGACGAAAACGTAAAAAAGCAAATTTCACATCTTAAATTGTCTCATACTTTAGCTTTATGGTGCACAACTACAGCGTTTAGAGAAACATTTTAAGTTTCTTATATACAAAGTTTCTAATATATACACACACAAAAATTATTTTGCTATAAATTATTTCGCCTTGGCTCAAAGATGTGTCCTGATCCCATTGCCTTCTCTTTTTCCTTGATATTTTCCTCTTACCCTGTACTATATTTGTCAAATACAGAGGCAAAAAAGTGCATCTAAACTGTCTTGAAAGTTGCAAAGGATAAAATCACTTCACCCAAGAAATTTTCTACTGAAGAAATATCACAGAATTACTCTATCCTGATCAAAGTTAATCTGTGGTGCTACAAAGCTAGTTAAGAGAAAGGTGAAGGGTGCACAGAAGAGGCTTTATGAAGGACTAAAACTAATTTACAAGGGACAGTGGAGCACAGAAAATGGCCACCAGTACAAACTTTAAAACATCTAAAAAAAAAAATCAAATTAGGATACACGGTCTCCCTCTCTCCATGTTACAAAATACCCTCTACAACACTTAGCAGGCGCTGGAGTGCCGTATTCCTCCATAAATTTTTCATGCCAGGCCATTATTGCACACTCTTGCGCTTCTAGCCTTTCATTTGAACAAGTGGTGGAGGACATTTCGGGTCTCGCGGCATAAATGGACTGCAATTATGCATATGCAAATGAGCAATTACAAGCCATTTGCACTTAAAGGACTGATCACAACCACTCACTTTTGTTTTCTTAATGAGGATCTGAAGTTTGCTTTTTTCTTGTCCTAAAATGAGAATTTTCCATTCAGTCTTCTTCATTCTCCATTTAGAATATGATTGTTTGTTTACATCTGCGTTCGCATGTTTTCATTAATGAGAGATATTCACGAATGTACAGTCTATCGGTAAACGCGACTCCAAGTCTTCCCAACCAGCTGGTCAATTAACTGTTGCAAACTAAATCAAGGCTGTGGGTGATGGAAGTGTGGTTTGCTCAGTATGTTTTCTGTTGTGTAAGACAATCATACAATTGTACAAAAATAAATATCTCCACAAATATCCAGTGAACAAAAAAGATGTATGCTCAATACACACATACTTAATTATGACAATATGTCACATTAGCAACATTTTGGTACAATAATTTACAAGCAAAAACGTTTGTTGTAGCGATGCAAACCGTTTTTGTTACCAACTTAAGAGGGTTAGTCAACCCAAAAACGAAATTTCTGTCATTAAGTACTCACCCTCATGTCGCTCCAAATCCGTAAGACCTTCATTCATCTTCGGAACACAAATTAAGATATTTTTGATGAAATCCGAGAGGATTCTGAACCACACATAGGCAGCAATGTCATTGCACCTTTCAAGGGCCAGAAAGGTAGTAAAGACATTGTTAAAATAGTCCACCTGACTACAGTGGTTCAACCTTAATGTTATGAAGCGACAAGAATACTTTTTGTGCGCATAAACAAAACAAAAATAAAGAATTTGTTCAACAATTTCTTCTCTTCCCTGTCAGTCTCCTATGCTGTTTACATAATAAATGCAGTGTAGCGCTTCCAGGTTCTACGTCAGAACATTTTCTCAGTTTTGGCCGATGCTGTATACGTGAGCAGCACAATGCATGCCCGTGACGCTGACGCAGGAGCCGGCCAATAATGAGTCGATGTTCTGACGTAAAACCCGGAAGTGCTGCACTGTGTCTACTAAATCAACAACATAGGAGACTGACAGGGAAGAGAAGAAATTGCTGAATAAAGTAGTTAGTTTTGGCACACAAAAAGTAGTCTAGTAGTCTAGTAAAATTTAGGTTGAACCACTGTAGTCACATGGACTATTTTAATGATGTCTTTACTACCTTTCTGGGCCTTGAATGGTGCAATGACGTTGCTGCCTATGTGTGGTTCGGAAACCTCTCGGATTTCATCAAAAATATTCATCAAAAATATCTTAATTTGTGATCCGAAGATGAATGAAGGTCTTACGGGTTTAAAACGACATGAAGGTGAGTACTTACTGATAGAAATTTAATTTTTGGGTGAACTAACCCTTTAAACCTGATGTGAAATCTGTGTGCGTAAATCATTCACCCTCACAAAAACTCACAATCATGTGATTTCTTATTGAAATGGCTGGATTTTGCATACCAAAATTTGCTGATGAACGGTAAAAGCCAAATAACTTCAGTTTTGATTTCATGAGGACTTTAAGCTAACATGAACGAACAATGATAAGATGTATTTTAGTACTGACTAATGTTTACAAAGACTAAAAAATGCTGTACCAAATGTAGCTCATTGTTAGTTAATGTTAGTTAATGCATTAACTAATGTTAACCAATGAAACCTTACAGTAAAGTGTTACTAAACAAATAAATAATCACTATTGTCTCCAATCTGGCAAACATCTGGCCATCTTTACATTTAAATCTATACAGGACACAAAGAAATGATGATTTAGGAGAAAGAGGCGAGGTAAAGAACATCTCTGTCTTTGGCTGTTGACGATGCCCATTATCCCTCTGTGAATATGTTTTAAACAATAAAACTATCAAGAGCATAGACAAACGTTAAACTCAGTTTCTACCAATAACGACCGGTCCTGCTCAAACCAGCAGACTCGTAAGCAGATTTTTCGTGGTTTAATTTGTTTGTGTGTGTGTACAGTCTTTGTATGCAGAGGCTACGCTCAACGCTCATCCTCCCACACAGGGTTTTGCCACACACTTTCCTATAGCTAGCATGAAAATAAAGATTAGACAAAAACTGCAGCCAGGGACAGGAAAACTCTCAGAGCGGTCTTAAATTCAAAAGCTTGCATTCGCTTTATGGAAATGCAGCACAGTTCAGCAGCGCGCCTTTGTGGGTATAGATGTTTCATGTATATTTGTGTGAGTCTGTGCTGTGGATTAGAGGGACCCATTCATTGACTCTGTCCTTTGCAGCACTGTGTGCAGCACTGGCTAAACAAATCCTAATTGCTCAGCTCTACTTGTCACAAGTCATCCACTGCAGGTCCAAGGCATTAGCACAAACAAAGTGGCTTAGCCAATTGTCAATCATGTTCTTATTCAGGTGGGATTTTCTTGTTAGGCGATGTGGATGTCAAACAGTTCAAAGCAAACAGCTCTGTCAGTGATTTAAACGCGTGGTTACATTTCTCAGTAAAGGCAACAAAAGGCACGCTGTGTTTCACTGTATCCTGCATAACGGCCATTGCGGCTAACATCCAACCCTGAATGCAATGTTTGCTAGCCTGTAATAAGATTTACGCATTCATGTGTGTGTGTGTAAGTATGTGGGTGTGCATATGTGTGCACTTTGAACACACAAGACTCGGGCACACCTACATCCTGTGTGGCAAAAAGAGGCCCAACTAAACCCAAAAGAATAGAAAAGGGTAGACCTGAGCAGAGAGCAAGAGGACACAAACAGCAAGACAAGGAGAAAATTCAGATTAGACTATTAGACTGCAAACATACTGTTTAAATTCTGAGAAACAAACATTTGGAGTGAGAAAGGCATACAATAGCAAACTTTCAAAAATAGTACCATGGAAAGACATTTAAATATACACTCAATAATAAAAAACAAAGATATGACATCCAAAGTATGTAAGGTAGTACAACTAGATCCCTTTTATAGAATCCAAAAGGTTTTAATTATATTTTGCTACATGTAAACGTATTTTAAAGATTTTGAAGTGTTAAAAGTTCATTCAGTTTAACCGTCCAAAGGACAATACAGCCATTTCATTTGTGATTAAAATATCTTAAAATGTAATAAATGTATATATATATATATATATATATATATATATTTTTTTTTTTTTTATTCTGGCATGATTTTATAACATCATATATCAACATAGTGCAAAATGGTATTAAAATTATGTGTAGAAGTCATTGCTTTGTTATGAGAAAAAATGTCCAGAAAAATGAATTTCATTGATGTCATTCGGAGTAACCAATATAAAGAGACCATTTAGGATCAAGTCATGCGGTCAGTATCATGTGACAGGATGTGACATTATTCAGACACCTGCAAAGGACCTTATGGTCATGAAGCAAAGTTACAAATTCTCTTTTAACTATTTAAAAAATTCATTTTTTCACTTGATCATACGCATGTCCCAAAAAATCAGGTCATTCGGTACAACTGCTATAAAACATGGAAAATGTTGTAATATTTTAAAAACTTGTACTAAATGTAAAATGTTTGATTGTCCTTTTGCTAGCTAGTTAGCTAGTTAGATATCAGCCTGTTAGCATTGTTTGAAAATATCCTCATTTAGTATAACCAAAAGTGTAATTCGGTAAAGCCGAAATTTTGGTTAAACCGATTGACTTTTTTGGTGACAAATTTGGTCCATCTTGTAAAAAATGACAAAAGCACTGTTAATTGATAAAAAAAACCCCCACATAATCTCATTAACACCTAATGAAACTTTAAAATAATTTTTTTACACTTTTAAAAACCTTATTCGTCAATAACCCATATATATATATATATATATATATATATATATATATATATATATATATATATATATATATATATATATATATATATATATATAACCTGTGGTTAGGGCTGTCAAACGATTAATTGCGGTTAATCATGATCAATCACATCCAAAATAAAAGTTAGTGTTTACATAAAATACGTGTGTGTACTGTGTATTTGTATTATGTATATATAAATACACACACATACATGTATATATTTAAAAAATTTTTACATGTATATTTATTTTTATATTTATAATTTATATTATATATAAATATAAATATTTTATATATAAATATAATATATTTTTGTTAAATACATATATATATATATATATATATATATATATATATACATATACATATATACATATATATATATATATATATATATATATATATATATATATATATATATATATATTATATATATTATATATATACACACATATACATAAACGTACATGCATGTGTGCGCATTTATATATACATAATAAAAATACACAGTACACACACATATATTATGTAAACACAAACCTCTATTTTGGATGCAATTAATCGTTTGACAGTACTAATGTATATACATTAAAAATACCTAATAATAATTTGAAAAAAAGTACCATGATACAATGATAAATCCCATGATACTAAATGACTACAATATTAAACTAAAGTAAAAGTAGCATAGTGCCTGTTTTTTGAAAGTACCTTGGAGTACTTTGTAAATATAATACATGAATTTTAGCACCATGGTAAAACAAAACAAAAAATTACGTGCACAAAACATAAATCTATAATTATGACATACCTGTGGAAAGGTCATGAAAGAAAGTAAAGACAGCAAATACACAGACAGAAATTAAATACTGCGATAAACGCAGCAGACACAGGCAGAGTAGAAAAACATGAGGACGACACAGTGAGCAATACAATTAAATGTCGTGTTATGTTTACTTTGGACATTACAGCTTCTCCTGTCATCTCCCGTGAAGATGGTTTTGACATTTAAACAGCTTTCTTCACATTTGTGTGCGTGTTTTATTTACAGACTCCCTCATGAACACTGCGGCACGTCTGCGTGTGTGCGTCAGCGAGCGAGTGTGATTTATTCACAGCGAGTCTCACTCTGGACCCCGTGGCTTCAGTTTTGGCCTGCCGACGGGCTCATATATTTCAGCTGAAATGGGAATGGGATGGGGGGGCGGGGGGGAACTGTCTAATATTTCAGAACATTTTCCTGGCAGCATTTTAATAGACACGCACACCAAGGGGGGGGAAGACAATAAGCGTTGCGCATCCCGGAGCACATTAAAACCGACTGCCCAAATCAATAACACAGTTGCACCTGTCACATGCTGAGGAGATTGGGAATGAATTGGCCTTGGAGGGGGAGTGAGAAACTAGCCTGACGACAGCCATGCTGGCTCAACATCAGCGTCTGCCTGGGGATGTCTGGATGAATACTGATTCCAGCAGTACAGGATTGCCAGAGAGACCAAAAAATATGCAAAACCAGATCTCAGCACCTTCCGTGAATACGTTTCGGTGTCAGCGCCATGGCAACAGAACAACAGTGACATCATCGGGGGCTGTCAGCACGTGCAATAATAATGAGGCCTGTCTGCTGCTAATCTGACACAACAATAATCATCTAGTGATCCGTATTACAGAGAAAAGAACACTGAGAGCAGTGAATGTAGACATTTGTCTTAAATAAGTTTACTCAGGGAATATCCTCATCCAGAATATATATATTTTTTTATCTCGAATGATGACATTTTAAAGGATCAGTTCACCCAACAATTAAAATTCTGTCATCATTTACTCACTCTGATGTCGTTCCAGTAAGACCTTCGTTCATCTTCAGAACACAAATCTTTTTGATGAAATCTGATAGATTTCTGTCCCTTGACAGCTACACAACTATCACTTTGATGCTTAAAAAATAGCTGTAAAAAACCAAATAAAACCCAAAAAAATCCCCCACATTTACACAGTAAAATACCATTTTTGAAACAGTAATTTACCATAATAAAAATGCATTCTGGGTAATATTACTGTTTCAATGGAAAACTGTGTATTTTTCTTTTTTTACAGCTATTTTTTAAGCGTCAAAGTGGTAGTTGCATAGCTGTCAATGGAGGGAAAAATACTGAAAAATATTTTCAATAATTGAAATAAAATAATTAAAAATAATTAAAATAAAATATTTAAAATAAAATATAAAATAATTAAAATAAAAATAATTAAAATAAAATATTAAATGAAAAATGTAGGCTTAAAAATCGGCAACTAACTAAAATAAATTAGTTAAAATAGAAGTTGAAGTAATAAAATTACTAGGGGTGTCCCCGACTACGGATTTACATAGTTGAATCAGATTGCCTATATTCCACTGAGAGTTTCTCTGTGCTGTGTTTTCTTTCAAACACAGCACAGAGAAACAACTTTCTAATAAAGCAACCAAACTGCCTGTCAAGTGATAGACGAAACTGACAATGATTTTATCTTTTTTAAACTGAAATGAAAGGCAATGTGGATAAACATTCACATTAGAACCGGCTGAAATGTTTTGAAATCACTTGTACCCTACCTGATCGAGAGAAAAAAATCCAGTGTTTCACGCGATCTGCCTGTGTCCATTTGAGTCTTTTCAAATAGTGCGCTAGTCAACTCGTTAACGTTGGCCGGCAGAAGTGCGCCGCAGTTATTGAGTGGTAACTTACATCTTACATTTTTTTGATCATCTTTTTCCATTTCAAAGTGCACCCAATTCTACAATTTAGATTTTCTTATCCCAGACATTGTTAAAGATTTAATCCCTGCCGCCAAGATGCTCCTCTGTCGGTCACGGATCATGGAGAGTGAAATTTAACTCTGTCACAGGGGTGATTGAATTTATTCACGCACTTTAAAAATATTTATTAAAAGCTTCTTTCTTTTCACATTTTTATTTACAGCATTATCATAATAGGCTGTATATTAACCTATTGGGAGAGAACCGGTATGTCTATGTAAAATCAGATATTGAGCACCCCCATATCTCGTTTCATAACACCTCTGCAAAGATTCGACTGTAAAATTGGTAGTCGAATCAGGCTCCTCCTAACAAAGCATCAAATCGTCAACTATTCAGGGTCACCCCTAAAAATTATTAAAATTAAATCTGAAATAAAAGTAAATTAATGCTAAATATAAATAAAAATGACAAAAGCACAACACGATTAAGTTAATAAACGAAAACTGAAAATAAAAATAAAAGCTAATTCAAAACATTAATATGATAATAGTATATAAATAACACTAAATAACAATGGTCCAATTCAATAACAAATACAGTAGGATTCAGTTTAAGTGTTTCACAAAATGTTTGTAAATGGCTGTAAGGAAAACTTTTTGGAAACATAATTAGAGCCATAAAAAACATTAAATATTTTTTTTCTAAACTAATCAAAAACAGTGACTAACTAAAACAATGCATTTCACTACAAAAATGAGCGATGACTAAACTGAGCCACTGAATCATTTTTTGTTTCTTACAACGAACCAACTTGCTCAAGGTCAACTGTCAATCGAGCAAGTTCAAGCTCGGCTGTTACCACATAATATATAATCACAGAGGTTAACTTCACCCTAGAAGGTCAAACTGAGGTGAAGGTCAAAGGTCAAAGATATAATCTAGGTTTTCAAATGTACACTTAGCATGCACAATCCACTGTAGCAGTGAGGGAGTCCATGAATACAACACTACAGGCTTTAAATAATTCAACACAGGACTGTATCTGTTATTGTTCACTTTAGGCGACTCTCCCTCTCAGAGGCCCAGCAGAGAACTTGAGTCACTTTAGACAGTCTCAGGGGACTTAACGGAGATCGTCGTAGTGTAACTCCAACTAGCATGACAAACAACAAAAGGCCAGTGCTCATAGGCATCAGTTACATTACTTTATGCCAAGGATAAGTTTGTCCCAACCACTTTATTAAATAGTTTGCAACAAATACTCTACTACAGACTGGATTTAATTATCAAAAAAATAAACTATGATATTAAAATATTTTGTAACCCTTTACAATAAGATTTCATTTGTTTTTAACTAACTTTATGTTAATAAATGATGTAAAATAGTTAGTTCATGTTAACTAATGCTAATGATTGAGACATTATTGTAGTGTTACCAAATATTTGAGCATAATCTAATTAATATTCATGAGCTAAGCATTCACCATGCTGTGACATCATCAGCACATTCAAAACTGTCGCCCCCTTCAAAACATGTTTTGGCGCCACCACTTTTTAATACAAAGCCAGTGCTAAATAACTTACCCTAAGCAACGGA
Source organism: Ctenopharyngodon idella (assembly GCF_019924925.1). Classification (NCBI taxonomy): domain Eukaryota; kingdom Metazoa; phylum Chordata; class Actinopteri; order Cypriniformes; family Xenocyprididae; genus Ctenopharyngodon; species Ctenopharyngodon idella. Next base: position 34,834,260 of record NC_067224.1, read on the forward strand.
AGGGCCAACAATTCCTGGAGTCTCTCTCACACAAAGGCATGTTAGAAACAAAAATGGCTGCTTACAATGGCAAAGGAAAGAAAAATAATCAAAATGTTTTTGTCTATAAATACATCAACATCCCGACTTGAGGTCAACAAAGAGCTTTCACAGAACTTTGCCAGCATAATATTTCAGTCATGTTTCTCAAGCGCCAACCTTCAGAGATGAGAAGACACCAGCTTTCCTTGACCCCAGCATAAATGATGGATCAAAACCAGACGCCCACACTTTGATTTGATCAAGGCATCAAATTCATGCAGCAGTTTGACATGTGACTTTGCCTTTGGGCATTATGGGAAGTGACTGGACCAAAGAGAAGATGGATTAAGAACTATTGATCTGATCGGGGGTTGAAGACAGAAACCGAGAGAGAAAGATAATGATGCATATAGGAAAAGAAGAGCGTGAGTTGATGTGGGAGGGATGCAGAGAGAGGAAAGATGGAAAGAGACGATACAGGAAGAAATTCAGAACTGAGAGTGTGTTAAAGGGTCACAGACAACAGATGAAAAAAAAACCCAAAACAAAACAAAGCTAAATGCAAACTTATAATATAAACTACTAGCCGAAAGATGTTACTCCAGTTTTTAATGTCACATGATCCCCTAGAAATTCAATATGCTGATTTGGTGCAATTATTATTGCCTTTACTGTCATTTTTGTTCAATTTAATGTGTCCTTGCTGAATAAAAGTATTAATTTCTTCTTCATCTTCTTCTTCGATACCCCAAACTTTGAGCTGGTAGTGTATTATGGCTTTTTCAACACTGATTATGATCAGCATCCTAATCAGCATCATTTCTAAATTATATGTGACACTGAAGACTGGATTAATGTCTGTTGAAATAATATAATATAATATAATATAATATAATATAATATAATATAATATAATATAATATAATATAATATAATAAAGTTTTTTTTTTTTTTTTTTCACAGAAAGCCTGAAGTGTAAAAAAAAGATGCTAACTAGTGAGTCTTTGAAAGTCATCAACAGACAATGCAGCTTTTCTTGTTTTACACAGACATGCCCACTCAAGACAAAAATGACTAACTGATCAACAGAATTGGGTGAATATTTTGTGGAAATATGTCAACAGCAATGTTTGGCCATTTACTGAATCAGGAAAATTGATAAAAATAATATTTTAAAACATTTGAGGGTCCTGTGGGAATCACAGATGTGTGTTTGAGGTGCCAAAGTCATGAGATAATTTACAAAGACATTGAATTATTTAACTCTCAATATATCAGTAGACATTTGCTATAGACCTTATGTGCCAGAGAAACAAATGCGCAGACATCTTTAGAATTTTGTTTTTGAACTTCCTTTTTTTGTGGTGGCTCTGTATATTTCTATGGCATCGCTGTCGAAGAGTAACTGGATGGTAAAGTGGATTTACTTATTGTAGAGTTAACAAAAGTTATCAAGAGCATTGTAATGTTTGAAGCGGATGTCATAACTAATGTCAGTAGACCGGGAAGAATTTAAAACATGCGATTCATTCATAAATCTGTAAGATCTTTGGAAATACAAACCGAAAAAACACACCACAACAGACGCAGTGCTAAAAAGGGGCGGAGCTACATGAAGTCTATAATGGGATTCTTCAATGAGACTGCGAGAATAAAATGTAATAGGCAGCAGGATGCAGAAACACTCTTTGATACTAATTATGTTATCTTAGCAAATGCCCAAAGCTTCCACAATTAACAACAATTACTGTGTGAATGAGTGCAAAAACTTTTTTGTATAAAAACAATAAAATGTAGGCTAAATGACAAATATTTGACAAAACAATTGTGCGATAGTATTAAAACTATGCAATATTGAGAAATAACCATTGAACATAAATAAATGCAAAAAAGCAAAGGTCAGTAGCATCATTAACAACAACTTTGACTCTATTTATGTTCTTAATAAATGTTCCTGTTCTTACTGTGTATGATTCACCAGAGCATGCTTGGAACAAACAACAACACAAGCCAACAGTGATTCAATTAAATCCGGATGGACATTATTTCCCATTGTTTCACTCAGTAATACATCACATTATATAAGTTAAAAGCATTTTGAATGTCATTTCATGTTGTTTTCAGGCTATCTTGGTAAACACTGGATTCATTTGGTTGTAATCACTGACTAACGTCTGCAACCGAGCCAAACGGAGCCTCTGTGGTTCTCAGCTGCCGGCCCATGAGAACATTCTGGAGACGTCTAATAGCATTTGGCTATGTGTGATGTGACAGGGAATCTCAAAGGAGAGTTAGGGAGTTTTTACAGCACTTAGGGCCTATTTACACTTAGTCACTTCATGAGTCTTGATCGATCGGACTGCTATCCGTTTGGGTAAGCACATCCCACTCACACTTGGCCACATTAATGCGTCTCTGCAAAACCGATCTACTATTCCTACCAAATATGATGTCCTACTTTATATGCTAATACAATACAAGAGAGCTCACTTCCACGATGATGCTAATGCCATGTAGCATCATTTTATGTTGCACACACTGTAAAAAAGTTTGTAAACATAAATATAAAAAAAAAATCTATAAAAATGATACAATAAAAACCTGTTAATCACATCACCGTTTTCTCCAGAGCTGAGATAAATGAACTACATTAAAAACTAATGATTTTTACAATGGAAATGAATCAATACTGAACTTAACTAAGCTGGACATTGACACTATTTTCTTCTAGAGCCGCTATACAGCCAAAATTATGTTTCCTGCTATCACTGTAAAGCTGCTTTGAAATAATCTGCATTGTAAAAAGCGCTAAATAAATAAAGCCGGGTTAACTAATTTAACTTACCATACAGTGAAAAACTTTAAATGGTTTAACATGGCAGTATATGTAATTTTACTGTCAGATACTGTCAAATTTGCCCTTTTTTTAATCAGGGTTATGATACTTAACGATAATCTAAAAGTAAAACCATGAATAATTTGTAATAAAATTAAATTAAACTGAAATAAAATAACTATCAAAAAGCCAAACTATTTGCCAAGGCAACATTTATCATTTTGATATGAATTAAAACCATATATACATATTAATTAAAAACAAATTCTAATAAAAATAACAAAACAGAACATATATAAATACAAAAGTCAAAACATGAATAAAAACTCTCTCAAAGATACTAAAATAACACTGTCATTAATGAACATGAGGATGTTTTGTGTTACATTTTCTGTTATTTAGTGAATGTTTACTGCATATTACTTTAGTGTCATGTGAGTTACCCTGGTGGCGTTTTGTCTTTTTTGTGAATACAAATATTGGACATTTTATATGAACATTTATGAACTCTGATTCATCATAAGACTTTCAATTAAACCACTAATGAACTATTATCATGGTCATTATCAGTACATTTTAAAGTAAAAAGCCAATTTTGGTAGGTCAAGTAGATATATTAGCACTAAATCACTTGATGTATGGATGTAAGTTCTAAAATATACAGACACCAATATGCCATCTCATAATACAGTACCGGAAACATTGTGACTGTATTTTTTACGCTCTGTATTTCTTTTCCTGTAAATTTAACAGGATATTTTTTACTGTGACTCTTATCCAACGGTCTTGGATGTCCCCCCCCCACCCCCACTCCACACACATTTTATGAATGGATTTCTTTCTAATCCGTACAAAAATCCAAGTGTCCAAGTGTACTGCATGTAGCCCATTATACCAGGCACATACAACAGCAACAAAACCAACTGGAGATGAACAGAAGCATGGAGCGCGCACACTCACACACACAAACAGCGCACTAGGCCATAGGAATTTAAGTGAGGGTGCTGAAGAAATTAGGCAGGGAAGGAAGGAAATGGGATGTTGACTTGAACTGGCCTCCAGGGCAGCAAAGAGCCTCTCCCTCTGCAGCCTGAATGTGTGTGTCTGACAGTTTGATCGAGTGAGTGGAGGTCTCCCCATGGCCTGCGTGTAGCGCACCACAGAACAGATTGAGCCTACGGGCATTTCTCTCGTCTTCAGTCTCTCTCTCTCTATCTCTACTCGTTCTCTCTCTTCTATGTCCTTGTGTGGGCTGCAAAACACTGAGAATAAAGCGAGGATGGATGGATCGGAGACTAGACAGAGCGGGAGAGAACGAGAGAGAAAGAAGACTCAGCAGTCGAGTGGTTGGCCCTCTCTGTTCAGTCACTGTGGTGTGTGTATGTGCATGTATCAGTTCCTAGGAGGCCCGAGCTCTGATTTCTGGGGGCAGTCAGCCGTTTAACGCTTGACTTGTCATTCAACCACAGGGCTCCTCACAATGGGTGAAGAGACTGGAGGATGGCTATCTTTTCTCTTTCTCTCTTTTTTATTTTAAATTTTTCAATTTTGTGTGCATCAGGCATGGCAAAAACACATTTGAGTACATTTGTATGGCCAAAGAATAATATACTAATTATTTATAAAATAATAATAATAATAATAATAATAATAATAATAAAAGTCCAAGTGGAGTAACCTAGTGACAAATAAAATAAAACAAAGTTGTGAACTAAAATGAAAATGTAGAATAAAATAACAAAAAGTAGGATAAACTGAAATTAAAATAAATAATAAATAAAAATAACAATAACTACATAAAATAAGTCCAAATGGAGTAACTTAGTGACAAATAAAATAAAACTAAGTTGTGAAATAAAACATAAATGCAGAATAAAATAAAAACAATAAAATAAAATAAATAAAATGAAAATAAAATAAATTAAAATGTGGAATAAAATAAAATGAAAAAAATAATAAAATAAGTCCAAGTTGAGTAAAGTGGTGACAAACAAAAAAACAAACAAACTAACAAAAAAATAAAAAATAAAACAAAAATAAAAAAGTTGTGAAAAAAAAGCAAAATAAATTAAAATGTTCAACAAAATTAAATTAAACAGTGATAAATAAATAAAAAAAATATAAATGTAAAATAAATTTAGAAATTAACAATGGGCATTTTTTTTAATTTTTTTTTGTAAAAATAAATAAACCCTCTGGGTTAGTGTAGGTCTGGATCTCAAGTTTTGTATTTCCTCTAGGATGAATATAGTGACAGACTGGTGAAAGCAGCTCATGATTCAGCTGTGGCCTTAAAGATATACCAAGACATTTTGTTTTGTATGTTAAATATTTGGCTCTTGCATTTTTTGTGACGTGATGAGAGTCTATAATACCTTGTCTGAGCACATGTTCTTGCGTTCTTCCAAATGTTTGGCTATAATAAATCAGTTAATGGTGAGGGCGCAGAGCCACACAAGCCAAGTGCTGAGGGAGTAATGAGTAGGCTAAGACCCAATCTGCAGACTTTATTAGGCTGATTTAAACTGTTGGGCTTTGTTCCCCTAGCTGTCTCATCGTCTCCGGTCTATATAGGTGTGTATATATCTTCTAAGGCATCCCTAAAAAAAATAGAGCCCTATACAGTAAGTTGTTTGAAGTGGAATATAACACAAACGGTGACTCAACTAGTGCTTAAAGTTTGGGGTCAGTATGTTTTTATAAGCTATAATATAAACTATAAGATATAAGAAATTTTATTCAGCAAGAACACATTAAACTGATTAAAGAAACCTGAAAAATATTAAGCAGCACAACTGTTTTCAACATTGATTCTTGAGGACCAAATCAGCATATTAGAATAATTTCTGAAGGATCATGTGACACTGAATACTGGAGTAATGATGCTGAAAATTCAGCTTTGCCATCACAGGAATAAACTACATTATAAAATATATTAAAATAGAAAACAATTATTTGTAATCACATTTAACAATATTGCTGTTTTTCCTTTATGTAATGAACACATCAATGATGTCTTAAACTGCTGCCTAGGTAGGCAGATTTTGAAACGGAGTTGTTGTGTTTCTATCAGAGTGGATCTGGAGGTTGGGGTATAAGCAAAGATCTGTATTGTGTCTGTATTTTTACACAGTAAATCAGTTTTTGTTTGCCTTGTTTTGTTTTTCATCGTCACAAGCTGTCACACGGTTTCTCTGTCTAGCTTCAACTGATGAAAACTTGGAGCACAGCCTGTGAAGTGTTCTTGAAATAAAATAAAATTTAAAAAAGAGTAACAAAGAAACCGAGAGGGAAAAAAGAAAAAGAAAGGATATATGAGCGAGAGAGAGAGAGCTCATCCTAAGGCATTGAATAATTTAGAGAAGCAAAGGGAGGACAAAACAAAAGAGCAAGAGAAAAACACCAGCAGTTTGACCCAGCGCAATACACCAGAAATATCACAGACAAGCTCTCACTCGCTCGCTCGCTCGCTCTCTCATTCTCACTGCAGAAGACATCACTAGCAGCCATATTCATCAGCTCTGTCTCTCCTCTGAAGAATAACAGGATGGCTGACAAGTCAGTTCTGCTCATCCTCCCTGTATTCTTTCACCTTTGCTCTTCTATTTTCTTCCTTCTCATTTCCTCTTTTCAGTAGCTAGACTAGAGTTACTGTCAAACGAGATGCACGAAAATGAGACTGGATCTAAAACTCAGTAGTACTTGTTGATGGGAGAATTGTATTGAAATGAATAACATGTTGATTTGGAGACCTAATGACAAGCAATAATATAATATAATATAATATAATATAATATAATATAATTAGACATTTTCTTGACTATTTATTGTTTGGATTTTCTGATTGTAATTAATATAATATAATATAATATAATATAATGTAATATAATGTAATATAATATAATATAAATAGTATATAATATAAATATGTAAATGTATTCCACCAACAAGTTGTACTGGATTTAACTTTCACATGGCTAACTCCTCTTTTCAGCCTTTCTCTCTCTCACTGCTTTCCTCATCCCTCTTACAATCTCGTTTTTACAGCAACCTCTCCTTTCCTCTCCTGTTTGTCTACAATCGATCACTTTAATCCAATAGGCCTGAGTGAGGGCAATCTGACAGGTTTGTGTGCGTCTCTATGAAGGCCACTCTCAACAACTGCATTTCCTGAAAAAGCAGAGGTTAGAGTCAACAGCAGTGCTATACCCTGTTCAGCAGCTCTGAGTGGGTCAGATGAAGAATGAGTCCATTCACCTGGAGTCTCAGCCTTAGATGGACTATCTGATGTATGATGCACATGAAACAGCAAGAGTGGGCTAAAATAACCAGTTTCAATCTGAGTGGCTGGCTTCCATGCAATTTCCAAAAGTCTGGATGAATACATTTTTTTGAATGTCCACCAGGAAACAGTGATTTTTACACGTTTTATGTCCCAGACCGCTACAATAATCTTCTGAGTAAGAACTGGCTGCAACTGCACTACATTGTTTTCATATTTATCAACCATAAATAATAATAATATAATAATAATAATAATAATAATAATAAATTGACTTACACTATACCATTCAAAAGTTTAGGGTCAGTAAGATCTTTTTTTTTTTAAATAAATAAATAAATAAAGAAGAAAATTTCAGCAAGGATGCATTAAACTGATCAATAGTGATAGTAAAGACTTTTATAATGATATAAAAATATGTATTTAAAATAATTGCTGTTCTTTTGAACTTTATAATAATCAAATAATCCTGAAAAAAGTGTCATGGTTTTACAAAAAACAACAACAACAACAACAACAACAACAACAACAAAAAACATATAGCACAACTGTTTTCAACATTGATAATAATAATATTAAATGTTACTTAAGCACTAAATCAGCATATTTCAATGATTTCTGAAGGATCATGTGACACTGAAGACTGGAGTAATGCTACTGAAAATTCAGCAGGAATAAATTAATTTTTTTTATGGAGCCCTGCACATGACATGCAGGAAAAAAAAGTAAATCGTGCGCATGACTTAGTAAAACGTGCACACGATTTAGCCTACTAATTTTTTCCTGCATGTCATGTGCGGGGCTCTGTACATTTTTATAGCATTTTTGATCAAATGAATGCTCACTTGGTGAGCATAAAATACTGAAAAAAAAAAAAAATACAAATTTACCATCTACAAACTTTTGAACGGTAGTAAACAGCCTCTGCCTGTCTAACTGGCCGGTTCTTGACTACAATAAGCAACAAAGTGAACCAGACTATGTAATTGTTCGTTAGCTTTAACAATCAGAATATTTAATGAATTTACTTATTGTATTTCATATAATTAATTACATAATATTTAATGTTAATGATTGTATTTTAGTTATTATGCACACTGAAAAATCCAGAAAGACAAACAAGCTAAGAACAAACAAATAATCAGGATTGGGAAAAAAAAAAAAAAGTCAACAAATTGTACTACTTTGACAGCTCCCTCTCTCTCTCGGTTTCTCTCTGGGCGTATATTAATGGTTTGTCCCTTGTTTGTAAATGTGCCAGGTTGTGTGAGTGGCTGCAGGCTGTCTATTACAGCTCTCCTGAGGGGCTCGGCTCCATATGGCCGCGCATATGGCACTCAGCACCATCAATTAATGCTGCTACAACTCTGATTTTCTACCAGCGCTGTCTGTCTTCCGCCTGTCGTTTCTCCTCTTCTCTTCATCTCTCAGGGTTTGCCGTGTTTCTCTTTTTGCCCACCTGGGAATCGAGTGTCAAGTTGATAGCCTTGAATCTGATAAACGCAAAGTTGTCTCACGTTTGAGACACGTCTCATAAAGGGTGAAGCCGATTGGAGCTTGCTTTCTGATTTGAGGAGATGTAGCAGAGAGGAGATGTCATTGTGGAAGAACGTCTTGGATTAGAGTTAAAGTTGTGTGTCGGAAAGTCTGGGACACCCAATTTCAGGTTGCAATTATAACATTGTATGATCTTATTTTTAGTTTTTCTACATGCAAGTTTAAAGTGTGTGATTTCATGTGCCATTAATATCATTAAACAGAATTACAAAAAAAGTCACTCCAACATCCGCAAATGGCCAAACAATTAGCTAGTAGGAAAGAAGTTAAGAGTAAAATAATACTACGTACGCTTGTAAAATATTGATTGCCTTTTGAAAATCATGAATGAAAACAGCATGACACAAAAACAGAAAAAAATAAAGCTTGATAACTGACATTTAAATATATGATGTTGAATGAATTGAGAAATGAGCAGGCCATCAAAAAGACTTACTAATTATCAGCTCCCAACAGACAAAGTCACCTTCTAATGCCCTATTTGAAATGAAGTTGTGTTTTTCAGATCGTGTGCAATTAACAAGCTTATTTGAACGGCAGAAGTTCCCAGTGTGTGCTCCAAACAGTCTCATTTTAAACATATGCAGACAGAAAGGAAGTTCTGGAAATGTTTTGGACAGCTAGTCATTTTGAAGATCAAAGCAGAATTGTGTAGAGTGACTCCAGTTCTTCAGATTTGAATTGTTTCTGTTGTGTCTGCTTTCTGAGACGTTTCCATCGGAGATTTGAAGGTGCTGTCAGTTCTAGAGAGAATGCCTCCATCTCATTAATGTCTGAACGCATATATATATATATATATATATATATATATATATATATATATATATATATATATATATATGTGCGTTCAGACACACAAGCGCATACAAAAATGCACACAAACACCAAATAATTCTGCTTTGCATCGAGAAAGTAAATCATTTGTCTTGTGTATCTTATGGTAAGCGAGGATTTTCTCTCTTCAAAGTAATCCCTATTCACGAACACCCAGGAAACCCAAGACAAGACATTAACGCATCACCCTCTTCTTGATCGCCTTCCAAAAGATTTTGCATGCCTGCCAGGGCTGTTCCTCCCAGCTCTCAATGTCTAAGCCCAGGCTTGATTGATTGAGTCAAGCTGCTAGTTACCATGCGAACCTAGACCGTTGCCTGGGAGACCATCACAAAGTGCTTCCTGGGATTTTCAAGGTCACTGGTTGGAGCAGGTCTTGCTGAGGGGGTGGACTCCCCAACTATGAGGGCCCAGTAGGGGGGTCTTTCACAAAACCTAGAGAATACCCCCATTCAATCTTCTTTTCTGCATTGGTCATGCTTGGACTCCACTGAGGATCCTCAACAAATTTGTTGTAATGTGCTGGCATTCCTTGATTGTTAGAATTCTGCTAATAGAAACACAATCTTCTACATTTTGTGGCGCCTAAACATCTATAGCTGCCCTAAGTATTTGGACAATAGAGTCTCAATAGAGCAAATGTCTGAATTTTAATGCATTACAGATACTGCAAACCAAGTGGCATCTGCATCTTTATTATTTTCTAAGCTATTTTTACAATTATATTTCACCAACTGGTCTCAGGGTAAATTTTAATGGATGTATAAAGTTTTAGCAGAGTAACTACAGGTGTAGATCATCACATTGTTCCACTAACATATGATAACCATAAAATGGTTTTTAACACTTAAAAGAGTTAACCCTGGGTCACTCTTAACCCCAGGTAAACTGAATCCTGGGTTGTCTTGCTTCACATTTCACACTGTTCATACTTCAACAAGGGTTAACGTCCTTATTTGCATATTGCTTTCAGTGTCAATGTGATTGATCGGATGAACACAGCATGCAATCTTTTTACATAAAGGCTCTAGATATGCTCATCCTCATATTGTATATTGCCAACTGCTATCAAGTTTTTCATGAATGGACTTTTTGGACTATAAAGGTAAGAATAAAACTCTCCAATTGACACATTTTCCATCACCATTTTAAATTTTCCCCCTCAAAAAGTGAAACGACTGTTTAAATATGACATGCTGTGCTTGCTGTGTGACTGTCCAAAGCATGTGAATATGAGGCAAGCGATTGGTTGTCGTTTGCTAAGCATCTTGTCGTAACATTCTAACACTGCGCCATGTCACACTGCACATGTTTGGCACTGCAATACAGGGTTCACACTGCAAGAGCAGGGCTTCATAACCCGGGGTAAAAAGGGGTGCTAACCCCGCTTCGAAATTAAAACTTTCCTTTACCCGAGGTTAAAAGCAAGGATTGAGCGATGATAACCCAGTGTTAAGCACAGTGTGAAAAACTCTTTTGCTTCTAAAACTTATATATACTTATATTATATTATATTATATACATATATACACACACACACACACAACAGGCATAACATTATGGCCACCTTCCTATTGTGTTGGTCCCCCTTTTGCTGCCAAAACAGCCCTGACCCGTCGCTCTATTGGACTGAGATCTGGGGAATTTGGAGGCCAAGTCAACACCTCAAACTCGTTGTTGCACATGCACCTGGCCATCAACATGATGTAAAAGAAAACATTATTCATCAGACCAGGACACCTTTTTCCATTGCTCCGTGGTCAAGTTCTGATGCTCATGTGCCCACTGTTGGCGGGGGTCACAGGGGTCATTTTGGCCACTGTTTTTTTTGTTGTTATTGAGAAAACAGGATTGTAGAAAGAGCACTGTGGTGATGCTCAATGTCCTGATGCTTTTTATTTAGCACCACATCTTACCAAGAACATCAAATATCCAATTTCTGCTAGTGCACAACTTGTACTCAATCCATCCTTCACTGCATTAAATTAAAGTGGATCTGAGGTAAACCAAGCTGGTTTCTTATCTGATGCAAGACCTCATGAATCCAGGATGGTGGTGCCAACCATATGCTACTACTCAACGATGAACGACAAATACTTGATAAAAACATTTGGCCCTACATACTTTGCCCCAATGGTTATGTGCACAAAATCTTTCTAATAAAACTTGTAAAATAAACTAAATAAACTCAAAATAAATGTCTATGCAATGAAATGAGCATAGTTTATTTAAATAATTCCTAAGAAAAAGAAGAGTTAGAACTAAACTATAATAAGACAAAAACAGCGGGCACATCTCATTCTTAGTGAATCTTTCCAACATTGTATTACTATGATCTGCGTAGTATCATGGCGTAGTATCAAAGGTATGTTGGACTGAAAATAAGCTAATTGAATTGACATGATCCTGAACACTAGCATTACTAGCTAATATTATTAAACTGAAGAAGCAGAATCCATGACACCTGACACCAATATCAACAAAACCAACATTTCATGTTTCCATTGCTGTAGTTCCTGTCAGTCGGACTCCACTGAAATCTAGTAAGAGGCAGCTAATTATATCTGCTTGTCTCTGCTGCCCATTGAGCTCAACATTAGGTGCTGACAAGCTAATACAATCATCTCTCCTTCTCCATCCGCTCCAGGAGAGGGATTTAGCCCTATGTTCCTCAGCCTAGTGGGCTGTTAAATTGAGCGTTCGCAGGGCAGGCAGTCGAATGAGATTTGGCATGTTTAGAGTGTTAACCTTGAGAGCAGACAGAACTCTTTTACAGAAAGAAAGTGGTCATTTGCAGAGATGGGGTCAGTTCCATTTCAATTCAGGAGATACAATGGAATTCCATGTGCAGTACTGGTTGATTCCTACACTTCTATGTACACTTCTCAAGTTGCCTAATGAATTAAATTCAACTCCTCTTGAACTGTCCGAATCAAAGGAATTGACCCATAACCTGGAAAAATTGGAAGTTGCAGTTCTTGATAGCTAAAAGCAACTCACTTGCTGGTTTCATACCATGGTCGGCTTATAATAAATGCCATGAGGAGTCAAACAGGTGGAAGTAACCACCATTTAATCAAAGAGTCTGGTGTAATTGATACAGTGTGTACATGTTAAGATTAACCCAATTAATCTTTCATTCTGTTTATTCAGGTCAGCCCTGGAGTTCAAACTACCACTAACGGACAATTTTTGGCCTAGGCTTCTGGAAATAGAGCAAAAAAAGGACCAGATTCCCTATTTTTTTTTTTTTTTTTTTTAAATTGCTGATTAATGTACATGTGTGTTAGATGAACATATTTTGCTGCTGCATTTCATCTTATTTTTCCCCCAGAGTCCTATGGCATGACCAAAAAATATCTCAGTACTTCCATCTAGGTGTTTTTGAATGCAAGAATGTGCAACAAATTCAACTGCAATGTACCTCCCAATATGCCATCATAACCAATACCAAATTTAAAAATGAAAAGTCACAACTATTGTGCTGTCATGACCCAAAAGTATTTATTTCCAAAAAAAAAATAAAAAATAAAGTATTTTAGTGTGCATGCCCATTCTTACACTACTCTGGTGTTATGGTGGTTGATACTGATAAGAAAACCTATCTAAACACAATAAATACAACCTCTCTTTCTCTTTAGCATCACATACATTTAAACTAATTGCATGCAGAACAACTTGCCTCATTATCCACTTTGAGAAATCCTGCTAAAATTCGACTCATCCCCCTCTCTCTCACTAGCAGACAAATATAACCCCTAATGCAACATTAATATTGCTGTGCTGAAATGTTCTCTTCGAAAGATTAGGCAGGTTTAAAATCTGAGTTAGTGTGTGGGGACCAATGTCCCCTCAGGCTCAACACTATCATCTGCAGTGAAATGACTTCGGTAATGAAGAAGTCAGGCGCATAAATCCTCTACGGCCTCACCTCTCCTCTGCCTCCTATCCTGCTGAACAGCTAGTAAAAATTCCCTTTAAAAAATTCATAGTGCAATTTTGCTCAAATCCCTCCCAGCAAGCACAATTATGGAACTTTCATCTCAATTGATTTATGTGTAGGGCTGGAAAGGAGGTAAAGAGCAAGCCAGAGAGCTAGCCAGAGAGGGAGAAAAAGAGAGAGAGAGAGAGAGAGAGAGAGAGAGAGAGAGAGAGAGAGAGAGAGAGAGAGAGAGAGAGATAGAGAGAGAGAGAGAGGAGGCCAAGCACTAAATCATTGTTTATTATGGGAACGCATACAGCAAGTCTGCATCCAATGTTATGGTATCTACATCTTCATATTACAAGAATGAAAGGATATTTATATTAAAGGAATAAACATAACTTGCTCTGTAGTAGACAACATCTGTGGCCTACAATAAATTTAACATATCTTAGTTTTAATAAAATAAAATGAAATAAAAATACACTAATGTACTTACAATTGAAGTCTATGGGATGATCAGTACTGAAAATGTAATCCCCCCCCCAAATGATAGTTGAGTTCTACTATAATTTGTTATAATTCATCCACCTAAAACAGACTATCAAATAATGTACATTTTATACATTACTTTGTACAATGTACATTTTCTTCGTTCATTCTCGTGAGTGTTTATATTCCACTGCAGAGCTGCAACAAATGGCTAATCAAATCACAGACACATGCAACAATACCTGGACTCGGTTATAATCATTCTTGGGGACTTTAATAAAGCAAATCTCTCCCGTGAACTGCTAAAATACAGGCAGCACATTTCAGGTCCACAGTACACAGTAATACACTGGACCACTGTTACACCACAATAAAGGATGCATATCACTCTGTCCCACGGGCAGCTTTGGGGCTCTCTGATCACTGATTGGTTCATCTTATACTGCTCTACAGGTAGAAACTGAAATCAGCTAAATCTGCAAATAAGGACTGCAAAAACATGGACTAATGAAGCAGAGCGGGATTTACAAGCCTGCTTCTAATGCACTGATTGGAGTGTTTTTGAGGCTGCTGCCACCGACCTGGACGAGCTCACGTAACATAATATATCAGTTTCTGTGAGGATATGTGCATCCCTACCAGGACTCATTTAACTTACAATGACAAACCGTGGTTCACTGCAAAACACAGACAACTTCATCAGGCCAAAGAAGATGCCTACAGGAATGGGGAAAGAGTCTTGTTAAGACAGGCCAAATACATACTGACAAAGGAGATCAGAGTGGCTAAGAGGAACTATTCTGAAAAGCTGAGAAACCAGTTTTCAGCCAACGACCCTGCATTAGTGTGGAAAGGCCTGGAAGACATTACTAACTACAAAACACCACCCCCCAGCACTGTGTTGAATCAACAATTGGCCAATGACTTGAATGAGTTTTATTGCAGGTTTGAAAAACCCTGTCTCACACCCCACACCCATTCTCACCTTCTCTCCATACACCCATTAACGCCTCCAGAAACCCCACTCTCCCCCACTCCAGCACTTCAGGTCTGTGAAGAAGATGTGTGTCGGGTTTTCTGGAAACAGAAGACAAGGAAAGCACCAGGCCCAGACGGTGTTTCACCAGCCTGTCTGAAATTCGGTGCTAACCAGCTGGCCCCTATCTTCACGCAAATCTTCAACAGATCACTGGAGCTGTGCAAAGTTCCTTCCTGCTTCAAATGCTCCACAATCATCACAATCCCAAAGAAACCCAAAATCACAGGTCTCAATGACTACAGACCTGTTGCCTTAACATCTGTGGTCATGAAGTCATTTGAAAGACTGGTGCTGGCCCACCTGAAGGACATTACTGGACCCTTGCTGGACCCACTGCAGTTTGCATA
Organism: Ctenopharyngodon idella; assembly: GCF_019924925.1. Taxonomy (NCBI): domain Eukaryota; kingdom Metazoa; phylum Chordata; class Actinopteri; order Cypriniformes; family Xenocyprididae; genus Ctenopharyngodon; species Ctenopharyngodon idella. The sequence continues at coordinate 34,849,590 of NC_067224.1, forward strand.
CAAAAATGTGTGATCATGTGTGACCAGTGTATCAACCCAACAGACTTTCTTTGAATGTCCACCAGTGCAACAAATGAACCCCTAACAGAATTATTCAACATATGCCTGAGATCATAAGGTCTCAACATATGATGAAAACACATGAAATATTAAATAAATATCCAACTTCAAACAAGTTTCAAGAGAAAAAGACAGAATGAAAAGACGAAAATGAAAAGATAAAGCCGAAAAAGTGAATAAACAAATAAATAGATTTCAAATAAATTTCCTGAAATTAACAACAACAGAGTTGCGAAGGAATAAAGAGTCAATCCATCATCGACTGATGTACCGCTGTGTCTCGCTTCATTGAGTTCAAAATATTTCCTCTTCAGGAAAGCGATTTATCAAAAAGCAGACACATCAACAAAAGTACAAAACAAATTAAGTCAAACATTTTCAGTCACATTCCACAAAGAGTGCATCTGGGTGAAGTGGAATTTAATTTGATTAAACTTCCTGTTATAATTGGCTCCCTTTTCCAGGCTGCAAAAACACTGTCGACTGCCGTGCTGAAAACTCAATCAAGCCGCATTACGTTTTTATCAGATAAAAATGTAATTGATTTGAAAGCAGACATGATGTATATTACAGTGGGAACGCAGTGGAAAGCCTCAGTTGGGGGCGGCCTGTGGGGATCTCATTAACTCTATCTCTGAATTGCTGAACATAAATGAACTGACATTGAGGGATCGAGGACCCACTGTGACAACATCTGAAGTGTTTATCTCGACTTTTGAAACCAGACTATGGTCTCAAGCGCAAACGTGCAGCGTTGCAACATGCAACCAGTCTCATTAAGCCTGTACACCTGTTTTTCACAAAAAAATAAAGTCCGGATCACTTTATCGCCTTGCTGAAATACATTACAAAATTACAGTTGAAATCCTAACCCAGCTATGTTGTGGATGAATTTACTAAATAGATGTATTTTTAATGGTAAAACACCATTTATAAAGTAATTTATGAAAAAATACTAATCCCCTTGTTTTGTCAAAATGTACATTTATGTTAATGAATTTTAGTTAAAAAAATTACTAAAGTGACATACTGCATTCTAGGTTTTAATTTTATCAGAATAAAAATACACATCTGCGATGATCAGCACTGAAACAAACTAAAAATATTTAATAAATCAGCTTTTTCAAAATTGCAGTTGGGTTCAACTATAATTAGTTATAATTCATCCACCTAGAAAAGAATTTAGATCAAATAATATAAATTTTTTACTTAATTGTATACCAACTTATTAATTGCATTTTTAATGGTAAAACACTATGTATAAAGTAATATAGTAAAAATGAAATATAGTAAAAGTAATACTAATATATTACTAATATAGTAAAAGTGAAAATAATGGTAATGCTAAATACTCTTTGTGAGTCATATTTTACTTTTATATTAATGCATTTTTTCCAAAGCGACCACAATAAAAGCTAAATAAAATAAAAAGGCAGCGGCTATTTGCACTAAGTACAAATAGCGATAGATGCTATTTACACGGACAATAGCAATATATTCTATTTACACTAAGTGACAATAACAGCATTTTCTTAGCGATATTCTATTTACACTAGGTGAAAATAGAGTTAGATTCTATTTACACCATGTAAAAGTATCAGTTCTTTGCAAAAAGAGTAAATAGTAATTAGATGCTATATATAATTTATACTGACAGATACTATTTGCACCTCAGTATTTTTGTACATTAACAGGATGCAATAAATAAGTGTAAATGATTACTATATGTATTAAAATTATTAAATGGATGCTGCCTTATTGGAAGAATAAAAACCCTCCCTACACCTTCCCCTAACCCTACCCAATAAACACTTTTAATATTATTAAACATTTATTCGCAGTTTATTTCCACTTTTAGAACATTATTTTCATTTTTATTAAAAATGCGAGCACGGCAAAAGGCGGATTTAAACCTGAGTCGATTGCGTTAAAATCCAGGTCTGCAAGCCTTACTCGCTGCTGCTGCGCCACTGTTCAGCGCATCCTTTTTAAAACTTGAGTGGCCCAGACATTGGTGGGCGGAGCTAGTGTAAATAGCATTTGCCAACAAGGGATTTTTTTTTATTTTTTATAATTTATCCACCTAGAAAAGACTATATTAAAATTTTTACTGAATTATAGAATATTTACAAAAATGTATTTTAGAAAAACACCATTTGTAAAGTAATATGCTAATCAAAATAATGCTAAATGCCCTTTGAGAGTCAAAATTTGCAGTATATTTATGCATTTTATCCAAAGTGACTTGCACTGCAATCAAAGTTAAAACATTTTTTTTTTTTGAGAGTTTGTTTGTTACCTGGAAATCAAAGCCATGACCATGGTGTTGTTAACAACATATACTCTGCCAGTTGAGCTACAAGGAACTACTTTAGCACAATTACTACGCTACACTGAGCCTTGAAGCTCCTGCTGACCAGTTCAAATCTAGCTAGTGACATTTCTTGATACATTCCTGCACTTGTCTATCAATAAAAGTGGCAAAAGGGCCAAAAATGAACTTCTTTAAGCCTTCCACTTTAAAAATCATGACTGCAGTGCTGCTCAGAGACTTTTCCGTCTCTCCTGCGGGAGCATCTCATTTCCTGTCTGATCCTGACCGCACAGCCCTCTGTCGTTAGTAACGGAGACCTGTCGCTAACGGCTAACGAAGCCTCGGCGGAGGAGATAAAGACATAGTGAGTCAGGGGAGGAGAGCAGGCCGCACAAAGCCCGGAGGGATTTGCTCATCACTCTCTCTCTCGCTCTGCCTCATGTGGTTTGCAGTCCCATTGGCCTGCTAGGAGCTCCCAGTTTGATCCCAGACACTGAAGCGGCCCTGTGAAACGAGGACTCAATTAAAGCAAAATGAGGGCAGAGGGGGAGCAGCTATCTGGAAACAACAGGAAAAAATCCCCCCAGAGCTATGGCCTGAATACAGCATGCGAGTAATGTGATCTATCACGTAGAGCTAAGAGCACACGGTGCTAATGCATTTTGAATAGCTGACAAGAGATCTTGATGTACGACGCAATAGCATCTCCATACAAAATCAAGGGAGGAAACTTAAAACAAATTAGATTTTATATTGTAGTCTGTCAGGGTGAAAGATGGGTCGCAATAAGGAAATATGCGCAGAATAGTAATAAATATTTAGCAATATTTAGCAAACAAAATATTTAGCCTTGTTGACTAATGGGGCATATATGGTGCTGAACTAAAGGCTTGTCAATTACATGACACAGATCTATTATTGTAAAATCCCCCCCAAAATTAATAATATTTATAATCAAAAATAATCCATACTATAAAACTAAGAAAACAAACAAACTAAAAAATACCACACTAGGTTATTTCATGGCATCTATTGTTCCATGAAGAACCTTTAACATTCATGGAACGTTTCCATTGCACAAAAGGTTCTTTAGGTTATTAAAATGTTCTTCACAATAAGAAAAAACGTTTCTTTTAATAACTGTTCACTGACAGGTTCTTCTATATGACATCACTGTGAAAACCCCTTTTTGAAGCCTTTATTTTTAAGAGTGCACCTACAGACCTTATGCACGGGAGAAACAAGAGCATAGCCATTTTTAGAATTTTATCTTTGAACTTCCGTTTTTGCGGTAGCTCTGTATATTTCTATGGTATCGCTGTTGAAAAGTAATTAGCTGGTAAAGTGGATTTACTTACTGTAGAGTTAACAAAAGTTATCATCAGAATTGTAATGTTTGAAGCGGACATCATAACAAATGTCAGTAGACCGGAAAGATTTTAAAACAAGCGGTTCATTCATAAATCCATAAGATCTTACCTTCATGATGTGGAAATACAAACCGGAAGACAGAACACAATGAGCGTAGCGCTGAAAAGGGGCGGGGCTACATGAGGACTATAATTAATAAAATAATTATATTTTTTATATATTAAATATACATAAAAGTACTTGTATACATACTATAATTACTTGAATTATTTCACAACATTTTACAAACTGCTCTTGCCAAACACACTTTGACTTGTCAATTAAAAATGCATAAACCTCCCTTGAGCAGTTTACAAACAAACATTGCAAACTAAGTGTAATAAAAGAGAGAGGGAGCACATGTGGAAATGGAGAGTGAGAAAGGGGCCATTAATCTGCTTGTGAGTATCATGCTAACTTGTTGGATGTCCCTGTGCTATATAAAGATCTGGTACCACTGTAGAGTCAGCTGTTTTTCCCCTGGCCTTGCAGAAAGCCAAACCCAACAGCTGCCTAAGAGAAGACATCCACTCTGAGGTCAGAGCACTTTAACGGGCTGTTACACAGGAAGTAAGAGACAAGAACTGCAGTTCAGGTTCAGGTAGCAATGAAAACGAGCCCAATGCTGTTGAGAAAGTCGAAGTGCTGTTTGACGGCAAAGAGGTGTTTATTGTAGTACACAAGTACTTTGTTAATAGGATAGTGATGTCTGATTTGCGAACAAATCATTAGTTTGAATCCCTTCTTTACAATAAATCAGATTTCAATTAATGAAATGGTTCACAAATTGATCCGAATGATTCGTTTATGCATCAGCATTAATCTGCATCTGTTTTAAAATAAGAATTGTAATTAAAGAGGACCTATTATGCTTTTTTACATTTTCAACTTTCTTTAGTGTGTAATGTTGCTGTTTGAGCATGAAAAAGGTCTGCAAAGTTACAAAGCACAAAGTCCACTCCAACGGGAGTTATTCTCTATATCAGTAAGCACTGTTTCTGAGTTTGAGTTGTGTTAGTAGTGTGTTGTCACCCATGTCCAAGAGATGCTATTTTTTCCTAATGTGGTTATGGTTATGGACATTTCATGACCAATCACAACACACTGATCGCTACAGACAGACTGAGAAAAGAGGTGCTGCAACAATGAAGGAATCTTACTAATATGATTGGTACTCAAATATGATTGGTACAAAACTGGGTGTCCTGGATTTTGGACAAGCAATAGTGGCAAAAGATGACTGCAGTATCTGCCAACAGCTGCTGTAAAACATCACTCAATCTGATTAATCTCCTCACAGATCAGACCTCCTCTCACTGCACTGAGACAGCTCAGTGAACATACCCCATATCGATTTAGAACATTGTAACTCAGTACTTCTGACCAAAACCCCAAACGGAAACCTGAGAAAATTCAGAGAGTGACTCATGTTTGTGTCTGACAAAAATTGTGTGTGACAAATGTTGATACCAGGAACTGTGTGGAACACCTTTTGAAGAAAATGTTTCAGAAACAGTCCTTTAAAATGATTGAGTGACCAGTAAACAGAGGCCACAGTCTCACTTATAAAGGTCTGGAGGAGGTGAACAGGGTCACTTCAAGAAACAGATTAAGGAGGATTGAAAAGAGGGAAGTTCACAAGCTGAGTAAAAGTGGGAACAAAAAGTAACAGGCTTGCCTCATTACAGAAAAAAAAAAAGTTTTAAATAAGCAATGAATTTATAAATACCTCTGTGCTTGATCTATAAACTGAAACTGCAGTGAAAAACCACAAGACCAAAGAGCAAGTGCGTAAAGCCAGTCATAAGACACACACACGGTCAATGGCTTATAGTGTTCTGCACATTACACAAATTAAAATTAGATCTGTCTTAAACACTCTAATAAAAAGCCATATGAAAGTACTTTTAACCTCTTCCTGTTTTCTCTTCATTTCCATTTCTTACTTCACAAAGATGGGTCATACAGTGAGTTTTATGATCTTGACATATTTTTACTTTCAAGTATCATCTTCTAATTCTTGTGATGTACATTTAGAAATCCGGACAGGGCCGGGTTGTTCACGCACGTCGGCCCACTGGTGTCTCAAACAGCGGTAAAAACAAAATGAGTGTGGAAATGCATTTAATGAATTTAGTCTCTTAATGAAAGATGTTCTTTGTGCCTTTCAAAATCATCTGACAGTAATACTGCGCTGAGGCTTGAGAAATCATCCCAATGACCTCCAGCAAGAAAAGTATTTTAAGCGTTGAGAACAACCATCGATGTGACTGAAATTGGTCAGCCGTGTTTTGGAGAACCACATGGTGTTTCACCACGCGGGTGAAAATGGTTAAACACAATTACATGCCTCGCTCACCGTCTCTCTCATTCCAACAACGTACATGACATTCTGAAGCACATGAGCTGTTCTTTTTATAGAATGTTTGTGTTTACCAAACACATTTAACCAAAAAGCAACCCATATTAAACCGAAAAGGTATACAATTGACAATTAAGCACTTATTTAAACATGTTGAAAACTGACACACCTTTGTATATGGAGGTTTTGTAAACAATTACGCTTTTAACCTGTGGCACAACACCAGGTTACAAAATGACAGTTTTTAATCATATCAATGGAAACTTTGTGCTGACAAGTAGGGAAAGCTACTATGAAACAATATCTTGTCAAATTACAAGTTACTTATACCTTAAAGTATATAAACTACAGATAAGATAGCCATTTAAAAAGCCACATAAGAGGGCAATATCTTTACAAATAAAGAACTGCATCATACCTAAATTTACAATAAATACAACTAGAAAACAACTATTTATATAACCAAGTCAAAAACAGTGATGAACAGCAATGTTTTGCTAAATAATTGGATACTAGGGTTTGAATAAACTTTTGAAGTCGACAGTTATGTGATTAAAGTCGAGTCGACGTTGACTAATCGCTGATGACGTCATTTATAAAAACACAAGAGATGGGAATGCTTTGCAATACGCCACAATTTGCAACTAGAGGCTAAAGTTTGTGAACAAACTTTGATGTTGGCTTGAGAAACCTGAACCTCAAGCCGAGACTCGAAATCAGGTCGTCTTGTGCACAGCCGCAGCATACGTCACAGCGCTGCCCACAAGGCTATTGTTTCTACTGTCTGTGCAGCTTCTCTTTACAAATAGTGAAGCTGTGAGTTTTACTTACTTAAAAAGCAGAAAGAAATATATGCTTAAGCTATTTTATTGATAAATCACAGGACAGCGCTGACATTAAGTACGTCACATGATGTGCGAGCTACTGTCTGTATGTGTATGCATGCTACATTGTAGCAGCATATTAGTTTAGAATGCCGATTAACTTACCTATACAATAAGCTGTTTAAAACATGCATTCACCCAATTAAAATTGAGTATCCAGATGGTATAAACAAACATAACTTGTGGAGTGCTCTCGGAGTATGCACTTATTTGTCATTTTAACTGATGGAAACAGAGCGTAAAAGTGGACTTAAAAGATTTTGCATCCTGTGGCCCCCTTATAGGACAGCATTAGTATTACAGGCAATGTAAATCTATGGGTTTTTTTTTTTTTTTCATTTTTGATCGGAATTTGTACGAAAACCTTAAATCCAATCAGTTAGAAAAGATATAGCACACTAAATCAGAACAGTCTGAAGCTCTTCTGCAAGGCAGCAATGTTAGTTTCAAAGTAACATGATCAGGGACTAGTCGATGTCAAACTTAAAGCATCATGGCAGAGCATTTAAGTCGTCAAGTCTGTGTAACCCCTATTACATACAAGAATAGACATTTTCTTTCAAACTTTTTCATTTACATGAATGAACCGGTTAAATCAATTCACTAAAATATATCAAATGTACAAATGCAACATATGAATGTTTGATTAGTATCTCAGTTTACACCAGTTATTTTTGATAGCTCTTAAAAAGTGTGACTGTTCTTTGTTTGTTCACGATGCATAGCAAGCAGAAGTGGCAATTTTACTCAGAACATTAAACCTTTTCACACCCTTGCAAACAAAGCCATAGGAAGTGGTTTACACTGCGGTTCAGCCTTCTCTTTTGCAAAACTAAAAGAGCACTAATCAGCTATATACACACCAAGAGAAATGAAGAACCATTTCTGTGGTTTTCAAGGTGCGCCTGTGTAGCAGGAATGAGTCAGATTGAGACCAACCATGCGGGCTGACTTTATCAGTGGTTTATCTCACCTGAAACTTGCAAGTTAGGCGTTATAAAGAAAGGGAATCTAAATCTGAACATGTAGGTTGCGTTACCTCAGAGATTCATACCTTATCTCGCCCTTTTGCTTGCTAAATGAGTGTTTTATGAGTGAATATCCATTATGACTCTTCTTCTCTAGTGTATCAGGGAAAAAAACAGTCACACTTTCAAGTTGTTTCAGATTATATAAGTATCAGACAAATTCCTAGAAAACGATTTAGTTCTGTGAACCTGGACACCAACGGGAGACATCATGAAGGCCCTTTCATATGATTTTCATAAGCGTAGCCCAATACATTGAACTTTATGGATTGATGTGTCAGCAGCCCCACCACAATGGACGTCAATAAAGGACGTCAATGATTCCCACATGCACTGTCTTTGCACCCATGTTTGTGATTTTCAGACATTATGCCTCACTAATGACATAATTTAGAGAAAATGCAACACGAAATGTAAAAAAATGACTGTAAATGTAAAAAATATGAGACTAAAAAACATTTTTGTACATTTTTTATATTTATTGTAATTTTTTTTTTTTTACTTGATTGCATTTATATATCCTTCAACTGCTTTTTTGGCAATATATTTTTCTGTTTTTTCCCCCCGTTCTAAGCTCAAATACATGTTTTTGTTGTGAAACAGAGTGTACTTCCCACTTTCTTCCTAGAAACCTTGTAAAATTGCCCTTCTGTGATGCCATGGTTGTTGCTTTTTTTAGGTGGAGGTCAAAGCATTGAAGTCCTGACGTGAGACATGTGAAAAGGCCTTAACACAGATGGCAGGACTGTTTTTTTAAACAGAGCAGATCTCTAAATTCATCCACTCACTCGGGGTCGATCTGGAATTGCCCCCCAACCTTAGATGATAAAACTGCTATACTGGACAGGTTTCTTTTCTAAAGCTGAAAGAAATTGGTCTTTGATCAGTTACACAACGCAGGAAAAAAAAAAAACACGTAACAAAAGGCCATGGCCGAGTGGGAGATTTTTTAGCTATATTGATTGTTATTTTCTTGTTTATTTCTATGAAACTGCATTGAACAATCTGTATTGTATAAAGCCCTTTATAAATAAAGGTGACTTGACTATAGCGGAGGGCTAGCCGCACACTGCGCCATCCTGATAAATGGATTCCATCAGCTGTGGAGCGAAAGCCACAATTACAGGTTGTTGAAGCTGTTGTAGAAGAATAGGTGCTGTGGCTGAGGAGCACTGAAGCATGGTTGAGAAGAGCTAACGGGAGCTTCTTAAATAATTGCACCTTCCATTTCTCCTCCACCGTGGGCACGCATCAACTTGAAATTTTGTAATTATAGTAATTGTGAGCTCAACGAAGCAGCCCTCTAATACTCTCCTCACAGGAGTAAATACATGGTACGCCATTCCAAGTGGAGCCAGCCAAACACATCCTCGGCCAAAGCCACAATTTGAGAGCTCTATAGCTAATGGTGGAGCTAACAAGCACTAATGCCACATTGTCTGAAAGAGAAGAATTGTCACCCCTGCTAGAGTGGGTGCCTACTGCGATATCGAGTGTACTAGCACACATGCCTGGTGTTCAAAATGACTGCTGCCATTTTGAGGCTGAAAGAATGTCAGCACGCAGGGATCAAAGAGGACGATTGCGATGAAATGTGGGGGAATTTGTGGCGGTGGGAGTATACGGAAAAATATCAGGCACCTAAGAAGACACAAAATGGAAGACTTATTCTCACATTCGCACACATGCTTAGGCAGTTTCAGAGTGGAGAGAATGAAAGATGGATCAGTTACAGTCGGTGAATGTTAATTACGGTGTTTTACGGTGGCAATGCGATAACGCGTTATTGCTTTCTTTCACGAGAGCCGTGCAAATTTATGAGACTTGAGATCTGAAACAATGAAGCGTGGCAAGGCATGTCAGTTCCCTCCACTCACCTCCCTTTGTCAGAATGATGGGGCAAATTAATTTCCCTTCCATATTTCCTCCTGACTGTGTCAGAGACGAGGCCTTGACCAATGAGCCTGCACCTTCCTCCCTCCATTTTATATGCAGGTTATGCTGTGAATCTTAGATTTAAAATGGAGGTGCAGAGATCTTTATCTGCATATGACATTAAGGCAACCGAGAACAGAAATAACAGGAATAGAGTCTAGCTATCTCGATCTAGCATCTTTTTCTTTGATTTGGAGAAGTGAGGCCTAGAATAAGAGAAGTGCAACTTTAAATTTAAAAACGGCTGTATAAAAACAGCATACATTGCAGGTTTACACTTTACTGTCACATTTATTTTCTTGAAAATACTGATCTTGCACTACACATTTTTTGTCTAATCAGATAACCTCAAAAATAAAAATGTAGCCAATTCTAGCTGTAATGTAACCTCTTGGTGACTGGAAGGAGGGATGGATGGATGGATGGATGGATGGATGGAAGGAAGGAGCGATAGATAGATCTAACTTGCAGGATGTTTTAATGGTACAACGAACTATTATATGTCAAAAGCTCAAGGAAAATTTGATTTCTCATGTCATGACCCCTTTAAATGTTCCAGTCATTCACTAGGAGTGAAAGTAAGAGCTGAAAAGATTCCTCCAATCTCACAGTAAAAGTGGCCAGCACTGAGCTGGGCCATGGATCTAGGTTAATGGATGAGGGAAAAGCGCTAAGCTAAGTGCTAATACCAGAGATGCTTAAGACAATCCATGCCTCAAGATCTAGCCAAATCCCAAACCAGGACTTCAAAGCATAAGTCCTGACCCTGACAAATGCAGCAGATCTACAAACACAGTCTGAAGGTCTTAACTCTATGTTTAGACAACTATCTCCCAGGCCGCACCCTTAATCTTTCTCTACAGAAACATATAACAGCTATTATGAGATGAACTGGGTGCCATGGAATGTTACAACAGACAGACTGCCTAGAAAAACTTGAGACTGGTCCATTGCCTTTATTAATATATCTGACTGTTTGAACTGCTTCAAAAGCTTAACAGACCATATGTTGGAAGCCTAGAGCTGAGGTGGACTATAATCCAACCAATCCAGACTACATCTCTGGAACGGTCTATTCCAGGCCACATTTCTTGCTACATTTTAGTATAGAAATAAATAGGCAAGCATTATTACAATCGGCTAGCAACATCAACAGAATGAAGGCTGTACTTCATGAACTTCACAGAGGGAATGCATAAGAACTGAAGCCTAGAGCCAAAAGGCTAAACCCATAAATCTGTCTTCCAGGAAAGATCTGCCAAAACGCTCATCCAAAACAGATAAGATTCACTAGGGAGGGTACGAAGACAGATCGCATCAGACTGTGGGAGCAGTTCAACTGTTCAAACTCAGCTCATATGTCAATAAAAACAGGTGTCAACCAGATTAGCTAAAATGCTAAGGGCTTGGCTAATCCTAGAAGAGATCAAAGAAAGATCAGTCATCACTAGGATGCTAATGCTATGAATGCTGACACAACCAAGCATCTACTCTGTGGATTTTGTTTGCATGAGTCAAAACTGGGGCAGATTGAATTGTTATGACACATTATGACAAATATAAAGTTTTAAAAAAGAACTCATTTGCATTCAGAGCCAACAAGCAACAGAAAATTAACATAACAATGACGTTGTTGAACACACGAACATATTTTAGTATGCGATATAATGCGTGTCATATTTACACAAATAGTTCACACAAAAATGAAAGTTCTGCTAACATTTATTCAACCACATGTCATTCCAAAACCTGCATGACCATCATATAGACCACTTTAATAATACTTTTACATCCCCTTCGAAGCGTGAACGCTTCAGTCTCTATTCATTCATTTTCATAACTGCATGGAAAAGAACGACCAGCAGAGAATTTGTCTTTTTGTGTTCCACAGAAGAAATAATAACACAGTTTTCGAATAACATTAGGGTGACTAAACAGACCAGACTAATTTTTTTTTTTTTTTTTTGGTTTGAACTATTCCTTTAAGGTAAACCTTGGTGTGTGCTGATAAGCCTAATGTAAATCACATAAACATTATCATTCATTATCATTCACTCCAGGCCTCTGTGAGTTGTAGAATGTGAGGATCAATATTAAGGCAATTCAACGATCAGTGCAAGTGGTTTTGCTAACATGATTTTAGTCTGAGTCTCAGACTTAGTGTCAGACCACATATAATCAGTTTAGTCCTGAAAGAATTTTAGTGCACCCTTTCTGAGAAAACTTGCACTTGACTAGACATGACCTAGAAAAAGTTTTCAAGATAATATTAAAATGGTTGCTTCAGCAAATGTGTTTTTATCTCACGTTTGCTTTTGTTAAAATATTACACATCACGTTTAAAAAAAAAAAAAAAAAACACTCCAGAACATTCTCTACCATTCATACTAACCCACAGCCAAACGAGACTGTAGATGTTCCTTGTCTGGAAACATGGTAATAGTATAATCTAATAAATATTCATACACGAATACCAACTGATAACTCAGCTTCTGTGAACTGAAGCTGGGTCTCAATATCAGATCACTCTCATCCAGGGTGACTCTTGCAAATGAAATTATTACATTTTAATATTTTCTGCCTGAGTGTAGCATGACTCAAACAAAATGAATATCCCACACTAAATGAATCCACACCTCCTTATTATAGCACTAAGCATGAACCCTGCATAAACAACTCACAAATATCAAAGTACAAACAATCTTGAGTAAGCGAACTACTTACAATACTACATTTATGCAATTTGAAGACTTTGTTATTCAAAGCATCTTCCAGTTCATTCGAAGTACTGCATGCATTGTAACAGCTTTGTATATATCCCTAGTATTCAAACTCATGACCTTGGTGTCACTAGTGCCATGATCTACCAGTTGAGCTACTGAACTTATGCTAATACTACACAATGGGAATTGTCCTGACACTGTCATCTAAAAACCTGTAAATCCATTTTAAGGGAATCTCTATGGACCTTTGTCAGGATAGACATGATATTTCATTTTTCATTACCGAAAATTAGACTATGAGGAATAGCTGCACAATCTGTTCAGTGGGTTGTAATGTTGTGTACCTTGATGTCAATCACTTAGCTGATGCACATTGGCAAATATCTCTATAGAATTCAATCTAGGCTCACATGTTTGTACTAAACATACTAATAAACACAATTCACTGCAGTTTCCAGCTGAAACAACAGTGGCAGTAAAACAACAACTATTCTTTTTACTCAAATTATAATTATGGGGACAGATTATTATTTAATAAAGACTTCATTTTGTGCGGTTTCTTGCACAGTACTACGTTATGACCTCAAGACGCTTTTACCAGTGCATGATTGGTAAACTAATACAATTCTGACATTTGCATCACATAACCAGCTTCATATCTATGGGTTTTCTGAAATAGTAAACTTTTGTTTGCACTTGCGATCCTTGTGAGTCATGTGAAACAAGTCACAAGAAAAGAGCTCAAAGATCTGTAGAAGCAAGCTAAATGGCATGGTTGCTTCAGCAAATGTGTTATCTCACGTTTGCTTTTGTTAACACTATCGGTTAGGTGTAGTGTAGGTGGTACGTTATTTTAAAATGCAATAGAGAATTAACCTTTTAGCACCACTCACACAGACATTTAATTTCCAAACTGCAGTGATACGTACAACCACTACTCATTGGACATTTCTCTTTGAAAGTGTTGCAAAACTTACAAGAAGCAACGTAATACCATTTTTCAGAAATGTCGCCACACAGGCACATTTTTCCAATGAGCCTGAGCTAGAAATATTACACATGGCATCTAAAAGATTGACAAAGAAAATATGATCACACTAGATGACCAATAACACACTGCCTGAATTCAAAGAAACGTTTTCAGTTATCATTGTCACTTGTCTGAATATCAATACAGTGTTTTTAGGGAATGTATGAAATAAAGAAAAAAATGTTCAGGGGGGAGGGGACTGGAAAAAAAAAACAACACAATTATAATGCTTCATTTCTTTAGAGAACCGTAAAGTTCTCTCCCTGTAGAGCGTCTGAGCGCAAATCAATTTCTTTCAGTCGATTACAAGCACCGAGGTTCTAACCTTCATTTGTGAGTCTAATACTCCGACAGTTATGTAGAACACATACCAATTAAGCAATTCTGCTCAAATAAGAGGGCTGTGAACTGACGTGATTATGGAGGCCAAGCCCCAGGGGACTCTGGGTTATCGGCTCAGGAGCAGAAAAGTGAGCAAGAGAGAGAGAGAGAGAGCAAGGGGAGCATGAACGGGGAATAAGAAGAGAGGGAGGAGGAGAGGAAAAGTCATTTATTAAGTCTAATACTGTGTGAAACGTTCCCGTGGTAATGAGAAGGGCAGATTGTGGTAATGTTGGGAGCTGAGCAGAAAAGGTCAATCTATATCTGTTTCTGCCCACAGGAGCCATGTTGATGAGCAAAACGTGCATGCTCACCCATAACATCCCTTAGACTTTCAATTAGAGAAAGATTTAGGGTCTACCTGTTTGCTTCCTTGTGCTTGTATCCACCTTTTTTTTTTTTTACGTAAGAGCAGGTGCAACTATTTTTAACTTGTATGTGCAAGGCTTCCAATGTCAGCCTCTTCCAGTTATTTTCATGTACAAAAACAAGTAAATAAGTAAATAAATGTAGTTGTGTCTTTATATCTCACAATATGTCGATGGCAGCATCTAAATAGTGTACTTCCTGGGCCACATGCACCAGCAGACTACTGTACAGCAACTGTGATTGAGACTAATAGGAATGCTAAAGGCTAACTCTCTCCACGTATTTTACACGTCCATGGTGCAATCAGAAATTTATATTTGTAGTTCTTGCAGTTTTTATACAGCATATGCTATCAAACAGAAGAACAACATCCTTGCATAAAGCCCTGCATGAAATATGCATGCTTCAGCTGCATTTGTATCAAGTAAGCAGAATTTACACTGCAATTCAAACACTAGAAGCACTTTTGCCCAGTGCATATGAGAGAATGTCAAGACAATGATTTAAACAGTTTTCTAGTCAAATAAATTGCCGTGGCACCAAAAAACACCTAAGCACACCGGCGAATGCTACCTCTACCTTCTTTTCTATCTCAGTCTACATGTACAAAGACAGAAATGTCTATTAATTCCTGACAGTGCACGACAAGATGCGTAATGTAAACCTTGGGCTTGCTATGTGTTTCTATGGCAACATTACCAATGCTATGGCAGTGTATGCATTGTAGTGTCCTTGTAGGCGGGATGTCAGCCGTGTTGCTCATATACTGATCTGCTAAGCTCTGCTGTCCTTATGTTAACATTTATAAACATCATCGAAAATAGATGAAAACTGTCATTAAGATTGGCTACAATGCATAGCAAGTGCAGTGAAAAAAATATATATATATACGCGCATATATATATATAAATCTTTCAGAAACATAATCTGTAGTTTTCACGAAAGTCCTGAAGCTGTCATTTTGATTACAAATAAATGTGAATTTCTCGATCCTATGTTAAATATAGATCCGATTTACTCAAGATACCTTCAAAGGAGTGAGCAAAGATGAGCATAACCGATGTCTATCACATATGCAGTTTGATTTCCAAAAGTTTTTTTTATTCATTTTCTTCCCACTAACATTTAGATATTTAAATCAAATAAAACACCAACAATAAAAATAACTAGCTATGTTAGCTGTTCATCTTAAAAGTCCATATATCACTGTCAGTTCGTAGTGCTTTCTCTAGATGCAATGAGACCAGTTTTCCTGTTTGTTCATGTTATGTTCGGCATAAAGCCTTTACAAAGTGGGTTGAAAATCAGCAAAGTTATACTTTAAGCATAAAATCAGTTTCTTATAAAACAAGACTTAATATCTTATGCTATTTTGAATCTCACGTAAATCTGTTGATTTAAGAACGTTTATATATTTGTATTGGAAAGCAAGACAAAAATACGGAGGAAGAAAATGTTTGCAGTGCAGTCTTAATGTACTAAGTCCTACTTACTGTTGGCTAGTTGGACTTTCGTTCTCATTTTTCATTTATATCCATGTGTCTGCCATGTGAAGCCAAACTTGTAAATCCTAGAATGTCCTTCCATCAAACGCTGACACATTTTTAAAATGCTGCTCGTAAAATTTGGGATAATGATCACGCTGTAAAATTTTACTAGTGATGTTATATGTAGAACATTCCATTTTCGCCATGCCTACATCAGAGGAACTGCTCTCTGCTCTTGGACATCTACATTCCAGCACAGTTTAGTTCTAGCTCAAGTCAAACTCTCCTAAATCAGCAAATCAGAGGCATACTGCATTCAGAAGTTTCAAAGTAGGAGCTTTAAAGGTTTAAAGGGTGTAGGGGCTGAAAATATTGGCAATTTTAAAATTACTTTAAAGCCAACTTACAAATCCAATAAACACATTATTTTAGTTCGCAACGTTAATTTCTAAGTGAATATTAAAGCAATTTCAATATGTTTGAGAAATGCATTTTGAGAACTGTTTGTAATGGTCCCTTAGACAGGCATCATTAAGAATGTTTGGACAGGACTGTTCAGAATTAAATAATAGCATACTACTTACTAAATACTGAAGTATATAGTGTATACTACCTACCGTTGAAACAGTCAAACATTTAGCATTATGCAACCAACAGTATGCTACATTGTTGTCAGGTGACCTTATGTTGTGACTGCTGTCCAGTTTATATTTTAATACATAATTTAATTAAAAAATAAACACTTTTTGCAAATAAAGCAAAAAATAAAATAAAAAATAAAAAATAAAATAAATAAAATAAATAAAATAAATAAAATAAAATAAATAAAATAAAAAAATAAATAAAATACTACTAATGTGTCTGTGACACTTGAAATAGAAGGTTAATTAAAATGCAATGCATTCGAGGATACTATATGCTATGTTACATATGGCACATTTTGGTATCCAGGTATTTAATTAAGAAAATTCACATACTGTATATATACTAGTTATTCTAATAAAATAGTATGATATTCTAAACAAAGCCACGTTCTTTGTGTGTTTGAGCAGGACTGGAAATAAACTAAGGAGCAGAAGTGAGCACCCTTGACCAAGACATCGATGAGGTCACATGTATCTCCCAGTGCCTTAAAAACAGATGCACATTATCTTACATGGATTCATAAATTCCTCCATCCAAGCATCTCTAAAAACAAGGTGGAGAATGTAAGACGATGGTCGGATATTAAAAGCAAATAACAAAGTCAAGGAAGAGTGAAAAACAAAGCAGAGCACTAATTAGCCAATTAACGAGCAATTAAGCTCCTGGAGCCTAATGGCCTGTTGTCTTGTTCATTAATGGAACCCGTTAGACTGAGTGCTGTACAGCAGGATATAGGGAATGAGAGCGATACACAAAGAGACAAAGGCTATGTTCAGAATGGAATACTAGAATATACAGTACTACTAAATACTAAGCAGTATACACTGTTTACATTGACTATTTAAAAAAGACACTACCACAGAAAAGCTTGTGGTCGATTTTTTTGTGTTTTTTAAAAGTTCAACAAAGCTGCATTTATTTGTGTAAAAATACAGTAAAAACAGTAATATACAGTAATAATATATTTTTTTAAATATTTTTTTTTTTTCTCAGGAAACATTTAATATTAATATTATCAATGTTGAAACAAGTTTGCTGCTTAATATTTGTGTGGAAATCAAGAAAGTATATAGTAGTCTGGGGAGGAAAAAAAAAAACACAAAAAAAAAAAACTTAAATACACACCCACAAAGGGAAAGAGAAATTAAAACAAAGCATCGATTGATTTGAACCCGCAGGTCATCACAGCGATGCATGATGGGGAAAATTAAAACCTACTGTGAATGAATCACACTATGTATTAATTCCATTCCTATTTACATTATTCATTTAATTTACATATTTTTTACAGTAAATACGGAAGGAACGCAAACAGTGCATTAAAAGAGCACAGCAGTCCCTAATTAAAGTTAGCATATTGCGCTAATAAATGCTAATGGAATGTGAGCAAATATTTGATGGTTCCACACTGTCAGGGTCTGTATTTATTAGCTATGGACGAGTGAGATATCTCTTCATGAAAATGCATGTGAGGCAAGAAAACAAAAACTTACAGGTTTTGCAATCCGGAGCAGAAATGAGCTATGCTTAAAAATGCCTTTTCAACTTCCAGCTTTATTAGCTTTTGACTAATTTCCTTGCCTAATTATATCCTCTTTGAGGAAAATTTCAGAGCTATTAATAATGTACTTGGAGTAATTAGCAACATAAATATTTATAATGAACTGGATTAGCCATGCACTGCTGTGTGTGAGGATCGCAAGATGAACTGCCAGAAGAATTAGAGGAACTCCATTTAAGCTATTAAACAATTACACTAAGTATTTTGTTCTGGAGTACAAAAAGTACCAAAAGTACTATAGTATTACGATGTTTTTGGACATGGTACCATGGTAGTATTTTGGTAGTTTGGACATGTGCCATGGAGTGCCATATACAGTGGGTACAGAAAGTATTCAGACCCCCTTAAATTTTTCACTCTTTGTTATATTGCAGCCATTTGCTAAAATCATTTAAGATCATTTTTTTTCCCTCATTAATGTACACACAGCACCCCATATTGACAGAAAAACACAGAATTGTTGACATTTTTGCAGATTTATTAAAAAAGAAAAACTGAAATATCACATGGTCCTAAGTATTCAGACCCTTTGCTGTGACACTCATATATTTAACTCAGGTGCTGTCCATTTCTTCTGATCATCCTTGAGATGGTTCTACACCTTCATTTGAGTCCAGCTGTGTTTGATTATACTGATTGGACTTGATTAGGAAAGCCACACAAAGGAACAATCAATCGAGTCATAATGTACTCATTCTCTCTTGAAAAGATTTATAATGCTGTGCCATATACAATGAAGTTGCTAGATTGTTAATTTGTGGTAAATCATAACTACACCTGTGTGGTCACTGTTCGCTCCAGTGGTGATTTTACCTGACAAAATCTCATCAGTCATTAGCATTAAGCTCCGTCCCTGTGCTGAGAGGCTACAGACCTCCGACTGAACTGAGCCAGATGGAGGGCCCATTAAGAATTAATTGACTTGTCAAGCGGTCAGACCGTTCTGTGGTGGAGACAGAAATAATTGCAGATGGGAAGTGAAAAGGGCTGTGACGCCCAGCGGGCGGCCGCGGTCTCACACAGAGCGCGTCTTCTACGTGTTCAGCCGAACATGCCTCCTGGCCCGTCTGTCTCGCCCTTCTCTCGTTCACTCTCTCTGACCAGTGCTAATTACAACGCCCTCGGAATGTGCTACACTAAAAGGTCAATGCAAGTGGCAAGCCGACATTAAATATCAAAGTAATCTCCTCCTAAACCGACACACGCACAGCGAGAGAGGGCTGTTACTGCTGTCGAGCCGCGTTAATCTGTTCAAGTCTGAGGTTATCATGAGTCACACGGATGATGTTTACTTTGAAGACACCACCAAAGGGAACAATCGCAAAATCTCCAAAAGCATTTCTCTGAGAGTAATAAAAAATTAAGAGGATGCGTTGCATTGAATGGTATTGAAGTGATCATACAAAAGAATGTCATACAACAACATGTCAATAGAGGTGACAGGTCTTCATCATTAATCCAATACAAACATTCTTAAATCTCAAATTTAATGCCTTATAAAATAACAGTCTACTCTACCATCGAGTCTTGTAGACCAGATCAAAGACTGTTATTAAATAAGCGGAATTTGGTCAAGAACAATAGAACATTTTGTCTGAAAGAGAAAAAAGAAAATAAAGTTCTGGGACTTTAAGGCAAATACAAACCTGTGGAAACATAAACAAAGGGCTGTTGCGTAACTTGCATGTTTGGATGTGTATTAAACAACTCTCATAAATTTGTAACATTTCGCAACCCTGAAAGATTGATAGGGATCTTTCACAACTGTATTTATTGATCAAACAAAGAGATACATTTGCTAAAATAACTCATGACAATTGTGACATTGTGTACTTTCCATCCTCTAATCCTACCCTTAAACACAACCCTCACAGAAAGCTTTTTACATTAAAAAAAGACAAATTTGTATGATTTATAAGCTGTTTTCCTTATGGGAGCTACAAAATGTGCACACAAGATCAACATTTTTTTGGTATTACTATCCTTGCGGGGACATTTTGTCCCCACGATGTAAAGAATACCTGAACCACACACACACACACGTTCAAAAGTTTGGGGTCAGTAAGGTATTTTTGGACTAATAAACTAAATACCTTTAATCAGCAGGGCTGCATTAAAGTGATCAAAAGTGACACTAGCCACGTTTCCATTTCAGATTTGCGCAAATAAATATTGATAAATTATTGCGAAATTATAGCATTTCCATTAACCGATGTTATGTGACTACATGATGTTATGTGATTACTTTTTTTTTTTTTTTTTTTTTTTTTTTTTCAAAAAATCATGGCAATGGATGTTGGTAGGTTTACATATATCCCAGCAACTGCACTAGCTATTATTTTTAATCAAAGGAGACGCAGGCATGTTATCCAAGCATTTATGGCAAGGAAAACACCTTATACATGGGAGTGGACACATATGAGGTGTTTCTCCCTCTTATCTGCTTCGAGGTCTTGATAAATTCAAATTGTGGCATTTCTTTGTTGTTTAGAATCCAGTAGTCTCGTTATACTTTTGTCTTTTATGAGTTTAACGAAGAACTCTCGTCTTCTGTCCAAACATACCGCGCCCTCTTTAAAGAATGATCGACTTTTACATACGGCAGGTGACCTGTAAATGCGAAAAAAACTGTTTCCATTGCAGTTTTGCGAAATATTTCTTTTTCAAACTGTCCGAAAAACCACCTTATGTGAGCGTAAAAACTTTTTTGCAATATATGGGAGTTTTTGCGAAATTTACGCGTTTCCATTTAGCGTATTTTCAATTTCAATTGTCTTATTATTGGGAGATGCAAGGGTCTGTGGCTCTACCACTGAAGAAGGGGTAACGGCTAACTTGGATCATGTGTGCCTTGATAACCAATCACATTACAGCCTCGACATCACTGAATTTAGTTCAGATACCATAGCAATGAATAAGAAGTGCCATAAACTGAATCATAGCTGCAATTGTTCATGACTTCTCTTATAAAACAGCATTTTTTTTACTGTGTAAACTCTAAAAATAGAAAAATCCAAAACAACTGAGAGCAAACATGTTGAAGATTAGCTGATGGGTTGTCGATTCTTCAAATGATAAGCTATGATAAGGTTTATTCAGCATAGTGAAGCCTCTCCTCCATTGACATCCATTACCTTTGTCCCTGCGTATCACTGAATTAGCAGGAATTACACTTTTTTTTGGCTAATGTTGCAGGCTTGCCTTCAAATGTCTTTGGATATACTGATTCATGACCTAGGAAGCTAGGGAGCTTATAGAGTCCAGTTCATGAAGCTCTCACCTAATGAGCTGATGATCTGAATCAGGTGTGTTAAATAAGGCAGACATACAAAATGTGCAGAGCAGTGGGTCCCTATAGGTCCAGCATTGAAAAGCACTGCTTTATAAACATGATTATCTTCAGGAAACAAGTTTATAGATTAGCTAAACATGTCTAGCTAAATAGGGTGTTATAAAAGTGTATAATAGTCATGAACACAAATCAATGAGAGAGTGCAATAACATCCATGCTATGCTAAGCACACTGTAATGTCTATTGCTGGGATCTAAGGTACTAGGCTTTGCAAATCATCAATGTTTTCATACAAGACTTCTTAATATGACAAAATGAAATAAAGTGTGAAATTTCAGTGACCAAAAAAGGAAAAACAAGAAACGATAACCTTATTTCATCCTTTTCTCCTAACACTACCCCCTCCTGTTTTTGTAGTTGCCGTTATTGCTTTGCCCCCAAATGAATTGCAAAATGTTAAGATTTGCATTTCAATCTGGCAACCCTCTCCTTCTAAAGCGATAACAACCTGTTTTCCCCCCAGCACTGAGTCTCATTCAACAGCCAGCTCTGTTTTGTAGAGCTGCAAGGCCCAGCAACAATGTAATTGCGGTTTCCCTCTCCATCATTATGGGGGAAGCTTTCGGCGGCCTGTTTACAAGCTAAATAAATAGCTACACAAAACATCTGGAGCTCAAGAAGAGGCCTTGAGTGGGCTCTTCACAGAACCTCAAGAGCGTACGCAAAGAAGCAGTGAGAAAGAGCTCTGGGTCTTGAGGGTTAACCCTTTGAGATAGCATAAAAAAAAAAACACAACACCACCAAAACCACTTTAATTATCTTTAAAAAAAAAAAAAAAAAAAGCATTGAGGATTAGGGCGATGGATTTGCACAAGTTTGCTTGAGAAACATTTTGCGCAGGGTTGTAAGTATCTGGCTACCAATTTTTCAGCCAAGTCTTTCATTAGGCTATATTTCCTGCTATTCATGATGAAATAAATACTGACTTACACTCGCTACATACACTCAAGGGCAAAAAAAAAAAAAAAGGTCAAGAATAATGGTGAAATATTTAGTGGTCTTTTAATGGTCTTTACCATTTTAATCAATCACTGGTCAGGAAATTAGCAAGAATTGCACAAATACTGTAAATAAAGTAACTTAGCACGGAATAGCCTTCTCCAACTTGCAGACAGCTTTTTACAGTAAGAAGAGTCAGTGTTGTTCCACTCAATGTTAATGGCTTCAAACGGTTCATGAGTAGTTGAAAAATGTCTCCCAGACCAAATATTCACTATAGGTTTCAAATCTGGACTCTGACCAGGCCAAAACATGAGCCTCATGGAGTTGTTCTCAAGCCACTTCTTGGTTGTCTTTGCAATTTGGGCAGGAACATTGTCTTGTTGAAAAATAACATCTGATCATTCCTCCTTAGATAACAACTTTTAATTTGTGGGAAGCAAGCCATTCTGCAATATTCTCCTGTACTCCAAAGCATTAAGCGACTTTTCACAGTGAAGTAGCTCACCAATACCAGCAGCTAAAAAGGCTCCCCACACAATGACACCTCTTCCTCCATGCTTCACTGTGGTAGAGCTGAATGTATTATTATATTTTTTAGCAGATTTTCGAAGACACCGCTCTGGAGCATTACCATGCAACTTCCCATATTCTGCCAAAAACTTCATTCTGTCTTTGATGTTTTTCTGAGACAGCAATGGGTTTTTAAGTAGTGCATTTGCTTACATTTTGCTAAGGTCCTGACCAATAATTTGTGGTTAAGACAATTTAAAGATTAGCAATTCCTCCAGCATACTGAGCTACTTTATGGAAAACTGTCAAAAAAAGCTTGAATAAACATTACAGATCTGATAAGAGGTGGAAGTTTTCAATTGAACTGAATTTCAATTGAATTTTTCTTATTGACTCCAAACGTTTGAATGGTAGTGTACACTGACATGCACATGGTCTTTATTCCCTCAAAGCAAACATTTGCATCATACAGTATGTTATATTTAGTCGTTTCATTATCAGTTTAGAAAACCTGTAGCTTCAACATCCTCTTGTAAAATTAACATTATGTTCGACATCTTATGGTTAATT
The DNA here is from genome assembly GCF_019924925.1 of Ctenopharyngodon idella. Taxonomy (NCBI): domain Eukaryota; kingdom Metazoa; phylum Chordata; class Actinopteri; order Cypriniformes; family Xenocyprididae; genus Ctenopharyngodon; species Ctenopharyngodon idella. The sequence continues at coordinate 34,873,153 of NC_067224.1, forward strand.
ATTTGAATATCTGTCAACCACCTGAGTTCAAATAAATGCAAATCTTTAACGTCAGGCCTTCATCCTACACCAGTCCCACACCACACAACTACACCATACAAACAATATGGATACAATTACTGCTACCATCATTACAAAATACACAAACATCCCTTTTATTATAAACTTACATTTTCTGCCTGCTTTCTTAACCGAATCATACTGCAGCACTGAATCTGGCACATACTATATACCTTATGCGCCATAGGAACAAGTGCGCAGCTATCTTTAGAATTTTGTGTTAGAACTTTCGATTTTGCGGAACTCTATGGCATCATTGTCGAAGAGTAATTAGCTAGTGAAGTGGATTTACTTGTAGAGTTAACCATAGTAATGTTTGAAGCAGACGTCATCATAAATGTCAGTAGACCAGGAATAATTTAAAATGAGTGGTTCATTCATAAATCCGTAAGATCTTAACATGCTGTGGAAATACAAATTGGAAGACAACACAACGAGCGCAGCGCCGGAAAGGGGCGGGGCTACATAAGGTCTATAATGAGCCTCATTTACATAGGAGACATGTTTGTACTGGAAAACATTGCAATGACTAATTTAAAATCACTACACCGGTACCAGGGTTGGGCAAAAATTCTGAATTTAAAAATTGGCTCTTTTTAAAATCATGATTTAGACTGAAATTTTAGGAAGAGGAATGTATAAAATTGCAATTCAATGAAATTCAACACAGGTAATACATTCTGGGAAGTGCTTTTCTATCCTGGTCCACAAAAGTTACATTTTATAAAATACAATAAAATATATAAACTAAATATAAATTTACACATGAATTTCAAACATATTCTGAGGCCTATATACCTTCAAATTCAAGGCTTTTGAAACGTTTTTAAGGCTTTTTCCAAGTCAACATTCAAAGCTTGCCTTGACAAACTTTGTTTTTCTAGTTTTCGAACACAGTAATAGGAATTTCATTGAATTTGAATTATTTTATTTCTACCTCCTTACATTCAAATTACAATTCTGCATACTGTTTGCTTTAAATTCAGGAATTGAACTGGAATTTAAAAGACATTCTCTCAATGGCATACAACCCCAACCAGTACTGATGTGTGTGATTTCTGGTTCCTTTTTCCATAAAACGTACTCCTCTGTGTGGAGTCTATTGGAACGAGGTTTTCAAAACTTCACGCGCTGGCTTAAGTTGCAAATGTGACCATGATAAAAGCACAGCCAAAACAGTCTGGGGTGTTGTAGAAGCCCTTAGAAGTACCCTCATGTCAATATTTATAAAACAACCTCAGTTTACTGCTGCTCCATGCCAGCAGCCTTAATGTAATGATATGGTGGAAAATTCTAAAATGTTGGCAGATGTGTTCCTTGGAGTTTCAAACCACAAATCTCTCCATCTCAAGTGGAGCAGAAGCCATACAAGCCTCACAGAGAATAGAGGTTGTGTAAATATTGGGAAAAAGCCAAGACTAAAGGAGCGTAATAATTCCTTTGGTAATATTTCATGTCTTAAGTTCCAACACAAAATAAACCAAGAGAAATCAGCAGTCCACATGTCGTTTTAACCACATTGGGCTCATCCATATATAAAATATGAGAATCCCTATCCCCACATGACTCCACATTTACCACTCTCATAAATTTCCTTTCCCTCAAGAAATACTTTGTTTCTACTCTTGGGCATTGAGTTGTACTTGAGATATGTTGCTGAATTATGGTGAAAGCATCAGATGACATTACATGATATAATGAGAAAATAACTAAAAGAAAACGTGATAAATTCCACTCTAAACATATTGCCTAATTAGGATTCAAGAATGTGTTTTTAGACATCCTAAGCAGACAGAAGTCACTAATGAGGGGGAAACTGAAGCGCTAGAACAATTTCAGCCCACAGACACCGAAGTCTTGACTTCACAGCTAGTGACCTATTAGACACAACAGGCATTGTGACGTGTAAATGTGAAAAGTCGTGTTACACTATGGCTTGCATTACATTTTGCTTTACACAAAAGCAATTTCTAACTGAAGAAATATTTACAATGCACCATATTCAAATTCTGACTTTTCTATTACTTTTCAGATTTTATTAATTTCCATGACTTTTCTGAGTTTTGAAACTTACAGTATGGTTTCTTAGTATTAACAAACAGAACTCATGGAAAGACATGGAAATAAAAAAGAAAACTTAATAGTAATGGCAAAGTTTCATGGATGTTTTTAATGTGCATGCAAACAGCTCTTCATTCACTTGTATTCATTATAGTTGTATGTAGCATTATGGTAAATAAACTGTGAGAATGTACAATAATATTTGTGTTTTGTTACATAAATTGTTTGTATTTTGTCTCCACAAAGCTTAATATAATATAATATAATATAATATAATATAATAATTTAAGGAAATACAACCATTACTTCTACAGTAGAATTATTAGTAGAAGTATGCAAAAACTCTTGCTGACAAAAGTGCCATAAACCTACAGATTTAGTGTCACTGCAATGGATTTGGAGTATTTCAAAAGTGTAATTGATTGACAACCCTATTTATTTAATGCCAATATTGTGTTAGTAATAGTACCAGTACTGACGCACGCCATAATGCTCTTTAAAAAAGACACGTATTACTTATTGATTGCATCTTATGTAAACAAACCCTGCATTAAAGACGAATGGTTTTGTAAACGAAGCATGAGAAAGACAAAGAGAATTCACACTTAAGTCAACCAATGTTTACACTAACATTTCCTGTTATCGGCCATCAGCTACCAAGAAATTCTGAAGAACCTGATAAAAAAAATCCAACGGCACGTGTCATGTGCACTAGTTCCTGTACTAAACTATTCCAGCCAGGAGTCATTATAATGTTAGAACGGCAAACTCAGAAATATGATAGTGATCTTTCCTCTCCAATCTCACTGGGGTCTTGATGGATTGAACAAGGCAAACGTGATAAAGAGGGAGGAAGGCAGGCGGGATGAGATGAGAACAGAATTAAGTGCCAGGTGAAAATATGAAACCCATCCCGCAAGCGAAAGAACGATCATCTTTCATGTCTATACCGAAAGGTCAACGGTGTGATCCTGCTGTCCGGGCCAGCAGCCAATCCCTTCACACCTAATGCCACACACACATAGAGACACACACACACACACACACACACACACACACACACACACTGCTGCCGCAGAGAGTTACAACAGCTGTTAAGTGTGCATAATGAATGCCGTAAACCCAAGCAGTAAAACCAGGCACGGCGCCCAGGGCGGAGAGAGACGACACCAAATCCTAGATCAAATTCTAAACGGAACATTAGAACTGAAGCAGAGGGCATTTAAAGAATCTTAATGAAGTAACAACTGCACTGGGAGTCAAAGCGCTGGCTAGTTCTAATAATAAAATGTTATTTACATTACTCGTATTCCATTCACTTATCACATTCTGGTCAACTGAGGCATTCAACTAAGTACTGATCAAAGAACTGAGGGAAGGAAAAAAAAAACAAACAAACAAAAAAAAACCTTTAACGTACCTGAATGTGTTCCACCAAAAAATTCCATACAATCATAAATCATTGAACTTATCATGCAGTTATTTATTTATATACTCTCTTTATATGCATTACTGGTCTTATAAACAATTTATTGATGCACATTATACTAATATCACAATATTACTGTTTTGACTGTTTTCATTACAAAGAGACACTTTGTACATATTATAAAAATGGTAATAGTAAAAGTTGAATATCCTAATTCACTCTGAAATGTTGTATTATGGAAGTAAAACTATGAGTGCCATTGCATAAATTAAATAAAGAACATAAATTAAATAAATTGTTCATGTTTATGTTTGTTTATATAGTTTTGCACTAAGCATACATCTATCAGTGTCAATATAACATCACTCTTCTTATCCTGTTCTTCAGCTTCAGCCCTCATCGCCCTATGATTGCTGATGTGTCCTACAGACATCTTACTGAACATCATTAACAAGCTCTTATATTTCAGGAAAGTATGGCCAGCAGTAACTGGCATAGTAAAAAATCCACCGGAGTGACCTTGCTGTGATGGACACCTGGTTTTACTCTCCCGAGGGCGGCTTTAGCTCTATGCAGTAGCTGCAGTGGCCCCTCTCTCTCCTTCTCATGTTCCTTTAAAAGTAGCATATATACTAGAGCAGTCAATTTAAGAGTAGCATTTAATTAAAGGAAAGTAAGCATGCGTTTTATAGAGCTGTGTGTCAGGACGAGTGATAGAGTGATTAAGTGGAAATGAAGTCTGCCTACGAGAGGACATAAATCTAAAGGACTACACTTAACCTCCAGTTCACTGTAAAAGACACCAAAAGAATTACTTGAAGGAAGAAACAGTGAATTGCTCCGCTGTGTAAAAACACCTGATAAAACGTGACACCTCAACTAAACAGCTCCCACATGTATAAACCGATAAAAAGTGTTATTTGATTAACTAGAAACATGTGGTGATGAAATTTTAAATAGGCAAATACTTAAGAGTCTATGACTGGATCATTATTGCTGTGATTATTATGTTTCTAGCATGTTTATATTATAAATAACAGCATTTATTTCCATCAAGAGGTACATCGATTTTTGGTCAAGATCTTGTATTGACAATGCAAGAGGTGAGCACTCTGTAAAGTCTACTCCAGCACATCCCAAAGACTTTCAGTGAATTTAATTCATTCTCTCTCCCAACCATTCTTTCACAATTTGAGCCTGATGAATCTTGGCTTTGTCATCTTGGAATATGGCCATGATACGTCTTCCTACATGGTTGTTCAAGAAATGAAAAGCTACACACTCCACCAATCATCCGAAAAGGGGGCCAACCACAAATCAGTGACATGGTGTTTGAGGCTCTGGGCAATGTTCTACTGGGAATCCCCATTCATGTGGATGTAAATTTGACACCTACCTAAGCATTGTTGAAGACCAGCAAACACCCCTTCATGACAAAACTGTTACCTGGTGGAAGTGGCCGCTTTCAGGAACGATTGTTCAGAAATGGTTTGAGGAACATGATGAAGGTCAAGTTGTTGCCCTGGCCTCCAAATTCCCCAGATCTAATTGAGCATTTGTGGGATGTGCTGGATCAACAAGTTTGATCCACGATGGCTCCACCTCACAACCTATAGGACTTGAAGGATCTGCTGCTAACGTCTTGGTGCCAGATATGATACCACAGGACACCTTCAGGGGTCTTGTAGAGTCATGCCTTGGTGTGTTGGTGCTGTCTTGGCAGTACGCAGACGACCAACAGTGTCATCTTGTTTATTAATTATCCTTTGACTTTTCTCAGATGTGATGCATGACAACCAAAGAAAATAAACGGGTAAGAGAATTTTTATGAAATCAGCATCAACAAGAAATGGCCTTTCATAAACGACAAATATGCAGATTAATCTAATTCTGGAATTACTTTATCTGGCAAATAGGATAATTCTGAAGAGATGCATCTCATTACATTGGTGATATGCTTGTGTGCTTGACCAATGTTTACGCATTCCACTTTTTAATTCAATATGGCACAAAATCAGAGCATACAGAATATTTTAGATGTGGCTAAGTTTGAATACTTCATTTTTAGTGTCTACAGATGCACTTCTCTGAGAGTGCAGTCAACAAGGTAAACCACATTGCATTATATAAAAAAAAGTCTATATTTCACAGGACATTTCTAATGTGTAGCTCAGCTGTAATCACTTGAGCCTTGTTTAACATTCATGGATATGATAACTGAAAATTATTTACAGCCAACCAAATGCGGAATACAATTGCTACAAAGACTTCAGTTTTTCCTTCTGGTTGCACAGTACTTTAAATGTGTTGCTTTCAACCACAGAGGGAAAATGAAAGTGTGTGTCAATGGGAATTCTGAGAGATCATGATCCATATTCTCTATCTACTATTCTACCAACCAATAAATAAATAAATGGATGAATAAGAAGCACAAGCACAAACTTAAAATGAACATGATTCAGCGTTCACAGCCCATTTCACTCACATATTTCAGAGTGAAACCAGATATTCAATGAGAGAAAAAAAAAAAAAAAAAAAAAAAAATAGGGTGGACACTGATTTTATCTATCTGGAATTATGAAAAAAGGATTGATCTACCAACGCCATTTCAGAGGCAGAACAAGTCACAGTTTTTCTTTGGAATACTGTCTACTGACAAACGGAATGTATTATTAAAAAAAAAGTACATACAACTGTAAGAATTAAAACAGTTATAGTAATTTAAGAATAAAAACGGATTGTAGGATGACGCCACTGGAGAGCATTTTCCAGCACACAGGAAGAGATGAGAAACCTGAACCAACATATTCTCATTTGGCTACTTGTCAATGAGCAGATTTGGAGTACACTAATTGCAGAAAAAGTCTCCCAAGAGCAAACTGTGGTTAAGTGATGAGCTCAGGGGCACGAGTAGAATCTCCATGGACTCTATCCGAAATTGTACCTGCAGTGTTTTTTCATCTGCACTGAAAATTTGGAGGAAGGTGAACAAGGGCAACGAAATGATGCTAAACCCACAATCCACAAGCATTCTAACCAAGCAGCCCCTGTCTATGGAAACCTAGAGCTCTGAAACCCACCTCCCTGCGGTATCCACGCTCCCTCTGCTGCTCCAGCCCACATTCTGACAGCACTGACAGGTAATGATGAATCGCAGCACTTTAACTAGGGCAGGACTCTCAGCATGCTAATAAATGGCCTGCCCAAACTGTGGATGATTTCTTACTCAAGATATGGATTAAAAGAGAACTGCATGGGGCGAATTCACTAAACGCACATCACTTTTCAGTGCAGCATTTCAGTGCAAAAAAATAAATAAATAAAAATTCACATACAATACAACTTAAGCTAAATGCAATAAAATTGTGCTGTGTCACTGTCAATTTTTTTTTTTTTTTTAAGAGAAAACATGTCTCCTTTTTAGACTTAGCATAGATTTCAGTGAATTTGCCCCTGTGTGTGTATTAGGGGTGAACAGGCTACTGAAAATCTATTTAAAATCAAGCAACATTGTGAATATTGTGACTTTGTATTGCCCTTTTTATTCAGTCATTAACTTTCCTAAAACCATCCCCTTAGTTTCGAGACCTGATCAGTTTGATTTAACGATTTGTTTGCATCACTCAAAAATATATTCATACTAACGATGAACTAAAACGAAAAAGTTTTTCCTTTGCATTTTTCGTGCTGCCAGGCCAGTTGTTGGCAATGTCATTTTGTAAAAAAACACTACGCACCTATAGACTGAACATGTAATATGAATGCACATGACGTCACTGTTTTCACAAATACACAAAAAAATGTTTGTAGTTTACATGGAGATGTGTGCACATATATATATATAAAAACAAATGTCATAATAAAATTGAGGAAAAAACTAAGTAGATTAAAACTTTCTTTAAACTAAAATGTACACATCTACTTGGCTTCTATGGATTTTTTTAATACAGTATATTGCCCAGCCTTATTGTTTGTCTGCGTGTAAGAGCATGCGTGTTTGAGATTGTATATGTGTGTGTGTTCTTTAAGACGTGTTGCTCTACCCTGTAGTTGGGCGCATCTCCTAAATACTATGATCATTCCCTCTTGTGAACACAGACCCAGAATGCCTCTGTTTTAGTCACCCCTCCCTAATTACAGCTGTCCCATCAAGCCAAGGGAGGAGAGAAGTGTGGAGGGATGGAGAGATGGATGAATGCAAAGAGGAGGCGGTGAGACAGCAGCAGGATCTCTCATCAACCGAGCAGGGAATACGTGTTCTTCCTTCCTCTGCTTCTCACCAGCCATTTTATCACAGTGTGTAATTGAGGCCTTGGCTCATTTGGGTTTGTCACGTCTGTAGATTAGGCCTTACAATACGGATGACAAAATTCACAAACATTGTCATCTTGAAGGATAAGGACTGCTAACTTAACATAAGCACATAGTTAACCTAAAATTTAACATTCTGATGACATTTAGTCACCCTAATGTTGTTTCAAACATGCATGAGCAAGTGGTTACCAGCTACTCCGGCTATTATATTGTGAAATATAATTACGATTTAAAGCAACTGTTTTCTATTTTAATATATTTTAAAAAGTAATGTATTGCTGTGATGTCAAAGCTGAATTTAAAGGAGCCATTACTTTAGTCTTCGATGATTTCTGAAGGATCTAATATGCTGATTTGCTGCTCATGAAAAATTGTTGTGCTGCTTAATATTTTTGTGGAATTTTTTTTTTTCAGGATTCTTTGATGAATATAAAGAATTTGTTTGAAATAGAAATATTTTCTAACATTGTAAATGTCTTTACTGTTACTTTTGATCAATTAAATACATCCTTTCTAAAAAACAAAACAAAAAAACAATTTCTTCAAAAACAAACGGTTTCAGTTCTTTAAGTAAGATCATGTACATACATAGTTTATAATGCTCTAAAATATAAGTAAATAATTCAATATTTCATTATGACCCCTGTAGGTTATTTGAGTTATTACACTGTGTTCCAAATTATTATGAAAGTGACATATCAGTAGGATTTCAGTACAATAAACATTCAGATTTTAGTTTTTCTAAGAAAGTGTTTGTTTGTTTATTTATCCATGTCTTTTTAGATAACTGGTATCAATCTCAGACAAAATAATTTGCCAGGTCTACTTAGGTAAATGGAAACAGGTATTTGAAGCTCCTGGTGTCTCTGGAGTCTTGAGAACCTCTCCGTGCAGGCTGGCAGTTTAAAATTGCCAGCCTGCATTTCAGCCACCACTAACCAAACCTCACAAAGAGAAACATTTACAGTGGGTGTATAAATACATTTTCAAACAGTTTTATTGCTTTGGTGTGTTTTTTTTTTTTTTTGCAGCATGGGGTAGTGCATAGTGCATTGTATTTCAGAAGGCACAATCCTTCTTTTTATACCATAACTGAAAATGGCCAGTTATGAACTCCACATATCTTGCAGAAGTCATTTTGACATCCTCAGAGACCCTAAAGGGACCTTCCATCTCATTTCCCAAAATTCCAGCCCAAATCATCACCCGCTAGCTCCTTAATGACGTTGCAGTCTTGCTGGAACGTGGTGGCCACTCACCAACCATCCAGAAATCTATCCATTTAGACCATCCATTGTAGTACGGCATTCGTCAGTGTATAAAACTATTTAAAAATGAGTTATGTATTTCTAAACCCACTGCAAATGTTTCTCTTTGTGAGGTTTGGTTAGTGGTGGCTGAAATGCATCTTTACGCATAACTGCCAGCCTGCATGGAGAGGTTCTCAAGACTCCACAGACACCAGCAGCTTCAAATACCCGTTTGCTGCTCAACACTGGCTTTTTTTTTTTTATAGCTGCCCTTTTAATTCCATTAATTTTTTTGACAGGAACTTTCCTTAATAAGCCTTTATCTGACCGAGTTCTGCTGTGCTCTAAATCACTCACAAATCTTATGATAATGCGATAATCTCCATTCAGTTTTCAAACAATATTAGTTGTTTTCATGCCTTTTGCACAATATTGCACCATTTCATGCTTTTCATCTTCAGAAAGATCTTTCTTCCTCCCCATAGTGCATGAGAACTGTGACTTGCTGAATAATGTGGAACAACCTCCAAGTAGGGTTTCCATTTACCTAAGTAGACCTGGCAAACTATTTGTCTGAGATTGATACCAGTTATATAAAAAGACATGGATAAATAAACAAACAAACAAACACTTAGAAAAACTAAAATCGAATGTTTATTGTACTGAAGTCCTACTGATATGTCACTTGCATAATAATTTGGAACAAAGTGTATGTACATCCAATGTTTTTTAACAACTGTTTTCATTGGCATGAAAATCGACTCTATAATTGCAAATATGAAGTGTTTTCAGGTTGTTTATTTTTAGAAGAGTTGCCTATGCGGTACTGGTTTTGAGGAGCCAAACTCCTACAACTCGCTCGTGTCGGAACGGAGGTGGGGGGAGGTTGGTGGGGGATTGGTCAACGTAGGAGGTGTTTGTGGATGATGTATCTCTAATGACACATTCCAGTTCCTATTAAGAAACCAGAACAGTGTTCTGTTTGGAGGAAATCACAGTTAGCTCATGTTTGGGAAATAGCAGTTCAGGGATTCCAGCATAAACAGATTGTAATGATGGGAAAAACATTTATTTTCATTTCAGGTTCATTTTGTTACTGGCTAACTGCTCAGCATAAACAAAAGAGGATAGTAAACAGATTTAAATGCTAAAAGATGACAAAATACAAAAGGTAACGCAATTGTATGCATGTGTGGAGAAGGGTGGTTAGCATTTGATGAGTACAGGAAGAACGTGAGACAGCGAGGATATTTACCACGTACCTTGGCTGGAAATGAGAGAAAAAGCGTGTTCACAGTTCATTACCACATTTCTCTCTCGTGTTAATAAAAAGACTCACGTTACAAACGTGTCAACAGGGAAGTGTTTTCATTTACACCGACGGGTTAGAAAAAAGGGGGAAAAAAAAGAGAAGAAAATTAGATGCTAAGTAATTTCAAGTGGCGGTTTGTCTGCTTGATAGCAACCGAGGGAAAGCATCTCAGATAAAGAGAGGTACGGTTTCCTCCTGTGAGGTAGCAGCCACACTTTTTTTTTGGCTGGAAAAAGGAGAGAAAAGAGTAATTGCGAACAAAGAAGTGGTGGAATTGTCATCACTCCATGGAGACTGAATTTCATGGCCCGATCTGAGAGAAAAGAGGCGAGAACGACTCTTTCATGCGGCTGACTGAAGCGCCTAGGGAGAAGAAGATTTCATTCGAGCCGTTCTCAGAGGCTAGCGTCAGTTATCAGACCCAAATCAAATGATCCTACAAGTGCCACAGGCAGACACGGAAAAGCTTGCTGAGAGAAAGGAAGTGCCTCTATTAGAGTGGACTAAAGGCATCACACGCGATTGATGTGCACCATCACGCTGTGAGGTTCCGCGCTCAGGAAATTAAAAGTATTTTTCATCCCTGACTATGCCCTCAGTCAGAGACAAAACTGGAGAGTGATGATACAAAATGGCTTTTAGAACTTTTAAAGACAGAACTCAGTTAATGAACAGGAACTATTCCAGCCCTCGAGAGAGAGATTTTCAAAAGGACTTTTTTATATGAGAAAGTATCCATCAAATACAGTCAGGTGATAGACCTTCACAAGAGAGCAGAACTCCTATGATACTCACAGAGAAACACAGCATTGTCTTTATTGTATGTCAGCATCACAGCACTGATCATACACATTAAACATACTCTACACAAGTACACAAACAAGTACTTGGAAAATACAAGCTAATTCAAAATATTAATAAATAAAATAATAAAAAATAGCTAAATAAACTACAATAGTATATAATTAAAACTAAAATAAATTGAAAAAGTATTGCGAAAACGACTTGCGAAACGAGGCAAGGAGGCCTTTAGCAGGTTCACTGAACAGAATCAGCTCATTCATGAATCGGACACCGCTATCGCGTCTCAGAGCGTGTGACGATTTCTTCAGTTCAAAATAACAAGGAACGACATGTTTTTATGAAATGTAGTGGAGTAAAAGATACGATATTATGCTTTGGAATGTAGTGAAGTAAAAATAAACGTTTCCCAAAATAAAAATACTTCAATAAAGTACAAATACTTATAATTGTACTTTGTAGTAAAAATACTTTGTTCAGGATTTTACCACCAAAATAACGCAAGTATGAAGAGCGGTGGACAGTAACAGAGTTAAAATGGGGCAACAGCAGGGTTGATCCAACTTATAAGCAATATACTTGGTCATCTACAACCTCAGTACCATATAACATCATAAGTTTTGATAGCAAAGACGTTTCCCACCCTACCTACGAGTGCCACAATGTGACAAAAGTAGATCAAAATCTAATCTGTTCTGTACGATTCTCTCCAAACTCTTGCTCCAGCAAGACAGTTGTTGACCTGTAAGACAAAACTGACCATAGAATTAGACCAGTTATGCTAATATTTTACCCTGCAACCACTGTCAGTCTTCACTCACCCTGCCACAGCTTTCAAACAAATATTTATCATTTATAAATATACTGTAAATTCAGACTTGTTTGCAAATCTCTGAAACCAAAAACCCGCTTAGACTGTAGCCTAAATGACGTGCATTTGAGAACAAATGTATTTCTATAAATGTGGAGTTCTGTTCTCCCAGCCGACTACTGAGGGGCAATTGTGAACAGCTTCATCTAGTCTATTAAATGTTCATTGCTCATTTAAGATCACCAAAGGGATCACATTAGACAGACAGTCTTAATGTGAGGAGCCGCCTCATTGGTGCTTGTGGTAAATGTTCCCTCCATTAACCACGAAGATCATGGATAAAGTGGTTTTAAATTGACTGATTCTAGAAACAGACAAAAATTGTACACTCTGACACCATACCATTGAAACACTGTTTCTTTTATATTAGTTCCATTTCCAGTAGCTGGAAAGTTCTGAGAGGCATCACACTCAGAAAGAAAAAAGGAAAATGTACTGTGGCAGTACCATGGAACAGTTATGGTATTGGAAAGCAATACCGTGGTACTGTGATATGACCTATTTTATATGTTGGTACTACTACTCTCAAGATTCAACATTTTAGTATTACCATTGTATCACATTCAGAATTCCAGTTAGTGTTTGGTTAGAGAACCAAATAAAATAAATACTGGCCACAAGGTTGTCTCTCTATATTATCTGCTCTGTCAGTCAGAATCAGCAGACAAACAAATAAACAAATATGCAAACAAAACAGGTTGGAGGAGACTTGTGCTGCATGTATCAGTTTCTGCTTGATGCTATCTGTGCGATGTACCACATCTCCTCCCACGGGGACTATACTATTGGGCTATTTCAGGCTATGTTAGTGCCTACGTGGTGATAGACTCATCTCCCAGAGCCCTGAAGTTGTATGTGTGCATGTATATACAGTATGTTGAAGGGGGAATAGCTTATCCTGTCTCCCACATAGCAGGTGCGGCGTGGCCTCTTTGTGGCTGTAACAACATCAATGCGAATGTTTCGTCTTGTATGCCAAATGGTTTGTAATGGAACGCACTGTTCCAACTACACTAAACAAATTCCAGGAATACTACTGCTGACAGCTTTTGTCATTATAATGTTAACTATTATATATTATTCATCCATTAACTAGTTTAGTTAACATCTCAAATATCACCTAAAGGCTATTTAATATCACCTAAATGATCCAAGAACTATATATAGTTAACATTAAATAACAACAAAAAATATGAAAAAAGCGCTTTTATATATACATACATACATACAACAATACAACAGTTCTTTCTGGTTCTCGAATCTGATTGGCTGAGAGGCCTTTCCAACCATGCAATATTCTACCAATATCGCCATGGGAAGTTTCACTCCGCTGTCAGCATTCTCACAGTGAGCATCATGGTGGATGAGCAAACCCACCATATTTTTATAGATACTACTCTTATTTTTTTAACAGAATATAGTTCTTTTTTAGTTTTTTAGGCAAGAACATAGTTGTTTAGACCTCAGATATGCGATTTATATGTAAACATAGCACCTATTTGAAAATTTGTTTAGACGCTTTTCGGAGATGTGAGCTCCAGGCCGTCAGCAACCGTTCAGCACTCATGTACCCACAGAGAACAGCTTCATCTCAGCCAGTCCTTTGGGAATTTGCTGCTGGCTCTTATGTAGATAGTGTTTAAACATGAGGTATAACTCGTTTTGGGTATATCAAACGGGCAATCTTTGGTCTTATTAATATTTAACTTGTTAATAGATTTGGCTTAAGGGCTATATTAAGTTTCATAACTTTATATTTACATTGAAATGAAATCCTGTACTAACTAGAGCACTGCTTTTGTACGTTTGACTGAACTGTTTGTTTGTGTTTATTTCCTATTTTAATTCTTATACTGTTATAATGGCTATTGTTGTTAATTTAAATATTATTGTTCAATAAATAATTTTTTATTTAAACAACATGCCATTTTTTTGGTATTGAGAAAGAGTCCGTTAGTGATTTCGACTTCAGTGAAAGTTACATTAACATGCCATTAGATGACGGCAAAGATTGTCTTTATGAGTGAGTCAGTCAGTCGCAAAGACTTTTATTTTGAAATGGACTAAAACAAGGAAACAAGGATGTTGTTTTTACTTTAAACAATCTTACGAGATGCAACTTAGATGCATTGACTAGCGCTGTCATGGGAATGTCTTAAATGTTAAAAGGACAAAGACAAAACATATCGCTTTCCTTAGCAGACATTAAAACTGATTTTGTGATTATGAATATAAGATTGACCTGAAGAATATCAGCTAGGTGCAGGTAATACACTCAGGCGATCTCTCTCTCTCATAATATTTTACATATTACAGTGAGTTTGAATGAAGTGACTCAACGTTCCTTCATTACTAGTTCTAAAGTGACAATTTAGAATTAGTAATGGAGGCTTGGGCTCAACTGTTAAACTGTCAACTTGAGATTTCAATCCGTGGCAGAAGGAAAAGGGTCACAAAAGAGGGTTTTTAAAGACACTCTGTTGTTATTTATTTACACACTTGTGCCGTCGAACTGTTGTATAAACACAGTGAGTGAGTGTGTGTGTGTGTGTGTGTGTGTGTGTGTGTGTGTGTGTGTATATATATATATATATATATATATATTTTTTTTTTTTTTTTTTTTTTTTTTTTTTCCAGAACCCCCTTAACTGAAGTGTTGATGCATCTCCTGCGTTTCCATTAATGACTTGCATGAACATTTCAAACTTTTTCTATGCCATTTTAAAATTGCAAGCAATTTAGATAGCAATGTATAGATAGCATAAATACAGCCATTTACATGCGGGACATCAGATCCTATCAGAATGGAAATTGAAACTCAGTCACCAAACTTCCTAAAGAGCACAGCGGTCTCAGAGCATCTTCTGAACATCACTTCAGAGTGAGGAGGAGGAGGAGGGGTGTTTTTGCCTTTTCACTCCTCCTCTATATCTCTCTCTCTCTCTCATGCGTGATAGTATCAGGCCAAACTGCTATCAGCGTGTGGGAACAAGAGTATGTGCCTATCGGCTCATCTTGTGGTGGGACGTTTTTCACTCAGAGGGGGGCGGTTGGTTTCAGACGAGGCGAGAAACTACACACAGCTGTCAATACTGCAAACCCACAGTGGAAACTGTTTTTTTTTTTTTTTTTCTCTCGTTTCTGTTTTGTTCTCTGATCGGATCGTTTTTAGTCTCCCTCTTGCATGCATTTACTGTGTGATTGTGAGATTGATTATAGTGAAAAGGGAAGCTTTTTATGTGCATAAAAAAAGCACATCAGCTCTTTCATTCTAAAAAAAATCTAAAAAAAATCAAAGCGACATTAGTAAGCTACACTTTTCCGTTGTACATGTCCTTCCACTCTCAATCATTCAAAGAGTAAAAGCACGCACGCAAAACTAAAAAACAAAAACAAATAGCAGTTAAAGGCACAGTTCACCCCAAAAAGAAAATTGTCATCTTTTACACACCCTCATATCGTCCCAATTAACCTGTATGACTATTTTTAATGTGGGGGGGTGGGGGAGAGAGAAATTCAAACAGATTTGTAATGACACGAGAGTAAATGATGACAGAATTTTCATTTTTTGGTGAACTATCCCATTAAAAGCAGTTTCACTAGATTTTTTATAAGGATACAGGAACGTTCTTGGACATCTCGGCAGTGAGACATCGCCTCTGGTCCTGCAGATTTTTTCATGCTCTTGTTCTCAGTCTGTCTCTGTCATGCCTTTAGCCTCCTTCCAGATGCATTAGCCTGACTGGCCACACAGGGCCCGAGCAGTTCCATCAGTACTGTCATAGACACTTTAGCGTGACAAGCCACGCGGCAGTACCTCTGGCCTTGATAACACACGTTAGCGGGAGAGGGATCGAGTTTGCCACGACAAACTCCAGAACAGATGTAAGATCTTTAAGGGACATGGGGCTTTTGTTTGGTTGAGCAAGCAATTCAAATTTAAATTGATAATTCTCAGTGCTGTGAGACTGTCAGGGGCTTTAGAAGGCTAAAAAATAATAAATACAAAATCTAACAAGGAACAACAGTGCACAACAGGCATCTTACAAGCGATTGAAAATAATCAGCCAAATACCTCATTTCATTGGTTAACACTGAGAATCCAACTGTATGCATAAAACAAAGCTGAACTGGAGCTCTAAAGCTTTAAAATGATTCCAAAAGTATCTTAGAGTCACACTGTAACCGAAGTAGCAACAGATATTTTCTGTTGCATTATGGCGTTCATCTGAGTAAAATAGATAATTGAGATGAAAAAAAAAAAAATTAGGGTGGAGACTTGATTCAATTCATCGGTTGTTGATTGGATGGAGACAGATCTAAACACCAGTCTGCAGTTGATTGTAAAAAAAAGGGACAGGGTTTATGCAGACTAAATGATTGGAGAAGTTACTTCACCAGAAGATCAAGTTTTGATTAAAAATTACATGGTCAAAAAAGAAAAAGAAAAAGAAAAAAGAAAACAAACGTATGCATAGATGAATGATTCTCAACCAGTTGTAGTATAATTGAGATACTATAATAGTTATTATTTTGAATTAGTTTTTATTTTTATATTTTAAAGTTTTGTTGTGGTTTTGTCATTTTTTAGGTTTTTTTTTTTTTTTTTTTTGACTGTCTATGTAGTTTTTGTTTTGTTTTTTAGTTTTTTCCATTTAAGTTAAACTAAATGAAAACAAGAAATGTTGTCTTGCTAAAGAGCTGAAATAAAACAAGTTTAAGATTTTTTCATATTTCATTTATTTCAGTTAACATGTATTTTATTTCAAGTTATGAAAACGTTTTATGTTTTTAATTTCAGTTAACTATAATAACCCTGTTCACAATAAAATCAATAAAATGCATTTAGAAAATAGATAGGATGATTTCCCATTTCATGCTTACTTTAATAGTACCATAAAAGTAGTCCGTATGACTCATGTGCAATATTCCAAGTCTTCCAAGTCTTATGAGAGCTTTGTGTGAGGAACATACCAAAATTGAAGTTATTCACTGATCATCTTGCCCTCCAGGGTGCTGTTAACTGCTGCACATGATTCAGAGGCATTGCGTTGAACTTGAGAACTGGGTGAGTTGTGAATGACTTATTCAGACTAGTTTTGTGAATCTATTGACTGAGAACATGAGGGTAAGAAAATGACGACAAAATTTGCATTTTTGGAGTCAACTATCCTTTAACTGGTGGTTGTTATTGTGGATGTGCGTTCATAAAAAAAAAAAAAGCAAAAAAAGCAATGGTTTTATGGCATAGGTAGACTCTGAAAGTTTGTGAGGTTTTCAGACTTCACTGTCAACATATATGGCTTGGTGTCAGTGGTTTTGCTTGCATAGCAATCTTAAAGACAGATCAACATGTTTTTTTATCAACAGGTCTGCTGGACTGTCTTTTGAAAAGCATTATAAAAACCAAACAACAACACCTTTCACATTTCAATGTAAACATATGGTTAGGCTTTGCATAGCAATCTTCACAGCAATTCAATGTGTCTTTATCAACACTTTTGATGTAGTGAAAGGGGCGCTGCCCTTAAATAGCGAATTAAAATCACATGTTTTGAAGCTAACACAGTTTGTGACGTCTGCTTAAACCAAAGCAGACTAAATAAAGCTGTATTTGTAAAACACACTTGAAATGTTTTGAGAGCTATGATGTGTGATCTACTATATAGCAAGAAGTGAATTCTCTTTTTTTGTTGTTGCATTACAAGGTGAAATGTCTCATTTCTGTGACAAGTGCATGGCAACAAATGGAATTTCAAAAATAATGACTGTTTTCAAACAGGTTTCAGGAACACTCACCTTTTCTGCCACTTGGCGGACAAATAGATAGTCCGCCCCAAACTCACTTGCTGTGATTGGCTGGTTTGGCAGGTTTGCTGACAGATGTCGTAACACCACCATCTGGACCCAAAAAGCAGCTTTCTCTATTTAAAAGTTGCCATGTATTCTATTGAAATAATATCAACATATTTTTCTGTTTTTTTGGAGGGCTCTTAAAAAATATTTAACGTTAAAGCTTAGGATAGTCGCTAGTTAGCTTTGTCAGCATGTGAGAATGTCATTTTTCTGCAATCTGGGCTGCGTCTGAAATTACATACTCTGAACAGTTACTTCTTTTGAATCAAGTGTGTCACACATGACTTAAAAAGAAGTCAAAACATTTTGATCGTGCCCTGGTGGCTGGCTGCAGTATAGGTCATAAACCCCTACCCTCTCCATGTAAACAAAAGGGACATAAGCCAAAATAAATAAATAAAAAAATAAATTAAAAAGCAGGGACATGTTGTGCATCTTTTTTTTTTTTTTTTTTTTTTTTTTTTTTTTTACAGCATACGTTTTGAATAGGTAATTACTTCGCAACCATCAAAAAAGTATGTTCTATTTAGTATGAATGTGCGTAGTATGAATGTAATCCAGTACTACATCCATGATGTTGTAATTGTCATGCGACCTACAAGCGTCAGTTGCATCACTTCACTACCGTTTATAAATCCATTCCCGTGGCCTAATGGGATCCTGCCGGAAGTAGTAAGTCATCCGGGTACTTTTCAACCTATTGTTTTATGAAAACTGTGAATTCTGACATACTACTCTTTTCACATACTGTTTTTCTCCTAATATTTAGTAGGGAATTATTCAGTTTCGGATACAGACATTAAGATTAAGATTAAGATTAAGATTAATTTAAAAAATGGCAAGGGTTCCTAGCCTAGCAACTACCGTAGAGATGAATGGTAAGGCTAACAGCTTTCTCCAGGTATTACAAATATGTCAAATATGCATATTAAGAATTTTAAAACATTTAAAGCACACACACACACACACACACACACACAAAAACATTACACACCTTATCTTTAACAAGTGCAGATTCCCATTCATTGCAGTTACAGTGATTCATCATGCTACAATGCCAACATTTGACTAACGAAAATTTATTTACAGTTTTTCACTTTGAGAAAAAAAAAACAAAACAAAACACACGTCTCATTCCCTTAAGTACAATTCTCGACCTCACTCTCCCTAGAGAAAACAATAGAAACATTCTCTCTGCTCTGAAAACAAATGCTCTGTTTTGATTTCTGCAGCCTTGAATGGATGGAGATAAAAGCAGAGACCATCTGTCTGGTTGGCGGAGCGGCACTGGGAATTGATCACAGTGAGTTACAGTAAGTGCATTTGCATTCTCGCCGCTCTAAACTCCTTTATTATCCCCACGACGACTCGCTCTTCCAGCTGAGCCCCTCGGTAACAGGGTGACAAAACGCCTAGTGGGTAAACACCTTTAAAAGGATTTGACGCACTATAATGGAAAAAACGCTTCTGTTTTGTTATGGCCTTTCACTTTCTGTTTGACTTGAAGAAGAGTAAAGCATTGTTGTGGTGCACAATCAGATAAAGGCAGATGTGTATAGCAGAGAATGTACAGAGGACAAAAGATGCTGCGCTAGCAAGTGCATGGAAGAAAATTGCACCTTTGAAAGTAAATAAGAAAAAAAAAGAAAACGCTTTGCTGTACTTGCAGCCTGAGCTCCAAGATCTCATGCTAGATTACAGAAACCATAAAACCCAAACAGATCTTTAATGAATAAGGTAAGGACTATGATTGTTAAAAGAAGAAAACAAGATTAAATAGAACATTATTTTCCACAAAAATAATGTGCTTTCAGTGTGTGTTTGGGGTGGGGCTATCTTTTTGTTCAACCAATGGCAG
This sequence comes from Ctenopharyngodon idella, assembly GCF_019924925.1. NCBI lineage: Eukaryota > Metazoa > Chordata > Actinopteri > Cypriniformes > Xenocyprididae > Ctenopharyngodon > Ctenopharyngodon idella. The sequence continues at coordinate 34,892,965 of NC_067224.1, forward strand.
TGTTCAAAAACTGTTTGAAAACAATCATTATTTTCACAATTCCAGCCGTTAACACAGAAATTATACACTTTAGCTTGAAACAAATGTAGAAAAGGTGCAAAAATGCAGCAAAAGAGAGGAAAAAAAGAAAACCAGAGAAGTTATTTCCCATCTTGCTGCTGGATCCCCTTGGAACGAGCTCGATTTAACCTTGAAGAATAATGAGATCTGACGTGCTTAAATGTTAGCATTCTTAAATCACCAGGAAGTGCCTCGGCGGAGCCCATAATCACTGTGCCAAATTGCTGTGCTCGCTAATTTCATTTCTCCCTCCGCATTCACTGGCAGTTAGACTCCATTACTCAACAACATCCATTTAATGCTCCCAGGTCCCAGAGGTGTTACATTAAAATGTAATAACTTGCAATGTAAATGAAAACAAAAACCATTATTTTTCCTCTCCATCCCCATTCTCTCCCATCTCCTCCTACCTATCTCTCTCTGCGGGGGGAGTTGGAATCTAATTCTCAGCCCATCTGGCTGGTGTAATGAATGTGAGGCTAAGCCAGGATGCTCCGCTATTGACTCTGAGAGCATGGCGAAACACCTGATTGGCCCTCCCGGGGTATTCTGTGACACTGGGCCAGTAGTAATTGGAGACCAATAACTCCGTTATGTATGGACTATCAATTTCCAAATTAGGTCTGGTTGCATTTGTGGCACCGTTTGATCTCCTTAGAATCATGAAACTGCAATGTCGTTGATAAGCCAGGTAAGAGGCACTTAGGCCAGATTTAACCTCTATATGGAGGGCCTCCCTCTGAGGAGAGCAGCTTTAGCTATAGGAGTCCTGCTGCATAGTGGGCTTCATTATGATCAGGCCACTTCCGCACAGAGAGGAACCTCAGATTGTATTAATAACATAGCAGGGGGGAGTTAGTATGGTCACTGAGCTGCAAAAAACCATGCGGACATGTTCGGTATCTACATTTTAACTGGTAAATCATGCAAATGGATATTAAAATCAATAAATTATTTTAAAAAAAATCTTATGTGGGTTAATGACGTGACGGGTCATTTTTTTGTCCAAAGGATTTAATAATAATAAAAAAAAAGGTATTTTAAAGATTTTGAAGTGTCAAAAGGTCATTCGGTTTAACTGTCCAAAGGCCAGTACAGCCATTTCATTTGTGATTAAAATATCTTAAAAAGTACTAAATGTATGTATTTTTTATTCTGGCATGATTTTATAACATCATATATTAACATAGTGCAAAATGGTATTAAAATGATGTGTATAAGTCGTTGATTTGTTATGAGAAAGAATGTTTGGAAAAATGAATTTCATTGATGTCATTCGGACTAACCAGTATAAAGGGAACATTTTGGATCGAATCATGTGGTCAGTATCATGTGACAGGATGTGACATCATTCAGACACCTGCAAGGACCACATGGTCATGAAGCAAAGTAACTAACTCTCTTTTAACTATTTGAAAAATTCATGTTTTCACTTGCACATTCGTATGTCCCGAAACATCAGGTCATTCGGTACAACTGCTATAAAACATGAAAAATGTAATATTTTAAAAAATTGTACTAAATATAAAATGTTTAATTGTCATTTTCTTAGCTAGCTAACAAGCTAACTAGCTAGCTAGCTAGATATCAGCCTGTTAGCATTGTTTGAAAATATCGTCATTCGGTATAACCAAAAGCGTAAATTTTGTCCATCTTGTAAAAAAAAATGACAAAGGCAGTGTTAATTCATTATAAAAACCACATAATCTCATTGTTAACACTTAATAAAACTTCAAAATTAATTCTCTATTATGTTTTTTTTTTTGTTTTTTTTACACTTTTAAAAACCATATTCGTCAATGACCCATGTATTTAAAGTTGGCATGAAATAGGATTTGCAATGGGCTTTTCTTTTAAAAAAAATAATAAAAATAATGATGTGCCTAGATAAGTCATTATAATAATCATCGCAATATTCCATAAAAAATAAGAATTGTCAATTTTGATTTCTTGGTGACTAACACTCATGATAGCTAGTTCAATCCAATTATATTGGTAAATTATAGAATAATATTTGTAAAGGAAAAAAACTACATTTCTGGAAGAAATCATGTGTGTGTGTGTGTGTGTATGCATATTTTTTTATATTATGCATAATTATATAAGTGGGGTGGGGCCTATGGAAGCCTTTTGCAAGAGTAAAAAAAAAAAAAAAAAGTTAAAAAAAATCATAATTAAGTCACAATCAAACAAAACAATTACAAGAAAATCACAATCAAAGGAATAAAACAAATATTTAAGATTCTAAAAATATTTGAGATTAAGAATTCTATAGGTCACTAATCAAATACACTGATCATGTGAACTCCTTTGTTCAGATGGTCAAATGATCTCACTTCCATTGAAGCACAAGATCAAATCATGATCATCAGGTCCACCAACTGATGTCATTCAAGCAAAAAAGGGAACAAGCCCAATACTAAGGCTTACTGAAATTCATAATAAATATATAAGCAATGATAATTCTTTCAGTCTACACAAACACACACAAGCTAATGGTAAGTTTAAATCACTTGTACAATATACAACTACTAGCTACTGCTCAAAATAAATGACAAAACCTTAAGTGTCTGTAACTGGTCTGCTTTGGGGACGAGCCGATGTAACCATTCATCATGGGGATATGATAACCTCCTTTTCCGTAAACACTCAAACGCCTCCACAATCTAAGAGATCTAACGGGCATGGAAGAAGGCACGTAGCAAAGACCAGTCTGGGACATGCCAGACCTCTTGCTGACCATTGGGTGGAGATGACAGTGGAGCTCGAAACTGAAGGTTAGTACGAGCGAAGATGTAGGTGGTGTTATGTGAGTTTGTGCAGAGACGCCTAAGAGCAGATAAACACGCTCGCTTTGCTACAGGAAATCTGGGTTGTACCTGCTGGGGGTGCAACTGTTAGCCTGAAGCAAAGCCACAGAAGAGGTGAGGTGTGAGTGAACAGTGCCAGTGTTAAAACCACAAAAAAAGTTCAGCTAGTTTTATTCTCTTCTTTCTCTCGCTTTCCGTTTCTGTCTTTTTCCATGTCGTGTTCGAGCGGCCAGTACATATATTCACTGGCGACTACTACCTTTAACGCCTGAGTAGGGAGAGTGTGATCTTACAAACCTCATGTATGACACATAGTGAAACTAAGTTGTGAGGAGGAAGCAAAATACCTATATGGAAAGAACATGACAGAAATCATGGTGTACAGATTTTTTTTTAAGACTTTCATAACCTTTCAAAAGTTTGAGCACCTGTTTATTCTTTATTATACACTTTGGAGTCAGTAAGATTTTTTTTTCATGTTTTTGCTCCCCGAGGCTGCATTTATTTGATCAAAAATACTGTAAAACAGTAACATTTTGAATTTTTACTGTAATTTAAAATAACTGTTTTCTATTTTAATATATTTTAAAATGTATTTATTCCTTTGATGGCAAAGATTAATTTTCAGCATCATTACTCCAGTTTTCAGTGTCACATAATCCTTCAGAAATCATTCTAATATGCTGATTTTTCTTCTACTTATTATTATTATTATTTGTATTATTATTATTAGTAGTAGTAGTATCAATTATGAAAATAGTTGTGCTGATTAATGTTTGTATAAACTGTGATACAGTTTTTTTTTAAAAACTCCTCCCTTTTAGGAGTTAATAATTCTACTTATTTTGCTATGCCAGTCAACAACCACTGCTTTAAAGCTAATTACTAAGCAGTAATTGCACATTATTTAGATGTAAAACATTGTGCAGCTAAACATATACAGAAGTCTTAAGACAACACAATAATCCTGGCATGAACATAAATGCTCCTGAAAACTTAGGGGGACAAAAATCATTATTACACCTTCAGAAGGAAACAAACCTGAACCTTCAGCGTTCTTAATAAAGCTAACACAGAAAGTGTTATAGGAGGTGTTAAAATCTCAGGTAGCGAGGAAAGGGAGAAGAGAAGAAAAAAGGGTTGATGAAACTCAACTTCCCTCCCTGTAGCCCTGACAAAAGGCAAGAGGCAGAGCTCTCTTCTCACCCTTAGGAGAGACGCCATGTTGAAACCCACTAGAGCTATAAAAGAAACATTTTAGCTTGTGTGTAAGAGCCGTATCGCTCCGAGCGCTGCTTAATTTCTGCCTTTGTTTGGGTGGCAGGGAGGCTCTCAGGGTTCTGTAAGGCCTGCGGGTCTTTTGTCTCACAGTAGAGGAGGTCTGTTCAATGCCTGAAGCATTTTTGTTCAGAGAAAGCTTTTGTTCCACCCCTCATGCTGAGATTTGGCAATGGGTCTGAGGCTGAAACACAACCCAGACAGCAGCACAGGTATTTCCTCTGAGATTGTGTCAAGAACTAGAGTGCCTGACAGCCTGAGATCATAAGAAAAGAACAGGGATGTCGTAAAGGAACATAGAACATAAACAATATAAGTGCACCTTTGCATTTTACTGCATACATGTTTTTTTTTTTTTTTTTTTACGCTTTTCTAAATAACAATTCAGTGGTGCTTGCCCATACAAAACTCACTGCAATGATGCTAGGGTTCCAAATGGTTGTCAGGATGTTGCTATGAGGTTTGCTAAGGTGTTCTCAGTGCTTGTTAGCTCATTGCTATGTGGTTGCTAAGGTATCCGATGGGGTTGTTAAGTGGTTACATACTAGCGCAAGTAAAAAAGAGCCCACCTTCAAATTCACCCTCAGATACCATATTCTCAACCTTTTTGACTTGAAGACTCCATATTATCCAACACAATATTTGAAGACCATCCGTATTGACCAAAACATTTCTGCTGTAATTATGATGATGGTGCTTCTTTTCAAACTTTTTTATTAACAGAAACTGGGAGTGTTGACAGTGTAGACTCAGGATGCTGATTCTGTTATTCAATATTATGTTCTTCAATTAAAAAAAAAAAAAAAAAAAAATTATATAAAATATAAAATAATAAAAAATAAATTAAATGAAAATTAAATAAAACATTAAATAAAATTAAATAAAATGTAAAAAAAAAATAAAAATAAAAGTAAAGTAAAGTACAGTAAAATTAAATTAAATTAAATTAAATAACATAAAATAAAAAAATAATAGAAACAGTAACCTAGATTAGGGGTCACACTGTATACCAAATATATTATTATAATAATAATAATAATAATAATAATAATAATAATTATTATTATTATTATTATTATTATTATTATTATTAGTAGTAGTAGTAGTAGTAGTAGTATTAATAAAAAAACATTATTATTTAAATAAATAAATAAATTAACAGTTGACTATATTACCAAATAAATACATTATTATAAATAAATAAATAAATAAAATAAATAAATAAATAACAGCTAGATTAAGGGACACATTGTACCCCAAATGAATAAATACATTAAATGATAATACTGTAAGTCATATTGTGTTTCCTACTTGGAAGTTTGCAGAGGCTCCTGGGTAGAGATCTACTGCTCTAAGACATGGGTTGGTTTCCTGTAATTTTTGGCACACATTTTGCAGCCAAGCAAACGTAAATAATTAGAACAATATCTATCCATATGCAAATAGATGTAAGTTTGAATTACTGCAGTACCTTAGCAACCACATATGAGCACTGACAACACATCGGCATGAATTTAAACATACATATAGAAGCATTTCAGGTAATTGAGCACAGAACAAAATATCCATAGGGTTCAGTAATAAAAAAGCAGTCTTTGTCTGCCCATATCCTGACTAATGGATGAGGTTGAGTCAATGTTAAAATGATAAGGGAGTTCAATGTTAAATGGTGGTTCTGCTCTGATAATGAGCCAGCTTTAATGTACTGCGATTCCCTGTGGGCTGGTCAGAGAGCTGACGTGTTCTGGGCGCCGGGCGTTTAAGACACCTGAGAGAACCATGTTATACGCCCACAGCTGCGTTATTAACTGTAGCGCTATAAATCCACATGATTTATAGAGCTCCCTTTCCTGTGTAATCACACCACGGTGCATGGGAGCTCCGCAGAGCGACTGAACACAGGGGGATGAGGAGGAAGAGGAGGAAAGGAGAGAAAAGGAGGATGGGTGTTGAGAAGAGATGTGAAAATGAAAAGGACTGCTGAGAGGCAGTTATACTTCACTTCCAATTCAACTCTCCACCCATTTCATATCAAGAGACCAGTCTGAATCTGTACAACTACATCCTTTCGTATTTACAAAGCATCACACAAACCTGTGTGGAGAGAACACTCTAGAGGAGAGTGGGGTAAGTTGAGCCACTTCAGTTTTCCTCGAGGAAAAGATAAAACTAACACAATAACACAGTGCCATAGAAATATGATTTCTCAAAAATAAAATGACCCACTGACAACTTACCTCACATTAAATTTAAGCTGTATTATGTTAATTGCTATTGAATCATTAAAGAAAATATGAGTATTTTACTTTTTAAATAAAAAATAAATAAAATAAAATTAACATTCTAATCTCATTCTAAAGACTTATTTAGCTTAGATACACTTTTCAAATTTTCATAAAATCATTCAATTTTATGTGAAAAACTGCCATATTTTAATAAATAATTATTAAATATATTATTATTATGATTATAAAATAATTAAGATAAATAAATTATCATCATTATTGAATATATTATTTTTTATTATTATTATAAAAATAACTTTAAATAACAGTTAGCTAGATTAAGTGACATTGTACCCCAATAAAATATATATATAATATATAATTATTATTATACATTATTATTTAAATAAACAAATAAACACATCATACTAGAAATGAATAGATACATTATTATTATTATTAATAATGTTATTATTAATAATATTTTCATAATAAATAACAGTTAGCTAGATTAAGAGACACATTGTACCCCAATAAATAAATAAATATTATTATTATTATTTAAATAAATACATGAATACTGTTATTATTATTAAAACACATTATTATTTAAACAAACACATCATACTAGAAATAAATAAATAGATACATTATTCTTCTTATTATTATTATTCTTACTATAAAAATATTTTAAAATAAATAACAGCTAGATTAAGAGACACATTGTATCCCAATAAATAAATACATAATAATTATTAAATATATTATTATTTAAGTAAATACATGATTATTATTATTATTATTATTATTTTTAAAATACATTATTATTTAAATAAATAAATATGAGAGAACACCACACATTATCTAGATGGGAAGACTTCTGCGGATGTCCTGATAACAGCGGTAATCTCTAGACTCTCCGTTATCTACCAAAAGCATCTCTATCTGCAAAAAAAGGAAGTCCAGCATCGGAGCAAAGTGGACAAGTCAAGGATCCCCCAGTCTTGCTGCAGCGCACAGGCCTTAATGAGCTTTTAATGTAGCTTCCCATTTCAGTCAGGAGACTGAGCTAGCAGCCAAACAATAAAGTGAATAAATGTCTCCACTGAGAATAATCTACAAAGGTGCTTGGCATCCCTCATCTCTCTCTCAGAATGAATAAAAACCACACCGCTCATTTTCTCTCCCAACAGATAGATGTTTGTAATTGGAGGTTTAATTTATGATCGGGTCGTCTTTGGATAATGATATCGAGCCATTGTAATTTGCTGATGCAAATGGTATTTTATAACAGTCTATAAAAATGCCGGTGCTATGCAAGCGAACAACCAAACATCCTGAGTGTTCATTACGCTCCTCATTAAGGCATTCAAGTCTCTGTTAAATGCTTTTTGAGGCAAAGGCAACATGTAATTAAGGCCTGATTGAGCAATAGCACATATAACATAGCACAGCAATTTACATTTGTCACTATTTGTGCAGAGCTACAAAGACACGAGCTGGCGCTATGCCGGAATGTGAGAGGGTAGGATGTCCTGATGAACAATTTGCAGGCAATAAAATAAATAAATAAATAAATAAATGCACTGCTTTGGTTTAATGAATATTGTTAAAGTGGCCAATTATATCACATATACATAAATGACAGGCCATTTTAAATTAGAAAATGACAGACAAAAGATACTATTACTACAGTATGAATAGTACGACAAAGGGAGCAAGAGAGTAATACACCTTTTGAAGCCTTCTCTACTTGAACATGAAACTAATATTTTTTACCATTTTTTAAATTTTGAATAAAAGAAAGTAACACGCGAAGGCCAAGTATGGTAACCCATACTCAGAATTTGTCCTCTGCATTTAATCTATCTAGTTAGTGCACATACATTAGGAGTAGTGAGTAGTGAATACACATACTGAAAGTACACCTGGAGCAGTGGGCAGCCGTTTTTGCTGTGGCACCTGGGGAGCGATTGGGGGTTAGGTGCCTTGCTTAGGCACCTAACCCCCACATCAGTCATTTCCTAACCGGTATTGAGATTCGAACCCACAACCTTCGGATTACCAGTCTGACTCTCTAACGGTTAGGCCACAACTGCCCCTACATTTTTACTGCAATGATTTTTTTTTTTTTTTAAATACTTTAATTCAGAAAAAACGCATTAAAGTGATCAATAGTGTCAGTATATACGTTTATAATATTACAAAAGATTTCAATCCTCAAATAAATGCTGATCTTTTGAACTTTCTATTTATCAATGCATCCATAAAAAATGTGTCAAAAATATTAAGCAGCACAACAGTTTTCAATATTGATAATATATTTTAATATAACAATTAAACAGTAATTGCAAGAGCATTTCACAATATTAATAATATATTGTATTATTAATAATGTGAAATATTCTTACACTTGAACTTCAAGGTCTTCAAGGTGTTTAATATTAAAAAAAAAAAAATTGTATTTAATAAATAAAATATATTATCAATGTTGAAAACAGCTGTGCTGCTTAATATTTTTGAGGAAACCGTGATACATTTTTTCAAGATACTTTGATGAATAGAAAGTTCAAAAGAACAGAATTTATTTTTTCCCCATCTTTTTCCTGTATTTTTGATCAAATTGTGACGATAAAAGTTATTTCAAAACATCTACAAATCTTAAACTCCAAACTTTTAAACGGCAGTGCACATATAAAACCAACCTGGTCTCATGGAAAGACGTACCTGTGAGAACGTTTTCGCGAGTCTCAAAAATACGTACCAGTACGTACATATCACTGCAGTTTCTAACAGAAATGAACACTAGAGGCAGTAAAACAGCAATCGCTTTTAATCGTTTTCATACACAGTTACGATTACAGGGCCAGATTATGGATTAATAAAGACATGTTTTACGTCTCCTTGCACAATATTATGTTATGACTTCAAAACACTTTTTTACCAAAGTGCACGATTTGTGAACGAATATATTTTGGACTTTGCATTGGTTAACCAGCTCCATATGTTTCACTTTTCTGACATAAGCTTGATCGGTAGCTCAACGGTACGGTAGCTGCTATGGAGTTGGACTTGGGTACGAATCCGGGGGAAAACGAGTCAAGGTAAGAGAACTCAAAGATGAGAGATCAAAACAAGCTAAAACGGCATGATTACGGACGCTTATTATGTCACATTTGCTTTTGTTAACACTATCGGTAGGTTTAGGTGGTTGGTGGTACGTTATTTTAAAAAATAATGGAGCATTACACTTTTAGCGCCACTCACCAGACAAAATTTCAAAGCAGAACTGCGGTGATTTGTATCAACGTCATAAAATGTACCATGTTCACATTTATCTGTTCCGGCAAAAAAATTAACATGCTTTTAGCGCCACTCAGTGGACATTTCACACTGAAACTGCAGTGATATGTAAGTATTGGCACGTATTTTACGACTCGCGAAAATGTTCCCACAGGTACGTCTTTCTAATGAGACCAGGCTCTATAAAACATTTACTTTAAAACAATTTCAAGACAATTCTAACTTTCAACTAACCTGATTATCTGCAAAGCAAAATATATGTAAAAATATGTAAATAAAGCATTACTGAGAAATCTAGCTAGTTTTTTTATATGAGGGTCCCTTGGTTGGTTAAGGATCTAGGTGGGAGTGGCTTGGCCATGTTGGTGATAAAAGGGTTAAAAACAAATTCTTCAAAGCCTTTATATGGCTTATATCCCTCCTCTAATGTAAGAACATAAGGCTTTTTCTTTCGTTTTATCCTCTGCCAGAAAATCTGAACAAGTAGAGCATTGTGAAAGCAATACCAAGTTCATAAGTCTGATCCCCAAGGAAAACACAGACGGATAAATGTAAACCTTGGATGGACTTTAAGTCACTTTGACTTAAAGCTGCTGCCAAATGTAATGTAAATGTAGGAGTTTGTTGAAATCACTACAATACAGGCACTATAATATAATAACAATGCTGATGCTTCCTTGGCAAGCTCCATAAAAAATTAAGGAATGAAAGGCAACAGACAACATTAATACTAATACAATGAAAGAAAGGTGAAGAGGGTCACATTCTTGCCGAGACTTGAACACAGGCTGGATTTGAACAAAACTAAAGACATGTTTTTCAACATTACTTCTAAATAATATATTAATTCATAATGTCATAATGGAAAGCCTAAGTTGTTTTGAAACAAGCTGAAGAAACAAGCTTTAGAATATGTATTAACTTACATCCGTGAGCTGCATAATAAGTCAGGCCTTGGGACAGTCATTGCAGGCATATTTTCATTTGTAGAGCTTAATTCAGAAAGCATGCCGGACCACACAGCCATGAATAATTAAAGACTAAACAGCATTAAGTGCAAAAAGCTTAAACAGGAGAAGCAATTAGCAGTTAATTCCCAACATCTGAACTACGCTCACATTTCCTTTCCATTCTCCCACTTTTAAGCCGACCGCAATGTTTGCGAGACAGAAAAGAGGGTCCATCTCCAGTGGAAAAGAAAAGCAATCCAAGGTGAAAATGAAGTTACCATTCATCACTATTCAAAGAGAAAAGCCTTCACCACTGCTTTAACAGTACGTCATGTGGTCTGTGAAAAATATTTTCGGTTTCCATTGAGTCGCTACATCTCAGAACCGCCTTTATATTTAGCTACTGGACTATGCAAGTGTGTGTTTCATCTCGGCTCCCATGAAGGGACCAAAAGCCTCTTTCTTTGTGTGTGTGTGTGTGTGTGTGTGTGTGTGTGTGTGTGTGTGTGTGTGTGTGTGTGTGTGAGGCCTCCAAGCTTCTACCTTTATCTCCCCGTGTGACTGATGTGTTGAAACCCTGCTGAGGTTAACAGCACTTTTTATCTGTTGCTAGCAGCAACAGCCCAGTTTCCCCGGTGAGAGGGGAGAAACAGGACCGGGCTATGCAGCGGGCCGCACACAGCGATAAACAAATATGGCTTTCACCCAGAAACACACCCCTCAGACAAACACACACACACACAGGATATTGTGAGAGCATCAATCTATAACCCCAGTGCATCTTGTTCAAATGCACCAGAGGGCTGACATGGAGAAAATATCTGTAAACCAGTTGTTCACAACCCAAAAAAAGTTATTTTTACTTTGACTTTGGAAAATTAACACTTTGCCTGATGTAAAAGTCTGCATCTCAAAGCAAAGCCTATTTAATAAAGACTGGTTTTACTATAATGTTAATAAAAGCTTTATTTATATTATTTAACACTTTTTTTTTTTTTTTTTTTTTTTTTTTTACAGTTTAATAAAAACTATTATATTATGCTATATTAAATTAAAATTTTTTAATTTGTATATTAAAAGTCTAATATATTATTAGAATTAATAACATTACTAGACTTTTATTTTTGTAGTATTATATTATATTATTCTTCTATTTTTATACTATTAAAAGTCTAATATATTAGACTAAATACAATTTTTTATTTTATTATATTGTTATATTAAATTACATTATTCTTTGGTAATATGTTAACAGTACAAAAACTGCTTGACAGCAACACAACCTTGTTTGATCAATTAAACATGCAAAAAAGTGTAAATTAATGCATCTAAATGTGCAACAATGTTCCTTAACCATGGTAAAAATGGCCTTTCTCGCTTTACTTTTTCCTGTTGGGTCTGTACATAACAAATTCAAGACTATCATTCTGTATTCATCAGATTCAAAACACCTTACCCTCTCTCTAATCAGCACCAACACATCAAGCAACTCCAAAAAGAATATTTAATGCTGATAGAATCAGTCTAGCCCACATCAGAAACCAGATAGCACTTTCTCACTAATAAATGGCTTGTAACAGAGGTTACTTTGCCCAAGGTTGTGCTGCTCCCCACGTTCTCCACGTAGGTGGTGTTACAGCCCGCAGGTGCTGTGATCTGAAAACCGGTGGGCGTATGTTGCAGAATGGAGGCGTTTGATCCATGACAAGAAGATGGAGGCCATCTTTATTTGTCATTTTGGTTCATATCGGTGTCAGGAGTCTTTTGTAGCACCCTTGATTCATGATAATCATGCAGGTGCTCCCTAAGCACACGTTGTATGTCTCAGTTAAGTACTGGCAATATTTGCAGTCGTTCTGTGCAAGACACAAGAATGACACTGGCTCTAATCTTGTGTGAACAGCAGCACGTGTCAATTTTCAGATGGAACGAGGGGTCAGATTGTCTACAGAGCACCTGTTCAAAACAAGCTGCTAGAGGTAGTAAAATAAAGAGATAAGACACTTGATGCTGTGCATTAGTGTTTTTACCAAAGGCAAGAGATGTTATCAGGCCCCTCTGGCAACATGACAAACAAAATATGACCAATGTTCAATAAATTATTATTATTATTATTATTATTATTATTATTAATACTACTACTGCTACTGACAATAATAATAATTAATGAAAATAATAAATTGAACATTGTTGTGTTTTATTATATTCCTTTAAATATATTAGTATAGTATAAAATTTAATTGCATAAACAATAACATATATGTATATAAAAAATACAATATATCGGAATAAACAACAGTTCATTTGCTGCATTCAAGTCCTCCAAATGTTTGTATTTACAACCACAGAATTTTTATTACATTGTGATTTGCGTTTAAGTGATCTTGGTTGAAAACAACATGTAAAAAAAAAATCATATTTCTTTTTACTTACTGACAAATATGGCTTTTTAGCATTACTGCAACAAAATGAAGAGCAAAATGTGAGTTACATGTGTAACACTTTACAATAAGGTTTCATTAGTTTACACTAGTTAAAGCTGCAGTCCGTAAGTTTTGCCTCTTTGTCGCCATCTCTGTTTGAAACCTGCAATTGCAGTTATTTGCGGAATTATCATCTTTACGTGGGTTGTGCATCGGCACAGCTCCTCAGCGCGGATGAATCTAATGTTTGCTGTCATTCACCACATCGGTGCGGATACTATACTTCAGAATCACAGATTCTTTGTCTTGGAAGTATGACCAAAATAAGAATTTTCACCGGAAAATGTCATCTGAACAAGTAAGTAACATGTTTGGCACATTTGTTCTGACCAACTGAGAAAAAAAAGCAATAAATCACGCTACCAATCCTGATTAAATCTAACGATTGCTTAGCTCAGATCACGTCAATACATGCAAATTATTATTATTGTTACACTTTGTTCTCAAATTGTTAATGTTAACAACATCAGCATTGCGTGACTATGTATTTAGTGTGTATTAGCGTTACCTGTAGATTTCAATTTCTGTAGCCACTCTGGAGTTCGAAGTGTTTTGCTTTTGACTACGGGTAAGTTGTCACTGATGATTGTCATTTGGACCTTTCTGGATTATAATCCGCCATCAAAATGATAAGTTTAATTATTGCAGCCACTATGAGAAAAGTCTATAAATGATCCACCGCTTGCAGCATCCTCCACATGCCATATAACCTTATAGCTGGGACTTCTTCTCTATGTAAACAGACGTGACGTAACGAAGATGAATGGCTGCATGCTCGAATTTCCCGTTGAAACCCACCAGTACCATCCAGATTAGGAAACATTATTACAAGCTTACCGTTGTGAATTGGGCTAAGGTAAGGAGACAGTTTTGAACACTGGCTGGTTATGTACTTGCTCAAAAATTGATTTTGAATCATTTTTAACCAAAAAAAAAAAGTTACAGACTGTAGCTTTAAGAATGAACAGTACTTCTACAGCATTTATTAATCTTAGTTTATGTTAATTTCAGCATTTACTAATACATTATTAAAATAAAAAAAAAGTTGTACAGTATTTGTAAACATTAGTTAATGCACTGTGAGCTAACAGACTATGAATGACTATTTTTATTAACAAAGATTAATAAATACTGTAACCAATGTATTGCTCGTTGTTAGTTCATGTTAGTTAATGCATTAACTAATGTTATCAAATGAGACCTTACTGTAAAGTATTACTGTTATGTGTCTAAACAATGCTTTATGTATTTTGCTGCCACAGAGAATGATGGGAAATGTAGTTTGGTTGCACATATCTATCAGCTCATAAATCATGAGTAGAACAAAAACTAATAGCTTAATTCTTCATCAGTAAACAAAATGCATACAAACTAACTGGTACAGTCCATGATCAGAATTACAACTTACATCAATCAAAAACAAATTGTTTCCGCCATAAGTCTATAACCAACATAACGAAAATCCGAAGATTCCAAATGGTAATTACAAATCATGTGTATCCAACTCATAAATCCAAACATTCCAACACAGGACTTGAATGCAGCAATTGCTAAACAATGTAGAAACTTGGAACATGTGTTCACAGGTATACATCTATCAATGGATTTAATATGGCTCATACAATCCAAATTCAGAGTCGAAACTATCCGTTTATAATAGGCGTCAATAAGCCGCTACCACTGGGGGCCGAACTCACAACTTTCCAGGTGGTGGCCCACTTATCCAGCTGGAAGACTGCATCTCCCTCCATCATTCTCTTGACATATCTCTCCTCTCTCTCAATACATTAGCCTTTAGCACTTTCACTCCTAGCAGATGATTACGAACACAACGTGAAGTGTCGGAGTGGCCCTAGGGGCCCCTGACCGTAACACTGTGCCTTGAATTCTGGAAGATAAGAGACTCATGCACATAAACAAGAACACACACACACACACAAACTTGTGCCTGGAGCACTTGGTTCTTTGTTAATCTCATGAGTACACACACACACAGAGCGAAGGGCCAAAGGGCCCGACTACACATAACCAGATTTGATGGAACTACAGTGTCAAAGTGAAACACCCTGCCATATTCTGCCTTTTTCTTTCCTTTCTACACTTCCCTCTCTGTTTTTTTCTCTTTTATCTCACTCACAACATCATGTAAAGAGGAGGACAAGGTCCGTAGCTCTTCGGTTACATTTTCTCTGCCTAAACTGATATGACAGTCGAGGCTTACAGCCGCTACAGGCCTTTTACAGAGAGGCTTTCTTTTTTCTTTTCATTGCCATGCCACAATGTCGCCATAAGGCAACATGAGTTTAACATGCTCTACTTTCCAATCAGGAAAAAAAAAAGAAAAGAAACATGACTAAGATCAAGTCTCTTGCTGTCTAGAGGAGATAAATAATGTAAAAAATTATTAAACTAACATTTTACTCTGGTGAAGGTCCTCATAGAGCTATCATCATGCTAAATGATTGCAGTCAATATTGCATCAGAAAGCTGTTTTTATAAGTTCTGAACTCACAAACTTACAGTAGTACATCAAAAAACTACTATCAATTAAAATCAATACAGGCAATATAAGCAGCTGTCTAGGGATTCAAAATGTTATTTTATATATTTACACTTTTAAAAGTTTGGGGTCAGTATGTTTTTATATATTTTATTAAATAAATTAATACTCTTCAGCAAGGATGCATTAAATTAATCAAAAGTGTGTAAAATGTTTTCCATTGTTACAAAAAAAAAAGTTCTTTTGTACTTTCTATTCATTAAAGAACCCTGTAATAAAAATGTATCATGGTTTCCATCTTTGTCATCACAGGAATAAAATACGTTTTTAATATTATTACATTTTTATTAGTGTTTTTTACTTTATTTTTGATTAAATAAATGCAGCCTTGGTGATAATCATATATGCATATCCATATAAATCTAATCTTTTCACCCTTCTAATAGCTAGAAAATTATTTCCCTTTGCAAATGGCCAAACAATAAAAGAGGTTGAGTACTGACTGCATGACAGAATGAGTCCTGAAACCTTTAAACTCTCATACTCTAAGCATACTGACAAAACATATGAAATAAATAACCTAGCGGCTCATAGCGGCAGTCGTTACCTGACATTCTTAGGTGACAGGTAATGTCAGCGTGTATGTGTCTGTGTGTGTGTGTGCGCATACAAACAAACATTTGAACATCTGATGAAAAGTGAGCTTTCTGTCATGCATAAATAGCGATCCTGTGACATGTTGCTTGACATGCCTGTGGAAATTTAGCATATAAAACGCACTGCTGCTTTTGAATATTTCACAAGGGTATACAACACTTTTTTTTTTTTTCTCTCAGCTCCAGTGTCAAGTGTATACTGCACTTTCGAATAAAGTACAGGGAATATATTTATAGAGAATATGATAATCTTTAGAATGAGAACAGTAAATCAATGAATCCCTGCAATTTCCAAAGCTTATTTTCATCCATAAGAACAGCATATACAAAGATTGAAAAACTGTTTATTTCAGGATGGTGTTATTTCTCTGTGTAATGTATTTATCTGTGAATAAAAGGTGGGAAAGTATGTTTAAAAAGCAGACTATGAGCTTATGTTGGTAAAATGTGATTCACGTAGCATCTAATAAAACGTGTGTGCATGCATATCTCTTCACATATTGATAACTTGAACATTCCCATACACAACACAATCATTATGAAACATGAAAATCTTATGAATGCATCATCATACTGTTCAACTGAAGCAACAAAAGGAAGATCTTGGAGATAGTTAATCTACTTAAACCTAATTCTATTAAAAAATGTGTACCATCCAAGACCAGAAAAACACACTCAACCAGGGGTTTTAAAACTTTTTGATCCCAATGACCCCTAAATATGAAAATATCTAAAAACAGCTCTATATTTTCAAGTATAAAAACTAGAGATGCACCAATACTAAATTTCTCTGCCGATACGATAGCCGATTTTTTTCCCAATGATATCTGCCGATGCTGATAGTTTGATTTTCTTAAGGAAAAAAAAAATCTGCAAACTATACAGGGAATTTGTTACATTGTAACATTAAAGGTTAAAATTAACAACAGAGCTATTATATTCAACTGGTATTTATTTTCAGATATAATAATTACTCTCAAATAAAAACTGCAATGTTTGTATGCAACTCAGTTGATATAAGGTAGTTTTCATAAACACTTGTCTTCATGACAAATTTATTCAAGCATACATATATAATTAACAGTAAATAATCTCCTCCCTAGTGTTTTTTTATTGCTAACTAACAAACTGTGAACATTGGATAACTTTTCTAAGGTGCAACATTGAAACATTAAGTGACACATTGTTAACAAGCTGTCTTATTGACACCTCTCCACCGTTGAAACACTGATTAAACAATTACATGAGACATGATACATTCCGGTAAGTTGTACTGTATCTTTCAACATACTTTTCAATGTTCATGCATGTTTTTTTGTGCTATAACTTATTACGTGCTGTAACGTATTAAAGTGGAAGAGATGAGTCACGCTCCGCGCTGCCGCTTGATCTGAGGAGCTATAGCGATCTGTCACGTCACATTTATGAGCGTCAAAACATTGTTTGAATTTTGTGATAAAATGGACAGAATTTGAAAGCGGAGACTTTGTTTCTTATCCCAAGTACCAAAGCACAAAGCCATTTGTGATTACTGGATGGGAGACGTACTACAAATAATGTTTGGTGTAGGGAAAAACTGCGGACCTGGCAACCCTGGCTTGAACCACGGGTGATTCATATGGTGTTATTTGTTAACTGTTAATGTGTTACTGCCACATTAACTTGCCCTAAATTCAACGAGAGATTTTCTTCACACACAGTACAAGTTGCAGTCTGAACACATTTTTTTTTTCTGCTCCCTTTTGACTGACAGGATATAACCTTCCCTGATCATTGGCTGTTTTTATACCATCAGCTGCCGGCCGATAGTGAATATAATTGCTTTTATTGGCCGATACATCGATGCATCTCTATTAAAAACCCATTTACAATGAATATAATATATATGTCTAAATATTAAAATATATGCCATAATATAATGAAATAATAATGATTAATCTCATTATTTGTGTTAAATTTACTATTACCAAAATTGAATTAAAAAAAAAAATCATTGTGATTTACGAATTTTCCGTGGACCCCTTAGAACCACTTTACAGCCCTCAGTTTGAAAACCCCTGTTTTACACAATTATGAAATTCAATGCATTGCAAGTACACCATCCAGTTGTACATGCTTTTATGTGTTCTTGCGTTACTGGTGGTAGCCAACCTAAGTACTCACGGGAGCAAATTATCTACAAATGCCAAGTAGCTAACTGTAAACATGTTGACAGTTTAACAAACATGCTGAGCAAGATTCTTATCAACCTGTTGCTTTGCCTTGAAATGAGTTAACCTGAATGAAATCCAACTCTATATGGCAATATATTAACATTAAAATCGAGCTTGTGTAACCAGAAGGATACGAGTTCATGTACTCATGTCTCAATAAAAACCAAATAAAACCAAATAAAAATCTATCAAGGGCTTTCAGACAAGCTCTAACCAATGGCCACAGTAAACTGTAGAAGAAGACATCGTCAGTGACACTTTAAACTACCCAAGCACTGAAAATAAAATAGCCATAAATATAAAGAAAGGCTCATTTACCCAAGGTGCAACGGGACACCTTTCACCATTTAATCAGTCAGTCACCCAAGAGTGATGTCCCTAATATCATGATTCCACCATTTCTCTGTTTAACATAATTAAAATGTCCGCTGCCGGGGCCATAAACGGGAGGAGAGGATACTGTAATTCTGCCGTAAAGCCGCAGAGCGTGAAAATGTCACTTACCGAGTACCCTCGTCCTGACAGAGAGTGAGTGGAGCTCTGGGGGAGAGAAAAGAGAGAGAGAGAGAGAGAGAGAGAGAGAGAGAGAGAGAGAGAGACAAAGAGAGAGAGAACAACGTTGACCTTTGAGGGATACTATGAGATGACAGAGACATGATGAAGTTCTAGCACTTTAATATCAATATTCACATTAACCTTTTTCCCACCCTTCGTTTCTCTCGTTCTCCTAATGACACTCCTTATTCCTCTCTTTCTCTTTCTCTCTCTCTCTCTCTCTCTCTCTCTTCTCTCTCTCACTCTTCAAGATCTGCTAGAACACATGACTCATATGACTCGAGCACAATACAGCTCTGGACAAATTGGCCGTCTGGTCTCCCAAGGCCTTTTCTCTTCAGTAAGACCTTGGGATTATCTTAGCAGAATAAGCTTTTAGCAGAATGCATACAAAGTTTATCTAAAAAAACACCTGGTCTTCTCCTGCGATAGATGAGAAAGTTGACAAGATTTTTTTTTACATTTTCGAAAAAAAAACAAAAACAAAAGTAATCAGTTGCAGTATGCGGTTACTAAGGTTTTCTGAGTGTTTTTAGTGACTTGCTATTCAATCGCTATGGTATTCTGGTTGCTAGGATGTTGTTATGTAGTTGCTAAGGTGGTAAAGCTGGTTGCTAGGGTGTTCCGGGTGGTTGCTTACTAATCTGGTCTGTAGATGGCTTGGGTCCCACCTTAATACACTTCTTTACCTGGTAATAGCACACTTCTCTACAAAAAGTCACATGATTTCATCACTGAGGATCTTTAATGTAGCACAAACTGTTTAATATGATGCTTAACACCTGAACAATCTCCTATGAGCAATAATAGCCTTAGCCACTAATAAGATTTTACACAAACATTTTTCAATACTTTCAGTTGTTCAGTTGTGTACTCTGCATTCAACTAAGCATTCTGGCATTAACTCAGCAATAAAGAGCAGTCAGATGGTTCTTGCATACCAGGTTACATCATTTTCGAGAACTGTGTCATAGATTGTCATCATAAAGGAAATGACATTTCAGATCAGACCCAAGACACCCAGCATTTGCATCCATTTTCCATGCTGTTGCATCAGCCCTTGTCAGTTTATAGTAAATGAGGGGGAACGAAAGCATTTTATTTTGCTGTGACAGATTCCTTGTCAGATTCAGATTCATATAGGGGCCTTTAAAACAATTCAGGGCTGTCTGAGTGAGTCATCAACAACTAGAAGTTACACGGAGTGCTGAAGGACTCTGGCATGTCAAACAAGGGAAACAATTCCACAATCTAAATAATCTACACACATCTTGAACACAGCATGAATGTCCTGAAAACTATAGATAGTTAACATCAATAGTTTACATCAATAGTTTAAGAGACTGGAATCTGTGCCGATAGCACAAAGGTTACAGATTACATTGCAGGTAAAGGGTGACACTCTTAGTGTATGACAGTTGCTGACTTTCTAATGTTGCTCTACCATCACTGTGTATTCAAGCAAGACAGCTTGGCTAACCCCAGACAAGTGCCTTGTTATGCTCACCCACGGTTATCTTTACAAAGTTTCTTGGGAAGAAATATGAGCTCCTTATTTATCCAAAATAAACTAGTCACTGGGTTTGACAAAGTTTGTGGCATCTATTCCTGAAAAACATTAAAGAATCTTTTTACTTAACACTGCTCCCATAAAAAAAATGTGTAGAAATTCTGACCGCAACGTCTACAAACAAACATTTAACAATGTCTTTGGAATCTTTCTTAGAGACTGCTGTGCCATCATTTGAATGAGCTACCACTTTTTTTTTTTTTTTTTACAAACTGGCCTACTATTGTGGTATCATAGACTTCAGATTTGCCTGACCGATACTTTGCATTAAAAAAAAAAAAAAAACTTTTTGATTTTGGTCACTTTACATGTTGGTCAGACAGCTTTCCTGTCAAAATAGGGAGCTCTTGGCAAGAGTAAAGCCCTAAGAATACTGACCAAATGCTCTGCTAAGTTGTGGATATGTATTTGTACATATAGAGTGAATTAGCGCACGCCCCCTTTTTCAACGGCGCTGGTTCCCGAAGTATTTTTTCCCATTCATTTTTCCCATACAGATTTAAAAAAGTCTTTGTTAAAGAGTTACAGTTTAAGCCATGAACCAAGACAATCAGCTACGAGGTAAATCACAACATTACAAACTCTGATTTGAAGCAAAAACGTATTTGAAAATCAGACAGAAATAGAAAGGAACAAGACGGTTTTAGAGAGGGAAAGAACTACAATCCCATGATGCACTGCAAACAGCATAATCAAATTAAAAACAACGGAGAAACAAAGATACTCAATTAAAAATGTTGATTAAATATATAAAAAATAATGCAGGCTGACGTCTTCAGCAGAAGCAAATACCATTGGTTAACAACCCCGTAGCTCACAGTAGGTCTGTTTTTAAAGGTTTATAAGTTACCATTCAAAATCAATTTTCCTATGGAAAAAATGAATGGAGTTTTTACTTCCAAAAGCCGACTGTTGCACCCAGATGATTAAATGGCATCAGAAATCATGAAACTCACCCCAGTCAGGTTAACACAGAGAATATTAAGGTTCTAATCGTTTAAAACGATAGTATTCAGGTTTAATAAATATCTAAATAGAGTATGTAAAGGGCAGGGAATTTTACAAATGATATCCATATTAAAGTCAGCATGAAATGAAAATTCAGTCTATTTTCTAAATGCATGCCGTTGATCTTATTTTGAATATTACATCCATGCCTACATTTCATTTGTTTTTTTTCCGGTCTTGTAATTTTTAATCAAAATGACATAACTCAATTTTTGGTGAAACTACAGACTTCTCTCTGGTGACACATGCACGACTTTTCCAATCATTTAGTCAGCTTAAACGAGGTGTGTTCAGGCGCATTGTTGGCGTGTTGCTATTTTGAGGCAATTTAAATTTTTTTTTTTTTTGGTAATTTAAAGGGATCGTTAGTAATATGCACCTGTAGGCGGGTGCACAACGTACGCACACTCTGCTCGTTACACACACAGTGACGCACAGCATCACATAAACATGCCAAATATTAAAAATAAAAGGATTACAATGTAAAAGATTATTATTGTGTACATAAAGATAAAAATGCCTACATGTCATAATAGATAGTCATTGCATGTATCAGAATTACCTATTTGCAGTAGTGACGAATGAAATTGGCTAATTATTTGACCAATTGTGGCAATTCACACAAGTATTTGAACTGACTCGTCAGGTTGAGGGTGTCTATATTCCGCCATGTAAACAGCAATCCGCCATGGTGAAAGCGCACCTGGGATGTGGATGAAATTATATTTCAAAGTATTGCAATGTTTTACTCCATTAATATTACTATAATCTGTATTTACATTTTCAACTTGAATATTTTGATGGTGGAAAAAACACACTCACTCATGGCAAGTGTGTGCGAGGCAAAGTATTCTGTTACATTTGAGCCAAGAACACTGAAATATTTCTATTCAATAAAAATACAAAATCAAAATGAGCAATCAATAAACTTGTCTAATTTGTAAGGATGTCCATTTGAATCTTACAGACTGCAATTATTTAGACAAATGAGAAACAATACGCTCACAATATTGTCATAACGAAGCTCATTGATACATTATTGAATAACCAGGTCACTGCTGATTCCCAACCTTAGCTGAAAAAAAGAATAACCGTTTCATAACCACAGTAATACATTCCACAGACAACTAGCTCGAATGAGAGAAATGCAGCCGGTTCCAGACATCTCCAGTAAGACTAGAAGGCAACGTCCACATCCCAGCACTACAGACTAGGCCTGAATACCAATCTCCAAATCTGTCCTGCTCTCCCTTCTATCCATTTCCCCCCTCTTTTTGCCTCTTTCCTCTGTGCGATTGGCAATTTCTGCTTCTGTCTCAGGGGGTGACTTTTCCGCAAGACCAATTTTGTCCTTGCACAGGATTCAGTCACACACACACATACACACCTGCTACAGGGGTTTAACCCTCATCAGTTCCTCTGTTCTCTCTCACACTCAGCACAAACTCCCACTGTGGCAATTAGAGAAGTGGTCTTGAGAAAACCCGGAAAGGCGGCACTGCAGGATCCAAATACTTTTCCAGAACCTCTCTCTCTTTCTCTCACAGAAAAGCGAGGAGGCGTAACGTATGAAGAAGAGCGAGTGGGTGTGAGGCTCACTGGGAGGCCAAAAATTTGTAGAGTTAGCCTTACAATGCCCCGGTTCATTCACATTGCCACATTCAGAGTTGAAAGGGAGACTTATTTAAATGATAATGAGGAACAATACATTGGATTTAGTGCTGCAGAGAGAGAGAGAGAGAGAGAGAGAGAGAGAGAGAGAGAGAGAGAGAGAGAGAGAGAGGAGAAAAAATCCATTACACCATCCGCGGTTCATAAGCCATGGGGCTGGGCCACATCTAAACACGCTCCCTTAAAAGCCATTATACGCAGCACTCAATGGATTTGCCTAGCACTTAGGACTTCAAAAAAGGATTAAGATGCAGGCTGGGAGAAAATGAGAGAAAAGCAAACGTGAAAGAGGGAGAAACAGGGCGGTATAGGGTGAGCAGGACGGCAGCTGTTTTGGGGTTAACCAAACAACCTCTTTAAAAAGAAATGGGGGTGAACCCACTTTTTAATCCAAGCCCATTTTCACACTAACTTGAACCCCCTTCACCCATCCTCTTGCATCACTCTACACTTCTTGGGCCCCAACAGATTTGGTGACAAGTGGGAGGAGGCGGATTGTTTAGCTACGGACCAGACTATTGGTTAAGATAGGGCAGCGGATGAAAAGAAGCCAATCAGGAAGCAACGGAGCGTGAAGCCCGTGAGCGAACAGACGGCTGAGATGCAGTAGGTGTTGCCGGGTCTCTGTGGGCAGCTTCTGTGACATAGTGGGAGGGTTCGAAACTATCAGTGTCATTACCTTTGTGCCAGAACTACTCCAAATGTTTTGGAAACACAAAAGCTTCTATAGTCAGTTTAGCATATTTCATATGATGCAAACCATAATGAGCATTTATGAGGCAAATGAATAATTCAATAAACAGTATTTTTGAAACATCTCTTATGCTCACCATGGCTGCTTTCATTTGATCAAAAATAAGGTGAATACAGTAAAATTGTGGACATTACAATTTTAAATATAATTTATACTTATGATGACAAAGCTGAATTTTCAGCAACCATTACTCCAGTCTTCAGTGTCATATGATCCTTCAGTAATCATTCTAATTCTAATAATGCTGATTTGCTGCTCAATAAACATTCCTTGTTATCAATGTTAAAACTTTTTTTTTTTTTTTTTAAGGATTCTTTGATAAATAGAAAGTTCAAAAGAACATAATTTATTTGAAATAGAAATCCTTTGTAACATTATAAATGTCTTTACTATAAATTTTGATCAATTGAATGTGTCCTTGCTGAATAAATGTATTAATTTCTTAATAAAAAAAAAAGTCTTACCGGCCAAACTTTTGAATAGTAGTGTATATTGAAAGAGGGAATCAAGCTATATCTAGGGACCAGAATATACCCCAGCAACCACTAAGCAATGCCCTAGCAACCATCCAGAACACTAGCAATTTCATGATAAAACCACTCAGAACATGTTAGCAACCACATAGCAACACCTTGACAACAGCCCACAACAACCTAACACTGTGTCTATGCCTTTTGAACAGTCAAGCACCACTAATAATTTCATCAGAAAAAGTTTAATAAGAAAAAATGTAGTTATGTTGTTGTGTAACTAGACATCATTCGGACAATGGAATGTTAAAAATAACTTTACAATAAGGTCTCATTTATTAACATTAGTTAATGTATTACTTAACATGACCTAACAATAAGCAATACATTTGTTACAGTCAGGGCTTGACATTAACATTTTTGCTCACTAACCACTGTGGCAAGTTACTAGCCACTCAGCATTTTCACTGGCCACAATTTTGACATTGATACCATGGGGAAAAAACTGCCATATAGATATTTTTAATATTATCTCATAATTGGCAGCAGGTACTGTATATTAGGCTGCTGTCACTTTAAGACCTGACGCACTGATCCATTATACTGTTACACATGCATATTCTTTCTCAAATATTTACATTCATTTAAACCATAACTGACTGTGTTTATGTGAATACTTGCCAAGACTGACATTTTGACATTATTTTGTGTGTATTTGACTGTTTAAGCGCAATAAGCAGCAAAAATAACTCAATTTAGTCCAGAGAGGCGGCTTTATGTGCGCACACTTTGGTTGTGAGCACAAAATCTGTGGGAATTATGTGCAATATGCGCAATCCAACGCCAAAATGCAAGCACTAACAATATTCATCCGGAGCAAAAAACACGCCATTGCAGAAATCCACCTGCATTTGGCAGGTTAGCGGGTTTTAATGTCAAGCTCTGGTTACAGAACTTATTAATCTTTGTTAACATTAAATAATAAAATTATAGCTGTTCATTGTTTGTTCATGTCAATTCACAGTGCATTAACTAATGTTAACAAATACATTTTTTTTTTTTCAAATAAATATATTAAATCAATATATAATATACAAATATATTAAATGTTGAAATTAACAAACTGCGATTATTAAATGCTGTATACATATTGTTCATTCTTAGTTCATGTCAACTAATGTAGTTAACTAATGAAACCTTACTGTAAAGTGTTACTAAAATATCTCTTCACTATAAAAATGTCTTTCTACATATGAGCAAAAGTGAGAAATATATATATAGTTATTAATGTCATTTTTCTTTGTGAATACATTAACATATTATACAGTGTTAATTAAGTATGCAATTCATAAATGTTGAGTGTGATTAGTGTGAACAGTCAGGAATATTCACATCAAGGTCACACAGCAATATCATCAGATAAGAATCTGATTTATTTCCACATCTGATAGTGGCCCAGATCAGAATTGAAAATGTCAGTTGTAATGTCAGAAATTTTTAGTGAGATTTTGGCTGAACAGTCTGTCATCCAAAAACCAGATCTGTCACAAAAATCAAATTTGAGCCATATTCAGCTGTGATGTGAATGTAGCCTATAAGTGAGTTTGACAAATTAAATATACTGTACTTCAGTGTTTTCACTGCCTTGTTTTCATTCAAGACAAATTAAAGAAAGTCTTGTCAGACTATACTCATTAACGCATTAATACACTGTTTCTGTAAAGTCTTCACAAGAGCCAAAGCCATGCTAAGCAAGTGGACGTGTTACGTTAAAATAAGATCTTAGCAAATGCACGCACCACTAAAGTGGCAAGCCCCCACAATGGCTGTTTTTTAAATCACTCTGCGCCTGCCCCCGGTTCTTTGAGACAACGCCATCCCCCTCGTTTGTTTCCATTTCCTTCTGACACTCCAACGACAAAAAAGAAATCCAGTTTTATCCGCCTCTGAAGCGCAGCGATCGTTAGCTAGCGGCGCACACGCCTAAGCGTCTTTGAAGTGAGTATGAAAAGCGTATTTGGTATGCAAAGAAAATTAGCATGTATGGCGAATCACAAGGGAAGATTTTTTACACCATTTAACAATGTGACAGTGATGAAAGATGATCCTGTTTACAAAGCTAGCGTTAGCGTGGCGTCCGGGCCTCGTGCGGCGGGACGCAAACGAACGGGCTCCGCAGATCTCTTGCCGTCTTGTGTCTTTCTCTCGCTCCGAGATGGACAGATAGGCCTACAGATGACATGGATATGGCGCTCTGCATTTTAGCACCATTTCTTTGGCAGGAGATTAGAGGGAAATGTCATATCTGGCACTGTCAGCCATTACAGTCTGCAATTTTCTGCAGTCTTTCAGCCCTCCCTCCCTCTCTCTGTCTGCCCGTTGTTCTGTCGCTTTTTGCTGTCAAAACTGTCAGCCTGGATCACGCTTTTATCTGCCTCGAGCTCGTTTCTCGCTCTTCCTCGCTCTCCCTCTCTGACTTTTTCATGAAAAACAGCCTTTTGCACAAATTCATAAATGATGGCGGTGAAGGGTGGGAGGGGGAAAGCGAAGACTGAAATTTCCCTCCGAATCCTTAACAGCCTAAGCATCACATTTAATCTCTTCATTAAAAACATTTTATTCTTTTCATCATCTTCTCCTCCCTTCATCCTCGGCTCGCTGAGGCGTGCAGCCTCGCCGCTGCCGTATTACGGATCCATCCGAACGAATTTACAGGGGATTTCGGACACGCGTTTGACAGGCGTTAGTTAGGGACGCGTATTCAGCTAGTCTCTGGGGAATTAGACACAAATTCTCATTACCCCTCTCTCAATCATATTATTTCTTCATTCAAGCACCAACCAACACCCTACCATTACTTTTTCTCTTCGATACTGCGCTGCATTACTCAGAAACGGCACCAGCTAGATGTGTGGATTCTTTTCTACAAAGACACTGGTGAGGGTAATGGTCCTAGCTGACCATGAGTTAACACAAGTGGCGCCTGCCAAAAGACCAATTAGATCAGTGGTTCTCAACCTTTTTTGACTCCATAGTCCACAACAATATTAGAAGGGCCCCTAACTCTGATTTACTGGATAAAGATTTAAAAGAAACAATTTCTACCCGATAACATTTCTTGGCATTACTAGAAAAATGTAAATTCATTTTAAACACATTTTAAAAATATTTTTCATATATTTTATACATTTTTACAAACAATACACAAGCAATATATTTTTAAATAAGTTATTACCACACTTTTAAAATTAGAATATATCCAGATTTTTCAATACTGCGGGAATCCTAGTTCCTCAAAAAAACAAAAGAAAAGAAAAGTTTATCGCAGAAATTACAATTAAATCAATACATTTGAACTTACATTTTTTCTAAATTTAGAACAAAATATAAAATAAAAATCTCAGAGTATAAAATTTAAAGAATCTGTGTTAAAAACGCAGCTGATTATGTGGAGTCTAGGCCCATATAAGATGTATATAATATAATATAAGAATCTGCGTTAAAAATGCAGCTGATTATGGAGTCTAGGCCCATGTAAGATGTTTATTGAATTTCAGTTGGTTTTGAAAATGACACACAGGCAAGCGCATATCTTTAGAGAGTGCAGGAACATGTTTGCTTCAAGTGACAAATGGCTGTGAGACAGAGCAAGATTGTGCATTAGAACGTAGGTAAGAACAAATTTATGTGATTACACACCTGTTGTGTATCCAGTGGCCATTTTGCTTGAAAACCTTTTCTACACACATGTAAGAACTCGGCTGGTAAAGGCAAAATGGACTTCTCCTATTGATAGTCATGAATACTGATGTCATAATGACACACTTCATTGTGCTTACCTCACTGAGTCGATCTTTAGAGCTGTTCCTGGGTGCTGTGTTCACCTCCGTCTCCTCCATTTTCCTCCCAGCCGGGCTCAGAAGACTCACAGACTAGAGAGAACAAAGAAGAAAAATAACAATTTAGAAGTAGGACAAAGCTTTATAAGGCTGTTGTAACCCTTATGAAAACAGCCGATCTAGAAAACCTGGGTCCTCACGCATGTTTGGAGCACCACTGTAAAATAATGCACTCTCAGAGCCATGTTCTCACAGTGATACAAAGTCTTTGTTGGGCTGGACACTACGAGACAACAGAAAGACTTCAAAGAAACAATATTCTAATCAGCTGACAGCTAAACAAATCTGAAAGGTGATTCTTTGGTCTGTTTGCTTTGGAAATGTTAGGCCCTACTTCCCAAGAGGTGCCTAGTTGTGTCTGGAACCAGGGCATTGTTGTCTTACTACTTTTATCCGGTGCACCCAGAGCAGTAGCCCGTGAAAACCCAAGGGAAACCCAATGTGTGAGTGAAGGGCAGGTGAAGGAGGTGTTTTTTGCTGAAACAGTGAAATGTAGGCAGCCTTATGCATTCCTGCGATGAGATTGGTGTAAGAGCTTTGGAACACTCTTAAGACTCCCTGTTTGACCTGCATTTGAAGATCCACTGATTTGAATGCATGCAAAAGGGCCACAGCTCACCTGCAAATGACATTCACTGACCTTGTCCTACACTCTAAAAAATGCTGGGTTGTTTCAACCCAAATTTGGACAAACCCAACCATTGGGTTACATTTTTTAAATTTAATTTTTAACCCAATGGTTGGGTTTGTCCATATTTGACCCACATTTTTAACCCAACGGCTGGGTTTGTCCATATTTGACCCAAATTTGGGTTGAAACAACCCAACATTTTTTTTAGAGTATATGTTAAGATGGCCATCTGCAGATAAGGATACATGTGAAATGATTCAATACAGACAGATCTGTATTTTTATCTAAAGGCTAGGCCACATAATTTTCATTACTTTAACTTACACAACAGTATTCAAGGTCACAAATCTTATTCTGAACAGATAAGCATGTGTACATCAATATACGTTTAAAATCTAGTCCTATACACTATAAATCCATGAGTGTATGTGCAAGATTGTTTGTTTAGCAATACTTTGTCTCCATAAGATAGCTAAACCTGATCTTGGGATATCTTCAAAAGTATGACAAAAGTAAATTAGCTCAGCTAGAACAGTGTATTTGTCAGAACGATCTAAACTGTTTTATACGGTATATGAATGTATGTATGTGAGAATGTGTGTGTATTACTCCAGCAACTCTCGTGTGTGTCCCAAGTGGCTTGCAAGGTCTTGGCCCCAGTCTCCAGATCTCTACTCTAATTTAAACAGATCACTGCTACAATTAACCTTTCTGCTAAATATCAATTATAGCCCCAGGCAGAGCAGAATTAAAATGGTCATCAGCTAGTCTGACAGGTCCTGCATTCTGCCACCACCTGGTCATCGTTTCCCCATCCCTTCTTCCCAGAGGACGCACACAAGCCCCATTTAATTACCAGAGCCAATACTGAGCCAGCGCTGGAACAACACTGTGCCAGCGCTGGATGATTGGCGCAATGAATTACCATTCAGTTGAGGTCAGAAGCGAAAAACGCTGGAGTGATGCGACCTAGGCACGATGCTGGCGCTATGTTGAGGATTTCCAAAAAAAGAGCTGCAGGTGGGCCTAATCAAGTCAGAGTAATTTGCCGTAGTCAAGACAGGGGCTCGATTCTGTCAGAAAAGCTGACAAGCTAATCAATCCTGCTATCTCAACGTAATCGGCAGGGCTGCTTAGAGAATCATAGAATTGCTTGTGTGTACTTGTAAAAGCAGGCAAAAAAAAGCAGGGGAATCTGTGTGTGGTGTGCCAAAACCTGGTTTTTATTTGTTTACAGAATACAATATGAAAATAAATGTTATCAAAAATACCATCTTCACTGATGTGAAAACAGCCACCTGATTTTGGACTTTGTCACACTTTTTTGAATATATTTTGTGCATTTTGTGAGACCTTACATCAAATAAAGATGGATTTTATTCGGTTAGTGTTCTCAAGGTCTCAATGCAGACAGCCGAAGGTTTTGCAGGTCTGCCCCTGAGAGACAAATCATGCAAAGTGTTTGAAATGCACTTTAGTACTCCTGTGTTTGTGTTTTTTCTAGTTATGGATTCATGTCTTGTTTAGAAGTGGAGCAAGGTCAAACATGTTGACTTTAAGAATCTGTAACAGACACAATCTCGGTAATTTTTCTCTCAAATTTTCTGAAATATGTAGAGAATTTAAAAACAACATGAGGTCAAAAGATCATATTTACATAATGAACAACCTTAGTCTTATCAGACCCAATTTATCATAGCACATTATTCTAAAGAAAAAAAAAAAAAAAAAAAAATCATAATCTTCAATAAAATTTTCTATACAATTTTGTGGCTCCAAGGGTGGCAAAACAATATTAATCCGTAACGTCACAATCCAATCAAATCCCAATGGAAAAGTCCTGCTCTACATTATTTCCCACTAAATAGTCTGAAATATGTTGTATTACAACAGTAAAAGGCTGTTCAGGCTAACATCGCATCATGTGTGTTTGAAACTACATTTCCTTCAAGTACAAAACTTCTAAAATTCAAACACTAGATGGCAGTACATAATTTATAGTGCACAGTAAAATTGCCTACTTCTCACTTGTCGCATTCAAGTGCTTTGTTGTCGGAAAGAACAGGAATAATAGAGGGAACCAGGTTTATTCTTGCCTATTTATTGGGAAAATCTTATTAAAGCCAAAATGATATTTAGCGTCCCATTCATATGCACTACTTTAACGACAAAACAAGGCCATATAGCTGTTGTGGAAAGAATCGTTCTCTCCTCCACCATGTTTAAAGTTCATATGCTTGTTCGAGATGAACTACACTAGCCTGCCACCAGCTGGCGAGATCTGCCAGTTGCAGGCGAGGAAGGAGTACAGAGATGGCCGTCAGGTCGAACACTTCATGCTTTCCGTAGTGTGCTGAACCAAAATCATTCATAGCAGACCACGCGATTTTTGCGTTGATTGTAGCCGAAGAAGTGGAAGCGATTGAAATTCCCATGTTTTGAATATCATATATTCAATAGCAAGATTGGTTAAATACAAAACCAAGCATTTTGTCATCACAAAATCTGATCAATGAGAATAAAGTGTGTCGTCATCAAGGCTTTCACAGCCGATTTTGAGCAAAAGCAGTGCCTGACCTAGGCGGCTGGACTCGTTTTGCTCTAGCGGTACTTTGATGGCACATGTGATCGCAAGGCGGCTGCAGCGCTGATCAAAGTCAGACAAATTTTCTATCCAGAATGCATTGCTTTTGTCAGGCGGCAGCCGATCTTTGCGGCTTTATGCCTTATGGCATGCCCAACTCGGTAACTTGGGTATCAAAACGATCCCAGAGGTTCCCAGTGGTAAATACGACTTGAGAGGGCGTTCATGTTCAAATTTTAATTAGGAAACTCGTATTTACGATAATTCCAAAAGCATGTGAAGGCAGCATTATGACTCATGTTTTGCGCTAACATCCAGCAAGAAAAAGTGCCACAACTGTTTAGTGAATTCACCCTTCAAATTTCCATACTCTTAAATTGTTTAAAAGGCCCTCAAGTGTTTGTCTAGACAATTGGTGGCTTACACATGCTAGCATAGCTACAAGCAAAAAAGAGAATATTACACCAAAGGATAGAGGAACTGTAGAGCGAAAAGAGATGAAACAAGACAGAAAAAGACACTAAAAAGAATGAAAAGGCGAGTAGAGGTCGTGAACGTATTCATGCTGGGCTCTTAGGGTAAAACCCCTCTCCTACACGCTGCTGAATCCCTGCCCTGAAGGGAGGAGTGGTGGGCAGGCGTGCTGAGAGCCGTGCTGGGGTGAAGTCTCTCTGTTTTGTTATTCTGCTCTTTTGATCCTGTCTAACCTCAAAGGGCCTGCCGTCTCCAGCCAAGAGCCCCTGAGCTGCCACAAGTCCCACCTCCATTAGCACGAGAATTTCACCTCCGCCTCGCCCTTGTTCTCTCCCTTCTTCCATTCCATCTCTTTTCACTTGTACTTTATCTCAGCCACACTGGTCCTCTCTCTCACTCTCGTCTTCACCTGTCAGCTGTTTTCTCTCAATCCCTGCTCAGGAATCAAGCCCTGTCAGTCCTCATTACCCCCCGCCCAAGTCTCAAACCCACCACCCTCCCCGTTCAGATGAAAGCTCTCCATTGCTAGCGGCGAGGGGCGGGCTGGGAGAGAGTAACAGAGGGCAGGCTCTGGGGACACAGATCCTTCCCCTAATTTGCTGGAAAAAGTGTCCCGCACTAGAGGAGCCTCACCTCTATTAACCCAAAGCGAGAGTGAAAGAGAGACAAAGACGGAAAGAGACAAGAGGCACAGAGAGAAAGAGAAAGAGAAGAGAGAGAGAGAGAGAGAGAGAGAGAGAGAGAGAGAGAGAGAGAGAGAAAATGGGCGGGCGACAGTGGCACTTCTACAGTGGCTCAATCTCCAGGCTCATTATCCCCGAGCTGCCCCAGAGCAGAGCAGAGCGCTCGGAGCATGGCAGGGCCACAACAGGGCCAGGGGCCAAATGGATTCATCTGCTCTCATTTGCTCCTGTCTCAGCAGAGGCAGCTGTTCAGAGAGGCGGACTGAGTGAGGGCGGAAAGGGCGGGAGTGTGGGAGATTTAAGGCTTTGTATTCTGTCACAGAATAGCGCCACCTGTCTCTTCTGTTATAACAGTAACACAGACTCAGAGAACCTTTTAATCATTTATGCAAAAGTAGTTAGAGCCATGACATAGCAATTACTTGCTCATATAATACCGTTCAAAAGTTTGGGGTCATTAAGTTTTTTTTTTTTTTTTTTTTATGTTTTTGAAAAGTCTAACCAAGGCTGCATTTATATGATCAAAATACAGTAAAAACAGAAATATTGTCAAATATTATTACAATTTAAATTAACTGTTTTGTCTTTTAATATATTTAAAATTTATTCCGAAAATGAATTCAGCGGCATCACATGATCCTTCAAAAATGCCGATTTGGTGCTACAGAAACATTTATTTCATTACATTACATTCATTATCATTACATTATTATCAGTGTTGAAAATAGTTGTGCTGCTTAGTATTTTTGTGAAAACCATGATACATTTTCACATGATTAGATAAATATAAAGTTCTAAAGAACAGTATTTACTGTATATGTAATAAATCTTTTGTAACACTATAAATGTCTCTACTGTCATTTCTGATCAGTCTTGATCTTGCTGAATGAAAGTATTTATTTTGTAAAAATAAATATTGAAACTTTTGAACTGTAGTGTAGGGATTGCACAAGCTGAAGTCAGAACTAACTAGTGATTGATTAGTGATATAAGTAATGGTTAGTCACCCAATATTTAGCCATTTTAAGGTTAATGGTTTGGCCGATAACTTGTCCGGCCACATATTTTTCAGATGTTCCTGAAAAATGCCAAAACATTTTTGGTTTTCATATATTGTGAAGGTGAATTTTGCAAAGCCAAAATGGATACAAAAAGCATGGGACTAGATACGTAGGAAGCAGTTTTGTTATTGTTAAAAAAAAAAAAAATAAAGCTGAAATAAAATATTAATATTAAATGAAAAACTTGAGCTTAAAGGCACAATATGTAAGATTTTTGCAGTAAAATATCCAAAAACCACTAGGCCAGTGTTATATATTTTGTTCAGTTGAGTACTTACAATATCCCAAATGTTTGCAACTATTTGTAAATCGTGAGAAAACTGCAGTTTTAACCAATGATACGGGACGTGTCCGGGAGTCGCCTGTCAATGGCGTCATATCCGCGTTACCCTCGGTTTCCGGTTTTATTTTGTAGAAACTATGGAAACACCAAAGCTTTAATATATTACATGTTTTATTAAACAAGTGAACAACTGTTTGGTTACATTTATAGACAGAAAACAAATTATTGTTATATAGCTCAACACATTTAGAAACCGTTTCTAAAATAGAATATTCGCGTCGCCGTCACGGCTGGTGAGGACACGGTGTTAGAGTAACGTTATAACATTTTCAACAGTCAAATGTATCCAATATGATAAACAGCGCTGTGTTACCTCATATGCTTGACCGGAAGAAGCGGAAGTGGCGACTGCAGCATAATAAAAGTTCCACTACTCTCGAGCCGTGTGTCGTGTTCGTCTCTCATTAGCAATCGCTCCATCGGCCTCGTTTAGCTCCCACAACACTCGGCCCTGCTCTGCTTCATATTACAGTAACATTAATAATCTCATCCAGGAACATGATTTCTTCTCGAGTCCCATGCCGATTCTTTTCCACTGGCTGAAGATAACATTTCCCAAGATTCCATGCTCAAACTTGGCGTCATCAAGCTACGCCTTTGTTTTGAATAGGCGACCTCTAGCGGTGAAAAATCTGCATATTGCAGCTTTAAATGAAAATCAGAAATGTTGCTTTGGCAACTATCTAAAACAAGTACTAAAATTATTAAAACTAAAAACTGAAAATAATAAATAAAAGTCCATTCAAAATATCAATGCTATAATATTACATAAAAAATAGCACTGGTAGGAAGTTGTTTGCCTATGACAACAATCAATTATACAAAAATATTTGTTCACAGAATGGCTGTGATTTTCCAATCAGTATCAAGTATTCTAGCCAGTTTGTTTGTGATGACATCATCAACCATCTCAATAATCTCATCACCATGTGACCTTCTCCTCCTCCTTCCCGGTCACACTAACCTAAACAACCCTTGGACTAAATGGATTCCTGCTTTTATTACAATGAGTCCCAGAGTATCCATTAAACGTCTATCATCACTGTGCATTGTTCATAGCTCAGTGTGATTGATGTCCACATTATGTGGCCAAATGTATTACACAAGGCTCAAAACCCCAACATGCATCCGTGCTTTCCAGTAAGATGGGGGTTGCACAGAGGCAAATTTACACAAATGCCGGTTCTACAGTGGGCTATTTGCATACTCGTTCACCCTAGAGGGCAAGAAACAAAACTTTGCATTGTGCTGTGAGTGGAAATCACTGACACAGATGGAATCAAAGCAAACAAAAGCAGAAGTTCATTAAAGTCAGGCTGTTAAATACATGCTGTATGTGCGAATAATGCCCTGCATCGGTTGACACACACAAAAATAAAGCTAATAATAGCAGTGGTCACACATTCAAGAACAGATTGCCAACAAGAAGTGGATTTCACAACTCATTTTGCTCGCATAATGTGACAAATATCAGAGTCACAAAAGATATTCAATTAGGAAAAAGGGACTTTTTCCTCAAGAACATGATTTTTTCTATTAGGAATTGACAAGACAATGAAAAAAAGGTGGACACTTAAGTAGCTTAGGTAACAGAAAATGTATTACAAAAATAAGGTAACACATTAAAACAAGATTCAATTAGTTGATATTACTCATTGCGTTAGATAGAGTATTATGATTTTTCTACAGCATTTATTTGTCTAGAGGCAAATTAAGGCTGCTTTATTACTGTTCAAAATTCAGTGTAAATATGTAATGCCGCACAAAAGCCTGATTAAATTATGCCTGCTCTGGCATAATTTGTATATATACCTTTGTTCATTTGTAATTAAATTATTATAAAGTGTTACCCATTTATTCATCTCGGAATGTCAAACATGCATTAGTATATGTATAAGAAATTACTGCAAAATAACATATCCAAACTAAATAAATGCTATAAAAGTATTTTTCACAGTTAATTCATGTTAGCTATTGCATTAAAGGTATAGTCCAACCCAAAATGAAAATTCATTTACTCACCTTTACGTCGTTTCAAACATGTATGCATTTCTTTGTTCTGCTAAACACAAAAAAAAGATATTTTGAAGAATGTTGATTGTTGAATAATGCAAACTGTTTTGGTTCCTATGGACTTCTATTGTATTTTTTGTCTATAGTATGGAAGTCAGAAGAAACAAAACCGTTTGGTTACCAACATTTTTCAAAATATCTTCTTTTGTGTTCCACAAAAGATACTAAGTCATCCAGGTTTGAAACGACATGAGGGTGAAAAAAATTCATTTTTGGGTGGACTATCCCTTTAACTAATATTAGCATATGGAACCTTATTGTAAAGTGTTACCCAAAATAGTCTATCTTGACTTTATAGATGTTCACACACAGTCCATAGACATTTAAAAGGAACAATTTTAGCTCTGTTGCATAGAAAGAGAGAGAAAAAATCTTTGAATAACAACAATACATTATATTAAGTTCTTATTTTCAAACACATTAGTGGAAAAAGTTTGATGCATGCCTCATTTCAGCACTAGGATCACTGATTGGAGCATGACTACTGGCCCCAACCAATCAGAGCTGCCCTTATTTCTTTGACAAAACAGATTTGCACATACTAAGTACTTTTGAAAGACAGGGCCCCATATGGCCTTATATCATGTTCAGTGGTGTCTTTACCCAGTGACCCCGGGTCCCTCGAGGCCCATGGGTTAATGAAGGGGGTAGATCAGTGGTCCCTATGGGCCTGTCTGTCTGTCTGTCTGTACACCCCAGTCCTATTTTCCACTCCCAAGCCATATGCCTTGGAGACCTAGGCACAGATATGACACATGGGCTTAAACATGAGCTCTCGTCGTCTCTGCCACCAACTGTCTCAGGGGGCACCGCGGGCCTAACCAATATACCGAAATACATACACATAACACCAACACACACAGAGACACATGTGACACCTGGAGGGCAATTAGACCACATGTCACCCCAAGTGTTTACCTAAAATACACTGCGGCCCTGCTGCTTCCCACGATGCACCTCTCCCTCCGCAATTACAAAAGAAAGCAGAACGAAACAGAAACACTTTCGAAACGCTTTTTGTTTGTTTGTCAACATTTCTAATGTGGCAGCAGACGCTGTTTTTCCGCCTTCACTCGTAACAAAATTTTCAACTTGAAACTTGAAAGAAGAAACGTGTTTTGCAAGATGTTATGAAAACTAATGGGGCAAATTCAAATAAGGCGTCTTTGTGATGCAGCCCACTTGGTTTGCTCATTTGCAAGGCAAAATCTCAGCTTTAAATTCTTTACAAAGACAAAAAGGCCCCCAGGCTAGTGCAGAAACATCTGGTGCTAAACAAACGTTTCAGCGTTCATTTGTAATGTACACGGCTTGCTACAAGAGTAAGCTGTTAAAATGGCTGCGGTGTAAATTGGCTCCATCAAGACAATAACACTACACCTGCTGAGAACACTGGCTGTTAGAACCAGTGAGAGTGAAGCATTAATCCAGCTGTGACAGGTAAAATCCATGCAAAATACACTGGACTTTGACAACAAACACAAACTTTTGGCTGGTAACTTGTTAAAGACACTTCTATTAAAACTAATAAAAATGTGCCATGGTAGTAATGAGGTATTCTTTAAGGTATCCTGAAAATACCTTATTAATTAATAATACAAAAAAAAAAAAATGGTTAGTACACTGATGGTATCATATGTTAATACTACTGTATGGTACTTTGATTTATACTATAGTACTGAAATTCATGTACCATGGATTTACATAGCTAAACCAAGGTATTTCCAAGAATATCGTAGTACTGCTGTAATATGGTTTTGGGAATGTACCATGGTAGTATTATGTTATGTACAAAAGAATTTTAGATTTAAGATTTTAAAAAAGTACTTTTATTCAGCATGTATGCATAACACGATTAAAAGTTACTGTAAAGACATTTCTAATGTTATAAAATAAATTATATTTCAAATAAATGTTCTTTTGAGCTTTCCATTCATCAATGATTCCTGAAAAATGTACATCACAGTTTACAAAAAAAAAAAAAAATTAAACAGCATGCTTGTTTTTCAACATTGATAACAACAACAAATGTTTTTGAGCACCAAATCAGCATATTAGAATGATTTCTGAAAGATCATGTGACACTGAAGTCTGGAGTAATGATGATGAAAATTCAGCTTTGCCGTCACATGAATACATTTTTCACAATATTACTGTTTTACTGTATTTCTGATCAAATAAATGCAGCCTTGGTGAGCATATGAAACTTCGTTCAAAAACATTTTTAAAAATCTTACCGACCCCAAATTTTGAACAGTAGTGTATATGTAATAAAACTCATATTAATGGTAATCTAAGCTACTTTCAGAATAGTACTTTGGTAACACATCTAAAAACATGACAGTTCAATGATACTTTTGGGTCTCTTTCTGAAGGGTGGATACAGTATATCAACAGCACTTTAATCCCAACAATGATGTGTAATACTGTCCAATTGCTATTTTTATTAGAAATCTACAACCTGTTATCGCCTCTCACAGAGATATTTTCTGAGTGTGACATTCACACTACACAATGGCAGCTGATTAAAACCTACAATTTTAAACAGGACACACAAGATGCCACATATCCTTTTAATTAAATCAGGCAGTTATCACTTAAGATGTGGCTATAGGGGTGCTAATTCTTTCACTGTAAAAAAAAAAAAAAAAAACATCCAAGTTAGTTCTTCTTTAAATTTTCACTCAAAGCAACAATGGACTCAAAGCTAGTTACTATTAAACTGATATTTTATTCTCAGATTTAGTGACTATTCTAAGTTGTACTTAGCCACTTTTTTCTTCTTTTTTTTTTAATACTAGTACGAGAGAGCAAAATACAGTACTGGCTGAGACGATTAACTGCCATAAGTTTAATAATTATTTTTATCATGGTTCAGCGACCACCACATCACAGGTTAGGGAACAGGCCATCCAATCACTTCATATCGTGTTTTCTTGAATTTTCCCAGTGACTCTTTCTGCATGTTACATCTTCAAGCCAGTAGGTAGTGACAAGTGACTCAAAGTCTTTATGTGTTCATTGAATCATTTACTCAAATGATTCATTCAAACACAGATTCATTAACAAACTAAACAAGTGAGTCATTGGCTGCATTTAAGTCTATTTTTATGCCCTTCCCTCACTAACTTCCCTTCGTCTCATTCAATTGGATGTACATCATTGCTTACACTGCATGATGTATAATTCACAATAATAATTCTTATAATTCAGACTTTTTACCTTACAACTGCCAGGCTTCCATAGTCGATCATAACACCAATAAAAATATAAGAGCATGTGCACAGAGTGTCTACATGAAAAACAGGCAGAATGGTCCTATCATTGCATCAGACTGAGTGAAAACGTGTTCATGTTTAGTAGGGCTGGGTATCGAATTCGATACTTTTCAGGTACCGACCGAATTGCCTCGATACTATCGAGTATCGAAAAGTGTCTTGTCATTCGGTACCAAATTTCGATACCTCAAAACAAAGCCAGGGAGAGGGGGCGGAGAAATGCTGTCGAGCAGCTGGTTCACTACAGTCACTCCAGATACTGTGAACAGCAAAACAGAAGTGTCGCACTGCCTGCACAAACAGCGGGACGCGCAATGTTTTTTAGACTAGTTATGGGCAGGTACAACACACTGCAGTGTTACATCAGCGTTCGTTCCTCAAGTCTATGGAAACACGCGACCGGTTCGTGACGGGCTCTAGTTCGCCTGTACGAGCACACACGCTCTGGCTCCAGAATGTGAACAATTCTGGTGGAAAAGGGGTATCAGTGTCCTCCTGATACTGCCACTGTGTGCAAGCATCAACCACACCCTCAGAGCGGACATTTTCAAATGGTTGTCTCCTGATAAAGCAGATATATATATATATATATATATATATATAATCCGTGGGTCAGGCCAAGTAATAAAAAAATAACATTTCAATTAATTACGGGTGGATGAGCGATAAATCATTAATGTATTGATTTTAATAAAGACGTGTGTCACTCTTTTACTTTTGTTTTCAACTAAACGTATTTCTCTTTTAAGAAAACCAATCAAGAAAAAAACGTGTGCCTAGAGCACCTCCTAGTGGTCATTATATAAAACACAAAGGAAAACCCTACATGAGATATTGCTTTATAACTTAACAGCTTTAACTAAAAGTATACACAAGCTTAACTAACACGAATGATATAATTATATATTATATATAATTATATATCCAACAATGATGTAAGGAAACTGTGACAAAATATAAGTTTGAAGGGAGTAAAGCCTGTGTTTGAGCTCTTTTTTTTTTTTTTAACTCTCAAAGTGCACCAGATTAATGAATTTATCATTAAAATGTACAAAGTTTTCTACATATAAATTGTTAATAATAATTAATTCATTTTTTTTAAGAAGAACAACAATTGCTGTGTGATTTAAAGATCTGCAGTGAGCCTCACATACCGACTTGAAACTGTTCATTTTGCATTGAAAACTATTTGAATTTTATTAAAACTATTTGCACTGAATTATTGTGTTGGTTACATTTTCTTAATTTGTGCTTTTTTTATTCCTTTGTGCAGTGGCTCAGGAGATGAGTCTTTGAGTCTGTAAAAAAGTCCACAAACTTAAAATATAAAACCCAATATTTTTTGAAGTAATGTAATCGTGTTAAAACAGATTTTATAAAATTGGTATCGAAAAAGGTATCGTTCAGGAATCGGTATCGATATTGAACATTTTTGAACGATACCCAGCCCTAATGTTTAGTAAGACACAAATACTTGTCTTTCCTGATTCTGTGTAATGCTGCCTGAAAATATCTCCCAGCTGATATGCGTATGTGTGCATATATGTGTGTATGTGTGTCCAAAAGACTTGACTGTGTTAAACAAATATTCAGCCTAGCATTTTTTTTTTTTTTTTTTTGTCAGGCACAATCCTGGCCAATCCTACTCATCTTTCCAGTGTATGGTCTTTTTCATCCAGGATTGAATCCACAAGCTCAGATGGACATCAACAGACCAAATGAACCAGCCTGTGATGATGTCTAAAACAGAGGCAGCATGTAAGAATGTAATCTATAGGGGAAAAAAGATGGCAGGCGTGACAACATCCCACAATGCATGCTGGGATACACCACATATGTGGTAACATGACCCGGATTTGAAGCTGCATAATCTGTCAAAACACTGACACATGGCGTGCTATTTCTACACATGGACGCACAACATGAACACATACACGCATTAAGCACTCTCTCTGTCAATCTGCTGTGAATGTACTGAAAGACACACACACCACCAGATGACACTAACATACAAAGCAAAGTCTCTCTTGCAAAACTTGACCTTTGTTCATCTTTGGAACACATTTTTGATGAAATCTGAGTTTTTTTTTTTTATCTCCCATAGAAAGCAACAAAATTACCACATTCAAGGTCCATCATTAAAATGGTCAACGTGACTACAGTGGTTCAACCTTAATGTTATGAAGCGACAAGAGTACTTTTTATGCGCAAAACCAAAAATAACGACTTAATTCAACAATTTCGTCTCTCCCCTGTAATTCTCCTATGCTGTTTACATTGTATAGACAGTGCAGCACTTCCTGGTTCTACGTCAGAATGCCGGCTCATTATTGGCTGACGCTGTACACACGAGCAGCACGACGCATGTGTGTGATGTTGATGCAGAAGCCGGCCAATAAAGAGTCAGGCATTCTGACATAGAAAATTAAAGCCTGCACTGTCTATACAACGTAAACAGCGTAGGAGACTATTATCGTTATTTTTGTTTTGTTTTTGCGCACAAAAAGTACTCTTGTCGCTTCATAACATTAAGGTTGAAACACTGGAGTCACATTAACTATTTTAACGATGTCTTCACTACTTTACTGGACCTTGAATGTGGTAATTACATTGCTTTCTTTGGGGGGATAAAAAAAAAAAAAAAACTCTTGGATTTCATCAAATATATCTTAAAGTCCCCCTGTGGTGAAAATCAAGTCTTTAATGTTGTTTATATGTCTATGTGGTGTTTTAATATGCTTTAAGACAAACCATGTGCAAATTCATAAGTCAACACCATTACTGAGTATTTTCTATTTAAAACTGCAGTGAGGACAGTTCCAAATCGCTGGTGTTTCTTACATCACAAACTACCTTGTAACCAATCATGTCAACGTGCCGGCGGGCTTTAACATATCGTTACTTTGACTGCTCTGAAGCAAGGGAGCGTAACATTAGCAACACTTTATTAGCCGTTTCATAACGTAGTCAAGCAAAACGGCTAATCATATTAATTACAGTTATGTGTCTGACATTGCAAAAAGCAATACCATTGTGCAGCATTTTCCTCAGTAAGTTGACCGGGTGGATCTCTGAGCTTGAGCGAGTGAGTGGAGGCGGGGCTAATTAGCATATTCATAGATCCGCATTTTTTTTTTTAAATTTATTTATTTAACCTTTATTTAACCAGGAGAGTCCCATTGAGATTAAAACCTCTTTTTCAAGGGAGTCCTGGCCAAGAGGCAGCAACATTTATACAATTATAAACATACAAGAAACATTAAAATAACACAGGTTATGAAAAACAATTGCACATTATTGAGGCAGTCTCTATTGCTTTCAGCTTAGTTTTAAAACCGTTTAAGGACAAGAGCTCAGTCAGTTTCCAGTCCTTCTGCAACATGTTCCAAGCAAAAGGAGCTGAGTGGACAAAGGCTTTCTTCCCCAACTCAGTGCGGGCAAAAGGAACAGAGAGCAACAACTGATCGTTTGATCACAGGGAGTAAGAGTCAACACTTCCCTGTTTGATTAAAATACAAATGTACGGAGGCATTAATCTAAGCATAGCCTTGAAAATAAAAGTGTACCAATGTCCCTGCCTCCTAGTGGCCAGAGAAGGCCATCCCACTTGTGAATACAAATCACAATGATGCGTCATGGCTCTACAGTTAGTAATGAACCTCAGAGAAGCATGATAAACTGATAAACATATACTAAATGAAGCTAGGGTGTAGAGTTGCATTCAAGCTATTTTAAGGCATGAAGATTTTTTTTTTTTTTTTTTCCCCCACAGAGAAAAATTTTAAATATGTCATTTTGGTGATCAAAAATTAGTTTTAAAGGGATAAAATTATTGACGAAAGGGGGACTTTAATTTGTGTTCCGAAGATGAACGAAGGTCTCATGGATGTGGAACGACACGAGGGTGAGTGATTAATGACACAAATTTCTTTTTTGGGTGAACTAACCCTTTAAGGAGGTTCTTAAACTGTTTTAGGGATATCCTATATTAATTTAATGTATTTTACTACCAAAAAAGAAAAAAGTTTGGCCATGTTTTCTGGACATGTACTACTGCAGTACTATGGTATTGTTTGATATACATGGGAAGTAACATGGTACTCCTTGCAAACAAAAAGTACTTTGGTGGTATCATGGTACAGTGATGTATCAGATGGTACTAATACAGTACTTTGAAATATTTAATCATACTGAAATTATTTTTCCATAGTACTACCATGGTATATGTTCTAAAAAGAGGATGGTGAAAATATGGTGAACCATAGTGAATCAGTGAACCATCATAATTGAATATGGGATCTCATTCTAAAAGCATCCAGAATCCCTTCCATTCCATTTATGTAAGAAATACCAAAGCATTACTATCTGAGACCATAACTGTACCACGGTACACAGAACTTTTTGTAAAGCACAGTTAGAGGGAGATCCCAGAATAATGTATTATGATTTCACTGTAGTTACTATGGCGATAGAAACTATGGTTACCATGGTAAATGCATGTAAGAGCTGTGCGTGACTGCATACAAAAAAAATGTGCAATTATTGTTACTGAAAAAACTGTGAGGAGTGAACCTGACAGCGGGATATTAGGAGGACTAATAAGCAACAGAAGCTTGGAGGGGGGGGCTCACAGAGTATGTGTGTGTGCATAACTGAGCCATGATATTGACCTTGGGTCACACCATATTCTCTTAGCAGCTCAAGTGCAGTCCCTGACACTCTCAAAGCAATGATGTCAGCTAAACGGGAGGGGAAAAAACTCTGAAGTGTGTGTCTGGAGATTCTCAACACCTCATTTATTGCCTCTGAGGAATGGAGGTGCGAGAAGCCGACCACAGTGGGGTCTGTTTCCCTTTTCCTGGGCTCATTTATAATAAAGACAAAGAGAATGAGGTCAGTAGGTGCTTCTGATCAGTATGACTTCAAGGAATAACAGATGTAAAACAAACACACGCGCTCATGCACACGCACACACACTCACAGAGGTTAAGTGACCCTGTTACTGAGGCCAGACCACACACTTGTTCTCTGGCTCAGTGAAGTTTGATCTGTCATCAAGACTATTGTGGCCTGCTCTGGACGTGCTCCCTCTGGCCTGGCAGACACAAATGAAAACGAGCCAAAACAAATAGGGAATGAATAGTATTTCGCATGTTTGTTTCTGAGGAGCGTGTGTATGCATACATCTGCTGGTTTGATTCAATTCAATGCATTTCAAGTCAATGCGGCAAAACCTACTTTGACACAACTTTGCCAAAATAATGTGACAGTGAAATAATTGAGCTATGCTATAGTGAAGCATATGTTTAAAATGGTAGAACCATGTTATTTTTTGGAAGTGCCTTTGGAACTACCACAAAAATGGTATTGTACATTAATTTTAGTATTAAAGTACCACATTGCCACTACAGTATATGTTTGTAAGAAATTAAACTACTACTACTATT
This sequence comes from Ctenopharyngodon idella, assembly GCF_019924925.1. Lineage (NCBI taxonomy): Eukaryota > Metazoa > Chordata > Actinopteri > Cypriniformes > Xenocyprididae > Ctenopharyngodon > Ctenopharyngodon idella. Next base: position 34,937,944 of record NC_067224.1, read on the forward strand.
ACTACTATTTATTTATTTACACAAACATACAGTGCAATAAATTATATAATAAAACACGATAAAACACGGCTATGACTGCTTTACCCAACGGTTCTGTGTATCACTACACAACACCCTTAGCAACCACTCTTAGCAACGTAAACTGTTTGTTCTCACTTGGTATTGTTCATTGAAGCTTACTGTTTTATGTAGAAGAGTATTGTGAGAAAGATTGAGTGAGCGAGTTTATTACATGCATTCAGATTCAGCATTTTTCTTCAGGTCAGTCCTATGTTCATAATAAAAAATCTGTTTAAATGTCCGATGTATTATCTTGTCCTTTTAACAGTTAAGGGGTTTCCCCATGACTGACAGCGCTAGTCAAAGCATTTGCCAGCTTCGCGTCGTGCCTAACAACGCCCTTCAGCAGTGACTTATTCACGATACAGCACAGCCTCGAGTACTTTATTGCTTACCTATGCAATTTTGGCAAAAATTATGGTCACAATGGTAAAAAGATTACAAATTACTTCAAACATTACATGACTCCACTCCTGCTCGTATTCTAATTTCAAGCTTTTAAAATTTCAGGCTTCTAAATGTTTCACATAAATATGGGGAGAATTTCAATGGCAGCATTGAATTTCAGTGCTAGCGTTCAAATAGGAAACTCAATAGCGTCAAGGCTCACTGTGAGAAAATGAAAGGCAGCCACTCTTTCTGCAGCTGCTTTCTGGAATAGTGTTGAACAGCTTGAGCTGTTTGGTGAAATTCAAGATATGCCTGTGAATAAATATCCTGAATGTATGCCAGCCGGCCAAAGGAAACCCATTCTGACAAGTGTGTTCATGCCTTACTCGTTCATTCTTTCTGACAGTGTCTATAATTTGTACCTTTAAGGATAACTTTAGGGCTGAAACATTCATATAACTCATACAGTTGTGAAACCATGTACTCAGAAGGAACCGAAGAAAAGATGTGGGATTGCTTTTGTTTGATGTGAACATGAATCATAGATGTTGCAAAGCTTCACTTTACTTGAAACTGATGAAAATCACTAAGATGGTTCACCAAAGTCCATTTGAGAGCTTCAACTGAAGAACAGGGGGCAAAAATATAATATAATATAATATTTGTAAGTAGTTTTGTAGATCATACCAAATCTTTAAATGTTTAACAAAGACCATTTCAATCAGTTCACACCTAGATTTTCTTCCAGAAACACTGAGAGGTCGGCAGTGCTCACAGACAGAAGCACTGCTGTGCCAGAGATCCCTCTTGAGATATTCCCCTCAGGCCCAGAGGAACAGGAGTCGTCAGATATTATATCTCTCCCAAGACAGAAGCAGAGCTCCTTCCTGAAAATGGATGTCTGGGGAGAATCAGCAGTGCTGAAGGCGCTACGTTAAATGGAAATGCACAGCAAGGTCGTCTCTTTCTATTCATCTCTGTCCTCCGTGTCAGCTACTGATCCGGCACTTCAGTGATATTTTGCAGAGAGCGAGAGGAAGGAACAAGGTTTACCTGCTTTCCATCACTCCAGAGAAGATGGGTGAGTGTCTCAGATTGGCATTCTGAGGAGAAAAGTGTCCCCCACTCCTGAGAAGCATCCATCACTGACGTTCTCGATGGAACACAGGAAACAGATCGACTTTCTCTTTAACGACGATCAATCCCAAGGCTGTCCCACTCGCAGAGGGAACATTTACAGCAGGCAGTAAAGAAGGCCTTTGGGGCCCAATTGCATCCAGTAATCCTGCTAAGTGAGCTATATTTCCCCCCTCCTAGTCTGCTATTAGACAGGCCAGGTTCATAAATACTGCAGTTAATCTGGAAGCCACAACCCCAGCCTGAGGAGGTAATATGAGAGGGACACAAGGCCGCAAAAACGTGAAACCATCGCAGAGGCTGTTGAGTCACTGCTGGACACATTTATACATAAATATGGAGTCCAATTTCGGAAAGAATATTTCAACATCTTGCGTAAAACTTAAAATAATACAGCTCATAACAGTTTATAGCAGCAATTAGCCATTTCTGAAAAAACTACAGTGATGCAACTTTATAAACTGCCCGTTTCGTTTTCCATCAAAAAAAACAAAACAACATGGCCACATGATGGGGCATGTTGATAATATATTGGGTTGTCAGAATGGGAATTTCAGCAAAAAATATAATCACTAAGACAATTATGAATCACAAAATAAGCAAAAATATAAAAATTAACAAAAAAAGAAAAAACTGTTACAGCCAACAAAAATTATGCTATAGTATACAATTACAACATTTCAAGCATCCATTAAAAATAGGACACTTTTTTTCATATTCTTTTATTTATATTATATTTTCTGTCTGAAACTACAATTTTCAATATATGTTTACAGTTATAGGGAAAATATGCTTCTAAAAATGATCTTTTTTTTTTAGACTGAAGAAGTGTTTGAAACCAACATTCAAGTATATTATAACGTGTATTAATAATTTAAAAAGACAATAAAATAAAACCAGACCTATATAGTAATATTTTAAATGTTATTTTATAGATAATACTAGTTACAACTGTTGATTATTGCATACAATATTGATTACTCTAACAAACCAGACAACAGTTACACATTAACAATCAAATATGCACTAATGTTCAAAAGTTTGCAGCCAGTAAGATTTGTTTTAAAGAAATTAATACTTTTATTCAGAAAGGATGCATTAAATTGATTAAAAGTGACAGTAAAAAAAAAAAAAAAAAAAAAACAATCAACAACGTAACAGTATTCATCAAAGAATACTGAAACAATATATCACAGTTTCCACAAAAATAATAAGCAGCACAACGGTTTTCAAAATTAATAATAATAAATGTTTCTTGGGCACCAAATTAGCATATGTGACTTTGGACCACAAAACCAGTCATTGAGATTTATACATCATCTGAAAGCTGAATAAATACACTTTCCATTGATGTATGGTTTGTTATGAGAGGACAATATTTTGCTGAAATACAACTATTTGAAAATCTGGAATCTGAGGGTGCAAAAAAAAAAAAAAAAAATCAAAATACTGAGAAAATCGCCTTTAAAGTTGTCCAAATTAAGTCCTTAGCAATGCATATCCACTCACAAAAATATTTTTTTTATATATTTACGGTAGGAAATTTACAAAATATCTTCACGGAATGTGATCTTTGCTTAACATCCTAATGATTTTGAACATAAAAGAAAAATCAATAATTTTGACCCATACAATGTTTTGTTAGCTATTGCTACAAATATGCCCGTGCGACTTATGACCGGTTTTGTGGTCCAGGGTCACATATTAGAATGATTTTTGAAGGATCATGTGACAATGAAGACTGGAGTAATGATGCTGAAAATCCATCACAGGAATAAATTACATCTTAAAATATATTACAATAGAAAACAGTTGTAATAATATTACACTATTAAATATTGATTTTACTGATTTTACGAAGTCTTGGTGAGCATAAGACATAAGACTACTTTTTTGAAGAGTAGTGTGCATTCAGCAAAAAAATACAGGAGTTTCATTTATCCACTGGATATATAGAGGGCCATTCGATATGAGCAACAATGACCTGCCTGTGCTATATTGCTAAGATAACATAAGAACTCCTCTTTGTGTGTATCTAAGGGGTTTTATGAGCTAAAGGCGGCTGCAGTATAGCTGCTGACAGCCAAGAGGGGTCACATCTACCTGTTCTATTTCCCAGCCATAACCTATTCTTTCCCACTCTTTTATTTGAGAAATCATACATCAAAATGTCTCCCACAGGCGTAAGTGCTCGTCGGGTGATCCTCCCTCATATATCTACCAGAAGGCCAGCACTCTTTATCAAGCCATCAAGGCCAGAGGTCAAGGACTTCATCCCCCACAATGCTTTTCACCTCGAGGCAGGCTGTCAAGAGGAGTCTGACACAGAGGCCAACTGCTTCTGCTCAGTGGCAGGCCAATGGGGAGAGGTCTTGGTCTCGGTGTCCATGGAAACACCATTAGATTTCTGCTTCTATAGCTGCTCTAAGTTCTTTTCACAGTTTCTTCAAATGCATCACAGAGAGCTCAGGCAAAGGTGTGGGTCTCATACGGTATATTTAACTCCACAAAGCGCTAATGGAAAAATAGCTGATGACAGATTCCAAACCAAAGACGTTGATTAGTCAACAGATGGCCAATGCACACACAGATAATGAAATTAGAGTAAATTAACCCCTAAGCACTGAAGCAGTCAGGTGAAGCACTGACGTTATGAACTGATAGATAAACATTGTAAACAAGCAATATTCTGGTCTATTAAACAACACTGGAAAGACCTAAAGTGTCCTCCTCGTTGGACCAAATTGTTAAGGTCGTCAGAGCTGTGACACGTTGAATAACGCACATAAAGGGTCGTTCACACTGGCAATGATTTGAGCACTTCTCTGGAGTGATGCGGCAAAGCAGATTTTAACTGTATGCAAATGAGCAGTGACATGACTACCAATAGGAATGCTGACAGTGGGGTTAAATTGAGATTTCAGAAGTGATTTGAGAATTCTGGTAAAATTCCTATTCAATTTCCGAATTTGAATTGAGGTAGCAAACAGGATGCAGAATTGCAATTCAAATGAATTAAAAATACCCATTGTTACTGTTTGTATCACTGTGTATACAAGTGCTGAGGAAGTCTCCGGAACTGAAATTCAGATATGGTAATGAGTGACTCATTTCTGACACACACTGTAAGCAATTAAAAAAAAAAAAAAAAAATGTTGTTAAAACGATAAATTGTTAAAAAATTGTTTAAAAAGTCTTGATGTTTATAGAACACCCTTGCTTCATTTAGTATACATGGATCTATGAATATGCTAATTAGCCCCGCCTCCACTTACTCGCACGAGCTCAGAGATCCACTCGGTCAACTTACTGAGGTAAACGCTGCACAATGGTATCGCTTTTTACAACGTTGGACACATAATGATAATTAATGATTAGTCTTTTGCTTGACTACTTTATCAAACAGCTAATAATGTGTTGCTAATGTTACAAAAACCATGTTCCCGTTCGCCATCTCAGAGTCAATCTGCTGCCTTCTAAAACAACTTAGAACGTCAGTGTAGAAAGGTATATAGTTCATCATAACATTGTAATATACACCCGCTATATTGCTAATTCTACCTGATATTTCATATCAACAGAAAAATATGAACCTGGCTTCTCTTGAGACTCCCTTGCTTCATAGTTAATGATATGCTAAAGCCCGCTGGCACATTGATGGGATTGGTTACAAGGTAGTTTGTGACGTAAGAAAGAAATGATTTCAAATCGCATTTTTGAAACTGTCTTTAGATCACTGCAGTTTTAAAGACAACATACTCAACAATGGTGTTGACCATTAAAGCATATTCAAGTTATTTGCCTATAGAATTCTCACACATTCAAGAGAAATAGCTCACGGACATGTTGAAAAACGAGGTGGATATTCTCCCTGCAGTTTTTCAATCTCATTTAAGATGGCCAGGAATGCACCCGGTCATTACATTTGGTTGCAGAGGAACAAAAAAAAAAATGTCTTGTGCTCACTGGGTTTGAATTCATCTACATGCACTAAAAGACAAAAAGCCTGCAAACATACAAAAGAAAAGTTACAAGATTGATATGTGCATAACACATTAACTCAGTGCCGTTAATAAACTAATAATGAGTTACAAATTGACACATAATTATGCATTTCACTTTTTAATTAAGAGAGAGCGACGCTAGTCTATATCAAAATATACAACATTTTTTTCTTATCAGGGAGAGAGCAAGAAATACTGAGAGACGAGAAAGAGAGAGGGAAGTGAAGCAGAAAGAGTGTGATGTTCCCTCTGACAGCGCAGCCGTGCTCGTTAAACCTTTTCTTTATCTCTTAACAATCGCTCTAATTATGTTCATTGAAGGGGGCCAATTAATCCTGCATTGTCAGGCCCTGCGGCTAAGTGTTTCTCCCACATCCAGAGGAATCTGCAATTAACACAGCCAAATTTATTTAGTGACACTTCTCGGCTTTTGACTCCCTCCAATTATCCCTAATCAATGCTGCAGAGTGCTGGCGGGGGAGCAGGCAGGTCGCCCTCATTTGTTGAGAGAGGAATAAGTACGCTGAGCCCTCGGCCTCCGAAGGCCAGACGTGTTAGAGGAGCAATGACATGAGCCTGTCAGACGTTAAGCAAAGCCTAGAGAGAGAGGGAGAGAGAGAAAGGAAGGGAGTATTTCTCACTCTATTAGCAGTTTTACCAGCCTCAGCAGATCGGTAGACATTGAACGATGTTATCTATTTAAGTGGAAATAAGACTTGCATGTCATCATAGAAAAAAAAATGAATAAATAATGATTTTAAAGATTTCTAGATCATTAAATCAATCAATCAATCTATCTATATTATGCAAAAACTCACTGTAGGTTTAAAGTCGGCATTAAACGGAAGTTGCAATAGTCTTTTCTTCCCTATTGTGATGTATATCCGACTGAAACGGCATCTCGAACAAGAAAAAAAATGTAGGGTGGGACTTATTTTTTTCCATCGGGAATTGATTGGATTCATTGGATCATCTGCTATAGAGTGGTGGAAATATGACGCATTTTTGTAGGCCAAAACCCGTAAGCGAGTTAGCATTTTAGCACTTCCAGTTCCATAGTCCCAACATCAATGGGTTTTCTGAATGGGTTGTTTGGTTAAATGGCTGAAATAAGGTCCGTGGTTAACACAAGCTGAAGATACTTTCAAGTTTTATTTGATGACATAAAACAGTATTAACTTATCTGCTGTTACGTGTCTTGAAAATGACGGTTGCTAACAAGTGGCTAAATCTGACTACAGAGGCTGTCGGCGACATTAAACATCATCGCGCCGAATAGGTAAGCTCAGTCTGCTTTTACAGCCTCATTATGCTTATATCTGCGCTCTTCCAAACTACTCTAATTACTGCATTCTAACGACTGCATTCAGGCTTCAAAATTCATTAAAGTTGTGTTCATCTCTGAAAATTATCTTGATGGACAAAACGTGTAAGTATCATAAACTTTTGTTGATCACAGAACTTATTTTTTGCGATAATCCAAAAACCTATAGGAAAATACTACTGTTTTTTTGTTTTTTTGTCGAGGGAACCAGCGTGACGCTAGCTGCCGATTGGCCTACAAAATGACATCATAGTTCCACCACTCTATTGCTGTGATCTCATGTGAGTGACAGTTTAATTTATTTATCGAAACGTTAAAGGTTTGTTTTACTTTTCTTAATTGTGCTTAAACTAACTGAAAACATTAGCTTTGCTGTTATGTTGCTGTTGCTAATTATTTCCACACAGTTCTTATCGAATTTGTGTTTGAAATTAATTTAGTTTCGTGAGGAGAACTGTTGAAGAAAATTTAAAAGAACCCAATTTTAAGTTCATGGTGAAGGTGGACATTCTAGTGGTGATTGTAAGAATGATAAATGCATGTTGATGTCACATAGCATGGACGCTTTTGTGCTGCCCTAGAATGTTGGCCAAAACAAAAGACATTTGGATCACACAAACACTCCTACACATGTGGTACACATGTACAGCAGAAAAGGGTCACCTCTAAACACACCAACATCTGACAACTCAACTTAGCGGTGACAGACCCAAAGAGAGCTGCAAACAAGACAAGAAATCTATTCAATCTTCTGGCATGAGCTGCTTACACACACAAACAGACAGACTGATAAAAACATGCAGCACAATGCACACACATCCATGCATCCATCCACTGAAGCTACATCTACACTAATTCGAATACATTTCAAAAAGCGTGTTTTTCTTTATGTTTTGGACTTTCGTCCACACTGAGACAATGGGTCTCATTCACTAATTATAGCGTACACTATAGGTATTTATACGCACATTTGAACTTCAAGAAAACTGCCTAATTCACAACACGTGCATATGCACATGAATTTGTTCTTAACCTCATTCTAATTTTGATGAATTTGGAGTATTCTAAGTGATCAACCGCATGCCCAAGGTAAGCAATGTAAATAAAACACACCCAAACCATGTCCATATAAGAGCATTCCGCACACCGTTTTCTCTCGTCACCCTCAGCAAACATGACACTCTCTAAAGAAACGTTCTCGCCTGAGAGCACGCGCAGCAAGATCCTCGAGCAATGCCAAGAATGCCATCCTCAAAACGTTCAAACCCAATAAACACCTTTTATATTACAGACCTATGATTGGCCAGCTGTACATACGCATACGCAATCTGGGTTATATCTATGTTTAAAATTTAATCTTAACATGTTTATAAGGCCACTAAGAGTATGTGATTTATGTGTACGAGTGGTTTCAGTTGTTACTACATTTTTTTGTAAATTTAGAATACATTTTAGAACAAAAGTAGTTGATGAATCATGATTTGTTTGTGAAAACGTTCGCACGCAGATTTCACGCACAAATTTGTGCGTACGCATGCCTAGTGAATGAGACAGTGTTTTTGTCCTGTGAAAACTGAGGTTAAGACGAGGGCAATCGCGTTTTAGACCATACAGTACATGGAATGGCGATTGAGTGCAACCTGAACACACCATTAAGAGTACCCATGGTGAGATATTTTGCTAATAAAATTATTGTGCCAGAAGAATACCGTGAGAGCTTTATTATGTCTCTTGGTATCATCTAAATGAGCTTTTAGTAGGTTTTATGAATGCACAGTAAGGGGTCGTTCACACAGAATGCATTTTTGCATTTCACTGCACTGCGTTTCCATTGCTTTTCTATGTAAACATGCACTAGACTGACGGTTTTGACCGTTGCGCTCACATCTGGTGTCTTTTGCAATGTCTTGCGCATGACAGCATTTTAAAAATGCAGCACTCAATTTAAAAGAACTTAATTTTTTTTAAAAATGTGTCTCCAGAACTTGCTTTTTTTTAATTCCAATGCCCTGCGTTTTTTTTAACCGCAGAATCACATTCTGTGTGAATGGCCCCTAAGATGATTTTAGCGTTCTATGATGGTTCAGTGTGTATGAGAACTTTTAGAAAATGCTTGAAAACGCTAATGTGGACTGAGAGCGTTTGAAATGAAAACACCATTTTCAAATATATGTGGACTAATGCAGACATAGCACATCCAACATTTCGCCTTTGCCTCAAATGAGGTCTTACCACATATTTAACACTTTAACCCAAATCTACATCCCTCCTCCCACTTCCACAAACCCCCTCCTCCTGTCTGGCAATCGTGCCGCCACACACGCCGCTTCTTGCTCTCTCGGTAATCAGCTTAGCTGCAGCCTGCTCGCTTGGCCGCCATCGCTAGTTGGACAAAATCACAATGCGAAGCTCCCACCAGAGCCCGGGCCTAACCTTCCAACATTCACAGTATGCCAAGGGCCTTCATGACCGCCTCAGTCCCATCTGGGGGGCTCTTTCCCCTGGGACAGAAGCAGTGATACGCCCCCCTCTGTCCGGTTAACCTCAGGGGAGCTCTGAAGCTATTGTTTGTGGGCTATCAGTCTGCGGCCCTTTTGTTCAGCAGATGACAGATGCCACATTGTTTGACATGTACACGACACACTTCGGATAAGGGTGAAGAGGAGGCTGGCGAGAGGGGAGGAGATAGAGGCTGGGAAGAAAAGAGAGGGGGAGGAGAGAGGAAAAGGGCAGAGGACAGTGCTTTGTGTCACCGCGAGCTGTCAAAGCAGCCGTAATCCCTTTCAGCCATTCTATTGTCCCTCGAGCTCATAAAAGTGACATCACACTTAGGTCCAGATGACAAACGGTAATGCGTAATGTGAATTCAAACAGCACCGCATTGTGTCTGCAACATCACGCCGACTGTTAACAGAAATATGCATGAGGTTATCCTTTATACAAAAATGCATAAAAAAATTAATTTGTGAAAGCTAGAATCTGCAGTTCGGAATCCAAGCAAGCAAATAAGAGCTAATCGAGGTAAATTTGAGCTAAGCTACCTGAATACATCACCATTGTCTCCACTGAATCTGCATTTTGTGCACATATCACTAAAAGCAAATTTAACATTTATCCAAAGTGCATTTAGATGTGTTTTTTGCTAGAGGAAATGTGAGCATGCTGATTAGTTGAAGTACTAGACTTCCTAATATTAAGCACCACAAATGTATATACATCTAGCAGGAGCTTTATATCTACAACACAAAAGGACACCACCGCATTTCCTGCTTCTGTGGAATATTGAGTCCTAACGTGAAGACACAGTGCCCCCTAGTGGGCTAAAAACCTTAACAGACCCATAACAGACTGAAGGACTGCAAAGATGTTCATATTGTATAGAGCTGCAATAGTCCTCCCTTCCCCCACATTTCATGTGCACTTCCTGTCCTAACCAGCAGGGAGCAGTGGTGTACAACACACACACACACACACACTGGCCAAAAGCACACACTAAGCAAAACAAGGAAGTCTCAAGTAAAGAAAGAACAAGCAGAAGGTGCTGATGTTTTGGCATTTTTTATGTTATATAAGTGGCTGTAAGATACTGACCCCGGATCAGTCCCCACGAGTAGGTTAAGCTTTGTGGAATGAGCTTCATCTGATTGGTTTAAAGTGATAATCATCTTAAATGCATCTGAAAGCAGCTTTACTGGGTCACAGACACAAACTCAGAGGGAATATAAAACCTTAAGAGAAACAAACACAAAAGCTGGCATGCAACCCAGACTGTCAGAGAGGGTCTCGCAACCCTGTCTGTTTTCGTACTCCTAAGTGGGCCCTTTCAAAACAAACAACAATGACAAAAGTGCAAATGGCTAAAAGAGAGGCAGAGGTACACACACACATACACACACACACACACACACACACACACACACACACAAACATATATATATATATATATATATATATACACATACACACATATATTTTGTATATATTATATATATATATATATATATATATATATATATATATATTAGGGCTGGGTAAAAAAAAAAAAAATATTGATTTCTCGATTGTAATCGATTCTCATTTTATGAACCGGTATCGATTCTTAAATCCCAGGAATCTATTAGTCTACTCTGTTTACAGTTGATGAATGAACAGAACATGTAGCGCACCTCTTACCAATAAATCGCAATAATCTTTGTTACTTTTGATATGAAGCAAAGAAGCATCCATCTTATTATGAGATTCAAAAAATAAATACCATTTTGGCGCTGTTTAACGTGGCATGACAGGTCGCTTTAGCGCCTAAGTTAAAGAGAAGCGGCAGCACGGAGTGCATGTGAACATCCTCTCCTCTGCTTTAATACCAGTTACAGCGCAAAATAAACATGACTAAACATCTGAAGGCATGTTAAACGATACAGTACAACTTACCGAAATCCGTATCATGTCTCGGGTAATAGCTCAATCAGTGTTTCAACCTCGGAAAGACATCAATAAAACAGCTTGTAAACAATGTCACGTAATGTCACATTTACCTCAGAAAAACCATATTCAGTGACCATAAACATAATATATATATATATAAACTATGGGGCTGTTGAATGCTCGAATCTGATTGGTTGATCCATGTTCTAAGGTGTGCAATTATTTTCAGGGAAACGCACGGCTAGTAGTTCTAGCAGGTCTTGACCGCATTACAGTTCCATATCATTCGCTAAATGTTATTTCAAAAGGTCCTTACAGCCTATAACAGCAAAAGAAACAAAACCCACAATGACACAGACCAAGCAAATAAATATACGAAAACAATAGGATGAAAACGACAAATTAGTGTCATGGTTTTTGCCACAAAATACATTTTATTGTGTCCTGAAAGCGTATACTCCCTTGCACGCTCTCTTTCACACGTACACACGTAGTATATAGTATGCACACACACTCGCACAGAAACGTTTTGTCAGCGCTGCTCTGATGAATGAATCAGTAAAATGACTCACCAGCGAGGTAATAACTGTACGATTCTTGAGGTAGATAAACTTATAGTTTCATTTCGCTATTAGTAGAGACAGTGCTGCCGTGAGAGAGGCACAGACACTCAGGTAGGCTAATTCACATATGCTGCTTATTCGCTTATTTGCCAACGCTGGATGTGAGCGTCGCGTCAAAAGCAACTAGAAGCCATTATAATCACTGAAGCTGTCTACACTGGATCCAGTATCCACTTTACTCCATGCTTGAGTAAAGATGGAGAGGAAAAATGGAAGAGTAAATAGAAGTGTAAAGGAACTTCACTTCGATGCATCCTGTTTGACAGCTTGTTTGCATCTCTGTACAGACTTCAGGAGGATACCAACATCAGGAACAAGTGGATGGTTTATTTTCAGTGGCGTCCAGGATAGCATTGGAGGATTATATGTTTGCTCAAAGAATTTGACTGCACATTGTTTTGTAAACGAGACACAGTGTAATGGAGAGTCTGCAAAGAAACTTTTGTTGACAGATGAAGCAGTCAGCTGTATTAGATCTGACAGCAGCTGCATCGTAAACCGTAAGTACATTATTTCATAATGCTTTTGTTTGTAAATGATGGTTTTATATGGATAATGTTTTCAAAACACTTACTCACGAGTGGGCGTTGATACTGTTTCCTATGCAATGAAGTAAACCAATAATAACAGTGGTCGTTTACTGACGAGCCTTAAAGAAGCCGCCACTTAAAAACAGGTTATTCAGACAGAGGGTCAGAATGAGGGTTGAAAATAATTATTTTTCCACACACATATTATATATATATATATATATATATATATATATATATATATATTTTTTTTCCCCTCTGTGCAAAAAACTTTATTAACATTATAAGTGAACCTCAAGGAACATATTAAAATATACATATTTTTTAAATCCATGTCATGACCCAATTAAAGTTGGTTTTTAAACTGAGACATTTAGAAGCACATGGTCTAAGCTCATCATAACCGACATACATCAAAACTGCTAAAAGAAACCAAATGTAAAGCTGTCAGAACAAGAGTCCACTCAACATGCCAACTCTAACCTCTAGATTTACTACAGATAAAATGAAACAGACTTTTTCACACTTCTGTCTTCTGCTTTTCTCAGTGCTTGTTTTATTGTTGCATAACTAGAAGAAATCATCACATCAGAATGAGCAATGTCCACTATTCAAATATGCAGACTTCTCCTTTTCATACTCTATCCGTCATAGTTTTCTGGCTGTTGAATAAAGGCCGGGCAGCTAATTCACAACCTTGCAAGTGCTGCGCTGGGCAAATCCCTATCGTCAGACATCTGAGCCTGGGTGAAATTACAGCTCGCCCTTTCAGTCTCTCAGCTGCTATTAGACAAAGTGAGCGTTTGAAGAATGTGTCACATTCTGTAGGGCATAAATTGTACAAGGGGCTGTGCAATATTGAACCAATTTCAGCTTAAAAGGCCAGAAATGCCTTGAGTAAGCAATCCATGAGAAAGATCTAATCAACCTGGTACAAAAAAAAAAAAAAAAAAAAAAAAAAAAGTGTTCCAAAAATGGAAGCTGAACATTGCTGAGAGTGCATTCAAGGTTATTCTTGATTTTCTGTGCATATTCTGGTATGTGATGTTCTGTTAACTAATATGCAGTGAATCAAGGATCCTTACAACTCAAATGAAGTAGGCCTGCTGTGTGTTTCTCTTTATAGTTTTGAGAGGCCTCAACTCAGTGTTAATTTATATTTCTTTCAGCCTTAGATCACAACAAGCTGGAAATCAGGGATGTGCGCGACGACTAATTTCATTAACGTTTAAAAGGAGACAGTCTGTATATGTCTGAATATAGTCTGGAAATTAAATTAAATAAAAAAAAAGATAACTATTCAACATCTATATGAAAAATCAATGAACCCAGGGCTGAAAAAAATGCCTGAGGTTATCAAAATAGTTTGTTTGTTTGTAGTCTTATGCGCTAACCCCCTGCAATCCAATTTACTGTTATCAGTCTGTATTTAAATTGAGTAATCTTTTTTTTACAGTGCAAACACAGATTACATCTCATTCACAAAACTAAACACTATTTGCCTGGCAAGTATTACCACAATTAATGTTCTGATAATGCTACCTACAGAAAATAGATTAAATAAATCGAAATAAATCACACTATCAGCAAATCTGATATCTGATATAACAGATTATCTTATGCCAGGTTCAGACTACACAATATTTTTGTTGGTCACGATAGTCACTGTGCAAGATTATACGATTTTGACTCCTAAAATCTTGTCGTGTTGTGGACAAGAAATATGTCAGACTACACATTGCTACCCGACCATTCATTGCATGCTGTCTTTAGCCACGTGCGTGCTGTCATCGAGAAGGCGTGACTATAGACAATTGCTAGCAGCGTGTCTTGGTCTGTTTTGTTGTCAGAAAAGCCCAAAAGTGGACACATATCTGGGTTGCATGGATATCTGGATTTCCTCCAAAGAGAACCGAGGTAACATATGTTTTATTTACCTTTTTTCACTGTCGCGGTAACTTAGTCCCTCGAGGAAACATCATAAAAGCAGGAGTATTGTTGCCATAGCTCCACAAACATTTCCTTCATTGTAAATTACACCTAGCAGGAACAATGCCATTGTCTCTCTTTCGTTTTGGCATATTTGAAAGCATGTAGGAAGGCGCTTCTGTGCTTCTATTGGCCAGTCTCACACATGTGACAGAACTTGTCGTGGACGACTGAGAAAAAAGTTAAACATGCTAGTCTTTCTGTCGTGACGTCGTGACTGCACTGCAGACGCGGCATCGGTTGTCATCCACTATGACATACTACACGAGCTGAAACGATCCAATCTTGCGTCTCGACACCCATTGTCGTTTACAAATCACCACGACACCCTACGTAAAGCAAATTGTGGCAAAATCGGGCTAAAATCGTGTAGTCTGAACCGGGCATTAAACTGTTTATGGCCTAATATGCTCGATAAACTAACATTTAAGATTTTTATATGAGTTTTTTTTTTTCTTCTTCTTACTTGGAAACCATAGTATCTTTTGTACTATTTTGTCTTACTGCTCTGGTAAATATTTTCACTTTAGCTTGTTTATACTTACAACAAAAAATCTGCCAGTGCAGAAAGAGGAAATAAAAATTGAATTAAAAGATACAATCTCTGAAAATATCTTATGCAGCGATGCTTCTCCAGTAAACACATCTAGTTTAATTGGCTTTTTAGATTTTAACTAGAAAATTTAAAAAAAAAAAAATAATAATAATAATTAAAAAAAAAAAAAACTCATTAAGAATATGACGTTTTGTCGTCACTTTCTTAATAACACGGCCTGAGGGGGAAAAAGTTCAGCTAATTCAGTGGTATTAGAGCTGAGGTGTGCAATTTCTATGCCATTAGTTTAATCAAAACAGACCTACAAGAATAACATCTGCAATTGGTTGGCCAGTATATAGTCCTGCCTCAAATTTTCTTTTGGTTAGTCCAGCCAATTTTACAATGTCAAGCTGGTCGGGACAGTAATGTTTTGATAGAGCCACAGAGTTGGAGTGTTTTCCCTGAAGGAATCAACCAACAAATGGCATACCTATAGTTGTTTATGCCTATTAAGCTGCGTCAGGAGAGAAAATAGCATATTTAAGCTTTAAGAAGACTGTGTAAAGTTAGTGCATTCAAGGTTATATCTGATCTGATTTGCCCTTTAGCTGATGCTTTTGTAACTCAAGCAGAAGCTTCTAGTAATTACAGGGAGTACAGAATAACTTGAGGTTAAGTGTCTAAGGCACAATGGCAATACTTTGTAGCTCACTTGTAGTGACCTACATCTATTCTGTTAGCTGCCTAGATCCTCAACCAACAGGTTACACTACCCCACAATACCGCATACATATGAGAGATATTTGACTAAGATGTCTCTATTTCATGTGATTTCCTCTGCGAGCTGTGTCCTGCCCCTCAGCACTGCTGTGGGTGATCTGCCCTGAAGGGCGATAACCTGAAGCCAGCCTCATCAAAGCACATCAGAGAGCATGACAGTTACTGGATCAGCTATGAGTTTAATTTCACACAATGGAGTTTCAGCCATGAAAGCAGAAAGGAAGAGATTCCCTTGAGTTACATGAGCTCATCATGAAAAACCATGCAATCGCTCTTCTCTCTCTCTCTATCTCTCCCAGAGCGGTATGACGCAGTCAGTGCTAGATTTAATACTGATGCTGCAGGGGACAATGACATTCGGCAACTCACCAACAGACCAATCACCACTAACAAACAAGTGTGTGTTGAACACACAATCTAACAACATTCACACACACGTCGTTGGGTTTCCATGTTTTATGGGGACTTTGCATAGACCAAGATTATTATTTTTTTTTCCCTCTTTACTGTACACACTGTATACTCTATCCCCTAACCCCAAACACAACCCTCACAAAAAACTTTCCGCATTTTTACATTTTAGTATGATTTATAAGGTGTTTTCCTCATGGGGACCAAAGAATTTCCCCAAAAGATCAAAGATTTCTTGTATTGCCATCCATTTGGGGACTTTTTCTTTTGTCCCCACAACATAGGGTTTATCTGGACCACACACACATTGAGTTCTTTTCATTTTTTATGGGGACTTTCCAGAAACATAATGATTTTTATACTATACAAACTGAATATTATATCCCCTAACCCTACCCCTAAACCTACCCATCACAGAAAACTTTTTACATTTTTAATAAAACGTTGTTTAGTATGTTTTTTTAAGCCATTTTAAATATGAGGTCTCAGGAAATGTCCTCATCAACCATGTTTACAATGTGATACCAGTGTAATACCCAAGTCATTTTTGTATAAAATCAAATTTGTATAAATCATCTACAAGCGCGCACACACACAACACTTACAATAAACTTTACTGTTTTTATAAAAGCTAATTATAATTACTATAAATTAACCAAAATCTATTTTTTTTTTTTCATTTATAGGAAAAATACAATTAGTTTATTAATGTATTAATTTAAATAAAATACAAATTACACACACACGCACAAAAAAAAAAAAAAAAAAAAAAAAAAAAAAAAAATTGTTAAAAAAAACAACAACATTGTTAACAATGGCTGACTAGTGGAGGATGTGGTCAATAACTTAATTTAGGTCATGTGGGATAGTGTGAAATAGTACATGCAGCACTGCACGGAGACTTAAGAAAAAAGCAAACATATGACTAGCTGAATCATTGAACACATTCCACTCACTCATTATGAGTTGCATGCGTGAAAAAAAAAGAGTTCACGCTTAAATGCTTTGATGAATCTGCCTTTAAGTGTGATCACGGGCTGTTCAGAGGCAGAAATCAAGCCGAGCTGTGCATCAAAAGGCCCGACACGCTGATCAGAGACATGCTGTGTGTGTCTCTCTGCATCTCTCCAGCTAGCAAATATAAACACACACACAACAGCGGCCCATGCGCATTCACAGTCTCTCCCCGTCCAGATGGCTGCTTTGTGGAGAGCCTTCCGCTTTGCAATTACAGCGATATGAAAGTGGTTTTCTTTTTTCCCCATTATTTCTGATCAGAGAGGGAAACGGAGCTGCCAGCGGGTGTATGAGGGTCTGATAGACGCCCACGCGGACTAGAACACCCTGCATTTAAACACCGTGCCAGTGCGAGCGAATGCACAAAGGCCCGTGATCAGAAAGAGATCCCATCTGGAGAGAAGCTGCTTTATATGCATTGGGCTACAGTGATGGAGAAGTCTTCAGGGGAGGGTAATCAGATGCCTCTGGGAGGTGGCAAGTGACAGACGCAGGATGAACCGTGCTCTGTCTGTCCATTTCGCTTCAACTCTGGCCTGATAATATTCTATCTCTCCTCATGGTGTCAGAAAGCTGTCCTCTTAGAAAACTCAGTATGAGCGACAGAAGACAGACAGTAAAGAAGAAAAGAAGATCATGGATTGGAGTTAGGACCTAGCCATGAACACCAGGGGTGTAGCAATCATTATAACTACACTTTCAGAAAGTTTGTCACTGCCATTTCGAAAGACAGACAGACAGAATGATAGCTAGAGAGACAGAATGACTGAACTACAAACAGACAGATAGAATAATAGACAAAGTTAAAAAGGAAGACTGATTGAATGATAAACATAATGATACATACATAGATAGAACATAGAAAAATAGACAGAAGTACAGAAAGAACAATAGTGAGACAGACAGATAGAATGACAGAATGACAGATAAATAGAATGACCGACAGACAGAACACAGACTGACAGATAGAACGACTGACAGACCAACAGACAGACAGACAGACCGACCGATAGAATGACAGACAGACAAAACATTAGACAGACAGATAGACCGACAGATAGACCGACAAGACAGATAGACAGAATGACAGACAGATAGACAGAATGACAGACAGATAGATATAGACAGACAGATAGAATGACAGACCGACAGTGAGACAAAACATTAGACCGACAGACAGACAGATACAGATAGATAGAATGACAGACAGACAGAACGAGACTGACAGATAGAACGACTGACAGACAAACAGATAGAGAGATAGACAGACAGACAGATAGAACGACAGACCAACAGACAGACAGACAGACAGACAGACAGACAGACAAATAGATAGAATGACAGACAGACCGATAGAATGACAGACAGACAAAACAGACAGACAGACAGACAGACAGATACAGACGGACAAAACATTAGACACACAGACAAAACATTAGACAGACAGAATGACAGATAGACTGACAGATAGAACGACAAGACAGATAGACAGACAGACAGACAAAACATTAGACAGACAGAACGACAGATAGACAGACAAGACAGATAGACAGAATGACAGACAGATAGATATTGACAGACAGATAGAATGACAGACCGACAGTGAGACAAAACATTAGACCGACAGACAGACAGATAGACAGATAGAACGACAGAGACAGACAGACAGATAGATAGACAGATAGACAAAACATTAGACAGAAGTATAAGAATGGGAGAATGATAGAAAAACATAGAATGACCGAAGGATAGAGAGACAGACAGAACAACAAACAGAAAGACAGATAGAATGATAGATACATTCACGTAACTAAACTGATGAGCCATGGTGCTCATGTAGGCAACTTGAGTTCAAATCTGACTTGTGACATTTACCAATCCCATTCTCCCCACTTTAACCCACCCCTTCCTGCTCTGTCTGCACTATCACTATCAAGAAAAGCTACAAATAAGCCAAAACAAAGGAGGGAGAGAAAATAGATACAGGAAGCGAGAGATGGTTATATTTGTTCTTCTTCGTCATTAACAGCACGCTGTGCGGCTTAACCACAGCTCTAGACCAGTAATCTGTCAGCTGCTGATGTACTGCTGTCACATTCATATGCACACACCTCACTGAGCCCTTCCAGAAACAGCAGGCATTCAGTAATAACTGCAACGGCCACATTAATCCGGTCAACACCGGTCAAAGCAGTCAACACTCAGGAACAGGTATAAGATCACACGGGTTTCACGCTCCGCTGCTCTTGTCCGTCAAGCTATCATTTAGCCTGCAGAAAGAAATGACAGACTCACTCGTTTGCTCTTCTTGGAGTATGTGTTCTTCAGCAGACGATCTTTCACCCGCTCTTGGTCTCGCCCCACGCTGGTGGCCAGATTGCAGAACCCATTTTCGTCCATGTCAGGGGTTACACTCTCCTCGGCCTCCTTCTGTCGTTTAACTACAATATCCTCCCATTTCTTCTTTTCCAGTTTAACCGAAACATTCTTATTCTGAAAGGGGGAAAAGGAACAGGAGAAAAAGAGAGAGGTTATCCACTTGCTCTGCAAATGAGAGATGTTAAGGTAGTGATATCAGTTTGACTACTGCAAAACATGTATATGCACAGCAACGTCGAATACCTTTTAAGAGGAGGAAGGGAAAATAAAACGGAAAAGGGAAGAAGGGAAAATAAAACGGAAAAGGGAAGAAAGGAAAATAGCGAAAAAGGAAAGGTGCGTAAAGGTGTGTAAAGAAGAGGAGCATGAGGAGCATAAAGGAAAGAAGCATATAGGAAAGAAAAGGAAAAGAGCAGAAAGGGAAGGTGGAGAAAGGAAAGGAGTGGAAAAGGAGCAGAAAGGAAAGGAGTGGAAAAGAGCAGAAAGGAAAGGAAAGGAAAGGAAAGGAAAGGAAAGGAAAGGAAAGGAAAGGAAAGGAAAGGAAAGGAAAGGAAAGGAAAGGAAAGGAAAGGAAAGGAAAGGAGCAGAAAGGAGCAGAAAGGAGCGGAAAGAAGCGGAAAGGAGCAGAAAGGAAAGGAAAGGAAAGAAGCGGAAAGGAGCAGAAAGGAAAGAAGCGGGAAGGAAAGGAGCGGAAAGGAAAGAAGCGGGAAGGAAAGGAGCGGAAAGGAAAATAGCGGAAAGGAAAATAGCGGAAAGGAAAGGAGCGGAAAGGAAAGGAAAGGAAAGGAGTGGAAAGGAAAGGTAAGGTAAGGAAAGGAGCGGAAAGGAAAGGAGCGGAAAGGAAAGGAAAGGTAAGGAAAGGTAAGGAAAGAGATTGAGTACGAGGAGAGAAAGTGGAAGATTAAGAGCAGAGGAAATGGAAAAAAGAAGAGGAAATGAAGAAAAAAAAAAAGGGAGAAAGAGAATGGAAAGGAGTGGAAGAGGAATTAGAAATTAAAGGGAATGGAAGGAAGAAGAGGAGGTAAAGGAAAAGCTGAAGTTTGCATAACCCTGCATCTGTTTCATGTTTCTTCATGACAATCACAGGGTGATTATGCCAGCAAGTCTGATACCATTCTACTCAATTATTGTGATTACAAGAAAAACTTGGCAAGAAAACAAATGGCAAAAAATGTACTGCTTTGTAAACATGACCGTGCCTGTTTAAATTAACTGCAGCTACACACATTTAGACAAACGTGTTTAATTCACAAAAATAAAGGTCTATTTGCACAGTCAAAAAGCACTGCAAGATTTCAAAAATTAATTTATAATGAAATTAGGTATAATTGGAGTAAGATAAGTGTATGTACTGTACACACTCAGTTGAAAATTCAGAATCAGACATGATATGAATTTTCACTAAAAATAGTCTGAACATTTTATTCTTTTGTATTGTTTTGTTATATTAGATTTTTGGGGGTTAATGTGTATAACAAATAGAAATTGAAATTATCTTCATTCACGTAACATATCCAAACCTAAACAAAAGGTATGAATGATTTATTCTTATAGATAACTAGAACATGCTGTAGCACTTCTGTCCTTATCTCTGCCTCTGTATAGTGTAATATCCACCAGGACATGCAATTCAATCAAGCCTTTTTACAGTCTCCTTCATCAATGACCCATCAAACTCAGGACATCTAGAGGACATAAAACCTGAAATGGGAAGCTTAGAGCAGGGTGGTGTGGCATAACAGTATATACTGTATACTGTGTTTTGAAATGTGTTAACCGGTTTATATTGTGGTAAACAGGGCTGTTATTTACACATGAGAATTGAGGCCATTGATGCCAAACTTATTATTTACTTAGAAATAATCTTCTTTAAATTATGAGGAAAAATAACTATCATAAGTGTTTTTGTACAGTTTGGTTTGTCATGTTTGCACTCAATGCTAATGGTCATGGTGAGGATTTTGTGCTGTTACTTTTCTGGCAATGTAACAGCAAACTAGATTTTCTCCTAATTGCATGAGTAAAAAAACTTTCAAAGACAGCTGAAACAAGGCAAATAAAAAGCTTCAGTTAAGAAACCCACCACGCTGTTTACACACTCATCTTTCAAAAACAAAGAAGGCCAGGGGTGAAAATACAACACAACAACACCAAAGAAAATCTTACAGCATCTGGAAAGATTTTGGTATTTCGAATCGCTGGCAAATGCTGGGTCATGTGGAGTAAATTACAACAGACCACAAAGCCTCAGAGAGCAGAATAAATAAATAAATAAAAATGAAATAAAATAACATAAACACTGAGATTTGATGGGAGAGGGAAAGAGTGTTTATTCCATTCCACCATACTCATCTAAACCACCTGAATCTGGTCAAGAAGCATGTCCTAAAATCTGGCAACCCAGAATATCTGGCAACATAACCTCACCACTGCAGGAAGTCTGTGGTTACTCAGCTGACTCTCACTATCCGCTATTTCTCTTTGTCCACTACTGAATGCAACAGAATGCAACAAAACAAAAAACAAATCCAAGTTAAGTGAGTGTGATAAGGCAATCTACAAAGTTCGTCTCAAAGACTTGAAATGAGCAGAGATTTACACTACAAAGGAAATGAAAACAGAGGACATATATTTAAAAAAGGGAGATTTAAGCTTGAGGAATAATGAAGAAGTTGGTCCAAAAGAATAGATATCAATAGTTCAGAGGAGTTAACCTGATCTGCCTTTTAGCAGCCACAGCAGGAGAAGTGAAAGAGATTAAATATTGATCAAATGACACAGTGGCTTCCTCTGAATAAAAGAGAAGACAATCATAGACAGAACGTGTGTTCAGGTCTTTCAATAACAGTTTTAGCTGATTTGAGAATTTGATGGTGGTGGCTTAAAGGGATAGTTCAACCGCAAAATGAAAACTGTGTCATCTACAGGTGCTGGTCATATAATTAGAATATCATCAAAAAGTTGATTTATTTCACTAATTCCATTCAAAAAGTGAAACTTGTATATTATATTCATTCATTACACATAGACTGATATATTTCAAATGTTTATTTCTTTTAATTTTGATGATTATAACTGACAACTAAGGAAAATCCCAAATTCAGTATCTCAGAAAATTAGAGTATTACTTAAGACCAATACAAAGAAAGGATTTTTAGAAATCTTGGCCAACTGAAAAGTATGAACATGAAAAGTATGAGCATGTACAGCACTCAATACTTAGTTGGGGCTCCTTTTGCCTGAATTACTGCAGCAATGCGGCGTGGCATGGAGTCGATCAGTCTGTGGCACTGCTCAGGTGTTATAAGAGCCCAGGTTGCTCTGATAGTGGCCTCCAGCTCTTCTGCATTGTTGGGTCTGGCATATCGCATCTTCCTCTTCACAATACCCCATAGATTTTCTATGGGGTTAAGGTCAGGTGAGTTTGCTGGCCAATTAAGAACAGGGGTACCATGGTCCTTAAACCAGGTACTGGTAGCTTTGGCACTGTGTGCAGGTGCCAAGTCCTGTTGGAAAATGAAATCTGCATCTCCATAAAGTTGGTCAGCAGCAGGAAGCATGAAGTGCTCTAAAACTTCCTGGTATACGGCTACGTTGACCTTGGACCTCAGAAAACACAGTGGACCAACACCAGCAGATGACATGGCACCCCAAACCATCACTGACCGTGGAAACTTTACACTAGACCTCAAGCAATGTGGATTGTGTGCCTCTCCTCTCTTCCTCCAGACTCTGGGACCTTGATTTCCAAAGGAAATGCAAAATTTACTTTCATCAGAGAACATAACTTTGGACCACTCAGCAGCAATCCAGTCCTTTTTGTCTTTAGCCCAGGCGAGACACTTCTGACGCTGTCTGTTGTTCAAGAGTGGCTTGACACAAAGAATGCGACAGCTGAAACCCATGTCTTGCATACGTCTGTGCGTAGTAGTTCTTGAAGCACTGACTCCAGCTGCAGTCCACTCTTTGTGAATCTCCCACACATTTTTGAATGGGTTTTGTTTCACAATCCTCTCCAGGGTGCGGTTATCCCTATTGCTTGTACACTTTTTTTCTATCACATCTTTTCCTTCCCTTCGCCTCTCTATTAATGTGCTTGGACACAGAGCTCTGTGAACAGCCAGCCTCTTTTGCAATGACCTTTTGTGTCTTGCCCTCCTTGTGCAAGGTGTCAATGGTCGTCTTTTGGACAACTGTCAAGTCAGCAGTCTTCCCCATGATTGTGTAGCCTACAGAACTAGACTGAGAGACCATTTAAAGGCCTTTGCAGGTGTTTTGAGTTAATTAGCTGATTAGAGTGTGGCACCAGGTGTCTTCAATATTGAACCTTTTCACAATATTCTAATTTTCTGAGATACTGAATTTGGGATTTTCCTTAGTTGTCAGTTATAATCATCAAAATTAAAAGAAATAAACATTTGAAATATATCAGTCTGCGTGTAATGAATGAATATAATATACAAGTTTCACTTTTTGAATGGAATTAGTGAAATAAATCAACTTTTTGATGATATTCTAATTATATGACCAGCACCTGTACACAGAGATGCAAGTTATATAGACCACTTTACCACTTGCTCTTATGTCTTATGTCTTATTTTGTTGATTTTCCATTTAATTAAATATATTCACCAAGGCTGCATTTATGTGATTAAAAAAAAAAAAAAATGTAAAAACAGGAATATTGTGAAATATTATTGCAATTTAATATAACTATTTTCTATTTTAATATAATTTAAAATGTAGTTTATATCTTTGAAGGCAAAACTGAATTTTCAGCATCATTAGTCCAGTCTTCAGTATTGCATGATCCTTCAGAAATCATTCTAATGTGCTGATTTGGTGCTCAAGAATCCTTTCTTATTATTATCAATGTTGACAACAGTTGTGCTGCTTAATATTTTTGTGGAAACTGCAAAAATGACAACAAACTTATACATACAGTGGGTACGGAAAGTATTCAGACCCCCTTAAATTTTTCACTCTTTGTTATATTGCAGCCATTT